>NC_079378.1:22450159-23750159 GCF_021018895.1 Seriola aureovittata | reverse complement strand
GAATGACCCTCTATAGTAAATGAGAATTGATCAGTAAATGGCTGATTTTTCATTGTGCTCACTCATGACAAAAAGCTGTAGATCTCTGTGCCGAGGCCAGAGACACAGAAGCCTTTGAGTCTGTGTTACACAAGGTAGAAGTGTAATAATAAGCATACAGACTTTTAAACATGCAATTGAATGAGGGGTTCATTATCTGCTTCGCTCTGATAAACAGCAATATAGTGATGGACAAGAGCAGTGGAGTTTATTCTCTCCACGTTAGCCTCCGTTTCACCCGGACGGTGAAGACGGAGCCAGCTGAGGTTTGTCAGCCTTTGGGCTTGGAAAGTAGAATAACAGTTCTGGTGCTGGAAGTAAGGAAAGAAATGTGGGAACAGGAGGAACTCGTTCCGATTTGATTGATGGCGTTATCTCTGAAGTGGCAGGCTAAGGAGTTAGCTGTCTGCTGCAGTGATAAGACGGTTGTTATCTGCACCAAACTACTCTGACGGCTACTACACACAACCTTCCTGTCTCCTCACTGGCTCACCAGGAGAGCGGCCAAGACCAGAGCCTGTGGTCAGCATGTTGTCGGCTGTTGATGAATTGTCAGTAAAACATAGTCCAATAACAGAGGGTCTATTTTCAGGGCTCCGACTCACTCAGTCGTCCCAGTGAAAACATGTGAAAACATGTTGCTGTACGTTAAATAAATTGTTCCAACTTCCACATGGTCAAAAATGGGGAAATTTCACAGACTTGTGGTTTCTGCTCGAAGTTTGATTGGGATGCTTGAGGAGAGCTGTAATGTTTGAGGGCGCTGCCAAAAACATGGAACAGCATAGTGTTTTTTAGAAAGTAGGGAAACGCTATCAATGCAGCAGTTAGTGTGTTGTCATTGGAATAACATTGTTGTTTCTGTGCACTGTTACCGGCAGCACAGCAGCACTGAACTTTTGTTTTTACTGGGTACTGGAATGGGAAGGGAAACCGAGCTCAGTTACCTCCTCGATCAAGACATCCAAGCTATGTCTGAAATTTCCTTAATGTTTCGTATTTTTCTTCACCTTTTTAGGACGAGGATGAAATAATTGTGATAGCTAATAATTTATTTCAGCTATTTCCTGGGTAATACCTCTGTTTTTAAAGCCCCTATACAGCCTTGGCCCACCAGCACAGTTCTCCTGTTAGCTTTCATGGATCTAACGCCTTTGTCACTTTAAATGGTACATGGAGTCACAGTCGGAGACCTCACGATATTCCCATCATGGTTTCACTCAACATCAACTTAAGTAGAGGTCTGATCATCCAGAATAACTGAAAACCGTGTGTGTGTGTGTGTGTGTGTGTGTGTGTGTGTGTGTGTGTGTGTGTGTGTGTGTGTGAGAGAGAGTTTGCTTGCCCAGATAAGTACCACCTCACTGATCACTAGGCAACAGCGTCTTGGCCTAGTTACGACAGAAAACCATTATCTTCACGTTATACTTCCACAGGATTAAGTTCTGCACAGTTTTCACACATGCTCATCACACACATACATCATAATCATGTTTTATGTGTTTGAAAAAGACAGTTTCCATGTGATTCTCCAATAGAAAACAGGGGCTCACCTGAAAACTTTAAAATCAAGCTACAGGATGAAGAAATAGAGGAAGTCAATGATTTCAAGTTCTTAGGAAGAATTTTGGACCCACAACTCTAATTTGATAAACATGTAAAGAAGATGTAAAGACCAGCCTTCATTAGATACTACAGTCACTTCAGACCCCTCACGTCCTCATACAATCAGGCTCTGAGAGTAATGGACAAAAAGCCTGTCCGATGGCATCACTGTCACAAACTGAAAAGATATAATATACTTTGAGAGCTTTATTGAGCTTTGCTTTTCTCAAACTAGTTTATAAATGTATCAACAGTTTCTCTCCAGATAGATCCAAAGACGAGACAGTAACAGCAACTAGGAACGTGGTGAACGGCAACTGCAAAATAAAATACCACATCGTAGATCTAAATTTGGACTATCAGCTTTAACTCTGGAAAATATCACTAACTGAAATCGAATTAACTCCAGATATAAATTCATTTACAACAAAGGTTCAGTGCTGCTAAAAGCAAACCAGAGCTGTACCCATTTCTGGGTAATTGTATCTATTGTTGATCGTTTGTAGCTTGTTGTACTGTTGTCTGTTTTCAGACTGAACATCTGTATATGTTTAGTTCATTGTAGGATATTATCAGTTGTGATGTTTTTGCTATTGACAGTTTTAATTACATCTTACGTGTAAAAGCCCAACTAGGGAGTCGAGAATTAGCAGCAGCTCTAAACTCTTTGTGCAACATATTAGTTTCATTATGAAACTAATTGAAACTAAACTAACTAAAAAAAGAAACAAAAAAACCCATCTGTATTCCTCTTTCCCACAAGACATTGTTTGAGCGGCCATCTTTCTAACATATCTATTATATAACTGAAAATATAATCCTAAAAACCCACTCCTGAGTACAATCCTTTCCTCTCATATGATATGATTGAAGTACAGCCAGGATGTGTCAATCAAGACACTTCTAACACTGATCCAGATGTTATCAGTGTGCTGCGATGTCTGGTGGAGCCCTGATTCATCGCGCCTCATGGGTACTGCTCCCGTTCAACGCAGGTTACACCGCAGTGAGCAACAAGCCAAAGAATGTGGAAGTTCGTAGACGATGTTGCCATCTCAACACCGTGTCAGAGCAAATTGACGTAGAGCAGGGATTCAACATGAGGAAACAAGGCTGTCCAGCTTCTGATAGCCGGGACACTGTGAGGAAGTTACCTCAGTCATACTTTCCATGGCAGTTAGCAGCTCGTACAGTAAACACACCGGCCGCTCCACAGTGCTGTGTGTTTGCAGAGGGAGGCGGGTGCCGTTTCAGTGTCCTGTTTGTGTAACTGGAGACGATAGCCTGGACATCAGAGTTTGTTCATTACAGCCTTCAGGCCTGAGGTCACAATAATCACTAATTTATGGTAGAGCAACCAACACTGTGTGAATGAAACTGACCCCCTTTAAAAACACTTGAGCAGGATCTGACATGTGAGCCCGTGACTGTGTGTTCAGTAAATACCAAATCAAGCTTGTCCTGATGTGGTTTGTGTGTCTGTCAGCAGCCGGCTGCGGTTCGTCCTCATGATGAGAACTGTAATCTTGGGCTGTCTGCTACCCGCTGCTGTTTTTGTATTGGGAACAGCCCAATCAACGATCATATCGCCGTCATGGCACATTAACTCGGATTTACTGCCCGTTAGGGGGGGTAACGATTCTGGAACCAAGACCAGAACCGTGATCCGAACATCCATGATCTTGTGTTGTGATACCAGAGCAGCGGTTACTTCAGAAAGCAGCACAGTGACATTCATTAGCACATCCTTGTTGATGCGGGACGACGTGGAGACTTTTCGTGGGTTGTATTACACAGTTAATCTGGTGGTTGTTCTCTCTGAGGTCGGGACTGTGTGAATCGTCACGCCACAGTTCACCATATTGAACTGTACTTGAATGCTCTGCAGGACTGTTGCTTTTTCTGAGCTCTCACAGAGTCAGTTTCTGTTGATTACGTCTTGAACTATGGTCAAAGAAAAGGAGCCGCAGTGCCTAAATGCTGGTTGAGATTTCTTTTTTTGACCTTTTTGCAAATCCCTCTCCTCTGCAGCTCGAGGTCAGTCCTGGAAAAATAAATCACAAACACTTAATCCTACCCATGTAATATTTATTCTAAAGGTATACGGCTAGGACAAGAATCATCAGAGGATTAAAGCTAAGTTTAGCAATACTCATTACAACCTGTTACCCATCGCACACACTGATCCTATAAACCTACAATCATGTAAAATGGCATATCATTATTCCTTCAGTGAGCGCTGTGTTGAACTGTTTTCCATTTGGAGCATAAAGAAAAGTTGGCCAGCTCATGGGCCGCGCTATTGGATGTCTCTGCAGTGTATTGGCTCTATAAGTAGTGTAAAGCAGAGCATAAGGACACTGTGTTAAAAGTCTTAGCATGCAGGCCAGTTAAAATGATTCAATCAAAACGATTAAAGGAGCCAAAGAACCCAGGCCAAGTGGCCCCCGTGGCCTGCCAGCCCTCATGCTGCACTTTCATGCTGTGCTGCAGAGGAAACACAGAGCTGTTCACTTTTCAGGCAGAAACAAGCAGCTCAGCTTAAATACACAATGAAGTCTCGCATACTGTACATCTTTTCTGAAAGGTGGAAGGTTTGCCCGGTCAGCTGTCGACACGTGTGATTAACCTGCGGCCTGCTGCTGACGAGAGTCACGGCAGCGACTTCAGACTAAGAGTGTGTGTGTTTTACTGCCCTCCTGCTCACAGGAGGTGAGGAATACTTAACGCTGCTCTCGTCTAAATTTACACTAAAATGCTGCGATTACAGTCGATTAATACTCAACTATTTCTTCATAGTCTCTTTTCCAGCCTCTTTTTAAACTGAACACAACCAAAATATTGTCTTTTCTTTGTAATAACCTCACCATACATCAATATAGAAACTCTCCATTTTAACACATAGCGCACAAATTACAAGGGTTTAGAAGTAATTGGACACTTGGTCCATGAATGTTTCTCGGGGCAGCTGTGTGTCGTTTCAGTGTTGAGTTGACTCACAGTTGGATGTCGTCTGAGGAGAAGTCGTCTGTCAGTGTGAGGAGTAAAGATGTGACCATGGAAGTGAAGAATCCTGGATATCAGACACTGACACAGAAAACCTCCTGACTCTCGTTACTTAACACAAATACTTTTATTCATTAAACATAAACTATTTTACGCAGCTACGGTTTTGTAGTAATGTGTTATCTGAGGAAATTGTGCAGAGGAGGTTAGGAATACTTAACTCTTTTCTTAGTCTAAATTGACAGCAGCAGATCCACTCAGCTGACGGCTGAGAGGAAGATCTTTGTACAGCGTCTGCAGCAGAGGTGGGAAATGCAAAGTGCAAACAGCCATTCAAATCCTCCGTGTAGTCAGTCATTTTTCAAGACAGGTGTCAGACTGTCATCAGCCTTCAGTAAATCCCTGGGGCTCGGCGATACTGTACACAAACAGAGACACTCCTTTCCTCATGCTAAATCCGATTGCCCTTGTGTGACATGTTGCTGCGTATTATCTGCTCGCTCATTTATTCATCACCATGAATGTGACGTCATGTCCTTGACATTTCAGGGATCGTAGTGTAACATGTTTTCATTCAAATCAGTTATTAATCCGACTTCTGTTTGGATTTTGGGGTCGTGTACAGTGTGACTTTACAATAGAAGAGCAGGTTTATCCTCAACAAGTGGTGCTTTAATGCCTTTTCAGTGGCACATTGGGGTGTTGTGATACAGTTAGTACCACCCAGGCTAATCTGTGCTCAGCCGCTGTGGCCGTCATGGAGCCTCGGTTCTGTCTATCTTCCACTCCAGTAAGAGGAAAGGAATGCCTGTGAGTCGCAGCCGCTGACTGATGGGCGCCTGTTGACCTATTTCATGGCCTGTCAGTCGGACAACAGGAAGGCCAGAAACACAGACTGTGTTTTCTGTCTCTCTTCTCCACTTCCACCTGACTGAAAAAACTGCACACCACATTTCCTGGAACCCAGAAGGGAAGACGGGGGAGGGGGAGAGGGGGAGTGGCAGCGAGAGACTCCCATCCGAAGCTTGTTGGGTGGTGACGGAGCCAGTGCGTCATTTCAGGTGCCAGCTCTCTGACACTTGACCACCTGCAGCCATTAATTCATCATGACTCCTCACCCACGACCTTCCTGTTTCTGTAAATTGAAGACTCTGCGCACTTTGCTCACAACGCACTCTGTCACCTCTCGGCCGGCTGGCAGGCCGGCTGCAGTTAACGGGCCGGTGCTGGACCGTGTCCAGCTACATGGCTCCTGCTGTGATTTGAAAGCTTATCTTCATTAGAAAAGAAGGAAGCCAGCACAGTGCATTACTGTGATCAGGGAGCTGACTTCCCACGAAATAACTGAATGCCTTTGGATTACTGGAAGTTGGTCCGTGTAATTCAATTAGATGATTAGTTAATGTAAACAACACAATCATTTCATACGCTCAGTCTCCTCAATCAGGGTTATTAAACTTGGCAGCAAGTCTTCATATGAAGGATGTATTTATATCATGTTAAAAAAGTTTTCTTCAATCAATATATCGATGAGTTTTCTTTATTATTTGAGAAGATGGCGTGTAGAACAGTTCCTGAGACAGTAGATAGAAAAATAATATTCTCTTTCATTGGAGATCACTTTCTTCTGTTTCTCCAAAGCTGGTGTTTCACAGTATCTGCTCCTCTCAGGCTGCATGAGGATTTATTCCTTGCTGCAGGAGGAAAGCTCCTCAGTGAGCCGTTTAACTGCCCATTCCACTGCTTTTCACAGATTTAGTGCGTCTCAGGGGTAGCTATAAATGGTCCTGGACCTGAGCCGGCCTACATCGAAGTCGGCACTAAATTAAGACTGAACTAACTCTTGGATATTTTTCTTTCTTTTTGCTTTGATTTGTGAAAGAAAGATTTACGCCTGCGCAGCAACAGTAGAAATCATTCTCTGCGAAGATGATTAAGAAAAGCAGCTCTTGTGTTGAACAGAACCAATTTCAATTCATTATAACTGAAGCAAATTCAAGATGCTTTGTTTCCCGCTTATTACCACACAGTTCATTATGTTTTCTCTCGCTTTACAACATTTTCACACCCACTAATAGTGTTTTGGCTGAACTATTGGACTGTAACTTAATGTGTGAATTTTGTGATAACGTGGACATTTCATTAGTAACTTTTATTTTTTGTCTGCTGTGTATTTGGCTGTCATCATTAATCTTCTCCACATTCTCTCCTGGGAGTCTTTTATTGTTGCGCTGCTACAGCTTTTGGAGATTAAGTGTCTCCTTCAGGGACATCCCGACCAAAGTGCCTGAATAAGGGAAAAGCTTCCCTCACTCTCTCCTCTTTAATCCACCATCAGTGTCCATTTGAGATTGTTCAAACAATTGTCAAACAGATTAAAGAGTTTTAAAGAGTACCAAACATGTTCAGACAAAAATTGGCAACTTCAGGTGTCAGGAGTCTATTTGCTTCCTCCTCCCGCCCTCTTACTGGCAAATGAAGTAGGATCTAATCTGGGCCCTCTCTCCTGGCACAGCCATGCCTTTCGCTGGCACTGTGTCTGGCAGAGTAGTGGGCATTTGATGATGTGAAAATTTAAGTAATAAATACTCTGCAGCTGCTGTTTTGCTCTTGGAAACAGGCTGTGTGAAGACACATAGATACACTTGTCAGTGGTGGCAAATATCAGCTCTAATATTGTTTTTATGGCCAAACAGTCAAACGACTGACCTTCTGATTAGTGGACGACCCGCTCTAAGCCACATTTTTAGGGTACACTTTTTACATCATGGTTGCTTTTAACTATTTAATTTAACTGGATGAAGCAGCTCGGCCCCTCGGAGACGTCCTGTGTTCGAACAGTGCCGGAGAAACACCTATTTTTAATGTGAATCTGTCTCATTAATTGGTTTAAAAACCTCCTGAATGATTGACACTGATTGAATCCAAACTGGGAGAAGCTGACTGCAGTGATGGTGCTGCAGACACCAACTCCCATGATCCCACACTACTTCACAACGTCACCAATAGAAACACAGAGTTGAAAAAAACAAACTCTTAATTACCTTTAGAAAGTTCAACCTGTTCTGTTCCTGCATTGGTGCCACAAAAATGCATCCAGGTATAAAGATGGAAAACAGCGGTTTTGGATTAGAAAGAAACAGTAGTGCACACTCTGCAGTGATGTGTAGAAGTTGAGATACAGTCTAACACACAGCCAACTCTGCTTCTCCAACCATCTGACACTCTACTTCTAGTGGCTCTTCAGGATCCTGCTGTCTTGCATGTGCTGACTTCTGGCATCTTGTCTGGTGTCATTTCTCCGTGCACATTAAGCAGCTGTGGTGATGTCACGGTTAAAGAGGTGGGCGATCTAAAGATGAGTGAGTTCATGTTCTCCATCTGGGTTTTATTCACTAAGAGCGAGAGGAAAACAGAATATGAAGTAACAGCAAATGAAAAGCCTGTCCCACAGTCTCAGTGCTGGCATCACTCATCCTCATGGGAATGGACTGATCTTAATCACACTGGACTCCTTTCTCTTCCTAACAAGGACCTATTGTCCCTTTCTTTATTGCCCACCTTTAATGAGAATATGACAAGTGGCCATAGAACAGACATCAGCTGTTCTGTGTTTCTTTCTTCTCCTGCACTGTCTGGATGATACTTCCTGTAGTGCATGCTAAATAATCCTGTATAACGCACAGTGCTGATTTGGTGTTAACATCTTGCATGTGACGGTACATAATTTAGGAGTGCACGCTGTCCCCATTCTGTCAGTCATGGATTCATCCTCTGTGAAGTGCAGAGAAAAGTGACTGTAGATTTTTAATGGCACTCTGGATCCTTGTGAAGTGCAGGCTTGTCCAGTGACAAATTCATCTGATTGGGATGAAGTGCTTCCTTCTTTTAATGTGAATTTCAATGGCAGCGTCCGTTCAATCCAAGCAGGCTGGACTTCCTTTTGAAGAGGGGCTTTTAACCGAGAGTCTAATCTCAGTGACATTCAGAGCTGATGGAGCCGAGCGTCTGATTCTTCATTTTTATAGCCACTGATTTTCTTCTAAATCTTGTGTTTTGGTTGATGATTATAACGTTGAACTGGGTTCCCTTTTAAATCTGTAGATTCACGACGTTACATTTACACCAGCGATGTGTCTTTACCTCTCTATACTTAGAGCACCTCACTTTCTCAACCACAGCTGCACACTCTGGGAATGTTAAACGGCTTTGTTGCCCAAGAAATTGTGCCAGTGTTGGCAGCTTCTCCCACAGTCGCCAGTTTATTCAATAAGGGGATCGTCTCTGCAAAGTGCCTATCAATGGCAGAGTACTTAAAGAACCCACAGGGATATAGGATTTCCATTCCAAACTAGGCCATTTGTTTGTGTGTGTGTGCACGCGTGCATGTGTGTGCATGTGTGTTCGCACATGTTGCTGAGGGTGATGAGTGTCTATCTCCTCACACAGGCTGTCTGTCTAGCCTCTGCTCTGTGGGTTTGATTATGATGCATGCATGTGAGAGACACAGTGCCGTCTTTGTCCGTGCGCTGCTTAAGCTGCTTTGTGTGTGGATGCGCCTCATGCACAGGGACCTTTGTCATCCTTTGAAACAAGCAACCCCCTTGTGTCGGCATCCCTGTTTGCTGATGATCTGAAAACAAACAAAAAAGCGTTTTCAGGCGGCACCCAGCTCACGCCAGGCATCAGTCAATACTCTTCATATTTGAGAGGGGTCTGGAAAAGGCTGGCGGCCGCGGCCCACGCTGATGCCTTTTGAAATGCCACAGTTAAGCTCCGCTGCGACAATGAATGACCACAGACAGCAACAGACAGACAGTGCCAGGCACATGCTCTGTTGTCCAAACAGAGAATATGTGAATAGGGTACAGTGACCAGCAACATGAAACTGCTGAATAATACAAGTGTCTGAATGTGACACGCCGTCTATTCAGTTAGTGTCATTACACAGTGTTAACAAATTCGTGGTCCCAGCACGTCTGAATGCTGATTCCATTACCTTCCCTGTCAGTGTCAAGTCTGCCGAACAGTCTTTCTACTGTAAGAAAAATTATCGTTGGAACTTGAGTTTCTACAGTAAAGAGTGTGCTGACTGTGAAGTGGAGTCTGTGTCGTATCGCTGCTGGGAACCAGTGACAGTCCCAGTGGATCTTTACGTTTCTTTATCTGAAATTATTTCACTCTAGAATTAAATGTGTGTCTGATGTGATCATTCACACCGACTGGTCTAAACACAATGAGCATATTATAGACATAAACTTTATACGTACTAAATGTATGTGTTGTTCCTGTTCTTGTGTTGGAGCAATATTTGCTTTTTATGTAACTGTAGATGAATAATGTAGATTTCTTTCCATTTACAATCACTCAGTGGTGAATGTATGTTACATTTATTATTTAAACTTACAAACAAGGTTTCAAGATTTTAACTTTAACTCACTTAAGCTGCAAAAAAGGCATCTGTCAGTGGCTCAGCAGCTGACACAGTGATAAAGACCTTTTTCATGTTTTATTTACAGTTATAAAACCAGGTAACTCAATCAGCTGCTTTGTGAATTGACGGAGGTAAATTCTGATTTGATCACATAACGACTTGAACACTGTCTCAATATGTCCTTTTGTTTTGGTTTGTGTTGCAGGTGCTCAAGCAACCAAGAAGTCCGGTATCCCAGCCCCGAGAGAAATCCCCTCCACCATAACAAGAGACCGCATCTCTCTGAGGGACCAGCTGAGAAGCTCCTCCAATAAGAGGATGGTTTCCAGTGCCAGCACTTCCAGCCTCTCCACCCTGGCAAAGCAGACGCGTAGTACGACCAAGGCCCGTGGAGATTTAGAGGGCCAAGAAAAAGGCCTTCTGGAGTGCCAGGTGAAAGAGCTGCTGGCTGAGGCCAAGGCTAAAGAGTTAGAGATCAGCAATCTCAGGATGGAGTTGCAGCGCTGCAAAGGTAAAGCCTCCACTGCTTCGTCTTCACCCTCACACAACTCTATCTCACGCCAAGAGTCTGGTGCCGATCGAGAGCAGGGACAGGTGACGGAGGCCCTTGTTCTGGTCGGGGAGCTGAGGGAGAAGAACGGGAAGTTTCAGAGAGAGCTGGCAGCGCTCAGGGAGGAGAACCAGGTGCTGAAAGAGAAGCTGCTCTGCCTGGAAGCTTCTCCGCTCTCCAGAACCAGCTCCCCCTCCAAGCCTTTGGTGAATGGCCTCCCATCAGACTCCAACTCCTCAGCTCTACAACAAGACAGTCTCCCTTCTACCACCAGCCCACTCAAAACCTCTGTCTCCTCCAGCTCTGACATCACTAAGGACTCGCCGTCACCTGACTCGTCAGAGTTTGAGAAGATCCCGTCGTGCTCAGAATCGGTGAGCAGTGGTGTCAGCGGTGAAGTCGTTGCAGCAGGGGCGGTAACCAATGCACAGGGGCAGGATGTGTCGGTGCAGAGCCTAACAGAACAGATTCACAAGATGGAGGAGAGCCACCACAGCACGTCAGAGGAGCTGCAGGCAACTCTGCAGGAGCTAGCCGACCAGCAGCAAGTGGTGCAGGAGCTGACGGCAGAGAACGAGCGTCTGGCTGAGGAGAAGCGCCTCTTGCAGACCTCGCTTCAACAGCAGAGAGAACGTCTGGAGGTGCTGGCCCAGAAGAATGAGGCGCTGGCTGTCCGACTTCAGGAGCAAGCCCAAATTCAGGCCCAGAAGGAGGAGGAGCTGGGCAGCCAAGGGCCTCGGCTGGCCGAGCTGGAGCAGAGGTACGCCGAGTTGGTGGAGAGCTCACGCTTTGAACGGGAGAAGCTGGTGGACATCCAGCAGCAGCTGACAGGGAGCCTGCGGGCTCTGGAGGAGGAGCACCAGGAGGCCCAGGGTCAGGTGCACTGCCTCAGAGAGGAGATGAACAGGCTTCAGGCCCAGCTGGACAGGGAGCTGGAGGCCGGAGGTCAGGCAGCACAGGCTGCAGAGGAGCAGAAGGTGACAGCTGACTGTCTCAGGCTGGAAAACAGTAGACTGAAGGCGCAGGTGGACATTGAAAGACAAAAGGTGGGTGAACTTAAGGCCATGCAAAGTGCCAGTGACAGCACTGAGCTGCAGAGCCTGCTGAAGACAGCCCACACCGAGAGAGACAGGCTGGAAGTGGAGCTCACTGAGCTGAGGCAGGAGCTGCTACAGGCCCAGGCCGAGACCGAGCACGTGCGAGCCACCATGTCCAAGGTAGGAGGGATTCAAGGTTACAACTCAGTTTCCATGTTTTGCAGTTTGAAAAATTTTACAGTTTGGAATTCAGTCAGAATACATTAGTATTTATCATTAAATATAACATGTTGTTTGTTTGTGTTTGTTCTATTTACACGAGTTTATTTAGATCTGGAGAGTTCTCTGGTCAGAGAACGTCTCTGTATTTTACACTTGGTTGCTTCTATTGTGACTAAGTGTAATTGTACTAAGTGGTGTGTGCACAAGTTCAAAACATTAGTGACATTAGCTCATTAGTCGTGTTGTGTTTGATGAAGCTTTCAGAGATTCCCTGAAGAACAATCTCTCTGTCCACGTTTACTGTAAACTACAAAAAGCAGAGACAGTTCACTCGTACAGAAACAGGAATAACACTAAGAGACTAAAATGTCAGTTATTTGTCTGGTAATAGTTTATCACTGATGCTAATGATTAAAGAATGTGAGTCAAACGGGCGACCGTGACATTTTTTATAACTCTTGGCTCCGTCACTGCCTATTGAATGTGACACACATCTGCCCTGATGGTTTGAACATGACCATTAAACAGGCTTCACAGCTGGTGTTGGGAACCTTTCTTCACCACCACAGCACATTGACTCAAACTGTGTTCATATGTTTCTCAGTCATCACTTTGGTTTTCCCCTTCAACACCACGGATACCAGAGAGGTGTAGCTTTGGGGTCATTTTGGATCATGTTTTCTCCGAAGCGAGGCGTGTCGCCGTCAGCTTAGTGATGTCGTCATTGTTGGAGTATGACAGCGGTGCCAACAGTAGGGTGGTTCACCAGTGGGTGACCCTCTGAGTCACACTCCTGTCCTCTGCTGTGTGGGTGTGGGTGTGAGGGTGAGGCCACGCCATAACTTCACTCACAAACAACTTAATCCATCAGAGCCACATGGTGTCAGCTGGAGAGCGTCCTGCATAACTACATCATTTACTTAGTTTAGCATATTATCCTCACAGAGATCTGCTGTGCCGTCTCATCTCTCAGGGCGACTGCAGTCATCATGGTGCACTGACTTCAGCTTCAATAGTTGGAGAGTGACACATGGTGCTGAGCTCTTGTTTCCATGAGTCCTTACATGACATCTGTTTACACTCTGGCCAAAACACTCACTGAAAACCAGAACTTTAAGAACTTGAGTGACAGATGAAGAAGTTAGGGGTGAAAAAAAATGTCTTGTGAGACGATCTGTACAGTGTTGGGGAGGGTAATTTACTTGTGGTGGTGGGTGGGGCAGCATGTGGCCGCGGTGCATGCAGAGGCTCATGTAGTTTAGAGGTGGAGAATGTAACAGGTTATTTTCATTAACTACAATCTACAAATGTCCCCTAAACGCCTCACATGCCTAAAAAAAAAAACTTGCATGCACGTTACCGGTAGACTGGAGCTGAGCAGCTGTGCGTAGAGAAGGGCCAGTGGTTAGGGGGCATAACACATGGGTGCAAATGCTGGTTTGACTGCTGGCCGGCCCGACTCTTTGCTGCATGTAAATCCCCTTCTCTCTGTCCCATTTCCTGTCACTCTCCTCTATCCCGTCATCTAATAAAGGCATGAAATGGCCCAAAAAAAATTACTTTTAAAAAAAGGAAAAAGTGAAAAGGGCTCGTCTCCACTCTGCAACTTGTGTGGCCAGAGAGTTTGAAAAAAGTGAAACAAGGCATTCTACTGATTTTCCTAAATTGAAACCGAATGACTTTATCTACCTGGGTGGGTCCTAATCTGCCTGGGCGAGCCGCCAAGTAGATCCCATGTTTGGGAAGCACTGGCGTATTAATCTGCAGTCTGTCTCATTGCAAAACATGCAACGTATTAAGGCTAATTAGATTCACCACGGTTACTTTTACTTTGTTACTGCTTGTCATTAAATTAAAACTAATGGTTTGTTTTCGTCAGACTAAACAGTCTAACATATCAGACAAATACCGTAACATAATTTAGCCTGGTTGAATTAAATTTGTGTGAGTGGTTTCCTCATCATCCTGTTTTATGAAGCTTTTTATTTACAGCATCTTTACTAATCTTTGGGACAGGTGGAGGCCAAATGCCAGCAGGTTCAGGAGTGGGCCGAGAGGAGGGAGCAGGAGCTCGGCAGCCAGGTGACTTCCCTGGAGGAGGCCGGGATCCAGGCTGAGAACCAGGTGAAGGAGCTGAAGGAGACCATCTTTGAACTGGAGGACCAGGTGGAGCAGCAGAGGGCCGTCAACTGTCACACCAACCAAGCCGTCCTGGACATGGAGAGTATGTTCATTTCACTGGCAGTGATTCTAATGTTTAGTATCGTCTTATCTGTATCGATGGTGTGGACAGAATATTAGAAACACCTTCATTACCGAACATTATAAGAGTCATACATTTAAGACAGGGCTGTTGTAATTAAACTGTGCTAGTTAAAGCTAGGTGCACCATATAACTAACCTTATAAACTGTAAACTGAATGTAGATAGATAGATAGATAGATAGATAGATAGATAGATAGATAGATAGAGTATATGCAGTTTAGATCTGATGAGTGGTGCCCACGGCTGAGGTGTCGAACAGCCCGATGGCAGTGAGGACAAAGGATCTGCTGAACTCTGTCCTGCAGCGCAGCGAGATGAGACGGCAGCTGCAGCTGTAGCATTGTACGTGACAATGAGATGCAAAATTAGTGGACACTGTAGCACATCTGTCTTTGACTTCCAGTTACTGCAGTTGGGAAATACGACTGGAAACATTTTACTCTATGTCCTCAAACTGTTGATGAATCAGATCAGATTGCTCCACCGTTACGATTGCTACCAGAAACATTTCTAAACAGATCTAACTCTTGTTACTGCAGGTAAATGAGCCTTTACGCTTTAGACTGGCTGCTGTATCTCCACCATTTCTGCCTGATCTACACTCTAGTCTACAGTGCAAAGGTTGGGAAGAGGTTCTCAAAACCTCGACTTTGTCTTTGCAGATCTTGCCAAAAAGCTGGAGGAGCAGAAAGCTGAAGCAGAGAGACAACTGAAAGTCTTCAGTAGACAGATGAAGGTAAAAGAGCTTCAACATTCAGACCCGTTTGGCTGCTTTATAACATCTGTGGTGACATGATTCATTTTTTAATCAGTCGTTAAAGCGTTTCAGGCTGAATACACAAACCAACTGTGAGCAAAGCAAAAAATGTTTATTTTAAAGATGATATACAGTTTCAAAAGGTCAAATGACCTGGTGACTCACTTTGGTCATTTCACCACGCAACATGTGATTGTGACATCCTGAGATCTGATCGAACTTTGAACATGTGTAACAACATCTCCCTTCTCGTTTCCTGTCTCTCTCTCTCTCTCTCTCTCTCTCTCTCTCTCTCTCTCTCTCTCTCTCTCTCTCTCTCTCTCTCTCTCTCTCTGTACCTTCAGACGTTTAATAAAAAAAAAACTGACTTAGAAATGAAATGTGCCTCCTCTGACGGGGCGGAAGAGCTGTGAGGAGGAGCAGTGTGACACAGGGGCAGTAGCCATATTGCGGCGAAACGCTCAGTGTTAGAATGAGTATAAAGATGAACGTAGAAGTTTTAATGGCCTTTTCTGCCACAACACTCTCTGAATCCAAGTGACCGTCTGTTTTACAGCCATCCATCATCCCTTCATGGCGAATTAGTAACACCCAAACAATGCATTTTAGTTGGATTAGCACTTTAAGGTCAGGATGATGTTCCAGTGCTCAGCTTTTCCCTGTCTGTGTGCCAAAATATTCGACCTTGGAGGAATCTTTCCACCGAGTATTGTTCCAGTAGCGTTGTGGAACATGCAGGTAGGCTGTTCAGTGAGTGTGTGTTTTGGCAGGCACTGGTTTTCTCCATGGTATTCTTCTCTGAACATCGCTTCTGTTAGGTGTTTTTTGTTTTATAATATCGGACATTATCGAGTTCACCTGATACTAGGGCTGAACAATGTGCAAAATAATCATATTGTAGTTATTTTAGATTGTGATTTTTTTTTGTTTGGTCTTGCACCAAACAAACATGTTCCTTTACATCTGAAGAATAAGATTTGTGGGCCGGGGCGTGTCTGTAACACTCGATGCTTCATTTATGTCGTGACACATTTCACCTTAAAAAAAGCAGCTCCTGCGATTTGGATATTGCACATGGCCATTTAACTCCTTTTATCTCCTCTTGTATTTGCCTGATTGTTGATTCATGGACACCCAAGTCTTACTAGATGCTGAAAATTTAAAAACCTAGTAGTAAATTCCAAGTTTAAAAGACATAAATTCCCAAGAGAAATCAAGGTACCTGAGTAGAAAACAGCATCCAGTACAAGCCTTTGATGTTGAGGTTATAATGCCAAAAGAAAAACTGTGACGTGCTGATCTTTGCCTTTACAACGCTGAATATAGACCCACATATTTTACCTCAGTGCTGAGAGAAATCTGCAGTTCTTTTTTCCAGTGTCTGTTTTGGTTCAGAGACTGTTCTTTTTAGCCTTGGGAGTTTTTCACTTTCTTTTTCTGAAATTTGGTTTGAGATAATGTTTTGATTCCACAGATCTCTATTGAAGAAGTAGAAACTGCTGTTAACAGAATGTGGAAAACAGTCATACAAAGTCTAATGTAAATGCTTTACCAGTGTCTTTAGTAAATACACGAGGAACTAAAATGGCTTGTGAATCATTTCTTTATCAGGTTTAATTTATTTATTGTTAGACTTTATTTTTTTAATGCTGACATTCAATTAAATCCAAGTGTTCACAATCATTTCCTGTGTCAGCTGATGATTACTGACTCTATGACTTTGCATGTATGTGTTTATATTTGCATCTACCTGTAGAGTATACATCCATGTGTTTGTGTCTTCAGGATGAAAAAGAGGAGTGGCGCCGGTTCCAGGCGGACCTCCAGACGGCGGTGGTGGTGGCCAATGACATCAAGGTGGAGGCTCAGCAGGAGCTGCGTGCACTCAGGAGGCAGCTGCAGGAGGAGCAGGATCGCAGTGCGAAGCTTTCTGCAGACCTGGAGGCCCTGCAGGGAGTCAGGTACCATCTCCACCATACTACACCACCACCACCCCCCCAAACCCCACCCCTCCCTGGGCTCCCCTCGTTTAGCATCGGGCTGCAGTTCCTTTCTCTCTCAACACAATGTGGAGATGAGATACCTGCCAGAGTCTTGCCATATCCTCCATGTTTTATACAAGAAGTGCCAACAGCAATATATTATAATTTTAACTCCCAAGAATCTCTTGCTTAAGAGGTTTGTAAAATTCCTATCTGGTATCAAAGCAGGAGAGAATCATTTAGTTCATATCTTGGTATTTCACAAGATGAGATCTTTGGTGTTTGAGAGTTTCTCTCCCTGGGATTTGGCAGACTCTGGTGGTAAATGAGCAGTCTCCTGTGGTATTTCCCTCTGTGTATTCTACTCCTTTAAGCTGCTGCCCTCTCTGTCTCCCTCTTCCACACTGACCATTGCCCTGTAGTAACATTCATACCTCATACTTCACAATAAACTACTGCATATTTTATTAGATGAGATTATCATTATGTGAGAAGGCAGATGTGCTCGACGCCGCTTTGATCCAAGTGTGTTACAAACCGACACTGGAGCCAGTGTAACGCGGCCCCCTCTGAAAATGTTGCACACAACTGTATCATGCTTTTTAAGACTTCATGTAGTGTTGTTGCACTGTGGCCATGCAGTAATGTGGTTGATGTATATATAAAGCGCGTGGCATTGATTTGTGTGTGAGTAATATGTATATAAGTGTTTGAGCGTGCAGATGCCATGGTGTTTTTGACAGTGTTGTCTTTCATTATCACGCCAGGTCAATACCTGTGGCAAAGTCTAGACCTGCTTCTGTATAGCTCTCTGTTTATCTGTGTGGCCAGTCATGGTGTAATTCTTTAAGCAAGCGAATGATCTCTAAATGATTTCCACTTGTCATTCACACGATATCACCTCACACCTCTCATGAGAGCAGTTTCAGTTTGTATAAGATTGTAATATTTGGTTTAAAACCAAATATTTCTTGTTCAAATTCCATGTAGTCCTGGTGAATATAGTACATTACATATACAGTATATTACTGGTTTTAGACCATGGCTAAATCAGCAAACTTTCCCCAAGATTAGCTGTTACGCTACGTCCGCTCCCCACCTCCAGCAGCTCCCTGTGATGACTCTGTCAAAGATGTCCCTCTGAAAAGCCTCCCTATGTAAAGTCCAGGTGAGTTCCCTGCCCTGTCAGCCCTCTCTCAGCCCTGTGTGCTGCTGCTGCTGCTGCTCACTGACCTTCCTCTCTGTGTTTGGCTTCGTGTTGTTGCTTCAGCCTGTCTGACTCTGTCTGTCTCTCCATATGCTGGCTGACTGCACCTTCAGGACTGTCTTTACCTCTTTGATTTGCTTTGCCTGGTCCTTTAAAACCTGCCATTCCTGTAGATGTATCTGGTGCCACCTGCTGTTCTTTGAATGAATAACCCTCCTACTTTTTTGGTTAAATAGCAGGATGGTCTGTACGGCATGACTGGGTTAAACTCATGCTATGCATCATCTGCTTCAGATACATTTGCATAGCGTCTTCATCACCGGGTGATTTAGTCACACTTGACATTATGAGTGACCTTATTAATCCAATGAGGTATGCATGGAGCGGTTTTAAAAGAATCCAACAGTGCCCAGAGGTCTGCATTTCATAACAACGATGTAAAGAAGAAATGTAAAGTCCCTAGTTCTGCTGCACATGTTTGATGCACATGTAGATGTTTACAACAGTCTTTATGCAGTCGTTGTTCACAGTCGTTCATCTTCCTTCTTTTCTTCTTTGCAGAATAAGCACCGGAGCCACTTTTGATACCAAGACGGCAGTAGAGGGGCACTAGAGAAGTGCCCTCACCTCAGCACCAGTGAAGACAGTGTTATTGTTGCACTTATTGGCTTTCTGTGTCTTTCAAAATGTAACGTGGTGAACCAGTCTCTTTGTAAGCCACAGTGAGCAGTGCAGACACAAACAGTCTGGTTTCCATTTCTCTCTTTACATTTTGGAACCTGTTGAATAATAATACTGTGTTTTTATTTCTCGATGAATGTACTCTTTTATGTTTGTAATTTTCTCGACTTGTGTTGAAGAAATGCCATATGTTTGAGAGACTCTCCTTTTTATACTGTGCAAAGCTGCTTTGTGCCTTTTTAGAGAGTTGAGAAGATAGGAAGTGTGTGACCTGTGACAGAAAAAAACAAAACAGGATGAAGTATGAAAAATACTGGTAAATGTTCAGCCAGTGGTGAAACTGAAACAGTGAAGGTTCCCATCATTCTGCCGACAAAGACAGAAAATCCATGTTTCAAGGCAAGAAAAACGCAGCAGAATTAACATAACTCAAAAACTAGGTGACTCTTTTCTTTCTATCTCTGTATCAGTCAAATTAGTGTCACTTTGACCTCTTTGTTTAGTTTAAAACTTTACATTTATCTGATCTGTAAAAACAAAACTTCACTTTACTTTAAAACTAAAGTTTGGTCTTTGTTCTGTAGTTGGAGTAAAAGTGAATGCGGTGTCACATTTAGCCATTAGATGGCACTACAGAACACACAATTACCACAAACAGGTGACTTCCATGTGGATCCTCTGTGTATCCTCTGCTCTCTTTGTCTATCTTACATTTACACGGTAATGTATACCGTATTATTATGATGATGTCTTTCTGCCAGATAAAATAAGCAGAGCGATATCCGTGCCGGCAGAACCAGAGCACTGCCAAAAAATTAGATTTTTATTACTGCCACAAACACTGACAGCTGTACCTCAGAGTCATTTTTACTCACCTCAAACCAACCAGAAGGTTGACGGTCAATTTTAACTCAAAGACCAAGACGACTGTGCCGCAGGTTCCTGGAGGGATTATTTTTATCCTTTTAAAGCAGATGTCAAATGATGAGTTTCTAACATTTCACTTTTACTGACAAATTATAGATAGACAATAGATATACAGTGAGGTCCAAAAGTCAGAGACCCCTTGGACCCCATTGTATGGATTGAAAACCTCTGTTTGGTTGATAATAGAATCAACCACATCTGACTTATCTGAATGTCAGAGGTGGCGTGAGGCTCCGACGCTTCCTCCCTATCGATCGATCTAGATTTCACTATGTTAAATATATTTAAAGATTATCTTCAACACCCTTTTTATTTTGTCAGATACTCAAACCCTGCGATGTCACTCATTTTGATGTGGTAAGATATGTCACTTATCACGCACGGTCATTTTATCACGATTGAGCCAAACCCTTACAGGACATTCTGTGATGTAACACGATGGCTCACGGTTTCAGGATCTCAGGTTCTACTTAAAAGTCCAACTTTTATCACAGATATTCAATTTGTGCATTTTTTTTTAATTAAAAGCCATATTGTTCGACCAGATGATGGTACTGGTGCTCAACATGTAAACATTTGGATATGCCCAAAAAGAAAACAACAACATGGAGAAAAAGAAGAGGTGGTAACAGTGTGAAAGGTCATTTTCTGTCTGTAGTGAAGCCATTTAATGAACAATACAGTGAATGTGCTGTTAATTTATTCTTCGGAGAAAGACTCGGAAAGAACTTGTGACTGGTTTCCAAAGCAGTGTACTGTACGTCTGTTTGACTGATGTTCATTAGGACAATGAATAAATAAAATTACACCAGTCCATCTGTGGTTGTGTATCTCTCTCTCTCCCTCTCTCTCTCTCTGTCTTCACTCTTTGGAGGTGAGTTGAGTTTAAGACAGACTCACTTGTCATTCATTCCTCATCCATCACTGATAAAGACACTCCACATCCTTGTTTACTCTGGAGCCTGTAGTCCAATGTTCACCAGGGCTGATGGGCAGAAAGTGTCCTGATGATTGGATTGCTCAGATTTTGTTCCTAATTTAGATCTGACTATCTGCAGCCGGTCGTCGCTTATTTACAGCTCTGCAGATCAAACTGTGATCACATGATCTCGTCAATATACATTCATTCCAATCAGGAGGTAATCTCATAAGAAAGAGCAGTGAAGAGAAGGTTTTGAAAGCCCAGTTCACATGCCGTCTCTTGTGTGTATTGTGTACGTCTCTACACAGCAACCTATGTTCATTTTGTCTGCCAGGTCCCAAGGTGATGAGGTGAGGGTGTCCGACTCCGATAACAGCCGTCACTGGTGTGGCATCTCCGTGATCCCGACCTCAGCCGCCGACGCCAGCGGAGATGCCGACTCGGAGCCCGGAGCTACTGTCAAATCCCTCATTAAGTCCTTTGATACTGTTGGACAGAGTGAGCAGCGAGCACCTCGACACACATGCGCACACACACACACACACGCACACGCAGGCCCTCACTGCAGCAGTGTAACTACAGAGGAGAGCAGCTGCTGCATATCTGTCATTTTCTCTGGACCAACGTCCTGTGCAGTTGTGCCGGACTGTGTGGCCTGAAGTGACCTGGAGAATGTTTCTGTCTGTCAGTGGAATCAGTAAATCTGCAGAAAGTTCAGTATTTATTATATAATAGAGCATATTCTAATTATTAATGTGCTGATTTGAATACAGCTGTAGCTCGCTTTGTCAGGTGAACACATTTTTTGTTGTTGTTTTTATTGTACAGTAGATTTCCCAAATGCATTAGTGTTAATACAAACAGTAATACCAGCACTTTAATTTTAATAACAGCCACTGTCAGTTGAGATTGGCTCCAGTCCTGCCACAACTCACAAGGATAAACAGGAAGAGCTGATGAATAGAGGGATGGAAACAAATATACACACGGTGGCCTCTTTTATTTTTAAATTCACTCGTAAAATCTAATGCAACTGCTCTGCTGCAACATCGCTCCGTACAGAGCTCACGATGTTTGGTTTTTCATGACGTCAAAAGTGTGTAAAACTGATTTTAAGGTGTTTTAATTTATAAGTATTTCTCTTTTTTTTCCTTCCTTCGTCCTTCCCACTCACACACAAGATAATATAATGCCGTTCAGTACAACATCAAGACCAATTATGACTTCTGTGCTAAAACATTTCATTGCATTAACACCTCTGTGACCGAGCCAACTAAAACTGAGCGTCACAGGCATCATAAAGGTCGGCTTTATGGCAGAGCAGTTGTGTTGGATTGCTTTGGACTGTACAGGTGTTTGGTACAGGTGTACCTAATACAGTGGACACTGAGTGTTTGATCAGAGAAAAACGAAACCACTTGACAGTGTTTGATAGTGACTCCACAAACCTTTTACTTTTGATGCATCACTCTCTACTACAGGCCTTGTTCTAACTCTGCAGTCACTTCATTGCTTCTTTTACTCTTTGTATAATCTTTAGATGTAGTGAAAACATGTTACAGCCATTTTCTAACAACCTTTCGTTGCTTCCAAGCTACAAACAGCTGTAATTTATTTATTTTTGTACTGGAGGAACAGTGGCCGTCTGTAATCTAAACAAAGAGACGCTCCCATACACTGCCCGTCCTTTCTGTAGCATCGTTAAGTCTCAGAATGAATGTGTTAATTATTTAGTAGAAATGATCTTTTGATGCAGTAACCAATGAGAGCTGTTTGTTGTCCGGTCTCTCAGATGGACCGGGTCACACAGTTCAAATGCATTCCTCACCGAGGAGCCCGCTGAGTGGGATTCCTGTTCGCACCGCGCCTGCTGCTGCTGTCTCCCCCATCCAGGTACACACCAAAACATTTTCCTGTCAAAATTAAAGACTTCCTGTGTGTGAAATTGTTGTCAATTGACTGTTCTCTTTCTTTCTTTTTTTTTTACCTTCCTTCAGAGACACTCGTACATAAAGCCGCTATCAAAGACATTGGAAAAAAGAATCAATCAGGGAGAATTCTCTCATCCTCACGGTATGTGACGCAGACGGTTTCAGGTGTTTCATTTACATGTAAATTCATATTTCATTTATCAGTCATACAGAAACAAATAAAGGGCCTCGCTGCCAAAGTCCTGCTATGAGTCAGGAATGAGTAAGGCCAATATGTCGAGTGAAATTAGCCCACACAGAAAGTTAAATGAAGAGGAACTACTATATGCAAACATCCGTCCACGTTTGTTTTTGTGGGTAATTTTTATGATTTTATGGTGAGGAGCTCATCTACTGTCAGCAGGTGTTTGAGCTGCTTCCTTTATGAGACGGCTGAGACATAATCACTCACCTCAGCATCAAAGTGCAGATTTTTTTTTTTTTAGATTTCTCTGCTCAGTGCTTTTCAGATGTGTCTTTGCACAGGTAGTGGTTAAAGTATAGACTTGTTCTGCCAAGACAGAGACCTCAGTTTGAGTGTTAGGAAGACTAGGCTGAAAACTAAAGGCAGAGGTTATTCACAGTCAGGACCTCAGGACCACACAGTGACATTTCTTACACGTCTACGCACATGAATTCACTTTCCATTTCCATTTCTTCTGTTTCTGTTTTCATGCACTGTTCTTGGATGTTTATACCTTACCCATACTTCTCTTGCAGTCTTACTTAACCAGATGTGCTTTATAAAGTCTATAATGATCCATCTGGTTCTGTCTCCTTCCCCTTGTCGCCTTCTTCAATCCCCCAGATAAGATGTCGGGCTGCGGGGAAGACCTGAAACCGAACAGCCTTATGAGGAAGAGTCCATCCCTGGAGTCTGTAATTAAAACTCCCGTCTCCCTCAGCAGCCGCACAGCATCCTTCAGCTACAACCGAGGCAACAGCAAACTCAGGTGGGATTACCCGCTAATTATTTCTGACAATTCCCTGTGAGATAATTCAGCTCCTCCTCCCTTACTTTGAAAACAGCAAAACATTTATTCTGAAAATTTTTACCACAAATCTTATGTTTGTTTTAAAATAATAATTCACTTCTGCATTGTTGTTTGAGCTGATTGATGGAAGGTTTTGGTGTTAGTGTATTATCCTTTTTAAGTAACAGCATGTTGGACTTTGGAGTTGCTCGACCTTTATTGCCAGAAGCCTGGATGTGACACAGGTGGCTTCAACACAGTAAATGCGGCGATTGCTTATCAGAAAGGGAAGAGAGTCACATGTTAGGCAAACACACTTTCCTCCTCTGACTTCTGGCATTATTGACCTACACACAGAGGAGCGGTCTGCACAGGAAAACGATACTTGAACGTGTTGGAGATATTCAGGCTCACACACAGACCGCAGGTACGACTGTAACAGGTTACGTTTGAGGGAGATGACACCTGAGTGTTCAGGTTTCTGTGTTGTCACAGTCAGACAGTGAAGTTGGTTCAAGCAAATACTACAAATACCAACACCCTCGGCTTCAAACCTCCGTACTGTTGACATTAATAATAAGCACCACTCACACTCTTATCTTGAAACTCCAAAGCCTGTCTGTCCATCCTCAGCTCCTCTGGTATCCTGTCATCATTCAGCTCCCTGCTCTCCACCGTCCGTACTCACAGTACACAATACATCGTTAAAGGTCACACCCACAGCCACAGATGTTTTTCCAGCATCTGTCTTCCTTGCTGCTCCTGCATATTAATGTAAATGTGTGGGGCCGTCTCTTCCCAAACGGCAGAGGAGCAGCAGTGTGTTGCCGTGTTTGGTGGTATGGTTTGACTGTTATGATATGGCGGCTGCATCACTGCAGTATTTGTTTGGACAACGCTCCCGCTGCCTCTGGCCTCGCGGTGCATGAGATGGACGATTAATGAATTTAACAGCGCAGCCGCTGTGACGTGTGAAATGTTTACCATACTCAGAGCAATGACCGTGTCTCGTGGTCTTCCCATGGCCTCAGCTGCAGCACAGACCCCAGGGAGCAGCCCCTCTGAACAATACCGCCGTAAACATTGCTCTTTTCTCCTCCTAGTGTCGCACAATGGTGCAGTCAGCCTGTAAGTCAGCCTGTAAGAGTCTGTAAGTTAGTCTGTAAGTCAGTCTGTAAGTCAGTCTGTAAGAGTCTGTAAGTCAGTCTGTAAGTCAGTCTGTAAGTCAGTCTGTAAGAGTCTGTAAGTCAGCCTGTAAGTCAGCCTGTAAGTCAGCCTGTAAGAGTCTGTAAGTCAGTCTGTAAGTCAGTCTGTAAGTCAGTCTGTAAGTCAGTCTGTAAGAGTCTGTAAGAGTCTGTAAGTCAGCCTGTAAGAGTCTGTAAGTCAGCCTGTAAGTCAGCCTGTAAGAGTCTGTAAGTCAGTCTGTAAGTCAGTCTGTAAGTCAGTCTGTAAGAGTCTGTAAGAGTCTGTAAGTCAGTCTGTAAGTCAGTCTGTAAGTCAGTCTGTAAGAGTCTGTAAGTCAGTCTGTAAGTCAGTCTGTAAGAGTCTGTAAGTCAGCCTGTAAGAGTCTGTAAGTCAGTCTGTAAGTCAGTCTGTAAGAGTCTGTAAGTCAGTCTGTAAGTCAGTCTGTAAGTCAGTCTGTAAGAGTCTGTAAGTCAGTCTGTAAGTCAGTCTGTAAGTCAGTCTGTAAGAGTCTGTAAGTCAGTCTGTAAGTCAGTCTGTAAGTCAGTCTGTAAGAGTCTGTAAGTCAGTCTGTAAGAGTCTGTAAGTCAGTCTGTAAGTCAGTCTGTAAGAGTCTGTAAGTCAGTCTGTAAGTCAGTCTGTAAGAGTCTGTAAGTCACAGGAGGGAGACCAAACTCAGAGACAGTCTCTGGGTTGTATACAGCTTCACTCACACCTCTGACCTCTGATTCATCTCAACTCTGAACTCTAACACAAATATGCTGAACAATTTACTGCTGGAATGTATTTTGACTTTCTCCATCATGGTACATGCAGTGATACAGTGTCATCATCACATGTCTCTAGATCCATAGCAAATACAGTTAATGTTAATGCCACATACTGCATGTGTTATTTGAAGACAAGTACGTTTCAGCTGTGATCTTCTGTAAAACATCATTTGTTTATTGTGTTGTTTCAGAGATTTTCCCTCCGGGCTGTAAACAGAGCTGGTTACTCTTTTTAACTTTCACCAGCTAAAAAAACTATATTTACAAAAGAGAAGGGATTTACATCAGGTCCACTTCTGAACTAGTTTTGGACACATACTGATGACATGCTGTAACTGTCCCTCTCTCTCTCTCTCCCTGTCTCACTCTGTGACTGTGGTTTATCCTTCCATGGTGACAGTGTGGAAAGAAAAGACCCCTTGGCTGCACTGGCGCGGGAGTATGGAGGATCTAAGAGAAACGCTCTACTGAAGTGGTGCCAGAAGAAAACAGAAGGCTATCCGGTAGGGATCAGAGGCCAGAGACGTCTTTCAAATACAAGGCGGGCTCCATTCACTTTCACACCCTGTTTTTCTCTGCATCTTTGTCTGACAGTTTTATTTTCGTCTCACACGCTTCAGGTTCTTATTTAAAAGTGAAATGATAGCACCCACTGCCTCCCTCGATATTGCACAGATGCAGTATTGTTTCTGTCTATGCCCTCAGGCCCGGTAGTTATCACTGAGGTGTTAGACCATAGTGGCACATTACTGTGTTTGCAGACACACCATTCACCCAGCTGTCATCTCACAGTCCGAGTCACAGAGGCAATGGAAACAGTCAAGCGAAGCCCTCAGTGTTACAGTCACGCTGCATTTATACGTGTGTGTATTTTTATAGCCCGCCTTGTCTTTATGCATGTCCATTTGTTTATGCATTGTTTTGTGTTGTGTTCCCATCTGTGTTCCCTGTGTCCATGGAGCCAAATGCGGACAATCAGCTGGCTTAGCTGCCCGACTAATATCCAGTTTAAGGAGCCCATTAAGCCCGGAGGGATTAGAGATTTGCCTATGTAATCATCATGTTTGTGTGCCAGCATGCCAGTTAGCTAATGCTAAAACTCTTAGCAGCAGGCAGACTGGGTCCATCCTGCGAACTTTAGTTTACTGCAGTTTGATAGAAGATTATTTACATTATTAACATCACTGACTGTGTCTCTGTCCTGCTCAGGCTCAGGCTCAGGCTCAGGCTCAGTCTAATAGCTTGAGGCTCTGACTTGACCAACTATGCAAAACCACATTTAATGACAACTGCTAAAAATAGGCCCAGCTTCCCCAGTGATAAATGGTCTGAATAACTGGATGAGTTGTCAGATCAATAGTTCCTATTTCTCAGGCGCAGCCCTGCTCAGTGAACTTTGAGTCACCTTCCCTTCGTCTGAGGTCGGGTGTTTGGTGGTCACACGGCACAGGTGTTGGTAAAACACACACAGCAGATCCTCTGTGATGGAAACATCTGACCAGATGAGATAAAACTGCTGCTGACCAACAGCCGCTCTGGTGATGTGTATGATAGACGCTGGACCGATGTACAGACCGTTAGACTGAATCAACTGTAAAGTAACGGAGCACGTTCACAACAAAAACTGCTGCAGAACTAATATTTCCCTTTACCCTCATGAGAAAACCCTGCACTCACCCTCTGAAATGTAGTGGAGAAGAAACATAAAGTACCATGAAATGAAAATACTCAAGTATAGCACTTGTGTGAATGTACTTAGTTACTTTTCACCACTTTTTAAACCTAAAACCCGCATGGATTTGCAAATCCCAGTTCAGTTCAGGACAGTGGGGTCCAGCGACACAAAACCCTTAATGGAGCCTTTTTCCCATTGGTCTGGATTTAACTATGGAACCTGTGATCCCCTCTCACAAAGGGTTTAGCAACATAGTGCGATTATTTGCAAGTATCAGGAATGCAGTAAGAAGATTTGGCTCCTAGGAGTGTTTGAGTCTGTGGCATAATCAGTCCCTGCTTGGAGTAACTGTGCTTGATCCGAGCTGTGATCCTTTATGTTTGTGCATGTTCTCCATGTGTTCCATGTGCCTGACCTGTAATTGGATTAATTCACAGACTATCGGGCAGTTAACCTCTATTTTTAGAACAGCTGTGACCGCCCTACACTGTACCACCTTAAGGGCATTTCATCATGAGACGTTTGTGTTTGCATTTCTGATTTGCAGCTCTTACTAATGTGTTCAGAATAATTGTTTTGTTTATCTAAAGAGAAAAAATAACTTCTCAACATTATATAAAACACTGAGTAAAAAGTCCCTTCCACTTTGATTCGAAGGACTGATGATAATCTAACCCATTATTTTATAAATCTGCTCTTTAACTTTCTATGGCTCTTTTTTTTTCCTCTCGAGCTTTTCTTCTTTGCCTGGGAATTCCTCCACCTTCCTCAGGGATTTCTGTTTGTTTGTGTGTGTGACGTTACAGTTTTCGCATTATTTACACCGAGATAAGTTTCATGCATCAGAAAATATGTGACCACGGGCCCCTCTGGAGTCCTGTGGCAAAATAAGGGGAAAAGGTTCCCGTCAGAGGACGTGTGGAGCTCCATATGTCTGGGGAAAGGTCAGGCTGTTGCAGTGTTATGAGGGCTCCCTCCACATGGAAGCCACTAAGTACTTTCCTGAGACCCAGAGACACTGACTGATCTGTCATACAGTGTGTAGCTGCAGGACAGGAAGACACAGGGTGTCTGAAATACACCTGCATCCAGGTTTCTCACTTTTTCTTTCCCTCCCTCTGTCTTGCTCCTGTTCTGCTCTGACAAAGGTTAGTGAGTTTTATCAATACAGCCACATTCACTTGGCGGTCCCCCTCTTCTCAGCTGTGGACTAAGGTCACAGAGGTAATAACTCAGCACTAATTGGCTCTTTAGTGTGGAGTCACCCAGTTGTAATTTATGTCGGCCTCCTCAGTCTACATAATTAATGGTCACTTTGAAGAGGCCCTTCGACCATCTCTGTTCATTTTCCGTCCCTTCTCTCGTTTCCAAACGGTGGAGTCAGGAAACAAGCTCATATATCTTGCTCATCTGCCAGCGCGGAGCCAGAAAAGCTGCCGTGTGAGATGAGAACAAAGCCGATGGGAGGGGTTCAGCCCCGTGCCAGTTGTTATTACAGTCCTATTGTTGTCAGACCTTTTGGTCAAACAGTGGTCTCATTAAAGTGAAACAGAAAACGGGAGCTATTGTAATCACGTCAGGAGATTATTTAATGTTTAGGTTCAGATAGCTGCCGAGGACGCATCAAATCTGTGTGATTATAGATGGCCTCGAAGCCCGATGTCACACTTGGCCTGTTTACTGTGATCAATAGCAAGTGCTCATGATCATCACAAGGAGAGGGTGAAATCAGATGCATGATGTGCTCAAAGAAGCTGAACGCAGCTTCATCTCGCCTTCATTATTGTTTCATCTGATGTAACGTGGTTCTGGCTGTGCCGGTTGTTTAATGCACATAGGTGACAGTGAAAGGAGTGACCATGGCCTACGTGCCTCAGATCATGCATCCAACTGAGCCGAGCCCTGTGCGTGTGTGTGTGTGTGTGTGTGTGTGTGTGTGTGTGTGTGTGTGTGCATGTGCGTGTGTGTGTGTGTGTGCGTGTGTGTGTGTGCGTGTGTACGTGTGTACATGTTTGTGTGGCTTTGCATCTGCTGTATGGATCTTGTGTCTGGACGGACTGACAGCTAATGCTAATGACAGCTAAAGAGTAGAAGAGCCTTGAATCCCTTAGGGAAAACGTTGTGCGTGTGTGTGAAGGGGTGTATTTACCCACCATGCACTGGTCCTTGGAGCAGCTGACCTGTGTTAATCTCTCAGCGGAGGATGAGACGTGAGCCCAGACAGACTCCGTCACACCTTAAATGTCAGATTCTGGGAAGCACAGATCGATCAGTGAAGACCTTAAGCTGGTTTCTGATTGACTCTGCCCTGTGGGAGAGACTGACGGGGCCTCTCACCGGAAATTAGTATTCACATGGGATCCTGTGCACGTCAGCGCTGGACTGGACGTGGACTTGAAACACAAGACCGCTTTCATACAACGTCTGTTACATTGGTTTTCAAGGCAGCTTGTAAGATGTGACTCTGAAGAGCGTGTTGCAGTCACGGGCCACACTCGGCCTGAAACCGGATGTTCTGTGTTCCTCCTGCTCTCCATCTCAAAGTCTTTACGTTGCTGTTGGACAGAAACCAGACTGCAATGAACTGTGATCATAAAGCCATAAAGTTTTCAGTAGCAAATTGATATTTTTTTGTCAAAACCTTTTGTGCATCCTTCTGCGTTATTTGTACACAGCTGTCGTTTTGTGTTCGGAAGCAAAATGTCGACTTGTTGTTTTTTCAGTTTTCCATAAGTGGCCATCAGCGAGTGGCTTTCTTGAACGTCTGGTGTGTTGGGAAACACTCTAACCTCCTACTGTATATTTATCAGGCTCTTTGATGTCTTAATTTAGGACAGCTCCGGACACTTTTTAAACTTTTTTTTCTTCTCAATTAACCAAAGAAGCCAAACAAAAATAAATGCACTGTTTGTTCAAGATGGGAACAATGAGCAAAGGGTCTGAACATTAGGCTCAGCTGGGCCTGACAGAGCAAAGCTCATCCGGCCTCGTCTGGGAAACACACACATGCACGCACGCACGCACGCACGCACGCACGCACGCATCCACACACGCAGGCATGCACAAAGCTATTGAAGAGACAGGAATGGGACCCCCAGGCGAGTGTGGAGTGGAGGTCAGACATCGAGGAGGGGAAGAGAGCTGGAGTTCAAAGAGTAGTCGTTACTGTATGTTCTAATAATGTGGTATTAACAGTAATATCGCTGTGAGTGAGATCATCAGTGTGAAATAACTCACTACAACTCATCGTGTAGGGGGCTCACTGCAGCTGAACATGACTGAAACGTCTTTAAAAATCTGCTGTATTGTTTTTTTTTTATTCCTAAAATCATCAATAATCATAATTTCTAAATGCTGATCCTCAGAAATGTGAGAACAAAAAGCCTTGAGGCCGACTCGGCTTGTGACATATTGAACAACCCTTGACACCTGGTTAGTGGTTATTAAATTCACTTGGCTCGACTAAGAGGCTCAGCTCAAAACAATGGCAGGAAATGCTGCGCTGTCTAATTAAAGGACCACTGTGACATTTCGAGAAATTTGCTTATTTGCAATCTTCTTTGAATCAGATCAGACTGTTGATATCCTGCACAGAGAGAAGTCCAGGAAGTGTCAGACCAGCTCAGCAAAAAGAAAAGCCGAGCTACACAATAGAAGAGTTAAGAAAATGTGAATCTACTGGGGATCAAAGACACAAAGTCGTAAAAGAAGAAGGGATAATATTATAGAAATGAAATCAGTGGCACAGCTGTGGGTGTTGTTAAATCAGAGATGTGCTGTTTTAAATCTAAACAATATTTTAAATGACGAGCAACAGTATTTTGCATTTTCCATACGGGCAGTTTACATTCATGTGGCAGATGCTTTTTTCTCAAGTGATTCACAAAGTGAGTTTAAACCACAAAGGAACCAGAGCCAGATTTCATCCAACAATTGCAAATGTGTTAAACAACCAACTCAAACTGGCTTCAGGTGCTTCAAGAGCTGTGTTTTTGTTTGTTTTACTTTGAAAGGGTTGGTACCAAAGGAGTAAATCTTATTAGATCTTACAGTGCAACAACATATAATATAATATAATATAACATAACATAACATAATATAACATAGAATAACATAATATAATATATACTGTAATATAATATGACATAATACAATATATTAAAAATTATAATGTAATATAATATAATATAACAATATAACATAACAACATGATATAATATAATATAATATAAAATGATATAATATAATATAATATTATAATCTCAGAAGTTTGATATTCAGATTATCTCTGAGAGGTGAACATTTTTAATCTAAGGCAGATCGGCACAGTTGATCTCTGAGCTCGTTTCCTCTTTGACCAGTGTCATCTTCCTCACTCTTCATCACTCTTCATCTTCTCCTGTGTGTAGAATGAGTCCATTACACCATATGTAGAGACTATGGACAGCAGCTCTGTGACCTGTCCTGTTGCCCTGTCTTCACCTGCATGTCCCGCCTGCCTGGGCTCTCAGCCTGTGTTTGCTCATGACCATGTCTCACTGTATAAGGTCCATCATGGCGTGCTCCCCCTCTCTGCCCCCTTCATCTGTCTTTTTTTTTTTTTTGTCCCTCCATTTCTAACTTTCAGTTTGTTTCAGCTGGTTTCCGGCAGGTCGTTCCTGGTTGTTTGTCTCGTTCACTCAGTTGAGGTGAGGTAGAGAGATTCTGTGACAGGACATAAACCGAGACGAGTTCATCAGTCACACGACGCTCAGGCTTGATGTCGCCTGCCTTCACTCCTCAGACTGATGTCTTTCTCACAGACTGTGTGTGTGTGTGTGTGTGTGTGTGTGTGTGTGTGTGTGTGTGTGTGTGTGTGTGTGTGTGTGTGTGTGTGTGTTGTGTGTGTTGTGTGGCACAGTTGTCCTCCATCCCCAGCTGCTTGCCGCATGTTGCATTGTTGTTTGGAGTTTTTACATTCTTGAACTGTGAGTAAGAGCTCAATGTTACATTAATGGCATATTGACATCTGGGTGTCAAGTGTCATGACGGTGTGACAGCAGAGGCGCTCTAATCCCTGCTACTGACTTGACAGCGGTCCACAGCATTTACATGTGGCAGCAGAGAGTACACACACACACACACATATTGACACACACAGTGTCGGCCTGCTGTGTGTGAGGTGTTCAGTGTCTGGCTCGTTTCCAGCTCGTCTGCAAATTCCATTTCTGATGGTTTACAGCAGAGGATATGTCGTCCAGGCGGGATACGACATGTCCTTGACTTTAATGTCCTCTGCAGCTGCAGTCACATGTACGACTCCATCATGACTCAATAAATCATTTAGTTGAAGCACAGAAAAAAATTCATCAAGGATTTTGAGAGGCGACTCTCTGTCTGTTACGTCTGTTTCTTTCTATTAAAAATGTTTAGTTTTCGCTGTTTTCAGCTTTTTTCAGCTTTTTTCAGCTTTTTTCAGCTTTTTTCAGCTTTTCTACTTTTCTCTCTTCTATGTGAAGTGGGACTGTTGGCCAGACAAACAACTTGTGATCTAGGAATTATATTAGGAAATAATCATAAGGTGCAGCCCTCGTCATGTTTTCTTTTGTGAACTATGTAAAAAATGAAAAGAAAATCTAGCAATTTTCCTCTGAGAGCAGGTTTTCTCCAGCTGCTGTAAACATGTTGCTGCCTGCTTTTTTTGTGACGTTGGCGAGATGTTTTGAATAAGCTGGGTCTTTTTTTTTTTTTTTTTACCATTAACAGGTCCAGGTTCATTTTCACCCACAATTTGACGACTGATGCTCTCACAGACCTTTTCACTTGGAGTCAGAACAAAGCAACGACACACACACATCAACTCTTCTCTTTTCTTTTCTCTCTGCTCAGTCGTCTCTCTGTACAATCCCCTGCTTCTCTCTCATACTCTCTTTCTCTGAGCCCTAAAAAGCGACGGCTCTGCCTTTTGTGCCGAGCGAGACGCTTCCTGTCGCTTGATGCTGTGTTTGCTTTTCTGAGCCGGCTCCCAGAGAGCTGTTGTTGTCCGCTGCTGTTTTAGCATTCATGCTTCTCCCTCTCTTTCTGCCCTGAGCGAACTCCACCACCCAACCCCCTTCCTCTCCCACTCCCACCCTGAACTCGAACACAGCTACCATCCCTGGCCTGGATTAGCACGTGTTCTCCTCAGACCACCCCAACACTCACACACAAGCTGCCCTCCGCAACCTCTCTTATCAGCTTATTTGTCATTGCATATCTTGGTCTCGCTAGCTGGGGTCGGACTAACCCACTATCAGTCCCCCGCAGTGTGTGTGTGTGTGTGTGTGTGTGTGTGTGTGTGTGTGTGTGTGTGTGTGTGTGTGTGTGTGTGTGTCAGTACGCACATACATCATAGACACACAGTGCTACCAGTGGTGCTGCTGAGCCAGCTAAGAGAGGGCAGGGGGGAGTTATGAGAGGAATGTGGGCTGACATGACTGCACAGGTCTCCCCTCCAGACATAATAGACAGGCTGCGACTGATGGAGAGGAGACTCGTGCATTCAAACACTCACTTTCAGCCTCTGTCGTTGCACCAAAGACCGGAGGAAATTTGGATTTCCTCAGTGTTATATGCAGAAGAGAAATCCCTCTTTACTGTTCATTAACTGACACATATCAAAGTATCTAATGAGAGGGACTGTTTCTGAAGATATGTTTGATTGGTTAATGTGACTGTTCATTGATTCTCGGCCTGATCCGAGGATGATGTATCATGTTCGGCTTCATTCAGATGAGACAGACGCTTCTTAAGATCCCAAGATGCTTCAAGTTGGCCGCTAACGATTGGCTGAACTTTTCACATATTGTTTTTTTTTTAACAAATCAGTTAAAGGTTCATAGATGTTCACTTGTACGCTGTAAGACGGGGTTTTCAGAGTTTGAGATTGTCGCCTTAGTTCACTCCTGGATCATGATTATGTTCCTTGTTCCCACAGTCACTCAACAATTAAGCCAAGATATCCTAATACTGCTGTTTGACATAACTTCAGACGAGTTCTGTCCTGAGTCTTTTATTAGTTTCTGACTCTGAGAAAAAGAGAAAAACTCCCCAAAGCTACTGTATCTCTGAACCATCTCTGAACCATATCACACCAAGGTAATAACTTCCTTCTGTTCACTGAACCTCACCCGCCTCTCACTTTGAAATCCTCTGCTGTGAGGGACATTCAGACCCTTCAGTTTCAGATTGAGAGAGATGATAGTGAGGTATTTACTGTATGTAAACAAAATCTCATGTCAAACCAAAATGGTGGACGGCCTGACCCCCGTAGAGCCACGCCGCTACATGGCTGCGACCGGGTTGGACTCTTTGCTGCGTGTCATTCCCCTTCTCTCCGTCCCCCAATTTCCTGTCTCTCGACCCTGTGCTGTTGAAAAAAAAAGAATAACTGAGGGATCACACATAGCTGAAGTCAGATGTTCACACCAGTGACCAGTAGTGACCATGGCAACCACAGGTTATGTCAGCAGGAGACCGACGGAGTCCGGCAGTAACAACAAACCAACGTGTTACTTTTGAGACAGCGGCTTTCTCTCTGGGGTTGATCTGCCTCCCACTGCGGCGACTTAAAGCTGTGTTTCTTAATTCTTGTCCTCAGGACCCAGAGTTCGGCTGTTTTTCTGTCCTATCAGGTAGTTAATTACATTCACCTGGCGTCACACGTATGGATCAGTCACTGATTAGATTTATAGAATGAAAATCAGCAGGACTGTGGTCCTCAGGGGGAGGATTGAAGAGCAACAGCAAACAAACACGTGGCCGCAGGTCCAATCTTTAGCATCTGACTGGAGCTAATGCCGTGTGTACAGACACACTGATGTACCCAGAGATATTTAATGCACTGCTGTATCCCAAACAATTTAAAAACTATCTTTATTCTCCTTTTTTATAAAGTCGTAAACAGCTGCACATGTTGTGCTTGTTGTGTTTTTACGTGTGTCTGCTTTTTGCGGTACAGAAACAGCACAGCAGCGATTCACATCTGGACGGACTGAACTCTGACCCTGGCTGGGGTCGTACCACGCACATCCACAGGAAACTCTGTCTGCACCTAAATATCCGCAGCATTAATGAAGAAGCCATTTTAAGCAGACGAGGAACTCCACCATGTGCACACTGCGGCACAATCAGACAGTAATGGACTTGTGTGTATTATGTCATTTTTAGCCATAGGGGCTGGAGAGATAGAAATGTCCTTATCTCAACAACTACTGAATGGATTTCCATGAAACAGACATTCATGTTGCCCTGAGGATAAACTCCCCTGACTTTGGTGATCCATTGGAACTGCCAGTACGCTCCTTTGGAAGCGTTTGCCTCCCCCACATCTTTCTGATGTTGGATTGGGAGGTGGGTGGAGGCTCTGACAATTTCTGTAACTTACTGACACCATGAACCCAACATCCCCCACACGCTGTGCACCGTGATCGACCCGCAGTGCGAAGGTGAGACAGGAGCCGGGGTTTGAACTTCTCTTTTTCGTTTTTGTTTTTCAGTCTTGACACTATTTCTGTCACTTGTGAAAAAGTGCAACACCATAAATATCACCCGGGAGAGACTGAAAATGTCCATATTTACACATATCACACCCGCCTCCTTTTCACTCTGCCGTCAGCTGTGGCCACTGGGATCGGGCATAAACACGTCTTACTGAGCTCGTTCTGTTTGAGCATCACTCAACCACATCTTTTCCTGTAGAGTCACCATGAAGTTGACATGTTTGATTTTTCGTGAAATGACCCAGAAACTAAATAAAGATGGACGCAGCCTCTGTGACGTCTCCCACAGGTTCCTGAAGAGCGGCTCTGAAGCTCAGAGTGAGCTGTGATAGTTGGACAGGAATTTTGTGCAGACATTCATGATCCCCAGAGGATGAATTCTAATCAGTTTGGTGTTTTGATATTTTTGATGTGAGGTGTTAAAGTTGTAGCTTTGTTGTTGTTGTTGTCTGCCTTCAGGGCTCTGAGTATTTCCACCTGTACTCGATGGATCTGGATCAAAGTGCAGTGACTCTCCCAGGTTCAGTGTGTAAATGGGTATATGTGTGGGAGGCGTATAGAGGCCTCACACAGACATACCATGACTCAGGACAGTCTCCATGTCTGTGAACCCCATCCCCAAAGCTCCTGAGAGGGACAAAAGAGGAAGACACCGGAAACAACTTATCTATCCAACAGGGAGCCTGCAACGCCAAACAATGGCCTGGAGGAAGTTTTTCCTCCAAGCTTTCTACTCTTATCGGACCTTGAATATGTCGCATACAGTGTACGAGGTGACGATGCTCTGCGGGACACACACACACACACACACAAGCACAACAGGCTGGACGTGCTGCTATGCACGTTCATCACACAGAGGAAAGATCAGAGAGAACATTGCAGGCTTAAAGGGGATCTAACAAGATCCTTCTCTTCCTCAGAAGGAAACACGACCGGGCGTTAATGCACTCTGAAGGACCCAGAACAGCAGATAATGAGGCTACATTTTAAAGTTCATTCTGTTTCCGTTCTATGACTTAATGGCTTTTTTTAACGGCCTGTTCACGTGTTCAAGAGGTTTATCAGCTCTCCCACCCAAATTATGGGCACTTTCAGCTCATTATCATGTTGCGATATTGACTTTGGTTTGTTTGTAAGCTGTATGATTTTTTTTTTTGCCTCCTCCTCTTTCATCTCTCTGCAGAATATAGATGTGACGAACTTCAGCAGCAGTTGGAGTGACGGCCTGGCTTTCTGTGCCCTCTTGCACACGTATCTTCCTGCCCACATCCCTTACCAGGAACTCATCAGTCACGATAAGGTACAAAACTGCAGGAAGACTGCACACACACACACACACACACACACACACACCAGCAGTTAATCATATCAAGCAAACTAAACTGATCAGAAATCAGTTTATTTATATTTATTTATATTTCTTGCACACAGACTCTCTCTTCAAACCCTTAAATTTACTCCTCATCACCTCTGACCCCCTTATCCACTTATCCACTTGCCAGCACGCTTGCATACTTGGACCTAGTCATCGTGACCCAGACGAGCTCATGCATACATCCATATATGAACAAATCTGAGGTTTGGTGTCAGTTTGTTCCAGCGCAGAGGGGCTCATATGTACCGCTCAGGGTAGATGACACAGAGTCCCTCGAAGGGTACGACAACACTTTCTGACCAAAGGCTTTACTGAGGAAATCCTTTCATGTGTAAGAGGTGGAGTCAATAGAAAAACTGACTTCATCAGGATATTTATCTTTCAGACCTCGAGCCTGAGTGGAGAGAAGGCAGTTGCATTTGTTTAGTGAGGTGAATTGTTCACAGCAGCTTGGTGGAGCTCGCCTGATATGATATGAATGTGTTCTGATTCAGAGTGAACAAGCTGCAGGCTCAGCCTCCTGTCGTCCTCTCCCAGACTGAGACTCGCAGAACTGCGTCTCCAGAAAATACCACACATTAATTCACAATAGGTTGTTTGTGGAAAATGTGAACCTGTAAACTGTGAAAATAGTCTGCTTATACAGTGAAGGTCTGAAGATGCATGTTTGCCAAGAGGCAAATAAAAACCGCTGTAATGCTTTTAAACCATTCTGCCAGGAGTCATTTTTTCCACCGTTAAGCTGCACATTACAGACTTCTTTTATGAAGTAGTTTACATTTTATAGGCCTGCCATATTGTCCATACAGCATTAAACGACCGCCTGACGATGAATTATCAACATAGCGTTTGTGTAGTCATACTGTACATACTGAGCACCGGGCAGCAGCTATGGCTCATTGTTGACGGCTCTGTAATGTGGACTTGCAGGTGGTATACACAGTAACTTTGCAAACAATATGGTTCCTCTCTGGGGACCGCAGGGTTTCCACCCTGCTGCAGCATTAAAGCAGCAGATAAACACCTCTGACCAGCCCTGACACATGCTACGTGACAAACGAGTCATGTAGGCGTGTGCACACGGTCTTGTTGGTGTGAATGTGTGACATTAAGCTGATGACAGAGACATTGCGTGGCCCATCTCTCTGAATAATTCAATAGATGTGTGTTGGCTTTAATAACTCTTGCTGAGTGACTTTCCCCGAGGCCCAAACACTCAACCTCTCCCCAGTATAATCCATCCTTCCAGTAATCCCATTAATGCCCTCCTTCAACATTTATCATACATGTTTTTAAGAAAACAATGTTGTAGGTGGATTTATAGATTGTAGGTGAAACAGGGGAAGTTTGTTCTTTCAGCTACAGAGCTGATCATTAAGAATTCATAATTTATTAATTCATTATTCCAGCTGTGCTGACGAGTCCAGGCAGTTAATATGACGGAGTGGACGTGAGTGTCACAACCACTCAACTCAACAGGCAGAAAAAACTGAACCTCAGGATGAGAGGGACAGTGTTGATGAGTTCAGTGCTCACCTCTGAGGACAGTTTGTGTTGTGATTCACAGAGGACGACGAAGCACACCGCTCCTTTACTGGAGTCCCAGGACAGATCCACATTTTTACTTGAGTTAAAGTTCTGGAGTATTTGATTTTAAAATACTAAAGTATTCAAAAGTATTTTTTTTTTATGTTGTGTTGTTCCACATTTACAGAACCTGATGACTCTGAAACAACCTGCTGACTGACTGACTGACTGACTGACTGACTGACTGTAGAACCTGTTTAACAAACATTTAATAACTCGATGTGCTATCTAAAGTTTTTTATAGGTAGTGATGAATGTTGGTCGTGTTAAAAACAATAAACATTTAAAACGAAAGGAATCTTTATTTTATCAAAAAAAAATCCAAACATGGACTTGAAGAATCTTCTGCCTCCTCTTTATCTAACGTCTCCATCAGGACCTTAGGACCCTGACAGGTTCAAACATGGCCGACAGTGGAGTTTGTGATTGTTTTTTCCTCTGTGGTGAACACGGTGTATGGTCTATCATATTTTTCAAAATAAAAGAAAATTCATTCCTCTGACTAAAAACTGCTTCAAAGTAAGAGTTCGTCATAGAAATGTAGTTGAGTCAAAAGCACAATATTTGTCTTTTTAAGTGTAGTGAAGTAAAAGCCAGAAGTTTCCAAAAAGATAAAACTCAAGGAAAGAACAGGTACTGGAAAAATATACTGAAGTACAGAACTCAAGTAAATGTACTTTGTTACTGTGCTGGTGATTCATCACGTCATTCCTGCGGAAAAGTGATTGCACCAAATTCCACAGTTTCATAACGAGGTTAAATCTACCGGGATTTCATTCATGGGAGGTTGACGAGAGTCACAGACGGGTCTGTTATTACAGGGACTTGGTCCAGTATAAGTTTACACATATCAAATAAACATCAGGGATATTATAATACATCAGAAATGCTACACAAACAAGCAAAGGCTTACAGACATTTTGGACCGTCGTGTGTTTGCAAAGGTTCATAATTGTGTTTGTGGGCTTGTTGTCGCCGTTTGAACCTCCTTGTGTGGCGCTGCAGGACGACGTGCAGCGAGGTTCAGTGTCTCAGCACCCACTGCTCTGTTTTTCTCTTCAGGTCCGGAATCTGACCCTGGCTTTCCAGGCCGCCGAGAGCATTGGCATCAAACCCTCCCTGGTGAGTTTAGCTGCCACAGACGTCACACACACACACACACACACACACACACACACACACGGAGAGATAACACAGAGGGCCCATTTGATTAGACAAATTGGGAACAGTACACTTTGATTTGCTGAACTGTCAGGATGAAGCTTCAGAAGAGAGATGCCCCACATCCATTTCATGGGAGCGTTTCTCCTCCTCACGGTCTCGAGCTTAACTCTGTCATATCGGTGACTGAGCCCCGGATCTCTGCTTTGCCTCGGGCCCGTGTCAGCTGTGTGCAGTGGAAATCTACGACTCTTTACTAAGATAAAAACGAATCTAATTCATATTTCTGATGCAATTGGACTTTGATTAGTTTAGGTAGTTTGTGAAAACATTAGCTACTCTCCTCACACTAACATCCAGCTGCTCCACTGAAGTGTTTAGACTTTGCAAGAAACTGCTTCCATGTTTTGCCATGATGTAAACAAAGTCACTTTCATATCTTTTTCCTGTAAAGCAGCTGAATAAGTTTATCGTAGCAAATCTATAGTACGTAGTCTCTGGTGTCAGAGAGTTACGAGACTGAGAGGAGCTTATCTTTTCTTAACCTTAAGCAAGAAAGTGACTCAGCTTTCTTTCAAGATTTGGGCTGGGTTTTCTGTTTATTGGATTTGGTTTCCAATGGGTCAAGTCTCTTTAACAATAAATATTAACAGCAAACAGAAACAGTTCATTACGTTTATTAAAAGCTTAAATAACCCGCAGAAACTGTAATCTTCCACAGGACTGTGTGTGTGCGGTTCGATCAGGTCTTAGTGACAGTGACTGGGTGGCATGTGCAGGATGTCAGGCCCTCAACCCATCGAGAAAACACAGACACAAACAGAAATTCAAAAACCCCTTCATGTGAACAAAGAACCTTTTAAAGTCCTTCTTTGAGTCAGAAATGAAATCATTGTATTTTGGCATAAAACTGATCCTGCCTCATTTGTCGTATTTAAACGTGTCACTTCGCTGCCTTCAGGTCGTCGATGTCAGAAACTGTTGTTCATAAAAACACATCTGCACACGGCCCTTTATGTTTATAAGCTTCCCTGGATTTAAATACCCATATCACTGCCGGTAAGAGTGTGCACACTAAACAGTTTAATGCTGACCAGGGAAAGTGAATCCCTCATGCACATCAGGAAGAACAGACAGGAAGAGGCTGATGTAGAGGAATAATCTGCTGCAGCCAGTTGAGGTTTTTCTCCTCAGACTTTTATTCTGCTGTAGAGACGGATCTGACTCAGTGCTCAGGTTAAACTAACGTGACCTTTCCTCGCTGTTTGACATCTGTGCTGAGCATCTCGCCTCGTTACTCTCTGCACTCCTGGCTTCATGATTCCAGGGAAACGATAAAACCGATGAATGCAGTTGGATTTTTGTTCTTTCTAAACTGGTCTGAGACGACTTTGAAAATGCACAAATCAGTCAGGAGCCAGCTGGATCTCAGCAGGGAAGTGATTTAGTGAGATCAAAGTTCACAATTCTTAGTCTTATTAATTCTCCATTACATGCTTGTGGTTACAAGATTGGATGTGGCAAACTAGTTCCCATGTCAGTGACTTAAAAACAGTAAACAAATAAAAGACTGTAACTGGATCCCTCTGTTCTCTACTCATGAACTTGCATGCAGTGTTTTCAGTTCTCTATCTGCTGCTTAAACAAAACCCACAGAGCTGTGGATCCTCCTCCCGTTAAGGAGGTGACTGAGGCTTCTGTGATGCTGGAGTCATGTGAAAGTCCACTTCACTGTCTGACTCATCGCTGTCGGACAGGATTTGTCTGCGAGTGGCTGACTGCAGCGTCACACAGCTGATCAGGAGTCTCACAGTAACTTAGGCACATTTTCTGTATCACTTCATTTGTCCTGCACAAGCCTCAGTACTTTAACTCCTGTGTCCGAAACCAAAATAACCATGTTTAAACTGAGACAGTCAGACGTCTGTGGGACTGTGTCAGTGTGACAGGAAATATGTGATTTCTCATTGAGCTCAATAATAAAGTCAAACATCCTCCACGCCTGACTGAATAAAGGCTCTAACAGTGATGTAGAACAGAAGATAACAAGTGAAAGAACAGGCGTGTGAATAAGGAACTATTTATAGATGAAAAACAAAATGTCAATTTGTTATTTAACGTCCGTCTCTAATAATAAACACAAGGCGTATTTGACAGTTGTGCCAAAGGAAGTGAGAGAAACTGAGCATTAATGTGGTTCAGTCAGTGATGAATTATGTGACTGTATGTTCTGTCCGTCTTCTTCTTTTCTGCAGATGTTGCATTTGTTCTGCATTCAGTGTTTAAACACTCATTCGTCTAATGGGGAAGCTGTAACTTCTCTAAAAGATCTGTAACATTCTCATTTATATTCATGGCAGTTGGCAGATGCTTCTATTAAATGTGGTCATAATAATACTGCTCTCCGTTTATGATCTCACATCACAAATTAGATTAACTATTAATCATCAGACACTGTTGGTGCAGCTTTGCATTGGCCTGATGGGGGTGCTGTTTGTGATGATCAAACTGTTGAACCCCCCCACCCCCACCCCCACCCCCCATCTCTCTGCTCCTAACAGGACATGGAGGAGCTGATGAAGACCGACAGGCCGGACTGGCAGAGCGTCATGCAGTACGTCTCTCAGATCTACAAGTACTTTGAGACCTGAGCGGTGAGGAAGAGGAGCTGGAGACCGATGAAGACTGGAGGCACTGCAGCACTTTTCTGTCAGCACTACATTCACCTTCCAGACAGAGCAAACGCTGCCACTTTAACCCTCCTGCTGCTGCTGCTGCTGCTGCTGCTGCTGCTGCTCACGGACACCAGAGACACGACAGAGGACCGCTCTGTTCCTGAGACACTCAGCCGTCATGAACGCACTGTCTTCTGTCTTATTTCTTGGCAACAGTGCAGCCAGGACACACACACACACACACACACACACACACACACACACACACACACACACACACACACACAGCACCCTGTTTAAAGTGTCAGTTGAGCATTTGATTCAAAGACAAACAGATTATGGAGCCAAATACTTCTCGAGCCTTGTAGCAGTTGACAGCACGACTGAGAGGATTAAGAACTGGATCCATTTTTTTCATCCCTGGATATTGATTCAGAAAAACTTTCTTTTTTTTTTTTTTTTATAGGTAATATGAAATAATTGCATTAAATCCAAACAGGCTGTCAGTAGAAAATCTAAAGAATCTTATTTTTCACTTGTTTTTTAGCTCGGTCTCCATGTCAGTCAACACTTCACCTACTGGAGTTGTTTGTGAATCAAATGCTCTGTGGGAATGATCTGACTTTTGTGCCAAATCTTCTGCCAAAACACGACTTCTACAAGACTATCTATGCATGGTTAAAGTGTAGTGTTCAGTCTCAGTGTGCAGTGTGACGTCCTCTTTCACTGACCAACACACAGTCATGAGTGTGAAACCAGCTGTGGGTAAATTTTGGTTCTGTTTGCTGAAATGTTGCTGAAATGAATCGATAGCGATGCTTATTGTAAATTAGCCGGAGTTCGACTTTGCAGAGCAGAGAATAATTTGAATTGACAGGTTTGACTTCAAAGCCTTTATATTTCCACCTTAATTGTATGTCCTGGTTTGTCCTTAAAAAACGGAGGTCAGACAGACTCTAGCTGCCATCTGTGATGCGACACTAAAATGATTTAACGCTACGAGAGTTGCTGAATAGTTTTGTAGAAATATTTTTATGAAAACAGACTGATGTGTATGTTTGTGTTGTTTACAATTAAACCTCCTGTGATGTTCCCTCATGTTCCATCAAGACTCAACAACTATGGTACTGCAGCTGCTTTGCAAAATATATACATCTATATTTCGCATGCCATGTTCAATTATGAAGGAGAGGGAAACTTTTACATGTAGGAGTCGAGGTACAACATGTTCTCTGTGGTGTGCTTCAGACAAGCCTCCATTTGCAGATGCCCCTATGTTTTGGAAGATAAAAGTGTTATTTATTTATTTACAAGACTTGCATCCTGAAAGTGAACATGTGGACAGAAATACAGTTTTCTATTTACAGATGTCAGATTTGAAGGACTATTGAATGAATATTGCTCAATAAAGGAATGTCAAGTTTTATTTTCAATCATTCACTTTTTTATTATTATTATTATTCCTCAGATAGTGACGTGTCAGATGAATCTACTGTGTGAAAGAAGCAGAAAATATATTCCTGTGCTGCTCTCACTGAGGTTAAACTGCTTTTCCACTGCGCCCATTAAAGCGCGATGCCAGGGTTGTAAAACATTTGGGCATGTGGAAACTTCTCGCAGCGCACCTTTTGTACTTGAACACATTTCAGTGGCAGCAGGGACCGTGAAGTAACACGATAACTGGAATGTCTAAATGCAATCAACTGGCTCCAGAGAGAAATAAAAATCAATCAAACGAAGGGTTGAATAGGTCGAAGATCGAACATTACAGGGTTTGTTTGACCCTTAACTTCATTAAACATGTCTGCTTAATCACATGGAGTTTAGTGACCTTCAAAAAAACCATCCAATTAAAAACACACACCATCTCAGATGCGTGACGTGCGTGGGTTCCGGTTAACACATTTCCATATACAAACATAACTTTCTGCCGTTTGTCTCGTGCGTTTGCGTCACACAGCAGCGGAACGTAAACAAAATTCCGCAAACACTTAAAAACGTGAGTAAGTTTGGGGTTTGCTGTTGCCTCCCATGAGTCCACGGGCACCAACCTGATTTAAACCAGATGCAGCCGCGTGTCTGGGTAGTGTGGTTGCGCGTGCATGTGCACATCAGACAGCGTTTACATTAAATGGAAAGCACGTGGTGGTGGCGGCGTAGATGGTGCTGTTTAACTGGCGCGTAATTACGCACGGCAGACGAGTGACGCTCGCTCGGGATTCCGCTTATCAGCTACTTGTGATCGCATGAGAGAGAGAAAGAGAGAGAGAGTGTGTGTGTGTGTGAGTGTGTGTGAGTGTGTGTGTGTGTGTGTGTGTGTGTGTGTGTGTGTGTGTGTGTGTGTGTGTGTGTGTGTTCGGGGCGTGGCTTCTCTGTGAAATTCAGTTTTTCCCCCCTTTTTTTCTTGCGCTTCTCCCTCCACTTCAAAACTGCTGTTGCGGGTTTAGTCGTGTGACACCGAGCCTCCGACGCAGATCTACAGATGCCGCTGAAATGCTCCACAGATCGGTCGCTGTTGATGTGAAAACATCCAGAGACGATGTACAGGTTCATTAAGGTGAGCGAAGACCATGTTCAGTGACTTTACATCTGTTTTGACGCAAACTTCAGCTTTAATGCGCAGCTACAGCTTCTGTCAACTTTCTGATGCTGGAACATTTTTCTCAAGATGGATATGAAGTAATTTCTCTCTCTCCTGCAGATGGCTGGATGTGCAGCTCACACTTGTGGAATATTCCTGGATTATAGCAGAAAGACTTTTTTACTCCTCTGGGACTAGACACAGTGTTGTGGGTTACCGTCTGCAGGTTTTAGTCCTTGAACACACTTTGCTGAGATGAATACGTTATACATCGTGATTGAAGTGGTTATTGCTGTTCTCTCCATATCCGGCAACATACTGGTTTGCTGGGCTGTCGCCATCAACACCACTTTGAAGAACGCTACCAACTATTTTCTGGTGTCCCTTGCTGTGGCTGATATTCTGGTCGGTTGCCTCGCCATCCCTTTTGCCATAACCATCAGCATCGGCATCAGTCTGGACTTCTATGGGTGCCTGTTCCTGGCCTGTTTTGTCTTGGTACTGACACAGAGCTCCATCTTCAGTCTGCTTGCCATCGCTATTGACAGATATCTGGCAGTTAAAATTCCTCTAAGGTGAGTGTTGTGAGTGTTCATTTTACCTCTGGTGTGAAATGAATCTGCAGCTTATGAAGACTCTGTGAAGTCAAAGGGGAAAATAGTGAAACCTAGATGAGAACGTTCAGTCTCCACCTCTCATTTTATTTTCTTCCAATCTAAAAAATTGAATTAAAGTCTCAACCACCCAGTTGGTTCTTGAACCAGCCACTCATCTGTCTACAACACTGTAACTATAACTGAAAGTGTCCTGCATGTTTAATCTCTTGTTAATCTGCTAAATAAGCAGAAATAAAGAAGCTGGACATAATTCTCTCTAGATGTTGTCACTCTGTTACCATTGAGAAATAATCCCAATCAGGAGCTGGAAGATCAGTATCAGCTCTGTGATCTCATGAATGAGTTTACTGCGGAGATTAGAGTCTGGTGTAAAAATAGCAGCGTTAATATTGAAACTTGGAATGATAATCACTTAATACGTCTAAACATTATTTAAATCTGGAGTTAGAGACACTTTGAAGTGTCTGTTCTATAACCTTGATTCTATAATCTAAAGGCTTTAGATCATGTCAGCTTCACATGTGTCTCTCTTATTACAACAGCACAAACCCAAGAAATCTGTGGTCTGAGCACTTGAATCATTTTAGATCATTTTCCTCAGCTGATAAGAAGCTGGCTGTCGGTGCTTGTACTCTGACACCTCCTCCCCTCAGGCTGAGATATCAGATCAATACCTGACCACAGTGTGTCACCTCCATTGATCCTGACGGCAAAGGCCACAGAGATCCTCTGTGCGGCCGCTGAGTGCGTCTACAGTCCGCCTGAAGAAACAGAAGCAGACGCGGCGCTGCCTGATATTTCCGTGAAATGAGGAAGCTTTATTATCAGTTGGGAGTCGTCCGTCTCCTGGTGGAGTGTTGTTTGTTTTTTCACCGGTGTCAGAGAGCTGACAGTTTTTATTTTAAGGCAACATTCAGTGGAGTGAATGTTGTGGGCTCTGGGTGTGTTTGGGGGCTGTTCATGTTGAGCGGCTGTTTAGCTGTTTAGCTGTCATTTCCATTACACTCAAACACTGGCAAGGAAGGACAGTTTGACACTAGTCTGGGATGAAGGTTTTCTGCCACCAAACAAGTGGCTTGTAAAAAAATCCCCATTTGTGCTTCTATTTTTGACCCACGGACGGAAAGCAAACCTAACACACCTCCTCACACAGAAAAGACTGACTTTAACTGCCTGTAAACCTCTCACAACTGCCTCTGTAACAAGTTTTCAACATGAAACTTTATAGTTTCCTCTGAAAGCCCAACTCCCACCATCAAAACACACATACACACACGTGATAATAAGATCAGTGTGTGTATGTTCAGCTCAAATTACATGCAGCAGTGTCTGGTGTGTGTGTGGGTGGTTGTGTGTGCGTGTGTGTGAGTGTGTGTGTGTGTTAGTGTGAGTTCAGCCAGTCCTGCAGCCCTTCGGGATTGTGAATCTCTCTCAGATAAAAGTGTTTTCACAGATGGTTTTAGAAGAAGTGAAAGGCCAGAGCCAGATGTTTTAAACCCCGTGAGAAGCCACACAAACACTCAACACTCCCCTCGAGCCCCCGTCCCCCCCTTTAGCATTTCTCAGAAAAACACCCTCCAGCTATTTTGTCCCTCTGTCCAGTTGGAGCTTTCGAATAACCTTTAGCACAGCGCGCACCACAGAAGGATTGTCCCCACCCACACCAGCAGCGCTGCCTTGCTGTGGTGAGGGAATGGGGCATCACCTCGCCTCAGGCTGCTGATTCAGCACATTTCAGCTTCATCATTTTAATGGACAGCTGAAGAGTCTTCTTGTCTTTGTTTCAGCACATGTGGGGGTGGGTTCAAACAAGTGACCCATATTTTATCGATCTGAATGGAAATCACATGGATAATGAAGGGAAAACAGGGTCCAGGTGGTCCTCAGACTTTTAGGGTCCTGAAATGACCTGGGATCAGCTGTGGAGACTATAGAGGACAAGTGCAGTAAGATGTTAACAATGTGTGTAGGAACAAGGTTTGAGGACTTGATATCAGTGTGTGATTTATGGTGTGTGTGGGTTTTACAGTTTGACATAGACTGACTGACAACAGTAATGAAATCAACATTTAAGGAAATACACTTATTTATTTATTTTTCCTGAAGGTTAGATGAGAGGATTGACACCACCCTCATGTCTGTGTATCCAATGCGAAGCTACAGACAGCAGACCGTTAGCTTAGCTCATCATAATGATGACAGGAAACAGGGAGACAGGAGCTAGCCTGTCCTCAGCACCGCTACCGCCCACTGATTTACATGTTGTGTGTTTGTTGAATCTGTTCTGGTTTTATTATGGGTTATGTGGTGTAGTTATTTCTCTGTGGGTGTCGAAGCTGAGGAAGTTACTTTGCCCAGCCACTAGTTACCAAGAAATACAGTGGCATGTAAAACTACATATTGTTTTTACATTTTAGTTTGTGTATGGATCAAGAGATATAAAAGAGACAGATAGAGAGTGGTATATTGTGTTAATTAGCTTCAGAGGTGTTGGTGGGGTATTTTATTCAACACCAGGCTAGCTGCTCCCCCCTGCTTCCAGTCTTTATGCTAAGCTAAGCTAACTGACTCCCGGGTTGAGCCTTTTGTATGGACTCAACAGTATAGAGTGCTGTCAATTGGGTTGAGATCAGGTCATTCACAAGTATATGATTCAGATTTTATCAAGCTGTTCAGTAAATCCTTGTCCCCTGTATAGAAGCATCAGAATTTGTTATATTTGAGCATTCATTTACTCAGGTTTGTCCTTTTAATTTGTCTGGTCTGTGAGGGTGTTTTACACAGACAGCTGTGGAAATGGAAGGTGATGGAGGTGACGGGTTAAACCAAGGGTGTAGGTTTGCATATGGAGAGTAGGGACATGTCCCTACCAATATTTTGGGAGGACAGAATTGTCCCTACTATGTTTGGAGTGAAGTTGTATTAGTGTGACCTCCAAGAGGCTATGTCTCCGAGACAACCGATTTAGGCATGCTAGCATTTGATTAACTGAAGGGCTATCTGAAGGCTGACGTCGGGTGAGAATATCACAGTGGTACCTAACGTCACCAGAAAAATGTCAACTGATGTTAATTATCCATGTTAGCTAGCTTTAACTAGCGAGCTAACACTGGCTTCTGTCTTCTACAAGCTAGCAGTCAGGTTGCTAGCAGGACTAAACATAAAACAGTGGATATACCAAAGTATGAGTTTAATTTCTGTCGAAAAGTCCCATGAAAATGTCAACATGCCTTACTTCACTGTGACATTTTTATGCCTTAGTATACTATGATTTTATATATATGGCGTGCTACCGTTGTGCAGTGGTTGTAATTGTTGCCTTACAATGCAAGGGTTCTTGGTTCGAACCCCACCTGGGACCGTTGTGCATTTTGCATGTGCGTCCTATGCCTGCATGGGTAGTTGGGTACTCCGGCTTCCTCCCGCAATCCAAAGACATGCACATTAGTTTTATGACGTTTTATGCCTTACTATACTACAACGTTTTTTTGACATTTTTAAGCCTTACTATACTATGACATTTTTATAACATTTAATGCCTTAGTATACTATGACATTTTATGCCTTACTATACTATGACGTTTTTTAACATTTTATGCCTTACTATACGATGACATTTTTTTTTTAATTTAATGCCTTACTATACTAGGACGTTTTTTTTAACATGATGTCTTTAACATTTAATGCCTTACTATACTATGACGTTTTTTGACGTTTTATGCCCTACTATACTATTACGTTTTTTTTTAACATTTAATGCCTTACTATACTATGACTATATTTATGGTCTGGCACCGTAGTGAAGTGCTTGCAACTGTTGCCTCATAATGCTCTCAGTTTGAACACCGCCTTGGACCATCTTTGTGAATTTTGCATGTTCTCTTTATGTCTGCATGGGTTCTGTCCGGGTACTCTAGCTACTTCCCGCAATCCAAAGACCTGCACATTATTTTCATGACATGAAAATTTTTTCTTTACTGTTCTATGATGTTTTCATGCCTTACTATACTATGACTCATGACATATATATGACATATATATCCCTATATCAAAAGTGATGTTATCATATGTGTGACATATAAGAGGATATATTATTTTGACATGTATACATCCTTTGGATATATGAAGATATAAGTTCATGCAGGTTTGTGAAATACCCAGTAAAACTTTATTAAAACAACATGATTATTAAAATTCTACATGTTTGTATATCATTTTCTCAATAATTCCTCAATAAATTTAAACATACGTTTATCTTTTATATTTACATATATAATGAACATATACCGACAGGCTTTGGGATGGATATATATTTATGTTACATAGATAATATACAGACATACTAAAATACATGTTTCTATTAGCTAGACATATATGTCAATACATGATATTGTTCCAATTTCTACCAGGTTTCATATGTAATTTTTACATATATATGCTATACATAAATACATATATGATTTTACTTCATATGCACATATATTTCATATATGGATATTCAACACATGTAAATATATTACATTTGCGATAAACACTGCAATAAACAGTTTTGTTGATGGCATTAAAAAGCCAATCTCTTTGTTTTCGAGGGGTGGTGGGGCGGGATTGTTGCATCTCTACCAATGTTGAGACCAAATCTACACCCTTGGGTTAAAACAACACTGATTGCTATTATCACAGCGACACAGAACTGACCATTTCCTCAGAGCAAGACGAAGTCTCTCCAGCCTGAAGGGGCTGTAAAACCTGACCATATTGTTCTTTCTTTGTTAGGTTTTATTACTTCCAAGTTATGTTTTCACCTGCGTCTGTTTATCTGTCAGCAGAAAGTACTGAACCGATTTGCAGCGAACTTGGTGGAGGGAGGAGGCATGGGCCTGGGAAGAACCCATTAGATTTTGGGACAGGTCCGGATCATTTAGTATGAATTCGATTTTTTATTCCTCCAGGCCGGCGACAGTCAGAGCTGGAGACATATTGTTTTCAGGTTGACCATCCCATTCTCGTGGCCTTGACGGAACGTCTTCAAAATTGGTACAAACATTGACTTGGACTCAAGGAGGAACTGATTAGATTTTGGTGGTCAAAGGTCAAAGGTCAAGGTCATGGTGACCTCAGAAAACACTTTTGTAGCCATAACTCAAGCCTTCACAGCAATTATGACAAAATGTCACACAATGTCCTGGCTTGTCTTAATTGGCTCCCAATTCGCTTTAGGATAGATTTTAAGGTTGTGCTGTATGTTTTTAAAGCGCTCAATGGATTAGCCCCTCCCCTCATCACAGATCCTTTCAACCCCCTTAACCACATCCTGGCCCCTCAGATCGTCGGACATGGGCCTCCTCACCCTCCCTCGCACTCACCTTAAACACAGAGGTGACTGTGATTTCTCAGTCATGGCCTCCACACTGTGGAATAACCTGCCCAGGTCAATCAGATCCGCCCCATCCATCCACTCCTTCAACTCTCGCCTAAAAACAGTTTTATTCTCATTAGCCTTTGAGCCAAGATCAGTCAGGTCTGCTTGCTTGTTTTTGTCGTGCTGTTTTAGTGTCTGTGATTGACTTTGATTCTCTGTGTTGATTGTGTTTTCCTGGTGTGCAGCACTTTGATCAGCTGTTTTTTAAATGTGCTCTATAAATAAATTTGATTTGATTGTTTCACATTAGCCTTGGAGGAGGTTCGCGCTCTCTCTGTTTTCCATTCTACTTAGTTAGTTAGTTAGTTAGTTAGTTAGTTAGTCAGTCAGTCAGTCAGTCAGAGACACTCCTAAACTAAATATATAATGCAAAGGCATTCCAGAATAAAATCCCCTTGTGTTGTCAGTGTGAATGGGCACATGCTTGATTGTGTTTGTAGCTGAGCTGCGGACCCTGCCGGATATTTAAGCAGACGTTGTGAAGATTGAGTGTATGTGTGTGTGCGTGTGTGTGTGTGTGTGTGGTTGTGTTTGCGGCCTGGCAAAGGTCTGCAGCCCCAGGCGGAAGCACAGCCGCACAGAGAAGAGAAGGGATGTATGGAGAAAGAAAGCAAAACAAAGATAGATGCCAGCGTGCTGTCGTCATGCCAGAGCTAATCCATTCAGCCTCTTGCTCACTCCTTCCCTCCAAAGACAGAGAGAGAGAGAGAGAGAGTGGGAGGCGATGAGCAGGAGATGGACCCTCTAGAAAACGAACCCTGTGCTGCCTGCTGTACATGTGAGCTCTGAAGCCCCCCCCACCCCACCCATGGGCAGAGGTCTGTATTATTCATGGCCCCTGGGTCGACCTGCTCGCCTCCCTGGAGCAGAGTCGCAGGACGGAGGCTGGACCCGCACGCCACTCATGAATAATTGACTGTTGGGATTGTCGTAATTACTAGAACCCAGGGCTGTTTCCCTCTCAGAGGAGGACGGGGTTAATCATTATGAAGCCGTGTTTGACTAACAACTTTCATTTTACTGGCAAATTCTCTGCATGTGAAACCAGGACTTAGATGGCAGCAATTTCCTGCCTTTGCCCTTTGAGTCAGAGGCGTTTGCTGCAGTTTGAACCCACTTCCTCACAGCCTGGCTTCACTCATCTCTCACAGCTTTTTAAAGGATGAGACTGGTTTTATAGTTTTCTTTATAAAGCACTGTGATGAGACCAAAACCAACAGTTGATGATTTTATCTTGTGTAGCCACAGCCGCACATGGCTTCTCATCAAAAACACAGAGAGAAAGTGATATTGTTGCACTTGGTGACGTTTTCTGTCCTGACACTATCTACACCTACCTACGTGTAGAACACCTGTCAGTCCATGGGTGTGGATTGTATTTACATCAGCAAACTGGTTCAAAAAAGGGGATTTCATGTTTATGTATCTGAACAAGTCAAGGTATAATCCTGAGAAATCATTTTCCAACACTGAAAAAGAAAGCATTTACTGCTGAACACATTGTTTCCAAACAATGTTGTTCTGTTTCTCACTTATCAGCAGTTTCTTTAATCTTTTTCTGCACGAGGTGAATGTTTCTTCTTGAAGTAGCGCGACCAGTTCCTCAGTTTATCTTAGTCATAGTCTATTTGTGGCCCACTGAGTCCGTGTCTGCGTCTGCTGCGATCTCCCTCCACTGCTCACCGTATGTCTGATAGTTTTGTTGAAGGATGTGAGAGCGTGAGAGCGCACAGTGATACAGTGAAGTGAAACACCACAGTGATGCACAGCCGGTTCAGGTAGATGCTGGTCAGCCGCAGGTAGGTGACGGTGGTGTTCAGGAGGTGGATGACTCAGTCGGTCAAGGCTTCAGTTCAGTTCTCTCATTCCCACATTCAAACAGATATAATTCATCCTGTCCATAGGAGCTGTGAAGTGATCCCCCCTCGCTCAGACTCATATGAAGCTTCATATTCAGTCAGCTGAACTTTATTCCGTATTTAAGCCGAGAACAAGAGCTGCGGGTTTTGGCCTCCATCTTTTCACCTCCACTGTGGACAGGAAGTTTGATTAGTCACCATTAACTCCTTCATCGTACATGTACATGTGAGCATTTGAGTATTATTTTGAAAAACTGTGAACCCATCCGTTAACAAGTCAGTGTTTAGTGATCGAATGGCGTGTAAAAATATTCATTCATATTCATATTCACTATCATAACAGTTATTAGTCATTTACAATTTACTTGGCAAATGGCTTGTTAATAACAACAGATTAATGTATGAAAATGTTTTTATTAATCATTCACTAATGATTGTTCCATCATTAAACAAAGTGTTACTGAACTTTAACTTGTGACATAATGTGATCATGTAAGTAGACGTCAGATGGATTACTTGTGGCACCTCCAGCTCAGTGTGTGTGTGTGTGTGTGTGTGTGTGTGTGACCGCACTCCTGTACACATCTGTATGAGTCATGACCATGCGGTCTCTCGCCTGAAACACTTTGAGGAAACAGTTAATTTTGCTTCAGGCACTGTTCATATGGCGGGGACCGGCAGACCGAATCAGCTCTGCATCTGAACACGCAGCCGCCATGCACCTGCTGTTGAGGATTTCCTTTCATATGTCAGTCAGGCGATGGCTCTACGGGAAACACACGAAATCAGTTCAGGATCTAAACAGCACGAAGCCGAGACAGAGGAAAAAGTGAAAATCAAAAAAAGTCTCTAAGTGTTTCAGTGGCTTCTTTCATTTTCACACGTTCACGCTCTGTGGGTTTGCTCTGGTAAACTCCTGCTCACAGCTTCTGAATGTAGATGCAGACAGTTAACCTACATCACACCTAAAGCAGATGTGTGTGTCATTTCAGCGCCGTGTTTGTTGTACTAGTTGAAGCGCAGCAGGATGTGCGATGGAGTCAGATAGCAGCACCCTTAATGTTTTCATTTTGCAGCTGATAATGTGTTCAGGGTGAAACAGGCCTATGTGTTGCTGTTGTAGTTAGATGATTACATGGAAAGTTGAAATGACTGGTAGAGTTATAGGGGTGTAACTGCCTGCAGCTATGTGTGTTTATCTTTTATTGTTGCATTTACAAGCTGTGTACTTTTTTTAATTGAACTGAGGGTGTAGTTTCCACCCTCTGAGTCACATGTCAGGGTCTGTGTCAGGGTGAGAGGATGAACTGAGGGGATTTTTTTTTATTTAAATATAGACAAAAACAAAACTGATTTGGGTGTCATCACTTAAAATAGATTGTGTTTGTTCATAATTGTAATTCAGAGGAAGCTCTGATCATATTTTAAGACTCATTTATACATAAATGCTTTCTTTCCACTGTTCATCCGATAGACTCGATGAATCATCCACTGCAGGGCTTCAGATAAAAGAGTTGGACATTTTAGTAATGTGCTTTTTTTTTTTTACTTAGAGTGAGATGAGAAAATCAATCCCTCTCTCGTGTCTGTAAACTAAATACGAATCTACAGCCAGCATCTAGTTATCTTTGCTTAGCTTAGCATAAAGACTGGAAACAGGGGGAAACAGCTAACCACAGTTACAGAATGCAACCAGCACGTATAAAGTTCACCACCTTAAGTCACACCTTAACAGAACAGAAAGAACTTATAAAATATGATGCACCATCATAGGTTGAAATACTGAACACATATGAAATAGTTAAAATTAGCTTTGCCTCAACCTGCTGCTCATATTAATCATAATCCACTATTTAAGAATAATGTAACACCATGACAAGGGGAACTCAGCTGCCGAGTGACTGCTCTGTGTTTGATAACTTAATTACACTTTGCTGACAATACTTCTGTACCTTAAGAGTTTGAATGCAGGACATTATTTGTGATGGAGCATCTTCACAGTGAGGTGTACTGATACTTCTTCCACCACTGCACGAAGAAAACATTGTAAAAATCTATTTGGCAGCTTTTTCAAAAACAAGGCTGACGACTGTCAAGATCTCATTTCACTGCATTAATGTTTTATTCTTTGGTTGTGTATGTTTTGGATCCAACCACGAGCCGAACTTCTTGTCTTTGTGTTATTGTTAATTCCGGATGTTTGGTTTAAAAAAAGACAAAGTTGTTATTTTCCTACGTCACTTCAATGCAACAAACCACAACAATGCACTTTCACACTTGACTATCCTGATTGTCTGACTGACGCATTAGGCCACGTCGACAGCTGTTCGCTTTCTATGAGCAGAAGTAAAGATTCACATTGTCTGATTCTCCAGTGTGTCGTTTATTGGACAGATACACAGTCAGCTAACGTTGAGTGCTGCTGGGATTTTGAGAGAAAATGAAAAAGGTTAAGGTCATCTGCAGATCATGAGTCGTACATGGGCAAATGTTTACATCAGAAGATTGTTAAACTGAATCACAGAAAAAGCACCAGAGACACTGTTTCATACATGTTCACACTTCCACATTGGAGACATTGTACAGACACTAACCTCTGCTGTGTTTCTCTAGGTACAAGGAGTTAATGACAGGAAAGACCGCCAGAGAAATCATTGCTATTTTATGGATCCTCTCCTTTGTCATTGGCCTCATCCCTTTCTTTGGCTGGAACCGGAAGCACTTCGGTTGCACGGGGAACAGCTCCAGGACGGACAACACTACAAACACTGGCCTCACGCAGGGGCCGAGCGGCAGAGGGGACTTGCTAAAGAGCTGCAAGCTCCATTGCTTCTTTGAGAGTGTGGTGGACATGGACTACATGGTCTATTTTAATTTCTTTGTCTGTGTGCTGCTGCCGCTGCTCATCATGCTGGGCATCTACCTGAAGATCTTCACTGTGGCCAGGAAGCAGCTGAGACAGATCGAGCTCAAGTGCGTGGGCAACGGGGACAGCCATCACCACGGGCTGCTGCAGAAGGAGATCCGGGCCGCCAAATCCCTCTCCATTATCGTGGGACTGTTCGCTATCTGCTGGCTGCCCGTCCACATCCTCAACTGCCTCACGCTGTTCTACCAGGAGCTGAAGAAGCCGGAGGTCGTCATGTACATGGCCATCATTATGTCTCATGCCAATTCTGCGGTCAACCCCATCATCTACGCCTACCGCATCCAGGACTTCAGGAACACCTTCCGCAAGATCCTGGCCCAGCACTTCCTGTGCCGCAGGGAGGAGCTGTACCTCAGCTCCAACGGCAGCAGACGCAACAGAGACCAAATCCACATGACCATCGACCCTCTGCTATAGAGAGTCGTACTGAGGAGGAGTATTATATGTCAGCTCTGTTGTTTCAGTCTTGAATTTTATTTCCACTGCGGTTTCTAATGTTTACAGAACAAGGGTATGATATGCGAGGATGAACCGATGTTAAACGCGCCTTGAATGTGGACATTTATTTATGAACTGTGTCAAGTATCAGGGGTCGAGCAGTGAAATGTTGTTGTCGTCTTACGTAACTTTTGTATTGTGAAGGATTTTTGATTTAAAAAAAACCTGATGAAGCTAACTGGATTTGTAGGACTGTGAACAGGATCCAAACTTAAACTGCTATTTATCATTCTGAATCCACCCTGTTACAACTCCAGACACTCCTTCTTTGCCCTGCTATTTTATATTGTCAACATTCAGTGCCAGTGTTTATTTATTTATTACAAGACCTTTTCTTTGAGAATGTAAAGATCAAAAAACTTTGTGTGGTGAGATCTGTATTTGTGCACCTAGGAAGGTACAATATTAGTAGTCTACATCCCACATTCATACTCATGATCATCACAGGCTCTATATATAGATTTTCTTTATCTTTTATTTGATTATTAGAGGAGGTATTTTTCATATCAATATCCAAAGTAGGAGACAGATAAGGAGAATACATATCTTTGTAAAACAGAAATGTTCTCGAGCTGCTGCTTCAGTCTTTGCAGGTGTCCCTGCCGCTGCTCTAATAACTCCTCCACAAAACGACGCAGGCGGAGGGAGGCGGCGGTCCACACACAGACACGCCTGCTTATTGAAAATTGCCAAAAACTAAACTAGAAGGGGAAAAATGCAAGAAAAAAAGAAATGCTTTTCCTGTCCCATGAATCATCTCTCAGGGCCACAAGCGTAGACAAAATAATCTCGTGACCTCTGTGGCTGTGATCCAGAGGATGGCGTTCTTGTGGCTCCAACACAAACGGCACGATTTGATTCAGTCACGCAGACTCAGAAATAAGTCGAAGTTTAGAGAAACACACCTGCAGTGGTGCTCCATATCATTCCCGTGTTTCTTCAGACAAAAGCTCAGGAAGTGCTGATTCACCAGAGCGTTTTCAGATGCTTTGTTTTGAGCCAACTGATGACATACTGTAAAAGTAAAAACGCCATTTAAATGATTATGATTATATTAATTATTCCTCATCATCCAGGCTTCTGGTACACATGTATTTTGTGGCTTACATAACACAAAGAATCTGTGCTTTGATTCAGTTAGCTGTACATGAATGTCACTTGCCTTAGGACTCCAGCTGACACCCCCCCCCCCCCGATAGTCTCAGCTGGGATCCTGAGGCTGTTCGTACAGTCAGTCCTCCTGAAGCTGCTGAAGTCACTGACTGAGCTGAGGCAAACTGTTCCCTTTGAGAAAACAGCGCATTTTTAAAAACATACAACACTGAAGACTCATTTAATCACAATGCTAATACTGTAACACTCTTTTCCCCCTCTGTGCTAGCAAAGACATACGACTACGTCCAGAGTCCAAATCTTTTGCTCTCCGCGGTGCTCATACTTTAACATGACAGTCTGAGGGAACACAGCTGCAGCACTGCCTTTCCACTGAGTCAGATCTTCAAGCACCTGATGCTTGGTGTGTTCTCTGCTGCCATGTGGTGGTCAGCCTTGTTGTGAAGGTTCCTGTTGAGCTTCTGAGACTGAAGACAGAGAGCTGATGAATCACAAAAAAAAAAGCTCTGGTGAAATTAATCAGAGCAAAGCAAGAGTATTTTTTATTTTATTTTGGAGTGTTGTAATTTATGTGAAGAAAATGAAAATGAAGGTGTTTTTGTTGAGAGCCATCACTACACAAACGAAAACACATTGCACTGACATTTAAGGTTATTTCCTGTCTTGGTGTGTGCTTCACTGGCGACGGAGAACCATGTTGTGTTGGTGTTTAACAAGCGTTCCTACGTCGAGCGCTTCATTCTCTCCCCTCGTGCTGTTGTGTCCAGTGTCCCACCTCTGATCTAACTTCAAGGGCTACAATACAGGAGTGTGCCGACGGTTTAGTACATTCCAATGGAGACATCTACACTGTAACTGCACTGTAACGTTGTGTTATTGTCTTTGTTGACTGATGTGTAAAAATAAGTACTGTAGGTGTCCGACTTTCTACAAGCTATTGATTGATGTCAAACTATTGCCTTCTTTTGCGATTTTTAAAAAGGTTAAGACGGACAATAACGAGTTGATCTATTTCAACATTCCTGCCTTTCATTCCGAAGTACCTATCTGTCAGTGTGCTATAGTGTCGCTACTAATCAGGAAAAACATCCACTGCGGTCGAGCTGATGTGCAACCTTTCCAGAGGCCATTCTTTCTTTCATTCAACAGAACTACAACTGCAAACTGATACTGCTATTTAACATGATGCAATCTGTATGTATGGTGAATTATTTTGTTAATAAAGGTAATGTTTATATTGTTACAGATCAGTCTTTATTCCTAAAATCTCAATTTGAGATCATACGACAATTCGTGCTTACAAGATGGAAATATGTTCATGTTTTTAGATAAAAATAACCTAAAAATAAAGCAGCACCCTGAGTCAACAGGAGGCGTTTCCTTGGTAACAGATAAAGAACTCCACTAAAGAAAAAATAAATAAAGCAACATCTGGCATCTTTCACAAAGACATGCAAGAGAGGAGGATTCATGGTCGTGCGTCCGTCCTCTTTGCAGCGGCTCAAAATGTGCGTTTGAAATGTGGGCCCTCATTCAGGAGGGTCCATCGTGTCCCCTTGGGGCCAGGTGTGCTGGTCCAGCTGCTGTACGTGGTAGTGGACCTACCTGGGTGTCAGGGTGCTGCTGTCCCACTGAGCAGCTTGGACATCTGCTGATCTGACACGCTCTCCTCCTGCGTTACACCCAGGGCCTGACAAAGGTAGGCAGCCAGGACGTGTTTGCACTGGGAGAAAAGAGCACAGACACTGATTCATGAAATAACCACAGGCACCAAAGTGATTAACGACACGGCCCTAATGGCACTCCACTGATTTAAATTCAAAGATCTCATGTAAACACCAGACTAGAAAGAAGCCGTTTGGTTCTGACCTGCCGGAAATTTTCCACAGACTGATCCTCAGTCTGAGAATATTGGTCACAAACAAATACCAGAACGATTTCCAATATTTATATCAAATTATAAACATGAAATTACAAATAGGAAAGTTGCATGAGTGTGTGTTATTTTTTAAATGGAGTGTTTGTGTGATGAATAAGAAGAAAGTCCAGGCGTTGACGTGTGTGTTGAATGACAAGCAGCCCTGCAGTTGCGTATCTGTGTGCATGTGTCACTGAACCCGCTCCTCTCATTATTATCAATATTAAAATTAATCACTGACTTGTTTTCACCCTCTGCCTGTTCCATGCATTATAAATGAGATTTCCTCCACAGCAGCGCCCGTGGATCAGTGTGTTACATAAACATTAAGACAAAGGACAAAGGTACACAAGTTTGTTTACTAGCTTCTCCTGTCAGCTGAGTTTATGAGCTCATGGCGGCCTGCTGTTGGTGGGCGAGCATCTTTATCTGTCCTCTGACCTCCTTATCAGCAGTGTGAACCTGGTCTGGCCTTATCCAGCCATGCTGGAACCTGCAGGGCCCCTGAGTGAGCACAGTGGCTCCAGCAGGGGAGCACTGCAGAGTGCATGGTCAAACTCAAGAGTCTCCTGAGTGTCGTATAGTTCTGACTTTGGGACCAGAGAGTTACATAAACCTCATCCACCAGAAGTCTCCATTGACTCCAGTGTCATCTGGCTCGCTATTTAAGTAGCCGAAGAGTTTGATGAGGCAGTGAACTGTTTTATGTCTCCGGTGTGTTTTCATGGGGAATGATATCAGCTCCACTCATGGAGAGTCTCTGGCTGCTGCTCTGTTTCTCACACTGATTTTAGCAGCATCCTCCAGGGAAAACGAGTCCCTCTAATACTCAGAGCGGGAGCTGAGGTCGTTTGCTTGTAGATATGTAGTTAAAAACAGCCGGTCAGCGACCGACAAGAACACGGCCACACCACAGTACATCTGTTACACACATTTCAACGTGTTCTTCGTCTCACTTTTGACTGGGCGATGGTTTTCTCCAGGATTTACACGCTGGGCTGACAAGACGCAAAGGCTGTAAATAAGCAACTGTATACGTTATGTGTTCTGACAAAAGTCAAACCCAACAGAGACGTGTATGACTGTTTCATTACCAGTGCAGATATGATCGATAAGAGAACAAACTGGCAAAATTATTTAGAAACTGTCTGATCAAAGGAAAGAACAATATGAGTCAGACCAAGCTTCGGATGTTTGGTTGGTACCAAAAATAGAGTGAGGCTCCATTTTCAGCCCAAACTGAGCGTAACAGTTTGTATGAGACTCACCAGCAGGCCTTCATTTCTGCGGAGCACGGTGTAGGCGAAGGCTGGGCACGGACAATAGTGGCAGGACACAAAGCAAGTGTACAAACGTCCGGAGCCTCCCATTACCTGCAACAGATTCATGCAAAGTACATTCAAATATATAATATAATATAATAATACAACTTGTGTGTGAAAGATCATACACACAGAGACAAGCGTCAGTTGTGTCTTCATGAGGGAGGAGATTCACCAATCAAACATGATCACCAGGCTGTTTGTCCTGGCTGCAGCCGGAGCAGCTGAGGAGCCGTGGAGAGTTAAACTGTGGAAAGGCATGAAGGAAAAACTTTTTACTGTATCACAAATGTCGGACAAGTCCAGACACGGCAGGCTGAGGTGTAACATTTTTCTCAAATGTCACAATCTCTATCTCACCATAAATCCAACTTCATGAAGTATTTACCCACCCTGTGTTTTTTAAATCACGTTGCTTATATTCATGCTACTTTGACTTCCACCAACAGTAAAAAGAAACTAACTCTAACTCACTTAATGTTAAAGTGAAAACAAATCATCTTTTTTCAATTTTCATATAATTTCTATTGGTCTATGTTTTGTGAATTTGAGCCAGTTTGTCCTTAAGTTACACCGCAGAGACAAAAGATAAGCGATGATGTCATCTAGACACAAGCACTGCAGCTGCTCCGCATGTGAAATCAAACCGTTCACACATTACGACAGCAGTCATGGTAATTCACTGAGACATAAGCACATCCTCTGATTCACAGCTGGAAGACATCCATTCATATACTGCGTCACTGTTTCGGTGTCACTACACCAGCTAACGTCACCAGAAGTTATGATGATTGTAAGCTGTGATCTCAAGCCTGCAGAGTCACATGTGAGTCCTTTACACACTGACTTAACTCTGTTCTTTGGACTCATCTTTTAAATGTTTCATAAAAAAGTGACAGAACAGTGGTTCAGTTGAAGGTGAGGTTGCATCAACCTCATCATTTCAAATTAGTTATTTGGAGGGGACGAGATAGAAGCGATGCATTTTTAAACAACCTGTATGTGTCGTCTAATGGCCTTGGCTGACAGCACCGCCTGCCCACAGTGCTGCCGCTCACTCCAGCTATAGACAGTGATTTAAGTCTCGTCCTCATGCACATGACACATGAGGACATTAAGTCAGTGGATTAGTTTGACACTTCACAATAACTAATGCTCCCCAAGATGTGAGAGCAGGCTCCATTACTCTCCGGAGCTCCGATAAATTACCTTTCTCCGTGACCTACTAAAGTAAAAACACCTAATTTGTTCAATGTGACACTTCATTATAAATAAGGCACCAGAGACAATTACATGGGCTTAAAACTCCTCGGTAAAGATGAATAAAGCATCATACACAGCAGGATGGGGACAAAAGCAGGGAAACTGTGAGGACCAAGCCAAGGACCTCTACAGTTTCTAAAGCGCCAAGTTTATTAAAAACCAGCTCACACTCGGGTCCTTTTTGTTGTCTGCTGGCTTCATATATTATGTGGCTCTGCTGCAGTTCACACTGCAAAGCTGGCAGCTAATGTCACCAACAGACACACAAACTGTAGGCTTCCACTGCCTGGCAGGGATCCAGATTTCCTCAACAAACACTATACATCAAGAACTGCCATTCAGTGGCTGCAGATGGAGCAGTGAGAGTTCAAGCCTCAGCAATGCTCTGGCTCCTTCCAGCCTGAAATACTGGCTCTCTGGGGAATACTTCTCGGGAAGCCATTATGAGCAAGAGGACCATTAGTTTGGACGGCCCTCTGTCCACGGGTTTCACACCACAAACAGGGCTTCTAGGAAATTTAAAGTTCTGGGAATACACTGAGATACACAGCCCTTGTATATGTACTGATATGATGTCTTTATCTTGACTTCTGAGGCTTTGGTTGTTTATTCCATTCAAGAACCGACGATTTCCTTCAAGTGCTAAAAAGCTTTCAAGCTTTCTGTTTTCCATTCCAGACAGGAGAATGGTTTGGCAACTAACACTGCTGGAGAAAGGATAAAATAAATTGGAGGGGCTCTGTAGCTGCTGCTCGTCATAACCAGGCGCTCACATCAGCACGTCATCATCTCAACTGCTCCTTTCACCGCCTCACAGACAGCGCACACTTTCTGATCAGAGAAGTCAAAAAAATAATAAAAGTGCTTGTTTTGTTCAACCAAAGACATTCTATTTACAACGATACAAAACAGCACATCCAGTAAATATTTGGCATCTTTGTCTATATCAAATGATTTATCAATTAACAATTAATGTCAGTAAACTACTACAGCTAATTGTTTCAGCACCACTGTCCTCATCAGCAACCCTTAATGTTTTGTTGAGTAAAAGACTCAATGCTGCCACCCACAGAGTGTCCATGTTCATACAGCTGAGTTTCACTACCGATGAGAATGCACTAACTACCTCCATGTCCCAGCAGGCTTTGGTACACCATCCCCTATGAAAAGGTCACTGAGTGTTAGGAATGAGATAAGGTGAAAAGCAGCTAAATGCCAAGATCTCATGAGTTATTCATTCCTTTTGAGGAAAGACGAGACCAAACAACCACGGCAACGTGAGAAAGTCAGTTGTGTCCCATGGAAACAGAATATTAACAGGAAATGACAAAAATGGCAGAACTTGTTAATTTATCAGCTTCTATTTCAGCATCTCTCTGACACAGTGCCCAGTTAGCACTCAAGTCAGTGTACTTCTAGTAAACTCAGTACTACATATGGTCTAAGAACATAGTTCATTTCCAAACACTGGTCTCATCAACTTCCTGAAAGCGTTTAAGAAATCTACTTTTTTATGCTTCTTTTTTCATGATCTGATGAGTGAAATCTGCTTGCTCATCCTCTTCCTGCCTTACAGGAAGTTTGTAAAGACACTTGAAAAGTGGGTGACTAATTGTAGAGAGGTTTATCTTTTAAATTAGCCAGTGGTCCTGCAACTGTTGTCACTGAGATCACTCCTCCAGAGGTTTAATGATGTTCTTCTAACTCTTAGTGCCGTCGCATGCTGCCCATGTATGGTCTGCCCTGAGTGAGAAGACACAGTAACTTCATGAGAAACTTCTCCTTTCCTCAACCTTTGTTTCTTAAAAGTGAGAGATGTCCTGTGATAATATTAAGCCAGAGCCTAAATTATATCTTAATGCCATTTCAACTATGTCCTGGTATTAGGATAGAAAGAGCTTGGTTTGTTTTCAGCAGCTGCCCACTGAAGCACTTACTGTCAAATTCAAGTTGAGAGAAGCAAAGACCAGTGTAAGCTTAATATTTGTGCCAGGGCTTTGAGACAGTCTATGAACAGACGCTGTATAAACTCAAGTCTCACTTAATGTATCTCTAACTGTCAAAACATAAGACAGAACCTGATCGCAGGAGCAACACTCACAGCTGTTTATGTGACAAAATAAACTCAATCTTCAAGATGTATGAGAGAGAGAAAGAAGAAGACTATGTGATTATTAATGTGCGATTCATGTGGTGAAACTTCGCTGTGAAGGCATGCGATTCACTGCACGATGTAAGCTAACGCTACTACTCTCAACAGAGAAGTCTGAACCTGCAGGCTGATGGAAAAAAGGCAGGAATATTCAACTTGGACAAATCTGAGTAACGATTAAGTCTATTACATAACTAATACAGTACATCTGATAGACACACATGACTAATCATCTACTGCAGGGCTTCATTTAAATGAATAGTCAGACATTTTGGGTAATGTGTAATGTGCTTATTCATTTTCTTGCAGAGAGTTTATGAGAATAGAGAATCAATGAGAATTAATAGAATAGAACGACAATAACCTGACTCTGTCTAGAAGTTACCAGCCACCAGATCCAACCAGCACCTCTAAATCTCACAGTTTAACACCTTATACCGTGTTTGTTTAATCTGTACAAAAACCCTCAATACTTGTATGGAATAACAATTTGCTGGGACCAGCTGCCAGGTAAACAGGAATCACCGCCTCTGCCAACCAGCCAAGTTGCAGGAAACACGGTCCCAATCTCTCCTTCCTCAGTTACAATGTTGAATAATGGCCAGGAGTGTTTTTTGCATGTCACAGTGAAGTTCACCTTTGAACTTTTGGATGTAAAATGTGGTCACTTCATCACTTTATCCTATTAGTCATTTGTATTAAATTGTCATAAATTAGCATATGAATTCTTGAGTTATGGCCAAAAAGGTGTTTTGTGAGGTCACTGCGACCTTGACCTTTGACCTGTGACCACCAAAGTCTAATCAGTTCATCATTGAGTCCAACTGGACATTTGTTCCAAATTACAAGGGAGATACTGCGTTCATGAGAATGGGACGGACATACGGACCACCTGAGAACATGATGCCTCCAGCTCTGCCTGTCGCTGGTGCGGAGGCGTAAGAAAGAGAGGAGTCACTTTGCTCACCTGAGAAACTGTCCAGATCATAGCCCAGAACAAAACTGCAACTTGTTGTTTTTACACCTCAGTGTTTGCACAAATTAAACAAAGATTTCATGTGCTAATTAGTAAGCTGGTAGGTAAACTCAATCCGTTTCCACCTGTTTGAGGGCTGCATGCTAAGCTAAGCTAATTGGCTGCTGGCTGTGGCTTCATATTTAAATCACACGGACATGAGAATGGTATCAATCTTCACATCTATGTCTTGGTAAGAAAGTGAATAAATCTAATTTCCAATAGGTTGAACTATTCCTCTAATAATAGTTTTCTCTGACATTAATCTGCAGCTGTGGGTGAGTGACAAACTGAAGTGTTGCAGCGCCACACGTCAACAGTGGAGCGATAAAGCAGAGAAATCTGCAACCTTCCCACAGGTTCAGACCTGTGTCACCTCAACTAGACACTACAGTCAGATAGATACTGTACCAACCTGAAAATTATTATCAGTTCTTCTCAATTTACAAAATAATGCCATGAAAACTTCAAAGTTTGGGATGCAATCAACAATTGTTTACACTGTCAATTAATCTGCAAATTACTTATAAATAAATCCACTATTCATTTAGTAGAAATGTGAAAAAATAAATCAGAAACTGCTTCTTTTGTTCAACCAACAGTTCAAAAACAAAAACATATTTCATTTACTATCACATATGACAAAGACAAGCGGCAAATCCTCATAATCCTCACCCATTGATTAATTACTGCAGCTCAAAATATATGGTCACAACCTCAATTAGAACAAATACAATGTTTTTGGAATCACAGACCTTAATGTATAAAGATCATCAGAAAAATCTAAATATTATATATATATATATCTATAATTATATCTAGATATAAGAGGTCAGAAATAATTGGGAAAACTGACATGTAAAAACAAAGTAAACAGTCTATTGTGGAAGTTTGTTTTCCACTAAGAACAAAAATAGACTCTCTTATTCTGTGCTACATTTGCTCTCATGAAATAAAAAAAAAAAAAAAAACATTTCCCAGAAGAGTGAATAAGAGAGTAAAAATCTATTATTCATTTCCAATACATTCTGCTGGACCACAAATGTCAAACAGCCGTACATGAAATGAGGTGAAACAATTAAGACAGCACCGACTGAGCTGAAAGTGTCCAAACAGTCTTCATTTAGCTGCATTGTATTTTACAGTTCCTTTCATAAAACTGTTTTTGCAGGGGCCTGAAGGAGTTTACAAGAAATTTAGGTCACAATGACCACATCCTTGGTGGACTGCCCTGTTCTCCCACAAGTAATTCTGCATTCTGTACTTTGTACAATATACTTTAAGAACTCAGTCGAGGAGACCACTTGATTAAGTTCCTAATAAGATATATTATATACACTCACCAGCCACTTTATTAGGTACACCTTGCCAGAACTGCCTTAATTCCTCGTGGCATAGATTCAACAAGGTGCTGGAAACATTCCTCAGAGGTTTTGGTCCATATTGACATGACAGCATCAGGCAGCTGCTGCAGATTTGTCGGCTGCACATCCATGATGCGAATCTCCCACTCCACCACAACCCAAAGCTGATCTGTTGGAGTGAGACCTGGTGACTGTGGAGGCCACGGGAGTTCAGTGAACTCATTGTCATGTTCAAGAAACCAGTTTGAGATGATTTGAGCTTTGTGACATGGTGATGTTATCCTGCTGGAAGTAGCCATCAGAAGACGGGTACACTGTGGTCATAGGAGGAAGGACATGGTCAGCAACAATACTCAGGTAGGCTCTGGCGTTTAAACGATGCTCAGTTGGTAGTAAGGGGCCCAAAGTGTGCCAAGAAAATATCCTCCACACCGTTACACCACCACCAGCAGCCTGAACCGTTGATCCGAGGCAGGGTGGATCCATGTTGTCATGTTGCTGATGCAAAATTCTGAGCCTGCCATCTGAATGTTGCAGCAGAAATCGAGACTCATGAGACCAGGCAACGTTTTTCTTCTATAGTTTAGTTTTGGTGAGTCCGGGCGAATTGTAGCCTCAGTTTTCCTGTTCTCAGCTGACAGGAGGGGAACCCGGTGTGTTCTTTTGCTGCTGTCGCCCATCTGCTTCAAGGTTCCACGTGTTGTGTGCTCAGAGATGCTCTCCTGGGTACCTTGGTTGAAACGACTGGTTATGTGAGTTACTGTTGCCGTTCTATCAGCTCCAACCAGTCTGGCCATTCTCCTCTGACATCAACAAGTCATTTTCACCCAGAGAACTGTCGCTCACTGGATATTTTCTCTTTTTCAGACCGTGCTCTTTAAACCCTACAGATGGTTGTGCATGAAAATCCCATTAGATCAGCAGTTTCTGAAATACTCAGACCAGCCCATCTGGCACTAACAACCACGCCACATTCAAAGTCACTTAAATCAACTTTCTTCCTCATTCTGATGCTCGGTTTGAATTTCAGCAGATCGTCTTGACCGTGTCTACATGCCTAAATGCAGTGAGTTGCTGCCATGCGATTGGCCTATTAGATATTTGCGTTAACGAGCATTTGAACATGTGTACCTAATAAAGTGGCCGGTGAGTGAATATGTACCAGATGCATTGACAGAAAATGTGATCTCAGGGAGTCATTTCAAGTATCCGTCTCTCATTGACATTCAGTTGGCAAACAGTAGTGTGTGTGTGTCTGTGTGTGAGTCGTGCTGGGACTTGATACTGGACGCACCACGATGAAAAGGATCCAAGGAGTTATCAGAAGATTAAGATCCAAAGATGGCTCCAAATATCTGAGGCCACTTTCCCAAAACAGAGGTGATGTTTTTTCACTTCTAAACACCCAGAAATGAAAACCGGCAAACTACAAATAATGTATTCAAAATGAGTCACATCAGCTCCTGTCCTTTTGTCGGGATGGACTTCTAACATACTGACGCTGAATAGTGATCTAAAATATTTTGATTCATGAACAAATCTGGTGATTGAGGGGATTTTGACAGAGAAGGGGCTTTAAAGTTGGATGGCCACTGAAAGATGAAGGGATCAAAATTAGATTCTTTACTAGAGGTAACATTACTTACTAAAACAAGGTGCAAGGGAGATCATCACTAACCCTAACCCCTTTGATCTAGTTGTCAAATATATTTAGAAACTTATTAAAAGGATTGTGTGCTGTTTTGGTGAGAAGAACACAGCTGAACCAGGAGTCAGAAAACAGTGGAAACATGCAAACGACTAATTAAAGGGGCAGAAAATCCAGACGTCCAACAGTTTGATTGAGTGGAATGAGAATATTCCTACACACACTAATAATGCAGCTCCTACAAGTTGGAAATTGCCTTGCTGTGAAAGAACGTGGATATAGTTGCAGTAATTTCACGTTAAAATTCAAACCATTCATTTGCAGGATGTAAACTGTGCAGGTCGGATGCTGATTGTGAAAGCTGACGGATACATGACATACCTGGAAAGCCTTACGTCCACTGGGAGAGGACAGACAGGTGACTGATCGCTGGTCGACCAGGTCCAAAGCCTGTAACGCACAAGGCCCGAAGACAAACTTGAGACTGAAAGACACGAGGGGAAAAATGTAAGAGGTGAGGGAAAGACATAAAGACGTCTCCAACATTTTCTGTACTTATGTGCACAACACATTAAAAACAGCATGTTCTGTCAGGATCCCTGTGGAGCTGGTTTGGGGCGACTGTTGGTAGAAGAACCACCTCTGCCTCTCTGTCCTTTTTTCCCTGTATGACTGATGAATCCTCACACAGTGGTGAGTCTAGAGAGAGGCCATTGCTCGTTAGTTTTAGGAGTCTCACGCCATGATATTTAAAACTGATCCTTCAGATGGCAAAAACTATAATTGTTCTTGTGTAGCTGTGCTTTAATTATCTAAATTTACCAGTTCAGACCAAACGAGGACTGAGGGATATATTGAAATCAAAATATGTTACGTTATTATTATTCATTCACTATTATTCTACTATCAATATATCTATATGTATCTATATCACCATATGACAAGAATGCAAAGTACCATGACAGACAATCATATTGATGTTCAATATAATAAACTGTGATCCTCCGTTATGCATTACATCAGGCAAAACTTTGCTAATGTAAAACTAAAACTTGAATGAATCAGTGTGTTAGTTTTTAAATTATATTTTGTTTGTAATCAATAATGTGGAAGTTTTCCCAAGAGGCAAAGATGAGGGAAACTGGGAGATAAATATAAAAATGGATAATGATGTCTGCTTGTGAATTACGAGAAAGTGTGATGAAGAGCCTGTAAATGAGAGTCTTCCTGACGAGCAGGCAGGATGTGGCCATGTTGACCCAGACAGGGAACACCACTACACTCCCGGTAACTCTGATCATTATGCCAGGAACTGTGGCAGCAAAGACACAGAGTGGCATCACAGCACTGTGTCTCAGTGCTACGTCACCTGGCAAATCCAGACTGTAAAAATGCTTCCGTTGTCCTCCTTGGTGCGGTTTGCACACTTTACATCCACTCAGCCTTTAAGCCATGTGCAGAACTTTTCGCTCACATCGTAACTCAGAAAGCCGAAGATAATACACTACCGCTCAAAAGTTTGGGGTCACCCAGACAATTTTGTGTTTTCCATGAAAACGCACGCTTTTATTTATCAAATGAGTTGCAAAATGAATTAACAACAGCTTCGTGGGGTTGAGATCTGGTGACTGCGCTGGCCACTCCATTACAGATAGAATACCAGCTGCCTACTTCTTCCCTAAATAGTTCTTGCATAATTTGGAGGTGTTTACCAGCACCAAACCAACCCCAGACCATCACATTACCTCCACCATGCTTGACAGATGGCGTCAGGCACTTTTCCAGCATCTTTTCAGTTGTTCTGCGTCTCACAAATGTTCTTCTGTGTGATCCAAACACCTCAAACTTCGATTCATCTGTCCATAACACTTTTTTCCAATCTTCCTCTGTCCAATGTCTGTGTTCTTTTGCCCATATTAATCTTTTCCTTTTATTGGCCAGTCTCAGATATGGCTTTTTCTTTGCCACTCTGCCCTTAAGTCCAGGATCCCGGAGTAGCCTCTTCACTGTAGACGTTGACACTGGCGTTTTGTGGGTACTATTTAATGAAGCTGCCGGTTGAGGACCTGTGAGGCGTCTATTTCTCAAACTAGAGACTCTAATGTACTTGTCTTCTTGCTCAGTTGTGCAGCGGGGCCTCCCACTTCTCTTTCTACTCTGGTTAGAGCCTGTTTGTGCTGTTCTCTGAAGGGAGTAGTACACACCGTTGTAAGAAATCTTCAGTTTCTTGGCAATTTCTCGCATGGAATAGCTTTCATTTCTAAGAACAAGAATAGACTGTCGAGTTTCACATGAAATTTCTCTTTTTCTGGCCATTTTGAGAGTTTAATCGAACCCACAAATGTGATGCTCCAGATTCTCAACTAGCTCAAAGGAAGGTCAGTTTTATAGCTTCTCTAACCAGCAAAACTGTTTTCAGCTGTGCTAACATAATTGCACAAGGGTTTTCAAATCCTCCATTAGCCTTCTAACGCAATTAGCAAGCACAATGTACCATTAGAAAACTGGAGTGATGGTTGCTGGAAATGGGCCTCTATATACCTATGTAGATATTGCATTAAAAACCAGATGTTTGCAGCTAGAATAGTCATTTACCACATTAACAATGTATAGAGTGTATTTTCTGATTAGTTTAATGTTATCTTCATTGAAAAAACAGTGCTTTTCTTTCAAAAATAAGACCCCAAACTTTTGAACGGTAGTGTATATTTGTGGAAAGTCATAAAGTTGAAAACTCGAAGAGTGACAGCAAAATAATGTTATTGGTGGCAGAGTTATTGATAAATATCTGTGATGAAAGATAATAAGAAATGGAAATAAGACACTTACGCAATAAGCAGGTCATCAGGAACTGCAAAAGAGAAAAAATAATTGCTTAAAATGTGAATTACACAGATTTAAAGGTGACAAATTTTAAGTTTCAATTGTCTGCAGATAAATTAGGGGGAGAATCCATGATTTATCTGATTTAATGTGTTAAGAGCTGTCCTGTCCAACGAAATAATACAATGATAGTTACATTAATTTCAACCTGTTTTAACATCCTGCTTTTGTGTTGATGCTGTTAAATACACAGACAAAAGCTTAACATTTAACTGCTGTTACACTGCAAAGAAGCATTGCGACAAAAGCACTAAATTTTATGTCATTCTAATCAACAGAAAATTAATCTGCAGATATTTTGATAATCGAGAGATCGCTTAGGTCAATTTTCATGGTTCCAGCTTCTCAATTTGCGGCGTTTTCTTTGTCTCACATTGGCAGAGCAATACACTGGATATGACCTTGAGCTCTGGGAAATTCTGATTGTGGAATTTTTATCTATTTTCTATTTTGTTTTAACAGAGGGCGCAATTAATTCAGAAAATAATCATTGGGCGCACCTTACTCAATAACTCAATACTACTTCACATTTATCTGATGGGTGCAGTTACTAATGGTGTTAGATTTTATAAACAGAAAAAAGGTTTCTTAATCACATATATTGAAATTGTATAGTATTGCTGGTATTACTACTTTTTGGTAAAACATTGGACAACATTTTTGTCTCCCACTAGTGGCTGGAGAGGAAAGCTGAAGGCCCAACAGATGAGGGTTCAAGTTTAATAACTGATAATACGTGCAAAGAAATATGTTGAATGCCTTTGAGTGGCACAGTGTCAACTATTCAAACCCACAGTATTGTTTGGTCCCTCGACATGACTCCAGTGTACACATTAAAGCAGCTCTTCCCTCTCTGAAGCCAAAGCTAAAAATAAGAATGCACTTTTCAGTTTGGTCTTTTAAAAAAGGACCAAGTATAGATAAGCACAACCACTGATTAATGGTAATAAAAGTCCAAGGAGATTTATCAAGCATAATCAGGATTTAGGACTTGGCAGGAGGCAATCCTTGGTGGACAAAATAAACAAAACTTTATTGTAGGTTTTTGGTGGCATAACATTCCCATTCTCAGTCCTGCCAGAGAAAAACTGATCAGAGACAACTGTATTGTCAATAACTGTAATGTTACCTGTTGATCTGAGAGCCTGGTGATGAAGATTGGCTAGTCATGTGTGAATTACATCAGTCTCATTGTGTTGGACATAATACAACAATGGGACATTTTTTGATGGCAGCTAATAACATAAATGGCTCAGCTCCATTGAAATGTCCCAGTAAGCTCGAGTAAGCTAGCATTCACAACAGGCCTTTTCCACAGCGCAGTTCTCAGTAATACAATCTAATGAATTCCATTTGGCTGCTTTTATTTAGGGGTCACTGCTCACTGAGACACTTCATAGATTCCTGAGGTTATTAAGTCAAAATGTTTGCTGTGAAAGAAGGCCTCTACTTGGACCCCGGAAGTGGACACCTAAATGGAAGAGCCATTATTAAAATTATTTACATTTTTCCTACAAAATGTCTGCAGTGAATAAAAGTGTTTCTTTTCAGGTGTCTAGTGTTAACCCCATGTGTTAACCTAGTAACATGAGAAAAAGTGGAAGTGTGTTGCTAGAGCGCCCTCTACCGCCGGATTATTAAACCACACCGTTGTAAAACGCCGGAGTAAAACAAAATATGCCAAATACTGCATTAACATTAACACAACAGCAGCGTTTCATTTATGGAAAAATACTGTAACTATTCATTCCTGACAAAAGTTCAGTTAAAGTCAACTTTTCTCATAAAAACAAGCGATTTTGTCACAGTATGCTATACCCAACTGTTAGCTAGTGATGCTAACCACTTATACATTATAACTGCCCGAGGGCTAACGGTCATATATTTACCGTTTACCGCTCTCGTCTTACTTTGAGACGTTTCCTGGTATGTTTTCTGGATATCTCGGAAAAGTTGTTCAGCCACTGCAGGTAAAAGTGAGGGCATTTCTCACACGGGATGTCTCCTCTACAGGGAACGACCAAAATATTACCACTTCCGACTCGAAGTTTTGTTTTCCCTCCAAAATAAAAGGCCTACTAGAAATCCATTTTTAGTCTTGCAAAGTGATGAGGTAGAAAACAGTAGCCAAGGCAAATATTGCATAGGTTCAGACACTATGTTTGAGATGAAGCTAGTGACGGCATTGAGAATATAGCCTGCCTCTCACCAATAAATAGTCTCATTTGATATGTGTATGTGGAAAAACAAACAGGCCACAGGTATAAACTTGTATATTAGTAGCAACAAGACAGGTTAATGCCAAACTATACTTGCTTTAAGTCAAATTATTTCAATTTACTAATGCTGCCCTATGAGGCACCAGTGGTTGAACTCTCAATTCATGTTTATTTATCTTAGCTAAAAAAAAAAGACCATTGTTCACTGATAAAACAGCATAATGCAGCTGTCAGGAGACATGAGATCAGCAGCAACAGGCCTTTCACATGAGGGACATTCAGTCCAGGGGTAATTAATAACTAGCCAATGAGCTAGCATGCACCACAGGCCGTTTACAAAACAGACATTTTGACGTTTTATGGCGGCAAAAACACAGGTGTTATTAATAACACAGATTTCTCCGTTTCAGGGTTCTGGTTCTGGGCACTATGGGTCACTGACATGACTTCCAGTGAAGCTCAGATGCAACAGAGACATAATTAATATTATTAATAACTTGAAATCCAAATATGTGGTATGAAACAACCCTATGTGAATTTTTACTGTTAAAAAGGCTCCTAACAGAAAGACAAACACACTTTTTCACTGCAGTAACCTACTTCAAACCATTATTGACCAATCTGCCATTTTCATTTACTAAGTACATATACAGCGGCAGGCCTGCTATAAAATAAAGCTATGATGTACCTCAACAACAAATTTTCGTACCACTTGTGTTTGTCTTGGTTCTGGCAGCAGTAGAAATGGGGGATGCAGTGCAGCATCATATTAGTCGATAAAAAGATGAGACACCTATGAAGAACATACACATTATTCAGTGGTGGACAACTGATCCACTTTATTTGATTGGTCTGAACTCTTGTAATAGCCTACTAAGAGACATTGTGCGATACAAACATTGCATTTCAACATCATAGGATACACGGGTTTTCAAGTCTCAATTTCAAAAAGACAAAAAAGTCACCACTGTGTGTTTGATAGAGAGCTGAAAAGATGCTCTAATTCTTTTTCGGCTTCATGTCGGATTTCTTTAAGATTCAAGTTTGTAAACTTTTTTTGTCATTGCCTTTGTAAACACATAACATCCCATCTAAATAGGATGAATAACAAAGATGTTGAAAATGACAGAAAATAAAAATCTGAACATGTGCTATGACAAATGATTCAAAATCAAAGAAAGAAAGAAAATATCAAGTTTAGAGCAGAATGGATTAGTTGACTGAGCAAAGTGAAAGTGGAAAAAGCCAAAATATGGTGTTTTTTTTCACATATCTCAAAAAGACTTGCGAAGGAACGTTACTGCCATTTATGATGTTGACCGAGTATAATTTATATTCTAAGCTGTACGCCTGTTGATTGACACAATGAAAGCAGAGATTAAGTGGTCATAGTTTTGAATCACCATGACAGCAAACTCCTAAACATTTAACGGTACCATACACTTAAAACTGTAACTGTGATGCAAGTGTCACACTACAAACTCATGTACCAGCTACAAGAAAAGACAGGAAGTCAAAACATCCAGATTTCTGTGAGTGGTGGGAAAAGTTAAAGCACATCTGAATATACTCCTGTGCTGGAGGTTGAATAAGTTACACAGCAGGTAGTATGCTTTTTGTTGTCAAAAGCTAGAAAGCAAAAAAGTGCAACAATGGTGCAGACCATTCTTTATGTTTGGTTAGTTTTGTCTTTTTGTGTAATGGAAAGACAATTTACAGAGTTCAGATTTTGTCAGGACAGTATCAAAAAAAAAAGGGACTACAGAAACAAATACAAACATCAAACACCAACGTATATCTCTGAGAAAATTACTTAAAGCTGCCTTCTTTCTCAAGTCACGCGGCATGGCAAAACTGTCCAAAGAAAAAAACAAAACAAAACAAAACAAAACAAAAAAAAAAAAGTTCCTGACATACTTTTTTTTTTTTTTTTTTTTTTTTACCATGACAACATTGCAGAGCAGATCATTCTGGACAGGCTGGAAACTGCAGAGAGAGACAGCAACATGTGCCACACCATGGTCAGCTCTATTTTAAAAAAACAAAAAAAAACAAAACAAAACAAAACAAAAAAAAAAACAAAAAAAAAAAACACATTGGCTCACTTTCATTATTCAGACTGGGTCCAGGAGTAGTCATAAGGATATCATCTTTTCTGGCAAAATTAAGCTTATATCAGACTTTTCACCTTTCTGCTATGACACCAGTGTTCTCAACTTTTGAAGACATTTCTCTGTCTAGAACCGGGTGAGAAGTTACATCTACCATCTGATAATTACAATCCATACATCATCTCCACTGTGTGGCGAAGACAGGCATCAGATATCAAAGCTGTTTGAAATGTTAGTCTGTGTTTTGTTTCATCCTCGAGTGTCCACGATGTTCAGGCTCTGGTGGTGCTTGATGGATGGCGCGCAGGGAAGCACAGTCTCTGTGCTCCACTCATGGTCAAGTACAAACCACAGGTCTGGTCTCTCTTCGCGTCGCTATGGTAAAAATATTAAAATGGGGGTCAGGTGACGTGGGGTGGAGATGGACTGGGAGAGACCAACTGTGATATTAAAGATTAAACCCCTACTCTTCCCATTTAAAGTGGATCAATTTAAAAGCGACATTAAAATAAGAAATAATCAAGGTAGGAAAAACACTGCAAAAAGTTACTCTATGTACATACAATGATTTTCTTAAAGACAAAGTATATCTTTACAGAAATCAAACAAAATTCAGAAATAATCTCTTATGTTGTTTCTTTTTACATATTCAGTTCTTCATCTTTACTATAGCTCATGTCATCCCCTCATCCCGACAGGCCGGGTGAGTGCTTCCGGACCAAAAGCAAGTCTTGTTCTGGAGAGCCCTGCCTGTCACAGGCTGCTGCTTGTACTCTTAGCCAACAGCCAGGGGGCGCCATAGCACCAAAATTAAAAAATGACACCACCCCACCTACTTGTCACACTCTCAAGTGAGCAAGGTTAGTTCCGGGAGAGGGGGGTGGACAGACAGGCCTCAGTTCAGGCGTCTCTTGTGGTTATTGGAGCCGTAGCAAGCAGGGCTCAGTCATCGCTGTCAGACAGGGTCTCATATTGCTCTGACAGCAGAGACTGCCACACGCGCTGCTGGGCCACCGGGGCTCCAGCCGGAGGCGGTTGCGGCTGCTGCTGCTGCTGCTGGCTCTGTATGGAGGGGGAGGCTATGGAGGTTGGTGGCGTGCTGCTTAGTATGCGCATGGTCAGCGGGTTGTAAGGGAACTGCATGGATCCTGCGGAAAGAAGAAGTGGAGAAAATTTAAAAATCAAGATTAACCGCACTTACAGTAGGTGACTGGTTTTCACAGACTCTGACAGCAGAGGCCGGACAGCTCACCTGTGGATGAGGGTCGGTCATCCCAACTCCACTGTGGCTGGGCTTGGGCTTGTCTGTGATAATCTCCCTCAGAGTGGACGGAGGACACTGAAGAGGGACGTTCCCCACCAGCGTAGGCCTGACCCAGGTTAGGTGACTTGGATTTCCGGCTGTTGGCTTTGCTCTGCTTCTGCTTCCCTGCAGATTCAAATGGGCAGAATGTGTGAATCAGCAACATGTTAAACACGGGACTTCTTCTGAACAAGCTGAACGTGCTGGGAATGTGATTTGTTCATACCCATACTGGGTGATGGGTTGGCCTCCTGGCGGGCATCACCGCCTGCACCAGGTGTGTTGTTGATGGCACACTGAGCCCCCATTCCTCCCTGATGCTCATCCTGTCTCTCCTCCAAGTTGCCCATCAGAGCCTTGCGGATGATGTCCTCCAGGCCCAGGTTACTGGCTGGATCACTAAAGGAGTGATTCCTGGGGTTGATGCTGCCTACAAACCAAAAAACAACAACAAAAAACAGTGACGAAGGATACATCAACTAGAGTGAAGCGTTAAGTTTCTGAGCGACTGTCACTGCTACTTACTGGAGCTGGTAACAGCAGGCAAGTTAAAGATCTCCGTGCCTGGTTGTGCGTTTCCTGCAAGACAATTATTGGCCATTGAAAAACATAAAAAAAATGTAACAGTAAGGCAAATTGTTCCAGCGTCACATGCTTAATGAGCTTGAAAATTTAGTAGGACTTGACTTCTTAAAACACTAAAGTCTTGCACACACAAATATTAACAGTTTGTTAATCATCTGATGCAGGCATGTTAGTTAGAAGGAAGAGGATAAGAGAAGACCCACTTACCAACGTCAGAATCACCGACACCAGAGTTGGAGTTCAACTTACGAAAGATCTCCTGCTTCTTGGATTTCACCATTGGCGAGGTGTTCTCCAGCTTGGTGAAGAAGGAAGGCAGGTAGCTGACACTCCCTGGAGACCTTGAGTCATTCCTTGAACCAGACAAACAGTAAAGAGTCAAACAGCAAAAGGGGTAACTGGGGAAACAAACCCTCAGTAGGACTAGGGACTTTAAACTGGGATGTCAAACAGCTGCTGACAGCAGGGAGCATTCTGCCGGCTGGTAAACTGATTTACAGTCATGCATCAAATGTCAGGGTGCTGATGGAAAACTAATTTTAGCAATGTGTCGATCAAGTGAGGAGATACTGGTAATTTGATATTCACAACATATATGACAAGCTGCACAGAGAAAATTCCTCGTTTACATTTAACAGTAATCCAACAGCTATTGTAATTAACCTTTAAAAGAGTATCAGTTACTTTAAATATATAAATATCAAATCTGATTCCGAGTATCGAGCTGTATGAAGAGATGTACTGGCTTGCTGAGCTGACAGCTACAAACTATCACACATCTGAACTGTGCAGAACCGGTACCTGATCTCAGAGTTTTCCGCCTCTCGCCTCTGGGGTGGAGGCCCGGCAGCATCCTGTTTGTCCATGCCTTGATAGCTCTGCGGTGGAGAGATGGGTTCATAGTTCTCCATCGGCCTGCCTCCTCGCTCTGGAGACTTACCAGGCCTGGGCAGGAAGGACAGAGACTAACGTTAGACACACAATGTGTAATAAATCAGACTCACTCTCAGGATTAACTCTCTGGTCCACACACCTGGCTCTGGGCTTGTCAGGGGCGTTCTCTGGTGAAACTCTACTGGAGGGTCTCTGGTGGTGTAGAGCCTGGACCTGGTTCTCAGGACTGTAGCGGCTGGGCACCTTGGCTCGACCTGACGAGGACACGGAGGGCACCACGCTCTGGAATGTGGCAGAAGCTGAGGAGGAGACGGGTGGAGGGTCCTGATTCCGGGCAAAGTCCTGGGTTATGATATGCTGCGTGACAGGAACCAGAAAACCAGGTGAGTTAGGCATGATGGGGTGAGGTACATTGTAAATTTGATATGTGCTTCATTACTTTTTTCATATTCTCCAGCACATCTTACCGAAATGTGGTCTGCCAAGGTCATGACCCGGTGAGTCTTGGGGACCTGAGAGTAGCTGTCTGCCTGGGAGGAGGGGGGCTGCTGGGAACTGGGCTGTGATGGCTCCCCCGATGGTCGGTAACGACTCATGTCGTACGCCCGCATGCCAGCTGGTGAAGGTTGACCAGGGTCAGTGTTTTTGTTTTGGAGCGGCAGTCAGGTTGAGGTAAGGGGTGATGAGATGGGGAGGAGCTAACATGCTGTTTGCCAACAGTAACTGATCTACATCTGCGTGCGGCTGACAGGAATAACTTCAAGTGGAGTCTGGTGACTAGACTAGTGCCGAAGAACGGCGTCCGACGGTCTCAAATGAAAAGGTCAGTCGGGGCATGTTTACGCCACTAACAGCTAAATTTAGCCTCCACAGCCAAATTTGTTCAACCGTTGTTAAATGTCATCTTTGACATGAACTACAACGCTCTTTGAATGAACTGAAATATTCAGTATTCTACTTCCAAGAATTTACTTGCTCACTCCGGGTGTGTGTTCATACCTGCTGCCTGTTGCTGTCCGTCTTCTGGTTTGTCCTGTTGCAGTTGGACTGGGGAACTAGCAGGACTGATCACCTCAATGGCTCCTCCGCCGGTATTGTCATATCGACTAGATGACACTGCAGCACAAGTATGAACAACAAGTTATTTCTGTTGCGCAAAGGACACAATATTAAAAGGTTCAATCATATTATAAAAATATGTACTTTGATAAATGATTACATTTAAGATTTAACTCATTTGTGTTCTAGTCCACTCAGGTAACTGACGATGACAGTGTCATAGTGCACTTGTGTGCAGTTTTAATAAGGTTCAGCTATCTCCTAAGCCATGTGTATACAACACACTTACAGCTGCTAGAGGAGTCAGAGCTCTGAGAGCCTCGCTCTCGTGAGTCTTTGTCAGAGGCTATCTGCCGTGTGATGATGACATCAATGAAGCTAGCGGCTGTGATAGTCGTCTTTCCACGAGTCCGAAGCTCCTCTTCGATGCGGGACTTTGAGGTTTGAGGTCCCTTATCCTTAACCCCGACGCCAGGGCCCTCAGAGTAAGCTGGATGGGGCTTACCTCCTGGCAGAGACATAGCACCATATGGTGACTGCATGGATCGTCTTTCTGCCTCCTGTTGCTGCTGTTCGGAGAGGCTGGCTGCTCGCCGAGCTGCAGCTGATGAAGACATGTCATCATCCCGTTCATGTTTGCTCTCCTTCACCTTGGCCACATCCATCTGTGGGGCTGAGGCTGCAGCGTCCACCAGCGCAGCCAGAGCATCAGCGGCAGTACCGTAGCGAGAGCTACTTTGTACCGCTGGTGTCGCTGCCGCTGAATGGGGCCTGATGAGGAAATAAGGAAATGAAGGGGTCAAACATATCCGAGTCCACCGTCCAGACTTTTAACATAAACTAGGGATGTGTCGACAAACTCCTATGCATATTTTTCACACACACACACACACACACACACACACACACACACACACACACACACACACACACAGTGTAAGTGAGCTGATGTAAACACAGCATTAGAGCAGGTTTAAACTTACATTAGAGAGGTGATGACACTCTTTCCCTGGAAAATACTCGGCCGCTGCTGAACCACTACTTCCTGCGTCCTGAGCGAAGGAGAAGGTGAGTGCAGATAACCTCGACTCCCTGGCCGGCCTGGCTGCTCTGGTCCACCTGATACACACACATCAAATTGTATTAAAATAATATAAACATACTGAGCTGGAGTTTAGATTTTTTTGTTTTACAAAGCAGCTAAACAACTCACCTCCGCGGATGTATTCATTGGCTCGCTCCCGGTCCCGCTCTCGTTCTCGCATTTCCCGCTCCCGCTCCCTCTCTCGTTCCCGTTCCCTCTCCCGCTGCTCCCTCTCCCTCTCCTTCTCCCTCTCTTTCTCCTGGTGCTCGCGGTCACGCTCCCTCTCCCGCTCCCTCTCTGCACTGGCAGCAACGGCAGCAGCAAGATGGGCAGGGTGACCTGAGGAGAACAATGACAAACACCAGACACGGGGTTTACACACACCAGTCATATGGTCTCAGCCGGATGGATCAGAGCTTTGCTGATAAGTTCTGAATCTATCACAGCACCGTCACGGTAATATTCTGTCCCAGGAATATTGCCATAATTAAAATTTGAGACGAAAACCTTTAGTGCAACGGACTACACAGGGTTCTACTGTGCTGTTTGTTATGATCGTGTTATTCTTAACTGGGATGAAACATGAAAACAGTTTTGCAATTCAAAAGTGGAACAAAAAACAACTGCAAACCCTTTATGCCTCCAAATTTTTTAAGGCTTATTTAGTGAATTTGAGTCTAAAAGAGTGTCGGAGTATAAGATCTGAGAACTACGAGATATTACAGAGTTCCAGCTGTAGACATAAAAAAAAGTTCAACTTCAATTCATTGCACATTTCAATCTTACATATTTTTGCCCATAAAAATGATGTGGAGCACAACTTTTCTTCTTTCTGTTGGAGTAATAAAACCGCTGCCGCCGCCACACAACAGTCAGCTTGGTGAGAAATCCTTCCCAGTGTGACTGCAGTAAGATTCAGCTTGATCTGTGGCTGGACAGGCAGAACTGACCTTTGACACCTCAGGCCAGTGCACGGCTGCACTCTTACAGAGGTGTGAGGGAACATTGGAGATCGTGGCAAGGCAGATAAGGGAACACGGGGGTGTAGGGATAGGGAGGGGTGGGGTCCTCACCTGGCGATATGGAGGTTGGGTTGAAAGCCCTAGGAGGGAAAGGGGGCTGAGCTCCAGGGAGGTAGGCGATGCGTTCCAAAGTGGGAGTACCTGTTCCCCCAGGGTGAGGCAACAGGATAGTTGGAGGCATCTGGGCTAGATCAATAATCCCTTTTACAGACAGAAGCAAAGGGCCAGCGGTGAACAACAAGAACCGATCCATCAATTTCTGAATGTACGAACACCGTATACACTTAGCTGTAACCCGTCACCTTCCTCTGTTAGTGCTCCCAAATACAGATTGATCATTGATTAATCGACAGGGCTGCAAAGAGAGTGGAATAGTGGTCAACTTGTAAGAGGCAACCACCCAGCAAAGGGAGATTTGGATGACCGTACCCACTTGGTAAATCAGCCGAATCGGTTGCAGCCCCAATGTAAAGAGCAGTAAATCAGCTAAATTTGTCTAGGTCATTTGCTTCTGGGCGTCTGGAAAAGGTAGCCACTACTTCACAAACACACAATCGGCATACTACAGCCCCTCCCGCTCAAGGCCTCTCCCCTGCCTGATGCGGCAGGTGAGAGAGGGTCAGCTGGTGGAGGCCCGTACCTCGTGTTCCAGCTGCGTAAGGGATAGCGACAGGCTGTTCCCGTGGTGACAACCCCCGGGCCATGTCGGGCCGAGGAATGACTTGCATCTGCTGGGAAGTGATATAATCGTTGAGGATGGTCTGCCGTGTGTTCTCCATGGTGTACAGCTGGTAGGTGTTGTGGTAGTTTGTGGGGGACGGCTGCCTGGAGAACATGAACGCTGTCGTAGAGGACAGGAGAGAAACAAAACAAAACATATGAACAGAAGGCTCACAGATACTGATCGCAACTGCTGACGTCAATGGCTGAAAAAGATCCTGGACATGTAATGCCTATGAATTAGAGGGCCTGAGCTGCTTTCGTCAATTTGCTCAGAATCAAGGCTATTATTATTCTGTTTGGAGTTGTGGTGGAGAGGGTGGAAAGTGGAGAGGGTTTAAACACGGTACCAGGATCCAGCACTCTGTGGAAGGCCAGGGTGGGGTCGAGATGTGGAGGCAGGTGGGGTCGGTACACTTCCCCGGGAACAACGGGCCTGTGGTGGGGGTCGAAGGGGCTGTGAGAGGCTACAGGGTCACCACCTGACACTGGGGACTTGGCTGGGACACTGTCCCTCTGTGTCGGGGTCATGGCACTCTTTCTTTCATGTGCAGCAGATTTCGCAGAGCTCATACCACCTTAGTAGGAGAGAGGAACCAACACGGCTCTTTTAATTAGTTTAACAAACAACGAAACATCTCATGAGAGTACATCTGTGACCAGTAACCTAAATCAGGAATAAAGTTTCACCCAATGACCTCAGTAGTGGGTACACATTACATATTACTCCTAATACACTTACTCCGTCCAATAAGATGATCTGGCTTAGCAAGATAACTGTCTAATGTAATTTTGTCTAACACTATAATTGCTGTAGTTATAGTGTTAGATAAGCAACGAGGCTGAGAAGGCCGAAGTCCACCGTTTGTAAATAAAATGACTATGGGATATACCCTCTGGAGCACGTCCCAGCATAGGTGATCCTCTGGATACGGGATTGGTGCTGTAGTTGACAGGGGTCCTGCGAGCATTGGCGTCCTCATACATGCCCGGGCTAAGCTGGGATTTGCTGGCCTCCTGGTGTGTGGAGCGCAGGACAGAGGTGGTGGAGTTGACCACGGACGTGTGGCGCACTGCCTTGCTCTCCTCGTATTTGGCTCGTTCCATGGCCTCCAGCTGCGGCATGCTGTGAGGAAGCTTAGAGGGACTGGTGATCAGGGACTTGACATTGTGCTTGATAGTCGGCTGGTTGAGAGGGTGAATCTGGACAATGGAGCGAACAACAGGTCAGTCATTAATTCTTCATCATCATTGTTTACATCCACTTTGTACATTTGTTGATGCTGCACATTGTAATGTATTGTATTGTATGCATATCCTGACCAGCCCATCAACACTCAAACTGTCTCACCTGAGATATGGCGCCCTCCATAACCCTCCGGTCTGACATGTCGGGGGTCTTGCAGATGTCCTGGCCGGACTGATCCTGCCGGGGGATTTCGTGAATGGAGCGTCCCATCTCTTTGATGGTATTCACTCCCTCATAGGGCTTTCCTTTGCCAATACCACCTTCGAAGGACCGGATCGGTGGACTCTCTCGCTTTATCTGTTTCCCATATTTCATGGCGTCTTCGTAAGTCTCTGCAGCGGTCCTCGGTGTTCCTGGAAATGTTGGAAAAGTATGTCAGCTTCTCTCTTTATTTGATGCCACTAGCAACAGTGAGCGACTTATGGACATGTTTTTTACAATTAGCTACCTTGCATGATGGATCCGGTCATCAATGGCCTTTCCTTAGAATCTCCATGGACACCCTCTCTAGGCAAGGCTCTGCTTATTAACCCTGAGAAACAAATGACCACCGTCACGCTACGGCTACACAACCAACAAACCGGCACATATACTGTACACTCAGTGACACACAAGCAGTACCTTCGAAGGGAGCGCCCTCCCTGCCGGGGTGTCCCCTGCCCATGGACCCCTCCATCATGTCGTAAGTGCGTTTCATGTCATGGCCTGTTCTGGGGCTGCGGGTGTTTTCCCTCGGGTTCTTGATAGCTTTGGGACATAAAAAGTCACGATTGAGTTTGTGTGCTTGGTGAAGAAATACACAAACAGTTATTTGATATATCAATAATCAAAGCACTTACCATCAAAGGAGAGGATGTGACCACTCTTGCCTTCATAGATGACATGACCTTTAGTCAGCTGATCTCCTCTAGTCTTGTCTGGGATGCTCAGGTCCTCTGTGGCCAGCTTTGTGATTGTGCCCTTCAGGAGGTCAGCAGCGATGCTGGACTGGGGCAGGGCTGGAGTGCCCTGTTTTACAAAAGAGTAAAGAGATAATGCAACATTAAGAACAAAAACACACACTTCTCAATAAATCACCAAGGCTTCTATCATATAATTACCAAACAAGCGAAAAAGAACCCTTCATCCAGTCATTACCTGAGTGATTGATCCTCTGAAAGCCATACCCTCGCCCACCTTCGCCGGGTTGCCTCTGCCATCCTGTATGGACGAAACTGCAGCTCCTGAAGAGTTGAAAGACAAGGAATAGGAAGTTAAGCTCTGTGTGGTTGGTGTCATCTAGTGGAGTTGAACCAAAAAGTCGATTTTCATAATAAACAGTACATAGACTGCACCTATATAAGCGCTTTTCACCCTCAGAGGACAGTCTGCCTCTCATTCACCCATTCACACACACACTCATGTCGGAGCTGCCATGTAAAGGGCTGGCCTTCCCACCGGAAGCAACTTCAGGTTCAGTGTCTTGCTCAAGGACACTTCCTGCCCAGACTCCTTCTCTGTTCATTAATAATACCGGTTTAAGTGTCACAACTTAACTTCTAAATCATACGAGCAGAAAAAGAAGTTTATTTCCGTTTGTCATGTTTTGAGCCTGAGTGAAAGTTGTGCAGCATGATCTTCCTAACAAAACATATCATATCCCTTGTACTTTTTTGAAGCAATGGCTTTCATAGAAATTAGTTTTGTGCAAAAACATATCGGAGTATATTAAGTGACAGAAAAGGAGTTCTGGAAAACAGTTTACTATTACAGTTCCTGATTTATAGGATCACTGCAGTACAGGTCAGCAGTTTCTTCTGGGGCGGTATGTTGTGGCAGGAACAGCTCTGATCAGAGACCACAGACAGATATCGTGTAGGAAGTTCAGGTCAACAAAGAGGAAATGTGTTAAACATACTGATGTGAAGTAGTTCCTCACATTGTGTCAGTTCAACAGAGTTGTGCTGCAAAGGTCCTAAAGATGTTTTTATCATGAACCTTTCTCAGGTCGACATGTCCTTAAATGTCCTGAACAATCTCATTTGACGGGGAAAACATTATGCAGTAAAGCTCATTCAACGATTAGTGGCAATGCAAATGAGCAGCTTTGTTTTCACCAGTATGGACAATACCTACCCACACAGGCTTATGGTGAAATATCAATAGTGAGCTTGTCAGTATTTGAGACTAAACATAACTCGTTTATCAAGGTTCTGGCAATTTATTACTTAATCTGTAATGAGCTTCATTTATAATAAATACAATAAAACTACATGTGCACTTCTTGACAGAGCATTTCACAGATTCTGTTGTGACTGAAGATAAATGCAAAGTGGCGAGACGCAACGCAGGTGTGGGCGTGAAGGATTGGGAATAGATGCTGTTTCATTACTGCACTGGTCACAGTTTCCAGACTGCAGCAGTTCAAGTTCAGTGACACTGAAGACAACACTTCAGAAACAGTGGATGCAACTGGAGTAGACAACGTTTATGTGATCTCAGATTAAAAGAATAATCTATAGAATAATCTCTTTCTTTACGGATGGATGAATTTTCACATCTTTAATTTTTAGTTGTCACATAAAGTGTCAAAAAGCAAGAAGCAAATTTTAAGTGCACTATTACAGAAGCATCAATTTTTATATGTTGGAGCATTTACTTGCAAAAAATCTATTAAACAATAAAATCTCGCTTTAGCAGAATGTTTTGACGTAGCAAGATAAAGCTTTACGGACCTCAGGGGCGTCATTACTCTTGTTTTATGTCAGGTCTGGTTTTATTGAATGGTGTTCTGCCTGTCTGACCTGCACAGTGACAAAACAGCACAGTAATGTGACCGTCTGCTGTCTTACCAGGTTTGCTGGGATCCTGCTGCCGAGGCAGACCCAGAGAGATGGAGCCCACGGTGCTCTTAGTCCCCTCTGGCCCATAGACAGCGTGGGGCGGGAGGTATGTGCCAGGAGTTCCCTGGGAGAGCAGGCACAAAGAACAAAATTCAAGGTCCAGTGGCTGTTAATTAAACAAGGAAGTGGTGTGAGGTGACTCTGATGATCTTTTATGTGTAACAGTCTTTCATCAATAAACTGTCAATGAACAAATCATTGACATTAACTTTTCAACGCAGCGCAGTTTTCTGATTAATACACCTCCCCTGTTCCATTTCTATAGAGCTGAGCTTCCAAGAAAGCCTAGCTCATATAATGACAGTCGAGAAGCTGTACACAACTGTACGTTCTCACGGTTCCTTGATTCCCTGCAAATGTACATTTGTTTCATGAATTAAAGTTCATCCTGACAAGTCCAAAGTAGATAAACATATTGACTATAGCTCAGGATTACTTGAAATTTGTTATGGACAGAGTTTGTTCCTCTGAAGGTTCAGGGTCGAGGTGTGGGTTACACTCTGCTTCACTGTTTCAGCTACTAACCCCAGTCATTTAACTACAACCCCTTGAGTCGATTGTTTGGATGAGAATAACTTACAAGGAGAGGCTTTTTATTAGGATGGAATATAATAACCTGACACATACTGTACATTGGATAAATAAAATCAAGTGTTTACTGTGTCTGCTTTGGAAAACATTTCATCATCAAACGCAGATGCATTCACTTGATGATTAAGTAACATTAGTTAGTCTCTACTTTGCGTTGATACCATCGTCCCCCTGGTGTCTCACCTGGGAGATGGAGCCTCCTTGGATGAAGGAGGGCTTGTCCGTGGGCTTGGTGGTTGGAATGAGTGGAGGAGGAGAGGGAATGTTGGGAGGTCGACTGGGTCTGCTGAACGTCACCCGGACTCCATCTGGCATACTCCCGACCAGCTGGTTGGAGGCAGGGTGGAGGACTGGTGGGAATATAAAAAAGGACATAAAAAAGTCAGACACAACTGATTACCAGCCAACATTTGGGCATTAAACACCTACATAAACAACAAAACCGTAAAATAGCTATCAGCAGTAAACTTCTGACTGCCAGACAGCACAGCTCCAACCCACCCAACATGTGCATGCCATTAAGCTTCATTTCCCATCAAAGACTGCATGATCAAATATTCTGCCTCATTCTGACAGACTGCAGTGAGTGGTGAAGTAAGCAGTGAAGACCTGTGCCTCAGCCTGAGGTAACCTTGGCCCATGCCTGCTGTCTGCTTTACTGTCTCCTGGGAAAGCTGAGTAGACGAAATGGATCTTAATACACGAACACACACAAACAGACTGGGAGTAACCTCCCTGCAGGGAGTGCGCCTCATGCTCTGCACTCTACAAAATCAAAAATGCAAATGTCTGCATTAGAGTTCCACCAGCAGGCACGGACGTCATCGCCGTCGCACGGGGACCGATAAGAAAACAAGCCACTCTTATGACGAATTTATAAATCCCTGTTGCAGGGAGACTGTGTCAAACATTAACATTCATGCTACAGTTCACCATCACGGACAACAACCTAATTTGTCAGGACATGAGAAATATGTTTTTCCCCAAATGACAAGAGAAACTCTTGCAGTCCAGCTTCAGTAAAAGTCCAAATGCCGTTTCCACATCAATGACAGCAGCAGACATTTTCACAGGGAATGTTTTCCTTGCACATGAATTTGGTGAAGTGCAGCACTTTGCCTTCTGCCTTCTTTAAGCAGAAGAAAACTTTTACTGCTGTCCTTGAATCATCGCTCTGTAAATATAGTAAATGAATGCAATGCAATACAGAGAAACTAATGATTGCCCGCAAGATCAACATCAAACGTCTTTATGCTTTTGATCCTACTCCTGCCCGGACACATTACTTTACTCTGGTATCACTCTAAAACATCTGAAAGTTGTCCAATTTATGGAGCTTTCAATCAGTGTCACAACAGCAATAAAATAGGTTTTATTATGGAAACTAATCATTCAAAATACAATTCAAAATTCATTGTTCATTGTAACAATTTACAGAGAATATCTGAACTTCCCCTGCAACGTCAAACACGTGTAAATAAAAATGGATTTGTTTTGAAGGTAAATGTCTCATTGCAGCTCAGTGTGTAGCAGAGTGAGTATCGTAACAGACAGATACAGGTATTTCTTGTCATGTGCTCTCCTTTGTGAGCTGTAGTGAGCTGTAACACTACAGATGCAGAAAATGTCTTCATTGTATTACTTGTTTATCTTTGTCAATATCAATATTGTGTCTTTGTCACGGCTCCATGTACATGCTTGCTGTTCTGTGTTAACTGAGTATTCTCATTTTATTATCACACAGCTGTGAAATCTTTATTAAATGTTGCCATTTGCTTTATATTTATTCTGTTATTGTGATCTAAGTAGCTGGTTTTTGTTATGCATTTCTAGATTATAATGCATGATTTATTGAGCCAATATTAAAAAGTGTCTTTTTTCTTGTTTTCTTAGTCACTGAAATGTGAATGACACTGGATTTTAAAAGTGAGATAACGTTTCAAATAAGGTAACATTATGTTATCCTAAGCCAATAATAAAACTGGTGCTGATGGCAACTATTGACTGGTGATTCACAAACCACCTCAGCTTCTTGAATGTAGCACAAAGGGCAAGATTAAGGGTCAAAGAAGTGTGCTAAAACTATCTGATTCATGCGCTGACGTACTCGCTTCAGTTATAAAATCGCTAACCTACTCTAGTATGTGAACCAGACAGAGCTGGCTCATGCTTGTTTGACCTCTTCTGTACTGGTACACATGCACAAGCACACTTGTGTTAAAGCACACGTACATTTAACACGTACATTGATCCAGGTTCTGCATGGCCTGAAAACATATATATATATATGTATTCAGCTACCTATTAAGTGTTAAACATCAACAAACCAAAAAAAGAGCCAACAAACACACAAACATACAAAAGGCTTGTCTCCACCCGAGCGCCTAAACATCAGCTTTACCTTTAAATAAGAGGACTACACAGAAAATGACAGAATAGAAGTACTAGAAAATGAGAGAAACTCATGCAAAGGTTTCAAGTGTATCTTATGTCAGCTAAACACTGAGTAAATACATCCTGTACATGTACATATACTTCTGGACAAGAGATCATTCAACCTGATTTATCTAATGCACAAGTGTTGTGAAACACTGCCAAACCCCGACTTACAACAGGATTCAAATCTCCACAAACAATTGTATATAAAGATATAAAAACATACTATTACAGCAGCCTGTAGGAGAGTAAATAAAATAAAGATATCAAAACATGTCAGACTGAAATATAATAGTGGCGAGAACTATATAATAATCTGCTGCCAACAGTCAACAAAAGCCTCCACTGTCAAACACAAAAGACTCAAATGAGAGTCAGGCGAGGCTAATTTATACCAGCAAAGGAAGGGAGGAGGCAAGAAGGGAGGGGAAGGGGAGGAGGAGGTGAAGATGTGTGCTTTTACCTGGTGGCACACTGTAGCGGGAGGCACTGGGGGCGTTGGGGTCAGGCTGGGGTGAGGCCTTGCTCAGCTCCCTGGGAGAGAGTCTGTAGGGAGAGCCTGGCCGACCAGAGAGGGCCTCCTGGTCCAGAGCCAGCTTCATGTCATAAGGCATGTAGGGTAAGAGCTTACCTGCAGTACACAGGCATAAGGACAAAGGGAAGACAGCCACTATTAAAACAAGAACTCAATGCCAGTGAGCATTGAGCTGACCTAGAATGGACGGGCCTCTACAGCTAACACCGCCAGCTGGACACACACCCGCTGAAACCTATGTAATAAATATCTTGGTGCCAAAGCTCAGCAGCTTACTGACAGCTGCTCTACTCTTCACAGCACTCTGGCTAAAAGGTGCTAAAAGCTTTACAAAAAAAAAAAAAAAAAAAAAAAAAATCAAGCCGTAATGCAGTCTGCCTAGTGACGTTACCGCTCTCCCTTCTGAAGCTAAGTGGCCGAAGTCTGTCTGTCTGAATGCACAGACGCAGCAAATGTCCTAAGATGACATGCTCGAGTCTTTCAACTTCAAAAAAGCACCACAGTCCCCTTCTTCCAAAGGCAATTCAGGAGGCGCACCGTTAAGACACACTTCGGCTTTGAGTTTGCATCAAATGTAAAACAGGGTCAGCTAACTTTTTCGTCTCGGCGCAGGTCACACTACGACAGTCCAGATCACCTTCAAACGCTTCCTTTTTTTTTGAAACTGCACAAAAATGAATGGGGCCTAAAAAATGCATTAGCTATAAATAGTCCACCGCTAGCAGCAACAGGGAACGAGGCTGAAGGAGCGATGAGCAGGGAGGAGGACAGATGAGGACAGAATGAGGATAGCTTTTGTTCACTTACCATCTCTGTCCAGCACGGTGGGGCTGCGGGTGTTGAAAGGGGGCCTGCGCTCCAGATCTCCCTGATCCTGCCTCTGCTTCTCCTCTTGGTGCGCAGACTCATGCACCGCTTTGATCTGGTGCTGCAACATGGCGAAACCGCTGATGGGCACACCACCAGGGCCAAAGGGACCAGGCACCTAGATAAGGTACGGAGGAAAAAAAAAAAAAAAAGCCCAGGTGAATTGAAATGCCAGATATGAACCAGGTGAGATACAGACCGATTTGTCTGAGTAGTGAAACACTGACCAAATTAATTCTCTGTATATGTTGTAATGAACTTTAGCTTTTAAAGGATAAAAAACACATCTGATGAACATAAAAGTAAGACTTTCTCCACCTTACACTTAAACAAAGAGCTTTGTAAATTAGTAAAAAGATTAAAAGGCTGACAGAACCACAATGCTCATAATGTCTTGTGTGTGTAATAATGTGTGGGTATGTTTTCAACCTGCTGCTGCCTCCGTACCAGCTTATATGGATCAACGTGAAACTGTGACTAACCATGGGTGGGATGGCAGCTGCCCTCTGTTGGAGCTGCTGGATGTTGAGCTGGGTTTGCTTGGGTGAGGACACCAGCACGGTGCCTGGCGGGGTGAGCAGTGAAGGCTTTTCCATGGAGAATATTCTGCAGTGGCAACAAGGCAAAACGTATCAGTAACTGTAAATATGTTCACACAACATGAGAGCATTGAAGACGGTGTTTATGAAAAAAAAAAAAAAAAAAAAATAAAAAAAACACACCTCTGTCTTTCAGGCTCCGCTTCCACGTCCTCGTCAGCACTGCAGGTGGCGCTGGAGTCATTATCAGAATGGAGATCCCTGTGCATTTCGCCATGATCTCCTTTCTCTCCTTTCTCCTTGATCTCAGGCTCCATCTTAACCTGAACCTCTCCGGTCTTCATGTCCACATCCTGAGGTTCAGTTTTGGGATGTACCGCGCCTGTATAGGCAGACACCCGGGCCTTTTCCTCCTGAGCTCCGCTCTCGCTCTCTGGGCTCTTCTCCTCCTTGACACAGAGTTCCCCGTATGCGGGCTCTGGGGTCTTGCCATTGCTGGCTTGACCTTTGTCCTGGTCAGAGCACTGAGCATCCCCTGCAGCGCTGTCCGCCCTCTTGGAGTCACCTGACTTTGAGGAGTCAGCCTGAGAGGGGGAGGGGGCACTCTCTGTATCAGAGCTGTTGTCGCCACCTGAAGAAGCATGACAAGATGAATTAGTACATGTCAAAGAATACATCAAACCCATTGCAACTCACAAGGTTTTGAAGCCAATTGAGTTGTCATTTAAAAATAAATAACGACACAAACAGAATAATGACAAACATGAAAATAAATGTAGAACTGTCACAACATTAATCTACATACTGCTGTGATTTCTCATGCAGGGAAGCTTTACTTAGAAGATCAACTGTATCGTGAATGTGGAAGTGAAATAATCAATGAAAAACCCAAGACATCATTGAAACTGAAAACATGGCATCACATAGGTAATAATCCAGAAAATCATTATGTAAACATCAGCTGCTGATCGTAGAGAGTCTACAGCAGCAAACTGTGCGACCCACTAACACCTGCTTATCTGATCCAGCGATGACACAGACCTTAAACTGATTATGAAAGTTGTCTTCACTTCCCTTCACACCTCACACATTTCTGTACTTCCCATCTGGACTCACTTTTTGCTTCAGCACACATGTAATTACCATTTCCTGCTGCAAACTATGAACAACTTTTATTCAATGATCTTTTCTACACCATGTATGTTTTGTGCTAAGACCAAAGATACATTTAAAAAAGGTACAAAAAACAGCTTTTCAAGATACAAACTAATCACCTTTTTCTATAACACTTGATTTACGATATCTTAAACGCCAACTTGTAGACATACAGTATGTCAAACAAAGACACTGAACAACAAGTGATACAAAAAGCTCAAATACCATACATCCTTAAGATAAAAACTGGGTATAAAATCTGCCTGCCTCTGTTGGTTTGCATATTGTCTACCACTGCAGCTGTTGCCATGATGATCCCGGTACTATGTCTATGCAAATACAATTTGCAGATGCATTAAATGTATCAAACCTAAATCAGAGAAGCGGCATTACTAAACATCCACACGACAACCATCACAATGTTTGTAAGTACACTTTAATAGAGTTATACTAATGCCCCTGTATGGCTTTATGTATAACTGTATAACGTGAGATCTGCAGATCACCAAGGCCTCTACAGAGCAGTTTGGGTTTCCGTGAGACAAGGAGAAAGTCAAATAAACATGACAGAAAACCTTGTGACCTCCTCTCGCTGCTGCTGCTATCTTGTGAGCTGGAGGTTTGCTGAGTGCGACCAACAAAAGGCACAAATTAAAATCACTTCAGTGTTCAAAAGAGAAAATGTTGATTTTACAAACCGGTGATTCTCTTTGTAAAACTATATTTCTACACATAGCATGGTGTATTTTTCATAGGGGGCTGCCCTCACCATATCATGCCAGCATAGATAAGGGCTTCTGGAGAGGAGGAAGGCGGGTAGACAGCCGGGCTTTCTGGATCAAACAAGAGAACCAGCACTTTGTCTTCAAAGAGCAGGCCTTCTTGAGTCTTCAAAGCCAAGAACTGTTATGCAACAGGCGCCCATGTAGTCAGAATTAGTTCATATCTTTTATCTCTTCCTCTCCTCCCTTTGCTTTTTTTTTTTTTTTTTCATTTGATCCTTTTTCCCTCTCTCATTAAAACTACAGTCGGTGGAGAGCAGGCACATTGCTATCAACTCAAATGAAATCCTTAAATGACAATTCAGAGGGCATTTCGGATCAAGGTTTCCTGCTTTGCATTGTAGCACTACATTCTTTCTCTCCTTATTCTCTTGACTTAGTACCTGGTAATATCAGGCACAAAGCCCCACGACTCACAGCAAGGACAAAAACTGGATAGAAAAACCTATCAGCCTGCTGTGTGTCCTTCATGCAGGTTGCCCTAGGACGCGTACGTCAGATAAACGAGAAGAAAAGTCAAAAACAAAACAAAATGTGTGTGTGTGTGTGTGCGTGTGTGTTTAACAATGAGCTCATGCTCTCTATCATCCATCTCTCTAACCTTCACTGTCATCTGCGTTGTCCTCATCATCATCAGGTGATGCTGTGGCTAGACCTTCGCCTTGAGACCTATCAGCACGAGCCCGACGCGTATCCTGGGAAACACAAACAAAGTCACATCTTGCATTCATACATTATAGTTACAGCAGTTCAATGACACGCCGTGACAGAAAGCAGAGGATAACAAATGGCTTACCTGCTTATGCTGCTGGAGCAGGTTGTCCAGGTTGTGACGTCTCTTGTAATTGAAATAGAAGTTCTTGCACTGCGCCTCGCTTTTGGTGCCCACCATTTTGGCAATGGCTGTCCAGTTACGCCCGTGCTCAACAAGCCCTGGACGAAGAAAGACAATTCAGCATTAAAGATTTGCTAGTAAGATGGTAAAATTGAAAACACTTGTCGTTTACAATAATAAAAGCTAATGCTAAACTAGGACTAATTAATGCCTTCTGCACTCTATTCAACTGAGTGACATGGACAAACCCTGACATTAAATAATTCTTACATTTCCCATTACTGCTTAATGCTGTATCAGATGCAAGAATATGATCCCAATAAATTCTTAATAGTCTCTCTTTACAATCCAAAGCTGCTGTTAGTATTCCTATTGATGTTTGCACTACACCCCTGGGGTCCCTGTTGCTATGGCTCGTTCTTGGTCTTTCCCGTCCTGATTAACTCTGAGCTCAGCCACAATCAGCTTCCATGGTTCTCACTAAACTCTGAAACTTCTCTGCCAAGCTGCAGTGAACTGGAAGACTGCCATTTAACTATGACACGAGGAAGTCTCTTCTAAAGCCTGTAACCCCTCTATGGTAACTTCATCTAGCAGCCATAGAAATATACACAAGTATATATAACAATCCCGATAAGCAGGACCTTCCAAAGACCCTGCACACGGTTTCACAGCATAACTGAGCACGACACATTCAACAAGAGATATTCATGCTAGTTGTGGCACCCAGATCTTCACTTGGATGTCTTGAGACTAATTTACACTTGGTTGTTCAACTGTCTTGATCGTTGTCACGTGACAAATGACAGTAGGTAGAATGACAAAGAATGAATCAAGTGAAATGACCAACTCTGACCAACAGGCTGTTTTTCTCGTTCATGGATCAGCATAAAACTACAGACGTAACATATCAGCATTATAGTATTACCATGGGAGGAATCTACTCACTATATTGTGCAAATGTCCTTGACTAAAGTCTTTGACAGAGCTAAGGAGATGTTAACATCTTAACTCTAAATTCTTGCTTTAGCAGATACATGGATTTGTAAATATGTTATAATTATTGTAAATGTTATAACGAATAACTCTCTCTGTAATAAAAGATGATGCAACAGCTCTACAATAAAAAGCCATCTTTAAAAAGCTTGTAATCTTAAATGTTTGTTGTCACAGAGGCGCAGATTCATTTTTATGGTAGTTTTAACTATTTGTTGTATTATACGTTTTACACTGTTGGCTGCTCTAATTATTTTGTCCAGAAAATGTAGTTGCAGCAAACCAGTGAAATAACAATGACCAGCAAATTAAAAAAAAAAAAAAAAAAAAAACAGGATTAGGCTGAAACATGTGAGCTTCATATGACAGGATCCTGTCTGATGAGGTATGTTTGAAAAACTGCTTGTTCATAAAGTCCAATTAGACTGCAGGTGTGAAATTATACCAACAATAATCTGATCTTTTCTATTTCCCTTCATAGAGCCGAGTTCTTTTTCCTCCTCGGGGAAAAGCTTCTGGTTCGACTTCCATGCCTCGGGTGTGTTAGCCTTGTATTTCCTCAGAGGCTCGCATAGATCAACAGGTTGCAACTATGAGTTAGAGGGCAACTGCTTTCAATGTGCATGCATGATCAGCCATGTGTGGCAGCACAGCATAAAAGTGATTTCTGAACCTGCTCTGTCATATGACTAGAGTAGGTCAAGCAGGTCTCTCTTACGTACACTAATCCAGAAACACTGCAGGTCTGAATGCCTGAGGAGATCACAGCAGCAACGTATTTTTGTAAAGGGGAAAGCAAATCTCCAAAACCCACACAACTGAGTCTCAATTAATCCACATTAAATCCCCAGTCTATGGTTCTTGGCACTCAGGGGACCCTACATAAGAGCCTATAGCAACAAAGCCAGCAAAAAGGGGGGAGAGGGGGCACGCTTGAATGGCATATGACCTGACTAATGACTGATGAGATCAGGCACAGTATGCAGCATTTTAAAGAATTTAAGAGACCAAAGTGATTTTAAATCTTTTCAGAGGATCTGACAAAGTGTTTGAATGTGAATAATAGATAGTGATCTTAAAGGAAGCAAAAAAAAAAAAAAAAAAAAATCACGCTATGTTGCTTAATGGATGGCCTTAATAGATCACTTCTGAGAAACCAGCAGAGCGGTGGAGCTAAAAGAAAAAGGGATCCCTGAAAGCCTTCATGAGTCTCTCACAGCTTCCAGTAAAGCAGCAGCACAAGTTTGTGTTCGTGCGAACACACGTGCACACTTTTTTTTTTGTGCACGTAAGAAACAGGCAGGGCGAGGCAACATCAGATAATCAGAAGAGGAAAAGACAGGGGAGGGGGGAAAGACGAGAAAAGATCACAGCGACACAGAAACAGAGGAAGGATGGAGAGATAAAGCGAGAGAGAAATGAATCGAAACGCTACCTTTTTTGGCGACCTCCATTTCCTCCTCGGTCCAGCGAGAAGTTTCTCCGGTTTCACCAGCACCAGCTAAATCACAAAGAAAAGAAAAACAGCTCCATGAGCACTGACAGAGAGAAAGAGAGACAGAGAGCAACAGAGAGGGAGGGAGGGGGACAGACACAGAGAGAGAGTGACAGTCCTCTCTTCAGCCGTCTTCTTCTCATGGCAACTAATCTAATAATCTGTTTACATTCAGGGGCTGCCGAGACCTGCTCCCTCACTTACACTCTTGCTCTAGCTCACTCTCTCTCTCTCTCCTCCCATCTATGTGTCTCTCCCCCTTACCCACAGTACAAGCCCTCCTCCTCTCTAATCCACAAGGGGGAGGGCCTTGGTCAGCTGATCCAGCACCAGACAGTGGAGGAGTTGAGAGCCGTGCCTCCCTCTTTGGGAAAAGGCCTTGGATGGAGACAAATAACCCTCCCACCCCTTCTACTGTGACACTGCGCATCTCATACACACTCCTCCTTCTTGCCTTGGCTTGACTACACAGTTGCACCCCCCACCCCCAACCCAACCCCCAACCCCCCACCCAATACAAAATTCACAGAAGTGCACGGTTAGCGTGGAGGGGGTCGAGTGAACTCTAGCACACTCTCCTCCATGGCACCCACTGAGACTGTGTAAACATTTGGACTAATATAGCAGCAGATGTACCCTTGACATTAACAGGCGGCTGGCCCCCCCCCATCTCCCGCCCACCCCCCCACCTCTAGGATGAGGAGATCAATTCTCACTGTTTAGACGGCTCCTACCAAAGGTCCCCCAGCCACACAGTCTGTTACACTTAGTTAAACAAATGTGTACTGGACTGGGCTTCCGTCTTCAGAGGCAAACCTCACATGTTCTCCCCGTGACGGGTTAGACCCCTCTAGGGTGGCCATTAATCACCGCGATATGGAAACAGACTGGGTAACCGTCTATATTGTAGCATCTCACCTAATGACACACACACAAACACACCATCCCCCACTGCGTCAGGATCAAACCCCCACCCCCCACCTCCCACTGAATCAGCAGCTTCCTAAACTTGCTCGGCACCATTTCAACTGGACCAGACTGACAGATAGCTACCCTTTAGCACCTAGCACACTATTTTCTGAGAAGCGCCATAGCTGCAGGGGTTACAACAGGGCAAGCAAACAAACACACAATATCCTCCATGTAGTCACTAAGAGAGATTACAGTTGATACAGTCCTACGTAAACCGTGATATGCCCAGAACAGGGCCAGAAAGGTCAGCGGGTTGACATGATGGAAGAACACACAGTAGAAGGTTAATTAATCACATTACAGGGCAAACCTTGCATAACTGTTGAGCGAGGTAGAGCTCGACAGACAGCAGCGGGAGCAGGTGGCAGAGGAGCACGGCGCACTTACAAAACAGTGAATTAATGATTCAGATTAACGCCACAACGAGCTTAACACACGGGGACTTTGATACCTGAAAACCTGAGCTGCCACCGTCAGACAGACGGACTTCAAGGGTGGAAGAGAACAAGTGCGTGACTAAGTACCATGACAACAGCTCAACCAGGGCAGTGGATTGCCATGGTGATGGACGGACTACACAGAGCTTCCTGAGTGCAGGACAGAGTCTGTCTGAAATTGGCTTCGAGTGAATGTACTTACTGAACCAACTGTCCACTTTCAGGCTTTAGCAGCTCATGTACCTACACGATTCTGACATGTGTCTAAACCTTGTTTAAGATGCATATTCGGCATGTGCTATTCCATTATTCCAGCTCTTAAAACAAGACGCTTACAGTCTGAACATTGGCTGTTACACCGGGCCAGTCAATGACGACACCTGATTATTCATGAGAGAGAAATTAAAATATCTTTTATCCTACCGTGACATTTACAAAGCTAGAAGGGAACGCTGAGCTCACTTGACAGTAACTGTTTTAGTTAATTGTGCAGGTTGCTGTGTGCTTTGTGGTGTGTTGTAATAACTTCAAAAGATGTAAGTGATAAAATCAAGAATGAGAGTCACTTAATAAAAAATAAAAAAAACACTGAATTTTTAATGTTTGTAATGTGAAATCTCTGCATGTGTAAAAGGAAAATAAACACATCTATATATAATAAGTCTAGACTGCGTAAGAGACTCCTGCTAATGCAGCTTGAATGGGCTCTGGATAATCTCATGCCATTGATTCATCAATCAGACGCTCTAGTACACATTTTTCTTTTCTTCACACATTTTGCGATGAAATATCGTACAATTTTATTTTTTGTGAACTCTCTTTGTGTCAATTCTCCGTCACCAACTTTGCTTGTGTGTTGCAGAAAAATATTTTCAACAATTTCCAGAGAGCATCCCCAAGGGGATTCACCTTTATTAGCATCCATGGAAGCCACTGGATTTTTCGCAGGCTCCTTCATGGACTTCTGTGCTGGATCAGGTTTAGGGAGCTGCGGAGGATCTGGCAAGACCGGCTCAGGGGCAGGGGGAGGTGCTTCCTCGGCCGCCACAGTTGCAGCCTCATTGGCCATGGAGCGTGTGGTGATCCTTCCCTTACGGCGGCCCTGGCTGTTGGCAGTCTTCCTGCCACGCGGCGTGTTTTGCTCCTTTCCGTCCTCGTCCTCCCCACCGTCACACTTGTCTTTGTCCTTGCCAATGTCCCTGTGGTTTTGGAGAGGGAGCGCGAAGCTTTAAGAGACGGTTGGTATAGCAAACATCTATTCCCTTTTGACTCAGCAATAACAGGCCCTTTTTGTAATCTGTTGTCTTCCTCCGTGATTGAACACACAATAAAAGCCTTTTAGAGTTTGTCCAAACTGAAGCTGGACAAGTTAGCAAGTTGGCTAGTTTATTAGCAAAGCACCAAAGCAGACACAGCTCTACCACCTGCAAGTCTTCTCTAGACCACGAACGTGCATCACTCCACTGAGAACCGGGGGATTCTGATGTTCATTCATTATTTGATGAGACAATATAAAACAACACAATCCTAAAAACAGGCTTGCTCTGTTTATCACAGGATTAACACATTAAGACTAACTGGATGTTACAGTGTGATAAAAGTCATTTGTGCAGGCAGCTTTATGAATTCTTTACTGCTGTGCTCAACAGGTTACATCCAGGGAGAATTGTTTATTCACAGCACAAGCTACAGTCATATCTCTTGTTTATAATTTGGAGGCGCATTGTTGATATATACAACTGTAACTGCACAGGGTCACTGGACTATGAAAAGGTGAACTGTTTACGATTTGGATTTTAAATACCAGCATTACTTTTAAATAAAGGCATTTAAAGAAATGGAGTTGCTTCTAATGACTGCTATAATTAACTGAAAGCACTGAAATTTAATGTGTGCGGAGTGACACCAGGACAAACAACTATTCATAACTCACCTAGAATCCTCCTTTTCATCTTTCTCTTCCTCGTCCTTCTTTTCCTCGTCCTCTTTTTTCTCTGATTTTTCAGATTTGTCCTCTTCGGTTTTTTCGTCTGACTTGTCTTCTTGTGAGGGACGTGTTATTTGCTGGAGACAAAACACAAAAGGAAAACATTTAGTTGTTTCTCCTTGAAACATGAAGAAAAGGTCAACGTGCAGATTAGTAAAAGTCATTCAAGATGCTAGGGTGATATCAGTGTTTTAATTCAGATGTAATGTATTTAAAAAAGGTCATTCAAACAACCACCACAAGTATTGTTAAAGGACACATCCTGATGTATCTTAGACCAGTCTGATACTTCTCAGCTATCATACGGAATATACCACACATACTGATGCCAAAGCTTTACACCTGCCACCCCCCCCCCCCGACATTTACACACCTCCTGGTCCAGCTTTATTGCATGCTATCAAGCGACAGCCATCTTCTCATGCTATAGCAGAGCCTGCATTGGCCCTGTGAGCCCAGAGGACCATTTGAAATTGTACAACACAATATGGGCCTGAATGGGCTGCTGACATAGTCAAAGTCTTTGATTGCAGACAGACCAAGTTAGATGAATGGCAGAAATGTATGCTGCCATCTGGTTATTAGATTTCCCCACTTTCCAACTGCTTTTCAGGTTTCATCAAAAACCGAAGACACAACAAATATGATGACTAGATAGAAGATGAAAAGTGGAGTTGTACACCCTGTGCAGACAGTTTTAAGGCTGCGCCATATTTGATGATCTTCACATGGCCCAGTATCTGCAGAAACATGTGAAACACAAACGAATCACATTGCAGAACCAGATCTGAAATGATGAATTTTGGAGTGCGGCCAGTTCTTATGCCTTATTTGTCTCAGTAAATCAATGAAAGAGAGTAGAGAACTTGACCATAATGCTCATTATGAATTTTACACCACACTGCAACAGATAAAAAGGCAGCAAGTCTTAAACCGAAGAGAAGACGATGTTAGTATTTTAAAATAAAATAAAAAAAAGGCTGGAGGTTGAGTTCAGATCGATATCACTGCCTACACAAGCAGAGTGAAAACATCATTCAAAACCGAATTTTAAAAAACAGGACCGACAGAGTGATTGAGGGCAGAGCAACATTCTTTATCATCACTGCTGGCGCGGTACACCACAGAATGCTTCCTCCTGCCTGTTCCATGAAAGCGCTGTGCTGGAACAAGTCTGGCTATGCCAAGCCAAACATCCCATGCTGGTACCAGATGGGGCCAAGGAATGTGCTGCACTCAATGGTAAAGGCAAAAGATATGGACTGAGGCAAAGAGAAGGAAGACAGGGCTACAACATGAAAAAAAAAAAAAAAAAAAAAACAAAAGCTGGGATTTGGCAGTCTTTCTATTTTACAACAACATGGCTCTGCACATGAGGAGTCCGGCTACCATATAAAAAAATGAAGCCTGATACTGAAAAGCTTGACAACTCTCTAGAAACAGACAGCGAGCAACTGCCCCAGTAGTTTATTGGAGTCAGCCTTAGTTGCTCGGATCGTAGCTGTTTTCATGTCTCTGTCTCCTGACTTGCAGAATTAGCATCTGCTGTGGCCAGCTCTAACCAGAGACGACCAATAATCTGAGGATTTTGCCTTCTAGGAGTGAAGTGACTCACCAAATCAAATCTACAATATTCAAAAGAAAACTGCATGTGATGCTATATTAAGTTTACCCCGTATACTTCATATTAGGCTGCTCAGTTCACAGCCTCCCCTTCATACCCCTTAAATCAAATGTAGACAAAACTGGAAGATTTGATTTGTAGTTGATGTCATCGCTGTTAACTACAAGCTCCTTTTGCGTTTACTCTCTGATGCAGACGAGGGGTCTCGCCAGAATAGATACGATGGTGAGATCCATTTCAAAAGTGTTAATCCATATTTAGTATATTACATGCTGAAATGGCTTGAGAATACTCATGTAACTATATTTTGGTAATGGTATGATGGCGTGATGCACTGTTCAATTCCTTAAGGAAACCCCTGCAGAGTCAGAGCTCATATTGTAGGTTGATGTATACAGACAAGCCCACGTCAAACTTGGATTGAGAATTAAATTCCTGACTCGTTTCCTGCCTGCAGCAGTCTGCAAGGAATGTTTTTGGCACTCAACAATTCAGAGACCTTTTTTGCAGAGGAGACCAGTCTGAGTTATTCTCCCCCTACATGTCCTTCACTGAGATGCTGTTCTGGTTGGGTCTGGGAGCGCTCGTGTTTGCTTTGGAGGTGGTCAGAGAGCCGTGGCATTCCTGCCTCTTCTCCCACACTGCGTAAAGAGCCTCTACACAGATGTTCTCCAAAAGTCAATGAGGCCCTGTGGTTCTGTGGTTCTTCAGTGTTTTTAAATGAAGCTCTTTCCTGACCTGGCTTGAATATTTTGAGAGTTTTAATTTCTCCCCTCTTTTGCTGATTCACAAGTCCTGTTTGATTTAGGAAATGACAGAGCCACAAGTCAATCTTCCCTTTCCTACCACAGAACTTCGGCCACCAGAGGAATATCTCACTCTTGCTTCAAGCAGCTCCACCGAAGGAGGAGGAAATGAAAAAATAACGTATTATTACACTAATTATTACTATGCGTCACTTCAATCCTTACAACTAATTACAGTAATTAGCATCATCCAAAGACACAATTAACATTAGCAGAAACAATTAGCAGAAACATTCAAGAAATCCTTGAAATGAGGAAAAGGGAAAAGAGGGAAAAAGTTTAAAACATTATATTTAACAGCAACATTTTAATCCATGTGTATATCTTGTTATCCAGCTGACAGCGACATTAATTCCTAAGTGTTCATAGTGGAAAAATTTTCTGTCAAAAATAAGGTAAAAAAATGAGCCACAGTTACCGTGGTTACTAGGAGCTCAGCAGGGAAAGAATAGCTCATCATTGGTGCTACAAAGCAATGAAATCTACTTCACTGCTTGATCAACTTTACTGCCAGGCAATTAAGAGAGAGGCTCTCAAGAATCATTTTGCCTTTATGCATCCCCATAACAAAGAACAGACATGAGCAAAGAGTTATACATATTTGCTCACCCTGTAGATCTATATACACTGATCACATTTACCAACATAAAAACCTTTAGGATACGTGTAATAATAATTATTATCTATAATTATTGGCTTCACAGGCTGGTTAAAACACATCATTGTGACTCACTAACAATACATACAATAATAAAATTAGCTCAATATGCACAGTACAAACAACCACACCGGACATGATTCCAGTGTGAATGATGAGTTCAACAAAGTTATTGCATTTAGTATAAAAGGACTTTCTGTAAATGTCCTTGGTTGCTGTTCTACAGCATCTTCCTGAGGGCAGTTTAGTTCATTCTTGATGCTGATGATTTGTCGAGCTTTCTGTTTCACCTGTAGTCTGTATATACACTACAGCTGTTTCTGCTTGCTTATATCATATGAGTGCAATTTCCTGATTGGATACAAGCGCTGCATTGCTTTTTTAAAAATGTATTCCATGTTGGCTGTAAAACTTAAAGTGCTATCAAAAGAAGGTTCCTAATTATCAGAACTCCTCGACCACTTCGACAGGCTGATCAATAAACTGAACAGGTGTGGTGCCTCCCAGTAACCAGCTCCTTAGTCTTCTTTTCATTAATAACCAAGCAAGAAATTAAAGAAAAGATGACAGCCAGGAGGTGGCTACATCATTTCAACAAGAGAAGAAGACTTTTTTGTAACAGGTGTACGTTCCAGTAGGGTGCTCAACCTCAAAAGTCAAATCAGTTCGGTGGAAAAAGGTGGCTCGAAAAAAAAAAAAAAAAGCCTGTAGAACATAATTTTTTAGTGCAATATCACAGCTGATGCTTTTCAGCTATAGGCTTTCATCAGCATGAAAAGGGGCATAAACATATATACACGTTTAAGATAATAAAGACAAAAGACAATAAAGGGGTGCAGGAGGCCAGTCCTCGCACTTTATGGCTACATGACAACGAGAACGTACACCCCCCCTAACTTAAGCTTTATGTCATAGTTTTCATCTTTTAACGTGTAAAAAGTTGCGCTGACAACCACAAGCTACTCACATTTTTCTCTGTAATGGCGAATATTACGTTTGTATTCCATTCTGGCATTTTACCATAACACATGCTCTGGATGTTTGTCAGTGTTCTGCTCCTCTGACAAATGTGTTGTGTTAGCAAAAACATGGCCTGTAGCGTAGGTGTGTTAGTACATCAGATGAGATCAAGCTTAAAAGATGGCTGTGGTAGAACTGGATTTTTGCAGGATTGCAATACGAGTCGTCATATCTGCCCTGTTCTCCTCTCACGATACACAGTATTTGTTTCATGTTTGTCTTTAGTTCTCAAAACAATGGCTGATGAACAGATAAGCAGATTCTTTTTTTTTTTTTTTTTTTTTTTTTAATTTCAGCGACAACAACACTGTTTCCAGGATCCATAAAAATACGTCAGAGATGTGACAACAATAGGCTCGTATTGGTCTGGATGTGTGATGTCTGTTTTAGAGAGAATTTGTCAAAGGAAGAAATCTAATTGAAAATATTGACAATTCTGAAAACTGATAACAACCACATGTCTAAAACATGATTAACTTTATGCTGTGTGAACAACTGCCCAACAAAGCCAAAATAAACTAATTTCAAACTGCAATAAGCAAATACTGCCACAGCCCCCCCAGTAGTGGAGGCCTAGAAGGTCACTAAATTAAATGTGAAAGTTACAGCATCAATATAAAACACAATCAGTGAGGGACCGCCTCTCCCTCGGCTATAATGTAGATAAATATTACACAGGGACACTCATTATCAAGACCATAAAAGAGAAGATCATAAAAGGCCACACTGTATTGCAGCTGGTCCGAATTGTCGTGCAAACATTCCCAAAGCTGCAAAAAAAATGACTAATAAGTTGAAAATGTTCCTTTGCTGAAAAAAAAAAAAAAAAAAAGTCTAATGAGACTTTTGTTTTAAGGGTGGAGCTTAAAACAAAGATGTAGAGATGCTGTGTTCCTGTCAGAACAGACCTGCATGAGCAAGAACACGAGGAGGAAGTTCTTACTATGAAATGGTTGCAGTCACAGTGGGGGATGTAGCCTATGAAGGCTTCCACATGAGTGTGTATTGTGAGTACTGAACTGATGTTTATTGGTGGTGTTATTTTTTTGTGTGCGTCTGTGTGTGTGTCTGTGTGTGTGTGTGTGTGTGTGTGTGTGTGTGTTCACAAACTTAGTCAGAATATTCATTAGATCAGTAAAAGAGGTTCAGCTGACATGGGGGACATATTTATACAATAGTTACTTGAAGCACATTAACTCAAGAAATATTATATATAAGCCAGTGTGTCTAATGCCTCAAACTCTGCACTATAAAACCTGAAATTTAAAAATGTATTCCTATATTTTCTCATCTCAGAAGTTCATACACAATAGCAGAGATACATATGTACATGCGTGACCACACAGCCTTGGCTTGACTCTTAAACTAAAAACCATCTCTGCACATGTCCTAGAAAAACTGCCCTAAAATAGCCGAGTGCGACTGCCTACAACGCTCAAGTAAATATGTAGGCTAAGAAACGAAAGGCCCGAGCAGAAGGGCAACAGAAAATATGACACAAACAAAAAAAAAAAAGAGAAGAAACAAGACAACGGAAATAAACTGACAGAGTGTGGTATCAAGTAGAGAAAAAAAGATCCGTGGTTTCAAAGCTAGGGACATACCTGCAAGCTCATTTGCTGGTCACAAAAACCCCTTGCTCTGCTGTGAGCCACAGCTTACTGGTGTTGCAAATGTGAGTTTACCCTCCGGTAGTTCCATAGCGGTGGTAACGATAGCAGTAGAGGGGCAGGACAGCACCATAGCAGAGCTCCTTAGAAGGGCTGCCGGGCCACAGCACGGCCGCACATATTCCAGGAAAGCGTGTCATCAGGCCGCTTAAGCCGCCCAAAGAATTGTCCATCTCACATGCACGCACTAATCTATGCAGGGTCACTCAAGGTAATCCCTGCCGTGCACTCCTCTTTGATTGGCACTCACAGCAGCACAGTGAGTTTTTTGGGCCTGTCAGATGGCTGGGCTGTACCAATTCAGCTGTTTCAGAGAGGGGTGGCGCGCTCTCTCCCTCTCCCTCTCTCTCTCTCTCGCTCTCTCAGAGGAACAGAAGAAAGAGGAAATGGAAAATGAAAAAAACTGCACACACTCCACCAGATAAGCTGCAAGCGCTGACTCTGTCTCGCTCAGGGTTTTTTCACTCAGTTTTACTCACTCACCCTACATTCCTTTGCTCTTGCTATTGCTAACTTTGTCCTCCTCCTTCCCTCGCTAATGACTCACTCTACTCGCTCAAACAGCAGTTGTTAAGTCACACCAGCGGCTTGGAAATCCACAACATCTTGATGTGCATTAGTCAAAATGGCAAAGAAGAAAAAACAGTATTTACATCCACAACAACGTCATTCAAACAACTCACCTAAATCTCAAGATGATCTCACACCCACTTTTACATTAAAGTGCCTACCCACTGAAAACCTTTGTTTTTATGTTTGTATGTGCTCCGATCCCTCAAAATGTATGTTAGTTTAAAAGGAAGCAGCTTCAGCAGTTATGACACATGACATCTTAAGCACAGGCACAACAGCTGCTGAACAGGATCTTGCATAATCACAGACAACCTGTTCCAGTTTAGGTGTCCCCCATCTCTCATACAAAACCCACATAAAGCAACCTGCCACTGATCCGCCATATCAAATGACCAAGAAGTCCAAAAACACACAGAGATAGTCTTCAGTAAGCTACAGAATCATTAGCTCACAAGCTACACACAGAAAGACAACGCTTCCACACTGCGGAGATCAGTCGTCCATGAAGAAATTGTACCTGTCACTTAGTAAAAGAAGAAGAACTGTCTTTGAGTTTAGGATGTAATCATGAATTATTGTGCTCTCCACCTCCTCCTATGTCAAGAAACAGTCTACAACCAACCCATTGGGTTACACAGCATATGTACTGTACTAGGACTGTGGCACCAGTGAAGTAAGAAGAAAACATCCACCAGGATGAGTAAAAATAATGTAATATCCCTCAACACAGGCTTGGGAGATGGTGTTTCTTTTTGTACTGGATTTGGGGGAAAGACAATAATTACGTAACACCCTGAAGAGCACAACAACATATCTTCATAGCTGTCACTTTGTAATTTTCACTTTTGGCACACAGAGGTTTTAAAGGGAGAGGCGAATCCAGTTCGTCTCTGTGCTTGATACCGTGACAAACACATCTGTGTAGAGACCCAGACCGTCATATCATCTCCTACATTTGTCAATAAATATGGAATTATTTAATTTCCTTCGCATTAGTTGTTACTGATTTTTGTGAAACTGTTCAGTTCAGTGAGACTGCTGCAGCTTTAGTTTGTGCTTCTTTTGCCATTATCTTTGTTGTATTATTACATCATTAATAAATGTATGTTTTTATTTACACATTCATTTTTCTAACTGTGTGTCCCAAGTTTATATATTCTGAATGTCACCTTTGCCCCAGCCTTTTGTCTCCACTGTGTTTGTTCTGCTGAATCTGTTCACAGGAGCAGAACGTGGTACATCATAATTGTTTTATTGGGTTTGAAAAAAACAGCTGCGACTAACAATTATTTTCATTATTGATTCATTTGTTGGTTGATTAATCAAGTATTTGTTTTATATATAAAAGAAATCGGTCAGTCCCAATTTCCTAAAGCTCAACGTGATGTTTTCCAATATTTGTCTGCTTTTTTTTGTCGGTCTCACGGTCTAAAAATATTCAGTTTAACATCACATAAAACAAGGTAAAGCAGCTGATCCCCTTGATTGACAAGTTGGAAAGAATGAGTGTTTAAAATCTTAAACAATGAATCCAATTTCAAAACACTGAATTTTCTGTGTATGAACTAATTAATCAATTAAGTGTTATCATAAAGTTCAACACTTCAACAAATGATAATTTACTAGGAGCAACAGCGTCACTTTTTCTAATCCTGAACTTTTTCTCAAATGTGCAAACGCCTGTTTTCATACAATAAAAGCTCCATCTGATCTATTTGACTGTCTTTAGGGGAACTGACTCTCAAGCAAGTCATACTGTAGCAGTGTCACAATAATCCAAAAATTTCTTAATAATCCTAATAATTCAAGAAAAGTTGGGGGGTACCCACTCTGCTTCCTGTTTCGCTCACTCCACGCCATGAATAGTGCCAGCGATGTGGATGCCAAATTCTTACCACTTAACACTATAGATAGGTGTGGCATGTGAGTCTGAAATGTGGCAGACACGCAGAATATCCGTCACAAACAAAATGTGAGCAAACATGAAACAGGTTTGGCAAACGAGCCAGACAAACCCAACGCTGCAAACAGAAATTTCAAATAGAACTGGACTTACTACTTCGTCATCTTTTATACTTTAATGTCATTTTATCCATCAGGAGAACCGGTTTTCCAATCATTTAAAAGAGCTTTCATGTTTACATTTCATAAAGTCTGAGGCTTACCTGGTTCCTTCCTCTCCGGCGTCCATAATTCCGTCTCACCAACGTCTTGTAGTTGTGGTTCTTCTTGGTTAAGTAATAATACAGGACACAGTCAGCAACACACTGAAACAAGAAATTGCAACCTATTCAAGCATTTGTTTATTTCCTTTCATTTGTGCTCATATGAAAACTTCATATGTATTACTCCTGTGCAGTATCATAGTCAACATATTGATAATAACCATCTTCCAGAGGCAGAAACCACACACCTAACAGGTTTATTATCATCCAGATGGACATTTAGAGCTGATATGGCTAATACTAATGAGCAATGGGGAGCCAGAGAGAGCAGATCTTAATATTTCTGTTCATTATGAAGAAATACCTTGTACATAATAAATCAAAATAAACTGGTCTAAAGGGGTTTTATGACAAATGCTTAAATAATTAAAGCTAAATACTTAATTACATCAAAACTTTTAAGTTTATATTTTACCATGAAAAAGTGACCATAGAGCTTTAAGGTCCTGAATCCAGAAGAGTCGTGTGTTTCTGACTTTGGGAGAGAGTGTATTTAATGTACCACCCAAGAGATCAATAACATTAAATCCTGCTATATATTCTAAAAACTGGCACATGTGAAAATACAAGAAGCAGTTTACCTTTCTCTCCAGATACGAGGCAATCAGGCCAAAGTTCTTAGGGTGTTGGACAAACCTGCAAAGAGACGTCAGCTGTTAATCACGTGCCACAGCCAAAAATACATCAGTGCAAGTGCAAGCTCACATTTAGGTCCATAAACCATCTCTGCACTTCAGATTTACGGGGACGAGCTGCGACTCAGGCATGTCCTGACAGACACAAAACAAAAACAACTTACTTCTCCTTAAAGATCTCCTTCTCATGTTCGGTCCAAACATTCATGAACTGCCGGGCTTTGTACACCTTCATCGGGTCGTCCATCAGGCCGTTCATGTTGATGAACTTCACTCGCCTCTGCTCGGAGTCGTACATCATGGGAGGGATGACGGACAGCTGTCTCATCTGTTTCTCATTGTTCTGTGGAACATGGACAGGGAAAGTGGCTGTAGTTACTGCAACAGAGAACCCTCTCCCTTGTTCCCTTGTTCTTGTTTTTACTTGAGAGATTTATGCAGATTATATATACACTCATGATGATGAAATAAGAGAAATTCTACAGAGACCCCCCACCTCTTCAAAAACACAAACTGTATGGACTGTTCTCCTCTAGGTAAGGCATATCATATCTACACGGCAGCATATTTCAAAGGCTCTATAGTTAGTACCCACCTCCTGCTCAGAAAGGCCATCTATGATTTCAGAAATCTCATGCTCGCTTCTGGCAATTGTTGCAGAAAGACCTGTTCCTCTTTGTCCAACTCTGTTGAAAACGGGGTTACAAATGTTAAAACACATTTAAATAAATGTCTATGCTGCACAAATATTTCCAAGTTTTCAATTACTTATTCACAGTCGTTTCCTTTCCAGTCAAAACCAAGTCAGATTGTTAACAAGCAGAATCACTGTACCCATTATTAATGAATGAAAGTCTCTCTGGCCAGTTATTACTTGCTTCCTCCTTCATGGTCTGGCAGTCTGCATAAACAGTGCTGACATGCAAACTCTTACTTGGAGATTTCAATGAAAGCACAAAGCATCAGCTTCAGCAACAACCAGACGCTGGACCCTGACCCCGTCTCCCACCCTCTCCAGAGCCACCCAGACAGCCAGTGTTTCTGCCCAAAGTACGCCGCCACCACACACACCTAGTGCCCTCCATTTAGGTGATAGCTGAACAGATATCCTAATGTCTGGGTGGCTGCAGTTACTGTCAATTATTAAACCATCAATAGATTGCCAGAATACGATTTCACTCTAGTCCCTCCATCTTTGACCACCTTCACATAACAGTGGCTCCTGCCCTGTGCTGTGATGGCTTAATGTACTGCTAGCTGAATATTCCACTCCATCATAAAATCTGAAGTAGTACTGGGCTATAAAACTATGATGATAGAGAAAATAAATATAAACATATAATTTCTCAGAGAGATACAGACTGAGAAACTGCTTTCTTCAAGTACAAGTCATCCAGTATCCCATAAAGTAAATCAAATGGAGTACAGTAAATCTCCTTCCACCAGCCAATTATGCGTCTGTATTAGAAATGCAACAATTAATCAATCAACAGAAAATTTGTCAGCAACAACTCTGTTCATTGATCAAATGTTGAAGTAATATACTGTACAAAAATTCCAGAGAAGTCACTGATTCCAATGCGAATATTTGACGTTTTTAGGAACTATATCAGTGTGCTTCTGAACAAAGAACCAATCACAGCCAACCGTATGTTGTGCCCCAGTATGTGACAGGTAAATGCTGTTACCTCTGGAAGCGCTCCTGCTGCTCTCTCTGCTTGCGGATCTCAGGGAATTGCCTCTCATAGTACTCCCGTGTTCTGCTCTCCTTGGCTTTGCGTCTGGGGTTGTTCTCCATTCGCTCCACCTTCTTCTCCCACGCTTCCATCAGCTGGTCATAGCGCTGGCAGATCTTCTGTTCCTGCGCACACAGCATGAAAAATGCTGGTCTGTGATACAGACTAAAAGGGCGTCTTCAGATGCTTAATGTTACCCCAGTGTACATTACTTAAAATAAGGGCTATCTTGAGTTTTTGAACCCAAAGGAGCACTGTTTATATACAACTTTTTTAAAGGTTATGAAGTTCTGGAGGTGAGAAACTCATGTGTCTGATTGAGCACAGGATGGAGCTCAGTATGCTGGAGGTACAGTTGGTGTAATATGTTGCTAGCACACTGTAGAGAAGAGGCAAAATAGATGCAAATAATGGAAACACAGGTATTACAACCAAACCATCAGGTTAAATATCAACAATGACCGTGACATGTCTCTTTTCTAAAGGCAGTGTAGGCGAACATGAATTTTATTTTTTACAGACATTGGTGAAATCAGTGTTACAGTTTATCTTTGAAAGCGAACATGAGAACTAAAGTAAACAACTACAGACAGGCGGCAGAAAGTTGAGGTGAGAGCTGCAGAGTTGAGGGAGAACATGCTGCTCAGGAGCTGGCTGTGTTTGTTGTGGGTTTGTGTTTGTCTTTCGAATTGCCTAAGGCAGTGCCCTGACCCTGACAAAATTTGTTCTGATGCAACTATTCTGTTTACAAATAGCTTTCATAAGATCATTGCCATTTTGTTACAGATTAATTTTTAATCACATACACATGTAAAAAAAAAAAAAGAAACTACAATCAAACTCATTTCCAGAGGCACAAGAGTTAAAATGTTTAGTGAAAATATGGAAAGACTCCTGCATTGGGAGGACAATACACCCTCGTTTCCACTCTGTGCAGCAAGGGACAAACAATTCACCTTCCTCTTGGCATGAAGCCATGTGCACTCTGCCATTGTTCAGAGTCCAAAAGGTCTGTCTGACCCTGACAGGGAACAGCCAGACAAAGGTGGGCCCCACTGAGCCATTGCAATACAAAAAGGGATCCAAATTTTTCAACGTGGGGTGATTCAGAAGCATTTAGATCACCGGTTACAGATCAGAGAGACAGAAAGACAGATGTTTGACCAATGTATTGCTCAAATCTGCTCTTTGATGTGACGGTATTTGTTATTCTGTTCTATGTAAAAGCAGTAATTGGTTCACACAATATTTTTCAACAAACAGGGGAAACCTAGGCGTTTCCCATTTGGTCGTACAGTCACCGTAAGGAATGCATCACAGTGTTGGTCAGTCGGTCCACTAGTTTAGTTGAGACTGAAATACCACAGCAACTATTGGATGCATTTCCATGTAATGTTGTAGACATTCACGGTTCCCAGCCTACTGACTTTGGAGGTCGACTCTAGCACCATGAGACGTTTGAGGTTTTCAGTGAAACGTCTCAACAACTTAATTTTCATCATCAGGCCTGAATTTTAATTGGATCAATTCCTGGGTTTATCATCACATATCAATAAGACGAATGACCTATACCTATTGAATCAGCATGCTGATGTTAGCATTCAGCACATAGCAACAGCTTTGCCTAAGTGCAGCCTCACAGAGCTGTTAGCATGACTCCTGATCGGGTCTTTGAGTCAGATGAAGCTACACTCTGTCTGCCTTCTGAATTTAATTATATAAAAAATACAAATGTTAAAACCAGAAAACCTGTGGTTTGTTGAATTTGTAGCCAGCATTCTGTAGCTTCAGGTAAATAAGGAAGATACAAAAGATTTAACTGTCCCCTGTTCAGCTGAAGTCATCTGAGTGCAGACAGTAAGGTATGATATGACTGTTTCAGTGGCCGTGGGAACGGATGGCGCCGCTAATGTTGTGTCCAGAGCACAAACAGAAATACCTGGAACTTGGTTTCTTAACAGCAGGGACACTTACCCTTTGTTTGCGAGCATGATTCCTCCTCTTAAAGAACAAAATCAGCTTCTTCCTCATGACTTGGTTGCTGAAATACAACAACACATATTATTGTGGTGTTTACAAGAAATCAAGCAAAACTGCACAACACATAAAAAAGTAATGCCCTTGTAGAAACCTCTAATTTCACCAGAGAAGATCAATGAGTGCAAAACTAGTACAAAAGTGCCTTTGTAAATTTGAAAATTCTTCCAGGGATAGAGCTTGATTTGTTTTCCAAAACCCCCGCCAAAAAATATCTTGAACGTATCACTGTTTATTTGCAAAGTGGCAGACACAAAATACTGGGAAAACTTGTGTTTACTCATGATGGTGGCTGTGGGAGATAACAGTGGGAGAGCTGACCCTGAGAGTGTGGCCTGTACAGCACATTCACACAGAGGTGGTGTCTGTCTCGATAAAAGACTGAGCCAGATGGGCTGCTCTCATGCTGCACACTGATAAGGGTTTTGTCCTACACGGCATGACCTTCAACCCATAACACACACCTACTTTAAAACACACCTGACGCCGACACACGTACATTCTTTCGCTTCCATTCCCAATCACTCTCCTTAGTGTCAGTAGGGCAACTCAATCAGGTGACTCAGCAATCAGATTAGACAGAGTTATCCGCCGGGTTTATCTTGCTGAGCTCCAACACTTTGCTCGGACGGTTTCTATATTGTATTTGTGGTGTGTATCATGTCTGCTGCAACACTCTTGCACCATCATGCGCTCATGAAATGGGTCTGTGGAACAAATGTAGATACTCACGTCTTGATGTTGTCATGGTAAACCTTTGTGTCTGACGGCTGATTATACAGGGGCTAAGAAAAAAGAAAAAAAAAAGGAACAGGTAGAGGATTATTCCTCAGCTCAGCGTTACTTCTTCCTTAGAGCTCAAGCAAAGACAGAAAATATTGTTAAAGATCACTTACCAGCTCGACCTTGGGACCAAGACCCTCCAGTATTTTATGGGCCTCTTCGGCTTTTTTCTAGAAAAATAGACAAGAGTTGACAACATATTTACAAAGCCTACTAAAAGTAAAGAGAGACTGCAATCTGAGCACTTTCAAAGACAAAACATTTTCATCTGAAAAACATACCATCTCAGAATCAGTATTTTATCATAACTGGGTTATAACTGGTCTTTAGATATGGTGTTTTATGTTTATGAGACATTTTATTGGCTTGAACATAAAGGAACATTCAATTAAGAAAGTAGCTACATGTGGCTATGCATTGGATAAATCATTTAACCACTTTACAGAAATTTAAATCATCCAGTTAAGTTACTGATCAGGGATGTGATCTGTTTTATATAAAAGGGGAAAGGTTCAGAAAAAACACTCAAAATAAACCCTGAGAATAGCTTTAAGTCCTTTATGAAGAAAAAAGGATGTTTGCTTGATAATTTTAAAATATTTTACTTTACTGAGGCATCAGACTTCTACATTTTATAAATATGAGACATGAGCAGCTGCCCCGGCCTGAAAGGAGCAAAACATGACACAAGAAAAAAATAAATGTAATAAATGTAATATGACAAATAAAATAAAAAAGGAAGAAAGAACATTCCCACTGCAGCATAATTAATACAGTTGACAAAGACCAGTGCAGACTGTCAGCTTATACAAGACCATTTTCACATTTCATAAGCCTCCATCTACAGACTGAGACAAACAACCCCGCCTGCCAGACTAAATGCTGCGTACAGAGCTGGAGCAGCTACAGAGCCTAAAGGGTTAACGGCTGACTGAGAAGGAAGGCGTGTCTCAGCGATCTCCTACCACAACACTGTCTGACAGCCATGAACTACAGTGACCTCCATAAACACACACTCCCTCACTGTTCAGGTGACATACAGATAATGACTTGACACTATTGTATTCAAGGGCGGAAACTAACAGTTATTTTCATTAGTGATTAATCTGCTGGCTAATCATTTTCTTGATTAATAGATTATTCACTTGACCTATAAAACATCAGACAACAGTGAAATATGACCATAACAATATCGTACAACATGAGGTGAAATATCTCACTTTGTCTAATCAACAGTCCAAAATATTACATTTACTATAATTTAAGAGCAAATCCTCCCATTTGAGAAACTGAAACCATCAAATGTTTTTTATTCATGCATTTTTAATTAAGAAACGACTAACTATTAATGTATTAATATTTTAAAAATTAACCAAAATTAAATCAGCAAATATCTGACAAAAATATACAGTGGTAAAAACATACTTATTTTCTCACTCCTGCCTTCAAAACATCAATAATGCAAAAACCAGAAGGCATTGCAACATGTCTCATCAGGAAACTCACTTGAATATTCTTTCTGAAAATTAAAACATCACGATGCCAAATGCCGTTTTTCGACAGGAGTGGGGATACGCACGCAGAGCTGAGCTGATAAAGCTGCGCCACAGCTCCCACTGGTTCTCTAGTGGAAAGCTTAAATGTGAAGATGCAGTGGCACGAACCGTTTGAATCAGTGGTAACTTGACACAGATCCAAGTACGGCCAAAAGCGACCAGTTAACAGTAAAACAAGGCTGATATTTGAACGTACGGCCATGCATGTTGGAGTGAAATTAAACTCCAAACCACAGAGATTCAGTTAGAAGCTACAAAAGTCCTGAGAGCTGAGCGCAGACAGACTTAAAGACACGTTTGCAGCCATCAGTTTTGAGCGAGATGACTCAATTTGAGAGAGGAGACTGCCATTGGTTGGCCACGGTCACCACGGTTATCCCCTGCTGTGAGGACGCGGCAGAAGAGCATGTGTTCTCAGCTTGGTGCTTCGCTGCACAATTTAAGGGAGTTTAATCAGGCCAGTGGAAAAACAAACATGACAAAGAAAGAATAGCTGCAATTGTTTAGAGCATAAACAACATGAAGAGAAGGAAGTGAGGAGAACTCATGCTTGTTGCTGGTGTGTCTCGGTGCAGCGGACGACTAACCCTGTTCTCGTCATAGATGATCTGGACTATGCTGCGGTGCTTGTGCTCCACTGGGGGAGGGGTCACTGGCTTTTCTGGCTCCACTGGCTTTGCTGCTTCCTCCTCCAGTTGTTGCTGAGAGACAACACACAACATTTTGACCAATAGAACACAATAAAAAAGACACACAAAATACACACAGGGAAAATATGTGGAGCCGGTTCTTCTACACTTGACCCAATTAAACATTTTGAATGTTTTTATCTGTATTCATTTTCATACAGAGCAAATGGTGGAAAAAAAAAAAAAGATGCATCGACACAGTGTTGATCTGATCTTAGATCCTGGTGTCTGAGGCCCATGCAGGCATTATCTGATTATTTTCTACAGGCTTGTTCAAGTACAACATTTTTTCAACAGGACTGAAGGTTTCTGCCTTTGAGGCCATGCTGATACTGACAGACAAGCTGAACGATCGTCTGGTAGGGCAGTGTTTACAAGTTAAAGGTTATGTAAACTACCAGGTTACAGGGACAAGATTAGGAGTTCCTGAAATACCTCAAATAAACAAATAAATCCCTGAGTGAGGGAAAAACTGAGAGGTATTCTCTCCTCAAAAGGAATTATGAAAAGATAGAAGTAAGAAGACGACTGCAAATTAGATTAAAAACGAACTAATGCAGACAGGAAGATCAGATAAAACAATAAGGCTTCGGGTCTAAATAAGACGTTTTTGAAAGCACCTTAATGGAAACAATATATAGTAAATGACATGCACAAGCTTGTTAACTCATAGATATGTAAAAGCATCTTATAGCCCAGGTGAACTGATAACCTAAGGCCCTGATCAGACCTGGTATTAACATCATCTTCAGTGATTCACGAGTGGTCAGCTCCACGTTTGTCAGTTCACACCTGACTTTAAAATGCATCTCCACATCACGTCTCGATTGACCACTTGCGATCAGATCTCACTTCTCCGCTTTATATGCAAATAAACACGTGTTAATAGTAAAATATTTTCAGTTCATTATGAAAGTGTGGTGGGACTAATCAGACTGGGACAGAGATACAGTTGAGTGGGCGGTTCTTCAGTGTGGCCAGGACACATTCACATTGCTAAAAGAATGTGGACACATGTGGCCCAGACCACCTCCGTGAGGTCTGATTGATCAGATCTCAAATGTGACCTCAATGCGTCTTGGGTGCGTTCACACCCCAACTCACCCGAGACCAGATCTGAACGTGGCCTCAAAAAACTCCTCACTGAGAAGACGAGCTATCCTGCAGGAGCCTCCTCACAAACACTGAGTGGAGCCAGTTCACATTAACTCCATGTTTCTCAGTGAAGGAAGTGGAGGAAGCCCAAACACTGATGTAAAACTGACAAATAAAACTGATTATTTTAATTGTGAGCTCAATTTGCTATGCTTATTACATTGCTCACTTCAGCATGATGTTTCTGTGCTTACCCCTTTGGCCGGCGGCTTTTTTTCCATTTATGCCAATGTTCACGTACATTTTTCTATTAACAATATTTGTATTTAAATTGTGCCTGGATTGAACGGACATGGGTTAGGGTTCAATTCAATTCAAATAACAACAGACACCTGAACACATTCATCTGTGTTGATCATCAGCCACTGTCAAACCAGTCCTTTCAAAATCTTCACCGACGCAAATCAACTAGAAGACAACAACCTTTATTATGGTGGTTTATAATTACACATTGTTCTATAAAAAGGCAATTAGACATTTACATTTTTCCTCATTGCTGTTCTAAAATCACCTCTGTGTATCACGGGTTACTGCTTCATTTAAAGGCTGTTACTTATGCCAAGTTTTCTTACACAACACCCATTGTGTTTGAAGCATGTTCAGAGACAAAAGGTCTCACTGGGTAACCAACCTGCTTTTTCTTCAGCTTGAAAATCTGCTGCTCCACTTTAGCAATCTCTCTGTCCACGCGGTCCATACTCTGGATCAGCTCCTCTTTGGACAGTTTGGAGGGAGAAGTGTCCTGCTCTTCCACCATGTGTAGTGTCGCTCCTCCCTGGGATGGGGACTCCACTTTGACAGTGAACTGAGACTCCTGGCAAAAACAAAAAGGGCCACTGAGCTTGTGAAAAACTGCAGCACAAAATCACAAACATCCACAGTCATAGAGTCAGAACAGGTCCTACCGTTTGGTGGGGACTGTATTTATTCCTAATAGTATCTACAAACACACGGTGACAATACAAATCTCTGAAATACATCACTAGTTCTTTCTCATTATGAGGAGAGGGCTGTAAACCATGGTTTAGTTCAATAGTGAACAACTGAGACCTACCTTTTTGACCTCCACAGTGGCTCTTAAGCTGTCCTGTACTGAATGGGGCATGGGCAGGACAATACCCCCAGCAGAAGGGGGAGTGCGAGAGATGTGGGCCTCAGAAACAGTTTCCATGCGAGGGCGTTTAGCCTCCAAGGCCTCATGATCAGGCTGGCCTGTGACGGAGTGAAACTGCTGTTCATAGCCATGGCGTCTCTCCGGAGGCCTGAAGAACAGAATAAACAGTCAAGTCACAGATGTATCAGAAGCCACATCTGTCTATCTAGATGAATGACTAGCACATTTTAATCTAAGGACATCCATGGCAATATTGAGTGGAGAGCAAGAGGAAAAACTACAATACAATAAAACCCTGCAATACATAAATAAACCCAAATCTATGCACTTAGACAACAGGCCCTCACCTTTCAGTTCCAGGGTGGAATTCAGACAGTAAAGATGGTCTTCTCCGACCCTGCGGATCCTGCATGTGAGTCCGATAGTCTGGGACGGTGAAATCCTGAAGGTAAGAGGTACACATCACAAAAAACTTCATAAACAGAAGGTCACAACATTATGAAAGAGGCAGAGATCTGTATGGAAAGCGATGGACAGGTCCACTGACCGGAGAGAAAAAGAAAAACGACAACATCATGAGTTCCTGCAAAGCTACAGCTACAACAAAGCCCTCCTCAGATGAATCAACCGAATCATGCTTACAGTGAGGCGATCAGGCAAGTTTGAACTTTTCACTGTCTGTCTTCGTCTGTGTGATGGAACAGACGCACACAGTTTTTATCTAAACATCTGTCTACACTGTCTGCTTTTTTCGCGCTTTACACATATCAGTGACCTGAAGCGTCTTTTCAGCTTCAAAGTCTTTCTTCTCCCATCGTATACAACCACAGAGATTGTGTGTTGGGCTGTGAGCCCCGTTAAACGCTGTCTGAGGAGCCTCAGGGTTTAAGGCATGGACTGTATATTTACAATGCCCCAGTTTGGGTTTGAGCAGGGACCTTTGTTGAGTGTCTCACCCCCCCACCAACCTCATTTCCTGTATCTATCAATCTAATAACAGTGGGATGGCAGTTGGACCACACGGTTAACATGGTAAGGACTGGTGTTGCAGCGATGAATGATCAAAAGGATTCTGAGAGATTGCTAAGATTGCGTCCTGCTAAACATGGAAAGTAAGATATTCTTCATGATGGTGGAAGCGCATGACCAGCTGCCTCCTGGCAAACTACATTGACACCTGTCATCAGAAGTCAGACGTTCCAGGGTTTCTGGATACGTGGAGCACTCGGCCATGAGCCGAGAACAAATCCAGACAGCCACGTGCAGCAAGTCATATCTCCATGTAATTTGGTTGGATCTTGCAAATGCCTGGATCTGTTCCCCACCAGCTCATCCAAATCCCCCAGTCTCTCAATCTGAAGATGAGCCAGGAACGACAACATCTCCTTAGAGACTCACCTGACCTGTCTGTTCATAACAGGACACAAGTGCAATGCAGTGCAGACAGTACACCAGGGAATCAATGGACTGAAACACCAGGAGATTGTTGGATTGCTGTAGCCAGGTAGGACCAGTTCTGGATGGAGAACAAAGTCACAAAGAAGGAAAGGAATGACCTTGTGATCTCTGAAGTTGTGAAGATGGTCGAGCTATAAAATCAGAGCTGTGAGCTGGATGATCTGGGAGGCTGTGATCAACAGGACTGCTACATGGGTAGATATGCGAGTCATGCCCCAAGCAAGGCTGAGCTTCCGGGCCACGTACGATACTCTTCCCACTCCTTGGAACCTGCAGCTCTGGTACAGCTCAGAGGACACATGTCAACTTCCTGAACTTGAGCTTGCAGCACATCCTTTCTGGCGACAAGGCAGCATTGACGCAGGGCCAGTACGGATGGCCCCACTACCCAGTCATGTGTAAGCTAGCCACGGACGCCAGTTGGTGTTCCTACAAGAAATCAGCACAACCTCCCTACAGCCAGATATCGTGGTCTGGTTCTACTGGAAGAGGGAATGGAGGCTGCCTCTGAGAGGAAGGAAGTACTGAGAGCTGTTAGCTGTGTGCTCACAGGCAGGGTGGAGGGCGTTCACTTATCCAGTAGAAGCTGGCTGCAGAAGCTACACTGGAGCATCCACCCAGCGGTTCCTGAAGTCTCTTGGGATCACAAGCTCCAGAGCTGAGGAAGGCTCAGCAGAGGAGGCAGAACAAGAGAGTTTCTGGCTCTGACTCCAAGGAAAAGGACAACGCATGGTGAAAACAAGGATCCTACGGCTGGCTGCAGAGGGCGGTACGGAGACAAGACATCTCTATTGATGCTCCACCACCTTGAGATGTTCCAGGATTAAACAAGCGAAACATCATTGAAGGGAGTCTCCCAGCTGACGACCCTGCAGCTGCTACAATGACGTGTCAGAAGTGCCTCAGCCAGGAAGGTGGATCCATGTGTGCATTTCAGCATTTGGAGATCTAATTGTAAGAGATTCAAAACTACTTCAAGGTTCACACATTTATCAGTTAATACAGAAGAAGTTCCCATGTAGCTTGGAATAAGAACAGAATACCCAAATATCATGTGGATGCTGACTGGAAAGGTGAGAAAAAAAAAACACATATTTGTAACAGTATACTGTGGAAATGGAAGTGGAACAAGACCCCCCTCCCTTCCCCCAATCAAACATCTCATCAGTCAGTCAGATATTACTGAAACCAGTGGCACGACTCCAAATGAATTTGTTGATGTCAAGAAAAGTGATGAAAACCCTTTTTCTATCAATGAGCAATTGGTTAAATTTCACATAAATGTTATCAGCACACTGTGACCTCCAAACAAACCTGGACAAGCAAAATCAGTTACAGGAAATATTTCCAAACTCCAGTTTTGTTCCAGATTTAAGCAAACAGTCCAAATGCTCAGAAATGTACCCTCGACAGTTTTCTCTGAAAGTCTGCTTCTGAGAATTGGAAACCAAAACGGCTAACAGCTGTAACAGCATTATCCAATATTCACTACATTCAAATCAGCATGCAACTGGAAAGTGTGCTGGAATTAAATACTAGTCACAATATTATAAACATTTCTCATCTTAATTACATTTTAAATTGACAAAAAAACCAAAACATTCAATTCTACAGTTTGATTTATAAATCTATAAACACGTCTCAACTGGACAAATATTGAAATCAAACTATTTGTTCACAGGAAGTGACGGTTGTTTTAAGCTTAAAATATTGATGAAACCAGGATCAATAAAAAATATTTACACTGAAAGTAACTCCACCACAACAAGCAAGTGACTCATAGAAAATCATCACATTTCACTTGCAGGTTGCGTACAAGTGAAAATGCTGCTGCAGCCTGGTTCGGGCAACTGAACGCCCCAAGGCTGAAGCCACAATGGTGAGCTAGCATGAGTCATGACTTCTGATTTATTTTCTGTGTGAAGCTGCGAATCCATCGCAAAGACCTCAACAGACACACATTAACTATTCAGATTAAATGTCAACACAGGTAGAGCCACAAAGTAGAGGTTTCTGGCACAACTTCACCTACTTCCAAGGAGCTTGGAGAAAGGAAAAGTCTCAAGAGGTCAAAACTGCAGCAACACTTGCAGTATACAGATGAACTTTTTTGTTAGACCGACAACAAAATACAATAGCAATCACTCAATGCAATCATCAGTAATGCTTCTCACAAGCCTGAAATTAAAAGTCTGAGTTCAACCTGCCAAGTCTGAACCTAACCTCGCTGTTATTTTTAGTCTGTCTCAATAAAGCCCCGAATCACAATTAAGAGGAGAAAAGGAACGATGCTTTGTATTTCAAACGTTAGCCTACCTCTTTCCACATTTGGATTTGCTGAGTGTACGAAAGTGAAAGCAAAAGTATTACACCAGTGTGCGGCTCTGACTGGAATAAAAACCTTTATGGCAATAAGATACTGTCAAAAATAAAAATTAAATATATACCTTAAGATTCATCACATATAAAATCTTACATTTAACCAGCCCAAAACATGCTGAGTCCAACCCATGCTCATTGTTTGTTGTTTTTGAAGCCATTTGTCGATATTTATCTGCAACACACTTATACGATAAAGTTTTATTATTATCAATATTACTCATAGATATGTATTTACATACATTACATACATTTACATACCTCTGAGTTAAGTCATTTATACTGTACAAGCCAACAGCAACAAGAGCGCTGACCCAATTATGACGAACATGACTGTTAGCTCAGATACAGCAAAGCAGAAGTAAGGATTTACCTGTTGGTGGCGCGTGCCGGTGAAGGTGTATTGGACAGAATGTGGTGGGTATCGGCTCTGCTCGCTGCTGAAGCTCCCCTGGCTGGGGGGGTAGCCCGAGCTACTGGACATCCTGGCTCAGTGCTACCGGGCTGCTGCGGCTTCACGGATCAGAGATTTTAGCTAGACCATGTTTGGAGACACAAACCACCTGGCCCAAGACAGAGACATAGATTCATTTTTTTAAAGTCAGATTTTAGACATTACGAAGAATATATAAAAGCAGGTCACAGGTCAGCCACAAATCTCCCATATGATAGTATATTGATTAAAACACAGATCTTATTTGACCAACACAGTCAGTGCAGCCCCTCATCTCTTCTTACATATTCAACTTTTCCTAAATATTGCTCTGTGTTTCAATGCAGGTGAATACAGGCCCAAAGCCCCGACCTGCTCATGTCAGCTCCCACTGCCAGAGTGGGAAACAGTTTAGAATCAAATTCAAAATACACCCCTCTCAGCTCTTCCTTTACTTTACTTTATGGGGTGTTAATTTAACTCAAGGCCTTTAAACCAAAAGTGCAGAAACAATCTTGGAACTACTGGTGCATTAAAAAAACATTAGGCCACACTGTGCAGCTGCAGCTCTAGAAAACACCAAGACAGTCGTTCTGTGGGTGGAAAAAAAATACCCAAAAAAACAGGGCCTTGTTCTTTGAACACATAACTGGGTTAATATGATTTGACTGATGATGGCTTGTTATTAGTCTGAATGTGGACTGTTTGTTACATCAATCAGCTCAAATGTGCAAAAATGCCAGCTTTGTGAGTTGGTTGCATGACCAGAGACAAGACTTTTCGAATTCCCTCCATACAGTCAACATTCGGATTTTCCTCAACCTTAACTGAGATGTTTTAGTTGCCTTCATCGTGCCTCGATTATCCTAAAATCACCACATGTGTGTATTATTGGAGAAAAAAACTTGACCATTAAACATTTGCAGATAAGTTCAGTTAAAACATATCAGCAAAGACGCTGCCAGTCGTATTTTGCAGATGTGTTGAATATAACCATTTTAAGTTACCAACAAACAATTTAGGCAGCATTATGCGCAAACATATTGTGCTTATTCAAAACAATTGCATATGAATGTAATTAATATGATGACTGTCTGCTAATAAAGAACAAACACTCATTTTGTATTCAGTCTGAAATCTTTATAGGTGACAAAAACATGCTGCCATTAAAGGTTTCTGTGTGTTGGTTTAGAATAAACAACATCACTGGCGTTTCTTGGTTTTTTGTCTTTCTTGTGTGAATTTGTGTTCCTCTGGCTATGTCATTTTTATTCTAGGTCTGAAAGATTTACAGCATGACCACTATGCCAAGGCATTATGATGCTAACTTCAGGGTTGGAAAAGCTCCAACCACTGCCGCCATAACCAGGGTGGGAAGCCGTTATTTTTTTTCAATCCACAGGCCACAGCATTTGATGGGTCCCAGAATTGAATGCACTTTCACAATTTCAGAAATACTAAAAAATATCAACAGTATCTTGACAAAGTCACTTGGAACTAAACAGTTGCAGTCAATGCTGCTGGTAGGTGTTTTTTTTTTTTTTTTTAACCATTAACTAGAGCTTTTTTTTAGATTTTCCATTTTTAATTTACAGTGATATAACTTTGTAAACCATAAAAACAGTAATAAAGGTTGTCATGTCCCATATCCTCAACACATGGTAATTAAGCTGGTTCTTAAAAAGGTATAGCCTACAAGACTCATCTTCAACAAGACCTTTTGACACTGAGCCAAACTCTGAAAGAGCAACCAGCAGCACTACAACTGCCTCAAAATACTACAACTACTTTTTTATGATTTATTTTTACTGTTCTGTTTTTCTACACTTGATCTAATTTGCCTCTACATAATCTTCTCTTGCCTGAGTTTAGTTCAACTGATCAGGAACTTTAACTGCAGTGTGAGGCTTTGACCATATATTTAAAAGTATGCCTGGCAATCACTGAAACAAAAATTGTTGCACATGCTGCTAGGAATGATTTGGTCATTCAAGTGAGGTCTTTCCTACAATTTTGCTCAATGTATTAAAAACACATTGTTTACATATTAAAACAAATAGAGACCTCCTGGGTTCAAGTCTGCATCACAGCATCCTCCATGTTCAGCAAGACTTTAAGTCCCTGTCTCTTCGATTATTCAAAGCAACTAAGTGTGCAGGATAACTTACCCTATCAATCAGCTGTTGCAGTCCTTGTTAGTGACCTGATTATCCATAACCTGTTTCTCGTTTTATCCCCGTTTTAGTATTAACTTGGATAGAAATCGATGATGGGATTAATTTATTGGACATATTTAGAAATACAATTTAAGCTGTATCCCTCTCTCATCCCTTTTAACATAGATCACGAAAGTAGATAAAAGAAACTGTAATTACAGTACATGCACTGTGTGTCCCCTACCTCTGTCATTTCCATTTCAACAGTTTATAATCGTATTTTCCAAAGTGGTTTAAGATATTTTAGAGAGTACATGCATGCAGTGTACATTGCTACTGTAAGCTTTTGTTGTTCCACGATGAAGATCTAATAAAAGTTATTTTAGAAAGCATATTCAGTGGTGTCTCTGATGATTTACATGCAAACTCTGCAGCTATTGTGAACTTCAGGAGCCTATACACAACATAGACGCGAGAAATACTGCTACTGTGCATTGTTATTGTTGTCTTTTAACACATACTGTCATATAAACGCAATTGGATTTGTAGCTTATCTTGGGGGATGGGTCTATTTCCACAACAGAGAGCTCTTCCGGAAATGCACCAAAAACATGCAAAACAATAACCATCGATTAAAAAGTACATGCTACTTCACCACTTCATTGTTGAAACATGACGTTTAAGATGTTGTTGTTGTCGCTAGCTAGCTAACTTAGCCTGTAATTCACCTTTGAATTCTCAACCACGTCGCCATCTTGCAAGGCAGATTTTCAGCGTAGACCGGGGCGCTTAAATAGCGTGCTAATTAGACATATTACTTTGCTTCGCATTAGCGATTTGCACTCACCTCATATTTAGGAAATATACCGATGGGAGAGAAAGGTACCCCTGGACAGAAATATGTGTCAATTGTTGATTGTAAATCCGCGGGTTATGGGCTGTGGACGACTGGGCAGACTGAAGGCTGCGCCGCATTTGTCGGTCGATGTCCTGACAGGGTAAAATAAAATGTCCGTACTCGGTTTAATCCACAGGACACTGGCATTCTTCGACACATGTGTATGTGCGAAGAAAATTGTGGTCTTTGAATTTATAAAATGAGATGACAGATACGACAGTATTTTGATAAATAATTTAGATTTTCAATTTCGATTTTTATGTACCTGCAAGGATAATGCAGTGTGACAGCTAAATCTTCCCCTCAAACATGGTAACGTTTCTGTTGTTTGTAATTTTCACTTCTCAGAAACATAAATTTCGCCTGATTTATGCAAGTTTCCTTTATATTTTCTAAGCCTCCTTTAATGAAACCCACCAAAAAATTATTGTTTAAAATGTTCGTGTATTCGCTCTCCTAATAATTTGATTCAAACTCAGGTGAACTGAAAAAACGACAGTGACTTCATTTGAGTAAAACACACCATTGTGTGGCTAAAAATAGGCAGCTATTGATTTGTTGGATTTAGTTTTACATCCTGTAAAGAAGGGGTCACGTTAGATATATCAGACAGACTGCGTACCTGTTTTTGGTACGTGGAACCATTTGCATATTGGACTTTTGTCTTTACACGGATTGTTTACGGTAACGGTCAAAATAATGAGTATTTACCTGATTTTCTTCTTAGTTTTATCCTATTTGGTTTCGATAAAATGCCTTTACTATCGACATCGGCGAACTTTGGTGAAGTCGTTGAAACGTGTAATGAACGTTTTACCAGGCAGAGAAGCCGACGGCGCTGATATCACAGCTCTGATTGTAACTGCGCATCCGGATGATGAATGTATGTTCTTCGCGCCAACGATTATACGACTCGTTGAGTTAAATGCCAGCGTCCATTTGCTGTGTTTATCTGAAGGTACGGTGACAGCACAGTATTATTTGCATAAATAATGTCAATAAGTCAATGTAAGCTAAAGTAAGACTTGTTGTGGTGTGTTGCTAACTAGCTTTAGCTAGTCTTGGTTACATGTTTGACTTGTGAGTTAATGGAAAATAGTAAAACATAGAAGTAAATCTGCCTTTTTAAGGAAAGTGAAATATCAGCTCTCTCAAAACAGTAACGTGTCTTTGCAAATCATCACATATTACATATAGTTACAGTGTATGTCCATTATCAGTCTCCGGTATAGGAATTACTGTGTCTCACTGAATAACACACCATTTATGCTGCTAGACGAGGTGCTGCAGACATTTTACTCTGGATTTAATGTCCTGGTTCTTTCTTGCCTTAAGCTGGTTTTGTTTAAGCACAATTGTTGCTATCACATATCCACTGAAAACAGATAGAGCTGAAAGACATTTCTATTTAAAACCGTACAATGTTGTGTCTACATAATAAATAGCCTAGAATCAGGAAGTTGTTTGCTGGTGTTTTATTTGTGATTTATGTGTGGCTTGTGCTAATCACTTTCTTAACTATAGATCAGATGGCAAACTTTGCACCTTTTAGTTTTTCCACTGTAGTTTGCAAAATCAAATTATGAAAATCAAACAAATTTATGTTACAGGATTTTCAACAGCAACTGTCTTTTTTAAGAAATGCTTCACAGTGTTTGTGTTCATCATCTTTAAATACAAAATAAACAAGGCCTTCATGGTTGAACTGAAGGTGCTCTCACAGCAAGATAAATCAAGCTACACAAAAACACCGAAGTACAAATGTAGTGATTATGTATAAGTAAAGGTATCAACCTTTGTCACCCAACACACTCAATTTCTAAAAGGCGGCATTGCTTGTTGTTTCAAAATGTTTCAAAATTGTGCCTCGACAGAATCTTCTGACAGAATTCTGACTTGTATTTGGATTTTCCATACATTACACTACATCTACAGTAATTTCTACTCCTAATATCATACAGGAAACTACCATAACCAAGGAGCTCAGCGTAAACAGGAACTTCTCAAAAGCTGTGCCGTGTTGGGGATACCAGCCTCCCGAGTCACCGTAGTAGACCATAAGTAAGTAACCCTCTGCACCAAACACACAACATGCAAATTACATTATTTCAGTTGTGTTCCTTTTTAATGTTGAAGGCACTGAATTTGTGTTGGCTTGTAAAAATGTTGCTGTTGAATGTACAGATTTGGGTTAAACGTGATTACTCTACATGTCCATTGGTGACTGAATTTTGTTTTAAAACTAATTAGTTTTAAAAAATCACTTAACAAAATATACTTAGGCTGCCTTCAGTTCAGGACTCAGGTCTCAGTATGTCTTCCTAATGAAGCTAGCCATTATCAGAGGCAGTGATAGGTCTGACATCAACATATCTATACATCTATCTACTGTATATATACTTTTTTTTTTTTGTATATCCATCGCCAAAAAATAAAGTAAAAGTGAAGCAAGTTCTGAAATTATTGTCAAAGCAAACTTCAACTTCTTTTTTTTATTAACTTTTTTACTAACTTGTTGTTTTTTTAATGTTTGCACCAATGAGCTGCTTGTATGCTCTCAGCAATCTATCAAGCTGTTGGAGCAGTCATGATGGAACAGTCAATGATACCTAAGGGGAAATTGGTACATGTGGATGACTGTAAGGCTGGTTGATGTTATTTTCTAGACAGTAATTGCCTACTAATTTAGTTAGTTTGTTTTCTACCCAATTAAACTATTATATATTTTGGTGCTACCAAAATACAGTCCCTCATCCATTAGTGTCTGCTGAGCCAGGTAGTTCAGATTTGCTGACAATAAGCCTCAGATTTGCATGGTACTTTTTTCTAACACTTTTCTTGTTTAGCTCTGTAAGAAAATACCTGCACATTCCAACTTTGTTGCAGGAACATGACAGTTTAAAGAAAAATCTAGCTTTTCTTTGCCAGCTCATTCATCTCAGAGAACTATAGAAAAATACATAATACCATTTTTTCCCACAGCAAATGTAAATGTGTCGCTTCACTGAATAAAATATTGTATTTTATGGAACGCTATAAGTCATGTATAGAAACAGATTTAGATCTTTCAGTGTGGCTGTGAATGCCCCCAACAGACTTCATTCATAACCGTTGTCATTTCACTGTCAGAGTGGTGCGCAGAATTTGGAGACTGAACTAAACTCTATTGTTGTTTCTAATACTTGTGGAACTTGCTCTTCTTCTGTTTTCTTCTATATTTTGTTTTGTTGTTGATGCAGCTGTAAGACTCTCAGTCCTCTGGCTCTGGCTATTGGCAAGGTCAAGTTACAGAGAAAATAGCTGTTAAAGGTGATGTTGAAAAAGGGGATTTTTTTTCCCCGTGGATCAACCCTGCAGCTTCCCTTGAAAATGCAGTGAGTTTCTAAGAACCTTGGGGCTGCTTACATGTGAGTGTCTACATGTTGGCTCACCAGGAGAGCTGTATGAACTCTGGCACTAACCTGGGACTCACAGTAATAAGCTGGCAGCCTGCCCAGGTTGTCCGCCCGAGCGAACATTGTTGGTGTGTGTTTTAAAACACACACACAGACTTCACAGTTTTATCATCTTGTGCACACAGAATATAGCTGAACTTTGATCTTAGTGCTGTCTGCACTTCTGTTGAACTGGAGTGTAGCCCATTTTCCCTTTCTGTGTATTCTGTTGTTTGCCCAAAACACACACCTAATCAGCACTTTGAGAGCTCCATCCCTACTCACTCTATCACAACCTCTCTCTCTCGCTCTCTCTCTCTCTCCCTCTCTCTTTCTCTTTCTCTCTCTCTCTCTTTCTCTCTCTCTCTATCTCTCTCTTTCTCTCTCTCTCTCTCTCTCTCTCTCTCTCTTTCTCTCTCTCTCACACACTACTCTCTCCCTCTGTTCCACCCCTCCTCCTCTTGTCCATGTCTGCTGGAGCCAACTGCCAAGGACTGTGGGATACATTTTGGCAGCATTATGAGCACTGCTAATGTAGGTCATTCCAAACTGTTTTTCCAAACTGTGTGTCTTTACATAGCTAGCCACGCTTTGGCTTTGCTCTTAACCTTCTCTGACCAAGTATGTGCAGATGTACATCCTTGACTTGACCCCTCCCTGTTTTTCTTAATTCTCATTTTATTGTGCAAACTCTGGTGGTCAGTCCATTGTAAACAGCACAAAAGAAATGTTGAATTACAATTCTACAAAGTATAATAACCATCTGCTGTGTGGGGCTTTTTGCATCTTATCAGTTTGATGTGAGCATTTCCACACAGTTAGAAACACCTGGCTTAAACAAATCCAGTCTAATACAACAGCCCTGCAATGAATCCTATCTGATCACTTTTTGTTGAAACTGTTTTAAAGATGTGATGATTTAATATTATGGTGGACTGTAACTTTGTGGTGCTGTAGAATTATATTGTATTCTACTAAGAGGTGTTTCTAATATTTTGCCTACACTCATTTACACATACCCGAGGCATTAAGTTAAAAACACAGAGTGAGGCATTTCATAAACTGCAGTTTCACATGAGTCTTCTCCAGACGAATTATTCAAGATCCATTTAATTTGTCAAATAGTTTGTACATCACGCAGCTAAGTGTTTTGTGAACAAATAATTACAAAGTTCAATTTCATACCTTTTATTATTTCTGATATTTTCTCACTGACAACTGCTTTGGTTGTGTGAACCTACTGAGCTGTTGTCAATGAGGAAACTGAAAATAGATAATAAAGCAAAGGAATTGTATCCGCATAGCAATCATTCAGCCACATAATGCTTTCTGCTGTTTTCACAGCTGTGAAACAATGGCCCTGTAAGCTTCAGTAGTTTAGGAAGCGACCGTTGTATAAAACTAAAGAAACTAAGTCAAAGTTTGTTTGGTTTTCTTACAAACTCACTCAGAGTTTTGAAGGTTACAGGGTTACACAACAAGGACTGGAGCTGAGTTTATCTCTTATGCAGTCGTTGCAGTTCTATACTGATCCAGTATAGACAAAGCTCAGATGTTTAGGAGGTTCACAGTGAAGTCATCGAAGATAATGTCAAGTCTCAAACAAGCAGTATGGTTATGAAAATGAGCACCTTGGCTCAAGAGCGGAGATTTTTATGTGATACTATCAAACGACACAACCTAACGCAGATCCTCAGTTCTGTGGGGGTGTAAAATATTTGCCAAGTTTGGCTGCCGAGCAGAGTGTTATGTTTTAGTAATGTGAACACCAACCAGGTCATGTGCTGTGCATCGGAAAGTCGGCCCAGTTTGCTTTGCTGTTACAGTTTTTTTTTTTTTTTTTTTTTTTTATCCATCTTAATGAGTTAATAGGTCTTGTAATGTCACTTGAAATCCTGTCTAGTGAGTGGATTTATATCAGACCAATCGTGATACAAATGAACTCATAATAAGAAATAACTGACATTGTCCTCATACAAGTGGAGGAACATCAAGAGTTTGTCAGACCCGGTAAAACTGTATTAGAAATTAGCAAAAAAATATAGTAGTTGTTACTACACTAGATGAATGTTAAGATGTACTTTTTGCAGTATGGGCTGGGTCTCTGTACTGTCATCTCATTCATTAGTGTATAGTGATGCACTGACTCGACTGGACCTTAGTTTTCAAGCTGAGGTCTCGACTCCACAACAAAAGTCCAGTGCGCAGTGTGGATTATGTGTCATGATGACAGATCTGGGTGAAACTTTCTGACTCACAACTACAGTCTAGTCCTCCAAGATGACAGGAATAACACGTGGATTCTGTTTTAAAATAGGATTTTCCCTTTAATGCTCACTGAATAGGACAGCTGTGTTGACAGTATCTGGGGCCCCAGTGCATGTTGGGGCCTTTGTGATCAAGCTCGATCTGAGCACGCTCTGCTGCCTCTCCACTTGCACTGGCTTGACCTCTGTCTGCTGCCTGGACTCTATTATAGCTGCTCACTGCACAAATCCAACCATTCCACTTCTTCATTACATTACTCATCAGACTGTACTGAAGCCTCTCTCTAGCTCACCAACACACATCTCTTTCTAACTGTAACGATTTAACCCTGTCCATGGTAACATACTGCAGTTTTACTTTATTTAAAAAGCAAATCTCAAACAAAGATTTTGTTTTTCATTGGACTAGTCGAATTCTCTGTATGGAAGTAATCACAGAGCTTTTTCTGAAAAGAAAAGCTGTATTCACAGCAGTAACATTTCACTCCCACACAAGGTTTAAATATACATTGATCAGAGGTAAAAACAAAAAAAAAAAAAAAAAAATAGCCCTCACTGATTTATAAGCTCATGGCGGGGTGCAGTAAATTGTGGAGAGATGTTCCAGCCCTGCCACTGACCTCTGGCTGTGCTTTTATCCTAGATACATTTGTCACCACCACACACTGGCCCCTTGCGTAGTGAAAGAGTTGTTTCTCATTTATTGAATCCTGCAGCCAGTGGCAAACTGTAATTTTGTCACATTACATTGCTCTTTTTCTGCTCAGCTTACTTTCAAAACAACGCTAACAGCATTATTTCCATGGTTACTTTCATGACAGTTTATTACCTCAGCATGGGTGAATATTGGCAGAACCTGCAGCCACAGATGTCTGTAAGTAATTGTGAAACAACATGTGTCTATTGCTGTTGTTACTATAGTTGTAACTGCCTTATTACACTGGGATATTGTGGGTGTACTGTAGGCATTTAGTGGCATCTCAACAGTTCCCAGCAGGACATATAATCTGACTGTGTGGACAGAAGTCTGGCAGTTTCAGGCCTGTGGTCCATGTGACCAGACTAAACAAGCTCTCTCTCTCTCTCTCTCTCTCTCTCTCTCTCTCTCTCTCTCTCTCTCTCTCTCTCTCTCTCTCTCTCTCTCTCCCCCCTCTCTCTCTCCTCTCTCTCTCTCTCCTCTCTCTCTCCCCCCCCCCTCTCTCTGTCTCTCTCTCTCCCCCCTCTCTCAAGCTCGCTCGCTCGCTCGCTCACACACACACACCCACACACACAGAATCCCCTTACTGGGCCAAAGTTCAACAACTGCATACAGATGCCTGCAAGCAATTAGACATCCACATGCAAAGCTACAAAAGGGAGCTGGGGAGGTTACTTTAGGACATTTTGTACTGTTGCCATGGTGAAGCTGACACTCAGCCTGCATCCTGCTTGAAAAAGGTCAGGTGTCTTATATCTTTTGTTCATTTTTCTTCCCCCCCCTTCCTTGCAACCTTGTGCTTAGCTACGGTTGTCAAGCTGTAAGGCCTAATAATAAATAATAAATGAATAAATGCATCAGTTCAAAAAAAATGGATCGTTAAAACACAGATAGAGCTACAGTGAAGCCACATTGTGAATTCAGAATGATATTAAGATACTTCATATTCATGCGCTTGAGCCAAATTTTAGCAAACCTTTACATGTTTTCATTAACTTTCAGTCCGAAGATTACAGTAATTAGGACAGTAGCGTTGTATTTTATTAATTAATCAACATTTCTTTCCATAACATAACTCACAGTGCCATCCAACTTTAATAAAACACGCCTCTTCAAGCTCTTATGATATGTAGGTCACTGGTATCAAAGTGTCACAGCAGCGCATTCACTCGATGACAGACAGTTTTAGACTATCTCTGAACCCCTGACCCTCTGCCCCTCCTCCATGTGACACAGCCAACCCTCCACCCCCCACCCCGCTACACCCACCCCTGACCCTCACATCACTGGCAGCCAATAGATTTGTGGCCTAATCCATCACTTCCCTCGACTAGCTCAACTGTCCTGGCACATTGTTAGCGACGAAGGGCAGGGGAACAATTGTTGACCCACCCCTCCCCACCCCCCACCCACATACACACCCACATTATACACTTAGATATACGTACACATGCATGCAGCACGCACTGTCACTCACACCACCCATGTGCTCCGCCAAGTGTACAACAACACGTGGCCTCATCGATCTTTCTCCTTATCTTGTCAAACCAGCACCTCCACAGTTTAGTACTTTAAACTGCAGTGCAGTGTCGTCAGTTTCCTTTGTTGGTTTATTTTTCATCATCATAAAGCAGAGAAGCGAGAACCAATGCGCAAGTTAGATCGACTCTACCTTTAGATGTGAACTGTTTTGGCCAACTCATATCTGAGTATGTTTCTAAGCACCTCTCTCCCTTTATTCTTATTTTGTAGCTGCTTTCTCTTGAGTTCAAGGAGGATGTTGAAAACTCATAGAAAGAAATACTTTAATTTTTTAAACTGAGACTGAGACTTTGTATGTTTAGTAAGCTGCGAGCTTACTAGTGTGTGATCTTTGATGTATCCTCCGTGTTGTCTCCAGGCTGTAGTTTCAGATGAACAGGATGCTAAGGGCCTTCTGACCCCTGACCCCCAGACTTCCCAGCACTCCCTCATGTTTGCATTCCACAACAGCCTATTTTCAAACGCTGGGTTGAATCTGCTCTGTGCAGGAATCTGGTGCTTGAGACAGGAAGTAGACTGTTCAGCCTCAGAAACATTCAGTGCGTATGTTGTGTAGAATTCAACACAGACACAATGCACTCCTGTATATCAGTCAAACACTATGGTAAAATTAATTGGGTTGATAACCAGAGTCTGTTTCTTTGCTCTCCAGAAAACTTCCAGACGACACCAAAGCAGAATGGAGCGTCTCTTTGGTCTCTTCTGTAATTGTGAGGCACATCCGCGCCCACTCCGTCAACATGGTACGCTCAGCTCTGCCTTACATTTTTGACTTTCAAAGCAGTGGCTTCTCTGTCATTTCCTGTTAGATGTTAGCACACAGTTTCCCTGCCATTGTTTTGTTTTTACCATATGTTTTGGCAACACAGCTTCCTAGCTCATTATCCCAGTTCCACTGTGGTCTGTGCAATAATCCTGTCAGCCGCCATCTCTCTTTTTGTCCGACACACACTGTATTTCAAGCCTCCCAAAAAACAAGGGGAAATTGCCTCTGCTGCAGTAGAAAGTTTGGATTCAGTTTCTGTGTTTACACAGAGATTCTTATCGGGCCCAGTCCAGTTCTGCACTATTAGGTGATGGGAATGTGGCAAATTTAGAATCAAAGCATTTTCAACCAGTCCGTCTCAACAGGGGCAAAAATAGTCAAACGCTCTGACACACAGAAAGTACAGCAGCAATGGCAAAAAAACACACACACACAGTTCTTTAGGGGTAGACGATTAAGAAGTACAGCTGGTTCTGCTATTTTTTAGTTGCTGATCTTTTTTTGTTATCAAAGGCGACAAACAAACACACCATCTCCTCCCATCCTGTCAGGCTCACCAGCAAAAAATGCCTCTAGACAAGAAAGTAGCTCAGAGAATCAGTCAGTCACACGTAGAGATCGTCTCTAATGAATGCAGACAGGAAAATTAGGCACAGAGATAACAAACAACTAGATGTGAAAAGTAGTTCACTTTAAACTGGATGATGTTTCACTCGTCAGACACTGTGCCATTCTCTTGCTTTTCCATTACAAGCCAGCTAGATTGAAAAGATTCAGAGTTTACAAGTTGTATAATGTGGAGGTTGGGAGCTTAAACTTGTGCTTGATTGCAAAGACATGGTCATGGTAGAATATGCCTGAGCATAGCAAATGCCAAGTCTTTAGTCAAGCATTTTTTCTTTCCCTTTGACCTGATTTTTTTTTTTTTTTCACTTGCTTCCTCTGGTGTGCAAGCATGCACACAGAGAAAGGCTTTTTAAATATCAGTTGTCAGCTGCCAAGCAGCTCCGCAGTCAGACACAGAAACCCTTCCACTAACCCAAGAAAAATCTCTCCCTCTGCCTTTGCCTTAGTTTATTTAAATTCACTTTTAGATACCCAGATTCTGGCTCTTCACCCACACAATGAGAGATTTTCTTGTTTTAGGTGCTGACCTTCGATGGAAAAGGAGTGAGCGGCCATGCCAATCACACAGCCGTCCATAAAGCTGTCAGGTACAGAATGAACTTTAAGGCCTTGCCATCAGAAAAACAACTGTATTTTTTAAATCCCTCAACTTAAAGGGATATTGTGTGGCTTTCACATACACACAGAGACCAGCCCACTCCACAATCATAAAACACTGTCCAGGAAAATGCAGAACATTTAGACTCACATTAACATCCATCTCTCCAAATGTTTCCACACACACACACACACACACACACACACACACCATGTTTTTCAGAATTGGTCTTGTTACATAGCTGAGAGGTCATCCAAACAGAGTCCTCAGAGGCTCTCGGCTCTGCTCCCAGAGAGCAGCAGTAAATCCTGTCCCTGAAGTGGTGAGGTGGGAGGGCAGCTCTGGTTTGGAGAGGCCGACCAGGCAAGTTGCATCAGACTGTTGGTTTTTTGCACTGTGAAGTGTACATTGCTGTCCCCAAACTGTGTAGCTGTCTTTCAATCTGTGGGCCTCGTCTGTTGATAAGATGTGAGCTGTCCAGCTCACGTCTCATGATTCCCATTCGGCGGGAACCCAGAGGCACTTTGTACTAGTTGCACAGTGCTCTAAATCTCAACAGTTTGTTTTTGTCAACATTTTAAAAATCAAGTGTACATTGAAGCTATACTAGAATATAGTGTAATATAAAAGGGAGAGTGATGTCGTTGCTGCCCCTCAACACTCAATACAACATGAACCAGAAACACACATAACGGTATATGTGGCAGTAGCTTGGCTGCAGCACTGCGTGGTTCTCTCTGTGAGCTTACAGTCATTGACTTTTTACCCATTTGAGTTTATAATCACTGCAGCCAAAACTGTCATTTCATTTATGTACCGGCAAGTAGAAACATGGCACTGTGGGTATTTTATGCTCCAGTTGCCAACACAAACTTTTATCAGTAAGATGTATCATCTCTTTGTCAACAGTATTTGCATCCTTGACATCTTCAGTGAGTAACCCTTTTTTTTTCTCTCTCCTTCTACAGCCATCTGGCTTCTACTGGACAAGTGCCCAATGGTAGGTTTGACACAAAGGAAACTTTCAAGAGGTTTATATTTTCAAAGTTTGTGACCGAAGTATCACAGGCCGGATTTACTGATCACTCTTTAGAAAACTGTCCGTAAAAGTAAAAATTCTTGAGCAAGGAACTGAATCCCAGTTATGTGAAGCGCAATGAGAATGTGTGTACATGCTTATAATTGTATTAACTATTAAGCCTAAGTATGACTTTAAATTAAGGACACAAACTGCTTCACAATCAGACAAGACAGGAATGGTTTCTTCACATGAGATACACCACCTCCCTAGTCTGCATTTTTCACATTGAGAACCCTGGAAAGTAAACACTGGCTCAGACTGGGTATTTTGTTAATGTACGGCGCCCTCTTCTGTTCAAAACAGTTGCATGAGTCTTGCGTCTTCTACACATTTTGGTCTGCTGGTGGCAGCATGGGGCCAGGTGGATATCACAGCAGAGACACCAGCTGCAATTCAAACCTTTATTTTTCAGGTGTGTGCCCTCAAACTGAGATTGATGTCGTGGTTCGAGCTGTTGCTGAACTTAGAGTTTCAGTTGGCTCTGAAAGGTCTGATGCCGGTGCCCACGGGGAATTTCTTAAATAGAATGTGAAAGGAAAAGTAGGACAGTGAGGGGGAAGCATGTTACAACAAGCTGACTGCTTTGCTAGTTTGGCCCACACAGAGCACTCCCACATCAAAGATTGAGTAGACGGCTTGATAAGGAACGAGCGTCACATGCCCCTGTAGTTTATCATATATGAGATCTAAACTGTTGTACCGGGCTGTTCCCAAACACACACACCAAACGACTTTGGTCCACCTTGACCTTTTTATCCTGCAGTGTGCAATCTTAGAAACATGCACACCGGTTATTTATTACCAGGCCTTTACACCTCACCTGTTGAACCGGTCTGACTGTAGCCTGAAGGAGAGGTGGGGGAGAATTAGGCCCAACGTGACTGTAATAAGCCTCTTCACCTGGCGGTACAGCAAGACTCCCTGCTCATTACCAACAGCTTTAAGCTTCTCATGCTCCACAAACTCCTGCTGCATGATGAATGTTATGGTTGAACGTTTCAGCACCATATTGAGTCTTGGCTCTGTAATATAATGTGATGTTTCTCTAGTGGGTTATCCAGTTTTTCTATGATTTCTTAAAAACACCAATATCTCACAGACGCATTCAACTCCCATACAATCGTACCCACAACCTGTGCTACACCTACGGCCAAATGCTGCACACAAAGAAATGTTTGAGTTTGCAAACCTCAGAGTGGCCAAATGAAATGTCTGCTGCTGCAGTGAATGTTTAACAACGTTAACAGCTAACTGGGTCTCTGTCTGTTCTCCCAGACTGCTGTTTGCTCTCCCTGGTGACTGTTGGCCTCCTCAGGAAGTACATCGCCTTCCTGGAGCTTCCCCTCAGCTGGCTGCTGTCCTCGTGTCTCTGCTGCATTATAGGCTCACAGGGCTACAGGCAAGCCAAAGTAAGCCTTAGAATAGGCAGTTTGTTGGCAAGACATGCCATTGTAGTCTTAGAGGGCACACATGTTTTTAGCATATTGTAACAAGAGCACATACAGTATTTGTGCTGAAGAAGCTGGAGTGGATATATAGTTTGTAAAAAGATATTCAACAGTAAACAGAGGAGGATTTAAACTGTCTCATTACACTAATACTACATACATAAATAAATTTACAATCTTATTCTCTCTCTTTTCTTGTCAGGCTGCCATGCTTTGTCACCGCACTCAACTCCTGTGGTTTCGTTACCTATACATCACCTTCTCGCGGTACATGTTCGTAAACACATTCCAAATGATCCCACAAGGACCAAAGAACCTGAAGATCTATTAAAAGTTTGTCCCATCCTGAAGCACTGATAGATTAGGTGTCTCGCTGCATAACTACTTGAATACAGAGGCGGGAGTGTATTTACAGGTTGTTTACAGATCTGATGAGCTGCTTTGCTCACAGTGAACATAAGCTTTCCATAAATAAAACTGACAGCAATCTTGAAATAATGAATTTCTTCTTGCTACAGAAATGTCTTTATAGTTTTGAGCCATTACACTGTATAAAAACAAAACGGGTTTGTATCGACTGTGGAGCTTCTTTATTTCATCTTATAACTTCACAGATTGTTGACAATACTGTAAAATATTTCTGGTGCACTACTGATTAAAAAGATAGATTCTTATATCACAGAGTTGTTGTTTTGTTGCTCTCAGCTGTGTCTGATGCATGTCGAGACATGTCTCTGATGCTCTTGTGAGCTTGCATGCTTTCTTCCCACTTCTCCCCACAGAAGTTCTCCTCTGTGACACTGCGCACAGTACCTGGATCCAGACAGTGTGGAGCAACACCTGGAGAGAAAACAATAACAACAAAGGACTTGTGACTGATTTGCATATGAACGACACAGCCCATTGTCTCCAGCGCATTTTAGTGACAACTTGGCTTTACCGGTTCAGTAATGCAAAGCGTTAGGTTTCAAGTCTGGTTTGTTATTTTCCTGATGTCACTGTTGGACCATTTAACTCCCATTGTGAACATAACATTTCAGCTTTCTTACAAATATCACAAAAGTATGATATTACAGAGCGGACAGGATAGTTTGGAGTTAAACACAGAAGGGCAATGAAATAAGTTTACAACACATGAGAGCAGTGTGACTGTCTTGTGTCAGCAGTTGGAGGTCATACCATATCCATCAGGGTTGGAGCGTGGAGTGTAGAAACTTTGAACTCCACAGATTTTACAGAAGGTGTGTTTAGCAACGTGAGTGTTAAATGTGTATGTGGTCAGATTATCCAGCCCCTGGGAAAGAAAAAAACACATTATTCACGCTCTTATGATTTTAAAGTTACATTGAGAAGCATAATTTCCTACCTGCAAGAGTGTGAAGTTATTTTTTGGAACAATGAAATGATGGTTTTGTTTCTTTGTGCAAATGCTACAGCTGGAGAAACAAACAACAAACAGTTTTTGGATCAATAGATTTTTTTCCACCTACAGTTAAAAATGTGACTTCTGGGTCTGAGTTACAATTTTGGCAGGAGACTATCAATTAATTTAAGATTTAAAATAAAAACCTCTCTTGATTCCTTCTTCATACAATTATGAAACAATATCACTGAATTAATTATCCATACTTGCAATGGAAAACATGGAGGTCTGGGGAACACCAGACTTGAAATCTAACAGCCCCACAGTGGCAGCCGCCTGTATGTTTCACAAGATCCATTCTGTAGGTATAAAGAAAATGTTCATATTTGAGTATTTTGGGTGGCAAGCCTTATTTGAGTCACTTTGCTATCAACAAGTACAAGAAGAGGATTGTATTTACCCAGCTCTTTCATAAAGGTCTGGTTAAACTGGTGTGACGTGTCTGTTGTGAAACCTGCTGACGTGGAACTGGGTGTTCCAAATCAAAACAACCACCCTGTTGAAGAAAACACAATGACGCTGATCAAGGTCCATCACTGATAACACTCATATTTACATTAAAAGCCGTTCACCTAGTTACGACTCTGACCCATTCACAGCTATTGATGTGACTATTGAGTATGTCATTTAAATTCAAAGTTGGGTACCTCTAAGAAAAGCCAGTGTCAAATTTGCTGTCCTTAGCCATGGAAACTTTCATTTCATGTGCTAATAGTGTCAGTGTCCAGTACTGGGCTATGCCTATTTCCTGAAAGCTTATTTTTCCTGTAGCGGTCTGAAATTGTCCATAATAATTCCCACGAAGGGGCAGGGCAACCTACAGCACATTTGCACAAACACATTCCTCAGAGATTGAACTAGTTCAGCCAGACACCCAGCTCTGAGATGGAAAGCCCTGGGGCGGTGCATCACGAGTTGGGTGTCATATGACAGGGTGCTGGGAGGGTTGGGTAAGGGAATGCTGTGACCCAAATACATAAATTAGAACTCTCTTAGCTGTATCATATCTATGACCCAAAATAGAAACCCAGCAGGCTGCAGACCCCCATCTGGGATTTTGCTCTTTGATTTAATTTAGTTTACTGTGCCACAGATGCCTTTAATGATGGTGGGAGTTAAACATAGAAAATAACTGGTCAGTACTTGTTGGTTCCCATAACCCACTTTAAAGACCACTGAGCTGAATCAGACGCTCAGTATGTTTTATCAGTCGGGTCACTTCTCTCCAGGACCATATCACAAAAACTCACTACACCAAATGAAAAGCCTTGTCTGACTGTATATGAACTACATACAATCTTAAATCAGTGTTTAACATGTGGAAAATTTCCAGTATCACCTGGGTATTGAGGTCATGCCAGGCTTATTTATACTTATGCTCATGGAAACAGGATCAAGACTTTTCCTGTAACTTTGACAATAAAAATATAATGGGTCACTGTTCTACCTTGGCATAAATTACTACTAAAGGGATTAAGTAGGAAGGTGGACAAAAAAATCTGAACTCTGACTGAACTGTCAGTCATTCAGCTCAAGCTATAAAGATAATAATATGCCTATAAAGGCAGAAATACTCATATTATGTCCTGTAAGGAAGTGTGCGTGAGTGCCACATTCAGCATTGGCTGATATCTCACAGGGCTGATGATGACCTGACAATCTGCTCTCTGGACACAGTATTTGCATCATGATAAGCCGAATTCATTTTTTTTTCTTTTCAGCAAAGACACCTAAATTCGAACAATCCCAAAGTGATATATTCATATCTTTTGACATATCTAGTCACCTTTTAGTTACTAGGGAAGGTCATTTGATGTTGGCTAAAAAGTAGGCTACAATATACCAGGATATCTGACTAAATATGGTCTCACTAGATCTCAAACATCTGTTGTTTCAGTATTAAGGTCCTGACCATTCAGTTTATGGTCATAACTATAATGGTATGTGCCCACCAGATACTCGGTATCAGCTAAATTTCCATTAAATTACATGTTTTTACATTGGTGATCAGGCTGGCTATATATGAGTGTAATCTTTATTTAGACGATCTGTGTAATAAGAAACCTGATGTCGATTGTGATTGCAAGTAAATGAAATAAAGAGGGTAAAGAAGGGCAGTTAGCAGTATGATCTTCCTCTTTGCCTCAAATACTCTACCCTGCTGTCACAACAGCTGGTGGCACGTTTACCAAGCACGTTTCCATCTGGTAACAGGCACGTTTCATGCAGATCAACGGAATTCCAGTTTGCACATGTCCCTCTGGAGTGCCAGTCACATAAATACATAGACTCGATGTGTTCTTATTATGACAATGGGTACGATGTTTTGTTTTCTAGGAGAAAAAAAAGATCGGACAAAGTCTACGTGTGTGTAACAAGCAGGTCGCACTGTCATAACCTCATATCATACAAGATTTTGTCTATTTAGGTCTTGTATATTCCTTGAATGGGTCTGTATTATGATCCCATAATTTAGTCATCAAATATATTACTTACTGTAACACAGCAACCAATCGCTGATCAGACAAACAATTGCGCCATCCAATCAGAAGCTCGGGCAAGGTTCCTGTTGCTGTGGTGGTTCTAGCAAATTCTAGAGCCAGAACCGGAGTGTATTCAGATATTATTCCGCCACGGAGGATATATCAAAACATCGTTCTTAATCATACAATTTTTGACAAAATCTTTACGTTTTGAGTAAACGTATGATTATTATATTAAATGTATTGTTTTGTATGATTCTGTATGTTGAAATTGTGTGCTTCACAGCCGTGGGGACTACTTTTAAAGGCGGAGGGATATTGTCAGATGACGTTGGCAGACTTCGGTATATAATACAGTGTTTGTCTGTACTGCAGTTAGTGTTCATCGGAATCCGACAGAGAACTATTGCACGCGAGGAAAGTATAGATTATACACAGCGTTTCCGCACAGTAAGTACCAAATTTATCTTGTTTCAAGCTATGTTATTATTACACTTTGAATTATTTATACAGTGAGTGTTATTGGTAACCTATTTTGTGTAAGTGTAACGGTTTTACAGCTTCGTTCAAAAAGCGTTAACGGTGGTATCTGTCTCAAATTGACGTTAAATCTTAAAGTAAAATCAACTGGTTTAACTGTGTTGTTTTATTTTATCTTTTAACGCGAATCACGTCGTCGACGTCGAAGCCGAAACACAGCAGTGGTTAGCTAATGTTAGCTACAGCGGTGACTCAACATTTCCAGTATCGTCCATTAGCGGGTAACGTCAGCTGAACAAAAGGAGGGTCAATATGATCTCAAAATGGCGCTTGGACTGGAATGGCGGCTGAGCTGTCGACAATAACAAGCTATACATTTTAAATTTAAATTTGTATTATAACACTTCTGTAATGTTTTCAGCTTTAGTGACACGACCCACCTTCGAACTGACCTTAATTTACATTAATCATTATAGTCATCGGTACATGTTTATTTATATGGAGGGTCATACAATGGTTCCTTGATATTGATGACTAAATCTGATGTGAATTTGTAAAATCATATGTCACACCATTACTAAGTTGTGTTTTTTTTTTTTTTGTTTGTTTGTTTTTTTTTTTTATCTCATTTCAACATAGTTGACAACATGCAGATCTTTGTGAAGACCCTCACTGGCAAGACCATCACCTTGGAGGTTGAGCCCAGTGATACCATTGAGAATGTCAAGGCAAAAATCCAGGATAAGGAAGGCATTCCCCCAGATCAGCAGAGGCTGATCTTTGCCGGCAAGCAGCTGGAAGATGGTCGCACCCTGTCTGACTACAACATCCAGAAAGAATCTACCCTCCATCTTGTCCTGCGTCTGAGAGGTGGTATGCAGATCTTCGTCAAGACCCTCACTGGCAAGACCATCACCCTGGAGGTTGAGCCCAGTGACACCATTGAGAATGTCAAGGCCAAGATCCAGGACAAGGAAGGCATTCCCCCAGACCAGCAGAGGCTGATCTTTGCCGGCAAGCAGCTGGAAGATGGCCGCACCCTGTCTGACTACAACATCCAGAAAGAATCTACCCTCCATCTTGTCCTGCGTCTGAGGGGAGGCATGCAGATCTTCGTCAAGACCCTCACCGGTAAGACCATCACCCTTGAGGTTGAGCCAAGTGACACCATTGAGAATGTCAAGGCCAAGATCCAGGACAAGGAAGGCATTCCCCCAGACCAGCAGAGGCTGATCTTTGCCGGCAAGCAGCTGGAAGATGGCCGCACCCTCTCAGACTACAATATCCAGAAAGAATCTACCCTCCATCTTGTCCTGCGTCTGAGAGGCGGTATGCAGATCTTTGTCAAGACCCTCACTGGTAAGACCATCACCCTGGAGGTTGAGCCCAGCGACACCATTGAGAATGTCAAGGCAAAAATCCAGGATAAGGAAGGCATTCCCCCAGATCAGCAGAGGCTGATCTTTGCCGGCAAGCAGCTGGAAGATGGTCGCACCCTGTCTGACTACAACATCCAGAAAGAATCTACCCTCCATCTTGTCCTGCGTCTGAGAGGTGGTATGCAGATCTTCGTCAAGACCCTCACTGGCAAGACCATCACCCTGGAGGTTGAGCCCAGTGACACCATTGAGAATGTCAAGGCCAAGATCCAGGACAAGGAAGGCATTCCCCCAGACCAGCAGAGGCTGATCTTTGCCGGCAAGCAGCTGGAAGATGGCCGCACCCTGTCTGACTACAACATCCAGAAAGAATCTACCCTCCATCTTGTCCTGCGTCTGAGAGGCGGTATGCAGATCTTTGTCAAGACCCTCACTGGTAAGACCATCACCCTGGAGGTTGAGCCCAGCGACACCATTGAGAACGTGAAGGCCAAGATCCAGGACAAGGAAGGCATTCCCCCAGACCAGCAGAGGCTGATCTTTGCCGGCAAGCAGCTGGAAGATGGCCGCACCCTCTCAGACTACAACATCCAGAAAGAATCTACCCTCCATCTTGTCCTGCGTCTGAGAGGCGGTATGCAGATCTTTGTCAAGACCCTCACTGGTAAGACCATCACCCTGGAGGTTGAGCCCAGCGACACCATTGAGAACGTGAAGGCCAAGATCCAGGACAAGGAAGGCATTCCCCCAGACCAGCAGAGGCTGATCTTTGCCGGCAAGCAGCTGGAAGATGGCCGCACCCTCTCAGACTACAACATCCAGAAAGAATCTACCCTCCATCTTGTCCTGCGTCTGAGAGGCGGTATGCAGATCTTTGTCAAGACCCTCACTGGTAAGACCATCACCCTGGAGGTTGAGCCCAGCGACACCATTGAGAACGTGAAGGCCAAGATCCAGGACAAGGAAGGCATTCCCCCAGATCAGCAGAGGCTGATCTTTGCCGGCAAGCAGCTGGAAGATGGTCGCACCCTGTCTGACTACAACATCCAGAAGGAGTCCACCCTCCATCTTGTCCTGCGTCTGAGAGGTGGTATGCAGATCTTTGTCAAGACTCTCACTGGTAAGACCATCACCCTGGAGGTTGAGCCCAGTGACACCATTGAGAATGTCAAGGCCAAGATCCAGGACAAGGAAGGCATTCCCCCAGATCAGCAGAGGCTGATCTTTGCCGGCAAGCAGCTGGAAGATGGCCGCACCCTCTCTGACTACAATATCCAGAAAGAATCTACCCTCCATCTTGTCCTGCGTCTGAGGGGAGGCATGCAGATCTTCGTCAAGACCCTCACTGGTAAGACCATCACCCTGGAGGTTGAGCCCAGCGACACCATTGAGAATGTCAAGGCCAAGATCCAGGACAAGGAAGGCATTCCCCCAGACCAGCAGAGGCTGATCTTTGCCGGCAAGCAGCTGGAAGATGGTCGCACCCTCTCTGACTACAACATCCAGAAAGAATCTACCCTCCATCTTGTCCTGCGTCTGAGGGGCGGGCAGTAAACTGGTTCACAATTCCATGTTAACTGTGTCTGTTTCCTCAAGTTATTGTGCAAGTTATATGTTCTCCATGCTGTATTAAAAAAAAAAAAAAAAAAAAAAAGTTACAAAATTTTAATCTCTTGCGTGACCAAAAATGTGTTTCACATCAGTTAATAAAAGGTGAACCTTGACTTGGTGTTGTTCAGTCTTTGTGCTAATCCACTGTTGAGATACAGTATAGCAGGAAAGAAGCTAATTGAGTAAAACTTAATCCACACATGGTATTATGGAGGGATAGTAAGGAAGTCTCTGTCACAGCATGGTTGTGCCTGGTATGAATATAACAGGTACAACTTGGTATTGAGTTTTCTTATGAGGTCCTGGTAAAGGTGCAGGAAACTCTTAATTCTTAATATTGTCTGTAATTCTAATACAGCAGGTGCATTTGTCTATAGATTTTAACATGCACATATAAAGTATGATAATGGTTAAACTGCCAAATTACATGAACTGGGGAAAATGCATGTTAGGGGCTAAACCATCTTGGCTTATTCTTTGAGGAAAATGCCCTGCAAAATAAAGACACCTTGGGAGCCGAGTAGTATTCACCACTGTTTTAATATAAACCATAAAATAAAGAGGTGATTTCCACTTTCATTTTTAATAAGCTGCTTTGATTCTGTAATTTTGTAGTACTGCTGCCATCAAAGCCACATGAAATCTTTTATGTGCAAGTACTCAAAAGAGGCACTTCTGTTATCAGTAACCTTTGATAGATCCCCAGCAGGATAAAGTGCTACAGGGGAAACTAACTGTGTCATGTCTACACCAAAATCACATCTGTAGCTGAATGCTGTTTGTAACGAGCATAATTTAAAGAAAGGTGATCAAACCAGCATTTTTATAAATCAGTGCTCATAATGAGTTTCCATGTCAAGCACAGTAAGTAGATAATGGTGCCCATGGATTTATCAAGAAGCCAGCACATTGTGATATAGCATACAAATGTATGCATGTGAATATGTATTAGATCTGGAGATTAATAATGGGTATGTTAATAATACAATCAGGTGTCTCATCAATGAATGAAATGGTAAATTAGTTTACAGGGTTCGAGTGGACACCTTTTTTACACCATCCTGTCACTTATGTTGCATTAAATATCATTACTGTTTTCTTTAAATGCTGAGTCATTTCAGAGATAGTCTGCGGGCCTGTATACTCAGCAGTATGGCCGGTTACATGGATCACTTGGAGAGGGTTTATAAAGCTAGAGGCCTGCTTCTGAGTCTACAGCACTCTTGAGAAGGTTGAGGACGTTTTCATTCATGAGGATGTGGCGCCATCTGTTGACAAAACAGAATTAGGGATCTGAAGGAGGATTCAGGGACCAACTGGGGAGGAGGAAATATACCAAAATCACATGTAGGGGAAAGGTTGTGCTGTGTAGTTGATACAAGAACATTGGCATAACAAGGAAATATAAAATATAAATATGATTTCCTTTGAGAGGGGGCAGACACAGTGCTACGTGGTAACATTATCAAAGGTTTGGTCATGGCACATGCAAACTGTGTGGAACAAAGGCACTCTTTCAGTAAGATAGAAACGTTTTCAGCATGAGGAAACATGAATATGTCAGATATCATATTTCTGTACAAACAGACTGTAGACTGTCTTATGTCCTGGTGGCAGGCAGAGAGGAACCCTGTGTCTGACCATGCTGAGGCTAGCTTATACAAGGCATGAAAAACAGTATGTGTGAAAAGGTCAGGATGGCATTAAGAACGTGCAGTCTAACAGATGAGATGAAAGACAATGTGTGATATATAGTGACAACTTAATAAAAAGGGTTTCCCTCTAGGATCAAGAATATTATCTGCATTTCAAACAGTACTTGTACTTTAGTAGAGTATTTCTGTTTCATTCTACTTTGTACTTCTGTTCCACTACACTTCAGAGGAAAATACTCCACTACATTTATTTGACAGCTACAGTAAGATTTTGCATAAAAACATACACTTATACAGCATGGATTGTTATAGATTAAACCAGTAATTACTAACATTTTTGGCTTGTGACTGCTTCCAAAAGAAAGCTCATTATGGTGTTTTTGAAGAATTTTTAACAGTTCCACCAGAGACGTTTCCCCTCCAAATAAAATGGTTTTATTTTAGTAGCTGTTTGAAGCCCCCAAAGTTAAAACGACCCAATATTTAACAAAAAAGAAAAGATTAGAAAAAAAAGAAAGAATATGAATTCGAATGATCTGGCGCTGGAGAATATACTGTAGTTGAGCTCCTTACACCTCACTGTCTGAACAGGCCCCTCAGGTCTGCTAGTCTGGGTCCTCAAACTACTCCAGACTCCAGGTTAAAAACAAAGAGACATTAAACCCTTGCAGCCTTCCATTGAGCATCATGTCAGCTGACTCTGTCGCTGCCTTTAAATCCCTCTGAATACTTACTTTTAAAGGAATGGCTTTTCCTAACAGTTGATAGGGTGTGTGGACATGCATATTTGTATGTGTGAGTGTATAGTATGTATGCTTTCATTACTTACTTCTTGGTTTGTCCTCAATGTTGATTATGTTTTTAATCATCTCACCTTTTGAAAACACTTTGTGCTTATTACTGGAAGGGCCTCAATAAATAAAATTATTATTATTATTATTATTTATTTTTGATACTTTAAGTACAATTGGTTGGTAATACTTTTGCACTTTTAAAGAAGTACAATTTTGAGTGTAGCACTTTTACTTAATTTAAATAAAGGACACCAGTACTTTTTCCGCCACTGATCTGAAACCACAAGAAAGGCTAAAGTTATGGCACTATAGGAATGTAGTGTGGATTACAGAGAGCACAAGGATTATTCTGTGGTATTTAACATCTAATCCAAAACTAAACTGGCTCAACACTGTTATGTGGATAATCTGGTGTCATCTGTTTATCCTGCCAAAGGCATTTATCTCATAGCACTGTTGACTTGACAATCTGCTTTTGGTTCAAGTGCATCAGTGTATGACAAAGAATTTACTTATTTACTTATTCAGATATGGAAACAACCCGTTTCATATGTTTTTTTCACAGAGCATCTCTACTCTGAAAACCAAAATAAATTCTTAAGGTTTCCCCATGTCTTGTTCATATGTGACTCATGTGTTATGATTGTCTGCATGCCAGTCATGTGACAGCATGCCAGTCATGTGTCATACACTTAAAACAATAGTTTCTATGAGCCTTTTGTTATCCTGAGGTAGCTGTATTATTTATATTGAAGTTGGAATAAAATATTATTACATACTCTCTGTTTTCCTTTCACCTAGGTAAGATAAACTGCATTGTTGTCTATACAGCTTAATGTGCCACAATTAAAATGACTTAACTCAATGTTTAAACTATGTAGGCCAAAAATGGGGACTATTTTCGGTTGCGGAGAAATATCGGTCGATGACGTGTGTCCAGTATAAATTACCCTGTCCCCCTGGCAACTGCAGTCTGAGGGAGGTGTTGATACCGGAAAGCGTGGCCAAAAACCGAAAGTGATTGTAAGTACAATCTTCCGTTTTTAAAAATGTTTGCAGTATTATTTTTTAGTTTATCTGCTGTAGTTTTTCCTCCATCAGTTTGTAGCTTCATTATTTTGTATTTGTTGTTGTTTATGTTCCTTTTTTAGCAGCTAACCGCTTGGTAAACAATGACGGTTAGCTTGAAAAATAACGTTTATCAAACGAATAATGTACTTGACCTACGTTATCAATGGCGTGCTAGCGGTCAGTTAATATATCCATCCTTAACTTGAACAATAACGAGAAAGACATCTACCAGTGTTAACAAGTAACAATGGTACAACATTTCTAGCTGTATCCTCCATTAGTGAGTAACGTTAGCTGAACAAAACGAAGGCAAACAACAATAGCTTATTTTAAAATGGCGCTGGTGCTCGAATCACCGGCTTCCTACCAGTATGTTCATGAGATACAGTAGGACTTGGCTCACTGTTACAGCTTGTGGTAAAACAAAATGGTCAATAGTGACCGAATAATGGCTGGGTGTAAATGAAAAACGTATATAATACGATTTAACAATATGGTGTATATCTTTGAAAGGAGGAAATAAAAAAATTAACTAAAAGGCCATATATTAAACTGTAGCTGTAAGATACTGTATTACAAATTGACAAGGCACTATTACATAGTAGGCTGGTCAAATTTTTGAAAAACCTTCTTGATATGGTCATGCATGTAATGTAATTTTGTTGTCCTTTTTACATTAAAGAGCATAAGTAATGTGGAGTCATCATTTTTCACAGGTGCAGACATGCAGATCTTTGTCAAGACCCTCACTGGCAAGACCATCACCCTTGAGGTTGAGCCAAGTGACACCATTGAGAATGTCAAGGCCAAGATCCAGGACAAGGAAGGTATTCCCCCAGACCAGCAGAGGCTGATCTTTGCCGGCAAGCAGCTGGAAGATGGTCGCACCCTCTCTGACTACAACATCCAGAAAGAATCTACCCTCCATCTTGTCCTGCGTCTGAGAGGTGGTATGCAAATCTTCGTCAAGACCCTCACTGGTAAGACCATCACCCTTGAGGTTGAGCCCAGCGACACCATTGAGAATGTCAAGGCCAAGATCCAGGACAAGGAAGGCATTCCCCCAGACCAGCAGAGGCTGATCTTTGCCGGCAAGCAGCTGGAAGATGGCCGCACCCTGTCTGACTACAACATCCAGAAAGAATCTACCCTCCATCTTGTCCTGCGTCTGAGAGGCGGTATGCAAATCTTCGTCAAGACCCTCACTGGTAAGACCATCACCCTGGAGGTTGAGCCCAGCGACACCATTGAGAACGTGAAGGCCAAGATCCAGGACAAGGAAGGCATTCCCCCAGATCAGCAGAGGCTCATCTTTGCCGGCAAGCAGCTGGAAGATGGTCGCACCCTCTCTGACTACAACATCCAGAAAGAATCTACCCTCCATCTTGTCCTGCGTCTGAGGGGTGGTCAATAAATCATTCCATGCTTTTACTTGATTTACATGACAACCTAACCCAATAAAAAATGAGAATTTAAATTAGTGTTTTTCCATTTGTCTTGACTGTAAGTGCTGCAAGAGCTGATGGGTTTCCTGAAATAAATCCAATTACCATTAGTTACCATTATATGTTCAGATGAATTATATATTTAAAAGATTTTTGATTGGATTCATAAAAATTAGACTTTAATAATAGTTATAGAATTATAGAGTAATTTATATTTGTATATGTTTGAAATCATTCCACATTAGCGTCTCTAATGGATTAATGCATTTATCTGGATAATCTAGCCAAATAAAACCAGGAAAGGAGCATGGACAGTTGTAAACAGCCCTGTAACTGGGTTCTATCCACTGTGTATGATCATAGCCTATTTAATGAAACATGCAATGGCACATTGAACCACTAGAGGTCACCCTCTATTTCCCACTATCACTGAACATATGTGTGGTTTAAAGTGAGTGCCCTACAGACCCCATTTGAACTGATTGTTTTCAATCTGTCAGAAGATATGCATCATGGTCTGAAGCAGGTGCATTGCTGATATCCAGAGTTGAGTTGGTGATGATTTTACATCTAAAATGAGCTAATGAAAGGGTTGTGATTTACAGAACCGTGCAGAAGTTTTAGACACTAAAGCGAGGATGCTTTTGAAAAATAATGCTATGCATATTTTTTATTTATCAGTTAACTTCAACAATAATGCAGTAAACGCTGACCACCCTTGGCCTTTAAAACACCACCAGTTCTCCTCAGTACACTGTCTGCTGTCTCTTCATGTGATTCCAGACTGACTCCATGATGTTGAGATCAGGGCTCTAGAGACCACACCGTCTGTTGCAGGATTCCTTGTTCTTGTCTCTGAAGATAGTTCTTCATGACTCTGGCTGTATGTCTGGGCCCGTGCTGTGGAAGAATGAAGTTGGAGCTGCTCTACGTTGGTATTATGTGGTGGATAAAACTTTTGCACAGTACTGAACCTTAAATAAAGAGCAACATTTTTATTACTAATTCACACAGAACTGAAGGTTTTAGCTAAACTCAAGTCCTCATTCATCTCTCCTGTGACTGTGATAAAAGTATGTGATGACAGTACGGATTAAGTACCAGCCAGACAAAGTAGGCAACTGCTCCAGACCCACTAAACATACAACATATAAACGTATAAAACACCTTTAAATACAATAGACTACATATCTTGCTTCTGTAAAAGAGCACTGAAATGCGTATCCAAACAAAGTGCTTGTGTTACCTTTTTAAACTTATATTTACCCAGAAACAGGCTTATAAACAAAGATAAATGAAATTTGTAACCTTAAATATTTAACTTTTAACAAATTTACATATTTATAGTTAACACACATAACTCATCATTAGCTGGAATTACATCCTGTACCAGAGTTTTAATGTTACTTATTCCCACTTTAACTAGTGCAACTGCAGTCGCACTCGGCACAACAAACTTTTCTTGGAAACTTAAAAACTTTTCCACTTTTTAATGTCATTTAAACACAAATAACTAATTAAAACAGTTTATAAACTTTACACAAACACTCACGCTCATAGTATCTGTCAATATAACGTAACATAACGTTTACTGACCTGTACGAAGCAGGTAAAGCAGAGGAATAAGGACACAGTTCGTCTTGTTTCCTTTCCAGATTGCCTCTGAGGAAACAGCAGCAGTTGCGCTCCCTAACCGTGCCCCCCCCCCCCCCCCCCCCCAATTTCCCATATGAACGGAGCACCTCAAGACAATGTATGACTTCTGATTGAAAACATAAATATATATACAATAACAAAATAATTTTGATACTCATTAAATGAATCTTACCACCTAAATGTGGTCACCCTATTTTCGGTGTGCCACAGAAGGTCAGAATGCTGTTACCTTGAGAAGAAGCTTCTGCTATCAGGTAGGCAGGTGTTGACCACTGGGTCCTAAATTATACAGAGATCCATGGAGGAGATATAACAGAGATAAAGACAGCCGGTAATAACAGCAAAAGAGTTGCTGAGGCCACAGCTAGTATGTAGTATAGGAGCGTGTTGCTCAAGTAGATCTCACATTGGACATGAACCTGTATCCTGAGGTCCAGCCACAGACTTTTTACTCAGCATCTCACCCTGTCAAAAGATTTGATGCCAGGTCTGAAGCTCCAGTAAAACAGACAGTTGACAACATGTCACAGAAAAGTGAAAATAAAATAAATAAATAAATAAATAAATAATAATTGGGTTTGGGTCTTAACCATAAAAAAACACACAAACATTTTGATTTGAGCTGTTCACATGAAATATCTGTTGATATGAACCATGCCTCATAAAAAGATGTCAGAAGACCTGGGATCAAGAAATGCTGATTTGCATGAAGCTTAAAGGGTGACAGAGTGACAGTGTGACCCCCCCCCCCCCCAACCACCCACCCCGTCTGAACGGCACTGCAACAACATACAGTGTTTCCCCAGTGATACATATGTTTTTAGAGTGGGACGTGTCATGAAATTTACAGTGCTGTTGGTCAAATATATGTAGTGTCTCCATAAACTCATTGTGCATCTACAGATAGTAAGTGATTTATCATTAAAGTTATTATACAAAGTTTGTGAGGCTGACGTTCCCAAAATGATGTGATGAGTGAAAATGAATTTAACATCTAATCAAACTTAATTTTCACATTTCCTCCACACGGTTTTATTTTCGGGGGGGGGGGGGGGGGGGGGTTGTTTTGTTTTGTTTTTTCATTTAAAAAAAAAAAATCAAACTGTGTTGGTGTCTCGCAACCCCTCTGTCAGTGGGTTTGCCCGTTGCATGACAAGTGAACCAGCTGTATATATCTGCTGGAGCCTGGGAGCTGCTGGTCAGTCGGGTTCACCGTGCGGGAGGAATGGCAGGCTGGGGGGGCTTCTTCGTTTCTCTCCTCAACTACAAGACGGAGAAATATGTCATCGCAGAAAACAAGAAGATCGGAATATTATTCAGACTCTATCAGCTGGCCGTGCTGGGATACATAATAGGGTGAGGAGCATTGCATGTTCCCTTTCACAAACATGGTATAAAGAAACTTTTAGAAAGTGATTCACAAGTTAAAAATAGTTGAGCTTGTCGGTTTTTACTTCGTGTTGCTGTTAAAGTGGCAGAGTCTCTGGGTCTCCATGTGTTTTGTCTTGAAAAGGTTTGTGTTGGTGAATTCATTAATGTCTCAAACTGCTGTGGACAGAGCAGGTGGTCTTACCCCACCCTTCACTGTGTGATGTCACACTGGTGTATGTGAAAGAAATGATGAAATCTCAACAGGTGACAGGGGCAGTGCAGTGAGGGCTGATACCAACCACCGGTTTGACCTCAGATTCAGCAAAGTTAAGATGAACTGACACATTTAGTGGCTGCTGCTGTGGCTGCTTGTAAAATCCTATTTGGATCTATGGCCTATATCGCAGCCGAGGAAGGACTGCTCATGTTCATGTGCTCTGGTTTTATTTCCATGTCGCTGCTGAGACCTTTGGTATTTTTCAATTTGCTCATTGGATGCTGCTCTCACACTCTGTGTATGTGCCAATCAGTTCCTCAATAGTTGAGTATAGTTCCAGTGGAGATGCACAAAATATTATGATGTAATCTAGGATAGTTTTACACATTAACATGACTCCTTCCATCTGCCACATGCTGTTGAACACACAGTTATAATGTGTGTGCTGTCAACCCAGACCACATGGTCACAAGCAAGCTGCTCAACAAGAGATCACTAATATCGCACTGTTGCACTGCGCCCATTTTGATATAAAATTTAAAAAAACTCAATTATCCAAAAACATAATAATACTGAAATACTTTTACATGAATTCAGCACAAGACTTTAAAACATGATGGATTCTGTCTCAGGTGGGTGTTTGTGGTGAAGAAAGGGTACCAGGAGAAAGAGGAGGCCATCCAGACCTCAGTCATCACCAAGCTTAAAGGTGTGACACTGACCAACAGCTCTGAGTCAGGGCTTCACCTGTGGAGTGCTGAGGACTACGTCATACCTCCAAACGTGAGCCTTACCTACCAGTCCATCTCCATCGTTCACTGTAACGTTAAAAAAGGCAATCTCAGCTGGTAGAGCACCAATATTGATGTCAGAGCGCTCCCCAATTACGCTGCTGTCGAGACAGATCATGAGGCTATTGACTGTCTGCCTCTGTGGATGTCATTAACCTCAGCATCTGTCTGGGCAGGTTAACAATATTGAACTTCGTGGGGAGTGTAATTTGTTTAACCTTTTGCTTTTCGATCTCATTGTCTGGACCTAATTTTATTTTGTAGGGCGAGCAGGTGTTCTTCATAGTAACAAATTACATAGAGACCCCCAATCAGAGACTGGGGTTCTGTGCTGAGGTGAGTACACAGAAAAAGAGGAATCTCATTAGCATTTTTTAATTTATCATTTATTATTTTTTCAATCCCAATATCTGGACCAGATCGTCCACAGAATTGCATTTTCATATCCAGCAGCTTTTATTCTGCCTCACAGAGTTTCAAGGTGCCGAATGGACGATGTCAAAGTGATGATGACTGCGTCGAGGGGGAGACTGTATTAGCCGGCCATGGTGAGGATCCTGGTTTATTAGTTTACATATTCAACTGCAGGTCCAGATGCTTCCACAGACTTTATCATTTCTGTTTTAACAACATGCTCTAACATATGATATTTACTCATGTCCAATCAGACACGATACACACATTACCAAATGTGTGTATCGTGTATTATTTTGGAATAAATCCTCTTTGCTCTCTTGTCAGGAATCAAGACCGGCTTGTGTTTAAACAGCACTGGGACCTGTGAGATTCACGCCTGGTGTCCTGTTGAACACAGCAGGAGACCCACGTGAGGATCCCTCCCCTGCTGCAGAACTTTGGAAATTAGCCATTTTGTGCCATTACATTCACACTCAGTCTGATCCCTCACAGGGACCAAGATATTTCACAGGTTCTATTTATTACTAATGCAGCCTGTCAGCTCCACTGTCAGCTTTTACACACAGCTGCCTGTCTGTCTCTTTCACTTTCAGAGAGCCCTTACTGAGCGAAGCAGAAAACTTCACCATCTACATCAAGAATTTCATTAGGTTTCCAAAGTTTGAATTCTCCAAGTAAGTGGTGCCGATCGCTGGATGGATTCAAGGCGCCGTGACACGGTTCACTGAGAGAGCTGAGGGATATACGTGTTCCAGTGGCTGCTTTAAATAGCTTTAGGGTGAAGAGAGCCTTCTATTTATACCAGCCTGTGCATTGCACTCAGTGAGACAGTGAAACAGTCATCTGAGACGTCCTTGACAGCGGGCCTTGCTCTGGACAGGTGTCAGATCAGATGGGGCTTGCCCAGCGAGCTCTGCTGCTCTCTGTTCACGTCCTGGTAGACAGCAGAGAGATGCAACAAGCCATGGCTAATTCATCAGGCAGGATCTTATTCAAACTACACAGCTATCTGTCTTATGTTTCCTCAGTAATCTTGTTGTAGTTATGCTTAATGTGGATCGGCAGGTAATAGAAATCCCTGTTAATGGGCTTCACTTGAAACGGCTGGCAACTGTACACGTCTTACAGTGTGACACACACTCTGTCCTCTTTGCCAGAGGGTGCAAAGGTTTGGTTTGACTTCTGCATATCTGAGCTTACAGTCCAGTCAGAGTGTGTGGAGTCTCAGTGTGAGGGCTTTTTCATGTTGGTCTGAAACAGAGTCTAAGATTGAAAGGTCAAAGCCAAATCAGAAGTTGAGAGAATTCTGTGGCTCTTACTTGGCAGGGTCAGCTGTCTCTGAGTCTGTTCCACTGCAGCACTTCTGCTGCCATGCGTCAAAACTCTCACTTTTAGTGCTGCGCAATTTATCAAAATTTAATCAAAATCACAGTATGGCCAAGTGCAATATCCAATTCCAATTCCAATTTTGATCAAGGTAAAATGCGTCACATTGTTGTACAGTGTAAAGTGTTGTGGTGCTACAGAGACGCTCCGACCTACACATCGTATTCTCCAGCCATAAAGGAACATGATTGTCTATCTATCTATCTATCTATCTATCTATCTATCTATCTATCTATCTATCTATCTATCTATCTATCTATCTATCTATCTATCTATCTATCTCTACAAGCCCTAACAAAAATCCCATCATCATTTACATTTTTTTTGTCAGTGAAAATTAAATGCAGAAAAGATCATTTCAACTGAAACCGTGACTCATATCACAATCACAATATCTGCCATAATAATTACAATATGATGTTTTTTTGCATATCCTGCAAAATCTGACATTTGATGCACGTTTGTCACGTCTTAACCTCTTAGGTCGAACGTCCTTGAAACGTCTGATGACAACTACCTGAAAAGATGCTTGTACGACAGAGAGACCCATCCTTACTGCCCTATCTTCCGCCTCGGAGATCTGGTCAGCTGGACTAGACATGACTTCCAGGACATGGCTGCTAAGGTACGAAGTTGACCAATGTGCCACTTAAGACTGTGGGTGGGAGTGACGTCAGTTCCTGGCTTCCTCGCCGTTATTTGATAATAAGTCATAATAAAAATCTAGGAATTATGGAAATCCATTTTAGCTGCTCGTGATTACAATAATAACTGTAGAACAACTCACTTGTGCTACAGCTGATTGCTTTTATAAAGGGGTGGGGTTCTGCTTCCACTGAAACGTTAAGTTTCTGTGGTTTTGGGGCAAATATGTAATTAATCCAAATTAAACAGTGTGGAGCAAAACAGAGGCGCATCTCTGTGCATCAAGGTGAAACACAATTCAGTTCTGCAGTAACAAACAGACCACAGCACAGCTTCTGTATGCTGTATTTTATGAACAAACAGTAGCTTTTGGGTGGATAATGGATTTCCCTTTTATTGGAAAACACAATGGTTTTGCAGAAATACAAAAATAATTGACAAATCAACCCTTGTCACAAGGTCCACTTGGTTTTTCCAGAGCTTCAGTCAGATCATGTAGCCATCATTAATAGATGCGACCTGCTCCGCTCTCGTGGAGATGTTTCGTTCTTATCACGGGACCCAAGTAGCAAATATTAGAGTTAAAAAGTAAATTCTATACTATACTATACTATACTATACTATACTATATATATACTATAGCTGCATCGCTTCTACAAGATAGGGCTGAAAGCTCTGGAAGACATTTATTGTCCAACTGCTATTTCCAAGGGAAAGAATCAACCTTCAAGCTCAACAGTTATCTTCATGCATTTCTGAGAACGCACCAGCTTCACCCACCGTCAACCAGAGGGTGTAGCCTTCTGCTAAAACCCTCCGAGTACTGTTACCGAACTGATACCTGTCTTAACTCCCAACAGCATATTAATAAAGCTGTCTGTTCTTAGAAAGAGATTCTGATTCTGAGATTTAGACACACTAAAACCATCATACCCATCCCATGTCCTCATGTTACATTACTGTCATGTCTCATAAGGGGAGAGCAATTAAATAACATGTCCTGACTATATCCCTGAATTATTGTCTGCTTGTCAACCTGCATACAGTCTGACGTCCTCAAGAGCTGCAAGACTAAAGGTGGGCACCTCAGCTGTGGAGTGACCTGCCTTAAGCATTCAACAATCAAAATCAGTTTTCTTTTTTAAGTACCTATCTTTGTAATCCCAGGTTTTGTTATAGGGCACAAATGCTGTATATTATCATTATAATTATTATAATTGTAACATGAGGGTTGGATATGTGGTGGTATGGATCACTTATGATAAAAGAAACAGCAGTTTTACTTTACTCCACACTCCATCTACTTCATAACAACAACAACACTTCCTGTTTCTAAGTCACATGTCACTAAACTAACCAATCAGAATTGAGAAGGACTTAGACTGAAGTAAATAAGAGGAAACCTAGAGAGATGGATTCAGGACGTTACTGTAACTGTTTTTAAAGATGCACACTAAAATATTTAAATTTGTAAATATGTAAATAATAATTGTATAAACATAAATATGTAAATAATTAACTGCATAACCTGTAAATATATATATTTTTTTTAAATTAACTCCAAATATACAACATGAATTAACATCTGAGTTTATATAATAACTATTATTAGTATTGTCAAAGTGTCTGTTTTGTCCTTCAGGGTGGGTCTGTTGGTATTCTTATTGAGTGGAACTGTGACCTGGATAAAGACTCTTCACAGTGTAATCCACAGTACAGCTTCACCCGTTTAGACATGAACCTGAACAACTCAGTCACATCAGGATACAACTTCAGGTACGTCCTCTCAGGCACTCACCAGGAAATAAATCTGCTCGTCCAACCTCTTATTTTCATCTCTTACTCTTTAAATGAACTGATTTCCCCTCCCTACAGATATGCCAGGTATTACAAGGATGAAAAGGGTGAAACGTATCGCACTTTGTATAAAGTGTATGGAATTCGCTTCGATATAATGATCAATGGCCAGGTACAGCAGTGATATGAGCACTCTTTTTCTTTTTTACTCTTTACATGATTTCAGTGATAGACGTGCAGTGACTCTCTGTCGTTGATTTGCAGGCTGGGAAATTCAATATTGTTCCCACAATAATTGCCATTGGTTCGGGTGTTGCTCTGCTGGGTATAGTGAGTAACTTACTGAAATATTATGTTGATGTGTAATTGGAGTGGTGTGTAATTATTGAATGGACTTAATTACACAAGATGTCATATTATTATGCCATTAGAGGGTAATGGATGACCATCAGTAACTAAAATAATGACTCAGCAGCTGGTGAAAATAAAGTTGATATATTTCTTTCCTTTCAGGGAGCCTTTGCATGTGATATGATTCTACTGTACATGATGAACACCAGCTCCTTCTACCGAGAGAGGAAGTTTGAAATCATCAACTTCAAGTATGACTAACTGTATTTATACACTTCATGATGGATGGGGCCTTTAAAAATCAATAATTTTGCAAAACTTGATCTTTACATTTGTTGGCACATCTTTCTCATACTGTGTGTATCAGGAGAGACCGGACCAAACACAAGGACGGAAAGGTGGGACCCCGGGAGAAGAGATCCAGGAAACCAGCTGCAGAGAAAGGGGCCGGCAACTCTGTCAAAAAGCCTGAGGAAGCTGAACCCGCCACAGAGAGCGAGCCATCAGTGGAGAGACGTGGTCCCACCATTCCACGCAACACAGGACAGAGATACTCGGCCATTGTCTCTACTCAAGGTGCAGAGCCAAGGCATCATATCACTTTCTCTCCACACAGTTAAGTTTACAGGCAGAGCAAGACAAATCACCCGCAGTGGTCTCGGTTATGTTGCAGGTGATGGAACCAAAAGTCGGACTGAGGTCCACTTCTCACCTCCTGGCACGACTGCTGGCATCCCACTATCCTGAGTGATGCTTGCCTTGACTGAAAATGTGTTGGTCCAGGGAAATGTCGATGTTCTGCACTGTGGGCCAGGACACTGATTTAGAGACACACAGTAGGGAGGTTTTCAGTGGCTGGGTCGGGAACCAAAGGTGGAATGTGGGAGATTACAACAGGTCCATAAATAATGATATACAAAAGTACTGTGATAATGCTGATGCACTTACAGTGACATAAGACTAAGACTTTTAGTGAATTGCCAAATATATGCCAGTTACTGCTTTAGAAATGCATTCTTTTTATCTGTTTCATGTCATAAGTTGCATTCAGAAAGTATTCAGACCCCTTCACTGTATCACATTTCGTTATATTGCATCCTCAAGCTAAAATCATTTAAATTAATTTTCCTCTACACAAAGTGACTAAGTGATAAATATCTCTGGAGCTCAGCCAGAGTGACCATCAGGTTCTTGGTCACCTCTATTTCCCAGGCCCTCTACCTGATTGTTCAGGTTGGCCGGGAGGCCAGCTCCAGGGTGAGACCTGGTTGTTTCAAACTACTTCCAATTAAGAATCATGGAGGCCATTGTTCTCTTGGGAACCTTCAATGCAGCAGAAATGTTTTTACAGCTTCCACACAATCCTGTCTCTGAGCTCTGCAGCAGTTCCTTCCTCCTCATGGGTTTCGCTCTGATACACATCATCAGCTGTGAGACTTTATATAAACAGGTGTGTGTCTTTCCAAATCATGTCCAATCAGCTGAATTTACCAGGCGGACTCCAATCAAGGTGCAGAAACATCTCAACGGTGATGAAGAGAAATGGAGGAACCTGATCTAAATTTCAAGTCATAGCAAAGTGTCTGAATACTTATGTCAATGTGATATTTCTGTTTTTTCTCTCTAATAAATTAAAAAAATTCTTTAATTGTTTTGACTTTTTCATTGTGGGATATTGAGTGTAGAACGATGATGAGGGACAAATTTTTTTATTTTAGCATAAGGCTTTGATTTAAGTGAAGGGGTCTGAAGACTTTCTGAATGCACTGCAAATTCAATACTTTTTTATCAGCTGTTGACCAGACTAATTAAGCACCATTTCCAGTTTGAGTAATATATGACAGGCCTTAGTTTTGATGTCATGCCATTTTATGGATTAAGTTATAATACTAGACATGATAGATTCATTGAAAAATAAAAAATGAAGTGAATTCTGCAAAATACCTTCTAAATTAAATGTTGGGTCATGAGAGAAATTATGTTTTGTTTTTTTAATGCACCTTTGATCAATGTGTAAGAAAATGTGAACGGTCTTATTTGTTCGTATTTCAGCTAGATGCATCATGCCCCTGTGTTATGACAGACATTTGAACATACTGTCAAACACTGCTGATGTGTTTCCTGCTCTGTGTTGACTTGGCTGTGCTGATTGTGACTTTGATATCTGCCATGCAATGGTTACAACACAATCAGATCCACAACAAAGGAATGCAGTGTGTCATGTGCCGTCAGTCTGCTGTGAGTGGACGCGTTCACTGGTGACATACAGGCTGATGGTTAATGGACATTGAAGTGCGAGGAATCCCTTCCTGTTTGTTGTTCCTGTTTCTATTTATTGAATATTCTTTATTGTTGGAAACAATTGTGTCTGTCATGTTGTTTTCCTGTCACAGTGACACTGCCTGATAAAGTGATTAATAATGTAAACAAACAACTTGTATAGAGGTATTTATTCAAATCAGTCATCACATTAGTTATAATCTAACCATTGTATCGTACATGAAATGTAATCTGTTACTCTACAGCCTACATTATTATAACTCTAGTATAGATGACTGTGAACAGAGCAGGAGTTAAAGGTTAAATAAGTTCAAAGTCACAGGTTAGTGTGGAGCAGGAACAAAAAGGGGAAAGGTTGTTCTGCATATAGTTGTTATTGACACATCCTCCAATATATCAACTGTTCATGATCGAAAAATCAAAAGTCTTTCACTAATGGCTTATCTACAAACAGCAGGGCAGACAATTTTTATTGGTTTACGTGGGATTAGACAGAAATAATTCATGTTTTTTTTTGTGGCAGATCATTTTAGTACACATGCACCATTCCGTAGAGGAAAGTCCAGAACAGGACATAAGTAAAAAGACCTCCGACAAGGCCTCCGGTGAAGAGCAGCCGCCGCGATTTAAAGCATTTGTTCCACCGCCGCCCGGCCTTGAGAATGAGCAACAGAGAGAGGAGAAATGAGGCGAGGAAATAAAAAATGAAGCCATACAGTCCCGTCAGCCCCAGGATGCCAGCTGTTGCTCCTGACAGAGCGGATACAGAGGTACGGCAGTAGTCCAGCACGGCGGCGTTGCCCCTCACTGCCACTTCACTGATGAACTGTGGTCCCTCACGCTTTGCCACAACTCCTGCCATGTTGGCTCTGGTCTGCTGTCACAGGAAGCTGCTGCTGTAACGGGGGAAGATTCAGACATGTTTACAGTACAACACTTAAATATTGTACAGTGCTGAAGTACCTTTATTTTACTTTACTTTCATTTCATGCTGTTCTGCTTGACTACTTTATTCTTCTTTACATTTATTTCACAGCTGTAGAGAGCGTTTGCTGAAAACAAAAGACCAACAAGACCTATGATACAACAAAATAAATAAAACTGTCTTGTTACACACTGAACTAGCCAATAGTAAATTATGATGTTAAACTCAACCAGTTAAATGAAAAAAAGGCTGGTTACACATTTACTGTATCCATAATAATGATAATACAATGATATATAACACTAAAAGGGATAGTATTTTTATTTCAATAAGAATTTGAATGCAGGGCGAATACTCGTAATAGAGTATTTGTACATTGTGATATCAATACTTCTGCCAAATAATTCACTAGTCGTACAGCAGGGTATGTCTACATTGGAAACGCTAATTTTTAACGTTACTTGTTTAAGAGATTAAAGCAACAGAGGCCTCGATATTGTAAAGCCCCATAATATGAGAGAAAAAGACAGAGCAAAGCTGTCAGTAGGCATTGGTCGATGTTAGCTTAGCTACTAACTACAATGAAGCAACCTGGCTAAATATATTTAAAACCTTGTAGCGGTGATAAAAGCAAGGCATACAACGACACAGAAGCTAATTATTAAATTAAACCGAAAATTGCACGGCTCTGGGTAGTTAAACTGCACATTAACATGCTTTATCTGACCACTAGTCAGTGCTGATGCTAATATGCTAATACCGTTAGCTCAGCAGGAAGCTCGCTAACGGCTACTGATGACAGCTTCTCACCTGAGATAAACGCAGGGACTCGTGGGCTCCTCACCACGCGATCACAAAAACATAATCTGTGAGATTTACTTCACACACGCGGACAGTCGGTTATCTTTAAAGGAACGTCAGTTGGTACAGTACCGAAACAGCACATTCATTCTCGTCTGGACGACACTCCTAAATCAAAGTCAGCCATGCTACTCTGCAGTGCATTGTGGGAGCAAGGCAATCATCAAACAGGAGGCGACAATATGGTGTGTTCTAGGCATAGAAAAGAGTAGGAAATTCTCACTTCATAATAGGGAAACGCCTCTCAGCTTCAACGCTGTTCTTGGTAAAAACAGAAAAATAAAGCAATTTTAAATGCTGTTACTATTGTAATTAATTAGTTTTAATTTCTCAAAAATATACATAGGGAAACTTTCAGTGTTTTTATACATTTTTTAAAAATCCCACAATGTAGTTTATAAATTGTTTAATATAATGGAATATATGTGTGCCCTTGTTTCAGTGACATACTGTAGTTTTAGCTATAGCATGGATAACATTTATATGTGAAACAGACCATCTCTTGTTTCGGATCTGAATATTTTGATTTGTCATAGGAGGGAGGATATGTGTAAATAATGAAACAAGTAATGACTTACTTCCATTCAGTTGTGCCATGGCAGTGAATTGTACAAAGTGAATAGTTAGAAAGAAATTCCACCAATTGGTCAGAAGTGGCATTGAAATATTTATTTCTAGTTAGGACAAGCCGTCATTTTTTTTTGCTATTATTTCCCGTTTCACCCGGATATTTATAGCAGTTATCGGCTGGGAATGATTACAACCGACTAATACAGTAACTTCCAATTTTCTGTTTTGACCCAAAGGCAACTGAGTTGACTTTACCCTCTGATGATGCCGTACTGCTGAAAGGAACGTGGAGGAACACATAGTGCCATCAGCAGTAATGTCGACCTATATCCTGGGTGTAGATGTGGGCACCACCTCGGTAAAAGCAGTTTTATTAGAAACTGACACCAGAGCGGTGACTGCGAGCCACGCTTTACCTACTACGTCCGATATTATCGACAGTAGCGAGATAAAGGTGAGTGAGTTCACGTGCCAAATAACTTCACCCTGCAGCCCGGGAATATGAAAGCGCGTGTGTCCAGTGTGTAACCTGGCTACGTTTTCAGGCTAAAGAGCAGGACACTGGGCGGATCATAGACGCTCTGAATCGGTGCATCGGCCTCCTGCCTAGAGACAAACTGCAGCATGTCAGCAGCATCGGGCTGTCCGGACAGATGCACGGGGTTTTATTTTGGAAAGGAGAGAGCGGTAAGACATCTTCCTGCATGCATGTATGTATGTATGTATGTACTATGTATTTTTGCGCGCTGTGGCATTTCACAACAACGTGTGGTAAACTGCGCAACACCGGCTCTGAGACACAAGAGTAGTCCGAGGAGCAGAGACACTGATTCCTTCATTCGTTAATTCATTTGAAGAGTGAAAAAGTCAGAGGAGAAAAAAACAGATGGATGCTGATTGGTGAATTATCTTCAGAGCAAGTGGGTCTGTTGGTGCGCGGGCCTGAAATAAACATAAAATGTGCAAAATGTTAGTAATTCCATTTATAACACTAGATACACTTTTTACTTTCACCTCAGTTTCTTGGCCTCAGAACATCACAGTCACTCATTTTCCATATTAAACTAAACAATAAATTCTTGTGCACAAATGTACAATCTTTAGATCTTTACTCCTCACTTTAATACAGTTATAAAGGGTTAAGTACAGAATGTACAGGGTAACCTTCTCTCTCATCCTCCTCCTCATGTGCAAAAGTAACATCATTAAAAACACTTATGTATCATAGTTTTATCATATAAATAATGCAGTTTAGATTTTTTACTTTTATTGTTGAAAACATGAAAATTTTTGTCCTCTACAGTAATGCAGACGGTTTTAACCTTTTCTACCTTGTTGGCCAGACCACTTATACTCTTTAAATGGAAACACCCTCAACCCGCATCTTATAACAGATGGGTGAAAGAACTTTTACTGTCCATCAGTCTAGAAAAGCTTAGATTCTCCCTTTAAGGTTCTTTGAACTCATTTGACAATACCTGGAAACCTCTCTTAAACCATTTTGAATCTTTGATATCTCTACCTGAAGGTGATGACTGAGCCCCCCCCCCCCCCCTTATTAATTATTATTAATCATTTATTTACTTATCTACTTATTTTTCTTGTTCTGGTTTCTTATTTTATTAATTAATTAATTAATTAATTTATCTTCTTTTTATTAATTTTTTCAGTTTTTTTTTTTTTTTTGTGTTTCCTTATTTGTATATTTGTATACTTGTATGAATTGATTGCTTGGAATCTCTACTTGTTTAAAGATAACTGTTCTCTCCTGAGAGGGGTGGGATGCTGGGAGGGATACATGGAGAGTAAATGGAAAAAAAGGTTGGATCTACTTTTGTTAATATGTAATCGACTTGTGAAACTACCTCCAATAAAGAAAATTATCAAAAAAAGAAAAAAAAAAAAAGGATAAAGACCAGAGAAAATCTGATGCTACCGGGATGTTTTTGTCTCAAAACAAAAATAAAACCAAAACCACTGAATCAGACATTAGTTATTTTGTGTGGGGGAAAGGTCTGCTGTCTGTTTCTTCATGTCTCTGTCCCCTCACAGGTTGTGATTGGTCCAACAGAGATTTCTTCACAGCCAGAGACACCAGTCAGCTGATCACCTGGCAGGACGGACGCTGCAGCGGTGACTTCCTGTCCTCCCTCCCAAAACCAGACTCGCATCTCAGTGTAGCCACGGGGTTCGGCTGTGCAACAATCCTCTGGTACATGAAACACAGGTCAGCACAAACGGCCCGTATGAAGCCTGTGGCTCCACTTGCTTTTGTGTGATGTGAAAGTAAAAACCTGGAGCTGTGTGGTGTCACTGCAGACCTGAGTTCCTTGGAGGCTTCACAGTTGCAGGTACCATCCAGGACTATGTGGTGTCCATGCTGTGCGGTTTGGACGGGTGTGTGATGACGCCTCAGAACGCAGCCAGCTGGGGTTTCTTCAACACTTCCTCGGACCAGTGGAACATAGACATGTATGTAAACAGTCTAACTTCCTGTTTTGATAATGCTTCAGGTCTGTGCTAAAGCTAGCAGAGCATGTTCTTAGTAAGAAACATCAGTCAAGTGCTAAATTACAAGCTTACAGTGTCAGAGTTGTTATGTTGTAACCTACGTAACAAGCCACTCTGTGTGTGCTCGCTCTAGTCTGCAGGGGGCCGGCTTCCCTGTGACCCTGCTCCCTCAGTGCGTGCCATCTGGTGGATTGGCGGGAAAGACGTGCTCTGACTGGCATGGTATTCCTGTTGGTACGCCAGTGGGAGCCGCCCTGGGGGACTTCCAGTGCTCGGTGTACTCCTGCATGAGAGCTCGGACAGATGCAGGTGAAGCAGGACGTCCCTCATGTGCTCTCATAGTTTATTCAGTTTAAATGAAAGAAGATAAAGAAGATGTATTGAAAAGATGTCACCCATGTCTCAGAGCTGCGATGGAAATGAGAATAATTTTCTCTTCACTGTCAAACCTCGTACTGTATCTGTCTCCGACATTCCCAGTTCTTAACATAAGCACCTCCGCCCAGCTGACCTTCGCCATGCCAGCTGACTTCAAACCTCCAGATTCTCCTCATCCCGCCTCCTCCATCTCCTACTTCCCCTACTTTGACTCCTCGTACCTGGCGGTGGCGGCGTCGCTCAACGGAGGGAACGTTCTGGCCACTTTTGTGAAGATGCTCACCACCTGGATGAAAGAGCTTGGTATGTGTTTTTATTTCATTATTTTCATTATCAATCATCATACGAAACGGAATGTTATTGATATTTCACGAGATACAAACGTACTTCAGATGTGAAGCTCTTCTAAACTCACTTTTTTTTAAATATACATTCATGGTTCCTAATGGATGTGTCCAAAATCACTCACTACTTCCTGTGTATTGCGCTACATGTCATTTGATTTGAGTGTCTGTATGGTGAGGGTGTGTCTGAAAGCTCTTGTGTTTTTGAGTGAAATGTTTTAACAACTATTGGATTTTGCTTTTGTGTTGAGCATGCTAACTCGTTAAACATTTATACCTGCTAAACGTCAGCATGTTGACGTTGTCATAGTGAGCATGTCAGAAATGCTGACATTAGCATTTAGCTCAAAGTACAGCTTCGCAGAGCTGCCAGCCTGGCTGTAAACGCCTATTTATCTACGCATGAGATTTACTGTCGGTGTTTCAGCAGATGAAACGTACTTCACTGATGACGCTGCCATTCACTTACTGAATCCGCCAGTCAGACGCAAACCAGGCCGAGCAGTTGGATGATAAATGGCGCCGTGCCTGAAAACTCCTGAATCTTGTTGAAGCTATAAATACTGTAACTGCGCGACCCATTTCACACCCCTGCTGTATTCAGACACTAAGCTCGGTGAATAGTTTCGAGGAAAATTGACACTTCAGATCAGACACTGAGTCTGACAAGGAAAGCAACGACCAATGGCGGCGCAGAGAGAGCGGTGTTCATGTGAGCAGAGCGTGAACTGTTAGTCGGTACATTTGAAACGAGTTAATCCACGGACACAGACCACAATGAGCAAAGTGATTGATCACAGATGGACAAAGTGTAAGTAAAAGAACTGATTATCATGAAGTGATGTATAAATAACCCCCCTCCCCACCCCCACCCTCCCCCCCTCACAGATGCTGAGCTGAGTGACACATGCTTATATGAGAAGCTGATTGGTTGCGCCCTGAACCAGGAAACCAGTGACCTGAGGATGAGTCCCACCATCCTGGGAGAGAGACACAGCCCTCTCTGCCTCGGTCAGGTCACCAACATCTCCGCCTCCAATCTCTCTCTGGGTCATGTGACCAGGGCGCTGTGTCGCGGAGTCCTGGATAACATCACCTCCATGATGCCTGCCGAGCATCTGCAGCAGGCGGGCGTCAGCAGGATCGTGGGCAGCGGGAGCGCACTCGCTCGCAATGAAGTGCTGAGACAGGAAGTGGAGAGGGCGTTTCCTCAGCCGGTGGTGTACGGGCAGAACGCAGACTCTGCTGTTGGCGTGGCCATGGTCCTCTGTGACCGAACTTGAATGAGACGCCACAGGGGAATCCCTTCCTGTTTGAATGATTAACTAATTTTGCACAGTTCTGAATATCACAACAAGTGGGTTGTGGAATATTTTGGACCAAAATACAGAATCGACCTAATAATCGACTGAAACTAGCTACAAATCTGCCTTCAAACATTCAAACTCACTGTGACTGAGCAGCTTTTAGAGATATACCAGGCATCTCTGGGTTTACTTTGTTGTTGTTTAGTAGTGTTTCTTTTTTTTCCAGTACTGAATCAGTATAGCAACGAATATTTCTGCTGTTTTGGAAACATGCTCCTCATCATTCTTCAGAATAAAATCTACTGTAGAGCTCTGACCAGAGCAGTGTACTGTGCAACAACAAAATGTGCTGTAAATTACTGTTGGTTTCTGCACCAACCCAGACGTAGTCAGAGTAAAATGCAACGAGTTTATGTTCATTCCCTGCGTGTTGGTTTATATAAAATCAATGAAGCATGAATAGGCTATAAAGGAAAAGATATTACCATGTAATTATTGTTTTCCTTCCCCCTGGCTGATGGTTTTTCATGTCAGGTTCATTTGTGATTCCCTCTGGGTCGAGTATTTCCAGCTCTCCACTTAACATCACTCCTACAGTCAGGAGTGCTCAGGGGGGGAATCTGTAGATTGCTGCAGACCTCAGTGTGTGTGTGTGTGTGTGTGTGTGTGTGTGAGCTTTTTGTGTCTGATGGATGTTTTTGTGGTGTTGCACATGTACAGGGGTCTGTGTCAGAAAGCATCTTAACCTTGCTCACTGTTATCATCCTTGATAATTGGTTTCATGCAGCTCGTATCAACTGGCTCATTTCCTGTAACTGAGGTGAATATCATGCTCACAGACCAAACACATGCAGCGTGTTATGATACATGAGATGTGACATGACATGAGGATTTTTTTTTTATATTTGAGAAAATATATTTACACAACTGGACTGAATAGGAAGCCATAGAAACATTTGTAATTCACCGGACTAATTAACTGTATGTGGATTTCTCTTTTTTCTAATAAAAAGTCAATTACCAGCTCATTGACTCTCAAACTTTGCCTCATGTTATTCTGAGTTGTATTAAAACAATCATTACAGCAGCAGGAATCTGTTTCAGTTTGATCGCCTTTGCCTCATTTTCCTAATGTGTGATATAATTCTGATGGAACGTAAAGTGATTCTTATGATCCGTAAAGTGGAGAGTTACTTGCTCAAGAGCTACACTTTAGTATTTGTTGAGGCAGGGGTGATTGAATGTTTACTTACTCAGTTCATCCCAGCAGATTCAAGCATTCAGGTTGAATTTTCTTTCGACTTTATCCATCCTGCCTTAATGTCAGAGGTCAGCTTGTGGTTTAGATGGTCTTGATTCATTTGATTCATTCACTCTTAATTTCTGCTACTGACAGGTGGATAAATGTCCTCAGTTTTGTCAGTTGTCATGTGATTACTGCATCTTCGTTTCCAAGGAGATGACAATAAGTTTATTAACCACTGTAGAATTTGTTTTGCTGTTGGTTTTCGTCATGACTTGCTGCTTGTTTCATGATTCAGTCTAGTAAGAGTCAAAAAGATCCAACTGTTAATCAGAGAGAAGACACGTTGAACTGTCAAGGCTGGAAACTTAACACTGTAACAGGGAGTTTGAGGGGCCGATGCCAGGGGTGGAGCAGCCCCCCCGATGTCTGGTGTGACTTCCTGTCACGAACAAACGGAACAAACAGCAGTGATGAGATCATGTTAAAAAAAATATTTAAAGATCAAACAAGTAGCTGTAGGTTACGTAAACGGACACCTACTGTACATGGCATGAATGCAAGAACAAAGTTAATGTTCTACTATAAAACTGAATGATAGAATCATGTTTCTGTGTTTGAACACCCGTACCACCCACGGGTGTGACGCGCCTGGCTCAATCAGATTATGGCAAACCATAATTTGCTGTTGGCGGCTTCACCAAGCTTCTTTCTTATAATAATGAATATACACTGACTACAGTTGTAACTATGCAAAACACAGTGTTATTATCATTCATTTCACTCCTCATGCAGATATGTTTTCTGTAGTGATGTAAAAAATAAAGCAGTATTAAGAATTTATTTTTGTCTCAAATTTTAAATATTTTTAATGTCACTTACATTTGATTTTAATGTTATTTAACTTTATTTTGACGGGTTATCTTGGAGTGTCCAGATTTATATTCTTGTGCATGGAGTCAAGTTTTGAATAGAAAGCACTTAAACTTCATATTTAAAAACAGAAACAAATTGATTAAGATGCACCAGACTGCACATTAACACAGATTAAGTTTTACTGCTCTGGCACCTTTTTGTATGACATTTTAATTATTTATGCCACCCATGTGTCAACTCGAACCATCTCACTGTTTGAAGTCTGCTGCCTTGTAATACTGCGAAAAGGGAAGTAGTCTTAAAGGAAACTGCACTTGAAGGCAGAAGCTCTGCAACCACACACACCCAGTCACAGGACCACAGCTGCACGAAACATACACATTCATTAAATGAAACTTTTGCGAGGCTGATAAGACACACAGGAAGCGCTACAGCAACAATAAGGACCAAAAAAGGAGACTTAAGAAATATTACACACGCGTGCCAGAAAAACCAGAGTAAGAAAAGCAGCATTTGGATCGGGGGGTAAGTGTGTCTTCTGGATTTTTTATTTTCAGAAACACATGAGAATATAAATTTTTTCTGTCTCTGCTCTTCCCTTGGTTTGGACTATTTCAGTAGTGGACTTAATTTCTTGTCTAAATTCCAGGTGAAAAAGTTGTAAAAGCTGTTTTCATAGTGTTAACTGCTCTGCAGCTCACACACATCATGAAGCACACTCATGTCACATGATATACTGCTGACTTGGTATGAGCTTGGAGGTCAATACAGCATCCTTTTAAGCCCTCAGAGCTCCAGTAATGTGCTCTGCTGCTCTCTAGGGCGGGTCACTTTATCTCCCTCTGTCTTGCTCTCATCTCTTTTACATGTAGTGAGCATCTTAGGACACAGAACAATAGGATTCACACACCCAGATTTCTGCAGGACGCTCTGCTGCATACTGTTGTTTTGCTTTTGATTTGAAGATCAGATTTTTAATCAAGAAGAAAATCTGGAGGGGGAAAAATTATTTCTGGTGAGTCAAACAATGTGTTATGTTGAGATTGTTTCAGATCCTGAAGAACATGTTCAGCATCTTTGGGATTGAGCAAATATCTTCTGTTAAATATTTATTTCCTTTCTTGATGTTGATGTTCTGCACAGCTTGGTTTGTGGTTATGAGCTTTAATTAGGATACAGGATGGATAATGGTACAGGCAGAGGGAACCGATTTCAGTCTCTCCATTTACAGCTTTTATTAATAATCAGAATCAGGAACTAAACAAAAATAACCATAACAATAACCAAATAATTTTGTTGAAAACCAAGGTAAATGAATATTACAGCAGCACGTGAACACATCGTGTGGAAGAATGAACACAAGTTTATGTATGAATTTTGAAAATGTGCTCGTTCCAGTTTTTACAGTGAAAGCTAATGTTTTATTTGATATGATATGATGCATCTAAATTGTTGTTAAGAAGTTTGTGTTTCAATAGAAAATGCACTTTACTTCTTGTTTTTCCTCCTGTGCTATATATATATTCCTCTTGTGATGATCATGGAGTCAGTGAGTCATTAATTCCCCATTTTCTTAATGAAAAGGGGAACAAGCAGCCAAAGACGTGGGTTTCCACTGTCCTGAACATGTCCTCCTTGATATCGAACTTACATTCTGCTTCACTGTGATCAACTGAATTCAGCAGGAATATTTTCACTTCTTTACTCAGCGACCCTGTTTTTACATAAGCAACTTAACTGTAAATGATCTGATTATTCTGCAGAGAAGAGGCTTCCAGATCGAGTGCTGTGTGTGTGCTGCTGTCATGGAAATCTCCTTCTAAATAAACTCCTTTGTTAGTTACTGAGGCTGAGACATCACATGTCTGAAAATATGTCTGTGTATAAAGGCCAGTGAGGTGATCCCCTGTGGTAAACATGTTTCAGACGCAGCTTATACAAACACACACAAACTCAGTTACAGTGTGTGTGTGTGTAATCTGAATAACCTTGGAGGGCAGAGAAGATTAGAATAAGCATTTTGTGTAGCATCATTTTTACATTCTGTGGGTGGCTCCCAACTGGTCTACAGAAAGTAAAATTTAATTAAAATGAAATTATAAAAAGATAGATAAATAAAAAAAAGATAGATAAATAAACAAAAGATAGATAAATTATATATATATATATAAATATATATATATATATATATATATATATATATATATATATAGTGCAGGGAGAGGCAGAAAATGGTCTTATTTGAAGCCTCCACCTAATTAATGTTAAAATCTAACAACAACAACAATAGATAGATACATACTTTATTTATCCCCTAGGGGAAATGTGTGTGTCCAGTAGCTCATTATTGATGATGATGATGATAATAATAATAATAATAATAATAATAACAATAATAATAATAATAATGATAAAAACAGTTCATAACAAATGAACAATAATAATTAGATTAGTGCACTTCCTGTGGCTGAGGTGTTGTATAGCCTGATGGCAGCAAGAACAAAGGATCTCCTGAACCTCTCTGTTCTGCAGCACAGTGAGATGAGACGTTTGCTGCAGCTGTAGTTGCTTCTCTGTCCTGCCAGAATGTTGTGGGGAGGATGGTTGGTATTGTCCAAGATGGCCTCCATCTTACATTGCATGCGTCTCTCCACAACAGTCCTGAGTGAGTCCAGACTGCTGCCAAGCACAGACCCAGCCTTTTTTACCATATTGTCCAGTCCCAGCAGACTGCGACATAAAAGACCTCCGAAAGTCCATGACCATCTCCTTGGTCTTGGAGGAGTTCAGAAGGAGGCAGTTCTTTTTGCTCCATTCGCTGAAGGCCATCATCAGATCCCTGTACTCCTCTTCCTGCCTGTTCCTAATATGTGCCACAATAGCTGTGTCATCCGAGTATTTCTGGATGTGGCAGGACTCAGAGTTGTATTTAAAGTCGGCCGTATACAGTGTGAACAGGAACAGAGCCAGAACAGTTCCCTGTGGAGCCCCAGTGCTGCTCATCACTGTCCCTGAGACACAGTTACCCAGTCTTATGTACTGTGGTTGTCCTGTCAGGTAATCTACAATCCAGGATGTGAAGCAGGGATCCACCCCCACCCCTATGTATACTAAAAACAACAATAACAACTGTAATATAAAGTAAAAACAAGAAAATATGAATAAGTGAGTAAGTGTGTGTGTGTGTGTGTGTGTGTGTGTGTGTGTGTGTGTGTGTGTGTTTTATTTGATAATTGGTTCATACACCTGTGTTGACTCCAGTAATAATACATGTCACATGATACATTGACATCAAACACATGCAGATAATCAGATACAGAAGATGTGACGGAGTGTGGTGGTGAGAGTTCGTTGAACTGATTCACCACATACTGTTACAGGTACTGTACGTACCTGTAGCTGATGAATTATCTGATCCACGAACACTTGTGCCATATTTCCATGCAGAGCACTGCAGACAGAGGTGAAGATGAACAAGACAGAAATGTTCGGGTTCTCCCTGGAGACGGACGACAGGACGGAGGAGGAGAAAACGAGGCAAAGAGCAGCAAAGAAGGATTGCCAGGAGGCCCCCAAGGCTCCCATGGACACCGATTACCAGGAGGAAATGGAGGCGACAAAGCCTCAAATCAGATTCAATCTCAACTTCGACAAGTGAGCCTCTCCATGCAATGATAATAATGGTTGCTACATCACAGGTGCTGTCTATGATCAAGCCCCACAGTGTTACTGAATGTGGAGCGTGAAGCTGCTTGACCTGTCGGCTGAATTATCTGTAACCCAGTTATTTTGTTTGTAGAGAGATTCGCGGTGAAGCGCGGGACAACAGCAAGAGAGACAGCAATACGTTCGACATCGTCAGGCTGTTTGAGGCCGCGGCCAGCCGGGACATCAGACAGCTGGACGGCCTGCACCAGTACCTGCACAAAAGCATGAAGAAACTCTCCGACTCCTTATGTGAGTGTGACAAGACCCACAATGCAGCATCTGCACCAAACAGTGAGCTGTTGACCTGTGTGTTAACCCCCTGAGTGTTTGCCCACACCTGCAGATAAGTCCTATGGTAAAACCGCCCTGATGAAGGCTCTGCTGCACATCAAAGACGACAAGAACGAAACTGTGGAGTTATTACTTGACATTTCAGAGAAGCTGGGCGACATTAACGAGTTTGTGAACGCAGCCTACACTGACAGCTATTACAAAGGTAAAGATTTCTGTGAATCTGGGAGACTTTATTTGACCCCGTTCTCTCTTTCTATGAGAATTGCTGCCAGAATAATCTCTAAATTAACTTCCGGCCATAAAAAGAATCTAATTGCAGTAAATGAATATAAAGAAATGTGACTGCTTCTCTGATTTATATTGATGTGTGGCTTCGACAGGCCAGACCGCTCTCCACATAGCCATCGAGAGGAGGAGTCTCTCCTATGTGAGACTGCTGGTCAGTAAAGGAGCCGATGTCCACGCCAAAGCCTGTGGGAAATTCTTCCAGCCACATGACGGACCATACTTTTACTTTGGTGAGTCCGTGCTGCTGCAGAGAGGAGGACTCAGCATCACTCGGAGTGGGAGTTATGGGAACATCTGTGTTGCTGTCACTGCTGGGTTGTTTCTCTGCTTCAGTCAGACTACACAACTAACGTTTTCACCTTTACTTCAAGCATTACTTTCTCATTTGATCTTATTTTTTAATTGTATTTCACAATTTTCCTTCCAAGTAATGTCAATTAGTTTTACACGTTTAGTTATTGCTAATTAAAGAAAAACAAAAGACAGTTCTGCACCACATAGTGAGACACACTAGCTGTATTGATCAGTATTGTACTGATTTAAAGGGGCACTCCAGTGGTTTAGTATTACATCTTAATACAGTGGGGGGGCTGACAAGAGATGGATTAAAACACGAATGATCAAAATCAATCCAGCAGAAGCAGAAATATCCTGATTTTTACTCTGTAGAGTGGTTGAAGCTCCACAAACATCCTACATTTCCCATAATGCATCTCAGTACTGTCTTTCATTAGACCCAACCTGCCTCTTAAATCCCCTCTTCCTCCAAACCCTCACACCCCGAGTTTGTAACACAGATATTTCAAACTTAGATAACCCTGATGACGTCATCTCGTGTTGCCCTCAGGTGAGCTGCCTCTGTCTCTGGCAGCCTGCACCAACCAGGCTGACGTGGTGGACTTCCTGATGGAGAACGAGTACCTGCGAGCAAACGCAGAGCTGGCCGACTCTCAGGGCAACACGGTGCTGCACGCCCTGGTGGTGGTGGCCGACAACTCCGAGGACAACACGGACTTTATCACCAGCATGTACGACCGCATCCTCAAGACCACCGCCCGACTGCATCCCAAGCTGAAGCTGGAGGACATCGAGAACCAGAACAGGCTGACGCCTCTCAAAATGGCTGCCAAGACGGGCAAGATAGCGGTCAGTACAGACACGGCTGGAGTAAAATGCAAAGGGGCCCAGGGGCAAAAATGTAATTGGAGCCTCCAAGCTCCGCTGAGCTGAGGTCTGTTAATTTAAATTTCTTGCACGTTATGATGATAATTAGAAGGATTTTTCAAACCTGTGAATATTAGAAATGATCTGGGCCCCCAGTGGACATTTCACTTTCAACCCTCTGACTTTCATTTCATTGGTCTGCAGCTTTTTTCACACATCCTGAAACGTGAATTCCAAGACATTAGCACCAAACACTTGTCCCGAAAATTCACCGAGTGGGTCTACGGGCCCGTCCACTGCTCCCTGTACGACCTGGCCTCGGTGGACTCGTGCGAGGACAACTCCGTCATGGAGATACTGATCTACGGCAGCGACATTCCCGTGAGTACCGGCATCACGGTCCCGGTCGGAGCAGCTGCTGTTGTCGTTCTGTCCTCAAACGTCTGTTTCTTCCCAGAACCGTCACGAGATGCTTCAGACGGAGCCTCTGAGCCGACTGCTGGAGGAGAAGTGGAAGAAGTTTGCAGGTCGAATGTTTTTCACCAACTTCCTGTTCTACATCATGTACCTGATCATCTTCACCCTTGTGGCCTACAATAAGAAGTCTGGGAAGGTGAGCTGCTGCACACTGAGTGACTGATGTGTGTAGCCATCCCAGGCAGACCTGCAGTGATGTCACTGATGTTTGTTGTCTGCTCCACAGCCGCCGTTTCCCCTCGAACGCACCACCAACGGTTACCTGTATGCTTCAGGCCAGCTCCTGACACTACTGGCAAACTGCTATTTCTTTTTCATAGGGGTACGTGGATGCTCTTGTGTTTTCGATTAAAATCCAACAGCTCTTATCATCACCTTGTGAAAATTGTATTCCACTCATGTGACTGATCAAAAACCTAAAAATCTAAATCCCTAGATAATTGACATGAAGAGGAAGCGCCCGAAGCTGCAGACTTTGCTGATTGATGGATATTATGAGATTCTTTTGTAAGTAGTAAAGCTCTTTTTCTGTTTTTGAGATGTGGTCAAAATTAAAGGTGCCCTGTGGACTTTTCTGAAGTTATGTTTACTTTCAGTGATTGACACCAAAGTGCATCGTGTGAGGTCATTTAAAAAACATTTAAAATCCCTCATTGTTTACACACATGTTTGCTAGTTAGCAGCTTTCTTAGCTCACTTAGGTCCAGTTCAGACCTGATCACACCTGGTATTAACATCCTTCTCAGGTGATCCAGTAACAAGCGATCAGCTCTAACTTCAGTTGTGAACGCACCCAAGACGCATCGAGGACACATTTGATATCAGACCACATTCAGACGTGTGTCCACATTCTTTTAGCGGCATGAATGTGTCCTGGCCACACCGAGGGACCGCCCACTCTACTAACGTCCTCTGATTCGTCCCAACACAGTTTCATAATGAACCCAAAATATTTTACTATTTCAAATGGATAAATCCTGATTTCACTGAAGAGCTGTGAGCAGCGCATTGAGACGCATGTTAACGCAGGTGTGAGCGAGACCTTTGCAGCACTTCTTTGTGCTTTACTGCCATCAACTGTCCATCAGTGAAACAGTGTGAAACCAGCAGCAGGATATAGTATATTGTGTTACTAGTGTGTGCACGTGTGTCTTTAGCTTGATTTCCACTGACAGCAGCCAACCTGGAGATGAGATGTGACACATCAGTTTTAGCAGTTAGCACGGCGGCTAGCGGCTCACTCTCTCTCCACTGCGTCTGTGTGTGTGCTGTGTAAGTGCATGACATCACTCCTTGCTGTTGTGTGTGTCCTCAGTCCGAACAGAGAGACAAACTGTCCGTGGAAAAGGGTCAATCGGCTTTCATTAACCCGTGTTTAAAAAAACCTGCTTATAGCTGCTGATGTTGTGGAAACAGATTATTTCTGTGTCCACAAAAACATTTTAAAAAGTTTCCCTTTAAAATGTTTTAAAACGTCTCTGTGAAAGTGTAGATGGAAAACAACATCAGGAGGAAGTGTGCCAAACTGTATCCTCTGTTTCATCTGGACGTGGTCAGAAATGTGCTCCGTTGCATCTTGACCACACCCAGCAGTGATGTCATGGTGTACTGACACACCATGGAGTACACTTCCACATCACTGCTGACAGCAGAGAAATTAAAATGCTAGAGGTCAGCAAAGACGCGGTTTTCAGAGGGTGCTGAAGTTGCTCTTTGACGATATTCAGCTGGAGTTTCAGGAGTAACTGTCTTCATATAGTAATGTGATCGATGTTTTCAGGGATTAATTTAGATTTTTTAGCCCAAAAGACAGATTCATATAGACGTAGTGCTTATAACAGGTGTTCACCTCTTGGATATGTTCATGTTCATGTTTTATTTTTATACATTAAATCAAAGAGGATTTCATATTTAAATAGAACAGTGCAAACAAGCACAACAGTGAATAATAAGAAGATACAAGACAAGATAAGAAGAAAGATGATACAGAAAATAAAACAGACTGAGAAAAAAGAAAACACACATGTGAAGCCCCCCCCCTTTTCTTGCTTTGATAGAAACGTGACATATAAGACTTAAATATGAGTCTCAATTAAATCCGCAGCTGTTGCCTCAACATGAAAGACATTCATAGACAAACTATATTTATTTATCATGCACTTTTCTTTATAGACATGGTATGTGATCCTCTGTAACAGCTGATTGTGTATTTGTCACTTGAGGCCAAAAATAACATGGACTTGTTTCGAATGTTCCTTTATCTTCATGGTGCAACTACATTAAACCCAGTTACCAGTTTCAATGCTGTGGTCACAATACAGACTCAGCAGAAGTGAGACTTTCCACATACAGGTGTATTTATACTACTAACAGTTAAACACCTCGACGACACACAGGTGATCTCACTTTAACTAATGACGTGACCTCTACAACCAGCAGGCCCCGTTCACAGCAGACATGTTCACTTGTCATAGGAGGAAAGACAAAGGTGTTACAGCGTTAACTATTCAAGTGTCCAGTAAACAATGACCCAACATGATCAATACATTAATTAACTGTATTACTGACACTGACACTGACACATGACTGATGACCTTTTAAAATGCGTTGGCTCGTGTTGTGTAGAACAGACGAGCGTTGTTATAATTCTCTGCTGTTTGCAGTTTCATGCAGGGCGTCCTCTTCCTGTTCTCGGCCGGTCTGTATCTGTGCGGCAGGAAGGAGTACCTCGGCCTCCTGGTGCTGTGTCTCGCTCTCAGCTGGGTGAACCTGCTCTACTTCTCCCGGGGCGACATACACATGGGCATCTACAGTGTCATGATACAGAAGGTATCCACACAGGCTGCGCTGCACCACGGTGAACGCCACGGCGAACGCCGCGGTGAACACGCTCACGCCTGAAGTCTCTTTTCTTTTCTCTGTAGATGATCCTCAGTGACATCCTGCGCTTTCTTTTTGTCTATGTCGTCTTCCTCTTTGGATTTTCAGCAGGTATTGTAATTTTTCTTCTGTAAATGAAAAACACATGATGATTTCTGACTTGCAAATACAACTCACAAAATGATATTATGAAGGTTTTACTTAGCTTTTTATTGATTTGAAAAGTAGCACTATGCTTTTACTAACTTTGAGATAAAAAACAGTATGGCCAACATGCCATGAATGGAGGGTGTAATGTTTACAACCTTCTTCTTCCTGTCTCCTGTCACAGCGGTGGTCAGCCTGCTCATAATGCCTCCTGAGACTAACACCACTGAAACCACTCAAAGTGGGAAAGGACGTTTCTTAATTCCCCTTAACCCTGATGAGGAGTGCCTGAAACCCGGCTTCAGTAACATCTCCTACACCACACTGCAGCTCTTCAAGTTCACCATCGGCATGGGAGACATGGAGTTCACCCAGGACTACGAGTACATTGGAGTTTTCTACGTGCTCCTCATCGGCTACATCATACTCACCTACATCCTGCTGCTCAACATGCTCATCGCCCTCATGAACCGCACCGTGGAGAAGATCACCATGGAGAGCACCAGCATCTGGAAGCTGCAGGTGAGGCACCCCAGAGGTCGTATGAGGTCGTGTCAGCTCCGGGCAGCTGCGGTTTAATGAAGTGCTGTGACTGTTTTCAGAGAGCCATCACCATCATGGACATGGAGAAACGGCTGCCCTGCTGTCTGAGGGGGAGGTTTCGTTGTGGGGTAGAGAAGAAGCTGGGCACTGCTCTCGGAGATGACCATCGCTGGTGTTTCAGGTTTGCTTCCTTCAGCTTCACTGCTCTCACAATCGGTGACTGACGTGTTTCCAGTCTTAACATTTCACTCACAGATGTATATTTCCATTGTAAATGTCCCCACCACAGACAAGCACCCTGAAAGCCCAGCTGCTGCGTGGAAATGAGTATCATTCATTCATTACATTCTCGGCAGTATGCGCAGCTAAAGTTCATGTGAACTGTCTGTACAGCTGCTGGACGGTTCCCCATGAATCCTTTTGACTTCTCCATTAGCACCACCACGAGGTTGACCTTTGTGGTTTTGATGTTTCTGCAACTGTTGCACAGATTACCAAGACATTTAGTACGGACGATTTTGGTGATCCCACTTTTCATCACGTCAAAATCTTTATTTACCATTATACTTTGGTTTGTGACCAACGACGGTCCCATCAGCCTCAGCTGCACTTTTATTTATTTCTAATTAGCAAACTAGGACATGCTAACATGCTAAATTAAGATGGTGAACACTGCAGACATTATACTTGCTGAATATCAGCAAGTTAGTATTGTCATTGTGGAAATGTTAGCATGAGGATAGAAGCACCACAGTCTCACAGAGCTGATAGCATGACTGTGGACTCTTGTTACCCAATGGAGATCCTGTCTGGTCGGGACATTGTGTCAAAACTGTCTTTAACATCGTCATTTTTCATTTTATATAAAACACCATATTATTTCTAGTTGGTTTCGCTGTGGGTAAAGTGTAGTAGTATAAAAGGCCACAGAGTCAGAGGAGATTCAAGCAGATCAGTCTGGCCCTAAAAAACAGAGAAAGGAACATGTCTGCTGTGTTTATGATGGTTGAATACATTTCCAGTAGTTGGAGCTTTTATCAGTGACAAACAGAGGCTCATATAATGATGGCTTACACTATTTATATGTGTACTGCTGAGTAGTTGGTGTTTGTGTTTCCTGTTGATATGAAAGTTGGTGTGAGAGGTTTAGTGCTGGGATGTCATGTGACCCAATGTTTGGGCTGGTGTTTTCAGTTGGTACCACTTCACAATAAGACCACCTTTATAAAGGATTTATAAATAGTTTATAATCAGGTTAACACTTTATAAATCATAAATAAACCATTATTAACAAGTTATAACACAGTTTTCATACATTGATGCAGGCTCAATATTTGGCAACATCAAGTTAATGCTTATTACTCATCAATCTGACTAATGAGTTACTACCATTTATAACTGGTACCAGGAGCCTTATAGCAGCAAAAAGAAACTTCAGCAACTAATAATAATAAAGCAGAAACAAAAGTTTAGGCTTGAAGATTTACCAGAAGATGCAGCTGTGTGAGCAGGATCGATCGAGGTGCAGTGTACTGTTCTTCACTAATTTGCCTTTGCTGACAGCTGATTGATGTGTCACACAGCAGACAGTAATTGGAGCATGTGTCTCTTCTTGTCGTCTCAGAGTGGAGGAAGTCAACTGGAACAAATGGAACATCAACCTGGGCAAAATCGATGAGGATCCCGGCTGCTGGAATCGTGTACAACAGCCTACCTCAGACACCCCGCCGAACAGAATGAACAGAGGTGAACGAACATGTTTGCAGACTCAAAAGTTTCCGGATTAGAAAAAGTCTTTTTAGGCTTTTTCTCTGCGACGGGAGAAGTAAACCACCTCCAGTAACATTTCCTCCTTCTTCCACAGGGAGGAGCTGGAGAGGCTTCTTCACGGAGGGCAGCCAGCGGCGGCAGCAGACACACCAGTCCACAGAGATGGGTCTACTGAGCAACACACAGGCCTAAAGAGACAAAAGAGAGCCTCACTCTGGCTGCTCAGCCTGACTGACCTGAGCAACACGGCATTAAAACCTCAAGACATTATTCACTTTCAGTTCCTCAAGAAATTTTTACTGCCAAACGGGTGAACTGCCTCTCTGACTGACTGATACTCCAGTTGTCAGCTTGGTTTTAAATTTAATCTTGGAGGGGTGATATTTCACTGACATGAAGAGTGATGAGGAAGCTGCAGTAGGTATTTATCTGACTGACAAAATGGTGTTAAGAAGTAGAACTTATCAATGCTGGAAGCTGCAACATGTGCTGCTTAAATACCATGTGTTTGAAACACATTAACCATTTCATCCAAAGGTCGCCGCACATACTGTTTCTGCCAGCACCTGAACACGACACACATCCTCTCTGCAAAGAAGGCCACAACCTGCCGGCACCTATGGCATCGCTCAAAATCCTCCGTGGAGTAATACTGATCAGGAAGGTGCTGATCCTGCCCCCCCGCTGCGTGCCCTTTATACGAGTCCCATTTTCATCACAGCCAGACAAGCTAAATCTACTGCAGCCAGATAGTCCTGCGGATTTCACAGCTTGCTTTGTCTACTTGTCTCCCTGTTTCTATTTGGCAGAGGTAGGCTCGGATAAACGGCATGACAGCACAGCAATTGGTGCAATCACCACCTTCAGCACTAGCTGTCGCAGTTACAAATTATATGTGGTTTGGACGGGCCTTGGCCTCGGACTGTTCAGCCACTGGTTAGGCTGATTATGTAAGAAATAAGTGTGTGAATAGTGACCTACCTGCTCATGCATGAAGCGAATAAAAGAAAACTGCAAATCACTTGACACATGTAAAGATAATGTTGATCATCCAAACTAGGGTTAAGACTCATTCAAAGCATAAATTAGAACTTTATTTTATTATTACAATATTACAAAAAGAGTAGCACAACTCTCACGCTCTTGCCTCTTATCTGTCGTACAGAATGACACAAAAGAAAGGCTTATGGACCTTCTTCCATTTCACAGCAATAGTACAAGAAACAAAGGAGAAAATAAAATTTAAATAACAAGCAAATCAAGTATTATAAATAGTCACAACTGCAAACTGAAGCTTTGAAACTTGGAAAAAAAAAAGTTACAACTCTGTAACTACACGTTGCTAAAATATATAATTACAAAATATTACTCCTTTTCTTGCTTTCCATAATAAAGAATCTCTAAGGAATTGCCTGTCTATTCAACAAAACTTCATAAAATTAAAAAGACCAGAAAAGAAAATGCTGTTTCTGTGTATCCTTACCATCTTCTTTCTCCTTATTGTTTGGGGTTTTCAGTAAAACCATGCTCATTTGCAAAGGAAAGTCCAAGGACCAAACACTTAAGGCTTTTTAAGGGCTGTTAGGGAGTTAGGTGAACAAAACATGGGCGTCATTGTGTTTATACACACACACACACACACACACACACACACACACACACTCTCTCTCTTACACACACACACACACACACACACATACACGCGCACACACACCCTGAACTCTACCCACATCAGCAGGCAACATTCACACACACAATCATTACATTTTTTAAAGTTACAGTAGTCTAGTAGGTAAGCCAGTGTACAATAAAATAAACAATGCATTTGCTGTTTCACTTTAAACTCAAAAGTCAGTTTTGTTTACCTCTGATCTTGCAAGTGATCAATTTGGTCTTTTCAGCCGGACTTCACATCAGAATCAGTAGCAACTACACAAAACTTAATTCACTTAAGTTCCTGCTGTCGGGATCAAAACTCTGGTTAGACTCTACATGACATTAGTAACACTATTATTTCTTCTACTCCAGAGTTTTGTCCTCGTCACTAAGTCGTCTCCTTCAAAACAAAGAATCTCAACATTCAAGTAATACATTTGTCATGGTTACAGAAATGATCTGAAAAAGGAAACAAAAACAAAATGGCACATCTTCATAACCGCGTGTCCTTGATAACCTGACTTTGGCCATTTTAAGGTTTGAGAGTTAAGCTTCTTCTGCACTTAACCTTTCGCCGTCTTGTTGCCAATCCTTCCTGGCACTGACAAAAGTCTTTTTTTAAACACCTGAATTCGTTGCAGCATTGAAAGCAGATCAGAGCATCACCTTTTTTTTTTTCTTTTTCTTTTTTAAACATATTTGCTCCCTGCTGGATCTTTACTATGTACAAACAACTTGATTACATGCTTCCTTAACTGACAGAGAGGAATCTACCTTGAATAATAAATAATTACATTTAAAAAGAATGAAACCTCGGTGTACATGTGCATACTGCAAGCTGTGGTTTGTAGTCTCCAGTGTCTGATAGCTTTGCATTGTAACAAGATCATTACTCTCTGTTAAGTCCTCTAATGATTGTGTTTGATCTTGGAGTTAATATGAGATCTGAGCATCAACACCAAAAATGAAAATGAGTCACTTGTCTGATAAAACAAAACCAAAAAATTCCTGACAAAACAAAAAAAAAAAACACCCGTCTGTAAATGTTTGAGCAGGGATCCATCTGCTTTTCTTCTTTCTTACATGCATAAGAAAACTTCACTGATAGGACTGAAGTTGAAATAACGCAGGATCAGTTAAGACCCAGGCACACAGTTAGACGAGTGTGATAGAGGGAATGACACACACAGTACAGACATGTTCACACACGCACATGAAAAAAGTTCCCTAAAGTGCCAGGTGAAGCACTCATCATTAACAAAAAAATAAAAAAAAGTAGCAATTGATCACTTGCAAGATTTATTGAAAAAAAAGAACAAAAAATACTGTTCTTCATTAAATATATTAATTTACCCTCTTTAACATTAGCGGTCATTTGTTTAAGTTATCAATTTAGTTTTATTCACGTGTTTCCTTTCTTAAGACTAAACAAAGGGGTTTGATAACTGTTGTGTAGACAAGGCCATAGCTTATCTGTACCCTGGGTGCTGGATGAGAGCGGTTCTGCCATCCCCAACCTCTGGCCCGACCCTGCTCAGAGTCGGCCTTTGCATCTTGCCCATCAACCCTAGATTCTGATCGCGGAAGTAGGGCGTCTGGAAGTCCCCACCCAAGTAATCTGCCGTTTGCATCAGAGTCGTCTGGGTGGAGGAGGTGGAGGAGGAGCTCGCTCCTAGCCTGTAATGGGGAGCCCCAGGGGGCCCACAGTCTAGCGTGGTGCAGCCCCCTGGGCCCGCACCGTGGAATGGCATGGCTACGTCCTGAGACCCGGAGCTGTCACTGTTGGGTGTGGGGAGGATGCTGCTGTTCCAAATGTGGGACTGGAAGTAGTGACCATTAGTGTAGTGGGCCATGGGACCGGGCATGCCGTTGTTGTTGACGGGGGGAGAGGGGGTGGGCCTCTCTATGGGAGGTTTCAGTGTGTAAGGCTGACCCACACACACCTCTGCAGGGTAGCCCATGCCCTTAAAATGGAAGGTGGGGTCCCTGGAAGAGTGCTTGCAGAGGTGGGTCCCACCGTTCTGAATGTGGGGTACGTGGGCCAACTGGTGCTGATTCCAAGAGCGCATCTTCTGCTGCTGCGTGTTGTGTTGTATCTGCTGCTGCTGCTGATTCAGATGCTGCTGCAGGTGGTGCTGCTGCTTGAGATCAGTGTGGCTGGAAGGCAAGTGGTTCATAGCAGCCACGCTGGGCGGAGGGTGGGCTCCCACCGGGGCCGTGGCTTTCTCTTGAGCGCCAATAATGCAGTTGGGTGGGGGGAAGCCAGGGGTGGCAGGGTTGCTGTGCATGGAGACCCTGGAGCAGGCGCTGATAAGCAGGTTGCGACTGATGGGGCTGGGGTTGGCGATCTGGCCCTCGCACATGGAGGTGGCTCCTGCGCCTTGGGCTCGAGCTTGGCAGAACTGGTTGATCTGATGCACGATGGTGCTCAAGTCGGCCTGGTGGCCCTGGTGCAGCCCAGCGGCCATTGAGAGTGGAATGGTTGAGGTAGAAACGGTAACATTAGGTGGTGCATCGCCATCTGGCAGCTTTCTGCCCCCCTGCAGGCCGGGCGGCGGCTGCTGCTGAAGGTGCTGCTGCTGAAGCATGACAGTAGGGGGCCCCTGCGGTTGGCCAAGGGCTGGGTGCTGAGACAGAGTCTGAAGTCTGGGTGGGCCCTGAGGGTGCTGGGCCATGGGGGGAGGGTGTCTGAGGCTCTGGGTGTGACCCTGGTGCTGAGGGAGGGGCATCTGTAGAGTCTGAGGTGGGTCCTGCGGTTGGAGGGGTAAGCTTTGCTGCGACCTGGGAAGGTTCGGCAGAGTCGGGTGGTGGTTTAAAGTGCTGGTCGAAGCCACTTGGTACGGTCCCGTGGGGGGGTTCATGATGACTTCAGGGTGCAAGCGAGCCCGGCTGCCGTCGAAATCCTTTAGGATGCCTTTGACTGTGGGCACCTTGACGATAGCAAGGAGGCCGGTCTTGGCACTGGCCTGAGACGACGGGTACGGGCTGTAGCGCTGGCCTGACGTATCCAGCCCGTTGACCGTACGGCGCACGTGGTTTCTCTGGGGGACCTTGACGCTGTTGGGGAAGATCTTGATGGTGAGGGGGTTGTTGGCAACCTTCTTAGCATATGCATCCAATTCTGCAGGGGTTGGAAATGGAGCGGATCTCATCCTTTGTGTGGTGTCCCCTGGGGCGGAGGACAGGACAGGTCAGAGGTAAGACAGAGACAGAAGACATGAAACAAAGAGAACGGGGAAAGAGGCTCAATGAGAGAGATAACAATCCAGGTAGAAGTGTATATACCACAAAAGAGCACATCAGTGTAATCTGAGCAGCTGAGAGGAACCCGATTTTGGAGGGCGCTCTCATATTCCATACCTCCCTGTTTTCCTGCTCAGACCCTCACAGCTCCTCTCACGAGAGACAAGATTTCATTCTCAGCTGAACTACTTGGGCCAACACATCCCCAGTCTACAATCCAATTTTGTGGTCGCGTCTGTAACTTTGAGGTCAGGAGCTTTTAGTGGCCTTAATTGACGTAGCATCCGGGCAAACAATAAGTATGCAGCTGGGGGGGTGGGGGTGGGGGGGGGGTGCTGCTGCTGCTCGCTACTGACTCACAAAATAAACAAAGAGTGAGCGAGGCAGCGATGGTCCCCTGTGGCTGCTTTGGGGAGAGGGAAAGAAAGAGATAGACGCAGAGAGCAGAGCTCCATGACAGCAGACAAGTAATCAGACACAGCAGCAGCAGCGGCTCTGATCTGCGGGAACACCTCCCAGGCCTCAGCTCGCAGACATTCGTTATACCTGCTAAGCACCGTGGTTAAATTTAACAGTGTCAAAGTGACAATGTGAACATGATTATGTGTTTGTGCATGTGTGAGCGCAAGGGTGCGTTTCATTCATGAGCCTGTTTAAAATGCAGGTGTTGGCTAATGTGTCAGTATCTTGTACAAATTGTACCGTTTTCGGTCCGTGTGGATGTGACTGTGTCTCATTTTAACGTGACTGTGCTCCTTTCCACTCACACTGAGAGTCAGTGATAATGGCTTTGGAGAATGACAGGCTCGTCTCCCCGGTTTCCTCCATCTCGCTGTCCCGATCACCTCGGCTCCGTCAGTCTGACCCACTTACACCTCAACATTCAGACTGACGAGCGCAGTGATCACTGGTCACTAACTTTCTCAATAGTTTTGTTGGAGGGGTTATTTTCGGTGCAGGTAAAATAGATGTCATCACTACAGCTCCTTCACTCTGTTGTCGAGTGAGCAGTAACTTGAAATGTCTGAGTTGCTGGCAGAGGTCTGCGGTTTCATGCGGCCGTGGCTGTTACGCTCAGTCTCACAGAAGGCGGACTGGGCTTGAGGGATGAGGGATGGAGCTGAACTGTGAGCGCTGACACTGCGGCACCGAGAGTCGTGCCAACTGGCTAATTAATTCCTGCTTTATTTGTGAACAGGAAACAATGGGCAGCGATGTGCAGGGCTGGTATGGGGCGGCACACAGGGGGCTGCTGTGACTAAGTGTTCAGCCTGCTGATGGCAGCCTCATTAATGCAGGGGTCTGGGCCAAGGAGCTGGAGCTCGACACCCGACATCACTGAGGCCTAATGTCTGTCGCTGAATAAATGCCAGGGTAAGCAAACACAGATAAATGAACAGCAGCACACAGGCTCACAGACGTGCTGGGGATGGACTTCACCTGTCAAACGCAGGTGATGATAAACGACCTTGTTTGAAATGATGCGCCACATAGTGACATAGATGAAACAAATACAAAGGTAGTTTGATTTTACCAATCATCCCACCTAGCTTACAGGCTATTGGTGGGTTGTGCTCACACACCATGAAACTCCACAAAACCCTTCGATTAATGCAACTTGTTCGATCTCAGTTCTCTAGATATATTTAGAGCTTGTAAGATTCTGGCGCAGCCTCTGCAACCGTTGTCAAAACCTTATGTCAGTGTAGCTCTAGAAAGGGAGTGAGTAGGTGGGAGAGAGTACCATCAGCTGTTGCGATGAATAAAACATCTTTCACCATTTTAGCAGAATGAGATCTGCTGGATGAGAGCGGGACTGTGGACAGCATGAATGAACGGTACAGAAGAACACAGTAACTTTACATGTTTCATCTGTAACATCTGTAACATCTGTCAGGGTTTGCCTTCTGTCAGATGAGCTGAGTTGGGGATATCAGGGTACATACTGAGCCAACATGGAGGGAGAATGTTGGGGTAATCAATACGAGCAAAACTGATTGATCAGAGCTATTAATACCTATTTTCATCAGCTGAAAAAACCAAATGAAGATTTGGCGTCTAATAAAATGAAGCAGGCTTTGTTTAGTAGAAAACCCGTTAACTGTGGACATGATGAGATGATAACAAGATGTATAAATGTAATATAATATACATGAAATCAATTATAAATTAATGTGTCTTTAGTATTAAACAATGTGCTGTTTTAAAGACAGAGAGAAAAATATCTTTCACTTAAATAAAGCAAGAAAAACAGCAGCGAGCATGAAACTGGGAACAGTTATTTCTTTGCCACTGGCACTTGTATAATGAGTTTTATACTTAAGTTGTGAGACTCAGGCAAACAGCAAAGAAAGCAATGTCTATGTCTGGAAACTGACCAATCCATTAAATTGGAAAAGGGATTATACATTGTTAACAAAGCTTAGGCGGGCATTTTAGGGGGAAAAAAGCAAATCAGAAAAAAAAAAAAGAGTTTAACAAAACTGCTGTAAAATGTGTAATGAAACTGGTAAATCATGGTTTAGCATTGTTTCCCATAACCGTGGATAAAATCGACCTCTTGCTGTTTACATCTGTTTAAGGTCCTGGCAGCTGTTGATTATGTGTTCTAGTGAGCAAGTGTAGCTTATTAGCATTTCAACCTTAACCTGAAACCTGGATTAGTTGAAGAGCTTAAAGCATCAAGGGAGGGTTAATGAGGATATGAGTGAAGTTTGTGGGCGGCTGCTGGTGGCTACGAGCATATCATCTCTCAGATCTCCAGCTAAGCACGTTCCCAGGGAGGGAAACGGGGGAGAGAGGCCAGTCTGGCCATGCGTTAATTACCCCGCTGCTAGCTAGCTAGCTAGAACACAAGTGCACAGTCAGCAGGCACTAATTAGGGTTTCTTTTATTCAAACTACTGTTTTCATTGAACAAGGTTTAAGCAGCAGGGGGGGGCAGGGGCTCATGCTGCTGTAAACTGCAATTTTCACACAAGAGCAGGAAATTAGGTCTGAAGCTCCAGCGTCAAATTAGACACATGAATTTTCTCACATGAAGAAATAAAATCCTCCTTAACATTTCAGCAGACTTTTGAACAGAGCGTCCCACGCTGACAGATCAGCATCGCAAGACCTCTGAAAAATGGAAAATATTATGAGAAAGAGGAAGAGGAGATGGTTGCTTTTGATCTCAGTTGGGACTGAGATGTGAAAATCAGCCAAGCGGTCCAGCTGTACTCACTGTTTGTTCTGCCTGTAAGAGCTGAGGACCCAGGGCCACTTCCTGGCACTCGAGTCATCCTGCCTGGAGGATGAGCCGTTTTCTCCGTGACCCGCTGTGTCTCAGCGTACCTGATCTACTCCTCTGACAAGCCTTTACATTTCACAGCCTGCGCCTGTTCACAGTCACTCCCTGATGATAAATAGAGCAGCTGCTCCGGCCTCGTCTCTGACAGCAACCTGCAAGCTCGTAACTTTAAACGACTCTGCACAGACTCACCCGCAGGAGAGAAGGCGATCTGGAGCTCTTAGAAAATAGAGGGAGGGGGAAACGTCAAAAGACGAGATTCTGTAACGCAAGACGTCACGTTACAGTGCACTGAGTAGCTGCAGGGACAGAGGTCACACAAATCGAAGCTAATTTTGTAAACTCTCCATCTCCAACATTTTTTTTTTTTTCTGGGAACTAAAGACTGCAGAGTATTGAAGATCTAGTCTATGAGTTTCACCTAACAGCAGTCAAGCACATCTCCTCTGGAGTTAAACTGTCAAATTATCTTCAGTTCTGGGTAAATGACGGGGCTCTGGAGAGACGATGAGTCCCGTGGACAGCCAGGAGCGAGGCGGCGGTGTTACTGTAGGGCTGAGGCCTGGTTCTGGCTGTGTGGCAGCGCACAGGGAACTCACGCTTCAAAAATATGACAGCTGCACAACCTGCAGACATGCAGAAGGTGATCTACAGGGGCCGGATAGTGTATGTACAGGTTTTATTCTTTTTTGTTTGCTTTTTCCTGAGGTACTTTGATTAAAAAAAAAAAAAAAAGATTTAGTCTAAATGAAATACAGCTCTGTGCCTTTTGATGTAACACCATGTCTGTTAATAGTACTTTGAAGAGCAGATGAAAAGGAAAAGCATTATGAAAGAATGACGAGGAGGAAAAAAAAAAAAAACAACAAAAAAACAAAAAAAACAGATTGAAATTACACTTCTAGGAACTGCCGTGCAGTGGGAAGCATGCTCCATCACCAAAATGGATTACAGTGTTGGGCAGAAAAGCAAATTGAACTCCAGTTGCGCCTCGTGCTCTGATGTGTCTTAGTGTGTCACATAAAGGAAGAGCAGAGAAACTGTCTAGCTGATGGCTGCACCATGTCACAAGTCTGCCTGAGTGAGGCAGCAGACGCTGGCACTTAACAGACTCCCTCACGCTCGCTGATCTCCTGGGGGTTGGCTGATTACTGTGATTCTGAAATTACAGTCTTGATGAGCTGGAGCATTTTACAAAAAAAAAAAAATTGCTGCAGAAATGGGTCAGGCTGGGGCTGAGTTCTACTCAGAGAGAAACTGGCAGGAGGAAAAGGAGACGTAGACTTTTCATGATTGAACAAACAAGGCTGACCAACTGGATGGGCCACGATCAATGTCTGGGAAGGGACTGATTTTCTTGGGTACGACGTAGATGCAAGAATTTACATGGATTTACGTTTGAATGAGTTATAAAAAGGAATAAATGATCATTTGCACTTTTAAAAACTGTGAAATGTTAAAACGTGTTTAGGCTGAAGAGATAGACAGTGCTGCCGCCCCTCACACCCTACAGGGTCTGAGTTTGTCAGCAGTTGAGCTGTACAATTTAGACACATTGAGTTAACTGGGCCAGTTCAGACTAGTCTGCTGTTAAACCGGGGCAGCAGATTGTGTCTTAAATTCACTCACATTACAGGATCATCAGGGCAAAACCACTCAGGCACAATCTGTCTGCCGGCCTGACAGTAGCTGACTCTTCCTGATGGTGAAAAGTAACTGAGACGATCAGATGTAACACATGAGTGTGGCGATGATGTTGTAGTAAGCACACAGGACCAGACAGATCTTTAGGGGCGATAAGGGAGGGAGGGAGGGAGGGAGCGAGCTAGTTCACTGTTCATCAGCAAATTAATGGCGCAGTTCATCCTCATTTCCCTTGAAGACAGATCTGTGGTCCTGGAGCACAAAAATATTCTTTCTCTCTTTCTGGTTTTAACACAGAGATGGAGAAGAGAACCAGGCCAGGGCTGGCATGGGGATCTGACGTGGGGTGGGCAGCAGGATTGTAACAGCTTGGTTTATTGTGTGGGATGGTGGTGGTAGTTAATAGTGTGTGTGTGTGTGTGTGCGTGTGTGTGTGTGTGTGTGTGAGAGAGAGTGTGTGTCTCGAGATCAGTACTTACATTTCTGAAGTCCAGTGTTCATCTGCGTGTGGGGGAGAAGCTGGAGGGGGAGGTCACCTGGCCCCGGCAGACAGGCCAGCATTTCACACAGACACTAATGCAACATGGGACACACACTTCTCCTCACACTGCAGAGAGAGAGAGAGGGGGAGAGGGGGGGGGGAGAGGGGGGCGGTGGTCAGCAGTCAGACATAACTGCGAGGCAGCACATGGAGCGTGGCGATACAGAGGCTGGGTCCGGACTAATAGAACTCTGTGGCCGATCCCCGGAGGCTCGGGGCTGAGGGAGACATAGTTACCTTTCAATTAGAAACTGATTCACACCTGGAGCATCAGGTAAGGTGACATTTGATGCCAATAACAACTTCAATTAAACATCAAACAGCTGAAGTAAAACGGGCAGACTGGGCCCGAGGGGCTCGCAGCTTTAAATCGACTCAGTCCCTCCTCCTCCTCCTCCTCCTCCTCCTCCTCCTCCTCGCCCTGCATGTTAGTCAGCTAGTTGGACCCTGCTACCTGTGCTTTACCTCCCCGTCTCCACCAGACCATGCCGGAGGAAATTAATGACTCCTGTACACTCGAAAAGAACACACTCAAGATGCCTGGAGCTGACAAGTTAGTGAGTCTCTGATCGATACTGCAGTCCTCCAGACCTCACAGAGGCCTTTATTTTGGGGACATTAAACAATGGAGCCGGCTCAGGATGTGGTGAGGAGAAATGAACGAACAGGGCTACAGCTCCAATAAATGCCTGCCACTTTGTGCAATAACCTGATGTAATAGAGAGGGAGAAAGCGTTAGCCATGCTCCACTTGGCTTACTGCTGTATTCAAAACACCACAGATGCTTGCTTAATCAGCACTGAAGAACAGTCAGGGAGCAAATTAAGTCTACAGAGTCCGTGCCTTCCCCTTTTGCTGCGTGGCATCAGAAGAGGGCGGCAAGTGTGTGCAGACAAACAGCGTCTATGAGAGAGGCAATTACCCACAAAACAACCTTGGCATGCCTGTCTGCCGCAGGGTGATGACTTAAAAGTGTCTTCCCCCCTGCAGGGAGAAGAGACAAGTGCAGGAAAGAGTGACAAAGCGAGAGAGAAAGGTGGAAAGAGAGAAAGACGGATGGCAGGTTTGGGGTGGTGGGGTGCCTGAACCTTCTTTAAAAAGCAGGAGCTCAAAAAGGTCAGGATGACAGCTCATTTAAATCCTCCCAGTGAGAGGAGAAAAAACAAGCCTTAATGAAGCTGCCAGCTCTACACAGATACCTGAGAGCGCTGCACCTTGGGGTGCTGCAGGGGTAGGGGGGAGGGGAGGAAGGGAGAAAAGGGTAGAGAGAGGGAGGAGACTGGTGTGCGGTGGAGCGGCGGTCTTGAGACAGATCGGAGGATTTTGGGGATGTTTTGTGCCGTTGATGCTGCGTCACCCTTTCTGTTGCCCAGCCTCCCACTCCTCTCATCCTCCTCTCATCCTCCTCTCTTTCCCCTGCTTTCTGATTTACAGCCTGGACCGCCATATGGCAGCAATCCCTGCCCTCGATTCAGCGTGTCACCATGCATTAACTTTAATTGGCCTGATATGTTATTCTTTTCCCTCGGCCTTGGAAGGATTTTAGGTACATAGCGCCTTGATGTCAGCAGGCAAGATTTCCAGCCCTCTCTCATTTATCAGGGTGCCAAGATTTCACACAAAGATAACAGCAATCTCTTTGACAACAGGCAGGTTTGGGGTGGAGGAAAAGTAAATATCAAATACAACAGTGTCTTTGCTTGGGGTTTCAAAAGCAAAGCAGTGGCAGGAGAATGAAATGATGAGGGGAAAAAACCCCCGAAAAAAACCCCAGCATAAACTGTCACTTCATTTGTTATAAGAACACACACATCAGAACACTACAGGCAAAAAAAAAACAGCCAACAGCCCACCAGCCCAGCCCCTTCCTGCCTCCCCCACAGCGCCCCTGAATGTCAGAAAACTGTGCAGTGGGGAGTGTAGCGGCAAAGGTCAGCCTATGGTAATGCCCCAGCTGACACTCTGCTTTACAGCGGAGAGCAGGAGGAGATGAAGCCCGACAGACAGAAGCCTGACGTCTACTGACTCGTTTATCAGCTCCACTGCCACAGCGACTTCAAATATACATCACACGCCAAACACTGTCGCTTTCTACAAAGGCAAACACCCCCACACAGGGGGGGGGGGTTTCAACACATTACACTGTTTGTATCCATAGCAGGATGACTACACCTGACAGAGTCCAGACAGAGACTGAGCTCACTAAAAGCTGGAGGTGCCTGGTTTTAATTATCCTGTGACCACCAGGCAGGGGGTCCGTCTGTCCGTCCGTCCGTCCATCCATCCATCCTGGTAGGTGTCTACCTCCGTGGCTTAGCAGCCTTTGTCACACAGAGACACAGCCCCTCCTGTCCTGAGTGGAAACAAAGTTGTGTCTGTGAAGGCCGGGCCAGCTGGGCAGGCTTGTGAAGCAGGGATTGGCTTGGTGGAGTTTAGCCAGGCGTCTCACACTATCAGCCCCATGCAGACAGACACCACGGGGTTCTCAGAGTATTAGGGGGCCCCCGTGACTCGGCAAGTCTCCACCGGCTACTTATAGAACCGTAATAAAAGTGTGTGAATAACTGTGTGGCTTTCATTATAGACAAATAAAGGCGTAGCAGACAAAGCAGGACTTGAGCAAGTGATGCACATGGCTTGTGTCATGTGTCAAATTGCTCCCATAAAAGCTGACCTATATTTTCTTTTCATTCCTCAGCGGGAGAGGAGAAAAAGAAAGCTGTCTGCAAGTAAAAAAAAAAAAAAAATTTGCAAAGAAGAGAGGAAGACAAGGATAGATGGAAACCATTTAGGAAATTAGACCAGTTACTGCATTCATGTGCAGAATGCTTTGATCAATATCCACTCCATCAGCTAGGATCTGCATTTATTAGAAATTTGGGAATAGCATCAGGCTAACTGCATAGGAAATCGTCTATTAAAATATCCACCAGCAGTAATGCATGAGGAAAAGCTAAAAATAAGCTCATTAGAAGTTGTGTACAACAATATTAGTGGAGAAAAACTATAAAGAAAAAAAAAAAACAAGGTGAGAAAGTATGTTTGCTTGTTGGTTGAATATTAGCAGCTTTTCTATACCAATTAAAAGAAAAACCAATTAGGAGAACCAAGTCACCATGTTGTACATGGCTTGTGCTAACGGCTGAAGGAGAGGAGAGTGGAGGAGAAAGCAGGCTGCTGTTATTTTAATTGCATGTTTACCCCCAGGTTATGGGTCTGAAATAGAGCCAAGAAAAAATGTTGCAGTGGAAATTCAATGCAACTTCACTGTGTTGATTCTCTCAGGGACAGAGAGGGTGAAATTACTTTTCTTTGCAAGCAGAGTCTCTGAATGGGAGGTAAAGAAAGAAAAGGAGCGGGAAGAAGAGAACAGCTCTTTACCCTTGAATACCAAGCCAGAGCATTCTGTCAAAAGGAAGGGGAAAAAGCCTTGGCTCTTGAACATGTTACAAAGAAATAACACTTTGGTATGGCCTTCATTAGCCCGTCAGGCTTTACCAACAACACAGGCAGAAAGGGATTTCTGCTGCTAGCAGAGGGGCACGAGCATGTTAGGCTACGACAGGCTGGTTCACAGTCGCACACAATGGATCCTGATGATTCCAGCACATCCCGAGGCACAGGAACAGGCCGTTTGCTTTTTCAGTCAGCAGAGATCCTCTCGTCAACCCCCGGGTGTTATCTCACACCAACGGAGAAAGGGCGAGACGGCCACGATAGTGTGTGTGTGTGTGTGTGTGTGTGTGTGGGGTGAAAACAAAGAGAAGACAACCAATCCAAACCCAACTCGCACACAAACTAAGAGTCTGTAAAATAGTGGTCTCCAAGTTGCGAGACTCAGTGTGTCAGGGATGAAACTGTCAAACAAGGAAACTGCTGCAGTAGAGTGGGAGAGAGGAAGACAGCTACTTGAAACTCCTCTTCTTTAGAGGGAGGGAGGGAGCGGCCTGCAAAAGAACCATGAGGCTGCATGAACACTCAGTAACTAACTGATGAAAAAGTGACAGTTCCCTAAGGTGAGATGGTGGATGTGGAGTGAAGAGAGACAGCGTGCCCCTAGAATAATACATGGTCCGCAGCTGGATGGGATAACTCTTCGCAAATGTGTCAGATTCAGAACGCTGGCTTCACAATGAGAACACAAGCTCTTAGAGGAGCCGTGTACCATGAAACTAAGAGAAGGAAGCACACTTCAAAGTATGAGGCCTTATCTTATCAGAGTGACCTCATTCCCCCTGTCCTGTCTTTACATCAGTGTGTTGGAGCCTGTGGCCCGGCCGCTTGGACCACGTCCACGGCTGCTCACACTGGAGAAGATGACAGTAATGGTGGCGAGATGAGAGGATGAGAAGATATCAGGCAGTGAGTGTCATGGCCTGGCCGGGCCATCGCTATTGCCAGAGCTATGTCATGGTCATTACCCATCCACTACGTCAGCGCTGCGAGGACGGCAGCCAAGGTCCATTCTTCAACTTGGGGTCAGTTTCACTAACAGCCACTTAAGCCCACTTGGCTTCCCAAAGAGCCCTACAAATGTGGAAGGTAGAGCTAAGTGTGCTCAGTCATGTCAAGCTTGGCCAAGGTCAGGCGGGCAGACAGAAAGTGCTGGCAGCGGTGCATGCATGGCGTCATGAATGCCAAAACGCCGAGGTCCCTGGCTGTGCCGTTTGACAGACATGTTTACACCTGATAGAAAATGCAGTGTGGATGGCCTGCCAAAACAGAGGGGATCCAAAGTGAGGAGTGCCAGCCTAGTTATTTATTTATCTGCTGAAAATCCATCCAGAGTGCAGCCAGAAGCTGGGCATGCCTCAGTGAGGAGAACGCCAGCCGACTCTCAGACATGACACTCTTAAACCACTTGAGGGAGGAAAAAAAAAAAAAAAAAAAAGAAGATCTGACATGTAGTGGAAGAAAAAAGCAAATATCTCATGAAGCAGCTCTAGAGGTTGGATTTGATTTACTCACATTCATAATACATCTCACACTAATTAATGATTAACACATGAAATGAGTCAAATTAATCAGAGGCTGCTCTGAAGTCGTCCGTGATAATGTTCGGAGGCTTATTCTGCAGCTAAAACAGCCTTAGTAGAAAACATGGAGGGAAATGTTAACAGGAAATGTTAACGTCAGCAAGCTAACATGCCCACAGTAACAGTGCTAACATGCAAGTGTTCAGCAGGTTAGTTTAGTGTCTTAGCATGCTAACATTTGCTAATGAGCACTTAGCACAGTGTACAGCAGAGGCTCATGGGAGTTTCCACAAAGGGATCCCCAAAGGTATGACAGTGCATCCTGATTGCATCCAACCGCTACGACACGTCACTTAAAGCCACAAAAGTGAATCTGAGCTTTGGGGAAACCAAACGTTTGTGCCAATCTATCTAGTAGGTCTTGAAATATTTCACTGGATAACTAAAGAAAACTTTGACCTGCTGGTGGTGCTAAATATAAAGTCAAGGAATCCTCAAAATCATCAGGATCTATCCTCTGAGGACCATGAACGTCTGTAAAATGTTTCATGGCAATCGTCGTTGAGATATTTCAGCCTCCCGTCTACCACACGACACTAGCATGATGTTTTTGATATAACAGCAGAGAAACAAGGAGAAGCTCAAATGCAGGTTAGCATCACAGAGAACAGTCTTCAGGGATGACGCTCACTCATATGAGATCAACACTGCTCTCTTCATGTCGATGGTGCTGCCACATCTGTGTTATCTTCACATATCCCCATATAAATCACACCAGACTACAATGTGCTGAGTCACATGCTGCCGTGTCAAATGCCAGACGACTCTGGGGTTTGGTACAGGACCGGGATGGCATGTTTATAACAACACAGATATACAGATACTAAGCTACAGTAAATCTTCTGTGTGTGTCAGACTATGTGCAGCTCAACAGACTTAAAGCAGCTGCTTTATCATGTTGCTCAGTTATAGATCTCATAGTTGTGGTTCGTGGACAAACAGATGCGCCTGTGTTGCACTGATCTACTGCAAAGATGCAATGTACAATCAAACATGTAATCAGAATTATTTCTGAACTACAAAAATGGTGAGAGCCTTGTAATGCTGTCAACAGATCTGTTTCCATCTTTACGTTCTCCAGCTCCAACAAAATAAATCCTCTGAAAATACAATTAGCCAACTACTGTACATTTAATTCCCTTCAGGTCTGAAACTGGGCCCAGGTGCCCATCACAGGTTTAAAAGTAGACTTCTGAGCCTTTTCTAATTATTTGACTGTAAGTCAGCCAGGCCTTCTGCCTGGTTAGAGGGAAATAACTCAATGTGCTGGGAGCTAAAGCGCGGCAGCATTGTTCCAGCTGGCGGAAAAAGGGGAAATGAAGATGGAGTGGTTTGATTTCATTTGTTAGCAGGTGCATCCATTTTGTGTTCTTCCCCACACCCACCTCGCCTCTCTCAGTCAAAGCGCTTATCAGAAATTGGACACCCCAGTGACAAATTGAGCCTGCGATTAAAGGGAGAAAGAGGAAAGCTTTGTTAAGTGCTGCTGATTGGGATCCCAGGCTACCCTAACACACCAGAGGTGTGTGTGTGTGTGTGTGTGTGTGTGTGTGTGTTGTGTGTGTGTGTGTGTGTATGTATGTATGCTTGGTACAGAGCCAACAGCAGAGCTGACACCACCACCACCTCTTCTCCCATTTTCCTCTCTCTCCAGGTGTTCCCACGGCTTACATTTCTGCTCCGAGTACTCAGCAAACAAAACCAAATCAATGCAGCTGTTCCCCCATCTCTCTCTCTCTCTCTCACACACACAAATACATACTGTGTAGACATGAATGTATATATCTACACACACACACACAAAGAACACAAAAGTTCATGCTTAGGAATTACACAAGCAACTGTGCATTTACACCACTTCCCCCTGCAGGAATAATGACTTCCTTTTGTATTTCCAGCTCCTTCTTATTGGCCTATACACTGTGTTTAACACCAAAAGAAAAGACCCACCCAGACCCATATCAGTGACCCAGCATTAACCAGACCTGGCCTGTTTTGTGAGTGCGGCTGGACTGATTTAAGGCGGGGGGGGGGGGGCTGGGGTCAGAGCAGCTCTGCTAGGAAGCACTGTGCAAGCGCTGACTCTCACAAATCATCCTAAAAGGGCTTAACGCACAAAACCAGCTTCCAGTGTTGCACAGGCCTGCTGCGAGAGATTTATCCTCTGTGCCATTATACTAACCGCCCTCTCTCCCATATGAGCTGTACATAAACCAATACACACACACAGAAAAAACCTTAATTAGACTCATGGTCCAAACTAACTCAAACGATTCAACCTTTTACTCTTCTGCACTAAAAACACATTTTATTTACCATCACTCTTCTTTTTTAATGTTGCCATGTTGCTCACATGTCGCCAACTACTGGTTTAGACACTTTAATCTTACCTGTGACTGGTGAAATGAAAGTGTGAGCGGCGTCTACATCTGTAAGAATACCATCAATTTTAAGAATTCAGATGCTGTAATAACTCAGGGCCACTCAATTATTTATGAAAACTTGCCCCCAAAAGAATTTCAGTGAACCATCTTCATCTTTAATCCTGTTATTTTATATAGTTTAATTTCTTATTGTTGGTTTATAAAGGTCCAGTGACAGGCCTTTAATTCATGCTGAACAAAAAGCTCTCATTAGGACTCTACTGAAGAACCCTGGCTCAGCTGGAGTGGACTCTTGAGATGTGATGTACAGAACTGGTGAAAATATTGTGCTGCACTGAGAAGTGCAGCCTTACAAGTCAAAAACAAATCCCTACATGCCGATTCCAAATCCTGCTGTGTGTGTTCAATAAAACCTGATTCGTCTCCATCCTGTGTCTGTGGCAGGTTGCTAAGGTCAGCCGCCTCCGTGGCAGCGCTGACATTCAGTCTGGCCTCCAGCGAGACCAAACGAGTCCCCTTCGCACCTACAGACCAGCCGAGGAATAAAAGAGATCTTTCTCCACCGGACAGGGCTGTGTGAGATTTTGCCCCTGGCGACACACAAAACATTTGTGGTCTCTTCTTCGTCTCCTGTGTATATGTGAGCGCCCGTCCACCCCCAGCTCTTCCCCCAGCAGACACCGGCTCAGGGCAACGGGCGGCCAGCCTGCGACTCTGTGGAGAGCCAGGCAAACACAGGCCTAGCGTGGCAAACATCTCACGTCCGTGTCTGCATGGGAACATCTGGCCCTCCCAGGCTCGCAAGGCCCTCCGTCTGTCTGCCTGTCTGACTGTGAGCCTGCACACACTGCTGGTGTGTACTGGTGTTGTCATGGCACCAAAATCTTTACTCCTACACAGGTACTGGTTGGATGCACAAAAGCAACATCACTACGACACCAAAGCACACAAGCCAAATGTCACAACCACAGCACTGTCGACTGATTATTACAGGAGCGATTTAACAGTTTTGTTTGCACCTTTAGCACAGAGCTCTGACATTTTATCAAACTGCAGCGACATCTCAAACCCACGAGCTGTTTTATATATAGATTTTGTTTATATATTATACTGTGTTATGTTTTGAAAAAGTTTTCAGCGTAAATACGTATTGAACACATGTATCATATTGACACGGGTAGAGAAAATATATTGTATCTATGTTTTTATATGTCTTTTATTATATTTACGACATCGAGCCATAACTGTGGTTCAGGTCTGAATTCTGCACTGGCTGCTGCAGATCTAAACTGATAAAAGAATCAATACTAAAATGAGTCTTTAACAAATAAATCTTCTACTCATAGTAACAACTATGTGTGTGTGTGTGTGTGTGTGTGAGAGAGTGAGTGAGTGTGTGTGTGTGTGGGGATAGTCCTGAATACATAAAGCTTAAATCAAAATATTCAATCTCCTTCTCTGGTCTGTCCCAGTGAGATAGAGTCATATGAGTAATAGAGTTAGCCCAGCTGATAAAAACTCCTTTTCCTATCGCTCTCTCTCTTGCGCTTTCTTGCATCTTGCTCGCTCACACAGATCTCCTGCGGCCGTCCAATGATTCAAGACTGATGAGGCATGCTCAAAGGTCTATGCCATTGAACACTGCATTAATGCACCCAGCAGCAAATTTTTGCCATCGACCCCCGTTCCCTTCAATGAGGACAGAGCTATCAATCAGGCCTAGATAGCCGACACCAGACATGGGCTGATGAAGTAGGGGACTTTGGCGCTAATGACAAATGGATCTCTCAGATATGGTCACAATATACTATGACAGTCCTCCGAGAACACTTGACCTTTAAACAAAATCCTGGGGCCACTTTCCCCCCCCCCAACACTGTGTGATGCAAAAATGGAGGATATGCAAACTGCTGTTGCTGTTAAGAAAGAGAGGTTATTGTGTGAGAACTCCTGGGTCCAGCTGAGAGTGTCAGCCCCGTCACTCTGAGAGCTGCCTCTGCCCGGCCCAGCCCTCATCTCTTTTCACACCAAAGCTCAGGGAGTGACCTTCAGCAGGCCTGCTAGTCCTGCTAATTGGGGTCTCTACAGAGCACAGCAATCCACCCCCACCCCTCCACACTGCGCTGTAGGAGGGACTGTGGGGCAGAGGGAGTGAGACATAGCAGGGGCCGGGTTAACTGCTTAGTGGGGAAAAAAAAGACAAACCTGGGCTTAAAAACTGAACTTCGAAACACACAATTAAACTTGGACCACACTGAAAGAAAACAGTAAGATAAATGAGTCGTGGATGCTGAATGAATAAAGTTAGTCATCTAACACCAACCAGTCTTCTTAAGTTATTTAAGACATTATTTCAACAAATAGTAAATTATGAAAATTACAATGTCTGTTGATCAACTAATGGATTCATCCGCGTATTCTTTCAGCTCTAGTTACAACATAAGAACAAAATGTGTGGCAGGGATACAGTGAATAATGTGAACTTGTTTGTCTGATATATTCACCTGAAAGAGGCTTCAGTGGCCTGACATCAGCATTCAAGTAAAGAGTCACCAGAAACAAATATAGGTCAAAACCATAGACTGTAAATAAAGATGGTAAATAAAGAAAGACGGTTTTGAAACTCAGAGTGAGCTGCTCCACCGTCACCATCTTGGCGGTGTCTGACTCCGCCCCTAACTCCCAGATAATCCAAAATAATGGTCAAAGAGGAGCGGCGTGTGTGGAGCAGACACTTCGGTGCATGCCGGTCACCCACCTGTCACTCAAAGAGGCCACGCCCTCAATCCTCCATATCTTTAGTCCTTAATTAAATGTAAACAGGTGAGTTATATAAACAGGTGTCATGAAGGAGGAAATTAGCTCTAGAGATCAAGTGTTTTTGTACCAGTCTGTAAACATGTTTATTATATAGCTTCTTGTTCTTCAGTGTTGATGCTTCATGTTTCAGCCTCGGAGGCTGATGTTTGGTTAAAGCTTTGCTGCTCCAAAATGATGGAACCAGTTGCCATTAGAAATCAGGTGAGCTCCCTCCATCTCGATTTTTAAATCTCGGCTAAAGACACATTTTTATTCACTGCTCTTTCACTTCGCTAACCTTTTAGTTCGATGTCATGTTCATAATGGTGTATTTGCTCCTTGATATTTTTTTGTTTTTGTTAGTATGTTTACATGTTTCTGTGTACAGAAGATATACTATGATTTCCTTGTGTTTTACTTATTCTATATATATATATATATATTTGAATTGTTCTTTGTTAGCACTTTGGTGTCAGCTCAAGCTGTGTTTAAATGTGCTCTAGAAATAGCTCAGGTTGACTAGTGGAACCTGAGAGTGAATCATATAAAACAAATAAATGCAAACTTTGATATAAATACCAAATATCTAATGAATTCAAACTGGGAAAAAACATGTCGGTATTTCAAAGGCACATGAATCTGGTGTGCGGGCCGACAGGGTCAGTGCTCTGCTCTCAGGAACACAGACGGGACAATGACACAGGTAATTTAGAGCAGGCTCAGGCTGGTTGCAGCTGTGCACCGAGAGCTTGCCAACACTACACATCATCATATCAGGGCCACTTCCTATCAGTGTGATCAGCACTCAGTAATAAAAGGGGGAAGAAAATGTACAGGAAGTCATCCTGTAAAAACAAGATACTGAGAGCTTTTCTGTTGGGAAAGAGTCACTGAACCTGTTTTTGTTCAGAGTATGTTTAAAGGTAAAAGACACTTTTTCTGAAGGATTTAAATAGACATGCAGTGAACCTGGTCGCCATGTTAAACTAAGTTTGTGATAGATCTAGTGAATGAGACTTGGAGCTGGTGCGGCCATGAATAGAAGGGTCTACATTTAATTTGCTAATCCATCATTCCAATTGTGCTCGGTAACAAAGGGAGAGGAGAGTGGTGGGGAATTCAGAGGCAATGGAGCATGCTGAGGGGTGCGTGTGTGGTTCTCCATGGAGCCAGAGAGGCCGTGGCCCTTGGCCCTAAAAGCCCAGCCAGCGCTGGGGAGAATGGGCTCTGATGAGCTCAATATAGGCAAGACTAATCCCTTCATGTCCAAAGAATTGTTTAACTATGTTTGACTGATTAACCCAAACCCCTCGATTCCACTTACGATCTATTTGTTCAATTAAGTCTCCTGCACTCATCGTGCTGCAGTGTGTGGGTGGTGATGGCGAGAGAGAGCGAGAGAAAATGAGAGAGAGAGAGAGAGAGAGAGAGAGAGAGAGAGAGAGAGAGAGAGAGAGAGAGAGAGACAAAGGGAGGTACAAAACAATCCATTTGGAAGAAGCATAGAGAAGTCAAAAGGACAGCTTTTTTGTCCTACTTGCAATTCTCCAAATGCACATAGCACATGAGTTCCTGAACCAGCTGTTGCTAACATTCAAAGGTCAGAGAATGCTTGCCTTGAGAGATTTTGAGTAGAAAGTCTGCAGTGGCGTGTCAGCATACTGCTTTGGCATAGTGGTTTTTACCAGTTCATGGGAAATGGAAATTTAAAGGCACTCTCCCCTGCGTGGAAAAGAGGTTGCCAGGAAGATTAACCCAGCTTCCTTTTATAGCCTCTGACAAGAGGTTAAATCACACATTACACCGCCTGAAATGTCTCCTAGTAATTAGATCAAGAATATTACTCTCTCTTCTTCTCCTTGCAGACTGCAGCTGATCAAAGCCTAATGATGGTGTCAGTGCCACAGGCAGTGCTGGCTGGGTAAATCTCCCCATCGGGATGGCAATCTGTCAGGGCCGCAAGCACAGCTAAACAGCACAGGACATGAGTACAATGGTGCTTGACACAAAGTAGACTAAATGAACCACATCTTTTACCAACATGCTATCTATCAGCAGCGGACCATTAAAATTCACAGTAATGATTAAGCATCTCTTTGTTTTGGGTCTAGGACTGTGTGTTTATATGTACACAGTCAGCTGAGACGTAGTATAAAGTGAGAGAGAGAGAGAGAGAGAGAGAGAGATGTTGGTGACATCTGTGAGTTTTTACCCCAATAACAGTGAAACCCACTACAAGCGAATCTGCCGTGTTTCCGTGCCAGGGCGAGATCTGAGCAGCACCTGGTCCCTCGATGGGGTGAGGGGGCTACTAGCTATTAATTACAGAAAGCCGACACGCAGCGCAGGCAAACCCTCGCAATGAGACCCTGGGACGTCAGATACACAGCAAGACGAATGCTGCTCTGTCACACGGCAACATGACCTGCCTCAGGACTCTTTACACACGAGTACTTTCAAGTATGCCTTTCAAACCGTGGCCCACCCTTCTTCCTCTGCCCCCACCCCGTCTCCCTCTCTATCTCAATCACATTCTGCGGATGTTACACTACTTCAGGGGATATTTTCTGACTAATGCAAAATGGTTGTGCAGTAGCATGATAAAAGTTGACATTTTCCTTTTCTAATTCAATGCTTCCTTTGTAAACAACCTCGCCTTTTTGCGTACACACACACACGCACAGACACACACGCACACGCGCAGGCTGCAAACACATCACACATAATGGTCAATTTCACTATTTGCTCTCGAACTCAATGGCCGCAAACAAAAGGGGGAAATGGCAGGAGATATGCCAATCATTCATCGTTGAAAGATGTCTGACAAAAGAGGCCTTAAAAACCTGACAGCTTTTCTTTTCCCCGGCACAAGCAGCTCCTGAAAAAAAAAAAGGGGGGGGCCCCCAAACAACAGACTCCATCAAGAGGTCTGACCCCAATTTTAACCCCATACAGGTGGCACAGCGCTAACACAGGAAGCAGGAGTGCTATTCACAGGAAACAGGGAGAAAACGTTCTCACCCGAAGACCTGCTCTCAGAGATCATTTAAACAGGCACAAAGACAGCTCAATGCCAGTTAAGTGTATTCTAATGTGCTGAAAAGCAAATCCCCTTGAACACATTAATGGTACAGACTCATTCTCAGCGTGGACTAAAAGCATCTGGTGGAGGGAGTTTTGAGAGTCACTGTGTAGAGTAACTGTGTAACAACACTGGCAATTGTCAGGAAATTTAACAGTTGTGGTTCAAAGTTTAAGATGCGATTTTCAAACCTCTTAATGTGCAAGGGGAAAAAAAAATTCTATTCTATTCTTCTATTGTGAAACCAATAATTTTTCATAATAAAAGCCCTGCACAGATTATTCAAGTGTCAAGCGTGATCATCTCGTTCAGGAGAATAATGTGACTTGCTGTCTGATTGTTGCTCAGTTGAACCCAACGACAGAGTTGAACTATGAACTGCGATTACAGCCACCCCCCCCCCCCACTCCCCCCCGCAGAGCGGCAACTGCATCTGTGCACATTCCAGGAGACGCAGCCAGCTGAAGACAGCAAATACACCAGAGAGGAGGAGACATAAACTACGTAAGCTAGTTTGAGAGCTGCACCGATGTTTACTGTCTCACTAAGTGCATTTCATCCCCTCTGCTTTCACAGCAGTGGCGGTATTTCAGCATGCGGTACAGAGGGGGCTGCTGATGCCACAGGTCTGTGTACAGAGGGCTCAATCACCGGCTGGAGAGACTGTTTGGACAATGTAGGTGTCAGACACGCTGCCTGTCTGGAATAACGATTCGCTACAGCTTGTACAAGACACCCTCTCGTTCCTTTATAGCGGAGGTTCAATAGAAAAATAAAAAAAACAACTTGACTTTTTTTTTTTTTTTTTCAGGAGTGTAACTGTTAAAAAATCTAAGAAGAATTTCTGCCTTGTTTGACTTCGTACATTACTATCAGAGAGAAAGGTCTGCGTTTGCTTCCAACAGGCAGTGAATGACATGCCAGAGATTAGCCTCTGAAGGTCGCAGTCTTAGCCCATCCTTTCAGCCGCTTTTCACAACATAACCCTGGGCCCTTTTGAACAACAGGAAGAATGTCATCTGGTTACTTTTCAAGGCACGGAGATACCATTCACTGCAGCCAACAATGGCTGCAAACAGGACCAGAGGGTTAGGAGGTTATAAAGGGCCCCATTCTATGTGCCACTTGCTCTCCGGTACACTGGACGCACACAGAAAAAGAAAAGAACACACCCACACACTGAGGCCTGGAGAAGTGCTGCAGCCCATGATAAACCGAGGAGGGTCACGGCAAAGTGTCTTGCCGTGACCGCTCACCTCGGCAGCTCTCAGCTCAGCCTTCGCCCCTGCCCGGCCCAGCTCTTAGCACCCAGGCCTCCAGATACATACACTGCTTTGTCCCTTGGGAGACGATAAGTGTGCTATATCCTAAACTCCATCCTGCAGGTTACTGTGTCCGGTTAAAGATTACAAAGAGCAAAAAAATGGCTTTTATCTACCAATTTCACACAACTACTCACTAACAATGGGATTTTAAATACCTCAAATCAACTGTATTCCTATTGTGAGAGAGAACGTAAGATCACTGGGCTTACAAAACAAGAAATAAGAAATGCAACATGAAACTTGAAGCTGAAATTCAGGGAAACAAAAGTAGCCTTTGAATAAAACACATTGTACCATGTGTTCAGTGACAAGACTTCAAACAGAAATTATCTGCTATTATTCAGGTTGTCCCCAAAAGTCCCTCAGACTACAGCCAGAGCTGAAATCCTTCACCAATTTAGTCTCTAATGAACCCTCTGAAATATTAAAAATAAAGCCCAATTAGCCGACAGCATTTTACATCTCCTCCCTCTCTAATCCTCTGGTAGCTTAGCCTTATCTAATGTCTGCGCCAACTATGACACTTTGAGTTCACTCTCCCTCTATCCCCTCCACTTGATATCCCCCACAGCTTTACTGGTGCTTTGTTGTGGCATTCTTTCTGACCCCACAGACTGGGTCAGACTCTCAGCTTCTCTGGTGCTGGCTAATGATGCCCCGATATGTACAGTTGGCATGGACCTCGGAAAACTGCAGCAATAACTGCGGACATGCTAATGGCATCTATTAGGATTACTTAAGAGTGATATGGGACTCGCTTGGCAACCTCTTATTACAGAGGGCTTGGGACTGGGGGTGGAGTTTGTCTGCGGAGGGTCAGTGATCCGATTGAGACGGCCTTATCTTGTGTCATAAACAGATAACAGTATCTGCCTTGCTCTTCTGCTGTTCCTGTGAGATGGAGGTGGATAAACAACCCTGTCGTCTCCAGTGCCTCTGAAAGCCTGATCAGAAAGATGCAGTCCTGAACCCAGCCCTGCTCCTCCTGCTGCTGTGAATGCTGTTTTTGCCCTGAATGTCACCAGGAGGCTCAGATTCTCCTCCCCGATTGCCCTCAAACTGAAGACACAACAATTTCACTAAGCCCTTTGGTCTTGGTGTTTGTAACATCAGGTTGTGGCACTCCCTGGCTCAGGGCCTTGGGTTTACTGATTACGCAAACTACCCAGCAGGAGTAAGGCTTTTTGCCCTAATTGGACCTGCCGGCTAACATGCAAATCCATGCAAAAAAAAAAAAAGCCATGAAGAACACAAAAATGCAGCAAACAAAGATGCAAAGTGTAACATCCAATCAGGCCTATCGCCTGCAGTTATTTGGCACGACATAAAACAACCCATGTGAACCAAACTGAATACCATGTAACAGCTGACCCACAGCCTGAGCCCTGCAGGTCAGACCTTGTTCTCAGAGGTATCCAGAAGTGGCCCATGATGTCCTAAACACCTGATCTGGATGTATCATGTGGCCACGGTTCTTTACTCCAAGCCTGACCTGCGTTTGACCCTCACACTGCGTCTCCTGACTTCGCCCACTCACACAAAGGCTACCAAACATCTGCTCCCTGTCTGTAACCAGACTCATACAGCTGAGGAGGAATCGGGTGGCCTCACACACCGTCACTCCAAATGGTGGGTGGCTGAGAGGGTGAGTGCGGCCTGACAGCTGCACTGGTGACTGAAGGGTTGAAAGGTGGAGCCGGTTGGCAGATCAATGGTACCTGGGAAATCTCTGCCCTGCTGTCCGGGATGTGTGGGGTGGGGTCGGATGGGGTGGGGGCGCAGCCCCGTTTAGCAAATGGATGATATTCAAAAAATGCTGCTCATCTAAAACGACCGGGGTGAGGAAAATAAAAATCTGCTATGCACATACACTTCACAGACAACACCTGCAAGAGATTTTACATACACAGACCCCCGCTGGAAAATGAGAGGAACAAATGTATTGCGTTGGGGAGCGTGCACAGTTACACATTTCCAATTCAAGTACCGTCTCTAAAATGCTACATCAAATGACTGGCTTTGAATAAACCAAAATGAGCATCAGCCAAGTGGCTCATTCCAGCACAGAAAATCATTGCATCAAAAATATGCTGGTTAGTCGAACCATTTCACAGTCAACAATCACAGAATCAGGACTGTTACTAATCAATGTATTTTAATGAGCTCCCTGTGAATCCCAACAACAGCTGAAACATAAAAGCTGCTCAAGTTCTCTGGTTCACTCTTTGTACCTTGTGATCTGTTATTCATAGTCTTGCTCTGAAGTCTCTAAGAAATAAAGCAGAGCTTTGATGTTATCCTCTTATTACTGCTGTCTGAAACAAGCCTAATGTTGGGAATCAGACCGTTCGACTGTCATGTGCAGAACCTTCTGAAACAAAAACATCTGGGCTTCAGTGTGAGGTGCTCGCAATGATTGATTCTGCTCTGGGAATCCAATCATCACTCACTAATAGGTGCTTTGCCATTTGCTTACAAGAGGACTCTGTTGAAAGAAGTTTGACAGAGTAAGATTAGTATCTAGAAAACTGTGTGGGTGTGCATATTACATTCACAATGTACTCTACTCAGCACTCTACTTTAAAGCTTCCACTCAAGTAAGCTTAAACACGTAGGTGTGCGTGTTCTCTACAATACGTTTTTTTTTCCTGCAGTAGTTTAACCTCGTCTACAGGCAGCTGTGGACCGAGAAGCTGAAAGCAGCAAAGATGCTACACAAATATTTCAGAGGAAATTACCCTCCTCTGCCCACAATGTAAATCAATACGTTCCAATATATTTGTCAGTGGTTGGAAAAAAACCAAAGCAAACTTGCTTTCCTGTCAGTTTGCCCTCAGCAAAGACTCTGGGTTTGCGGTGACAGGTCAAAGAGTCAGCACATGACTCACAGGCAGAGGAGGAGACACTTTGAAAAGCCGGATCTAATTAACACATGCATTCGAGTGGTGTTTCAATTTAGTGAAACACTGTAATTTTCTACAGTGGTGACCAACGTGACATGAACAAATCAACCACGTGCTCCAGATGTTTGGACTCATCTGCTGCCTTTATATGTGGGAGCAAACACACAATTCTTTTTCAGACTTAAACAGAAACTCATTAACTAAAGCACTAATGTCAAACTTTCACTTTAAACACAAACAAAATCCTTATATATATATATATACACACACATACACATACATACACATACATACACACACACACACACACACACACACACACACACAGTGCACTGGCTGTGAGGAGTTATTAGCTCTTGCATCACAATATTTTACTTCCTTTTTCGAGGTATCTGTCAGACTGCTGTCATTAGAGGCAAACTGCATTTTACAGATGGGGAGAGGCCTTAGAGTCATTTGTTTCTAAGACCTAATTAATCTTCATTGTGCTGGGAAACATAGCACCCCGATGCAAAAAGAGTTCCTTCTCCACGATAATTGCTGAGAGTCTAGGGGCCTGAGTTTCCCAGACAACATGGTCTGAAATTTAATTATCTGCTCTCTGGAAAATGTAGGGGAAGAAAGCTACATTGCAAAACTGCACTTTTGAGCAAGTAATGTCAGGCTGTTGTTTGAGTAAGCACAGGATGTCATGGAGCACATCCTCCCTGCTGACATAAACTAAACAACCTCACCTTTGCAATGGTAAAGAAAGTTGAATGTGCGGATCATAATTACCATGCGGGATTCAGTTTCTAATCTGACAACATGTCACAGTTTCATCGTCTTACCATGTGCAGAGTAAACCCGATCACTTCCATAGTCCGGTCGGTCACAGGAGTGTTGCTTTACTGCGGTATACGTTTCTAATCATATCCGTCAAGCTCCATGTCATTAGAGACCGACTACAACAATAAAGGCAGACTCAGAGCAGCCCAAGACAACACGGACAGGCTGTGGCAACATTAACATTCCGCCGTGTAAAGATCAGGCTCGGAGGGGGAGAAACATCGATAGGATCCCATTAGTTAAGTGCGCCCTTAGGATCCCCGAAATCTGATCAGAGAGACCTTTTCCTTCCAGACACGAACCATTAGACGTTATGGCAAAAAAGAAAAAGCTGCTCTCCTCCTCTGAAACTACTCCTCCTGCACCTCCTCCTCCTCCTCAGTGGTCGAGGTTGTGCGGCAGGATCAGGATGAGCCCGGTGACGTCAACCTTTTGTTATCACCTTTAACACTTGCCTTTGCAGGTGGAAACACTTTGCTGTGTCGTTATATTAAGGGGCGCTATTTGCAGACGCGCCGCGGGCGAGCGAGGAGCACATACAGCATCTGTATCGCGGGTGAAGACGACTGACACTAAATTTGGACGTATGCATGCGCGTCCCGATGTGCGTATCGGATACTAGCAGTGGGAGACAACTTAGTGACAGATATACCACACTTTGACAGCCAGGAATAGCATTCAGATAACCACACTTCCAACTTCATCCACAGGAGAGGAGCTCACAAAACTATCCGCATCACACCAACCACAATTACCGTGATGAAGATATAATCACGATGATGACTTGGCAGCCAAGTGCAGCTCCACATAATCCTCTGGTTGTTGTCACATTGCAAAAAAACAAACAACAACAATAAAAACAACAAAAAAAAAACTAGGAGCTAACAAGACCAGCAACACAAACCCAGTTTCATTCAGTCAACACCAGTTCTCTACAGGAATATGTGGCTTCTTTAGTGACTGAATAAAACACGTTAGTCTCATGAGACGCAGTTGAGACTTACAGCGGATACACAGACAGTACAGGGGAGCAGTGGAGCAGCTGTGAACCTGTGTGTTGCCAGTGTGCCAGCTGACTGCCCAGGCTCCTGGCTAGCTAACCTAGCCAGCCAGTCTGAAACATACACAGTCCCATTGTTGCCTTCTCAACCTTTCCTGACATTTACGCCTCGGGTTGAGAGGATGTCACACAGCATCGCGCAGCAGGCGTGTTATTAAGATACAACTACTTACTCTCCGTTTACCTCTGCGAAAGGCATCGTTTAGTACGTCGCCATGGTTTAAAACGGACAGATTTTCTCCCGTTGCCCTGCGCTGCCGAATCACTGCTGCTGCTGTCTGCGGCAGCAACTTTCGGCGCATGCGCAGTACCTGGGACAGTTCCAGACTGCGCCGTGCGCTGCGCAGGACGGACGAGCGGTTTAAAGGTACAGGCAGGGGGAGGTTTAATTGGAGGGATAAATATTAGCACGAGAGTGGGAGGTGAAATTAGTGAAATAACACAAAGTAGATGTTTAATCACAGTGTTTACTGTATGATCTCTAACTATATTAAAACTCTTGTTTAGCTGTCCTCTATTGTCTGTCAGCACCCATACAGAAATATAATAATATGTCCCTATGTATAGTGATGTGGACATATATGTCACCTATAAGGGGATATATATTATTATCACATATGCATCCTCTGGATATATGAAGATATAAGTTTACAACATATGTGAAATACCCATATATTTTTATTTGGTGTAACATGTGAGCATATATGTTAATAATATATATTTAATTTATATATGCAAGTTTATTTAAGCAACTTACATATTAAAATTAAATATGTTTATTTATGTGTTTCTTTATTAATTTCTCATTAATTCTGAACATGTCTATCTTCTCATTCTGGGAACGTGGTCTCAGACTTTTGGACTCGACTGTTTATAATATCAACATATACTGACAGGCTTTGGGATGGATATATATTTAAGTAACATAGGATACATAAACATATATATTTCATATTTGTATGGGCTCGACATATATGTCAAAATATGAAATTGTTCCAATTTCTAATAGGTTTCATTTATAATTTTTACATACATTTCATGTATGAAAATTAAAAATATGTACATACTATACTTTACATTTGTGTGTGGGCAGGGTTGGTTAACAAGCTCTGTAGGAAAAGCTATTGAAATGTAAACAATAATATTTAATGGGGGTGTGGTGGCTCAGTTGTAATATGACCGGTGGTGAAAACTAAACTAACCCTCAGTCAAATACTGTATTTAAGTACAACTCTGATGTACTTAAATTGAGTACTTTTTTTTGTAGCTTTTTCTCTACTACATTTATTTGACAGCAGTTTGAAATTAAGATTTTATCAACAAAACATTTAATCAGTGTATATGATACATTTATAGATATGATATCGACCCCACCAAGACCAGATGTTAAAAATCTGCGTACACGTTAATGAACCAATAATAATAATCATGATCCCATAATCTAACATTTACACATTTTGAAAGGGTGGATAGTAATATTTATATGCTTATGCTTATTTATATTTATATATTTGACCTGAATATTTCATCTATGACTGAATGTAACTGAAAGTGTGTTGTGGGCACCACGAGCCCTCAGTGTGCAAAGATTCTCCAACATGACTGAGGATGTGTGACTTCAGTTTTGATGATGATGGTATAGAGAGTGTTGTTTAACATCTCTCTCTAAAATATCTCACCGGTGTTCAGATGGGTTGAGATCAAGTGACTGTGAAGGCCACAGCATATGATTCACATCATTTTCACACTCATCAAGTCATTCAGTCAGCCATGGTGCTCTGAATGGGAACATCTGCATAAGTGAGGTTTGTACACTAAAATATTCAGGTTCTTTGTTTTTATTTTTTTGGGACTTGTTGCCTGGAAAGTAAAGGCGAGCCATAAACCTCTATATTACTTCATTGATCTTGATGTTGTTCGTACACCAGAACGTGAAGGCTAATTCACTTAAATCACTACGCCACAGCTGTATGCAGTGTTGTCAGGAGGGTGGGATGTTGAGACCACACACATTCAGCTCTGTTGCTTTGCACTGCTCAAGTTGGTTTTTGGATCTTTAGCAACTAAAATGGACTCTGTAAGTTTGGCTCTATAACATGAGGGGTATTATGTGTATGTGTGAACAGGTTGAATCTGAAAAACTCAGAGCTTCAAGAGGACACACAAATCTCTACTGCACTCCGTTTTTCATTGATAATCATTATTTCATGCATCATTGTCTTCAGTTTACCTTTCAAAAATCCAGCTTGTTTCTGCATCTTAGTGGCTCAAATGTAACACATACTCGGGTAAAACTCGCACAAGATTTGCGTTGAGTTGGATTGTGTGTCACTGAGCTCTTCACATATTGTATTATGCATCTTGCTGGGAAGATTAAATCCAGTGAGAAGACTCCACGGTCAATAGTGTCACATGCTTTGTGATTTGATGAAAGGTTCTATTTGTGCAGCCTGATGTGTATAGCTCCCTAATCAAAGACTTATATTTCTGTGACAACTAAAATAAATTACTCCATTACACTCGCCCACCTGCCCTCTCCACAGTATTGATACCATTTTATTATCAGAGAGAGACAGATGGACAAAACTGAAGACTGCGGCGAGTTATAGGAATGTGTGCTCACGGCCTCGTAGTGCCATGTCAGCTTAGAGCCTGCACAAAGACAATTAAAAAAAAAAGATGATTAGAGGGAAATGCACACATGTTCGACTCCACAAACATCTCTGAAACACAGCGCTGCGAAGGGATAACTCCACGGTCTGGGTTCCAGTATGGACCGGGCCTATTACAATACTCTAGCCAATTTAGGCCTGCAAGCCTCAATTCCCCCATCAGCAAGTGAAAGAGGGGAGAATTTGGTCTGAAAGCCCAATCACACACAGCGCTCTGAGTTCAGCAGGTGGGGAAGTAGCAGCAGCAGGCTCCATCAGGCAATAATACAAAGTTAATGATGCAGAATGGTGTCTTTCTCCATACCAAAGAAGACGTCAATACAGGATGTTTAAGAACGCTGTTCCTAATTACGCTTTTTAAATTCACCACTGACGTGACTGATGATTTCAAAGGGAGGCATTATTGATCCACTTCACAGACAAGTCCCATCGATTGCAAGTCTAGAATGAATAAAAGTTTTTTTTCTCCCTTTATCTCCCCCACTGAGAGAGAGATTGTACAATCAGAACATCAGTGTGACCTATATGGGTAGTTTGGGAGCTAAATCACCTCTTTTAAAAAAGCAGCCCCGAACGAGAACATATAGAGCAGCGATTGCTGAATCGAGGGACCTTGGGGGACCTTCAGGGCATCACATAACAGTTAAATCTACTGCTTTCTCATTTATCAGATGTGGAAATTCATCCATCCATTCATTAATCTGCGGGATCTTTTGCAAATAACCTATCTGCGTTGGGAGTTCTCAGCATGAGAAAGTTCAGGAGCAGCTGTTTTATAGACAGTCAGCCAGCTGTGCTGAATTACGCCTCTCACTGCAGTGAGCGGTGATGGAGTGATGGATGCTCTGACGCACTGACAGATTGTTATTTCCCACCTATGCTCCCTGTTGACATGCCGCCACAGCTCGTGCTTCTTATTCCATGAACTTTGCTTCTCCTCATGAGCAGCGAGGTCTTCTTATTAGTGGGAAGCTGCCAGTTACAGCATGTCCAGTACCAGCCAGTGCTATTAGCAAATCAACAAAAAGAGTCTGCGTCTGACGTCACCTGGTTCAGCTGCAGATTTGACCTGTTCCCTATCAATACAGTGTGGCCTGTTTCAATTATAGAAAACAAGATTGATTAGGAATCAGCAGCACACTGAACTGCGGCGCATGGAGAGAGGTTTTCCATAACACTATGCTGAATCTCATTGGCAAGTGCACTTCAAATGGCAAAGTGGGCTACAGCTTATGATTAAATGGTCTGCAGGCGAAGCCTTTTTGTCTTCTTTTTTGTAGGGAGAGAGAGAGAGCTCTTTCTGAAGGCCAAAGTTAATGCAGTCATAGAAAGAACTCTGATACACTCCCACGTGAAATGGCCATGTGAGGAAAGCCCGCAGGGAGAAAAGGCCTTGAATGAATTTGAGAGGGAGAGAGAGAGAGAGAGAGAGAGAGAGAGAGAGAGTGGGAGGGAGGCAGATAGAGAGAAAGTTCAAACATTACTGATCCTTAAATATCCTTTTGGTTTCTGGTTCAATTGGAATTCGGCAGTAAGTGTCTGCTAAAAGCACCATTTTTGTTGCCCTTGCATTGCTGCTGAGCTTTTAGAGTTAGATGATGACAGATTGTGAGCTACCTGATATCCTTCATCATCCTCCCCAGTGGAGGTGTTTGTTCCGCCCCGAGCAAGTCCTCCAGGACTCACAAACAGCCGGCGTGTTTGATGGACTACGGGGAGACATCTGCTCTGCCAGGCTTTGCCATACAGAGTGAAAACAACGTGTTACAGTAATCAATCAATATGCAAACCTGTCCTTTCAGTCTGATGATTAACCTTACAGACCCCATGGTTATCAAGTCATTACATAAGCTTGTGATTGTGAATTAGTACTGAGGAGTTGTAGGGTGTGACTGTGAGAGCATTCTGTGTTTTCCTCAGGTTGGCATGTTGCTTTAAGCATGAATGCTCCATATATCCTCAACAGTATCGTCACAACTGTGCTTCAAGCACCCTCGGGGATAAGCTCTGTTGTGTGTACTCAAGGGACAAGAGGGAAAGAAAAACTCTGCGCTGTGCAATCTGATTTGTGGTTATAGGCGTACCATCCCTCACAGGGTAATCTGGAGAATATCACCATAGCCAAAAGATCCTTTGAGCGCCGTCATCCATTTTAAACTGCGAGTTGCTCATGTCGGCAGATGTGTTTGTGCATTGTGATGAGCTGATTTGAAATTGCCACTGGCTGATTTTAGCCTCTGAATATCCTACCTGCTGCAGACAGGTGTTTCCACAACCAGGGCCCCAGCAGTCTTGAGGGAGGGTTTGCTGCAAAATGATGCATGGCTGTTATTTTATTTAGTTATTTTACAAATTGATGTGCATGTTAATGTAAATTAAGCCTGTCATTATTTTACAAAATGGTTTCACCACCTGTAGTGCAGCTTTTTCCACCTGAATGATTTTCTCTCTCTGCTCTCTTTAGTGCCTCTAAATTGAATTATCTTCTCTCTCATCCTTTACCTCTTATTCTATCTCTTTCCTTGGTGCTTTGCTCTTATTCATTCTTATTCAATCATTTTGTGGTCACTTAGACTCTCATCTGTCATTTGTGATGTTGGACAGGAAGCTTTTTCTCCTGCTGCAGTCTCTGTGTATCACTGTAGGAGCAGTAGGTAAATACTAACAATGTAGATATAAACAAACATACAAGTCAAAGAAGAGACATTTCAAACTGGGTCCGTTTTAACACAACCTCTTTAAACAGGGTCAAATGAGGATGTGTGAGGACCCTGCTTTACTCTGGTGTCTGACAACATGCAGGAGGAAATGATCATGCGAGGTGTCGGGCGCTAGGGGGCGGTGTCGCCTCCACCCCAAAACTCTGTGAGGACTCTCTTGAAAGCGGAAGTCGTTTGTCTTTGGTCAAAGCAACATGGTGTCACCCTGTAGACAATGTGAATGTAAACAGACGCACTCACCTCTTAATCGATAATTACTGATATATCAGCTGTAACACACCGGTGAGCGTCGCCGCGGCTCCATGGCTCTCAGACTGTGGGCTCGGCTCCTCAGGGGCTCGGCCGTCCTCTCCTCGCGGGGCGTCGGCTCTGCTCGACAGGAAAGTGCGTCATGGCTCCTGACAGCGGGTCAGTACCAGGCCGGTTTCTGAAGCTCACTCATTTCTATTTTTTTTTAAACAAGGAAACGTGTTGTGTCGATAGTGAAGCATGGTATGACTCTAAAATGTGGAAAAGTGCCCTTCAGCTGAGCAGCAGATTAAAGAGAGGACAGAGAGGCCACGCTGCTGTACGTCTGTGTCCGCTGACAGAACAAATCACACGTAATGACAAAGTATGAGGGAAAGAAGTTGTATTTTTCTATTTGGAATTACACATTTACACCTGTGACTCTGTGTGTGTAAACTGCTGGATCAGCCTCTCAAACACAAGTAATTTATCTTTATAAAATTCATCATTTTCTTTCCTTTTTACAAGAACATATTCAGATTTACTCAAACTTTCCTTTACTTGGATGTTTGAGATGTGGAGACATTATTTTTTACAATAATCCAGGTCACTCACACTGAGAATGGAGGAGGGGACATCTTGTATCCAGAAGTTAACCAGGTGATAATGAACAATGTGTAAAAAATCATATATTATATATATTTTTTAATGAGGGCGAAGGAGTAGATGTTTATGTCTTAAAACACTTCCTGAGGGGGTCCCCTACACTACACCAGTGCATCTGTTTGAGCTAGGGTTACTTGTTTTCATTAGTGTTTTTTGTTTGTTTTTACCTAGGTGTTTATTTGTTCACTTAATCAAATAATAGTTTTGCTATGAATTAAATATTAAAAGTAGTCAAAACTGACCATCAAAGTTTTGCAGAGTCTAGAAACATGTCTTCAAATTGCTTGTGTTGTTCAACCAACAGGACGAACCTCAATGGTATTAAATTCTTACGTCATTTACTGTGGTATAAAATAAGCAAAAAACTACAACCAGGGAATGTTTGACCCATTCGCCTTGATAAATGACTTTATTGGGTAAACACCTTTTCAAATTATTAATAATTTTCTGTCAATTGACAAACAAAACAAACAAAATTTAGTTTACATTCAGTGTTTCTTGTTGCTATGTTTACTTGCTGGCAGTCTTGTTCTTCACATGGAGCACCACAGGGTTTGTTGGTGTGTTATCACCACTAACTCTTCATCAGCAGAATATATATATTTATATATTTTTTTTTAATTCATTTTCTTTTAAATTTTATTACTTTTCATAACTCCACAATACAAAAACCCAACAGTCTCCAAACAACTTTAAACAGAGGAGAAAAGAAAATCAAGCAACAAATACATCAACTCCAAACAAACAAACAAACAAAAAGAAAGATAGAAGAATCAAAGTCTTTGTAGAATAAACATTAAAATAGTGTCCATGTGTTCACTTCTGTTGCTCCTTCACCACATCCATCCCTCCACATTCATAACTGCCACCCTGTGTATAAATGATAACATGTTGAAATGGACAGTACCCAAAAAATTTAAATCTGTCTTCACTCAGTCTCTTGTAATGAGAGAAATCACAGAGTCATTCCCCATTTATTATATTGTTCTACCTCGTTTGTCAGGCCGTGTGATATTCTTCCAAAACCCACTGCTGAGATGACTGGCTTTCTGCAGCTTTCCACTTTCTAATTGTTTATCCGTTTGCTTGTCATGACACTGAACCCAGTTAGCTAAAGGTTTCACCGTATGTTTGATGGATTTATGGCGTCCAAGTGTATTTAGCTCCGGACAGAGTTTATGATCTATCCCTGCTATTTCAGTGATATATTGGTGGATTCTGGTCCAAAAGGCTTGTATCTGTGGGCATGACTGTGCCCTTTTTCTGTAATGTGAAACATTTATAGTAAATGTTGTGTGATTCCCAAAGGACTGCTCTGTCTGCACAAGTGCTCCAGCACTTTGGGAGGAGATGTTTCTGTGATAACTTCTATGATAAACATTTTTGACAAGGACTTTTTAAATGCACAATAATACTGAGTCACTTTAACATCCTAGTAAACACAATGAGTCAGTTACCTTGCAGCGCTGCAGGCAGTGAAGTGATGGATATGTTGAATGTCTTTACAGGAAATGTTGCCTGCTGCAGAGGAGGGAGAAATGGATTTATCTTCACTCCTGCTTGTTTTATTACATCAGAGGCGTTTCTCAACAGACTGATGAAAGGCAATGCAGCAGAGGCAGACGGCAGCTTTTATCGCCTCCCAGCCTCAGTTCCGCCGGACAGCGGTAACCAGACCACCGCCTCAGAGATTTACATCCCTAAACTCATCTGATCATTCTGGCCCAGCCTTTTTTTCTTTCTTTTTTTTTCAAATACTGCAGACGTCACCCTTCCACCAATCTCATGTTCCTGTTTTTACTGCTGTCATATTCACTTTTACTGTCTGTTTATTTTCCATTTTTTTCAGGGGAACAACTGTCTTTGTTACTGAGACATCCAGATCAGCCTGACAACTCAAAAGTATTGAAAGTGGCTATAATAGGCCCTCCAAATGCTGGGAAGTCCACATTATCCAACCAGCTCCTCGGCAGAAAGGTCTCCGTCTTAACTGTGTCTCTTTTAATCCTCCACACTTTCATGTATCTGTCTCGCTGAGGCGGAGCTGCTGCTCACTGTCTTAAGTCGGTGCTCATTTTTTTCAAGGTGTTTGCCGTGTCTAAGAAAGTGCACACTACACGGTCCCGTGCGCTGGGCGTCGTCACAGAGGATGACACACAGATAGTAAGAGCTTTTTCTCACGTCTCTCCTGATGCCTTTTAATACAAGTCCAAAGCCGAATGTTCAAGTCAATGCACATGTTTTGTTTTTATAGATTTTACTGGACACTCCTGGTCTCACCACTCCGTCAAAGGTTAAAAGGTGCCTTTCTGTTTTATATTCAAAGTCTGTAGTCTCCACACAGTCTTATCATACAGTGTGATGGATGAATGAACCCTCTGTTTCCACAGACACCAGCTGGAGAAGTCTTTGCTTGTGGATCCCTTGAACACAGTCAAAGAAGCTGACCTAGGTATTACACGTACTCACCCTGAGTCATTTATTTGTAGAGTTACTCTTTTTGGTGCTTCTGTGTCGTAGACTGAACATTAAGAGTGGACTATAATTGGAACTGTTTCCAGTGGTGGTGGTGGTGGATGTGGCAGACAGATGGATGAGCAGCAGGCTTGACTTTGAGGTGCTCAAGTGCCTCGCCCAGCACCCAGACATCCCAGCTGTCCTGGTCCTCAATAAGGTATTCTCTATCAGATGTTGTAATAAAACTGAATTTAATGGATAAGCCTCAATGTTCAATATTTTGTGATTTGATAATGTGAAAATACCGGGGGCTGTGCCATGTGAAAAGCCACTGCAGCGAGTCTCAGCTAGCTTCAAGACGTTTCACTTCTCCACCCGTATGAATTGGTCTCATAATGTCTCTTCACATTCAACCCTTTCATCACAGTCACAGCCTCTTGGCTAATGACACAAACGCATCAGTTTTGGCTCTCAGTGAAAAAAATATTGACCTGCCCACCGCTCCTGAAAGTGGCGCCCCTCGCATGTCGACCTCACGCTTCTTTGCTGTGGCCATGACTGTTACCAAGCGGCAAATATGTGTTGTCTATTTATGAAAACATTAGTTCCACCTGCATTTGTAGACATGTCTGTGAATTGTAGGACAGCTGCCTTTGTGAGATGAACAGGAAAAACTGTGACAGGCCACAAGCAAAGAAGCTGCGGTCCATTTAAAATTGGACTTGACCGACTTTGGACATGCTTGTATTAGTTCATCTGCCAATACTGTCTGACATATATCGACCATAGACTGTAAATAAAGATGGACGCAGCCTCTGTGACGTCACCCTCAGGTTTCTGAAGAGCAGTTCTGAAGCTCAGAGTGAGCTGCTCCACCGTCGCCATCTTGGCAGTGTCTGACTCCGCCCCTAACTCCCAGCTATTCCGAAAATGGTCAAAGAAGAGGGGCTTGTGGAGCTGAGACTTCAGTGCATGTCAGTTTGTGTCAAGCATACGCTCGCCCACCTGTCACTCAAAGAGGCCACGCCCTCAATTATGCAGAAATTCTTAACAAGGCTTTAAAGTCTTACAGTTAAACATTTGCCATGAAAGAGGAAATTAGCTCTAGAGGCCAAAAGTGTTTTTGTACCAGGGTGTAAACATGTTTGTTTCTGCTGTAAAGTTGGACATTTTAACATGGGAGTCTATGGGGACTGACTCACTGTTGGAGCCAGACTCTAGTGGTCATTAGAGGAACTGCAGCTTCTGGTTCTTCAGTGTTGATGCTTCATGTTTCAGCCTCAGAGGCTGACGTCAAGAGTAAAGGGGGCGGAGCCTTTGCTGTCAGGACTCCATGACTCTGGAACAACCTCCCCGATGATTTTTTTTTTTAATCTGGATTAATTTGCTTGCATTTGTTTGTTGTTATTTTATCCTCGTAAAGCACTTTGTAATCTCTGATTTTGAGTCCTCTATAAATAAACATTATTATTATTATTATTATTATTATTATAATGAGACACAGGATTAAAACATACAGTATGAGGCTTTGAACCCTCTGGAAATACTTTGTTACTTTCAGTCTTTTGCAGGGAAGAGAAAATCTTGGGCTATCACCAGACTTTCTTTGAACATATTCTCCTGCACCGAGCCGTCTCAGAGCTCTTCACTAATGCTCCGCTCTCTTTAAGGTGGACCTGGTGAAGGCGAAGGACAAGCTGCTGGATATCACTGCAGGGCTGACATGTGGAATGGTGAATGGACGCAGGATAAGGGTCAGGCCAGTGATCAAGCCTCCGTGGGCCAAAAAGAGGTCAGAGGGGGATTCGGAGCTCTCACCTGACGAGCACATCGCAGAGCCTGAGGGCAGCGCTGAGACGAACTCTGTGCTGAACAAAGAGCAGCTGAAGACACTGAAGAGCCAGGAGGGCTGGCCTCACTTCAAAGATGTCTTCATGCTGTCCTCTGTGGACAGTCAGGACGTGGAGACGCTGAAGGTACACATGCGATTATTGTCATAGCAAGAAAAACTGTAAACGTGCAAATATGTTCAAAAGTTCTGTGATTATACCTTTAAAGAAATGCTCCCTTTCTGAAAACTAATGAAACTAGAACAGAAACTGAATGCTCAACTAAAGAGTAGAACCAAATTAACACTGACCTGAAATTAAATTTGTAATCAGCTGTTTAACCTCTGCGCACAGTTAAAAGACAAGACCTTTGTAGGTGTTGGCTATGTTTTTAAGTATGTTGTTAGTTTCACCAGCAGACGCATTAGCTTTAGTTCAGTGTTAGTTTATTCTTTATATCTCATTTTTATTTTTCTATAAGTTTGTTTTGTTTTAGTTTGATAAATGCTAATAACCATGCTTTATCTCACTCTTTTAGAGCTACTTCATGGCTGCCGCTAAGCCCGCACCGTGGCAGTACCACAGTGAGGTCCTGACCGATCAGAGTCCAGAGGAAGTCTGCACCAATATCATCAGAGAGAAGCTTCTGGAGTATCTGCCCCAGGAAGTGCCTTACTCAATGACACAGGTGACTAATGAACCGATTCTGCGGGGACACTCTATGTCACATGTGATGATAAGCTGACAGCGAAGTGACAACAGCTATTACATCTCACCGCACTGAGTCTGTGGCCTATTTAAAGCCCCTCATACTCACTTTCACTCCACGTGCTGACATGTTGCAGTTATTGGACCCGACCTCCACCTGCCTCACTTCTACATGAACCTTAGAGGCCATTCTGTCCACGTCATTTCCCTTTTGAAGCTTTAATTTCATTGTTGTTATTGTTACTTATCATGCTGGTGTGTATTTACTGTGTATTCCTGCTCCCACAGGTACGGAGTCAGACTGGTTTGTAGATTTTATTATTCCTCGGCGCTGGCGACAGTCTGAGCCGGAGGCGTATTGCTTTGTTTTTTTTGGGTTGCTCGCTGTCCGTCTCGTTCTCGTGGACACGATATCTCAGTAACGCCTCGACGGATCTTCTTCAAATTTGGTAGAAACAATCACTAGGATTCAAGGACAAACTGATTAGATTTTGGTGGTCAAAGGTCAAAGGTCAAGGTTGCGGTGACTTCACAAAACAGAGTTCACGCAATTATGACAAAATTTCACACAAATGGTTGATATTTTCTATGACTCTGGATAAACAAGGATGTGACCTGAAACTAGTCTGAGTGGAGGAGGAAACGACCACGAGGAAGTGATTGTAGTAGGTTATCATATGGGGCATGAGTGTTCTCTGACAAATAAAAACACATGAATCCAAAAGCAAATATTTGACAAAAAATATTCAGCAAGCAAAAAATTCTGGGATACGCAGCAATGGCCACAGCTCTAATTCGGCAGGTGGCGTTTCCTGTTTCACTGTCCACATCTTTTCACTTTAATTCTCACTGTATTGGCTTTTTGAGGAATCTGTAGATTAACATTTACATGTCTTTGTTTTCAGTCTGTTGAACTGTGGCAGGATGGAGAAAACGGTGAGCTCGATATTTCAGTGAAACTTCACGCCACGAAAGAAACTCACATGGTAAGTGTTCTCTGCAGGTTTCTGTTTCTGTTTGTAGTGGATATCAATTTTGACTCATCTGTAAACATACTGTATATTCAGCTGGTTATTTAAAGCTCTCATACAGTCTAAAGGTCTCTGTCCATGTGTAGTGTGATTATAGATCAGGTCTAGCTTCTATATTAATACTGTGAAAGTATCAAAACCTCAGTCCACAGAGAAATGCACACAGCCTGTATTCAGAAACTGAGCCTTAAAACCAGCCGTCAGGACTTCTAGAACTTTGTGATGTCACAACAAAGCAGTCACCGCTCTCAGCCACGCCCTCAGCCAATCAGAAGAGAGACTCGGAGCCTCCTCTCTTCTGATTGGCTCACTGACCTGTTGTTACTAGAGCTCCAGGGAGAAGCCTGAGAGAGGAGATGTGAAACTACACTGAGATGATTTTTGGTTTTAAAACCACAAATATATCTTCTGATGGATCAACACTTCAAATAAAACAAGAGGAAGAGGAAAATATGTAGCTTTAAAGTAGATAGGTTTTGTATACACTTTTATTATATTTTTCACGCCTACAGGACCTCATATATTTTTGTGTTTTATGAGACTTTGCTGCTGTAACACTGCACTCTCACTCTGGGGTCGATGACATTCTCTCTCCGTCCATCTAATACTGTCATATTGGAAAAGTGACAGAATGACAGGATGTCAGTGTGTTGACTTGAAAGTGCCTGTGTGTTCACTCGTTTGCCCACATCCAAAACTGTTTTAAAAAAGTTAAAGTGGATGGATTCAGATTTTTATCACATTTGGCCAATGCAAATGTCAAACATCAAATCCTGCGAAAAAACCCCACAGAGCCTGTTTATTGTCACAATCTGGACGCCCGAATGAATGTTTTCTCCTGTGCCGCAGTTCTTTTTCACAGTGATCAGATGTACTGTGAATGCAGCACAGACAGACTAACTTAGAAAATAGTACCATTTGAAATATCACTGTTAAACTAATTCAGGAGGCTGAGTCAGTGGCAGGCACATGACTGGAGGAAGTGAAGTGACATCTGAAGCTTCTCTTATGGCTCCTGATATTTATCTGTTGTTCCCTCAGAACTTGAGATTCCTTTTTTTCCTTGTGTTTTTAACTTGTAAATATTTGAGCAGCTCTTCCAAACCATACATATTTGATGAAAAAGAATATTTGAGGCTACATCTGTGCCACAGAAATGTTTCGAGGCCACTGACCTCCGAGGAGAGTGACTCAGACCAACACGATTCTTCAGCTTCTACATCCAGCAAATGAAGAACTACCGAAATGTTGACTTGAACGACCGACCAAAGAAATCATCTCATCTATTTTATGAATAGTTCCTGCTACAAAGCCACGTTGTTCAGTTCTCTTTAACTAAATCAAATTGACATTTTTCTTTGTGGAAAACAAGCGTCACACACGACCTTGACAGGAAGTAGAAATACATTGGCTGAACTGTAGAGTTTCAAGGTTCAAATGAATCATCAGAATAAGAAATTACGTGATGGACTAAACACCTCTGTTCAAAATGTTTGAATGCAGTTTGGATGAATACAGTTAAATAATATTTCACACAGGGAGGAATTTCATCATCTTAAAGTTGACTTTACAAAACATAATAAGCTGTATCTTTATGCTTTATCTCCCAATATCACAGTACTGTTTTCCACAGGGATATTTTAAATTAATTTAAACCTGCTACATAAAACCTATGGCCCCGTCTATTCACTGGATTCTGATGTCTGTGGTTGCATTTCTTGTGCGTGTAGAAGATGGTGATCGGCGCGGCCGGCCAGATGGTAGCACGGATCGCCCGAGAGGCCGGCGAGGACCTGAGTCACATCTACCTGAGGGATGTGAAGCTGAAGCTCTCAGTCAAGCTGAGGAAGTGAAGAGGAAGGAAAGACTTCAATAGCGAAACCCTGAGGAGACGAAGAGGTGGAGACGGATCCTGCTGGATTTATCTGCAAAGGGCAGAACTGGAGGATAAGATCTGATCATGAGTCTGAGGAGGTGACATATACTGTATCCACAGACTCGGAGCTCCCACTGAGCTTGTACCTCTTTAGAGAAGAAACCGTACTCAAAAGTTTGATGTTTGCATCAGCAGCGACTGTCACGCAGTCCCATGAGACGTAAAAGATTTTCATATAAAGATGGCACCTTTAAGATGTAGTCATTCTTATAGTGGTTGTTGTTGTTGTAGAATAAAATTCTGTTAAATATATATTTTAGATTTTTTTTGGAGGCATTTTATGCCTTTATATGAAAGTAGAGAGACAGGAGAGAGATGACAGGAAATGAGGGAAACAGAAATGGGGGGGGAGGGTGACGTGCAACAAAGGTCACAAACCAGACGTGAACTGGAGACGTCTCTGTCAGACCTTCACCTCCAGGCCACCAGGGCAGCCCAAATCCAGCTAAGAGGAGAAAACATGGTGATTAAAAGCAGCTTACATGAGCTGCAAAATAAAATGTCGTGAATTATAGGCATGTATTCACGCTGATATATTTTAGGTAACAAACATGACACAGACTCTCATCAAATGGATGTTTTGACACAAGTATGACAGCGTGTTTATGGCTGCGCAGGTTTGGCGAGCTGTGAAAAGGGCCGATGGTTTATCTTTGGCTCTCAGAGCTTTTTACTTGGCGGGTGTAGATAAACTGAAGTGGGACCTGCACAGTCATGTTCACTCAGATGTCCCTGATGTACCATCCACCCCTTGTTCCCTGCACTCCCACATCACTTTAGCCTTCTCCGCTGCCTTTGAAGTGTGGCCATCCATCCCTCCGACTATCACTTTTTGTTCCGCTGCTTCTTTCCTTCTCCTCTCTCCTCGTCCCTGCCCCCCTCCCCACCTCCCCCCTCCCCCCTCTTCTTCCCTCTGCTTTTTTGGCTCTTATAAAGCCCAGCTCTGCCCCTGAGGGCTGAATTGTCTCCCTAATGGATGGCAAAATGGAGCACTAACCTGATGCTAAAATGGGTCAGATAATGGTGATTAGATTCATTCCTGCTGCCTGCGAGTTAACTCGACAGTTACTCTATCCGGGGCATCTTGATGAATAACCAGCCAGTGGCCTAAAGCAAGGGCGATGGGAGGGAGGGAGGGGGAGAGAGCGAGGGAGAGGCCTTGAATGTCTCACAGAAGCTGTGTCAACCCCTCAAGCTCTTTCTGCAATGGCTGCTTCCCAGTGATTAGACAAGCCGGTTGCGCAGCAGAGATCACCACTTAGACAAGCCAACTGCTGCTTGAAAATATCACAACTGATGTATGTCAGCCGGCGCATTAAAGCAATCCTTCAAACACAAAGACGTTTGGAGCGCTCACACTCTGCTTCAGATGTGTTTTTACCACAGTAATGAGGCGCTCATTTGTTTGGGAGCCACAAGCTTTTATTTTACACACATCCACAAGTACATGAAAAAAAACAAAAAAAAACACACAGGGTGAAAAGACGAGCTCATGAATAAGACATCAATCGGCCTTCTCCTCCTGTTCATCCTGCTGGTCCAGATGACATTGAGCGAGGGCCATATAACCCTTACCATTACTAAAACTCAGTAATGGTAACGGTTTGACGGCCCTCCTCTGTGAGCAGCGTGAGCAGCCTGCAGTCAGTCAGGCCTGAGAGTGTGCTGAATGAAACCCTGGATAGTACATCATCTATACTGTAGTGTCTCTTTAATAAACTTACAGTATAAGATGATATCCTGTCCGGGGCACAAGACATAACTGTCAGCAGCGTGTTGTTGTAATCTGCGAGATGACGGCTCGTTAGTGATGCACACAGAAGGTCAAGCAGTGGAAATAATGATGTTAAAGATGATATTAAATTAACTTTGTATGTATGTGAATAAAGTGTAAAACAAGAAGCTCAGCCCTCGTCTCTGTCACACACTCACCTTACGGCTCGCCGACACCTTCCCTCCACCACGTGTTTGTATTTTAAGGCTCTGCTACGTGTCCTGGTCAGGGTCACAGTCTCCTGACCGGTCCCCCGGCTCGGCTCCCGCACTTAAAGGCCCCCGGCTCATTAGCATACTGTGATGACATCTGGGCTGGACCTGACAGCACGGGTTGAACTTTTTTCTTATCTGGTGCTAACCTGCCTGCTCTGTCCAGTGATGGGCCACACCCGGATTACACCCACTGACCTTTATTTTTTACAACATTTACTGTGAACTGTTATTAAAAAAGAAAAACAGTGAACAGAAGCAACAAAATATGCACAATTATATACAAATTTTTATTGATATCATTGGAAAAAACTTACTAATTTGACATTTTCAGTTGTTTATTATATTTTTTTTTACTAAAGTACATTCGTAGCAGCAGCTTTACGTCTCTAGAAGAAAATAATCTATCATTTCCTACAAATTCTTTGTGTTCACAGACTTTATTTGTGACTTTTGACCTCTCGGTCAGACATGTTTAATTAACAGAACTCAACAGTAAGATAAAACTTGACTTCTCTATTGTCTATTAAAATAAGCTCAGAGCTTCATCTCATAATGCCGTAATAAACCGAATGTTCACCATCTGTTAAATCTCATAGCCTCCTGGATTTATGCGTGATGGTCTCATGGATCGGAATTTAATACTGCGATATGTCAGCTGATGATATGTTATCTGACTTATTAAATTCTGTGGATTTCTGTTTCATATGCCGAGATAGATTCCAGGATATGGAGAGGTGATATCTATTTTTTATTAGATGTGTCACACACACACACACACACACACACTGCACATCAAATTATGCCTGCGACAGAGCAGCTGTAGTTTGTCTTTAATCCCTGACGGTTTGTCTGCATCCCTTAATAACAGGCTGTTTTTGAAGAGAAGAGGCGTCTTCCTGGGGAGTTTCACACTCTGGATTCATTGAATTTAAATCCAAAGAATCGCTGCAAAAGCTTGTTAAGTGGCAGCTGAAGAAGGTCAGCGCCATGTTGTACAGGATATAAACAAGAATACAAAGGTGGAGTGACTTCTCCCAGCAGCACTGATGAATGCACATGCTCCGACACCGAATCATGAGCAGAGACATATGGACAGTGTCGTCCTCGTGTCCTCAGTCACATCCACACTGTTTTCAATGCTATGCATGGCATAGACTTTAACACTTCATATTTTAACAACAACACAATGATTCTATCAGCACGTGCGTCTGTTGTTTATGGATGCTGTATGTAGCTGAGACATGTTCTTTAGGAAGGTCTGGGTACATGGCAGTTGCCATGGTAACACACTCCCTGGTTAGGGCGTGGGAGCCGGTTTCGGGGCGTGAGAGGCCCTCCTGTCGGCGCAGATAAAGGTGGAGGTAGGACTATCTGGGTGGTTTGGTTTCCCTCCAACTCTTTATCTGCAGCAGAAATGCCTCGGCCTCGTCTTCACATTATCCATTTGCGTTCAGAGATAAGTTTTTTCTGGTGGAGACAAAAAGGGAGGAACAAGCCGCTTCTATCGGACGTGATCAGGGGAACTTGTTGGGGTTTGATTAAACTGTTTGCAGTTAGGAGAATCTTAATGACATGACATCATGTAGTGGCCCACATGCTTCAAGCTTTTTCCAGGCTCAACCCCCACCCCCACCCCCCCCCCACCCCCCCACCCACCCAAACCCCACTGGCTCAGAGCAAATACAACATTGTGGAAATAGATTTTATATAAGCAGACTAATTAAGAGTCTGTGTGATCGTCCTCTGAGGCGATGTTTAAAAGAAATGAGTGAGAATTTCATTTTTTCCTCTCCTGTTTGAACTTTTCTTTTTATCCATCTGTCATTAACCGAGAGCAGCTCACACCATCATTTCACAAGTATGAAACATCTGGTCGGGAGTAATTTGAGCCACATCATTTATTTTTATTAGGAGGAGGATTGTGTCCTCTGGGGGGGGGGGGGCACAAACATGGCTGCACATGCGTTTGGTTTAACTGGCACAACAGCCACTGCTACTGAGTTGTGTACGACTTTTTCCAGGATGTTGTTAATGACTCTGGGACATGAGCGGTGTGGCAGCTGAATGCTTTGCACTAATTTCACACTTATTTCTAATCTATGGGGAAAAAAAAGTGCTTTAAATTGTGTCAAACCACAGCGTGTGTTTATGAAAGATGAGCAGTGGTGGAATGCAACTAAGTACATTTACTTAACATTTACTTTTATTTAACATTTACTGACGTCCTGTACTTATCTGCAGTTTTGAGGTACTTGTACTTTACCTTTTATGCTACTTTATAATTCTACTACACAATATTCCAGTGGGAAATATTGTTCTTATTACCCCATCACAGGAAACCAACAACTATGATTACCAGCTACTTTTCAAATAAATTTTTACATTATATAAACACATATATACAGAAAAAGTTAAAAACAATGATTACAGATTTGTCTTGTAGCAGTCGGTTGTTTCTTCTTCTTAATCATCTCGTGACCCCTCAGATTTAACTTGTGACCTTCAAATTCAAAAATAGTTCAAACATAAACTGGATCATGTCTCCATTTAGACGCTTTAATGCATTTGGAGCTCGATGAACCAATAAACCAATAAGATTTGTTCTTCAATGTTACGAGCCGAGGCACAAAATATAGAAGAGACTGACACTGGACAAAATATCCTATTGATGAAAGTCAAATGAAAATGAAATGTAAAATTAAAGTTTTGTGTATTAGGTAATGATTTAATAATGAATCTATAATCTATCATTTCTGTTGTCTGTTCAGGCGTCAGTGAAACAGTTTCTACTGGTTTCCATTCGTTTTTTAAGCAGCAAAACTCCCATTAAACATCATGTTAACTTATAATATAAGTTTAACAACATCAAAGATGATATATGATGTTCATATAATGTTTCTGTTTAAGCTTCCCAGTCGCTTTAAGTGTGATTTTTCTTCAGTTCAGAAACACCAGTGTTATACAGGAGTAGTACTGGTAGTTTTTAGTGGTTTATACTCATTAACGACAGCAGTGTTGGACTTTGCTGCTGCAGGGTGTTCTCAGTCGGTTTTAATGAGCTGAGTGTGACTGCCCTCTTCAGGCTGAACCTGAACTGTGTCTGGGTCAGGATCAACGCTCACGTCCTCCATCAGCAAGAAAAGCAAGAAAATGAGCGTTTTCAAGATCCAACACGAATCATGAAGAAGAACAGAAAGCAAAATGCATTATTTAGTTTGTGTAGCTGTGCAAGATGAAGCAGCAGAGCACAAACGAGCAACAGTATAAATAACCACCTCTTACAGACATTACACACAGACAGTCATTAGACACATAAAATACTATATTATCAACCAACAACAGCGATTTTAATAAAATGCGTCTAGAATTCTAAAATCATACACTTAACATGTGAAATGGGAAGCATAGTCATTCAGGTATAATTGTCATATTAAAATATTAATACAAGACTGTTAATAAAACTCTAATAAATACTGAGAGTCCATGCAAATGAGACAATCTGGAAACAGGAACATGAGACGGGACGTAAAGCATGTCTGACTCTGACCCTGCTTGGAAAAAACAGACTTATAGCTTGTGATACAAGTAAGAAACGGTCGTTATATTCAGGTGTAGTTTTGTTACTATAGTTCTTAAGAAATCTCTTAATGACACTCTCAATATTTGTCTGTTAATTCACTAAGAAACTAATATAGTGTCATTAAATTGTGTTGGAAGTTACTGGGATTTTAAACTTTTTTTTTTTAACTGTTTAGCCGTGGTTATTTCACCAGCGTCTCGACCTCTGACCTCTGAGACTGAGCATGTGCAGCCTGGTGGAGGTCACTGACCAGAGGACACATCTGCTCCTGGTGATCCGCAGCCTTTTATCCGTCTACATGTTTGGATGTTTGGATATTTAATATCTGCATGTTTCTTTTTTTAAATGAACATGTACAGAATATGTTGTGATGTGATGTTTCTCCTCCTGTGCAGACAGTGAAATCTTTCATCTGTGTGAGCTGCCAAATCAAACCTGCCTGGTTTAATATTCACTAACAGACGCTGAGGCCGACTGAAGGTGGTACAGCATTTATTATAAGGTGGCACACAACACAGGATACATGAACACATGCTTAAAATGCCATGCTGGATCAGCTTTACAAAGGCCAGTGTTACATGAGAAGCCACAAGATAAATCCATACATCATTTTAATGGAGATTACAGATTACTTCCATGTTAGACGACAGACAGGCAGATGCAGACGAGGACAGGAGCAGGTAGGTGTGTAACATTTGGTCTTTAACCACATTCGCCTCTCAAATGCGACTTGGAGTAACAGGAAGTTGCTGCTGCTCTCATTAGCCGAGGCGAAGTATGAAAGTGTATTTTTGGCACACGATATAACGGCCAAAATAATGAATAAAAAATTCATTATTGAAGAGGTCCAGATTCTACATGAAAAGCTGTTAAATGCTAGTTAATGCTACGTTTCTATTCATCATGTCATAAGAAGATATATCTGTGTTCCCTTATACAGTTGTTTTACTGAATGTCATGAAGCACATAAAAGAAAAAGCAGAAAGCGCTAAACATACAGTTGAATATTATATAAAGTTGATATATTCTACAAGTCAGTCTTTGTCCTACAGTAAATTCATGATAGAATATCCCATAAGTATTTCCATGATTGATAGTTAACAAACCGCACATTTAAGTATCAAGACCTCCACATTATTTAACAAAGGCACCGTGTTGAGAAATAAAATCTGCTTTTCTCTGTAAACGGAACATTGCAAAAGATTATATCAAGTTTTTACAGTTCACACGTGGACTGCTAGAAACTGGTGCAGCCGCTCAATCAGGCGTGTGAAGGTTTCATGTTGATGTCTGAGTGAGGAAGAGACATGTCAGTCATCCTCTGCCTCACCTGGCCACAGACAGGTGAGGCACTGGAGCCTCGGCCAGGCTGCGGTCAGCGAGCACAGCGCGAACAATCGGGCAGTGTATCCATTATCAGGTGATCTTTGTCAGGTTTCAGTGACTAATGACTGATATTAGTTGCTATTAATCACTTGTAAAAAAAAGCTACTGGCCATTTCAAATTATGGGAAAGAATCTGGTTGGTAATATTATTATATTTGCAAAAAGCCAGGCAGTGTTTTCACACACATGTACAGTGAGTAGAGGAGCCGCAGAAACACATAAAAATTTGGAAGGAGTTGGAGCATTTGTGTCAAAAACAGAAACAAGATGATATTTGCTCAAACCAAACAAGCCACAAGCCTTGTGTTTATTTCACAGAAAATAAGAAAAATGTCACGAGTATAGCTTCACCGTCAAAATAAAACAAAAATATTAAACGTCACAGACTCTGAGCAGTGGTTAATGAGCATTCACGATGATTCACCAGAAACAAAAGGGCAGCCAAACAGAAACATGTGGATAGGAAGGGAAGCAGAACAGCAGAGGCTGATATGGAAATATGAAGGTTAGATTTGTGACAGGCAACAAATGGCTCACTGCTTTAAGGAGTACCACGCGTTCGATCGTGCTGAGACGCTGCCATCTACAGGTTGAAAGCTGTTGCACCCTGAGCTCCCTCACCGCAGTGATGATGAAACGCTGAACCGTTGCATCGATCGCTCGCTTCTAAAGATTAAGTGACTGCAACAAACTGGATGTAGTAATTAGACTGACCTGATCAGCAGGAAGAAAGTAACACATACGTAATGTTGATACACTCAACTTAACCGAAAACCACCTGAGCAAAAACACCATGTTTACCACCTGATCACATGCTTATTCTCCCAACTTCCCTCCATTAAATTCCTGCTTCGTCATGACAGACCGGATGTGGTCAGAGGTGCAACACGTGGCAGCTTTCAACCCACAGAGGTTTAAAATTTAGTGCGGGGGTTACTCTTTAAAATTACAAAATATGTACACAATCTGCAAAAGTGCACATTTCACACAGCATCTAGGAAACACACTAGCACATGTGAGAGGACGAGGGCTGAGGAGGAGAGAGAGAGAGAGCGAGAGAGAGAGAGAGCGAGAGAGAGAGAGAGAGAGAGAGAGAGAGAGAGGACTAACAAAGTGAATTAAAGCTCAGACCCTGAATATCTACCAAGTGCTACTTGAGGTAATGTGGAAATATTCAGTAAGCCTGGCAGGCGTCCAGGGTCTCTGTTCAGGCTAATCTTTTCTAAGTATGGCTTGTGTTCTGCGTTTGCTTTGCTTAGCGTTTGTGTCCAAACGTGACGAAAGTGAAAAGTAGATACTATTGTTAGTATTAGTTTACGCTATGAGAACAGGGAGGAATATTTAAACATCATCCAACTATAACACAGTGATACACTGACATAAATCCAACTACAGCCAAACCACTGTCCTGAGGTTTGGGCACTTGAGTGGTGAACAGGCACTGCACAACAGAACGAGAAGACACGCAACACGACCAAAATAACACGAGGTAAGGATTATCATACAAATGATTCAAAAGTCAGATATTGTAATCTAGTGTAAATCTTACAATCACAGTGGGTGAAGATCTGGTGAGCCTTAAGTGTAACAGCGGTTTGGTAATCCATTCTCTCTGAGTTAAGAGATAAGTCTAAATTATCTGTAAGAATCTGTTTTAAATGCTGAGAGGAAATAAAGGTTATTCATTTCATACTATTCTCACTCTGCTTCTGCACCAGCTGAGCTATGAGCATCTGATGAATCATCATTTAGAGAGCAGGCAGGAGCTGGCACGCTTCACTCTGCTCCCAAAGGTGAATAAATGTCAGAAGAGCTGACAGGGAAGAGGAGCGCTCCAAACTCCAGGCAGAGAGTTACAGCTCTGGAGAGGAGCTCAGTATTCAGATTCTTTGCAGCACCTACTACTGAAGACTGTGGTGTTTCTCCTCCCATAGATGACGTTAAACACCAGCACATTCAAAAAGAGACAAAAGTGCTGACTTTTGTCTCTCAAAAATGGCCAACTCTGCTTGTTGGGCTGAACAGGACTTCAGCATCTAATCATGTCTAACTAGTGCAGTACGATAAAAATCAATTTGTCTAAAACAAGAACTTAAAACAACTGAAGATACATAAAGTCTGGTCCTTTAAAAGTTAGGGCCCCCTGTTTTTTTTCTTCTCGAAAAAAAAAAAACCTCTTAGAAATACAAAAACCCTCTCGGTTGGTATCGAGGGCTTTTGGTCAAAGGCAGTTGCATAAGGGGTCAGAGGCTGAAAATAATGTTTTCATTCTTGAGGCAGATACATGTCGAAGGATTCAGAGGAACGAGTCTCTGGCCTGATTCATCAGTTGGCTGTTTGGCACTGTGGGCTGGTCATCTTCTGGAGCAGAGGGATCTGTGGATCACAGGGATGAGCTGGTTTTAACAGAGTAAAGAACATAAGGCCCAGTGCACGGCGAGGTCACACAGTCAGAAACTACAGCTCTACATTACATCACATACTATTCTGATGGAAATATATTGGACTGCTGCCAAGTAAAAAAAGTATGACATCATGGATGTTTTTTGGACACATTAATCCTCTGAATTCTGTTACTTATGGAGAGGTCAAGTATGGGAGGAGGTTTTTAAAGAGTAACTTCAGCGCCCTCTGATGGCCAGTCATGACTAACAGGGGGAAGATACTGAAAAAATAAATGTGCATTGATTAAATCAGTGCATTTGCACAAAACATTTAAATTCAAACTATTAATTATAGCCTAAATGGTGCAGAGTAACTTTAAGCTTAGGTAAACATGTTATGCACAAATAAAGACTGTATGAAATGTGTAGAAATGATGAAAAGACCTGGTTTGAAAAAATGAATCTGATTTTTAGCCAGCAGCTGAACAAGCTGAAAACACAACACTGACATACAATCACCTAATAGAGTTGTTATAGTGACCCGTGTTAGCAAACTGTTGACTACTGGCACAAAAAAGATTTTCACTTTTTAGGCGTAATGATTAAACTTTGTTCATATGTGGGTTGTGAGATTCTCCATGTATCTGCTCCTACACTTCTCTGTGTTCTGGTGCTGTTTAGCAGGAGAGGCTCTGAGGACCTGAATGATGAGGCAACAGTCTGAGGCTGCAGCTTGGCAACATGGCGATTTGTTGTGTGTTGGTGGGTGTTTGTGCCCTGAGGTCAGTTGTTGTAATAATGTTTTTAATTTCTACCAAATGATATGCGTCAACAGTTTTATCTTTTGTTCAAGAAGTTCAAACGCTCAAATGTTCCAGTGATCATGAGCAAGTCGACAGCTGAGCCTCAGGGCAGATTTTAACACTAATACTTTTATCAATATGCTTATGGATCGATCTGGTACTTAAACAGTTCTCTTATCGGTACTTTTTGTTATTTAAAAAAACAGAATTAACATTGCTTTATTTTCTCATATGTTCTCAATTAAGATTCCTGAGTAGCAAACTTCAACAGTATCGTTTTGAGCAGATCACTATTACAGACTGATTTTGTAATGATGGAAATATAAAACAAATGTAATACACAACAATTTACAACGGGACTTTTGGACAGTATCTTTACGGTGCAGCAGTTCACCAGCAGCTCACACATGTAGGGATGTTATGTCGCAATAAATAAAAATCTATTTTCATAATTTCTCCAGTACGGAGAGCAGAGCTGATAACATCGGAGCTTATCGATATGACAGTCTTTAAGAATTTAGCCTGTTTAATACCAGGCTTCTGTACCCATCCCCAGCTGACCCTGAAGATGACAGAGTCAATACAAGGATTAAGCTTCAGAGGAGGAATCAGATGTGATATATGAACGCTTGTGGAGAACAGTGCCACTCTCACCTTAGTCAGATCCACCCCGGTGAGGGCGTTGACGGAGACCGGGAGTTCAGCTAGTAAACGGGTCACCTCTCCGGTCACGCGGCTGCCTTCTCCGCTCAGGATGACAATCTCGTTGGTCTTAGACAGCGGCGCAGCCACTTTACTGGCAATCTGATAAAACAAAGTGAGCATCTGTTTGTTATTTCACTGACGACACACTCCTCCACTCCTCACCATCTATATATGTGAGGACCGACAAGAACTGACATGAGTGTATACTGTACCATTCATTCTGTTCCCTCTTTACCAACATGTGACTAAAACACTGGAACCAAAGTCATCTGTGTCTCATAGGTTGTAGCTGTCACCAGTGTGCATGCTAATGCTTTAACAAGCACTGTGTGGAGACAGTGTGGGGGATTAGCCTCTGGACTTGTAGTATCTCTAATCCAGAGGGGTTAGTTCATCTTAATGATACATGTATTTAATGATGCAGGCGTGTGAAGGAAACATGAGGAAATGTGCTGGTTGTAAGTGTCGACGACGGCAGATCGTTTCCCTCCCCTGGGACTTGTTGTTTACACAGGACAGACAGCTGCAGTCTCTCCTCATGCTGCTGATTCATGGTTGACTTGACCGATGAGACGTTTGTTGGTGTTGACGTATAACAATCAATACCAACTTCAGAATAGTAAAGAATATTTCTTATATTAATTACATCCACTATCATTATCTGTTACACTGCGTTTACTTTTTATTAATGGTCGACTCTCATATTTTAGCATTTAGGAAAAAGCTGTTTCAAGAAGACACAGAGATGACTTTGGTGCCAACCCTCTCCTGGTGAGGATATTGCTGATTTCCTTTAAAACCAGAGGTGTATAAATGTATATCACAGACCTTGGGCAGGGCCTCCAGGACCAGAGCTGTCTTAGCGGCCTCTCCATACTGCTGGTAGGATTCAGCCTTCAGCCTCATCTTCTCAGCCTCTGCCTTTCCCACCGCTTCGATGGAGGCGGCCTCTGCCTCACCGATGCAGCGGATCTTCTCAGCCTCTGCCTGCGCTGTCAGCACCTTCTTTATCCTGGGGTCGTGTTAGAGAAGCATGACGAGGACTGTTTAGTGTTTACTTACATTAGCAGGCAGTCACGTACAGCTCTGTAATGTTTAAAGTAATTAGTCTACTCCACATTTTTACCATGAAAATCAAAAGGTCTATTCAGTCATTCTTGTGTGTATATATATATATATATATATATATATATATATATATATATATAAGTTTGACTTGCAGGTCAAAAATATGCAAATTCCAAACTGATTAAACCAACTGCTGTATGTTTGAATCGTGTTTAAATGTTGAAAGGAGCTGCGTGTGTTGATATTTGATATTACGGTCTGAGTCTTCAAAGGACGAGTGTCATCAGTGTTTTTTTTCTTGTTTCCTGGTTTTACTGGAGCTCAGTGTGAGTCGAGGTGAGTAAGTGATTAACTAGCTGCCTCGTTAATGATGCTCTAGTTTTATGTGACTTATTTGCGTGACGGTCATTGAATCTGAACAGGGACTAAACACAGCTCGGATCACGGCACAGAGGATGCACCATCACGTACTGTTACTTATTGCCTGGTGCACCATGGATTCTCCTGTTTAAGGGATTGTGGCGGAAGCTTAATTTGAGGCAGATTGCTATTGTCAGGTTGATTCATGAAAATGATTCAAACATCTGCAACTGAAGCAAGTCATTAGCATTTTCCCCAGAGAACAGAAACATTTAAAGTAAAATAATGATGACTTTTCTGTGGTGTGTGCTGAGTGAGGCGAACTGTGTGATCCACTCACTTCTGTCCCTCGGCCAGCTGCTGCATCTTGTAGGCTTCAGCCTCAGCAGGTCTCTTCACAGTGGCGATGAGCTCCTTGTCCGTGCGGTCGATCTCCTTCTCTTCAATGGTGATCTGCTTCTTCCTCTGCACCACCTCGATTTCTATCTCCTCCAGACGGATCTTCTGCTGCTCTTTGGCTGCCTGCAGCTCATACGCCAGCTGAGCCTCTGCTTTCTAGAGACGACAGGAGCTTTTGTTCACACCATGATTTCATGTTTGACTGTTCAGGATTTATTCAGAGCTATCTATTATACCTTTGTATTCACTTCCTGGTTGAAGGAAGCTTTCTGCATTTCCAGCTCTCGTTTGGAGTCGGCCATTTTTGTGTCAGCTAAGAATTTGACGTCCATCATTTCTTTCTTACACTCAGCTTCCTGTAAAAGACAGTGTGCAAAAGGTAACGACAGGGAGATGGGTTAGGAGCAGTTTGTTGGTTTCCTAATGTGCTATAAATTAGCTATTAGCAATCAGAGAACATGTTTTTTAATTGATCATATTTGTAGTTTTAATTTTGTCTTAAAGCTGCTCTTACCCTGATGCCAGCGTCTCTCTCCGCCTCTGCCACTCCGATGTCTGCATCCCTCTGTACTGCAGCTGTCTGAGTTTTGCCCAGTGAGCTCAGGTACTCTACTTTATCATACACATCCTGTTAGACAGATGAAGAAATGTGATTCGTCTGGTAAGTCATTAAATTATTATCATTTAAACTGGAAGCAGATATTTCAGTAAATGCATAATAAAGCAAACTCAATGTTTCTATTTCTTGTACCTTGATGGTGAAGCTGAGGATTTCAATGCCCATGCGACCGACATCGGGTGCTGCCACCTCTCGCACCAGGGTGGCAAATTTGTCTCTGTCTTGGTAAATCTGCTCAACAGTTAGGGTGCCTAAAAGATAGAAACATTGGTTAGTGCCCTCCGATCCAAACTGTTACTGAGCACACCGACTACGCAAAATATATGGCCAAAATATTATTGACACAGAAAATCATGGTAAAAATGCCAGACAGTTAGTATTATCATTCATTCATTTTCTTATCCTCTATTAGGGTCGCGGGGGGGCTGGAGCCTATCCCAGCATCTTTTCGGGCAAGAGGCAGGGTACGCCCTGGACAGGTCGCCAGTCCATCGCAGGGCAAACACATAGAGACAGACAACCATTCACACTCACAGCCACACCTATGGTCAATTTAGAGTATCCGATTAGCCTAGTCCCCATTTTGCATGTCTTTGGACTGTGGGAGGAAGCCGGAGTACCCGAAGAGAACCCACACTTGCACGGGGAGAACATGCAAACTCCACACAGAAAGATCCCACGGCCGAGCCGGGACTCGAACCCGGAACCTTCTTGCTGTGAGGCGACAGCGCTAACCACTGCACCATCGTGCAGCCCCTTAGTATTGTCATTTAAATTTTAATTATCACTATGACCGCAGCTGATTATCGTGGTTAATTTAACACACGTTAGATACTGTAAGGCATCAACCAGCAATAGTCTCCCAGATGCATGCGCAGCGAGCAAAACCAACCTAAAGAAGGTCGTTGACTCATTTTACTCTCCCAGATGAGTTTGCCTTTCTGTTTGGAGCGCCGTGCAAACGGGATAAAACCAGGTTGGTTGTCCTGTAAAAGTGTCGGTGCCTCCGTGTGACTCTTTCATCCCTGAGCGCAGTGTAGCCGTGGTGTTTCTGGTTTAACAACACCGCGATAATATTGATATCCATGATAATTTTGGTCACTATTATTGTGTTGTATTGTGTATTTTTATTTATTATTATTATTTATTATTTTCATTTTGTTAGTTTCACTGTTTCATCTCTAATCTCCCCCCCCCACACATATATATATATATATATATAAACTGCCTTCACAACTGCTTCTTCTTCATCAGCAGCCTCTGAAATGTCTGAAGCTGCCTGCTGCTGCTGCTTTTGTCTTTTCAACTGCTGCTGGTACCTTGCATATATATATATATATATATATATATATATATATACCTGCACATTACATTGAACAACTATGCAAGTTTATTGAGATGAAGTGGTTATATTTTAAAAGGCAAATTGTGGTCACATCAAATATTGATTTGTTATAGTTTTCTTTTATTTACTGCCATTTTTATGAATGAAATTGATAAATAAACTTTTTCCACACACACATATGTATATAGTTATAGACCAAAAGGATCTGTTGAAGCCATCTCTCATCTGTGTCTCCCTTAATCTGCCTCTATCATTACTTTCCAAGAACTTTTAAATAGTTTTAAAAACTAAGTGGTCTCAGACTTTAGGACACCACAGTATGTTGGAAAAACCAAACAAAAACCAAACAAATTAGGAATGATCATTCAGATTAGTGCAACTACCCACCGAGGATGGCACGCAGATGACCCTCGAGGGTCTGCAGGATGACGCTTTTGATCTCCACGACTGACTTTCCCAGGAACTGTTCGCAGGCGTAACCCAGCAGCTCGTTCTCTGTCATCACTTTCACCTGGTGCCAACATGGACAAAGATCGTCAGCTGAGCACACATACACAAACACAGGCACAACACAAGCACAAACATAGGTGTGGCACACATCAAAACATGACATGTACTAGCTTTTGTGGTATCATCCAACAATCATTCTCTATCTAATCAGTTATCACATATCAGTGCACCGTCAGTAATGTATAGAAAACAAATGAAAGTACAAAAGAAAGTATAACATAATGGGAAATCAACACACAAATAGAATTTAAGAAAATCTTGCAAAGTCTGCAACACATTAGTGACACACAGCACATGCATAAATCCTGAGGGCTGCAGGGATGATCACTGTAACTGTTATCTTGTTTACAGTCACCATGCCTGATGAAACACAGGTTTAGAAAATATAGGTCAGTATAGACATGGAGCTCAGTCTATACGCCCAGATGAAATAATTAACTAATTCATAAAAAACCTTCAGAGTTTACATTTAACTTTATTTTAGGATCATTTTTCAGAAGGGAATTTTGAATTCTTATCTCATATAAATCATCATAGTATAGTGGCTGTAACCACAATATAAGTGGACTTAGTGCAGACAACAGAATCCTTCAAATCATGGTTAGTAATCAGCTATTACTTTGCTGATCAATATCAGTAGAGCGGTTCCTTATGATAATCAGCAAAGCATGTGCTGTACTAACATAATTATAAATAAAATGCTACACTAAAAGTTGATGCACAGAATGTAGAATTTAGTTCTACACTCGAGTAACAACACAGAAATGTACTGAATGCTCCTGTTAGCAAAACAATCAACAGGATCATTTATTTTGAAGGAACTAAAGGAGAAAAAAAAAATCAGGAGTCATTTACATTAAAATAATAGAAAAGGTAAATCAATGACCTGAGGTTTACAAGATTCACACAAGGGCAGTATGAGAGCTCACTTCGACAGTACAGAAATCAAAAATGTGTGTAAGATCGAAGGTTTTGGGTCATGTACTCCACTGGAGCTGTAAGGAGAGAGAGTGAGCTGGGTCCTTAGGCGAGAGGTCTGCACATGGTTCTATTTTGCAACATGCACTCATACCAGGAACGAGGGTGACACAATGTCAGGGAGGATGGACATCATTCCAAGGAAACACATCTGAAAACAGAAAAGGCTGCAGCCCAGCCACACATCCACACACAGGCCAGCTCAAACGGACAGCAGGGGGAGCCGTACTGTGGCTGAGACCAGAATAAGGGCTCGTGTGCAGTGGTAATTTCTTGCCCTTCACTGACCTGCTATCCCAGCCCCCACCCTCCCATCCCACCCGTGACACCACCCTTCCTCCTGCCTGCTTCAAACTCGAATATACAAATCTGAAAAGCACAAGTAAAGGAAATGTGACAGAAAAAGAAGAGTAGAAAGATGTCCTGACAACTGTTTCTTCAACTTGTCGTTCCTCAAAGGCCAGAAAATATTTTTTAAAGGTGATGGATTTGTTGGCTCCTTCAATTGGTGGTTTTACTGAAACTGACCAGTAAAATGTCAAGGGAGACAAAAATAATCCTACTCAAAGTCACATGGTGAAAGATACTGTAAAGAATGTGACTGATTATTATTGGATTATTGGCAACATGAAGTTAAAACTTTATCCTCGATTAACATTCTGCTCTGGTTTCTGCTGAATTCCTCTGAGTCTAAACATTTGTGTCGCTTCAATTTTAGAAGGACAAACAACGCCTGTTACCATGGAACACACGCTCCACAATGGCTGTGGCTTAGGTTGGACCAATCAAATGGTGGCATGATGAGCCTCTCTGTGAAGTGAACTGTGTGAGAGTGAGGGGCTGTTCAGCTCCAAACAGTAGGCTCATTGTCAGCATGCATGTAGGAAAACACAGAGGAGAGGAACATCGGCATGCCTGTGACCAAAATACAGAACTGATGATGAGGTATCATATTGTAAAACACTAAATAAGCACTGGCATGCAGATAAAAAAGAGAAACGACAACAGGATCTCATTTGGAATGGAAATGCAGAAAATAGTGATATATTATGATTAAGTTATAAAATTGAAAATCCACCATAAAAAAGTTTCCTTGAGACTCAAGACAAGACTGACTCGTTATCACTGACTGCACAGACGATCCCTGGACAGATACAGCCACCAAGAGGCCGTGTGTTGCTCAATGACATTTAAAATTGCTTTAATTATATTCCCCATAGTACTGTGTTAAGTCTTTCATTGACCTTGTTACAGAGAATGATGATGGAGAGATTCGTCTCGTCTCAGATTAACTGAGCCTTTCTTCAACTTGTCTCACTAAGTCCACCAGCATCATAAACACAAGCAGGCCAAGATGACCAGTAACAGTCTCCATGACCACTTGGTTTCTCTGTAGCCACTGTCAAGACAACACGTAGCTCCATTTTCTATGGCAGAGCCTGATGCACAACTATGACTCCTGCTTCAGCAAAATCCAGTGTTTTTTTCATCCGGTCCTTTCAAATACGTGTTTTTATCTCATCTATGCTCGATTGCTTTAATGTGCAGGAGCAATTTAAACCGACTGCAGCTTGTGCAGAATGCTGCTGACCCAAAAGAAAAGACCAAATTACTGCAATCCTGCAAATACCTGACTGGCTGTTGAACTGCTGGTTTTGTTGGCTCCTGCTTTATATGTATCTGTATGCTTGTTTCTTTTCCACTATTGTATTTTCATTTGCTTGTAATCAACTGCTATGGCTTCCTTTGTTTTTATACTGTAAAGAACTCTGAGGAAAAAGTGCAATAAATTAATAACATCATTATTTTTGTATTTAGTGTCCATGTCTGCTGCTAGTTACTGAAACAGACTGTGACAGTGGATTTTATTTTAAGGTGGATTTTCTCTTCATCATTTCAACTTGTTAACCTAAAGAGTTTATTTTGGCACTGATCAGGTTTGAACGACCAAACCGATGCAAAAAATACAAATAAAACAAAACAAAAAAAACACATCGACGTTGCACCTCAGGCTCTACAAAGAACCCTTCTCCTGTTACACTAGGACCAAGTTCACTGAAAGACTGAAAATGACACTGTGCAAGGGGGTTACAATGGTGTGGGCGTGCCGCTACAGATAGGAGTGAGACAATGAAACATGAACCAGGAAGTGCCAACTGAATTGTGCCAATTTTGTCTTCTCATTGAAATGAATAACAAGGCTCTGTTTTTTTTTTTTTTGAACCAGCGTTACTGTCAGTCTGAGTGCAGCTTGGTCAGATTAGTTTAACTGGATGTATTCTGCCCGGATACAGGGATAAATCATGCAACAACAAATAACCCAACATCTGTGTGTACATCTTCATGTCTCTTTACCAAAAGTACAGGTGAACATCTTAACTTGAGCCCTCTGTATGAAAGACCACCTCTGCTGTGGTTATGGGGTGATGCCAGAGAAAAGAAAGATGGAGGGGGTGTGTGGGTTAGTGGAGTCTGAACTGGCATTCCCGGAAAAGTGTGGTGATTTACCTGAGCCACCCCAGTGACAGTAATAGCTACACCCTCCGCTGTCTCTACATCCTCACACTTGGGCTGCAGGGTCATAATCTCAAGCGTTATCCTGTGAAGAATGTGGAAAAATATAAAATAAAAATTGACATGTTCGGAGGAAAAGCAAATGAAGGGAAGGGCCAGAACACAAGAAAAAAAACAGGACAAAGTGAAACCATTCACCCAAGGACTCCAGATCACTAACAACGGAGCAAAATGAGATGCTGTCCACAATACAAATCTTGTAGGATTTAGATTTTTGTCTCAAATGTAGATTCATTCACGTATTGCATTATACTGAATTTTGCATTTTGCATTTGGTTGCTCACATCCTTTTTTAGCCATTTCTATAGCATTCATTTAGTGACCCCGTTGCCAAAGGTGACTCAGAGTTCAGCTTTATGGCGAAGCCCAAGTTAGTGACAGCTGATTGTCTCCTTTTGACTGCAGAAGAAAAAAGCAATGACGATCAGAAGAACAAACACAGACAAAGTTAGCTTGTTAGTTGAACCATTTTCCTGGGTTGTCCTTCGGTCTCGAGCACCAGCCACTGCTTTGTTTTTTTTTAGGGTCTTTTGAAATGCATTACCTGAGCCACCCCTGTCACATCCAGGGGAACACCCTCCGAGGTTTCGATATTCTCACAGCGACAGAGGATGGTCATAACCTCCAGAGACATTCTACGCAGGCAGGCAGCGGGAGTAGCAGAGGCAAAACAGTAAGTTGGACAACAGCTGTTAGGAATGTCAGTTACCAAGGTCAAGAGGAAGAAGGAGAGAGGGGGTAAAAGACACAATCTGACCTCCTGTTTTTCCGCTTTTAGCCCCAAAGGCTGTTTCACGTATCTACATGCAGCTGGTGATGCCTCTTACAAAACCTGTCACAGCTACAACAGAGCTACTCTTCCCTCTGTTAACAAATATTTAAATTAACTGGGACAAGGAGCAAGATCCATAGATAAAAACTCAAGTCAGTGTTGACAAGATTCTTGAACCCAGTGACTCTCCAAGATTACATTTATATGGAGATTTCACAAGAATGTCCTTTACAAACAATCACATCCTGAGCTTCAATATTAGTCTGGTTCAATTGTTTATGTGAGATTATGTTTCAAAGCTGATAAAACAGACAGAGCCGTTCCTTTACAATAAATCCTGACCTGTTGTCGGAGTCAAACATATGGGAGGATGACTGCAGCAACACTTGGAAAGAAGACTCTCTGGTTAAAAGCTCCACCTCCCCTTTCTTTCCAGAAACACTGGATCAATGAGTCACAGGCTTGGACATTAAGATGATTACTGCAGCACGAGCGGGAAGCCACACTCCCTCCCTCTGTACTTATATTGCCATCCAGCTACTTGTTTATGCACATAGGGCTTTTAGCTCAAGTGGTCACTTCTCTGAAGAGGAGCAAAAAGCATCTTTCCTGTTCTCATCATCCAAGAAAACATCTGAAATGTTGACCAAACTGCACACGATCAACATGTGGAATAAAAATAGACGAGAGGGGGTTCATGGGACAGCTTGTCTCTAAATGAGGATTTATAAATCCAGACATGCATCAACTTTATTTTATTTGCTGAGGTCTACCATTACGTCTCCTAGCAACTAAAGTCAAAGAGCAGCACTTAATGGGAAATGGGTAACCTGAAGGAGACACAGTAAGGCTGAGACAGGGCGAGACCGACACCAGACAGAGCAAAGCAGGTTAGCAAAGTAGAAACAAAGAGGCAGGAAAACACTGAATAACATGTTTAAAACCAGGAGCTGCAGAGACAAGAAATATGATCACGGATCACTTTATTTTAGATTTAGATTACTGTTAATTTTTGCAACAGCTTGATGTTTTGAAAATTAGGAAATTGAGACTTGTAAGTGAAAAATAAATACACTTAAAAAACTGAGTTTAGATAATTTCCCATCCTTTTGGTCAGACATGAAATAGTCTCATCGAAAGCTGCAGATAAAAGCTGCTTCACTGACATTAAATCAGCGGCTTGTGCCACAACCCTGACATTTTACAGGGTTAATGAGCACATTTTAGAGTAGGTCGCTTAATGCTTCTCTGTGGGTTCAAGCTCAAACAAACAGTGTGGAGGTCTACAAAGTGTCACAGTTTCAGCTGCAGGTTTTGTTTCTTTTCAGGACTGGTCTTGATTAAGATCAGACTACAGATTTCGTTTTCTGGTTTCAAGCTCTGGCAGAGACAGTTAAATAAAAACACAAATTCCATTTGTCTGTTTTTTTGTCAAATGAATAATATGCAATTTATTTTTAATTTTTTTTCATTGTCAGTGGTTCAAATGGTAGTTCAACAGATATTTTTTGTATAGTTTTTTAAATATTTTGTTTGTAATGTTCCCTGACTTCGCTGCTGTCTACCATCTATTTATGTTTCCAGTGTTATCTCTGAAGCTGCTTGTTGGAGCTACATTTGAAATCAGTGGACAGTGATGAGTCGCTGCGTTTACACATCTGTCAAACATTAGTTTTTACTACTGGTGTTGTTTTTGTCAATTCACCATAACTAGTTTATAGTTGACTGGACTGTACAAGGATAGGAAAGAGAGAACCATGGCTCTTTTCTTAATTAACTTTTTCAGGGTATCTGCAAAGCCAAACTTAAAAACATCCACATTTTAAATCGTACGTTGAAATTAAAATAAGACTGTTTTCAAAATGGAAAGTGAAAAAGAAAAAAAAAGAAAAAAAAAAAGAATTTTTGATTATCAAATGTTTGTTATTTTTCTTACTTTTAACAAAGTCCATGAAAATATTCAAACCAACAATGCACTGGTTTTTTCCATATACCATAGCTTACCATTTTCCTTCTATGTGTAGCACTCAGCAAAAAGCCCATTTGTTTCTATTGAAGGTGTAAATCTTTAAAATCAGATCTCAGTGTGTAAATTTTAAAAAGCTCAGTACAGTGCATTTGTTAGAATCTATTTTAGCTGTGGATTAATACACATTTGTGTGATAGGACAGTGTCTGTGTGATTGATTCACAATAAACTACAGTGCCCAAGTTCAATAGTGTGACTTATTGCTGTAGTGGAATAAATAACATTTGGCTGCCAAGGCAATACTTCAAGGATCAATTCACTGTTGTTCTTTTCATTTGATTTGTTGACAATAAACGAAACAGAATATCATCAGCCTTATCATTTAATTGCATCTGCTTTATAAATGAAGAGATATAGCATTGTGTGCATGTGTGAGGTTGACACATGGCCTGAGGCTGGTGCTTAATGCTGGTTCATGAAGTGTCCAAAATGGAGAGAAATCAACTGCTGAGGAGCATGCAAGCACTCAACAAATGCAATGACAGAGGGTCGATAGAGTTTCACAAGTAAAAACCTAAATGGCAGCATTAGAGGAAAAGTCAGGAAGTGGAAACATGAGGAAATATCCACTTGGAGTCTTAAACTTCTATATGAAAATTCATGGTAATTTGACCATTAGCTGTCCAGATGTTTCTGGCTTTACCAAACTAATTGTCAGAAAAAAAAAGCTTGCTCCCACAAGGGACATGGAGTGTTATTGCGCTTAATAAGAAATATATAAAAAAGTATTTTTAAATGTTTTGCATATTGTGGTAAATATATACATTTGTGTATATTATGCAGAAGACTGTTAATTATTTCCTGTGCTTATGACACCTGCAGGGTAAAAGAGTCTGTAACTGAAATATGGAAAGCAGGACTTTGGAACTGAATAATCCCTTTTTTTCAAACTCGTGGTAAGTTTGTTGTGTGGACCTGCAGATACCCTGTTCTGAAATTGAAAGTTTGTGAGCACTTTGTGCCAACTAACACTCCATTGCCTGGGGACATTTATGCATATTCTCTGGTTTGGAGCCAAGAGCAGACATGACGTACCTCTGGATGTCAGAGATGAGCCACCAGGCCCAGGCCCAGCCTCCCACAACATATGTCTTCTCATCTGAGCCACAGCAGCCACCTTTGGAACAACACAGATAAAATGGATGTCACATGCTACAACCAAAGTAGCAAAAAGCTATAGTAGCATCAGTGAATGACAGTCAGAACAAAAGCAAGGCCAAATGCAACAGGCGATATGCAATAAGCACATTACAGCAGCAATTTCATTTGGATTGTTTAGACATTTACGTCACCAGCTAACAGCCTGCGCTGCCTACTTTCTTAAACGGCTGGAAAACAATATTCTGTATGCAGTTAATTCAACACATCCACACATGGCACGTGCAACAGCACACTGCAAGGAACACCTTTATAATAATACATAAATATATAATCCTACATCTAACAACAGCAGCAGCGTTTATTTGGAAAGTGTTGGAGAAACATTGAGAAAGATCTATCAGACAGTGACCCAGTTTTCATGTTGTGCAGTTTCTAAGGAAGATGATCATGTGCTACAAAGAACTCCCACTCAACCACAGTCTTTTCGGTGTTTGTTCCTGTGGTGTCACACCAGAAGAAAGTAGTTTATATCTGCTTTCCGAAGGACATGTAGAGCACAACAGGAACAATACATTTAAAAACTGCATGCATGCAATGGACAACTTATAGTAACAGCAGTTTTAAAGTGAATGTCAGATCTTTTCACATGAGATGCAAGTTAAGTTAGGCAACATATACCCGTCCCATTCAGCGGCCTCGGATTGATAGTTTAATCTCAAGTGTTTAGTGTGACATTCCCAGCTGTCACGTGTTAACTGACAGACAGGGGAGGGGGAGGAGCTGGTCTATCTTTACCAACAACCACACATTACAGCGGGCCATACACATCGCTCATGTTTCCAAAACAAAAAGGTCTTTTAAGGTAATATTGAGTATTTTCAGTCTAAAGCAGAAATCTCACTTTCGGGCACACTTTTCATGTTACAGACATAATGTACTTCCTGGGTGTGACTGAACAATATGCCACAGGAAACAGCAGCATTACAATGTGCAACCCAGGAAAACTCGGAGTACTCGGAGAACTGAATTACACTCTCAACTTGAGTTTATAACAATGACCTACTGAGCTCATCTGTGTCGCAGGTTTTTATGTTGACACATTAACCATGTTCTTGCCTCATTTCAGTTCATCAGATCAATGTCTGACATTTTTGCAGTGTTTAAATATAACTTTTAAATATACTTTTTTACTTTCATTTAAACTTTCATTTTTACGTTTTGCCCTCTTTAATCTTGAAACTTTGACTCGAGACTGATCATGAGGAGAATGTATATCATGAAAGGATGTTTTTGGATATGCTCTCTTAAGATAATCTAATTTATACATATTAGAAGGGGTATTTCCATAAAGGAATGTGGGAAAAACAGGCTTTTACTATTAAAATACACCTGACTCCTGCCAAATGCTATTGCCAACCAAAGTGGCAGCCCGTAAGACTGATGGCCTATAGAAAGACTTGGAGCTACAGACCATTTTATTTGTAGCAGTTGCTGTAGTCTACCACTGGCATTACTGGGATTCCTGGCTGCATTCAGAGTGGTGGGGGGAGGGGCTACCATGCAAATGAATGGGTATTTACACAAGCTAAAAAAATTCCTGTCATCAACTTTAGTTTTCTTGATGCAGAGCTTTGTTCTTGAGAAGTAATGCAAGCCTTTACTCACAACACGCAGATAAGGCGCTGTTCTTTCACATATTTCGCAATAGGCCATTAAAGGAAATTTTACTTTGGCACCCAGCCTCCTCCTCAAAATACAGAAAGTCGTTTCACACTGTGGAATGAATCAGTCTTGGGATCAGGATGTGCAACTCATGCCCACTCACCTCTGCTCTCAATATACGTTCCTCTCTGTGGTGACTGACAAACTCTTTAAGTTTGCTTACCAGGGCAAATCCCAAAGCTGTTTCTGTTTTTTCTTCATCACTAGTGGTTGGTAAGTAAATAAGTAAAGTTTATTTAATATAGCACCTTTCACTAAGCAGTCACAAAGTGCTTCACGAAAGTAAAATGATTAAAGATAACATCATAAAAGTCGTGAAGAATTATGAATTTAAGTTGGTTAACAGATTGTTACAGAGGTGTAATAAAAATCTATTGTTCACTATGCTGCCAAACTAGATGTAGAAACTGAGCTAAGTTTTGTTTTTTTTCAATAGAGGCAAAGGTCAGGGATTCCTAATAGTGTTTTACCGGGATCCATATCAGATCAATGGAGAGTGCAGAAAGATGACAGTTTTGATTTTACTTGATGACATAGAAATTAGTGATTCTGCATTGAATGAGTTTTGAGTGCGATCTGAGATTCGACTCTCAGATGTTAATTTCCTACAACATTACAGAGAATATTGATTAAAACAAGACCCAGCACCAATCTGTGGGTCCAAAACTTTAACAGAAAAATGAGGGTCTGGCCTCTGAGTTTTTATATGGGGGGCCCCTGAGATTAAGAAAAGTCCTGGATGTCCTGTGTCCTGAGTATTAGAGACATAAACTGATGGTTACTGCCAACCAGACTGAAACAACTTGAGTTTATCTGCGTCTGCCTTGTAATTTAATTAATTTAGCTGTAACGTTACTCCCTCTGCAGAAGAGAGCTGCCATATGCACCAGCACTCCTCAGATAGAAAGAGTATAAAATAAGTCCATTAAATCTAACCTTCTTATAAACTTCAATTCGTATAAATGGTTCGACGATGGCTGTTTTATTATAATAAAGTGAACAAGTGAAAGAAGCTCCATGAGAAAATGTTTCACTTAAAACCCAAAGTGTAAACAGATGTCGAAGCAAAACTGATCACATCCCAACCACACGCACATCTGGGAGGACACGTGAACACGCATTAAGGCAATGATATAATATATTTAAACAGGTGGATTTATAAAGTGAACATTACAGACATATTTCTGAGGACAGGACCTGTCAATTGCTAAAGTACAGTAAACGGTTAGGTGATTTGCTGTAATATTACCCGAAACGTTAGCTTCTGTTTTAACACATTTAAGATATACTTTTCGATTAACGGTTAGGACACTGTTGTGATTATTTTCTCCTAGTCTGTGAGCCGATAATCGAGCCGTCAGAGCCAGGCAGGCAGGCAGGAGCCATAGGAGCCAGAGGAGCTACACTACATCGTGTAAACAGCATTAACGTTACCTGAAACTACAAGGGCCTCGTTTGGTCCCACGGTGTGGCAGTTTCCCATTTTACCGACTTATTCGACGAATACAAATGCAATTCGGCTTTTAAACACTAATTTCTTCTCTTTTTTCACCGAACTCTAGGTAATTTTCTTCACAACACTCGCTCGGTGCTCCACGCCCCTATCGATCTTTTTCCTTTTTTTTTCAAAATGGAGAGTCACAGTCGAGTAACGGATGCGTCACATCAGCCGTAATGAGACGCGGAGCTTCCGCTTGGGATTTTCAACATAAAAGTCATTTTGCTGAACATGTGTTTAAGTACTTTTTTGGTTTTATTTTGAAGATTACATTGACAAACTTTGCTTCTCATTTTTCTGTCACTTGACTGAGCTGATCAGATACCCCTCCTCTCTCTACTGCCCCTCCTCCACAGAACAAGATCCATTTCATAATAATAAAATAGGCGTGGTTGATAATGTCCTCTCACGCAAACAGCAATAGCTGTAATTTTCCTGTGGGAGTCCTGCTTTTAGTGACCAGATCACATAGTATTTATCTCATCTGATGTCATGGATTGTGATATAGTCATAAGTATTGCAATTTTAAAGCTTGAGGTTATGCCACTAACTGCAGCTTAGCAGTATGCATGGTGAACTAGCTGATAAAGTCTGGGTGGGATGGTCCATCCACATGTCCCCCAGCTCCCAACCATGGCAGAGTCAAAGTACTGGATTACCTTTGATCGGTCAGATGAGATGATGCTTGATGTTGGGTGATTTGTGGACTTGGCAGTGTTGTACCAGTACACACTTTAAAAGAACTAGCTCCAAGTTCAGTTCATACAGATGAAATTGAACAAAATTTACTTAAATTAAGTTCACAGTTCCAAATCCGAACTATTTTTTTTATTTTAAATAAATAGGCCGATGTTCTTTTTCGATAGAACCTCCTTCTACCCATCCGTCACCAGCCCCAAATCATTGCCACTTCCAACTAAATGAATTATTGTATACCACTGACACAGACATTTGTTAGTTTAAAATCCGTACATAAATATAATGCTCAAACAAACTGGCTTCAGCAGTGGCAGATGCGTTTATACCGTCTGTACCGCTTGCATCAGCCAAGCTGGGCCGTGTCTATGGAGACGTTATGCAGTGTGCCGTAAAACTGAAATAAAACGTGAGCTAAAACTGTCGTAAAAACGTGAGTGAATGCCGCTCACGTTCACGTTCATCATTTGTAAAGTGATTCGTTCAATTCATTGTTCACGCACAACACTGACACTTGGCACATTTCTTTTCCCACTTAAACCCAAACAATCTGTTGAACTCTTCAGAACTGCCTAGCTGCTATTACAGCTTAGATTTTTGATGCTGAAAAGGCAAGAATTTAAGGCTCCTATGAAGCCGGTGGTGAGGCTCCTCTAAAATTAGGGACATCTGCCATGGATGATATCCAAACTCCTTTTTTCAACATCCTCTCAGAGTGTAGGGCTAAGACTTTTTTTTTTTTTTTTTTTTTGAGCTTTCAGGTTTCTTCTTATTGTTCAGATGCTAACATCAATCTGCCTCTTTAAACTCAGTGTTAAAGAAGCAGACTGTACACTGTTAGGACATTTTGACTTTTAGATTCAGGCACATGGCTTAATGGACCTGGCCTGCAGCTGCTGGATGACTGACATCTTGTTGTTCTCAGTTCATCTGCTGCTGCAGTGTGCTGTGCTGTTTGAAAATGGATTCACTTTTGTCGTACAGTTAATGAGAACAGGAAGTGGATTACAACATTTCCACCCTTCACAGTTCCTCCCATACAAGGCTCCTGTCTGATGTCACCATCAAACCACAGCCCCACTGCTCTACCTTTAACCCTCCGCCTCCTCTCCATCACACTGCCTTCTTTCTGCTCCATGTCCCTTCTTCGACCGGAGGCATGTTTGTCGACCTGTGATGTTCACCACATCATCCCTCTGCTGTGTTTCCTCTTTAACCCAGCTCCCCTGGGGAAGCTTCATACTGGTTTCTTTCCAGCTTCATTCGAGTGACACTAAATCTTCCCCACTTATCTCTGTTAATGTGCCATGCATGTTGATGCTGCTGTCAGGAGAATATACGTCTAATATTCAGTCAGTTGACTTCCTTTTGATAAATGGCTGCCTGCCAATCGCTTGTGTTGTGAGTTGTTTGGATACTGTGAGATGTTTATTTTGAGGGCATTCAGCTAATAACGTTTATTTCCCAATTTGCCAAATAGAGAAAATGTTTTCTCTAAAATGTCGACATGATAAATATGTTGATCTCTCGTAAGTGATGTGGCACAATACTGGAAATCACTAAATATCCAGCTGGGACATCAGCCTAATTGCAAAGATAAGTACAAAGCTAATATATAAATGCTCTGTGAGAAGCTGCTGCGTCAGGTTGTTTGTTGTTTTTCTTCACAGTTTTGCATTTAAAGAGCCACGATCCATATTCTGCTTATGATAAAGATCATGGTGAAGGGAGTGCGGTTTGTTTGGCCACAATCACCCCATCTGAAATCTGTGTTACAGCACGTGTCACTGAGAAACAAATTACGTAATTTTTTCCGGACACTCATGTCAGGCATGCTGCACATGTGTAACAAACAGGTTGTAAAAGTGTTTTCAAAAAATTAGCTCAAAGCTCAAAGCTCTCCTTCGTTTTCACTGGGGAGCTTTAGATTTCTTCTTGATGTAAAAATCTTTGTGTTACAGAAGAGCAGAGAGCTTGTGGAGTGTATGAGAAGTCAAAATAATCATTTATTACAAAACAATTTAAAAGTTAAGTCTTGTCGATTTTCTTTTCCTGAGATGTCTTCACAGATGATCATTTTTGACCCTATGAACATTAATCTGTCAATAATATTTAAAAAACAAAGTTGTATCTATGTAAAAAATAGAATTTCCACACTTAATAAACAATGAATTAAAAAAAAAAAGTTTGTATTGTGAATGAATGAAAATAAAAATTCCTCTCTTTTTTTTTCACCAATTTGCATTTTATATACATTATTCTGAGGAGCTTTGTGATATCTATTAACGAAGACAAACTTTTCCCTCTCTGTGAGCCCCAAAGCAGCTGCATGCTGGAGTGTTTCTGCTAAGCTAATCATTAAGGATAATAAAAAGGAAGGTTATATCACCCAGAGTCACTTAAATTCCGGTCAACTTTTCCATGGAGCTTGGGCCAAGACGAGCGACAGTGGTGACACAGGGAGCAGACATGGATCAACACCTCAGCAGACCAACATGGAGCAGGCAGATAGAGTTCACTCTGGCTGGCATCGGCTGTGCTGTCGGTCTGGGCAACGTCTGGAGGTTCCCCTATCTCTGCTACAGGAGCGGAGGAGGTGAGACAACCGGGCAATTCATCCTCAAACAATGTAAACACATTGGTCTCAAAACTGGGTCCAAAGGTTCACATCGTGTGTTGTTAGTGAGCCCTGCTTGGAACAACGTGTTTGTCACTGAGTGTGTGGAAAAATGTTCAAATTGTGTTTTTTTAATCTCAAATTCTGAAATGATCTCAGCACGTACAGTTGATAGGATTATTAGTTTACAATAATAAAACTGTAAAATTACAAATGACCCAGGAGCATGATGACTTTGGCAGAAGTTAAAGATTAGAGGGCTCCATAAAACTACACAGCCATTAATCTCCTTTGCCAGGAAAATGTGTGTGACAGTTGATCCGCCATCACTTCCTCCCAGGTGCCTTTCTGGTACCTTACCTGCTCATGCTGGTGGTGTTGGGGATCCCTCTGCTCCACATGGAGCTGACTGTGGGTCAGTACATGAGGAGAGGGCCCGTCCACGCTCTGGCTAATGCCTGCCCTCTGTTAAAAGGTACCAGTCACAGTTTCCAGTCACATAAAGGTCTCCAAACTGAAACATGGGACATTTGCCTGACTGTGAAAAACATTTTTGTCTATCCTCAGGAGTGGGCATGGCATCAGTGGCAATCTCCTTCATCATGTGCACCTACTACAATGTTGTGATCACCTGGGCCCTTTACTATCTCTTCAGCTCCTTCCAGGCACCGCTGCCCTGGCAGAACTGCAACAACACCTGGAACACACCTAACTGCACCAATCACGCCACCAACAGCAGCTTCTCCTCCACAGCCAGCCAGGAGTTCTTCAAGTACGTCCACAGGAGTACAGATAATGATTACATTATAGCAGGATTACAGGATCACTGAGCTACTTATGTAGCTGTTGTGTATCAGGAGTGAAAAATACTAGCACACAACATAAATTTGAATTGAAACCACATCTTATCAGAGTCATGGGAGAGATATGAGTCAAGTTGAAGGTTAGTGATAAGACTTTGGCGAACAGATAGTGGGAAATGTCAAGTCACTTTTAATCGTTTAAATCCATGAACAGTCTAATGTGAAATGTGTAGGACACAATGGGAAGAGTTGGGTTTGGTTTTCCAGTGAAGCCCTGCTGAAGATCTTCACAAAGAACCTGCAGTTTTCATTTTGAGGAGCTGCTGTTTAGATAGTGGAGTGAGAACTCACGTTTACAAATTGGTTTAATGATTAACTCGTTTAACTGTAGTTAGTGGATAAATGTACGAATGAGTTTAAGTTTACCCAAAATGTGTCAGCCAAGCAACTTGTTAAATGTCACTACTCGTATTGGGGCTGAATGCCACAGCTGCACAGTGATTGCTTAGGAAATCATTCATTTTTCAGAATCCAGGGGGGACACGTTGTTTGACAGACACACTCAGGTCCCCGATCACACCTGATTTAAAGTTTAGAAACTGTCAGGTGTTTGGACTGCGGAGGGAAATCCATGTGAACATGCAAAATCAGTGTTGGTGTGAAGCGTCAGCAGTAACCACTGATCTGCAACAGCAGGCAGACGAAACTGTTTTGATTTGTGTGACAGCTGACCTGCCTAGACTCGCACTCATGGCTCTGTTACACTGTAATACTCCTCATAAACTAATGTGTTACATTGATAAAGGAGCAGTTGTGTTGAAATAAATGTAATAATTGGCCAGAGGGTTGTGTCAGAATGAAGGCAAACTACATTAGGACGGTTAATCATGTTGTGGACATGAAGACATTAAGAGATGAGTGTGTATTACATGTGTTTTTTGTTTGATGATAGTAAGTTTGAAGTGCAGTGTTGGATTAGCAGAGGTGTGGAAAATGAACTACACATGTATAACTATACATGTTGCAAGATGTTCTGTCAAGACATTTCACTCTGATCCACAAATGTGCTGCTGGTGGCACCAGAGGAAGAGTCAGAGGATCACCACCGAACTCTGAGGGTTTCGTCCTTTGTCTGAATCCGTCCATCCATCTCGTAGATATTGACTGGATGTGTCACCAAAATCATTATAGAAATAACAGTGTACAGCAGCTCATCTCTGTGTGACAAGTGAACACACTGCTGCACTACACTCTGTTATGCTAATATGTCAAACCTTTACCACATTTATTATACACTTATTACACTCCAACTTTTCTTAAACTGTACCCGTACTTGTTCTGACGTACATGTATATTTTTCTTTAATGTTGTTTTTGATCTATATACTGTATATTTTTATCTTTATTTAAGGCTTCTGCAGGTATTGTTATCCTCAGTCTATGACAATTTCCTTCATTGGATCAATTAAGTATATCTATGTATCTATTAGGATTGATCTTCTGGTGGTAATCCATCAAAGATTTATTTTGAGTATTTGGTTGATAAAACGATCAAGTGGTCAGGTTAGGACAACACAGGAACCAGGATGGATCGGAAAATTTTTAAAAAAGGCCCAAAATGGTGCCCTGTGGTCCACCACACGCTGATGCTTCCCAATGTCCACATGATTTTAATGACTCATTTAATTGTTAATGCTTATAATGTGTTCAGTTTTGAGACATAACGTCAGGATTAATGAAGAATGCTCTTCTAACCTCTTCTACTTCTTTATCTCTGTTCTCTGAAGATTTAAGATGCTGGAGCAGACGAGTGGAGTGGAGGAGAGCGGCGTGTTGCGGTGGGAACTTTTCCTCATCCTCCTCCTGGCTTGGATCCTCATTTACCTCTGCATCTTCAAGGGGGTGAAATCAACGGGCAAGGTGAGGGAATAGAGAGAGAGAGAGACTGAGCTGAGGACGGCCAACAGTGAATAACGCACCTTGTTTTTGTCTGTGTGTAGGTGGTGTACTTCACGGCTCTGTTCCCGTATGTTATCCTGATCGCCCTGCTTATCAATAATGTGCAGCTTCCTGGAGCATTAGATGGAATAACCTTCTTTATCGTGCCAGAATGGGACAAGCTGCTCTCAGTGGAGGTAAGAGAGAAGAAAGAGCACAACAGGAAGTGGAAATTATTCTGGCTCTGTATGACCTGCTTGGAACAGGAGAGCAACTAGCTAAAGATTGATATTGTTAGTATTAAATGGGTATCACTGATTACTGGCAGTGATCAGCAGCTTTGGATGAACATCCCTGTGTGTTGCAGGTGTGGGTGAATGCTGCAGCTCAGATCTTTAACTCCATCGGGATTGGTTTTGGTTCCCTCTTGGCCATGTCCAGCTACAACTCCTTCAACAACAACGTTCTGAAGTAATAACCCAGAAATCCTTGTCCAAACAGCAGAGGTGAAAATGATCTCTGGGCAGTAAGACAGACAGTGATGTAAAGATCATCTTCTCTCCTCGCAGGGACACCCTGACTATATCCATCATCAACTCCCTCACCAGTGTCCTGGCTGGCTTCGTCATTTTCTCTGCTTTCGGATACATGTCTCATCTGCAGGGCATCCCTGTCCGCGATCTGGCTGTGGATGGTAAGAAAACAAATCTCCAGGGTGATTGTTTCTACTTCAGATTACATTGATTTCACTTTGGTCACTCTGTCTCATATAACACCCGGGTAGTTGGATAATTTTTTAAAGTTTTGGATCATTTAAATGAATATAACTGCAATAAAAATAGGATATTTTACCCATTTGAGGGTTTTTGAATCAGTATCCTGTAAGACAACGCTCCTGTTCCTGGTACATTTGTTACAGGTCGTCTTTATGAATCTATTTAATAATTCTGACTGTAGAAAAGTCACCAAGCTACAATCCAGTGAAATATGAGTCATAATGGCAAAATAAAACCATGATAATGCAGTAAAGGAGAAACTCAGTTCATTCTTACAGAGTTGGCAAAAGCTAATCACACTTTACTGCTGTTATAGACACGTTTCTGTCTAACTAAAGATACACCTGACCTTTGCATCTAGAGAAAGAGCTTGTGCTGATACGATGCATGTAATGTTAATCATCCATATACTTTATTGCACACTGCTATACCCTCATGGTATGGAAGCTGCCGTTAGCGTTCATGAAGGTCTGTACAGAATTTCACAGAAGTAAGTCCAGATGTTGAGCCCTTTTCAGTCTGGACCAAAGTGGTGGAACAACTGACCAATATTTACATCCCTAAAAAGAATCTGTGCGCCATGTTTCTATCTTCATGACATCTTCATCAGGTCTTTCCTCTGACAGTTTCCATGATTTCACATCACAGTTCATTCTGTAGGAGAGTCGTGATACATTGACATGTTGTGTTTCCAGGTCCAGGACTGGTTTACGTTGTTTACCCACAAGCCTTTGCCAACATGCCAGTGGCTCAGCTCTGGGCTGTGATGTTCTTCTTCATGCTGCTGTGCCTCGGACTGGACAGTCAGGTAGGTCGACGTGATAATCTACAGAAAAATAACTGATTATTTTCACTCATCCTAAAGAGCTGAGGTGGGGTTTTTTTTCCCTCTTCTGCCAGTTTGCAATGGTTGAAGTGATGGTGACGAGTCTCATGGATGAATTCTACCAACACCTGATCACATTTTTCAAGCGGAAGGAGCTGTTTGTTCTTGCTCTTTGTGGTGCAGCCTGCCTTTTAGGAATTCCTTGTGTGATGCAGGTACAGACGACGTCTCCTCAAATTATAACTGAACTGCAACAACTTCAGTCTCACACCTAAAGAGTGTCTCTCTCTCTCTCTCTCTCTCTGTCCAGGTGGGAATCTATGTTTTCCAGCTGATGGACCATTACACCGCCATAGTGTCCATCATGTTCCTGGCATTCTTTGAGGTTATAGCCATCTGTTGGAGTTATGGTGAGAAAGAAAAATGGCTGTCAGTGTTGTAGTCACGTCACCAAACCTCCAGTCCTAGTCGAGTCTCGAGTCCCCAGTGTTCCAGTGTCCAGAGTCTGCTTCACTCTGGCACAAATATAAAAAGGTTGACATTAAACACAGATGTCACAGCTGTCAACATTTTAAAGAGAGTTTATTTACTGTGACACAAAAGACAAATTCACCATTAACAAAAAAAAAGTCAGAGTCTTCGTCTCCAATTTCTGAGTAGGAATGGAATCAGGACTCGAGTCGGACTCCTGGTTAATGTGATGATACATAGTACCTTTATCTCGCCACTTCTCAGGCTTCCTGTTGTATCTCTCACTTTAATTTTCAAAACCACAAAGTTGTAAAAAAAAATCTGTCAGCATCCAAATACAACAGGCTGTTTGCTGACAGGTGACGTGTTGTCTTGCAGGTGTGAATCGACTTTCAGACAACCTGGAGGAGATGACTGGAAAAAGAGCAAATATCTTCTTCAGGCTGTGTTGGCTGATAGTTGCTCCTGTGCTGATCACTGTGAGTCAGCAGGCTTTTCTTTTTTCTTACATCAGCAGGATTTAGATTCAGAAGTGTCACAACTATAATTGAAATGTTTCTTCCTGCAGGTTATCCTCATTTTCTCCATCATCCAGTTCAGACCGGCCCGCTATGGGGACTATGTCTTCCCTCCCTGGGCTCAGGGGGTTGGGTGGGTCATCGCCCTGGCCTCCATCATCTGGATTCCTTTGGGTGCAATTCACACATTGTGGGTGCTGCCTGGCTCATTCATGCAGGTGACCTATGCTTACCATTTGCTTTTTTCCAATTCAAGTCACTGCGTGGAAACCCATGTTCATATAAACTGAAGCTGTGTGTTGATATTTTTGGTACATGTCTCCAACAGAAACTGAAGCTGTCTTTCACGCCGTACGGCCTGGATAAGATGACAAAAATGCCGTATTATGAGAGGGAAGGAAAAGACGGATGTCCAGTCATCGCTGTCATCAGCTCCAACATGTGTCGACCTGAAAAACCTCCCGTTCAGACAAACCTCTGATAGCCTACCTCTGTGCTCTGCACAACCATTATGTTCACCGTGCCACCATTAGTGGCAGGTTTTTGGCGAGCTCAAGTTAATCAGAAACAGTTTGCCATCAGACTTAAGTCTTGAACAAACAAAAAAGTATATTATAAGAATTATTTACGTGATTGTGAAACGTTTTGCTGCATGTCTGCCATGCAGATAATTTAAGATGGATATTTTTGTAAGCCTGTGAATTTAATTTTGTGAGATTTTGTTGAACTTTCTGTTCTGACTGTTTTGTTCATTTTTGCTGTGTTAAGATTTTGCGACAGATGTGTTTAGAATCTGTTATTGTTGTGTGCATCTTCAACATCTGGCCAGCATTTCCTCTGCTGTCAGCTTCACAGGATGAGGGAGTGGCACCTCCGACTGAACAGGCTTCACTGTTCTCGTTTGTGGACATGACTTTGTGAACGGCGCCATCTTTTGGCCATGTACTGTACGCTGCTGCAGTCTGAGCGTCGACAAATCTGTGCTCATATACTGTACTTAAATGTAACACTTACATCTTAGCTAGTAAATTAACAAAGGCCCAGTATTTAATATTCACAGATCATACAGCTGAATTTTGTCCTGAACCACTTCCCTTAAAAAACATAAAGCACTTTGGCTCAATTCAACATGGCTGACTCATTTATTAGGTCAAATGCAACAGGGCACTGCTGATGAAAATGATACACGCTGATGGTAAACAGATGAGTACATGGGTCATGCCACTCTCATGTGATGTCATGTCAGGTGTAATAAAGACATGTCACCAAGTCCACAGCTTGTCTCATCTCTGCAGTGACGAGTTGAAGTTTACGGCATGTCTAGTGAACACAACACACAACAACTCACTTTTGGGCAATGGTTTTTATTTATTAATTTAATGAGAAATCTCCACTGAAAGGTACACACTTCTAGTTTACACATGTGCACTGAGTTAGTTTCCTCGCCTACATGAGTTGCCAGTGTTTCCGTCTTATAACTCCCCAGAAATGAATCAAAAGTGCAGAAGAACTGAAATTACACAGGCAAAAAGGTGGATTATAGAAACCCATGTGCTTGTCAGACAGTGGCATCTCTCTTTTATACTTTTCCTGATTCCTTATACGGGGCTGAGAACTGGACAGATCCAAACAAAGGTAACTGGATGTGTTTGTGAAAACATCTGGTGAGTACAGGTGGCAGGATGGACAGACTGTCGATGGTTAGTTACAGTGAGTATGAGACAGTTTTGTCTACGGTTAGCGAGTATGAGACCACATCTACCTATGATCCAAAGTTAAAATATTTATATAAAAAAAATATAAACAGCAATTACTCTTTCCATTTAATTTCAAAAAAGATATGTCATATGACCTACAAAAACAAAACAGAAAAACATGTGCAATCAATGGCATACTCTTCCCTCTGAAGTGATGGTCGTGCAGATGACCACATAGCACAGCAGCAACTCTCTCCTTTGTTATTTGCTCCTACTGTAGTCTGGAGTCGGCCCGCTCAGGACTGGACCCAATAATTCACAAATACCAGGTTGCTTCATTCAGTAGTATTTTCGTAGTGGTTTCCTAAGTCCACACCCTTCATTTCCTCGCACAGCCTCCTTAAGGCTCCAGCCCTCCTCGACCACATCCCTGCAGATCCAAAACAGCTGTAGTTGATTTGTTTTATCCCCCTCCCCCCTCCCTTGCCCAGCAGAGGTCGCTAAGGAGTCACCATGGCTGCTGTCTGCTCCTCCCGCAGCTTCCTGTTCACTGCTATGACACTTGCTCTACTGGCCTCATCTGCACGTCTCCGATCTGACGACAAGAACACGGGAGATCAATAATCAGATCAATATAGAAACCAAACCACACGTGATGGTGTGAGAGCAAGAGAGAGGAGGAAGGAGATACCTGGACATGAGGAGGGGCACTGAGGACAAATGTGACTGCACTGGCTATGTCTTCTGCTTTCAAACACTGAAACGTGGAGACATGATATTAGTGAAGCAGCAGCACAGGGTTGTTTTCACGTTGTGAAACACGTCTGTTCGCTCTTACTTTCATACTCTCATACACTGCAGCTGCTTTCTCTGGATCACTGTTGTGGTGCCGGAAGGCAAACTCAGTCTCCACTATTCCAGGAGATATACACTGCAGAGGAGGGAGAAGCATGACGAATGTACTGTTTACTGTTGTCACGTGCATGCACAGACACAAACACACTGTCTCTTATTTACAGTAAAGGCCTACTGTATAGATTCATGTATGTGATCCAGTGTGTTACCAATAAACAGGCCAAAGAACCTGCACACTCGACTGACCGTGGCTCTGATGTGGGTATTTGCTTCTCGGAGTTCTTGTCGTATCCCCTCAGTCAGAGCAGTCACCGCGTATTTAGTGGCACAGTAGAAATGCTCATCAGCACTTGGCACCATTCGGTGCCCCCCCATACTGCAGAAGGAGGAGGAGGAGGAGGAGGAGGAGGAAGAGGAGGAGATGAGATAGAAACTGCACTTTCTATCTGAACTGTGATTCAAGTCCAAATGAAGCCTCTGATTTACTTGTCATGTTATTTTTAAAGCTTCTAGTGTCTCATTTATACAGCAGGAAGTTTATTTGTCCAAAAATAAATATTTAAATCAATGAACAGATCCAGGAAATTCAGCAACAGATTTATTATTAATCCCACATGATGCCAGTGGAAAAGGTCACTATCAGTTTGTTGCATGTGCAGCAGGGGACAGGTGGGGCTGAGGATTGGCTTTAGTTAACGCCTGCTGGATTAACATCACTTGAACAAACTGGCTGAGGTATTTCCAGATTAATCTATACATTCACTCTGAAACTGTCTTCATGTCTTACCTGTTAATGTTGATGATGTGGCCGTCGTCCACATTCCTTTCCTTCATTGATTTGTACGCCTCACGGGTGCAGATAGACAAGGCTAAGACATTCACCTGGGGAGGAGGAGACAGGCAGCTTCATTCATCCATTCATGTGTCTATCAATCATTAGCAGAACCTAATTGTGTTCTATTGTTAAATGACATTTAAGGGGATGCCCTGTGATAACAATATCAGATGGGCTGACTGATGTTCACTGGGTCAGTGTGTTAGATCATCTGAACCTGCTGCTCCTGTCCAGGTTGTGGCCTCTAATCTGCTCCTGCGCTCACACTCATCGACGGCAGGTTAAAACCAACATGGTGGCAAGATAGGGAGGTGACCAAACAAGGTCAGCGTGCAGATTAAACACAGGCTAAAAATACACTGCTGTACACATTCATGTAGGCTGCCATGACAACAGATGGACAAGCATTACGAATGCAGGACTCTGGAGACAGAGAGTTAAGAGCAGGGGGTCTTCAGTGGTCAAGAGCTCAATGAATCAGAATGTAAAGTCCCAACAAGAGAAATAGTGCTGGCTTTCATTAGTGGGCCTCCGCTGTGCCAGGGCTTCTCCTCGGAGCCACTGAGGCTGCCTCAGTGAGGGGAAGGGACCAGGATCTGTGTGTGTGTGTGTGTGTGTGTGTGTGTGTGTGTGTGTGTGTGTCTGTGTGCAGGCCCATGTATTCAAACATTTCTGCTCTTACTCTACAAGCTCAAATCCTCCACTCTCTGCTCCTCCTCCCTCTGTTTGAGCAGAGCAGCCATAAAATCAACACAACATACGTGTGATGGGATAATTCCCCCTCGTCCCTGTTACAGAGTCTAAGTTCCGAGCATTAACGTTTTTGTGTCTATGATCCACCCACGTCGATCATGTTCCTCCAGCCCTCTGTCTTTCCGCTGAGCAGGGGCTCGTTGTGGGCCAGTCCGGCATTGTTGATGCACACGTCCACGCCCTTGTGCAGCGTCTTGATGGCTGAAAACATGGACAGGATCTCCTCCTCGTTGGACAGGTCACACTTGTAAGGGATCAGTGTGCCACTGTAGCCTGCGCTCTGACACTCTGCTGCCAGCTTCTGAAAAACACAAATCAGACCAGTGTTTTACATGCAAGTTCTGAGTTCTTTTCAAGGTTTTTTTATTGGTATTTAAGACGGAGTGTCCCTCCCCCTTTCGTTCTGCTCCATCTCTACGACAGACTCAGTCAATCTCCCAGCTCATCACATATACACACAGATAACTAAAGTCTGTGACAATAAATGTAGGCCAGACAAAAGAAAACTGACAAACACAAGCAAAAAAAACCCAGAATTAAATAAAATAAACAATACAGTAAATAGAAAGGAATAAAAAATAAGTTAAAGAACCACAAACAGGTAAATAAACAAAAACATTTTGTCACTGACTGAAGACTGATGCATTTAATAGAATAGCTGTGTGACATGCAACTAAATTGAACTATCTACCTGCACCTGATTGATATTTTAATCTGTTTATTCTGATTAGATGTTTATATGGAGCATTTTTATTCTGTTAGTGCTTTTAAACCGGTTATAACCGGAACAATAGGCTCCATGTAAATGTACCAACTGTTGGGTAAGTGCTAGAAATGATTAACCTGCAGCAGCATAATTAAGATAGAGTCCCACCCTACACCCTACCGACTCAGACAATGAGAAAGCAGTGAGAGCGTGCAGCCATAAAATCAACACCACATCAGCAGAGGGCTGCACCAGTGGAACCACAATCACTCCAGTCTGATTGTGTTATTTTTTCCTGATAATACAAAATTAAAATCCCACCATCTTCCAAACTGTAAGTCATGACCACAGATGAACGGAGCTCTGCCTCAGTCCTCAGATACAGCTGGGCTGAGTCTGCAGCAGCACGAGCGGGCGACACTCCAACCAGGTCAGCTGGCTGTCCACCACCGTGGGGTTTGATACAAACTGACACAGAAACCCCCCCCCCCCCAAAGCACAGCTGCACCAGTCACCTGACGTCTCATCCTGGGTGCCGGTCAGACAGGAGGGGCCTGGGTGATAAAGGGCGGGGCGGGTGGCAGACAGAGACGATGCACAGACGGTCTCACACTCTGCCTGTGTTCAGTGTCTGTGCAGCCGAGAGGATTAAATGTTTACTGAGTCCGAAGGAAAAACTGACCCTCTAAACCTTTGACATTAACAAAAGCTACTGTGCAACAATGACAACATTTTGTTTTGGCATATTTGGTGTGATCCTCTCTGATATGAAACATGAACAAAGTTATATCCAGATATCTTCAGCAGAGGTAAATGGAGCCTGAGAGTGTTTTTTTCTTTTCAGTGATCTAAACCTTCCCACCTTTACTGGTCTGACACACCTGCTCAGATGAGCTCAAGTATCGCTTCAACAGCACCACCTGTCCGGCTCCAAATATGTCCTTATGAATGGATTATAAACTGATCATTTAACACTAGCAGGCACATTCAATCAGTTTAGATGTTTAGGCTTGGTTAAGTTTGCAGAAGTGACAGAAGCTGGATGTTCCGTCACTTTTACAAAACTGATTCAATTGTTTAGCGGCTAAACTTATACAGGCTAAACTTTAGCCTGTATAAGTTCACACCCCAAAAAAAATCTAAAACATAATGAGTAAAGTGGGGAATTGCAAACTGAAGTCAATCAAACATGGCGTGCATTAAACATCAAACATCTACCAGGGTAAGTATCTGAGAGGGTTGGATTGGTCCCTCTAGCCCTGCTCAGTCATGCTGTTAACAGATTTGCATAAACCCCAGAATTTTACAACTATTTCTTTGAGGTCCACAACACAACTGGCCCATTAAAGACATAATCAGACTTTTGTCTTAAAAATTCCTTCAGTTGAAGCCTGAGCCTTGCGTTGTTGGCAGGACGTAGCACGTTGTAGAGATAGGAAGAACATATTCACAGTTATTGGACTCCATCAAAAATGGTTGAGGCTCAGGACGGATGATAAATGTTGGAGATGCAACAAAAACCGGAGCACAATGTCTCATATGCTATATGAATGTGAAGTACTGCATAATTTCTGGTTAGACAATGTTAGTTGTATTAATAAAATACTAGAGACAGATCTCAGTGTGAATTCAGCATGATGCATGTTGGGTATTTAATCTGCCCTCTGAGGTGTAGTTGTTCCTGGGTGAAACCAGCCTTAATAACAGGAAGCAGAATAGTGTGAAGGCATTGGAAGTCAAAAGAGTGAATCAGTTTTAATGAATGGAGACGAGCTGGTTAAGATGTCATCTCATGAGCAGCTTATCCACAGAGTTAATAACAGTCTAGATGTATTCATGTTTGAGTGCTATAAGTCGAGATGATCCCGTCACTATTCTTTAAGTATCATACAAGAGTCTGAAGTGTAATGTGGATGTCTAATAGCCTGTATCATACACTGAAGAATGTGCATGTTTCACTCCTATATATTTTATTTATTTATGTTTTATTTTACATATTTTTTATGAGTGAATCTTTTATGTCTTTAATAAATGTTAGTGAACTGAAAAAAGGAATAAAGAGAATCAATCACAAAAACAAAAGACGTACATGTTCACAGCTCAGTGTTAAAACTAACGTCAGAGAAGAGGCAGCGTGATCTGATGCCTGGAACTTCATGACAACTTTCATCCAGAATATAACTGAAGAAAGCAGCAGCAGAAAGTTGTCACAGCATGGATAAAAGTTATGGATGATCTGTTAAACGTCTGACATTCTGTAGCTACTCCAGTCTATCTGCTGATCACAGCTGCCACTGCAGTGGCTCCTTATGGAAACTATATATACTTGTGAAGCCTGCTTTTTCTAATCGGGATGAAATTGGATCGAGGGATCACTGTGGCTTTTTTTATTTCTAACAAAACGTAACAGAGTGAATGCACACATCTCACACTTGGTGTGCAGATTTCCCTGCTCTTCCTCTAAGCTGTTTAACTGGGATTATCTAGAGAGGAGGCATTACTCGAATAAAGCTGTCAAAATGCTCAAACACTAAAACACTTGTCTCATCTGTAAGGACTAAAACTAACTCATGACCACGTTGTAGAAAGGTGAAGCTCTCCCTTCCTGTGGAGGCGTGACCACAGTGCTGTTCAACTGCAGCATCGCCTTTCAGGCTCAGTATCTGAGCTGCTTTTACACAGAGGCTCTTAAATTCACACTTGCCTGAATCCCTGGAGGGAGAGGCGTTCAGGCAGGAAGGAGAAGACAGACAGACTAATGGAGGGCTCTTCTTCATTCAGAGAGGACGTTAACGTAAAGAGGAAGCCAGGCCTGTCTTTTGTTACAGGGAGAGAATGAGTTGTGTTACTAAGACTTAAGTGGGAGCAGCAGAGTAAACAGGCTGTGATCCTGGTCCAACTACAGGAAGTGTCAGGCTGTGAGTGTGTGAGTGTGAGTGTGAGTGTGTGAGTGTGAGTGTGAGTGTGTGTGTGTGTGTGTGTTCTGGCACCAGCTGTACTGCTGCGGTCAGTACCAGCCCTCATACTGGTCCTGCAGATATACAAACAAGTCTGAAAGTGCAGCAGCAGCAGCACAGTTGGAAAATGCAGTTCACACACACAATCCATTCATCACAATCCAAACTGGAACCACATATCTTTAGGTTTTGGCATGTTCAACATCACACCTGTAAACGGCTCTAAAATGACAGTGAGACAACCACAAACATTTCTCAGTGACAGACTCACACAGCAGCAGCTGTAAATGAGCCTTGAGGAAATGCAAAATAAACCTGAAGCTGCACAGGACACACCCGAGCAATCAACTAATGACATTATATAACTATTTTCCTTTCAATGCAGCATTCATATTCTCCACTATTTGGTGAACTAATCTTATTTATTATTATTATTATATATCTGCATGCTGTTTCTCTTTGGATAATAAATTCAAAAGATTTAAATGCACAAACCTGTTTTCATATCACCTGACTTGCAGTTACACATGGTTTGGTCTCATGGTTATGAAAGACTGCAGAGACACACAGACCTCTGTAACTCAAATAAAATCACTGTTTGTAATTACCCAGACAGTCTTGATAAGACCAACACTGAAAGATAAAAACTCTTACAATTCAAAAGGCAAATAATGTTACAACAGGTCATAAAGCCTTTACATGTTACACTAATGGCTGTACATACACCCACGCAGCCTCTAACACATATGTGTACATGCCCACATGGTTACATTCACGGCCTGTAACCCCTGCAGGGGGCTGTTATATAAGGTCCACAATGCAACGGACATCACTGTCCCACACCATGTTCAATCATTCACCCACTCACGTGGAACTGGTGCAAATGGACCAGCAAAACAGCTCAGGGAGAAGGGGGGGAGGGATAAAAATAAAGATGCTAATAAAGAATACAGCCTGACACGCTTTAAGAGGTGAGACAGATCAATGGTACAAGGCAACAGCCATGAGCAGAGACAACTGAGAAATTATATTTGTCTCAGGTCGACTCAGGATTTCTCAGACAAAAGAGGGCTTGTGTTTTTAGGGCGCTGTGCCTCCAGACAAAAAAAAATTGAAAAGATGTAATGCAGCCATAATTCAGCCGGTAGCCCCTCCCCTCTTCATCCTTCCCGTCCTGTCTCTTAAGTACCTGTGACACACAAAACAATTTTGCCTGTCATAATGCATTTCCATCCTCATTACAGAGACTGTTGTCCAGTGATCACAGAAAGTGTGCAGACGGAGGGAGGAAGAGGGGGATGGAGGGAGGGTTGGCAGCCAGAGAGAGAAACAGAAGGAGAGAGAGGGAGAATACAAAACCTGAAGCATAACTGCATTAAAACTGATCATAAGGATTCAGATCTCAGTATGATTTACTCTGGAGAACCGCTGCATGGAACAATCTTCCAAACTGTTGGGCTCATGTGACAAATGTAGTGCCGTTATCTTCACAAGTGTAATCACTGAAATGAAAGAAACTCTTCCTGTACCAGAGCTAAGATCATGAGTTTGAAGCCATGCCACAAAAACACGAGTAAAAACCATTCTTCACTTAATGTCAAAGGTCTGAGGAACACATCCAGGTGTGATGCTTCAGTCTGTCACTCATTGTCCAGCTGAACTGCTGTGATATAAAAAATAAACACGTAAATTCCAAGTTTCGCCTGAGCACAATCGTAGGGGTCAAAGGTGACAGCAGGCTGTATAATAGGATTGCAGCAGGGCATAAGGGATGGTTGTGCCATTATCTCTGCTTCACACACAGAGACACTGCCACTAAAAGGTCTAAAGGTTTAACAGGGCGGTTTTACAGCACTTCCCTCAGGACAGTCTAATCAAGACACGCAGATAAGAAAAATAATTGCTGCTTGTTAGTAACTACATTCATTGACAGACCTTGGCTTTTCTGGGGAGTTCCAGGCATTGAATAACCATGGGGCAATTTGGGACGCCGGGCTGCAATTTGATATAATGTCACAAGTATCAGCCCCAAGTGTAAATAACTATAAATCCAAATATAGTGCTGGGTGATGAGTCAACTGAAAACAGTGTATTATTACAAGTACATGACATCTGATGTTTGGCAGCAGTATTTGGCTTAAATGAGAAGGCTTTTATAATCCTGACAGACTAGAGACAGAGCAGGCGGCCAGGTGTTGTGTAACAGACTGGTGGAACCGGTGCAGTTGGATGTTATTTTCCCAAACACAGTGATAAAAAGCAGGAGGAGGCAGAAGCAGATATGTATTCTGAATCAGAAAAAAAAAAACAGTGTGAGGATGACATTTTTGCAATACCTCGGTGCAAGACGAACTACAGAGAGCAGCCTTTATTCATAAATTCACATGGGCGTCAGATGATTTAAAAATGGCTCTTCATTTCTGCTGTTTGTAGTTGAAACATGCTGAAGGGTGAAGCTTCCTTCTCGTGAACCAGTCACGTGCCTCCTCCATCTCATGTCATGTGTTTTTTCTGCATCTGATTCAGGCCGTTTGCTCTCAGCGCGGGGCTGAGGGCGGCCCTGACACCGGCTACGAGCCGCATCGTAACGTATGCTAAGTTTATGATCACTTGAGTCCTGAGCTACAAAAACAGACATGGGAGAGTCTCATGGAGACAGTGTTGATCTGACCCGGTCCAAGATGAAAACCTTTCAAACTGGGCCAGCCTGGACCGGGTCTATTCAGCATGTGAGGGTAGAGTCGCCATAAAATGTTTCCAATATCAAACAAACGCCCAGCAACAAATCCAATTTGGCTGCTGACGAGGCCAAAACAGTCTAATTTGCATTCTTTCTCGTCAGCCCCCAACCCCAAATGGAAATATTGAACTGGGTGAACTCAAGTTGTCTTTGTGTTTGTGTTGTAGATTCATAAAATCCTTTCACCACAAAAGTGCTTTCTTTCTCACGCAGCTCTCTCAGCTACAAATACACACCCACTGAGCACTTTATTAGGAACATCATACTAATAAATTCCAGGCTGAGGCAACAGAAGCTCTTGTTCTAGCAAAGGGAAAAGTGAAATCACAACTAGAGCCACATTGTAGATTGTACAGCAAAACTGTGTAGGGAATATGGATCTATATGTGTATGTTTATATAAACCAATGTGAATATGTACATGTATTTTCATTTATTTAGCTGGTTTTCTGGATTTCAGTGAAACACTATGAATGGTACAACTGTCAAAGCTCGGCCTTGGTTATATTCTTATTAGAAACAATGCTTCGTTTGTGATCTGTTGAGACACATATTACCTTTATCACAAATAAACTGCAGCTCCTGTGATTTGGATATTGCACTTGACCATATTCTGATTTTGATTACATCTCGATTAATTGTGCAGCCCTAATTCTTATAGTATAATGTGATATACGACTTTACGTATTACTCTACATGTGACCCATCAACTCGGCCAACAGAAGCTCACTTGTCCACATACATTGACCATAACCTAAAAATTGGAGTACACAGTAACTGACAACATGGTCATGCCTGTATCTCCTAATATTTAAAGGGGGAAAAGAATACAAATAATCATTATATCAAAATCCAATTATAATTTTATAGATTGAAAGAACTAAGGACTTGTGGGATAGTGTCAAAAAGACAGAGGGGAGGGTGGGGGTAAAGAGTGGGTTATTTTATAATTAGGATCATAAGAGGGTTAATGGAGGGTGGAAAATTGTGGTCCAATTTTATTTTGAGTTCTGACTAAGACAACACATCAATGTGCTTCTCTTGTGTTCTCCTGGGTACACATTGTGTTATCCAGAGCATTTATTTTTACATTTCATTCCATATCACTATGTGAATGTAAAGTTACATACATTTATAACATATGTGATTAGTAAAGAGTTACTTGTGTAATGTATAAGTCTTCTCAATAATGAGTGTAAATAAGGAAAACCAATAAAAGGTTGTACTGGGTATGACAGCTTCACTTCATTCTGATGTTGGATGTGAACATTACCTGAAGCTCCTGACCTGTATCTACATGATTTCATACACTGGATTGCTGTCACGTGATTGGCTGATTAGATAATTGCATGAAGGAGCAGATGTTCCTAAAAAAAAGTGCTCAGCAAGTGTAGATCCAATAACAAGTGCCGGCCTGCTGCTGCAGTTGCACTTAGCAGTTACATGACATCTTCCTCGCTTGCACAACAGGCCTCCTAATTCACTCACACACACACTCACACTCACACTCACACACACACACACACACACACACACACACACACACACACACACACACACACACACACACAGAGGAGTTTTCCAGCAACAGGACAGGACAGGACAGGAAGCACCCCACCTATCATAGCAGGAGGCCCAGGAGGGAATGTCAACGCCAGTAAACCTTACACCTTGAAAGACAAGCCCAGAGAGGACAGCACAGTGGTGGAGCAGGGGGAATGACTCATAGGGGTCACTGAGCTGTCTAGACAAATCAGACTGTTAAACTGTACAACAGCCAGGTGATCCAGTAATTAAAAACACTCCTGACCTGAGAGTTTTAAGTAATTTATGGAGAGCGCTGAGAAATGTAAGTGATTTAAGTGCTTTTTTAAATTCATATGCAGCAATGCTGGTTGTATTACAGAACTGCAATCATACCGGTCTGAGAAAACCTCCTTGCTAATGAGTTACGGAGAATAGAGTGGGTATACCTCACCAGAGTTAGTTGATACTAAGAGACAAATAGAATAAAACTCAAATCTTGACATCTGATTGTGACTGACTGGCTCTTTTCAGGGGCGTCAATCCATCAGTCTCCCACCAACTGTACCGTCATATTCAGCTTTACAAACTCAACTTTATCATGCACATGACTGCAGAAAAAACAAAACAAAACAAAAACAATATGAAGAGGTGAAGATGAATTTTACAGGTAAAATAAACTGGTTTCTAATCAGCATCACCTACATTTTTTTCATAAATTTGTGTCTACACAGAGCTGAGCAATATGGCCAAAAATATTATAATATTCTCTTATGTTGATTAATATCAATATCAACATTAGGGCTGTCCCAAACGATTATTTTTTAAACGATTAATCTAGCGATTATTTTTTCAATTATTCGACTAATCTAACGATTATTTTTTTTATTAACCTAACAGTAATTTTATTGCAATTATTTTCAAGTTAGTCATTTAATATAACAATTTGCCCCGTCCAACATCTTGAGTCGCTGCACCAGGGTGTTTCCTCTTTATGTGCTCGTGCATGACTGTCGTGCTAGAGTGATATGCCAGATGCACTTTGCAGAGTCTGCAGACTACCGCACTGTTGGTGTCAAGATTAAAGTATTCCCAAACTTTGGAGGACCGTGTACGAGCCTTTTTTGCCGCGTGTTGCTCCACACGCTCCGTCATACTGCTGGTAGACGCCGCCGTGTTGTTCAAATAGATTACACAGACTCAAATCATTCACGTAGTCAGTGACTTCAATTACGTCACCGCGTTGTCCCAGTCCGTGCGCTGCGCTTGTATCCGGGTAAACCAAAGACGATGGATATAAACGGTCCCATTAGAAAGTTCCGGTTTTGTTCTATGAACATTTACCCTGTGTGGTTTTACACGACGCGTCGACACTAAAATTCCACGTCGAATAATTTTTATAATCGACAACGTCGATTACGTCGGATAATCGTCCCAGCCTTAATCAACATATATATTTAATAGCATTAATAAGGAGGGACCTCAAGGATACACACAGTGTGTTTTGGTGAGAAACACTGTATGAAGTTTGTTTACAAGAAATCTCCGCAGGACGAGTTCAATATGAGGTTCAAGTGATATTTTCAGTTCAGGGCTGAGTCCTAAATAAAGTTTTGTGATGGTTCTAAATTTATGATTTATTTTATTTATTTTTGATTCAGTAACTTGATGCTCACTTGATTAAAATATACTTTATCATAAAGGGGAAGTGACTGATAAAAGACAAGCATGAGCAGCTTGTTATGGAGCTGGTAGCAGTTTGAGACTCTCGGTGGGAAGGTCCCATTTCAGACGGTGGAAAGGTTGATTTATCCAGCTTTAGAAATCGGATGCTGATGCTATGTGACCTCTCTTCATCGTTTTAAGCAGATGTTTGATTCTCCTCACAGATATTCACTTTTATGCTTCCAACATTGCGTGTGCCTTTATATTCCTCCCAGCGGAGGAATAAAAGAGCCGGAGGTATATTGTTTTAAGGTTGTCCGTTCATCCGTTCTATTCTCGTGGACACGATATCTCAGGAACGCCATGACAGAACTTCTTCAAATTTGGCACAAACATCCACTAGGACTCAAGGAAGAAGTGATTAGATCGAAGGTCATGGTCAGTCTGACCTCACAACACTTTTACAACACCATTACTCAAGACTTCACACAACAACTACGGGGCAGGGATACAACCATGAAGAGGTAATTCTAGTTTTACCCTGATGAAAGTGATTGGATCAACCCTCACCTGCACAATGCAGAACAGATACATTTACTGAAATGAATTACTCATCTGTTTGTTGCTGTTATTGTTGGATTTTTGTGTGTGTGATAATTATCAAGATTTTATCTCCACCCTTATACAGGTATGTCTGCATACCTGTGCCACTGATTTCCTGCACCAATCTGGACTGCTGTTCTGGGAGGATTCAACATGTTGTTATTTGTTGTTTTTGTGTTAATGTGGGTTGTCTTGGGAGCAGAATCCATGGACACATGATGGATTGTTAGTTAGGTATAAGTCTTTGTCAGCTCACAGCTCCAGTGGAAAACATGCAGTCAGTGGAAAAGTTCTCTGCATGGGTAAGACAAAAGCCCGAGAGCTGAAGAGCGACTGTGCGGGTTGAGACAACAGTTAAAAAAAAGTGATTGGAATGTTCATAGATACCATATTTAATGCACATAGGCTAAAATGGGGTTTGGGAAATAGTTAAATAACCATATATATGTATATTTTCACATCACTAAACTTACAAGACATGCAGAACAAGGCAGAAAAATATACAAAGAAGAATCAGGACACAAACTAGGAGATAGAAACACAAAGTGAGGCAGAGGATGTGAGACAAAGAGAGTAAAGCTGTCTGACCTGACCCACTTCAAATCCTTTCTGGAGTGAAATCTATTCAGTGTGAATAGACGGGCTGTCCAGACACAACCTACAGGAGGTGGCTGAGACAGCTTCAGACTCGTAGACAGAGACACTGGCTGAGTTTTGTTGTGTCACCTCAGCTTGTGAAGCATGACCGAGCACCTTTTAGCTCCTTCAGAACGGGCAGCGAATCAAAGCTGCTCAGCCAAGGTCTCAAATTAACCTTCTGGCTCACCTGCCAAGGGCTTTGAGCTTTATTTTAGGATTTACTCACTCAGATAAAAGTTGCTTGGGGTAGTTAAAAAAAGTGCAGAGGCGTCTGCTTTGTGCAGAGCTGCATTAACAGGCAGCCAATCAGGAGCCTGGTAGATGTCGCTCTGCAGTGACCAAGTCTGAATATGACCACAGGGTTCAAATGGCATCATCTGAAAGAAGCTGCCAGTTTGAACGAAGGGTGAGACACTCATTTAGCATTTGGTGGGTACAATTTAGAAACTGTGGACAGCTTTACACATCTCTGCTGAATCTCCGAGTACATCACTTCTGAAATCCATTAAAAAAATAAAATAAAATAAATAATCATCTGTCTATCACTCATGCTCCTCGTATTCTCGGTGTTCTTACCCAGACTGCTTTTCTTTAATGCAATAATTTGACATAGATTATCCTCTCTGGGCATCCCCCATGCAGAATCTCTTCCCAATCTCCTGCTCTCTCTACTCAAGCTCTCTGTATGCCGATCTGTTTAGCACTAAAAACCCACAAATTATGTTTGCTAAATTTATCTCATCTAAAATTGCAACAGCCAAAGCTTTGCATTTTGACAGATGCCTCTATTGTGTGAAGCCTCAAAGCACCCAGGAAATGTCAGTTTCACTTTATCACTTTGAAATGGACTCAGAATACAAACAGATTTATTATCTAGACGTCTATGTTCTGTTTGCATTCAGCCTGAGTTTAAACAGGTGAGACTACCTTCTGTTTATAAAGCTAATTCACTATGAGTATATATACTGTCAAATGATTTTATTAACCAGTGAAGGGTCACTAAGTGAGATGTGGCCCTCCCTTCTGTCCATAACAAAGCCACGTTTGTTCATTTGTTATGAATTATTTAAAACAACATAAAGAATCAGGACAAAAACAGAAACTATACATTCTAGATGTATGATTGATTGATTGATTGATTATGTGACAGACCGCCCCATTCCCAACCTCTGCCTCTCCTGCCCCAGAGCAACAGCAGCACTGACACTGATCTCCTCTACAGCAGCCCTGACCTGCACATAATGCAAATACATAAAAATTTAACTTATTCTTATCTTACATTTACAAGCTTCATACAACTCATATTAGCAGCCTAGTTATGGGAGATTCAGACAGCAGATACATTTCATTACAACTCACCAAGTTTCGCAAATAAATATAAAATCACTTTGATCTATTTTTGTGGTAGGTGTTCTACCAGTACGGGAAGTCTCAGCCAAATGTAGTAAAATAAAACAAATGAATAGTAGTCTTAAATCTAATATTTTTGTTCTCGTGGACGCGATATCTCAGCAACGCCTTGATGAAACTTCTTCAAATTTGGCACAAAAATTCATTTTGACTCAAAGAGGTCAAGTTCAGTGTGACCTAACACTATTTAGCCATAGTATTATTAGAGTTGTGGTGATCAGCAGCAGAGGTTCATACTCCCATAACCGGATATTTACTACTGCATCACATTGTGCTAGGTAAGCAGATACCTCAAACCCACAGATACGGGCTCTGCGGGCCAGCGCGCCTTCGAAAAAAAAAGAAGCCTTATTCAGTCAGTAACAACATGTCCTCTTCTTCCTCACAGTCCGACATCAGCTCAGACTTTAAATCCTTCTGATATGGCAGCAATCTCACGACATGCAGATAGGGTTTTCTAGATGCTCCTTCTGTTTGATTATATCCCTCCTCGCCACCTTCTCACCACTTAGATGCTGCAGTGCTTGTACTGATCACGTGGATACATATGGCTCTCAATGGCACAGTTTATGGACCGCACTGTCCCGAGCTCAGAGGCCACTTTTAACCTTTTTCTAACCTCGAAGAATAAACACATTGTGTGCACCGTGAACAGATTTTCTCCCAGCTAAATAAAAGCTTCTTCCCTCTGGTTCAGGAGGGTTTCACAAGAGTTAATGAGAAGCTGTGCTGTGTCTGTTGCTGCTACTTGGATGCAGCCTTGCCATCTCCATTCCTGCACAGAGCCCATGGTGACCACACGCCCCCCCCCCAGCTCGCCGCTGCTCCCCCTCTGCCTATTACATAGTGTCACAGACAACAAAACAATACTGCTGCCACTACTCTCCGCTCCCCTCGCTCTGTGGGTTTTATTTACAGAGAAAAACAGAAACCTGTAACATCTGAATACATGGCTCCTTTTCATCGCCGTTTTATCTGGTCAACTAAGAGGTGAGAACATCGCTGTTGGAAAAACTGACCATAAAAACTGTACCCCCCCCCCCCCCCCCCCAAAGTAAAAAATAAACACCAAAAGGGAAGTCAAGAACAATTACTTAGTGATGGACATTTGCATCCCCCACTAGCAGCATGCCAGGTTTGGCACAACTACAGCAAGAACCCAGTTTACACAGCAGAGAGAGCACAATACTGGCTTTGTCCCTCAACTCGCACAGACATCTCTCTAAGTGACGAAATCTGTCATAGAAAAGAAGAGATGGAAACCTGTCACTACATACAACCTGATCTCTATCTGTAGTTTGACCAAACACTTGGCTGAATCTAAGCTTTGGTTTCACGTGCTGTAAACCATCATAAAGAGCAGGTAAGATTGCTCCGGCTGTGATGTGGTCAGCTCTTTAATGCTGACTGACATTTGTATGTAAAAGCTCTATTAAGAATTTACATGTTATGACCTTGTTTTAGTCTTGCACAAGTCACAGACAAGGGCTGAAACGAGCTGCAGCAGTTAACTATTGACAGGAAGGATCATGTGACCAGAGTATGAATGGAGGGAGGCTATCTATTGTGCAATTCACACCCACTGTGTGCATGTATGAGCGTGTGTGTGTGTGTGTGTGTGTGTGTATGTATGTATGTGTGTATGTATGTATGTATGTATGTATGTGTGTCTTTGTGTGTGTGTGTGCGTGCGTGCGTGTATAATTAAGGTGGGGGAAAATACTTGCATTAGAAAAACAAGACCTAAATGAAATACGGAAAAAATATATTTTTTAAATCACTAGGAAAAAAAAGCAGCTGAACTTTGAAATAACACACACGCCTGTCTATGTTTTTATAATACCATCGTCAGCAGGATTCCTGAAACAGATGTTGCTCCTAGTCTCTTTTCAAGTTTCACTCTGTTATTGTTATTCCAGCTATGTCAATGCAAACTGTAAACTGCAACAGTAGAAATGAGTCTAAAAGCCACAGTACTATTATGGAGTTAAAACAATTAGTTGTTTAATCAATTAGCTGATTGACATAAAAATAATCAGCAACTATATCAACAAACGACTAATTGTTTCAGTCCTTCTTCAGTTTAAAAAGAGCCAAAAAAATGTTGGCTTTTTTCTGGTTTGAGGTTCTCTGACTAAACAAGATGTTGTGATGGGCATTTTCACAATTATTTGACATTTCAGAGACTAACTGAAATAAAAATTACGATCAGATTAACTCATAATGATGAATCAATAATAGTGAATAGCACACTATAGGGAGAAAAGGTTGAGATGAGGAATTTAACTTACTAAACCCCATTCCTTACTTTTGTAAACAGCTTGACACAGATATGTTGCAGGTCATAAAGTTTAACATAACATGGTATCACACTGATATTAAGAACCAGAAGGCAATTGCTTTTGCCACAGCTCTTAACATCAACAGTGAACCACAGTAAAACGTACTGCACCTTATTCATCTCTTCAGCTAAACCTCTTTCCCGGTTCCGAGTTGGTTACAATTACTACTTACAATTCACTTCATATCAATTTTAAAAACTGTATAAAACTAATAAGAATTCCTCTAATGAATAACGGCTAAGTACATTAGTGGGGTGGGAAGCTAAATGTTGGAAAAAAGACATCATTTATGTGACTGCTACCATAAAATATCACGTGTTGTACTATTCACAGTAGTGTGACTTGTACACATGTGAATGTACTTAGGCAACACTCTACACTACAATAACTGAATTTTAAAATATGACAGAGTTGTTAACAACCTGAGGCATGTGAAGCTCCACTACTCTGCTTTATGAAAAACACATTAGTTGCATAAAAGGGGGCTAAACATAGCTGTAGTAGACATTCTGCAGCCCAGTGCTAGAAGCTAGGACAACTGTGGAGTGAGGAGAGTGAGGCTTAATTATTGGCTGACAAGATAAGCAAGGTGCAGTCAGTGCCTTATGGCTTATGGTTAGACAACAGCTAATGGGGTGGGGCCACTGACATCTGCCCTGGAGGAGGTATCTACCTTCAAGTTATACTCAATTAAAGTCTTTGTGTCAGAGTGTGTGTGTGTGTCACAAAAGTTGAGTTACAACAACTTAACATGTTCAAAATGTGGCTAAAAAATTTGCATGAAGTTCACCCATAGTCACGACTGACACCAAATACTTTCAGAGTGACGAGGAGAACAGGGCTTAAAAATAATATGCAGACTTCTTATCGTAGTGGCTGTGATATATTAAGACCTCTGTGATACAGCTAATTGAGAATTGACCTAAAAAATGTGATACGTTTATCAGATCAAGTGAATATCACAGGTGAAGAAAAAAATACAATAAAATAAAAAGGAGTATAACAGCCGAACAGTTTGTAAACTGAGATTTACGTGACTTGGGTTATTGCAGAAAATATCACCTGGTTACATAAGGTAGAAATGTAGGTTTGTTGTCTATTGGTTGAAAGGCTGAAAGCTGTGATCTTATACACTGTAGACAACACTTTATTTACGGCGTCCCACCCTGACTCTGCTGACCCATGGGCATCCACTAACACCTCCTCTTAGGGAGCTGTGGTGAGGTAACTTGACTCTACCTGAGCAGGTGTATTACCAACACTGGCAATGGGTGAATTAGGGGTTGACAAGTTGACCTACTATTTACTGGCCCACACAACAGCCAGGTGTTAACAGGTATCTTCATTGCTCCGGTGTCATTTGGCAGACACACTGAATAACTTAGAGCTGTGTAAACAGCCGCCCCTGAACTCTGACCTAACTGCAGTAGGTCAACCAAAAGAAAGTGTTTTTTTTTTTGCAGCAAGGATTAATAATAGAGATTATTGCAGATTAGAGGGGTGTGTGTGTGTGTGTGTGTGTAGGAGAATCATTACTGCCTCATTTTGTGGGAGGAACTGTGTGTCATCACATATCTTGTCATTGTTGAATATAATAAAACCAGGTAAAATAACATCCCTGTAATATTCACATGGAAAGTGGATAACACTATCTTGTCGTGATTTAACTGTAGTTTATACATCTCATGATGCCATTGTTTAAACAGTCTGGTTATTTTAGATAAAATATTAGTAATACATGTCATCCTTATATTATTAGGAATAATGAGGCGTTTCATCTTTAATGCCTGACTTGTTAATTTCAACAAACAGAGCTACAACGGCTGCGTTAGCCACATTTCACAAATAACGTCCCAACGTCGGGGGCTAAAGGTTTCTAGCTGAAGTTGTAAAGCTAATGTTAGCTAGCGGTTATCGTTAGTTAGCTAGTTTGTTGTTGCTAGCTTCTCCTGTGTGTCGGAGCGACTCAACTCACGTCCGTTAATGACATTAAATTAAATTGCCAACCTCTATTTTGTCGACATTCCTGGCACAGCCGACAACCCTCATGCCTTGCTGGACCAGTGCCCGGGCTGTAGCCGCTCCAATCCCCACCGAGGCTCCGGTCACCAGGGCCACTCTGCCTTTCCACCGCTCCATCTCCACCGCACTGTCTACACCGGCACTGTACACGAAACAACAGCTCCTGTGGCCGTGCGTCGGTCTGCTTAGTTCAAACTGTCACAGCTGCAGCGGTCACTATTGTGTGCGATTTATTTAAATGGAGGGATGCGGCAGCTACAACCTCCTGTCTCAATCTGTGCAGCATCCAGGACAGCGGCGACCAGTGTGCGTAAGCTCGGATCCATGCGCTCCTCTGGATGAAATATGAAGAGCCCCGGAGCGTGTAATGTTTGGTTCACTTCACCTCCCACTCTCTTTTTGAGCCCTCGGGCTTGGAGCGGTTATCTGCCGCCACCTACTGGAATAAAACATAATAACATGTAAGTGTTTGGCATGTTGCCTTCACGTGTTCCCCGTAATCAAAGCTTTTCGTCGGAAAATGTTACGAAACTGCACCTGTAAACGAGTAAACGCTAGTTTTGACAGCTACTGCGTTATTTATAGAAGTAAAGCTTTACTGAGATTATTTTGTGCTAAAATGGCAGTCAAACACATTTGAGCTTTAAAAGGGTTTCGTCATCAAATAAAAGTGGCAACTAAAAAAGGATTACAATTTACAGCAATGATATTAACAACACACGGTTTAAAGTCATTACTTTAAGGCAAGATATTAAAGACGCCACTGTGTCAGAATATATGAGGATTTACGCAACACCTTTCTGACTGGAGTTTAACTAAAATCGTTTAGATGTCCGATAGGATTGAAGAGTGTAAGATATCCATAAACTCCCTGAACCTAATTCCAGGCAGTGTGAAGAGTACATGTGAGAATTTGTCCCATGTTTAAATTACATTTACAGGAGATTACACTGGATGAATAAAAAAATCGTGCTCTGCTATAAGGCCGGTACCTGCTGAAACGGGGCAATAAATGATCAAGGGTGAATATAAGACACAGTTCCTCATCAGTTTGATGGTGAAGTCTTTAAATATTTGACTGTGAATAGACAAATCGATTTAGTTTCAAATAAACTGCTTCAAATTTACTGACATTGGAAGTATCCCACAGACTTCCAGCTTCCTTTGTAAAGACTAAAACTATGCTCAGTGTGATAAAACTTCAATGGAGATGTTCATTGAATAGTTCTAAACTCAGGACCAGGCTTAGCACCTGTCTGGTAAACCTGGTGTTTATGAGACGTCTAAGATCAATGAATGAAATCTTGTAAGGTCAAGAAAAAAAAAAAGAACAAATGTATAATGCATACTAATAAATATTCTTTATTTAGTAAATTTTGCACATTGCGCTCTTAACATTACACCCAAATCCTTATTACAAATGGATGTTTATTCTCTGTAAAATCTTTATATTTAGAATTTCTGTACACATTTAATGGTACAACCTTTACCACTACACTGAAGTATCACCAAAGAGAAACAAAATAGAAAAAAAACAAAACAAAAACATAAAATAAGACTCCTAAAATTTATCCCGAATGTCACAGCTTGCAAAGCTTGATTACTGATTCCACTGTGCTCTTACCCAACAACCCTACAGAAGACCAACAAACAGCTAGGCTTGGTCAAAGAGAACAATTACAGGTGAGAAAGTGGCCAAGAAATGAGTTGGAAAGGTGTGTTGGTGACAAAGAGAGAGAGAGAGAGAGAGAGAGAGAGAGAGAGAGAGAGAGAGAGAGAGAGAGAGAGAGAGAGAGAGAGAGAGAGAGAGAGAGAGAGAGAGAGAGAGGGTTGACCAACAGAAAGTAAGAATTACATTTACTTTTAGGAAAAATGACTGAACAAGACACCAAATTTAAGTCAGGATTTCATCTTTTCTAAACATGTTGCAGCAGTGGTCATGAGTGTTTTTTTTTCCCCCAGTGGAAGATTTCATTAGTGTAGTTAGTTGACACTGGTGGTGGCAAACCACTTTCCACAGACTGGCTTACTGCGCTCAGTGGCACGGCAGTAGTTGGTGAATTTCTCTTTCAGGAGCTGTCGGTACTGGTGGCGATTGTTGTAGAAGGATTGGTTTCTTTCTCGAAAGGCCTGGATTTCATCCGGTGTCAGACCGTTCTCTTCGTCTGAACTCACCTCTGAATCATCCTGGATTAAGAACACAGCAGGAGCATGTGAGGTTACATAAGTACGAGGATTAAACAGGCTGCGTCTATTTCTTATCATCTGAAATGACATTTCTCACTAACCAGAAGTTCCACAAGACTTATGTTTGCATCTGGAGGCCCAGCGTGATGGCTGAGGTTCTTCTGATGTGCTGTCCATGGTAACCGTAGTGCTATGCTGGCAAATGTATCGCCACATAAGGAGGAAAAGATTTCTTTGGTTCGGCAGGTGTGCGATGATGTTGGACTGTGGCCTGTTGTGTTCCCAGCTGACATACAACCTTCACCTTTTTGTCCCTGTAGAAATATGCATGCTTTAATTAGCACACAGTTTGGTGTATTCTGCATACAGCAGAAGCAGAAATCTCAAGCTTGTTTTCTTACCTGATCATTGCATAAACCTTTGCCCTTCCTTTTCTTTTTTTTACTCTTGCATTGAGTGTTTTCCTCAGAGTGTTGCCAGCAGTCCACATAGCTGTCTATCCCATCCTCCTCCTTGTCTTCAGCACAGTGATGGACATTTGGGTCATCTCCTTCAGACGGTAAACAGAAACAGACTGTGACTAAACTACAATACACTGCATGTTCAAAAGGCCCTGAAATGGTTTCAGTGTTCAGAGTCCAAAGCATCTTGGAGCTACTTGAGCCTGACCTGCTTCATCATGGTTGCAGATTCCCTCAGAGCAGGCAACGTCAGAGCCTTCTCGTGATCCCATCTCACTGCCCTCCATGCTTGAAGAGTAGCCCCAGTCACTGCCATTGCTGTGGGGGGACAAGTCTGGAGAAACACATTTTCTTTTCAGGGTCGTTATTTGTATTTACAATAGTCTTGATAATGCTGTAAACCCCATGGATATACAGGTTTAATGGCTTGTGGAGATGTCCGTGTGCATCTTTACCTTGTTTGCTGTTGTCTGGGCAGCTACAGGAAGTGCTTCCATTGGCGGCAATGCCCTCCTCACAGTCGGCCTCTTCCTCCTCATCGTGGCTACCGCAGGCCTTGCAACTGCCATCCACAGACTCAAGAGAACCCTGCAACACATCAAATGAGTCAGGTAAACAGACATGTAGCTGCAGAGGAAGAGTGACATCTTAAATAATGTGTAAGGGGAGCGTGGTGTGAGTGGAGGATTACCTCATCCAGATTTTTGTCCTTATCCTCTGCCTCCTGTTCAGTTATGCCAAAGCCACACTTGTTTTTGCGTCGATTTTTTCGCTTCTGCCTCTTTTTCTCCTGCTTCAGCTCTTTGGCTCTCTCCTCCTCAGACAGCTCCTCGACAAACTGCTCTAGCCGACTGATCCCCTGCATCTTCTCCACTGCCATCTAGAGGCATAAAAACAGATGCAATATCACACAGCCATAACACATTCATTATCTCAGAAATCAGTTTGAAATTATACCACACACACACTGGCTTAGAAGTTGTGTACCTCAAAACTTTTGCGTAGTGCATCAATTCCCAAATGGAACAATATTTGCCAGGTTTGCTCCTCGGCTCGTAGTTTCTGCCAGATCCTGTGCAGCCGCTCATAGAGGTGAATACCCAGACAAGTCAGGACCTCCTCCTGTGCAATGTCAATGGTCTTGGCATGTCTCTCTCTGCGTCTTTGAAAAAACATAATATCATAAACAATGTATTTATACACTGAAAAGGATCGAGGCGGGACAGAAACTTCTTAAATGAAACAGACTTCTTCAGTGGTGAATGTGAGCTGAGCAGCGGTCACTGTATAAACCTTTACTTACTCATAGCCTCCTGCAAACTCAGGCTCTGCCCGACCAAGAAGGTGAGCGATGAAGTCTGTTTCACAGCACACATGGATGTGGCGCTCGTGGGGGCAACAGCATAGTCCCTCGTACAAGGAGGCACAGTACCCCTTCTCTTTACTGCAGTCCAACTCTCCCACCAGGATGTTGTATGCCCTCAGCACTTTATTCTTACAGTCAGTGCAAAACCTGTGGACAACAAAGTAATTCGCAATTAATCCAGGTCTTTTTAAAGCTCTAACTAATGTTGAGGAGGGGGGAAAAAAAAAAAATTGGGGAAATAAAGGCTATGACAGTCACACGTTACCTGTGTTTACGCAAGTATGTCTCCAGCGTCTCTAAGAGACAAGCACTATCAATGAGGACCACCTCATCCCTGCACTCCTGAGACATCAGCTCCCATATATCCATCCAGCTTCCTCTGTAAGCACATTTATTATAGATAGGACATCACAATTAGCATCTTATAACTGGCAGCGGAAACAAGCTGTATACAAGCTGATATGGTGAAATTGTCGTCACCTTCCACATTTAACAGACACAGAGCAACATTAGCATTCATACGAGTTGTGTTTCTGGACACTTGGCGAATGTTAAGTCAATCATTCACTGTCTTTTTTAGCTGTGTTTTAGCTGCTAAATCCTTCACTGTTTTTACTACACTTGAACAACGCCAGCATGTCTGACTAAGGCTGTCTATTCCCAGTGTCCACAGCCTTGCTTAATGCATGGAACTGATGCTGTTTGTCCTTAAGCACTGCAGACAGATTGCAAACAGAAAGACAAGAGATTAAACTACACTATGATTATCAGTTTTTAGAGGGATTCACATGACTGTTTTGTTTCCCAAACCTGAATCCAAACTAAACAATCATCTACTGAAAGGTCTTCAATGTTAGAAAACAAAAGAAAGAAACAAAAGATAAGAATGATACAAAACATTACTGTAAATAGGGATTTTACTTGTTTTAAGAGAAAACACTGAAAGTTGTACATGCAGATAAATGAATCTCCTGTGGGACTGTTTTCATCGTGCTGTCTTCTGATTTAAAAAAACACTGATCAAATACCAAAAAATGTATTCTCACTCATGATGTTAAGAGCACATACATTCTATAGTATAATTATGCAACTAGGCTATATACTTAGTTTGTTTTCTTATCAGAATTGGCCAGAGGAAATCAAAATTTCTAGCTCTAGGAGCCACAAACTGTTACATTCACCACATTACATAATTATTGGTAAACCCAACAACCACAGTTGAAAGTTGAAAGCCGTACACACCAGCAAGCTATAATAACGCCAGTGACACAACTTCCTAAAAAGCCTTAAACACCATATATTGTTTTCTGTCTAATTTTACACACACAGCAATAAGGCCAACCAGCTTTTGAGACTGAAGTTTATGTATATTTTCAACAATCCAGCGAAAAAGACAAAACAACAAACAGTACAAAGTGATGACTTTCAGAAAACAGACATTCTGAAGGCTGGAGAAAGGACTAAACTGTTGTAAAAGAAAAATTATATTCTGCACTTTGTATAACATGGTTTGAACTTTGTATGTCTTGGCTTTGTATATCCCTGAATGTGAATCTGCACGTGTATGCTCCTTATCTGGTACTGTCCGGTACAAACTAAGGAGTAGTTTATCCTTGAACACACACCTGCTTCTTCTTGGCAGTTAGACAGTCAGGATGGCACCCAGAATTGTTCACACACACACATCCTGACCCTGCCCCCTTCTTACTTTTTTTCTATAAAGTTCATGTACACTCTTTGTTCGATATCAGTCTGCAATTGCACTCTGTGTGAATGTACACTGATCCTTTGCAAAGCTCTTATTAAAATACACAAAGACAACTTGATCATTTTGTCAACTAGTCATTTTCTCTTTTCTAATTTGTGCCAACCTCCAGCGGGACACAAGCTGTTCAAATGAAAATAAGATGCTACGTATGTTGGCTTTCAGTGCAATATTAAAACCTACCACTCTCTTTCTATCTCCTCGTTACTATGGTTTGATAGAGGACAAGTTAAAAACGCTGGTCCTGCCTGAAATGCAGCCTCTGAACAACACTTTCATAACATTCTGGAAAAACAACAGACAACAGTTTGACGAGGAAAACAGATGAAATCAGGCGTATTACTCACCCCAAAGGTTTAGGTTTGTGTGTGTCTAAGGAGTGTAACTGGCACCGCTTGTTCTTTTTACTTTTTGGAATGGCATCAATCATGTCATTCAACTTTGACCTGTAAAAAAAACAAAACAAAAAAACCTTTTTTTAAAAATAGAAAATTCAAGAGTTATATATTTAATTATATAAACAGACTACTATTATCTTTGTATTTGACACTGATCAAGAAAGGTGTCAGTACTAAGATACCTTAGATTTTGTGCGCAGTCTGAGGTTCATGTATTTAACCATTGTTGTCACATCCATGTCTCAGGAATTAGCATAAAAAATTCAGTACATTTGAAGTTGACTTGAGAGGAGAACAGTGGGTAGAGATCAGTGTTTCAATCGGTATAGCATATTTAGTACTTCAACAAGAACAGAAAGCATTTCTTGTTGATTTCACATTTTTTGTTTCGGTTCTCTGGCTTCTAACTAACAAAAGCACTTGTTCATATTTTGGCTGATTTCGTTTGCTACACGGTTTGATCAATTTTGCAGTGAAAATGAAAGAACCGTTTCCTATATCATACCCATGGACGTAGAAGAGGGTGTAAAGCTTCTTTACATCCACTAAACAGGCCTTGGTGACAGAAAGCATGCCTGTGGGTTTCACTGTGAGAGGCTCCAGAGCAGGGTTCCCCGATTCCACCAGATGTGAGAAGAGGCGCTCCACACTTCGTCTGCAGCCCACGCATGGCACCAGCTGAAATAATGCACTGTACACCTCTCTGGACGTCACCATCAAGGCGATATTCAAATCCTGTTGCTTCAACTTGGAGTGATACTAAAAGCCAAGGAATTATACATCTATCACCACTTTGCAGCCAAGTCACATGAAGACAAACCAAAAAAGTGCTTCGATAAATGTTATGAGGAGCCAGTATTTACAAAATTAAAAAGTCCTCACCTCAGAAAATTGTTTCCAATGAGAAGTGTTTGTTTCGGTGCTGTCAACATCCATGGCACTGTCAGAAAATTCCATCACCATCTGACAACCGGAGATTATACACAACAGTTAATGTGCATCAGTGTCTCTGATAAAGTCCTGTGTCACTGTTTACATTACTAATGTGTCACTTTTTAGGTGTATGCATCACATGCAAATAATTAAAGTCAGGATCATTTGTACAATCGCCATTAAAAATTCTTCACACTTGGGGTGTATGACTGCAATATGTAATGTAATATTAAAGAAACATGGCATTACTTTATCTTTATCAATATTGCATCTGCACCACCCCAACGTGTTAAGAAAGCCAAGATGGTCGAATACCTACTGACAGATTGCACAATCGCAAGTGTCACCCTTACATGGTCATAGAAATGCAATGATTTGATAATAGTTTAAGCTTCCTTTATAATGTTGTCTAATTGTGCATCAAAGTAAGCAAAACTGACAGAATCTTTGCCTCTCAAAGGGACTGGGACTTCAGGGAACTGATATGGACTGCTAACATCTGACACAAAGAACCTCATGGCTGAGTTAGCCACTTCACTGTGATCTCCCTGTGGTCATAAATACGGGAAAGCTTGCTTACCGTGAGAGTGTCATCGATATACAGGGGGATCTGTCTGGCGAGAAATGGATACTCATCTTCCCCTTCCCTGCAAACTGCTACCAGACGTGCCATGACTTCTTCCAGTTGGTGCAGCTCGCCTGCAGGTGACACACAAGAGACCGACTGACTAGATCTGACATCAGCACAGGCTACACCAAGCTAATGCTAATCGATTGCAGGTCATTGCGGGACTAGCTACAACATCACCTTGTAACTACAATAAAAGCCTATCTTTCAGACTGCCTAACACTAAAACACGTTATAAAATGTTAATCATGTGTTGAAGTTGACAGCATCTGATTTACCCTCTCTAACGCCGCTGCAGTACATACAGATTTCCCATGACCCAGATTTAACCAGTTAAGTTAGCAGAACAACCTGGGAAACGAAGGCTCGTAGGGGGAAGGATTATAACGTTTTAATATGTAAAACCTGTTTAAGGGTGTTTTGTCTTAGAGTATTGAAGTTTGAAGACAGGTTAATTCACGACGATGTCTGTCTGCTGGGTAGAATAAAGCAGTTGCCGGCGGCTAGCCAATTCATGTTAGCCTGCTAGCTAATTCCACTTGCCACTACGGTTTTAGAAATTTAGGAAGCCGGTTGGTGTATTCTGTGTAGAACGTTCTCAAGCGATTATTGTACATGGAAGTTTCTAATACCTTAGCAATTAATAAATATGTTGCAGTGATAATATAGTTTGTCTACGCCCTGTCTATGCCAGCAAACTTGGCTAATTCACTAGTTAGCATAGCAATCCTACAAGGCTAACGTTAGCAAGCCTGACTACGGCTAATATAAAGTTGAAGTAGGTGACTGGCCACTTAGCGACTGTCACTTTCACCAGCTTCTCTAATAACCGTTTAAACGGTTGACCATAAGATGTCACCTCGACGATATAGACAGACAGCAGATTAAAACCACTTATTGTTCATACTTACCCGCTTCTAAAAGTTCCCCTTAAAAAAAAATAAACAAGTGCGACAGTGAGTGAGCCTGCTACGGTGGCGGAATCTTCATGACTGATTTGACCTTTGCCCTCCGACGTAGTAGCTCACGTTATACTGCGCGCGGCCCCTAGGGGGCGCGTTATAGCTCAGTTTATAGAGAAAATTGTTTAAAAAAAGTTATAAATCTAGTTTGTTTGCAATGATGATTAAGTGAGCCTTAATGATTCCCACTTCTTAATTTCTATATATTGTATATTATTTAATTTGTTGTATTAGACCTCAGCTCTTATTTTTAGGTGAGGGTTTGGTGCAGACTGTAATGATGAATAGACAGTTGTTATTGACATTTGAGTAGAATGCGAGGTTGAGAATCTAAACTCCCAAAAACAGCCTTTCACTGAGAAATGAAATAAGCAGTGAAGTAACAAACAGTAGGTGTGTACATATACAGAGATAGAAAGACTTTATTCATCCACTAGGTGAAATTCAGGTTTCCAGCAGCTCATTAGTAATAACAATAATAATAGCTAATAATAAACAATAATAGTTAAATGAGTCCAGTTCATGATTAATTTAACTATATATATTTTACCTCTTTAGCTTTTACATAACAGGCTGTAATCAATTGCTGCAACATTTTAAACTGTTTTCTCATGTTAAGTTCAGACTTGCTACTTACCCAGTCTTAAAATCCTTATATGCAGATCCAATATAAGTGGAATGCATTATCAAGCAGCAATGACTAGACTTTAAAATAAAAAGCAAAACATAAACACATTTAAATCATTTAAGAACACTTTAAAGTGTCTTGTTTCAAGTCCTCATTTATTCAGATTTTATTTACATGAATAAACATATCACGCACAATAGTGAATTACAGATTATTTACAAACCATATAGTTTTACGAATGCAGTTTCACCAGAATTTCACTGTAATTCCACAGAAATGTAAAACATATATTACAAGGCAATTCATGAACATGTATAACAGCAAAATACACACTGAAAATGAATTGCTACAGTTAAGTGTGTCCATTACTGAGTTGGTCAGTCCAGTCATGACATTTGCAAGTAAGAAGAATAACAACTGATTCCTGCTGACAGCTTGAACCAGGCACAATCTTTCCATTTCACCAGTCTTTTTGTCAGAGACCGAGTCTGATTGTTTTTTATGCAAACTCCACGATGAGGGTACAGAGTGACAGCCTGATGTTCTTTTGGAAAACAGTAAAACCATATCAGCTACACCGAGGCAGAACATAAAAAGCAAAGACTGAGCAACACTCCAGAGGAAGAAAGGTAAATTAGATAAGCGGCGAGACACTGGCTCCACCAGTGTCTGACATGCATACAAAGCACTGTAAAGCACAAAACTACCAAACAAGAGGTTTAATAGCGTTTTGAGCCACTCTTTAACTTGGGATCTCGGCTGCATCACATAAAGTCCAACTTGAACCCCAGCCATGTAGATGGCTACATAGCCCACTACAGAGAATATGCCCTCCTTGTTCGCATGCAGAAAGTCCTTTTCTCTGTCATTGTTGTGGATAATGAATTCCTTCAGCCCTGATGTCTCCAGAGTGAACTGATAAAGCCCAATGATCAGAAGAGAAATGAGCCATGACTGACTGGCTGGTAAAACAGCCAAAAGCATAGACGCCACAACTCTGACGATGGCCAGTGTGAAGAAGAAATTCCAGTGGACGCCATATTCTGTCACATGCTCCTGGTAGTCAGTCATTTTGACGCTCACTAGCCGTCCCATACCAAGAACAACCAGAGGCCAGACAGATAGGAGCTGCTTTGTGATATGATTCACCTTGGATCCTGAGATGTTCTTCCTCCGTGCCTCTGGACAGACGAGGGCATTTGCAAAGACATACGCTCCAACGCCAAAGTCCATAACCCCTGTTCCATAGGTTTCTGTTTTAGCATATCGCCTTGGAAAGACACTAAAGTCTACAGCAAGAATGCTGATGGCAGTTTTCACATTGACAAACACTCTGAAGACAGTCACAAAGGGAACCTGGTTGAACTGAACATGACTCTGAAGGAAGGTGCTGACAGTGGTCTTTGGGTGCCGAGTAGATGGGTGACTGTTGGTGCGATAAATATAGTAAATCACACAGGCTGAAACCAAGATCAAGCTTATGATGACCTCGTAAAGAATGCTGCTCAGGATGGTGCATGAGAAGATGAGGGGAAGAATAATGACAGAGAAGTCTAGAAGCAGGTGAGAGATCAGTGGAAGCGGCAGTGGAAGAGTCCCTTTGGCCTGATGGTAGAGGATCAGAATGAGTCCTCTGTTGATGAGGCATACTGGAGAGAGAAATGAGCCCAGTGCCACCTCTGGCAGATTGGTCCCATTGAGATTACTGATAAACGCTTCCCTCAGTCCCCTTTGAGACATGGCCTGCAAACAATAGAAGTCATTATTTACTATAAGAGACTGAACTTAGATACAATCTGAATATGGGTTTAGGACACTATGATAGCACCCATGTTAATTATACAAGGATATTACTATCTTGTCTGATTTAAAGCTATAAAAATAGTGTTACTTTACTACGAGTGGAGTCAATTAGGTTCTTTGATCTACAATGCGACGTTTCATAAGATAGTTGCGTAGTAGCTAGTTTTGTAGCTTAGCAGTAGCTTATCACGACTTACCTCGCTTAGGCGTGGGATATGCAGGTTCAATAAAATACCAGTTTTACAGCATAGCTTCACAGTTCAGAGCAGGTTTCTTCTTACTCTTGTTTTACAGTGGATGGCATCCAGCTAAGTGGTGCATTACCGCCACCTTCTTCCCCGGAGTGTGGATCAAACAACAGACTTACGATCTAACTTCCCACAAAGAAAAACAAAACAAATAAAAGACACATAAACACTCTCATACACCCTAAACTACACTTCTTACTATGAAATCCATATCCATGTCAGTCATCCTATTCCCGTGTATCCATCATATCCTACAAAAAACTGTATCCCTTTGAGTTTAGAGCAGCCTCCAGCATCATTCGCTCGCTTCCGTGTTCAAACCTATGACGCATTCAGGACAGCTCAGATTTCTGACAACTTCCGGCCTAACCGGGACAAGAGTTTCTAGCATGTAAAAAATATTCTGAAAAAGTAGAATTACTACCAACACTTGTAAAATAATATAATGAAGAAGTCTGGTTTAATATCTATTTCAGGCAATTGATAAATGCAGGGTGGCCATTAGGTTGTGAGCCGAGATGAAATATACAAAGGAAAATCAGCCAAACATTGATATAGTAATTTCAGGTTTAGTTTTAAGGGGAGAAAATAAAATAAATAAGTCCCAAAGCAGCAAGGTTTTAAAGTAAGAGTAATATAAATCAGTGCTGGTGGCGGCAGACCGCTGGGCCCATGGAGCATCAGGAGGAGGGCGGGAATAAGAGAGAGGCAGTCGGACGGGCAGGAGGCGGTCGGGAAGTTGTTGTCCTTGAGGAATTTGTTGCAGTAATGGAAAAATGTTGACGTTCAGGACCACAGAGTAGAATAACCCAGACCCGTTGTAATCAGAATTAAAACATAGTTCCTATCAAAGTTTCTCGTCTGTGTTTTTAGACAGCCACGAGGGTAACGGTAAAATCAATGAGTTCTGCGGACGACCGACGTAACGTCAGAGCAGGACACACACACGGAGGGGGAACGGTAAGTTGGGACACGGGGTGACCCACCTACAGTTTCCTAACTGGTGTTTTAGAGCTTTTCTTTTTGGTTTGTAAAATGAAAAAGTTAATAACAAGTTTAACTTTACCTGTAGCACCTTTATCAATCTGCACCGGCTCTCCGTTTTGATTGGGCGGTTCGTTTTCAAACGCCTTGTAAAAAGTGTCTTATGAACCCAAAACCTGTGACCGAACAACTATAAATTGATCCAACGATTAATGCGCCGGATAAAAATAGTTCCCAAAATGCGTGGATCAAATGACGCCAAAGTTAAGTAAGTTTTTTTTTTTTTTAACCCTTTTCTAACACACATATACACCGAGGAACGTGACTGAAGACAAATTGTTGTGAGCCACTTTTACTCATAACAGCAGCTATTTCTGTAAATTTCAGGATATAGACACACGCTTACACACAATGCTGTAACGTTTACTGTTTACTAGTGGCTCAGAATATTTGGATAATGATTTATACTGGGTTATCTGCCTATCTGCCGTTTGCACAACATTCACTAAATTGCAAGGTTTTTGACTGCAGTTTGGTAGGAGAACAGCAGTCAACGACGACTGCTACAGGTGTCACAAAAACTAAGACATTGTTTGTTAAAGTCTTGTTCCTGTATATGATTATTGTACTAGCAAGATTTATTCTTAAACAGTATTCCTTTCTAAAATCATAGTATAACACAGTGCCATATGACACCTTGTAGTCTAAATTTTATGTGCCATGCTGTGTTGTGTATTCAAGATAGTGTTCTTGTAGCCTCAGTCATAAATCAATGTCATTAAGACTATTTAAATTGGTTTAAAATAGCCTTGCACAATGATGGGATGTAGGCTGCCTGCTATTGGATTAAATCTGTCTGGACAAACTGTTGACAGTCCTCAGGCAGCCTTGCAGGTCCAGGCCACGTGATGCTGGCTGGAGAGGGTAGACTTAATTTTGTCAGTCTGAGGTGACTGTGACTGAAATAATTATATGTTACATGGGCCAGTAAGTAGTTCTGTAAAAATACACATAGCAATTACCAGCGTAAGACACTGGGGGGTTTTAGCTTCTGTAATAAAGTGAAAAATCATAATTGATTTACATTCATAATCTGTATTATGGTGTTTGACAGATCTAAAAGCCAAGAATAAAAAGTGGAACATCTAATTGCATTGTGATGAAACGTTTTAGAAGCTTTATGACCCAGAAACATGTTATCAGATTTTATGGATCCAGAATGTTTGACATTTTGAGGCAAAAATACGACTTTATTTTACTGCACTGCTGTGAGTCTGGAGCAAAGAATGTACCTTTATTTTGAAAATACCGCCTTTGCCAGGCATCTCAACCTGCTGCAGACTGGCAGGTTCAGACTTGATGTCATGAGGACATCCCAGGTGAAAGAGGTTGTTTATGTTTCAGGTATTTGCAAGAATAACAAAGAAAACACTTCCTGCTCTTCCTGCCTTTTAGTTCAATCATGTTGGTCTTTTATGAAATGTTATTTCTCTTTTGTTAGTTTTGTTTTTGTCTGTTCGTATTTTAAGCACAATATCCGTTCTGTGTGTGTTTGCCTCTCATACACAGGTGAAAGGATTTGTCCACAAAGACCGCTCTCCTCCTCCGTCCCTAAATGACTCACTGGAGGGAGAAATTCAAGCTTTCCTCACTGATGAAGACCAACTCCACACTTATGACGACCTCACTAAAGTTAACCCCGTGACCCCTACAACAGGTAACTAGTCAACATGGAGAGCACTTAAGTCTCTTCTAGAGTCTCTAAAGTGCTAATCTCATTTAAATCATTTCACCTGGTATAAATCTTGGGTAGCTGTGTTCAACATCATACCTCCTCCACTTAATATGATGATCTTTAGATCATCAGCGGGTGTTTAGTGTTTGATATGTTGCATAAACTTTGTCTTTATTTACAAATATGCAGCCAGTGTGACTCAGTTTTTTCCAGCTCATGTCACCTTGGACTGCAACATTTACTGTGTGTTATTGACCCACATCAAGATAAAATCTGCAGGGATGATAAAAAAAAATTCATGCTGTGCAGCTGAAATGCTGCAATATACACGACACGTTTTATTCAACTGAAAGAACCAAGGGCATGATTTACTTTTTTATTTTGACATGTGCCTCTAAAAAAAAAAACAAATTTTCATTTCCTTTTACATTTGTATTATGATTGGGACATAGATGAATATGAAGCACAATATCTTAAAGTGTCTATGTGCAACACTTTTATTTTTAATCATTTGTCATTTTTACTCAGTTTGTCTTGACCTAAAGATACAGTGTCATTGTACTATGTAAGAAAAGATCAGCATTTGCCGTCGATACAAAGATTGTAGTTTATATATATATATTTTGTTCATTTCAGCAGAGGAGAGAAAACACAACAGTGCAGTTTAGTAACAGCAGAGGTCAGGGTAACAGCTGGGGATTACTATGGAGTATTTTCTTTTAAAGCCCTTGTTCTGATTATGCTGCACCGGTTATATGGATCATGTTACTTTATGTAGTCAAAGAATTTTATTTTAGGTAAACATATGTCCTCTGGAGTTCTCTTGTTCCTGCCTCTGGTGGTTATCAGCTGCTTGTTTTTCATCACTATTGATATCTAATGATATTTGATGTTTTTCCCCTGGCAGTGCTGAAATGCCTGCAGGCCAGGTACAGTGTGAAGGTGTTTTACACACATGCTGGCTGCACCTTGGTGGCTCTCAACCCCTTCCAGCCAATCCCACACCTCTACTCTCTGGATGTGATGAAGGAGTATCACTGTGCTCCTCAGCCTCAGGTATTTACAACATCACAACTGTCTGCGTCTGGCTTCTTTGTACCACGAATGCGTCAACAAGTCAACAGCAATCAATATTTCATCAGTATGTTTGATGTGTAATAACTTTGCAGAAGTTTTTAAAATCATCAACCCTCCTGTTTTATTGTCACTTCAAACATAAAGTCTGCTCTGCTCCTCGTCCGCCTCCTTTAATCAAGAACAGTGTCAAAGTCAAACTCATTAAACTCTGCAAAGCGTTGACGGCTCTCCCTGAAGTCGTGAATGAGCGGCATCTTAATAAGTCTGTACATTGTTGTCAACAGGAGTTCAAACCTCACATCTTTATTGTGGCAGAGGAGGCCTACAGGAACGTTCAGGGTCAGCTGGAGCCAGTGAACCAGTCGCTGGTGGTCAGCGGCGAGAGCGGTGCAGGAAAGGTAAACCATCAATCAGACGTTTTATTTGTTTACACATTAGATCAGGATATTGGCCAATGTACAGCGTATAGACTGAGCTGATTGCTGAATGCCACAGAATCCAGAGGGAAACACATCTGATCACTCGTCACACTGTTTAATGGTGGTTGATCTCCGGGGAAAACATTACAGTAATTAGCCTTCTGCAAAGAAGATTGAGACGAATCAACAGAAAATTAATTGTCAACCGTTTTGATAATCAATTAATCATGTTGTTTATCAAGTAAAATGTCAAATGTTTCCTCATGATGTGAGGATTTGATGCTCATGGTTTGGAATATGGAATAACTCACAATTTGAAGACGTCCCCTTGAGGTCTGGGAAATTGTGATGGATATTTTTTGTTATTTTCTTCTTTCATTTTTACACAATTTTACACTTTGGATTTGGCGTAAAAGTAGTGAAGAGATTAATCGATAAGGATGTTGAACAGTTGTTAGCTGCAATTTTTTTGATAAAGATATAATGTGTCACGACATTGAGACACCCCGACTCACAAATCATATTCTCCAGACATAAAGGAACATGTGAAAATGTTTTCAGTGAAAAATAAAATGCAAAAATGACCATTCCAACTCCAGCTGTGACTGATATCTCAATATCTCCCAAAATAATCACAATATGCATTTTAACGTGTGTGATCTCTGTAGGTTTGGTTGCAAGATCAGTAGAAAGAAACTTTAGTTGACTGATTTGTTTTGTCATGTGCTTCTACACAGACGTGGACGTCTCGCTGCCTGATGAAGTACTACGCCACGGTGGCAGCCTCCTCCTCTGTGGTCAAGAGTCAGCACACGGTGGAGAGGATAGAGAAGAGGGTGCTGGACTCCAACCCCATCATGGAAGCTTTCGGTGAGAGAACAGATCACTGGTGCGTAGTTAATGTGAAGATCACTGCTGTGCACAGTCACTCATCTACGGTGTGCTCCTCGCTAGGCAATGCCTGCACGCTGCGGAACAACAACAGCAGCCGCTTTGGAAAGTACATCCAGCTGCAGCTAGACAGGTACCTGCTGCACTTCCTTCATCATCGCACGAGACGACATCCGCCGCATGGCATCAGCTCACTTTCTCATAGTCACCTATAGGATACCTTACCTTAATATGTTTAATGTGTTTGCTGTTAAGGTGTCAGCTCTTAGTGGGGGCGTCTGTGCAAACATACTTGCTGGAGAAAACCAGGGTCGGCTGCCAACCGGCTAACGAGAGGAACTTCCACATCTTTTACCAGGTGATTTAACAGACCTGCACTAATATATGCTGATCATTTGATGATATGGTTATTTTAGTTTAATATTAACACATTTAAAAGCTGTGAGTGTGTTGTTTGTCAGATGATGAAAGGGGCCACAGATGAGCAGAGAAAGGAGTGGGAGATGCCACGCGGCCAACGTTTTGTTTGGCTGCCAAATGCTGAAAAAACAGTGGAGGGTTGGTCTTAAATTTTTGTGCACATTTAGTTTTTTCTTTCTTTTTTTGTTTTATACAAATTTCATTCATTTTTTGACAACGATTTTTACAAGTAACCGCCGTTCATCTAATGTTTTATAGAGGATTGTTTTCATGAGACTGTTGAGGCAATGGTGCATCTGGGCATTAACGCAGAAAGGCAGAGACAAATATTCACGGTAAGATCTTGAACCTCATATTTCACTGCGTTGTTTTGTTTGCGTGATTTCTCTCAGGTTTTAACTTCTCTGTTTATTGTGATGCTTTACAGATCTTAGCGGGGATTCTGCAGCTGGGGAATGTGAATTTCTCCTCTTCAACAGATGAATCACAACCTTGTAACCTAGAAGAACAGTCTAAAGGTAATGAATATGATTTTGTTTAAGATATTCAATCAACTCGTAACAATAACATCCAGTTTCTGTGTACATTTGACATTGAAGGCTGACATAAACACAAACAAAGATTTAATGCATGTTGTCCTTTTTTGTGTCATGCTGCTGATTGATGATATCGTCCTGCTCCCTGACATTAACAAGCGTGTTGACGACAGCCTCCGTCTCCTGCCTGTGTTGTATAGACTTCTTGCAGAGGGCTGCTGAGCTGCTGCGTGTCCCTGCAGAGGAGCTTCAGATGTGTCTAAGAGTGCGGACTCTGAAGGCGGGGAAGCAGAGCGTGCTCAAACCCTGTTCCCAGGCAGAGTGCAGCATGAGGAGAGACTGTCTGGCCAAGGTCATCTACGCCCAGTAAGAACGAGGATTTGATCATTAAATAAAGCAGCAATTTCTCACACAGTGACGTCATGTGATCATGTTTTTTGTCCTGTTGCCGTCGAACGCTGAAATGTGAAACCGTCATGCCTTTTTATTTACACTAAACAGTGAGGAACATGTCTGATAAATGATGATGATTCACTTCTTATTATCGTAGAAATAAATGTGTCACTGTTTCTCCAACAGATTATTTGAATGGCTGGTTACATTCATCAACAACAGCATGTGTGCAGACAAATCCACATGGTGCAACTTCATAGGTAAAAGCTTTTTTTTGACTACACTGAACACAAATCTCCAGTTTCTTCTCCTGAGCTCAGAGTCCTCCCCTCTCTGATCTCCAGGAGTCCTAGACGTGTACGGGTTCGAGTGTTTCCAGACCAATAACCTGGAGCAGCTGTGCATCAACTACGCCAACGAGAAACTGCAGCAGCACTTTGTGGCCCATTATCTCCGAGCTCAGCAGGTCGGTGCAGCGTCGGGCGCTTTTCTGTTTCCGTGCAGAGCCACAGATTCTCTGACGATGTCCAGGCCTCAGCGTGTCAGGAGGCGTCATCAGTCTTTATGAAATCTCTCAACAACAACTTGTTGCACCTCGTGTTTAATGTGAGAATGGGTTTTATTCTTGAACATAAATGTTTATATCTTCTCCCAGGAGGAGTATGTGTCCGAGGGGTTGCAGTGGTCCTTTGTCAAATACCAAGACAACCAGAGCTGCCTGGATCTGATAGAGGGGAGTCCTGTCAGTGTGTTTTCTCTTCTTAACGAGGTATCCTGCTCATTTTCTTGTTGTTAAATTATTTAGATAATTATATTTATTTATTTTTTGAAATGATGTGAAAGAAAATATGATACAAGTATGGCTGCACCATATGCAACAAAAAAATCATATTTGGATCATTTTGGCAGATATTGTGATTTCATGATCATTTTCATTTTCACTGGAAAAAATGTAAAATGATGATGATGATGATGTGATTTTTGTTGGTCTTGCACCAAACAAACATGTTCCTATACATGATTTGTAGGCCGGGGGCGTCTCTGTAGCGCTACAACACTGATGGTGCTGACAATGCACATGTGACAGCTGTGATTTGTATATTGCACTTGGCCAGATTGTGATTTCAATTATATTTAGATTAATTGTGCAGCCATAGATACAAGTATGGATTAATCTTTTTACACTGAAGCCAGTTTTAATAGTTTTTTATAAAGGGGACAACATAGACGTAGTTTTCCTCCAGCCCTTTTTTAAGCCTTTGTTTTCATGCAGAAGAGATTGCACTTGTCTTCTTGGTTGTTGTGTACAGTGATTTATTATTAAATGTAAAGTGTGTATCTGTAGTAAGTGGATGTTTAACAGCTTTTTACCTGTTCTATAGGAGAGCCGTCTGAATCGAGCCTCAGACTCCAAGATGTTCAGGGTCCGTTTGGAGAAGGAGCTCTGCGACAACGTCAACATCAGCTGGGACAAGTTCAGCAAGGTGCCGCACTTCACCGTGGCCCATTACGCCGGCAAAGTCAACTACCAGATACAAGGCATGGTGGACAAAAACAAGGCAAGAGGAGCTTTTTTAAAGTGCTCTCAGAGAAGCTGAACACACGGATCCGTCCGCTCATCTTCTACTGGATGTTTTTGTTTCAGGACCCAGTGCCACCAGAGCTCAGCAGCCTGCTTCAGAAGTCTGGAAACTCCCTGCTTCACCAAATATTCACTGACAAGGAAACTGAGAATCTGACTTCCAAGGGGCTCAGTAAAGTCACTGTGGTCTCCAAGTTCAAGGTGGGAGACAACTAAAGCTTTTATCAGCAGGGTTATGTTAGCTTCTCACACGCTGCAGGATTTAATCCCGACACTGACGATGTTAATGTCTGATTGTAGAACTCCCTGGAGAGCCTGATGAAGATCCTCCACGCCACGACTCCTCACTACACTCGCTGCATCAAACCGAACCCAGACTGCAAACCGCTCACCTTCAAAAAGGAGGAGGTAGATGTTCCTCACACATTTAACACTGACAACAGTGACTCCTTCATTCACGAGAGGGAAATGTTTTCACGGATATTTCCTCTCTGCCGTCAGGTGATCATGCAGCTGGAGGCCTGTGGGATCGTGGAGACCATACACATCAGCGCTGCCGGCTTTCCAATAAGGTGAAATATTTTTCCTGTTCAACAGGTCATTTTGTTTCCCCTTTGGATTGTGGTTGACTTGTCTTTTCTGTTCGGAGCAGAATTCCTTTCAGCAGCTTCCTGCAACGTTACGGACTGATCACAACATTTTCAAAGTTAAAGTCGGAGACTCGTGTTGGTGAGTACAGCTTGTTGCTGTGTCCGTTTGTGGTCACTTTTGGCGTGCTGACTGTGGACAAAGATTGATTTTCTTTCCTCTCTTTAGGTCTGCAGGTTTCTTCTCCTTTTCCTTCACTAGCCCTCTGTGTAAATTTGACCCTCAGTTCTCTGCTCTCCTTGGGACTTTTCAATTTGGTTTTATAAAAACAGGACTTTCTAACAAAATTTACAACTCCTTATGAACTTCGAAGGTAAATGCATGTACCTCTGACTATCAGATCTCGCTTTGCATCTTGTTTAATGCTGTTTAATCGTTCTTGGTTTGAACTTATTTGTTTTAACCCACTGTTCAGTTGCTTCTGCATCAGTACTCACTAAATCTTGACGCTGCCAAACATTTAGTGAACTCTTTACACCTCCTCTCTCTGTCTTCATCTGCACCTGCATGTTTTTGGGTGTGAAAAATACACTGAATCCACAGTAATAATATCAGAGTCTGTGGAAGCTGTGCTGTTGACTCCGATGTGCTCTTTATCCACTAAACGCTTTTTACCTCACTGCCTGAAACACTGTGATGTGGGAAAACTGAATGTCTCGTGTGCTCTGTCTCAGATTTGGAGGCTGACAGTGACGTTCTGCAGCGAGAGGTGGAGAAGCTCCTCAGGGTGCTGCTGCAGACCCATGCTGTAGACCCCTCGCACTGCCTGGGAAAACCCAATGCATGGGTGCACTGTGGAAGGACTAAAGTTTTCCTCACCCAGTCAATGGTCAGTCATTTATACACACATTCATTTCCAAACAATATAAATATAACTTTGTAGAAAAGTTCCTGGGAAATAGTTAAATTTACTTTATAGTACAAAGAAGTTGTTACTCAGTCGGTCATGTAGCTCTTAGTGGTTGTTTTAAACGTTAAAATTACTGATCGCGGCTGTAAAGGAAGTCAGCGCTCTGGTCTGATCTTGGAGGACTGACCCCCCCCCCGCCTTTGTCTCACAGCTAGATTTGCTGGAGGATCAGAGGAATAAGATCCTATCTCAGTGCGCCTTTTCCATTCAGCGCTGCTGGCTGCGGTACCAGCGGCGCAGACGCCACGCCCGTCTGAAGTCTGCCATCGTGATCCAAGCAGGTAAACTCTTAATACCCCCGTCCAGGTACGGCTGAGTGGAATCAGCAGAGCTCTGAGGCTCTGCTCGCTCTGTGTGACTGACTGGCCAGCAGGAACCAGCTGGCGGCGTCTGCACACGCTGTTCGCAGGCTGACACTGTTCATCCTTTCAGAGGCGACAGAAGCTGCCACATAAAAGCTCATCTGATTAACGGTTACCGGCAGATGTTCCTTTGATACTTCCTTCTGAATGGGAGTACAGAAGTTTCCCTCCACAATGAGACAAACTGTGCTCAGATTTAAACTCGCAGACTGAACGGCTGTTAGCTGTTTAATGTGTTTGCTTCTGCTTGCAGCGGTGCGGTCCTGGCTGGTCAGGAGGGAGGTCCAGAGGTGGAACAGAGCAGCTACAGTCATCCAGGACACCTGGAGGCGGTGGAGGGTGAGAACATGTAACATCATTGGTTGTGTGTTCTTTCATTCTTCATGTGAATAATATGTAAATGACTGTTTGGTTCTCGTGGCAGGCTCTTTTGAAATCTTTGGCCGAGGCAGAACTCGATGATGCAAAGGACCTTGTGGAAGAGGAAGTGCCAGAATTGAACCCGGTTATCAGGGAACGTGGCTCGGTGCAGCTCTCCAACATCCAGGAGCCTGTCACGGTGCGAGGCTGGCCCATGGGCCTGGCTCTGGCCTCGGCCCCGTCCATCACCGTGTCTCTGACAGCCACGGGCTTCCAGAAGATGATGTCTGTGATGGCCTCACTCAACCTGCCCTCCAGGAGAGGGGACTACAAGGTGGAGACCAACCAGTACACCAAGGGGCTCGCCTCCATACGGGCTCAACCCAAGGTGAGAGAGCACATCCACGCCAGCTCTGTTAAAGCTATAAATGATTGTTCTTGTGAGGTTTAATTTGACTTCTCCCCACAGGGATCCGTAAAGCTGCACTATCAGAGATCTCCTCTTCTCTACGCTGACAGGCAGCCAGACCAGAAGAGTGACGTGACGGGGTTCAACGAGATCCTGCTAGAGAAAACTTTGTAAGAGAAACACTAAAGGCTGATTTCATGGATCCAGATAAAAGATAATCTGACACAGAGGGAACAAACCTGCTGTTTTCTGCTGCCATTTTGCTTGTTTTTGCATCTAACTTAGAACAGGAAGAAGTTTTTTTTGGAAGATTGCCAAAGTTTATCTTACTCAGTGTTATACAAGGGTGCAAACACTTGCAAAACCTGGACCTTTGCATAATAATTATATGTAACCCGATAGGAAGTCAGTGTGCTACAAACTTGACTTATTATCCATAATCGTTTGTTGTGGCTTTTAGATCAAAATCATCTGAAATTCAAAATCTCAGTGAGCTGCCCTCTGCTTCATATAAGATACGGCAGGTGAGATTTTTCAACCTCTTTAGGTAAATGTGATTGAAAACAGTGTGTGAGTTGCCGTTATGATGACGTCACTGCAGGACAAGAAAAGCACATAATTTAGTTTTTTTTTTTTTTTTTTTTTTTAATGAGTCTCGAGAACGGAAATTACACAGCACAATCATAGCACCTTTAAAAAATGACGACTGCAGCTTTTTGTCTCATTGTTGCGTCTCTGTAAGATCTGACTGTTGGTCAAAGTATTGGGCCTTTGTCATGTGCCTTTTTAAAAAAAAAAAATCTACACTCAAATGAAAAGTGGGCTGTTAGAATGTATTTATTTAAAGGTGATTATTTAAGTGTGAATTCATACATGTATTTTTGGGTGATTCCGCTGCACATGACTGCAGATGTTAACATCCTGCATTTGTTTTGACTGTGGTTGGTGCCGGGAAGAAAATGGTAATTAAGCAAGTATTGCACATGTAAAGCACATATTGCACATTAAAAACCACACACCTGCTCACTCACTGCAACAATCATTAACAAGCAAACACATCACTGGTGTGAAACGGAGAAAGGAGGAACCCAGGTTAATTCATATTGCTGCTTTATAATATTCTCATCAGCCAAACATCTTTCTATGTTGATTTTATCAGCTGCAGTCCAAAGCAATGACAGTACTGTATAACAACCAAAGTCTTTGTACACTACAGTGTTCTGTGTGGAAGAAAAAGTTGATTGTTTTTTAACTAACATGTTATTATCTTCATTCACAAAGCATTTTTCTTTTTGCCATAAAAAATATTACTAAACATGAAGCATGTAACTTAAAACTGATGTTTATATTTGAAGCTTTTGATCCAAACATACTCACAGGCTCTTTTGATTCCTAGCTTGTCTTCATTAGCTCACTGAATTATTTCATCTCTTTTTTTTTTTTTTATATTCTGCTGTACATTCACGTCAATGTGTCAGGATCGAGAGGTTTTGTGTAATGTTTTTTGTCAGGGGGACCAAGGGATCTGTGTACAAGAACTTGAATTTTGTTAATATTTAAATAAATGTCAGTGTTATAAAATCTTTAATGTACAAAATTTTCTTTACAACTCAAACTTTGTCTGCGTGTGATCAGGCGTTCATGTCACAGTAAATCATTTAGTGTTGACTCAGGAACTGATGTTTTTAAAAGTTTAAACATTTATTTAAACACTATATACTGTACATACTGTGGCAAGAAATTAAAGCAGCCACACAACACACGACAGTGCGGCCTATTCTAAGACATTTTATATAAAAAAATTAATTTCCCCCTCCAAATGTATCAAAAAATGATCTGAAAAACCTCCTTTGGTTGTATCCCTCCACCACACAGACTAGTTCCAGGTTACATCCCTGTTTATCCAGGGTCATAAAGTATGAACCATTTGTGTCAAGTTTTGTCATAATTGCTGTGTGAGGTCTTGAGTTATGGCTAAAAAGTGTTTTGTGAGGTCACCTTGACCTTTGACCTTTGACCACCAAAATCAAATCAGTTTGTCCTCGAGTCCAAGTGAATATTTGCGCCAAATTTGAAGAAATTCCCTGAAGGGTTTGCTGAGAAACAAGGCCACAAGAATGGGATGAACGGATGGACAACCAGAAAACAATATGGCACAGGTGTGGTGGAATAAAAAAAAAAACTAATCCAGGCACGATTTTACAAATCATCAGCTTCGTTAGATGTTAATGATTTTGCTTCATTTTCTACAATTTTCAAACACTGATCTGAAAACTCGACAAACAGAGGCTCCTGCATCGCGGCCTTCATCGCGTCGTCTTTGCTGGCGGCGCAGTCAATGGAGCGCAGCAACTGTCTCAGATGACGGTTGCAAAGAAGATCTCTCAGCTCTTTGGACTGACCTGTAGAGGCAACAGGAAAACATGAAATAAACCCATCTGACATTTTAGAAAACTTTGTGTGTTCATGAACGTCAGCTGAAGGGGACATTTGACGTGTGATGATGCTGCCAATACTGTCGAGTAAAGCTGAATGGTGAAGAGCAGATGAAAAGTCATGTTAGATTAATACCTAACAGCTGGAGCCTCTGCACAGGCACTTTGTCAATAATGTCTTCTTCATGCAGGAGATCCTCAACACTCCACGGCTCTGCAAAGACAAAAGAAAAAGGTGATTTTTTTACACACTTTCAATCACTTTCTTTGCTGTGATTTAACCTGCTGAAGGGACAGTAAACACAGTTTTTGAAACTTTAAGTAACATTTTTACCACTTCAAGTTCAGCTTGACGAACCCACTCGCCCAGATTTGTGGCGAGCAGTTGGATATAAGTATTACAGATTACCACAGACGTGTATTGCTTATTATCAGAGCTGCACAATTACTCCAAATATAATCGACTGCTATACGGCAAAGTGCAATATCCAAATCACAGGAGCTGTAACTTTTTTGATTAAAAGTAAAATGTGTCACATTGTTTTGCATTGTCAGCACCATCAGTGTTGTGGTACTACAGAGACGCCCCGGCCTACAGATCATACTCTGCAGACGTAAAGGAAGATTTTTGTTTTGTACAAGACCAACAAAAATCACATTATCATAATTTTTTATATTTTTTTTCTGTAAAAATCAAATACAAACGACCATTCCAACTGAAATTGCAATATCAGCCAGAATAAGCACGGTTGTTTTGCATATCGTGCAGCCCTATTAATTATCTTTCTATTTACAGTAATTGTTTAAAATTCACATTAATGATGCCTTAATGAACACATGGTAAATCTCCCTGAATTTCAAAACAGCATAAAATGATAAGCACTCAAGGATGTTTATTTTAATCTTGAGGCTTTTGATTTACTTTTAACACTAAAGCCACTTGATTGTGTTAACAGGAATTTGACTTTGTGTATGTTTTTGTTGCACTCATAACGGTGTCATTGTAACCAACAACACCCATCCATTACATTATCACATTGATAACCTGTGCTCTGGCTGGCTGACAAGGACACACTACACAGAGAAACAGCAGCATACCGGCGCTGACGGCCTCCTTCACTTCAGGAACAGAGGGTGCAGTCTGTTCAACAGGGAGGCAAGTGTCTATAGAGAGAAGGAATCAGATGAATGATGAGAAGTTTAATATTTCCAGTATGTCCACAGCCAAACATCACAACAATACTGACATCAAACTGAGTTACCTTTATGCAGCTTGTAACAGCCAAGTGAACAACTGCAGGAGGAAAAACACTTAGATTAATAATTCAAAAAAAAATAAATATCTGTACATGTTTAGATATTTTACATAGGGGGTTTCATGTTTAAGTTATCAAACAGATGTACCCCAAATTAAAAGTCATAATAAATTAGTAAGACTGACTCTTATAAAGGATTTATAAATGGTTTATAATCAGGTTATTAAATTGGTTGTGAACACTTTATAAATCATAAATAAACAATTATGAACAGTGAAGTTATAAGAGTTTTCATTCATTGATGCAGGCTCACTATTTGGCAAGATCAAGTTAATGCTTACTACTTATTGCGTGTTTATAAATGTTTGTAACTGATAAATAAAAGGTTGTAAAAATGAGAAGAATAAACATGAAGGTGATGGAGGGAGAATCACAGATATGTGAACAGCGGGAAAAAGAATGGGTGAGCAGTTCACACGGTAAAGGAAGGTTACCACTAGGGCTGTGCAATTAATTGAATTTCGATTTCGATTCCCAACGATCACCAAAATAGTACAATCGAGAAAAAACGATTATTTTGCCTTGCGTTCTGAATGACACGCGCACGCGCACATCCGCCCCTCCGGAAGCCACAAACTCTCTGAGCCAGAGGGAGGCAGGTCGTGTGCATATCATCCGCTGGAATTGAAAAACTCAGCGCGAGTAAAGATGGCAGAAGGAGGGCAGCTACAGCAGCGTTTGGTGAGCAAAAAAGGCAAAACCAACTCCGTTGCCTGGGAACAGTTTGGCTTCGAGGAATCCGACGACGAGCAGAAACATGCTACGTGCAAGATTTGCTACATGGTAGTGGCTGCAACGCAAGGGAACACCACGAATCTAGATGGCAAAAAAAGGTGTCTTCTTAATAAATGCAACACGTTCCCAAAGCCATTTGAAATAATCGTGTTACATAATCGTGATTTCAATATTGACCAAAATAATCGTGATTATTATTTTTTCATAATCGAGTAGGCCTAGTTACCACCTGTGTTCTACCTGGATGTTAAAGTCCCAAAGAAGAGACCAACCAGCAGAAAGAATCTCCATGTTAATATCTGATCAACAGCTGTGATTATAATGAGGACAGCTGCTGAGAGCATGTCATGAATCTGGTCATGTGATATGATCATGTGATCTGCCAGATGAAACTTTCTGACCATAATGATGCTGACGGTGGTTCATTTATAAAGTCTTAACAAGCTGATTAATAGACTAGTTATACCCATTAATAAATCCTTTATACAAGGGAGTCTGGTTGAAAAGTGTATTGGATAAATGGCCTACAACATCAAATCGCAAACCGTTTTGACCCGCACGGGTTGCCGTCACATGTGGTGCTGATGTCCAAAATTGTTTTCACGTGCAACTAAAATTGAGGACTAGAGGATTACCTGAAGACAGTGACATGGTCCGTAAATATGCTTGTATTTATATTAACATTTAATTACAGACATCCATGTTTTCAATTTCTAGTAATCAGTGCCATGTTTACAAACGTAGCTCAGTGCACTGCAAGGTACTTGTACTTTGTGGTGGATAGGCTGCTACATTTGGTAATGTTATTAAACTAAGTCCTGCAAACTTACTCATCTACTAACCAGAACAAAAGAAAATTGTATTCCATAATATTTGCTTATGGTCTCAAGTGACTGTTTTTAACTTTTGTCTAGCAGCCTAAACAACTAGCCAAACGACTCTTAAGCTAATCGGATGTTCGTTAGCTAGCTTGTCGACAAACTGCTAGAGTTACTTACTATCTTATTTTGCAGACTGGACATCTGTATTTTGGTGTCGTTTCGCTGCATACGCTGCATATCTGCATCCTGTCGGGAGGAACAATATAAACTACGAACAAATTTGTCAATTTGATAATGGTAGGCTAGCTGATGCTAAAACGTGTGTGAAGAAAACGAAATAAGTAATATCATTTCCGGTTGGGGAGTCCCCCCTTCAAAATAAAAGCTGGTAAAGTCACCTGAGGTTCAGTTAATAGTACAACTGATCAAATCCAAACACTGGCGAGCCTCTGGTTCAGCTGAAGTACACTTCACATTTTCATCATTCATTTATGTAACTTTCAAAAAAAAAAAAAGATTATACAATTTTACAAATACCAGTAAAATCTCTTTCTAGGCTACAGTCCATGTCCTTGAGCATTTTTGAAACCAGCTGTATTAAATCAACTAGAAATAGTTTTCATTCATCCGTGAGCAACAGAAATTAAACAATTCAAGATGGTTTAGTTAACACCACTTTTATTGAATTAAAATACAATATCTTCTGTACCCACAGAACAGAAATGACCATATCCATCCACATACATATATATTTCTATATGTTTATCAAGCACACACCACTGACCTATATAACTCAACACAAACTATTGTTGCACAGCTGTAACATGAGAGTAGCAGGTCTTGTTGCAGGGTAGAGTATGGAATGAGGAGCCGTCTCGTGACTTATTACTGGGCTTGTTCCCGCTGTCAGAGCGCTCCGTTCACTGGGACGGGACAGGAAAGGCAAGGCAGAAATCCAACTTGTGTCCAGATCTGTGGAGAAATCATAAATAAATGGTCATCACAAAACACATCCTGCAGCTAAAGGTTATTTTCATTATCAAAAGATTTTATCCTCAAGTAATCATTTGCTTTATAAAATGTCTATCGCTATTTTCTAAAACACATGTTGACATATTCCACCTGCTTGTTTTGTCTGAACAACAGTCCAAAAGCCAAAGATCTTCCATTTACAATGCACAACAGGGAAAACAGGACACGGTCACATTTGAAAAGCTGGGGCAGCTGGATTAAAAATGACTGAAACAATCAATAAAATATGCAAATTATCGTTGATTAGTTTGCTGTTGTCTGTAGGTTGACTAATCATTTTCATTTTTTTTATATATACCACGCTGGCATGAATTATGGCGACACCTAATCCAATTTTAATGCATCGAAAATATCAGCAGTTATTCAGGCTTTGCAAAAAAAAAAAAAAAATGGAGCATAGTCTGTTTTTATCATGATACAAACAATAGGTGGCATAAAAACATGTTAAACGGGAAATGTTTGCTTCTGCGATAAAAGCACACATTGTTCACCTCACATTTCTGGGAGTTATCTGCTGGACTAATATACCGGATCTCGTTTATGCAAATATGCAAGAAGCAGGTAGTTTATTTATTTATTTTTTTTATCACAGGGACCTAGGGTTTAATAAACAGAGGGCTTTCAGGCTACAAAGAGACAACATTACCTGTAAACCTCGAGGAAAGCCATCAAGACGACGAGCTCTTAGTTCTTCTGCGTTTCATTTCGCTGTTGTGAAATTTCTCCGCTATTTTTCTCTCGTGTCCCGCGGGGGAATGGCGGTTTGTGTTCAGCTCGATTTCTCTCTTGGATCTCCCTTTGCCTCCGGCATGGCACGAGTATTCATGCAGGTTGTAATAGTCGTATTGATCGTAATGCGCCTCCTCGAAAGAGACAAATCTTTCCAGGTCTGTCGCCATTTGGACACGGAGTACAGTAGTTTTTACCAGACGAGTCTCGGAGAGAGTAAACACATGATGTCACCTTGTGTTTATATACATGTAGTCACGTGACCATGGCTGCACCGCGCTTAGCTCAGATCCAGGAAAAGGAAAATATGGACATGGTTTAATGAATATTTTGTGTTTGTTATTAAAGAAAGTTGTTCCAGGTAATTTCACTTTTTATATGTATTTGTCCTCTCATGTCCATGCGCCATGTTCCCCCTTTCTTTTCTGTTTTTCTTGTTTTATGAATACTTGGACAAGTATTGTGTATATGCAGTTTATGATAAATTAAACAGCATGTCAAACAAATAGATTTGCTGTAAAATGTGTCATTATTTTGTAGTTTAAAGTTAAAGACAGTCAGTGACTGTTGTGGGTCTATGGAAATATAAAGGAAGTTACTTCCTTGGATCTTTATATGGTGATGGTTTATGTTGCACATAGCAACTCTCAGTGGCATGTTGTATGTACACTCCATTATTGCTTTTAATTTTATTATATATATTTTAAATCTATTCGTTTCTAATCTTTTTTATGTAGTCGCGTTATTTTCGTGTATGTACATTTTGTACTTTTATAATTTTGTGATATTTCAACATTACTTAGGTGGAGGATTTAAATAAGCCCATTGGGCTTTTTCCTCTCCCTGCACTGTATGCTATTTGTTTCCTGTCATTTTCTGTGTATTTTAAATTGTGCAAAAAAATAAAAATAACTAAAAAACAAAAATATAGAGATTACACCCAGTATATGAGTAAGAATAATAATCACAGTGTGTTGTTAGAAACCTGTGTATGACCAGTAAAATGTGCATTATTTAATCAGTTATATGATGTTTCCGCAGAGCCCTGCTCAGTGTAGATGTTCCGTACTGTTGCTCCTCAGCTCAGCGGCCCCGCCCCTCACGGTGAGGCACGTCCTGACGCTTTTCCACGTCGCTGCTCTGTCTCACAGGCGAACTGGCTGCGTATGTATGCGTGTCTCCAGCTAGGCCAGAGAGTGATGGCGGCGCCCGTCCTGAGAGTGTCCACCCCTCGGTGGGAAAGAATAGCTAGGCTTCTTGTTTGCCTGTTAGGCATACTGTTGTCTCTATATGCTTTTCACGTCGAGAGGGAAAAGGCTCGGGATCCGAGTTACACGGCTATGTGCGACGTCAGCAGCTCCATCAGCTGTTCAAAAGTGTTCAGCTCAAGGTAATTTGAATTCAGCAAAGAGCGCCTACAGTGGCGCTCAATGAAGCTGGCTGCTATTGTGGCAATCTGGGAAGGGCTGCGCGGTTCAAACTGTCAAATGCACCCAGCTAACATCTGCCCGCTGCAGTTAACGCTAACTGTAAACCGTAACTGCTGGCGTGCTGCGAGCTGAATGTTAGTGAAGTAGCCTGTCTGAAATAAGTTAACTGTTAGCTTATCATTTAATAGGCACATCATCTGCTATCTAGTTAGCTCGACGAAGCTAACTTTGCTAACCGTTAGCTAACGAAACCCATTTTATACTTCTTAGCCAGTTAGCTAAGAGCAGTGAGCCGTCAGCATCGTTAAATTATGAATTGATGAATTGCTGATTGCTAATGTTAACTGGTCGCACGGCTGCTGTTTGTGTATGTAAAGATAAAACATCTGTAACACCAACTCAAGCACAAAGTTAACGATAGCTTGCTCAGACTAACGATGTTGTGTGTGTGTGTGTGTGTTGGTGTTGTATGAAGCCATTCATTCCGCCGACCAACACCGGGGTTTCTGGAGGTTATCTGGTTTATGTTGATAGTTTTGGGTAGCCTAACTTTTTAACCTGCAAGCTAGCGCTCGCGGTCGCTGTCACACTGCTGTCATTAGCTGTCGTGCTAATGTCACTTGGCAGCTAGGAAGTCAGTCCAAGGGGTTAAATCCTACACCCTGGCTACCTAAAGGGACAGTGCACATACTGTAGCTGCTCCAGAGGTCAGTGGAGGGAACTGGAACATTGTTGGCTACCTGAAAGTCTCAGTTCTGCTCACCATCACACATTGTTACCAGTTAGATAAGTAGTCCCAGCGCCTCAGATATAGCTGCTGCTGCTAGAGTTTTGATTTATTTCTGATGGGCAAATAGCCAGAGTTGCTTCACTAGCAAGATGAGTTTGCAAGCAACCAGGGGCTGGTTGCCTAAAACTCCTTAAGTGAAGTCTGAGTTAAGGTTTACTTAAAATAAAAGCAGTTGCACAAAAGTCTTCTTAAATATGTAAGTGAATATTTTAAGGAAACCTTTAAAATATTAACTTACATATTTAAGCTTTTCTCCTTGCCTTAGTCTTAAACTTTAGGGTGCAGTTGCACAAAACACCTTAGGTCTTCTCCTTAAAGTTTCCTTAAAATGTTCACTTAAGTATTTAAGCTTTTCTCCTTATCTTAGTCTTATACTTAAGGAATCACTTAAAGTCAGTTAAACCGTTGCACAAAAGACCTTAGCGACCACAGTAAGGAAAAAAACAAAAGGTACCACTGACTCTATGTTAACTGCAACATAGCTGAGTTTATGGAGATGAATGAAGAACATGAACACATCCCAGGAAGAAGATGACGATGATGATGTTGTGCGACCAGGAAACATCCTAAACAATGCAGTAGAATTTTACAGCTGTAAAATATCTTTCACTGCTGCAAATGCCATAACTTAAGGGAACTAAGGGAACCGCTTAAGAGATTCTGTGCAACACCCTGAAGTAACTCTCACAGCTAAAGAGAAATTAAACCTTAAGTGCTCTACTTAAGTAGAAAACGTAAGGTATTTTGTGCAACCTGCCCCAGTCATTTAAAATAACATCCCTTTACATTCTTAAGATCACAGAACTTGGATAAAACTAATTAGTTGAATTTGCCATGACAGCTTTACTGTGGGCATGCAACTATTAATTAATCAGTCAGAGTCTGTACTGGCATTGAACACATACTGACAGAATACCTGGAATGTAATCTGTCTGGGACGTATTACTTATTTGTTAAATGAGTGACTGAGTTGTCTGAGTGTTAGGGACAGTCTTGCCATTGTCACCTAAAATAGGCTGTAAACCATCAGTTGTGAGCATTTTTGTGTTTCAGGGACTGAATGTGATCATTTTCTTGCTCTAAATGAAGAATCATAGCAGTTGGTTTTCAGGCAGTCTAATCTGTATTACCATCAAAAGCCATAGATAAAGTGAATGTCCTATGTTTGGTAATGCACTTTTATTGAATAGGTTCTGTATAGTAAACTGCTTGTTTTGTGTGTGTCTTCTCAAATACTTCCTGTTTGAGATAAAGCCTTGAGACACTAGCCGGAATGTCTGCTGTACTGAAATGAATGGGAAGCTTGAAATCATCATTTCATTTACTCAAGGAGAATAAGGTCACACAAAGTGTTAAATTAAATGAAATTGATAAACATGTCGCACGCTAAGAGATACCGTGACATGGTATTTATTTATTTTTTACCACTTTAAAATCGTAATATACTTGCATGGAGGCTTTAAAACTTGTATCCTTCCTAATTTAATATTTTTCCCAAATGTGTTATTGAATGCGATTTAGAAGTTGACTCTGGTTGTTAAGACAGTTTCTCTGAGGCACAGTTATTGAACCGACCTCTTCACACTCCTGCTGCATGGCCTTACATGAAAAACTTTACGAATTGGTACCGAATTAATTCCATTGCTCACTAAAACATAAGAAGAAAAAGAATATAACAAGCAATAATTGGTGTATAAATATTGGTACACCTGTATTAACAGTGTGTGTTCAGGTATTTTCAAATTGTCCTCTGTGGTGGAACTCTGGAACTTGCTCATTGCTTAATTGGACGTCCTCTCACTCTTCACATTCACTATTTTAGACATGTTGTCTTAGATGAAAGAGCAATATGTTTAGTGGGCGTGTTGAATATGTTGCCATTCTGAGTGACAGAGTGAAACACTATTCTTGATTAAGCAAAATGAATGCATGTCTTGTAGTCTGCTGGCTGTTGTGGTTCTCTTTGAAAGAAATCTATCAGCACATGAAAACATGATGTTGAAATTTGCCATGAATAGAATCTCATCAAATTTAAGACAAACAGCTTCACAGCTGGACAACAGCTTCACTTTTACTCTGGGCACAAACTGTAACATGAGACCTTATGTGTTTTGTAGGTTTAAAGCTATTGGAGAACAGGGGGATGGTATTTACAGGTGGAGACTAGAGAAAATACTAAACCTGGTGTTAACCAGTGGTGGTGCCTCTCAAACACGGACAAATTAAATGTCACCCACTTGAGACGGCACTTAAAGAGTTCTGAAATAAGAGATTCAAAGGGTTATGGTGTTAATACTCAAGTCATGTAATGTGACTGTCCGCTGCAGTCAAAGTAATGGTAAAGAAGTGCTTTCTGTTTTGTAGTATTTATTTGCTCCTAGGCAAACTGTCCAGATGGGTTAAGTTTGGCACATATAATGATATTTTAGTGACCGGTCAATCCATCAATCAGAATGTTCACTGACTTAATCAATTCGTCAATTGATCAACAGATTATTCATCATCGACTATTTCAATATATAGCAACATTGCCAAATGTTCTCTTGTTGCAGCTCCTCCAGTGTGACTTGCTGCTTCTCATTGTTTTATGTCATTGTAAAGTCAGTATCTGTGGGTCGGACAAAACAAGACACATGAAGACGTCACTTTGGATTCTGAGAAACTGTTTTCATTGTTTTTTGACATTTTTAGGCAAAGTAGTAATTCCTTGCAGGTCTAGTTCAACAGTTGAACACTAAAGTATTTGTGTGTAAATAATCATTTGGCTATCTATGCAAACCTCACACAGCTGGTATTTCAGGTCCCTGCAAAACAAAAATTGGTATAAGTATCTCAGGGAAGTATTTTATCACTTGACCTGGATCTGGTTGCCGTCTAGTGTTTTGTTTATTATTATTTTATTTCTTTTTGAGTCATATAGTCTGACTCACTGGGTTTTGCTAACACTCAACTATGATCCAGTCTTTTTAGTTTGCTGCAGTTTTAGTTGTAACTGCTTTCTTCTTTGCTCTTTTTTTTTTCTCCATCTGTTGATTAGGTGGGGTCAAGGATTTGGACTCTTGGGCTCAATTTTTGGAAATGACAGTGCACTGAACCAACCCAACAGTGTCTATGGGATTGTCTTTTATGCCTTTCAGCTCCTACTAGGTAAGATGCCATTTCACTCTGACTAATCTGTTAGTTTTCCAAATTCCGATGACAGATCTCCAAAGCTATCGCACCAGTATCTAGCGCTGACAGAATACTTGGCCTTCCACTGTCATGGCTATATTTGACAAAACCTGACTCACATGACACTGGCATCACATTAAGCCATGTATAAATATAATTATATAGTTAGGTGAGAGGCTGATTCTTTGTGAAGCTCATCCTACTGAGGTACAATCAACATTTTGGGTTTTTTGGACCTAATTCTAATGAATTTCTGATCAGACTTCTGCAGCGATGACATATTAGTGAAGTGTTTACTGTAGCTTCATTCTTTCACGTTTGACTATTAATAATACTGTATGTGTCTCAGTCTAATTTTGGCACCGACAGTTAAGAGTCATGATTAATATTTCTCCTTATGTGTGATGTGCTGTAACTTGAAGGTTCCTCCCCCCTTTGGTTACATTCACAGTCGCCCCTCCCCTCTTTACAGTGATGGTGCTGCTGACTCAGTCTTGCTGGTTTGACATGTTTGCCTGTGGAGTGGTCTGTAGGCTTGCCTGGCCACCTGGCGCTAGCACAGAACAAGAGGTTCTTTTAGCCACAGTAGTTACCACTCATTTGACTAACACAATAGCAGCCCAGTTAAACCAAACAGCTTCAGCGGGTCAAGATTTCCATATTAAAGTCAACGCCACTCGGTTTCAGAGCTTGGATTATTCTCACAGCCTTGGACCGTCCAATATTTGTGAGTAGGCGTGACTCCAAAATCTGCATAACTAAGGCTCTGAGTTCTGATCAATGCCTTTTTACAGTTTGCTGACAAAAGATTTTACTTTTGACCCAAATTTCTCTTCCGCATAACTTTTACCTTAAAGTTGAACCTTTCCCCAAGACATTGTATGCTGCTCCTGTACAGTATAACCAGACACTAAGGTTTAAACGAAACACCGGTGAATACAATAGAAATATAAATACAATGTGTCCTTACTGATTTGCACCATTATCCACAATGGTCTAATACACTCAGATATATATATATATATATATAGTTACAGGAAACATCTGTTACAATGGACACATTTATCACCTTTATCACAAGTACTCTATACACTGTACCACTGAGTAGAAATACTGTTAAAAGTTTTGAGTAAAATATGAGCACAAAATATTAGTGCCAAGTACCAAAATAATAAGAATAATATATATTATTGGATTATAATTATTGACGTATTAATGTATGTATCACTTGTAATGTTGCAGCTGGTAAAGATGGGATTAGTGTTTACTACTTTATATGATGCTGGGTAGTTTAATCTGTAATAATACACCATAAATTACTTGTGGATTATGTTTTGTTTTAATTGAATTTGCAAATTAACAAGTGACTAAAGTGAAATAAATATAGTGGAGTAAAAAGTCTCCAAGAGGCATTTTATTTGCCTCTAAAATGTAGTGGGGTATAAGTTTATAGTGTATAAGTAGAATCAAATCACTCAAGTAAAGTACAAGTTATCTCAGACTAGATGTACTTACAGTAGTTACTGTCCACCTCTGGAGCTCACAGTGTTGTAGGTGTGTCAGGATTTCTTTTTCTATCAATAATCATCAAAATGAACATGAGTAAAACATGGTGAGCACTATGAACGTCACCACTCTTAGATGTGCAGTTGATTCATCCCTTTAGGGTCCCTAGTGTACGAGGCTGAAGCACGTGGAGGAGGATCTGAAACTGTTGAGCTGGGTGTTTCACCTCAGGTACAGAACGGCTCTGGAATAACGGACACATTAGTTTCTCCCAGACTCATATCAAGGTTCATACTGTAAAGGCAGAGAGGGGGGATGAGGCACATGAATGAATACATTTTGGTAGCAAAAGAGAAACCTGATCTGTTGTTTAGCAATGATTGTTACTGTTGAAATATCACAAGCACAAGCAGTGAGGAAAGTCAGCCTTAGAACTGACTGCACCTCATGTGACAACAGAATAGTCTGACCAGTCTATTCAGTGTCTGAGCTGAATGTCATCACGAGGAGCCCGATCATATAAATAGAGAACTGTCTGAGGCCGAAAGCTCTGTGACAGAGCAGACTCATCAGGTTGTGTGTTGCAAGGTTGTGTCTTTTTTTTGTTTTTTTTTTATGGTGACTTGCCTAAGCCTTAGTTTGTGTTTCTCGCTGTAGGAATGACTGTCAGTGCAATGGCCGCCCTTATTCTCATGACGACATCCATCTTGTCGGTGATGGGTTCGCTCTACCTGGGCTACATCCTCTACTTTGTCCTAAAGGACTTCTGCATCATCTGCATCACCACATATGCGCTGAACTTCATTCTCTTTATTCTCAACTACAAGCGACTGGTTTACTTGAATGAGGCCTGGAAGCAGCAGCTCCAGGCCAAGCAGGACTAAGCTGTCGAGAACGGCAAGAAAAGAACGACAAACAAACAACACACAAAAAAAGAAAAGAAATGTGACCTCTGAACTTTTGACTTGCCACCAGGAGACCTTGCTTCCAAACAATGTTTATTCTGCTGTGTGTTCAAAAAAAATGAAGAAATTTAACTTAAATGTTGGGCCTGACATCTCAATGTTGATTGCAAACATGGAAGGATTTGTAAGTGAAAGATGATTTTCTTTTAATTTCTTTTACCTTGTTTAACATTGTACTCACTTAAGGAGGGGGCTGGCTGTGTGTGTGTGCGTGTGTGAGCGCATGTGTGTGATCGGATGTGCGTGATCGGATGTGCGTGTGTGAGCGCATGTGTGTGAGTGCGCGTGTGTGTGCGTGCGCGTGTGTGTGATAGCTGAAACACAACAACCCAAGCAGAGGCAGAGGGCCACAGTACAGAACGATGGAGGACAGCTCTCTTTTGAACAAAGGATCGCAGAATGGAAGAAAAACGGGACATTCAAAGGGGTTTACTTGAAATGGTTAGAAAGGTCCTATTACTGCACAGCACATCTGCACTAAAAACATGGAGCCGAATAATGGGAAAAATTAGAAAAACACTCATTAAGGTTATCGTACAGTTTGCAGACAAGGTTCAATGGCAGGGTTGGGGGACAAAACGATTAACATTTATACAGAATAGTTTTTTTTCTTTTTCATGTTTACACTTTGTCGTAGCTTTGTTTCTGAAGAGGACCACTAAAAATAAACATGGGACAATGTGAGATGTTGTGTGTAGATCAGTCAGGTTGTTTGTTTTGCAATTCTGTAAATAGCTGCTGAGCAATATTCCAGGCTAGATTGTGAGTTAGTGTTGACACAAACCTTTTTAGGTTAAAAAATAAAAAAGAAGAAGAAGAAGAAAAAAAAAAAACAACCGACAAAACAGGAGAAAACATCAGTTAAATCTGGAATAAAAAGCGATGGAGGTCACGGTGGAGGTGGATGAGTCTGAAGATGTGCTCGGGACATCTTCTGTCCTGTAATCCTGGTCAGGCATGCGGTTCAGAGTCGTGTGGATTTCTTTGTTGTAAGTGGTAACCGTCTCATCTGAAGCCACCGACACGAGTCTTTTAAACAGAACTATAGGTTCTTTTCACCAAGTTTGCATAAAGGTACCCTCACCCTGTTTTTGGTTTGGTTATAGTGTGAAAAGCATTCCTGACCACCACACAAGTGGGATCCATAAAGACTTATGTGCCTAAAGGAGTGTTAAGGTGAACTACCTTTTTTTTTTTCTTTCTTTCTTTTTTTTAATGTTTTGTTTGGGGGTGGGTGGGGGGGTGATGTCATGTTAACACCAGTTTTGCTCATTTTAATGTCACAGGTCCAAGGCTTTATTTTTCTGACCACGGTTTTGTAAATTCAGATACCAGTGAAGTGTTTCTCCCTCCCTAACAGAGTCTCATGAGGTAGCGAAAGGCTGCTACACTGTGATTGTCTGCTCAACAGTAGAGTGGCCTGGTGGCAGAAGCATCTCTAATCTTTCTGTTTCACTTTCTTTAATGTTCATCTGGCGTTTGTTCACTGTCCAGGCCTGTATACAAGTGAACGGTAACGGTGATCTTGCCAAGCTGAGTTACGGTTCATTTGCAGGACGTGAACAAAACTTTGGAAAATGTTTTACTTTGTTGTCACGAGCGGCAGAAGAGCAACGAGGGTGAAGATTCTGTAAGAAAACAAAACAGTATGTTAAGCCATATGTGGAGTTTGGAGGGGTTTTTTTTTTTTTTTTGCTCCAGTAGAAATGACATCCAGGTCACACAGACGCTTTTCATGAAGTGGTTGATCTAACACAGTGAGGTCTGTACAGAGATGGATCACAGAATGGGGGGGAAGCAAACGCAGCTCGTACTGGCTTTGCTAGAAATCTACAATATTGTCACTTGAGTGACGGAGTAGGACCATCGTCTCTCTTCCATCCAGAATCCACTGATTAAAGTATCCTACCTGTCAGATGCATGGTACACTATCTCCTGGCTTTAAGTATATGTTGGCCATCGGACAATCTTACACACACTGTCGAGGATCTATCTAACAGTCGTAGTAATAACTGTATAATGTGATTCATCTGTGGTGTTAAACCAGCTTGTTAATAGTTTCCATCACCACTAGTCTCCACGCCCCTTCGTGTTTAAGTAGACGGCTGTTTTATAGGGTGGAGGTTAACGTCGCGATGACAGCGACAGTCATTTCAGTGACGAGCTTCTTGTCAAACATGAAGTCATCAGGTGGAAATTGAGGTGATACTTTTTTTTTTTTGTCTGGGATATTGTCAAAGCGAAATTGTTTCTGTTCTTACACGTTGTGACCCAGTTACTACGTCTCATATATACGGGCTGTTTGACATCACTGTTGACCATCTTCCAAAGCAGAATGTGTGTTATTTGTGAAATACTTTTTCCTACGGACAGCGCTTTCCATTCATTCGACCGCGGGATGACGTGAAGCGTTAAGAGACCGCACATTTCCATCTCTTACACTGAGGATTATTTATGGCGTTTGTCAGGTCAACACTTCTTCTCCCGGCTTGAGTAAAAAAAACAATTAGAAAGCCTATTACAAATCTCACACTCCCAGATTAGTTTCATTTTCAAACATTTCAGATTTGTCCAGCTCCCTCTCGGCTTTATACAACTTTGCTTTTTAATGTAATTGACTTGATGTGTAAAATCAGTGCAGTTCCCCTTTAAGCAAATATCAAATCTTTGCAACTTGGATTTTGATACCACGCAGAAAATAATGTGAACCAGTTGCTGCCTGGAAGAGAAACTCATTCAAACTCATATGATTTGCTTTGGAAATTGGTTTTCAGTTGTTCATGCTAAGTTGACGCGATTGGTAGTAAAGTGGCGAAAAACGTGCAAAAACCAGTACAGTCCCTAAACAAGCTGCATTGTAGTCCACATAATGATTTTAAATGTTTCCATCATGTCTTGGCAAAGTCATCTTTAAGATCTTCCTCACACAGTATTGCCTGGTCAGGTTTACATCAGGTCGTTTTTCATCTAAACTCAGAACCTGACTCCACAACCACAACACTGTTTTGTCTTTGTCGTTTTTCTGGGAAAGCCTGTGCACTCACACATAAGACAAGTCTCCTATGGATTCACTTGCACAAGTCAAAGTTTTTTATGTAGAGAAGTCGAACTGACATTACTTGATAGTTTGTTTTTTTTGGCCACAACTATGGGTCCTGTGAGTATTGACCATAGAACTGACAAGGGTACATTAGGTAGCCTATGATTACGTTAATGGTTCCAGTCGTATGCAAGCCTATTACACTAGTTGTGTCCGGTTACTTTGAAGAAAGGAGTTAGGAATTTGGATGTTAAATGTTTGGAATCTTTTGCTGGTAAAAGGATCACCATGTTGTGTGATGATTTAATGTCATAAAAAAGGTCAAAAAGGATCGATACTGCATTCTCATGAAAATTCATTTAGGCCCTGAGGTATAACTGCCATGTTAGTTGCATCACCAACGCCAACAAAAGTGCCTTCTGTTTGATCACTAGGCCTTGAGCCAAAGACGAGCAACAGTAATAGCCTTGTAAAACGAAGAATGGTAACTGTAACGGGCACTTCTGCTTGCCTTCCTTAAAATGTAATTGAGAAATTGGTTAATTCCCAAAGATTTAATATCCAATGTCAGTGCAAGAATCTACTCAGAAATTGCCAGACAAAATGCCCTGTCAAATCAATGGCCGTTCCTTTTTTCCTTCAAGTCCACTATATAATTTTGATCTTTATTTCGTCTAGCTAGGACATGTTTGTTAGCTAAATTACACTCTGTTAAACTACACGATTGTAATGTTCTTTTTTCATCATTAATTATGCCCTTTAGCTGTATAGACTGTTAACATTCTGGGTTACTTTAGTTTAAAAAAATAAAAACAAAAACGTTGAGGGGTTGGAGGGCTAGGAATCCATGTGTCAGCATAAAATGTTTATTAAATTTCTTTGTGGAGGAAAACTTACCGGGTTTGCTTCTGTATTGCCAAATATGTTTTAAAATGCTGTATTTTCTTACATGGAAAAAAGTGTTACAGGAATGGTAGGAGGGTACGAAAAAAGTAATCTGTTTAAATCCATCTTATCTTAAGGGAAAACTGTGGAAAAGGTTGACATGAGTACATTTTTAATTGTGTCATTGTCATGTGGAAATTATCTACCATTAAAACATTCCCTCTGAAACGACACGTCATCTTCTTATTTGAATGACTAAACTGAAGGAGGGATACTGTTGTTACTATGACGCCTATAGTCAGATGCCTGTATGAACACTGAAACAGGTTTAGTTTACCATCATCACTCCTGCTCATACTGGCTGTTCTCTCTAAGCATTAACGTATCCCAGAGTTGATCTTCAATGAAAACGAGGCTTCAGCTGTCTAATATAAACTAAGTCTTTTTAATACTAAATCTCTATTTGTGTAACTGTCCCTCACAGTTCAGAAAGGAAACTATCTGCAGAAACACAAACAGTGAAAACATTAATCGTGAATGATCCACTTGTTTCGACTCAGTCAGCTGAAGATTAATTTTTATCTTCAGATAAACTTTGGACGTCATTCTTTAACAGAACTAGAACTTTAGGTTTCGTGCCCAAGTCTCTCAGTGGATAATGTGACAGGATCACTGACTGGCCACTATGAACTTTACAGCAAGAAAAACCTGTTTCCATGTTCATATGGGCACTGGACCATTGTTCCGAGACAGACGTGAAAAACTGTGAACTTATCCTTTATGTTTGAGATCCAGGTTCAGTTTGAAAACTCCTGCAGAGCCACAGAAATTCTTCTCAGACCGAGTAGCTCTGCCCCGACGAGTAACCTGAACTTCATGGGTCAAACTCATTCTAACAATTTGTTATCAGGTATTTTATCTTTTTATTTTTTTATTTTTTTTAGCAAAGAACAATGTAAAGGATTCAGATTCAATCATCGAAGTCAATACTGGATGCAGAAGCAATAAAATGTTATTGAACTTGATATTAAAAACATACAGTTTCCCTCCAGTAGCTAAAAGAACTAAACCTTGATGTCAGTGTGACCAAAAAAAAAAAGTATTAAATGTGGATCAGCGCTGATCCTGATTCAGTTTATTGGATTGGTTTTAATGTTTAAAAGAATGGCGTGTTTAATGACACATGAATTAAGTTATGAAACACAATTATTGTGTAAACAGCAATAACAGCTGGAACAAATCCAAACAAAGCTTTGCAACGAGAGGAAAAAAAAAAGTGCCCGAAAAGGCTTTTTATTGCTTCTCACATGATGACAAATGAAAGAACTTCATTAAATGTTTTGTAAGTTAATATTCTGTTTGAAAAGAAAACAAAAGTGGAATTTGAATATTCAGTATTTGCCCAGCTGTAACACAAAGGTCAATCGTGTAATGAGGCCAAAAGCCCAAGCAGATAGTGACAGTGAAAAGATTAGAGTCACGCCACCGTCAACAATCAACACGTCACTTCAACCTCTGGTTTAAACAGCGGCACCCAAAGGTCTGAGAGCGGAAACATCCCGTCACAGCGGTTTGGAGAGACAGCATGAAGACAGTAACGTGTACGTCAGCGTGCGCTACAGAACTGCTCTGACAGTAATGTTGAAAATGATAAAATCCCTCAATCCCTCTGTTTGCATCAACGGAGCTGTTCACTGTTTTCTCTTTAATACTTGATTCATATCAAAATTGATTTTTCTTCAGTTATTTTCATATATATATAAAAATAAAGCACTTTTATGATTAGATTCAGCATTGTGATCCACATTAACATTACATGTATAAAGTTTTTGAAGAATCCTAAAAACACGCAGTCAGATCAGACTGTTGGTACAAAGCCCAGATTTGACTTCCAGCACCGGTGTTTTGTCAAACTCCTGATCGTTACTGTTTCCTTAGAGGAAGCAGGAGAGGAGCTAGTGTGGGACCTTCTTTCCTGCAGTGTCTTTGTAAAGTTATGTCCTTTGTCTGCCAGGTGAGCTCATGTGATCTGCCTGGAGAAAAGGTCAGAGCTAATCTTTGATGCAGAAGGCCTTGATTGGTTTTTGACCTGACCTTTTTATGACAGCAGTTTACAACACACCACCTCATATCTGTGCCAGAATATCCTGTAACAACTAAATGAACTCCCCCTCAGTCTAAACTCGGGTGTGTCCTCAGGAAACCATATCACAATTATTATTAGAAATTGTGAATTTTGCAAATGATGAAGCTCTTTTTAAATCAGCAACAAAAACATTTTATATGTTTCCAGATTGCTGTTAAAAACATGAATGTAGTGGTGGTGGTGGTTGATGAGTGCAGACCACAGGAATAGCATGGCTAAGTTGTGTTTCATGGTGGTTTGACCTGAGGTGCACACACACTGAAATGGTTTCTAAGGAAGTTTTCAACACTGGATGTGAAACTGACTGAATTTTACCAGCATTTTCCCACAAGGCAAAGTGCTCACATGACGTCGAGGCCGTCCTGGACTGGGTGCCGCAACAGCGGCGAGTGTCAGAGCGAGCAGGGGTACTTGGTCCATGGCGGGAGTCTGCCCGTCTCGTTGGCCAGTCTCCAGTACCTCTCCTTCAGGAGGAAGGCTGCTGCTTTGGGCTGCCTTTGCCTGCTGAAAACACCCTTCTTGTTCCCCACCACACGGGTGATCCCTGCACACACGAGACATATTTCTATTATAATAATATTTTAAATATAACTTTATTCAACTTCTGACAATTAGTTATTTTATATGTTCAATAATCATCAATAATTATAATATACAAGAAACCAGGTTACTTATTAACCAGTTAACCAGGTTATTAATATTCCTGTATGGTTCTGAGCTCAGGTTTGTTCCGACTCCCAGTCTCAGTTTTGTGTTGAGCTGCAGGTGTCATCAGTATGAAGTTTCACTTACAGATGTCCTGACCAGGTTTTATCATCCAATTATTATTTTAACTCTAAATGACTTTTCCTTTATTATACAGCTTACCGTGCACATTGACAGCCTGCATTACAATAAGTTAAAGTACTTTGATGTTTTACAGCTGAATAGTTCTGCAATAAGAAAATATAACCTGCTGATTGTCTGTAATATTCTGTGCAGTGTATTTTAGTATTGTTCATCATATTTTTCTCGATATTGAAGAGTTCCTGGTGCAGGTGTGGATCATGTTATGATGTTTACATGGAGCATGATTCGTAAACTACATGATTCCTACACAGCAATGTCCACACAATAAGCAGGTTAATGATATGACAGTGAGAACCCGCCCCCCCCTGTCAGTGTGTCCCTCTCAGGATCAGCTGTTCAGTGCAGGGTGTGTTTTTTCTGTATAAACTGGGAGAGTTGACAGTTGAGGCTCTACAGGTCGTTGTGATATGTCTCTGTCGTACCTTGTGCAGTCATGAAGTCAGCAAAGTTCCAGATGAGTTCACCGACAACGTACTGCTTCCTCTTCTGGTCGAACACGTCGTGGTAGTTCTGCAGGACTATCTTCTGATACTCCTCACTGAACATCATGGGTGGATCCTGGGAAGTGAGAAGCAAGCTGCCTCATGAGCAAACAAAAAGTAAATATAAATACTGTGTGTATGTTTGTTAATCCTCACATTGTGAAGCCCCGACACTGCATCTGCTCCATATTCGCTCTGGATGATGGGTTTCTGGTACTTTCCGTACCAGTTCTCAAACTGAGTGTTGAGCTGGATGGGGATGACCTCTAAGTGTCCCGGATCATGGTACCAGGAGAAGTAACTGTTTACACAGACCACATCCACATAAGGAGCCTGAGGACAAGACGTAAGACGATACGTGACTTGTAGAGATACTCTCCAACACATCCGTGACTTTCATGTTGTTAATCACAGTTGGATCAAATTTACAAATAACGGCTGTGAGTGACAATAACATCAACTTCTCACAGATTCATTTATTCATTCATGTGCACACAGGGAATTTTCAACTAGTGGTCATTAGCTATTAAGAAAAAATATGTAGCATTATTCATGTGACATTGTGTCTTTGCCTTTTACACTTTTGCAAATATGAGGAACTATGTGTTGTCAGTCTGTCCGTCAGAGATTGAACAGTGAATTGAGAGGTGCTGTATTCACTCTGCCAAATTACAAACCTTTCCAAACTAATCAGTGGCTTTGAGCTACAAACATCGCCCTGAAAGCTTTTTCCTCACAGCAACAGGACACAACACAGCACAGCTTCGGAATTTGAACAGATAAAACTGACAGATACCTCCACAACTCCACTTTTAATCCCTTATTGTTCATCTGGCACTTAATCTGATTCACTAGAGGCCGTTATGTTCATGTATTCAGTCACGTGTCATGAGCTGACCTGCAGCACTGAGAGGCACATGACTAGTCTTACTCAGCAATATTGTTTACAGCATTTATAACATTTCAGTATAATGTGTCTGATTCCTCATCAGTGCTTAAAAACATGTTTCTGCATCACCTTCCAGTGAGTGATTGGATATTTTACTTGACGTGGGCGGGGCTAACGGTCACATCACTTACTACTGGGCACCAATCAGGATTTAGCATTTTGAATCAGAATCTGATGACAGACGTGGCTCTGTCTGTTCATGCACAATCAGTCAAATCTGATCACGCCACACCCACACAGTCCAGATCAAGCAGATTATTTGAGTTCAATTATGTAATAGTGACAAAGCATGTTTTCTCCAAAGTTGAACTTGAATATTTATTTATTTAGTCATGAATATTCAACGTTAAGACTCTAAACCAATTTTTCAAGCGCTTTAAAATGTTGATGCACAATTCAGACCAAATGAGCAGGATTAAAATGACTGTTATCAAGCATTGATATTTTCTCATTAATGATAAAAAATGTGAAAGGATTCAATATCTGACCGTAAAATGTAAACTGTTAGTATCTCACACTATGTTTACTACGTTACACCTGTAACCAGACCCCACAGTGATGTCACGGGGTACTGAGACGCCCTGAAGTGCACGACTACATCACCGCAGCAAGTTAATAAGTTTGTGAAAACAAGATTTCCAGTCGCTGTTGTTACTCTTACTAAAGAACAAAAACTTTTTACACTCCCACTGCAAATAAAAAGTCACACACTTGCATCAATAAAAATAATTACTACAAATATTCCAAATAATAAACATGAGAGCCGATGTCCTGTGCAGGTTTGCAGGTTGGTTACTGTGGATACTGTGTGATGAGTGGTGTAAAAACTCACCCCTTTGTCCCGAGCGTAGTTACTGTCAGTGATGTAAGTGACGGGCCGGGTCGGGTCCAGAGCTTTAGTGTGTTTTATCAAGGTCCTGTAAGAAAAACAAAGGTGACTGAACAGTGAACGTGGCATGTGAGGTGTTCAGGTGCGTTACATCGACATGATGAATAATCACAACGATGGCACCGCTAACAGTTGATTCAAACTGTCCTGTTATATTCATGTAATCCAAAGAAACTGTGCTTTGTTCTTCATTCACACCTCACCGCCTCTCTGAATGAGTGCGGCGGTTTGGCAGGTCCACTGTTTGTTCGCCCCGTTTGTCTCCCTGAGGCCTCAGGCCATAACTGAGCTCCAGCTGTTGGTGTTCAGGACGGCTTCATGACTACTCTTACTGCATTCCAGCCATCAGGGAAAAGGGATAGGCTGCGACTGACAAACAAACCAGAACCTCTGCTACTGACACACACAGACAGTTAAATGCTTTACATTTTCTTTACAGGTTTCAGGATCGTCCTGGTGGCCCAGTTCTTTGTCTGTCAACTATCAAATAAAGATAAAAAAAACCCCCAACAGTCACTTTGAGTGTGAACGGTTTAATGGGTGGATGCATTCAGTGCAGTGCTCAGTACTCACTTGAAATAAAATTCAGCAGGGGGCATCTCTGCAGCGGGCTCATTAGCGACGGACCACATGACCACAGACGGATGGTTCTTGTCCCGACGCACAAGCTCATCCATGACATCCAGGTGATGGCTGAGGGAGGCGTTTCCAAAACTTCGACTAAGTACAAAAGACACAGACAAACATACCATCACTCCATACCATACCATGATTCATCATCATGCCAGGTTACACACACATCAACATCTGTAAGTAAGAACAGTGGAGACACCTGACAGCTGTTCTGCTGATCAGTGACAGATTAAAACAACAAGTTGTCTCATGCCTCTGAGTAGGAATGTTTTGTATTTATCTCATATCTTGAAGGACAGGTTCACACGAGTCTGTTTCAAATGATATTCACATGCACACATGTATGTTGAGAATGTAATGATTCCTCCTGTCCACGCCGGCTGTAAAGAGATCTCCTAACACAAACCCTCAACACAACTAAATACCAAGACTATGAGGCTACTGTCCTGCTGGCAGCTCTGAGAGGCTGTACTCAGGTACAGCAGGACTTTGAGCTAAATGCTAACGTCAGCATGCTAACATGTTGACGTTTAGCAGATGTTGTGTCCATCATGATGACTTATCTTAGTTCAGTTTGGTAGCATGCTAACAGTTTCTAACAGGGTTCACATGCCTTCTTAAGTGTCAAGTTCAAGGACTTTTCAAGGACTTTCCAGGCCTAATTCCCTCAAATTCAACAACCAAACATGTTAAAACTAATAATTTTTATACTGAGAACCAGCAGACTGTGCAGAAGCTCACAGACAACAATTAAAGAGAGAAAGAGGCTTGAATGTGTGAACACTTCTCGGCTGTGCTGTTACAGTGATCAGTTACAGCAGACGGTGTTCTCTGCGTTCTCCAACAGCACAGCAAATCAATATGTTGTGTAAGTTGAGCAACAGAGACAGAGACTTATTTACAAGTGGAAGAGCTGAGAGACACATGCAGACATCAGCATGCAGCCTGTTTACTAACATCAATTTATATTTTTTAAGATATATAAATTCAAGCACTTTTAATGCCCAGTGTAAATTTTTGTCTACTTGTTTTTTTTCTCAAATCCCCAATTTTAAAGGATTTCAAGGGCCCGTGAGAACCTTGTCTTTAATTAGCACTAAACAAAAGTACAGCTGAGGGTAATTATGTCATTAGTTTTGGAGGTATTTGGTCAAAAACCAAAGTTTTGGACAAACTGACTTTGACCTGTGATGGGATCATCGAAGTGATCAGAGTTCATTTTGATGGGGACATGAATGTGTGTACCAAACTTCACTACTCTGTCGAGTAAATGTTGAGATATTAAAAAGTGAAAGCTTTAATCTGAAGGACAAATCTGAGGAAACAAACAAACCAAATCTCATGTCACATCATCTGGTGGTTGTTGTGATTTCGATCTGTACCTACAGACATTTAACTGACAGACTGAAAACACTGGCCTGTTTTTGATCAAATCAAACTGAAGCAACCTGTTTTAATTAGCTGTAACTGGATTAAATTTATATGGAGATTGTTTTGTGTGTGGGTGTGTCAAGTCTGTGAGTCGGCAGCATCTCTCGACTGTTCTCACTTAGAGCAACACATTATGTATGAACCATCACCCTGTCTAATTTAACAGCAGAAAGGAGGTTTTCAAAGTAAGATGTTTATGCTGCTCTGAACTGTCAAACACAACCAAAGCCCACAGAGACACTCACATGTCTTTGATGCCCACTCCCGGACACTCATCTATCACTACGATGCCGTGGCGATCACACATCTGCAGGATCTCCTCGGCATAGGGGTAGTGACTGGTGCGGAACGAGTTGGCCCCCAACCACTTCAGCAGGTTAAAGTCCTTGACGATCAGGGGCCAGTCCAAGCCTTTACCTCGAATCTGATGCACGAGGTGAACGGAAGATGAGGATTAATTTACTGAACTGGATCCAGCACATTTTGTCCTGTAAATGTCTATATGTAAGAGGTTGTCTGAAGGAACTGGCTAGGTTAAATGTTAGAACAGGTATGCTGCTTTGTCTTTTGGTAAAGCTTTTGCTTCCCTCTAGTGGTACTCACATCAGCGTCCTCGTGTTTATTGACTCCATGGAAATAGAAGGGCTTGTTGTTGATGAGGAACTGGGTGCTGGTAACGTTAACAGTGCGGATGCCGACCGGCAGAGTATACACATCTTCATATGTTGATCTCCCATCGGCTGCCATCAACCGAACCTGGAGTTCGAGGAGAACGAGTGACAATTTCAGAAATGTTTATTTTCTTGATAACTCAGCTGAGTGAAACAGCTCGTTAGGAAGCTCGTTCACAACTTAAAGTGTTGCACAAATCACAACTGTAGAGGATCAGAGGACGAGAACAACCAAGTGACATATGATCATTTTCCAGCATGCACAGTACATGTGCGTACACAAGGTAAAGTTATAAGCAAAACATTACTGGTAGGTGTAAAAAAAACACCTTTGGTACTGTCGCTTACAACATCTGTTTCTAGGTTATTTCACTTTGAGAGATTTACAGTCAAGACTTCTTTTAGGATACTTTCAGGTGCCATTAAAAGCAGCAGTGATTGTGTCAAGCCGCAGAGAAACTTCACATAGACTGAGTGTATGTGATTACAGAAGCTGCTCTCATGAGAGTCAGATTTAAAATTGTAGAAGCTGCTCACACAAAGATATTTGTCAGCACGGAAGAGAACGATGCACTAAAACTAAAAACATCTGGCGGGTTCCAGTTGCTGAATCAGTGGAAAGTTTAGGCTCATGTCAACGGTTTAACTGTAACGAAGCGAGAAAGAATCTGTGTCAGGAGTATGTTCAGTTCTGGGTCACACAGAAACATATGGATGTTTGCATCCAACTACAAGTCAAAACCAGCTTCATGTTTCTATGACAACAGACGTGTTCTGTTTCAGGCAGACATATAAATGTCTGGGTCTGAAATCCCTTTTCTATGTAACTGGAGTCCAGATAATTTAGTGGCATATAAATGAATGTATGAAGTAATTAATTAACATTTATTGATTCATGATCCATTATGCGTTAACTAATCATATAAACTCATAGTCACTTGATTATTTATTAACGATGAGCGACAGAAATTCATGATGTATCCTAAATTAATTTGTGCATTAAATGATCAAAGTTATGAATTACTGAAACATGTCTTTTGTGTCCTTGTTTTAAAACGTTCCTGATGCTTTATTTCCAGCATAACTGTGGGTAAGTTTTACATCATGTTATAATTATATCTCTTCAGTTTGACCACGAAGTGGAGGATGCAGTGTTGATCTTCCTGGTGGTAAATGTTGACGGCATGAAACACCGACAAACTAGAATTAATAAAAGACGATTCTTTCTGACCACTCTCACAAATCCAGTGGCAATGTTCATGTGACGGGAATCTGACACTTTAGGTAAGAAGTCACTTCGACATGTCTTACCTCCAAAGAGTACAGATAACCTGGAGTCTCATGCATCAAGTACGGCCACCACAGCTTGACATCCACCACTTTGAGGACTCCAGATTGGTCGCTGGAGGAGGCGACACAGTGTCTGTCTTTGTCCATCAAAGTGACCTTCAGGGTGGCTGTTGTAGCACCTTGGACTGATACTTGGTATTTAACCAGACCTGAAACACAGGGGAAACAGCAATGTCTAATAAACAGACATAAACTATCAGATAGATGTTGATGATATTCACTCACTCTATGGTTTTTAAATAAGTCACCACTTTATAATTGTGAAATCAAATTAATTAGCTGTTTCCATTGTATTTAGTTGCATTTATTTACCAGTGTTATCCAAGAAGTCAGTCACCACAGTGATGTCACTCACATACGCCTGAGGAGTGGTGTACAGCAGCACAGGGCGGTGTATCCCAGCATAGTTGAAGAAATCAAAGTAGATGTTTTGCACAAAGAAACCAGCAGGATACCTGATGAGAAATTACATTTTCCTCATTACATGAACACTCACCGACAGGAAACTGTACCATTTTAATCTCATCTAAATTCTACATAAACTAGAAAAAGCAAAGTTCTCTGAATAAAGAAGAGATCAGTCTACAACGATGGAAATAGCATTTTACTTAATGTATTAGAATAACAGTAATAAGTAAAGTTAAAGCAAAGGAAGGAGTTGAAGTGCAAGAAGTGACAGGAGACATAATAAAATAAGAGAAATGTCATTTAAATTAAGGTTTAAGAGCTGAAAGCAGCTGAAATGTAATTTGAAGTGTCACCAGTGTGTCAACACTAAAAACAGTTGAAGCGTAATGATTGACTGCAGCTGAACTGTCTTCTCAGTTTTTAAATGGGTATACGGTAAAGATAAAGTCACAGTGAACGTCAAAAAACAATTAATTGGCAACTATTTTGATAATCAATTCATTGTTTCAGTCATTTTCAAGCAAAAATACCAAAAACATTCACTGTCTCCAGGCGCTCAAATGTGAGGACTTGTTGTTTTTGTTTGTTATATATGTTGGTAAACTGAATATTTCTGAGTTTAGAATTGCTTATTGAATAAAAGAAACTATTAGAAGTCGAGCTGGGGTCTGAGGAATTACTGTGGGCACTTTTTCACTATTTTCTGAAATTTCATAGACAAAGCAATGAGTCGATTAATCATGAATATAGTTTGCTGATTAATTGATAATGGTAATGATTGTTCACCAACATTCAAATCTGAAAATAGACATTAAAACCTGCTATTTCTCATAAACTTTAAAAGATATTAAAAAACTGAAAAGATGTTTTAATGGGAAAGGGTCATGGTGTGTTTAAAGATTGTGCTTCGGATCAAGCTTGGAAAAAGATGTATCACCTAAATGCTGAAAAGATAACCAATGACTTCACTAATGAAGCTTTAGTATCACATCAGTGTTTTAATTAAAACTATAAAGAGAAGTTACTTGGTTCGGTCGTCCATGTACTGGATCATTCCTGGAGGAAGAGTCTCCAGGGTCAGAGTGTTGTTGACAGCGATGGTGATCCTGCACGGCGTGCTGGGGTCCTTGCGGATTAAACTGCCAATCTCAGCCTCAAAAGGAAGATGGCCACCTTTATGTTCGGTCACTTTCACCCCGTTCAGCCACTGTGAAGGTAAAGGCAGATGTTGAAGAAGCAGGTGACTTATTTTTCAACTCTGAGTGGAGCTGACTGGGAAGATACACGTGATACTCACCACCACTGAGTAATAGTGAGCACTTCCCACTCTGAGAACCACTCGTGTTCCTTCATCTGCGACCCAGCGGGCAGGGACCACTACCTCTCGCTCATACCACACCCAGCCAATGAAATCTCTTAGTGTGGGGTCCTGGGTGATGTCATTGTAGCTGGCAGGAACTGGCATGTCAATCACTGGGCCAGTCTAGGAAAATAAAACAACCCATGGTCACAACCTCACAACAAAGTAGACTGCTTAATTTTAAAGGGTCAAAAGCCATACATGTTGGGACCATGGTATCATACCATGTTTGAATAAGATATATGAACATGAGAGTGTGATATCATGTTGGACATGAGATGGTAAATAATGATGTTAGTTCTGTGGTATGACAGTAAGAGGCTGATAGCAGAAAGCCTTACCTACAATATTCCTGCAGCATATGGACTTACAGTGTTAGTGTGATGAGGGCAGCAAGTTTGTGCAGACTTTAAAATACTTGGTGTTTTGCAACTGCAGCTGGTGTGCTGTGTTTTCGGCCCATACACTGGCTGCATGATGTTTACTGGTTCTGACCAAGTAGTTTTAGAACCTAAACCTAACCAAGTAGTTTTAGTAACTAAACCTAACTAAGTAGTTTTTGTGATTAAACCTAACCAAGTAGTTAGTAAACCTAACCAAGCAGTTTTAGTGACTAAACCTAACCAAGTAGTTTTAGTGACGAAACCTAACCAAGTAGTTTTTGTGATTAAACCTAACCAAGTAGTTTTAGCGCCTAAACCCTACCAAGTAGTTTTAGTGACTACCAAGCCAAGCCATGACGATTATAGTAGAGAGGCGCTGTGTCAGCAGACACTCCATGGGTCATATCAGAGGGCTGAAAAAAAACGACCTATATGATTGTTTTTTAGACTGGTTGGTCTAAAATGTACCTGATTGAAAATGACTGCGAGTTACTTTGAGGGACTCTTTTCAACTGTCAAACAAACAGCGAGCTGCTTCATTGTGTCCCGCTCACCTCTGCCAGGCGACTTTTGTACCATGCCCTCTCGAAGCCCTGGTTCCTGTTTGCGGACTTGTCCGCCCTGAAGCTCCACAGCCCGCTCAGCTCCTTCAGCTCTCTGGAGGAGGACTCCCGGGGGAAGAGCATGCCGCTGTCCAGCAGACACACCGCGTCAAACACGGAACACAGACACAGGGCACCGAGCAGCCCGAGTCTTCCAGGTGGAGACATGCTGGGCCAAAAGTCTCAGCTCCCACTCTCAAACACACTCCGCGGTTATCGCTGCTCACCCAGTCACATGATTTATTCTGCAGTCACGTGACCGGCTTCGCCTCTCGCGTTGCCTTCTGATACAGTCGGAAATTCCCCGCTAAAATAGCCAATATAATGAAACATTTTATAAAACACCATATTATGCCCCACCCAGTAGTGAATGTAATGTGAAACTGATTATTTTATAAATGTAAAATACATTTAATATACATTTATATTTTTGGAAGTTATAGCTCACAGGAAGCAAATGAAGCATCATGTCCCCACCAAATTAAAAGCCCCGGCCTGGCTATAGTCAAGGCCGTAAAAAGAAAAGACACAAAGAGGACTCACATTCATCAAAATTTTCTCACCCCTGGTTTAAAGTTGTCACTCAGTGCTGCACCAGAGCATGCATGACACAAGATGGCGCCAGACACGCGTACATCAGTGTGAAGCACAGACGCGTCAGTTCAGTGACTTTGTGTCTAACAGCGCCTCCACGTCCACAAACCTCCCTCCAGTTTTCAAAAGCCATGGATTGATTGAGATGCTGCGTGGCCCGGGGCAACCATCTGCTCTTTGACCCCTCTGTTTATGGTGATTTTATAATGATAACAAAAACTTTATTCAAGAAAAGTAGAAAAGACAGGTAGGGGCAGGCTGGAGACCCTCTCCACTTGTCTTCCCCATCTGTGTCTCCTCTCATGTGCTGCCATCTGTCTGCCATTAAAGTGCCAATAAAGGTATAAAATGAGATCACTGTCACCTCAGTCAAGGAGGTCATGTTTTCACCTGACTGCTTGTTTGTTTGAAAAAAAAAAAAAAAGTACTGGACTGATTTGCATTGAACTTGGAGGGAGGGGGCATGGGCCAGGGAAGAACCCATTAGATCTTGGGCCAGATCCAGATCATTTATTATGAATTTGATTTTTTTTCCTCTAAAGTCTGGTCTATGTTGTTTGACATTGGCCTTGGTGGAGGTCTGCTCCCTCTGAGTGCCTTCAGTTGTCAGTTTTTTGGACGGCCAGTATGGCTGAATCATGGTGGAAATACTGGGACTATACACTGCAGTGTGTTTGGAGAGAGGGGTTTGCTATGATCTTAATGTGATAAATAGAGAATGTTATATTGTTATATTAACCCACTTACAGATACCTAATATCTGCAGATTTTTGCACAGAACAGGATTAAAACCCTAAAACACAACAGTCTTATCATGATGTTTCTTTCTATTTTAAATGAATATACACCTTTTGACATGAGGTGGCTCAGACATCTGATTAGGATTCCTCCAGGGCGCCTTTCTTTGGAGACGACCAACTGGGAGGAGACCCCGGGGTAGACCCAGAACTCGCTGGAGGGATCACATATCCCAGCTGGTCTGCATGGGAACGCCTCAGGATCCTCCAGGAGGAGCTGGAAAGCGTTGCTATGGTAAGGGATGTCTCACCTTGCTCAGCCTGCTGCCACTGTGGCCCGACCTGAATAAGCAGAAGAAAATAAAAGGATGGACTTTTGACATGAAGGAAAAGCTGGAAATGCATCAACCTTGTCACAGGAAGAATTTGTTGAAACTTTGTTTGTAGTTTTGAAGGTTGGCTTCCACATGGCACACATGAAGTTCTGTTAATACTTTAAGTCACTGTCTTATTCTCAACCCAGGTATGTTTTCTGACCTTGGGTACCATAAATTGGTTTATTCTTTCTTTTCCCACATCATTTCTTAATCCTAGGGGCGGGGTGACTCCTCAGACTGCTGCAGACTGGAAGGCACTGCATATTTTATTATTGTTTGTTTCTTGCTTCTTCTGATTCATGTCTGTCATTTTTTAAACCATGTGACCCCTGGGTCTCCTCCAAAAAGGTTTGTCTGATTTATTCTTGGGACACAAGGTCTCTCATTAAATCAAAATATTTCACATTGACCAAGTGGCATACTGTGGTCGGAACATTATTCCCAAGACACAAAGGTAATCAAGTCAGCTGAATTTAATGTTGGAATTTTTTTGTTAACCTTACGCTGTCTGGAACATGAAGAGTGAAATTTACTGTGGATCTAATGCACAAACAAGACAGACTAGTAATGAAGTGCCTCAGAGAGTTACTCCAAACTATCCACAGCTTTGCCATCTGCCTGAAATTAATGTGAAAGGGTAATGGTGAGTTCAGTGTTAATTTCCTGTCTAAGGTCATTTTCCCACCAATCCATTTGAGATCTTTCAAAATAAAAGTTCTTTTAATCTATTTTTGGAGCTATCAACCATCCAGTAGTTCCCACCCCACGTCAGTGATGTTCAACTATTGTTGGCTGACAGAATTCAGAGGCAAAAATCAAGTGCAGTCGAGCCAGGAAGGTTTTAAAAAACATTCAAGTTTTATATGATAGTCTGGTGAGAGGCTTTAAAAGGGTGAAAAATCTTTATGAAACAGCCTTTACACAATGAACCTGTGCCAAATCCTGAGTGTTTTCTACTTTTCCATCACCCTTCAGTTAATTTAGGTGAGGCAAGACATTTTTGAGACATCCATGCAGAATTTTGGGAAGCATTAATGAGGCAGGTTGGTCCTTACACGCTTCACAGAGCAACAAATGATCCGACTCTCAGTATCCATCCACAACCCTTTCAGATCAATCTTGTCGTTCCACTGGGTGGCATATAAAGCTGTTTCCTTACACCTGCAGCCTCCTGTTCACACTTTGCAGGCAGTGTTCATTTCCCCTTTTTCCACATTGCTTTGACTCCATCTCAAAGGTTTACCGATGCATCACAGTCACAACATCAAGACACATCTCTACATCTTCACCTCAGACCGAACTGCATCAACTTACAGCCCTTTAAGGAAAAAGAAAAATCAAGTGCCGAGCATCTCAGACTTTCACACATGATGAGTTTGTCTTTGTTTGTTTTTCCATGTAGCTTAAGTCTTTGCAGACATTCCAAGACAGCCAAAAAAAAAAAACACGATGCTCAGAGGAGTTGTGGCTTACAAAAGAAGTCATAACCTTGACTTAGAAGAAAAGCTGGCAGAGGTCGTGGCCTCATCATGGAGGCAATGAAGCAACAAGAGCTTGACTTTGCCAGACGTGAATCTATTAGAGCGCGTTGTCTAAAAGTCCTTTCTGTCCTCTTCCGCTTGCAGCATTTCACTTATTGTCATTTGCATTTGCATTTGACTGGGCTGCTTGAGATTGTTGGATTGATATTAACAGATAGTGATGTGCTCTCGGTTCCTTTCATTTCTGTAAATTACACTAATTAAAGTGGATCATAACAGAGAATCATGTAGGTGTTTCTAACTTATTCAGAGTGCGGTTGGCTTGTTGTGAATCGAATCAGCTCCTGACTGCAAAGAGAAATTTAGGGAAAATAGATGTCATGTTTATGATATTCAGAATACGAGCTATTTTAGGTTCTGCTGCACAAATGACACATCAACTTTGTTTCAGTCATCCCATCTGACTGTCATTTCATGCTGTAGTTATTTTCATAGTTGACCTGCTTTTAAACTTGTTCTTCCTTTTTTTTTCTTTTGGTTTGTTTTTCATGTTTTTTTTCCTGAATAAATTTGTTTGTTGGCAAAAAATAAAAAGCAGTCTGCAGTAAAAACCGTTTTGAAAGGGTGTTCATTCATGCATTATTGATAAGTAAGCAAAGGGGAGTGAGGGAGCGAGAGAGCGAGAAAGAGAGAATAAAGGGGGGACACAATTCCCCAAAGCCCGAAATTTTTGCTGATATGCTTTTCACAGTCGTGCTGCGCCCACTCGACCAACACATCAGCGCTGAGATAAAACACTGATGTGTTCAGCTGCGAGGAGCAGTTACAGCTCTGACTTCTCACATTAAGTTGTCTTCAACCGAAAGCACATGTGACTTACAAAACCACAACATACAGATTTGGAAAAAGAACAGAGATGAAACAAGATTAGTTCAAACGTTCAGAGCACATTAGTCCGCCCAAAGTACAAATGCAATCAATGCTGTAGCTTCTGTGTCAGTGACATCATGATTTAAAATGATCTCATTCTGCAGGCGTTTTATATCCTCTGATAACATCCAGCTGATTAGCTATCAGCTCAGTTTCCTCATTGATAGCTTCTATTCAGTTTTATGATTGGCCAACACAAGGTTTAGGCATTTGATTGATTAACTGAAGGATTTATTGACTGGATACTAACACGTAAAGTATAAAACACTTATTTCCAACATGGTCCAAACACAACATGTTTGTCGCTCCTCTGACAAAACTGTAACACAACACTGTGTCATCTTTCTGTGAGGAGCAGTCACATGGTGTGAGTTGGTTTAGCTGTTTGTGCTGTTTATTTATTTGAAACTAGTCTAGTTATAATAATCCAGTTATTAACAGACTGCAGCTAATCACTGGATCAAGTGTTGTGCGGATGTACTTGTGTGTTTCCTATGGTTCTTTCCACATCCTGTCTCTTTCATTGTCGACAGTGTCCACTCTGCTTGGATAAACATTTACAGTTTGATGGCAAATCTGATAAAGACTCTGAATTAAGTGACTTTTCTCCTGAATCCTTCCAACCGGCTTCACACCGGCTTGTCGGTGCATCTAATTCACTGAGAGACAGGATGTTCTTTAAATTTACTTGTGAGGTTTTTGTGAGAGCCTTCAGGTAATAAAATGCAAACTAGCAAAGGAGAGAAGGGACTTTTCTGCACCGTGTCTTTATATCCTGCTCACCAATGTCAGTCCGAGCAGAAGGAGAGGAGGAGAGTTTCTTTGGCTCTCTGCTCGTACTACAAGTTGTGCCCAGTGAACATGTGTTACAAGGTGAACCCGGTCGTTGAGGCAGCTCAGCTCGCTGCGTGTGTTCTCCTCTGTGGAGGCCGCACAGTCCGTCGTTCAACGCACGTGTTGTGTTGAAACACCTGAAATATTTTCAACAGCCCAACAAGAACATCTAATGCAATAAAAAGCATAATACAACCTGCTGAGAGAATACAGCTCTCATCATGTAGTAAATACTCAGCACATAACTCTTTGGCAGACGCTTTAATGAGGCATTACATTTAACATTAGTCATTGATAGATTAGGAGGTGAGTTGAACATTATAAATGGACGTGTGAATGTGTTGCTAGAAGACGTTAAGATGCAGGAAGTGGTTTAGTCAGTCTTTGATCTGACCTTCCAGCAGCTACACAAAGATTTTACCAGCAGGAATTTCACAAAAATCCAAAGAAGAGATAAATTGAGTGTTTTATGATATTACAGATTTTATTTGTGTAATCATTTGCTGAAATTTTGCAGCTTATTATTTTCATATAATATTGAATTTCTATGTGCTGCCTGGGCACATTATTGATCTTTTATTTTTAAATTACACCATGCACTGTGTCGCTCCAGAGAGATGAACGTGCAGCAGGGGGAAGCCCAAATAAGGGTGTAGGGTCCAGAGAGGCTTAGTCAGATACCACTAGTGGCAGATTGGCTGAGTGGGCGCATGCATGACAGAGTAGGAAGTCATCTCTTAAGTCCCTGTGTCCTAAGTCTCTGTGCCAAGGTTTCACACTGCCAAAGCTCAGGCTGTGATCAGGAGCCTGCAGAACCACCACCACCACCTCGGCAGAGATCTGCTCTGTCCTCCACGCTTTAATAATGGCTACTTTCCTGCAGTAATGCTGAGTTTCAGGAGGCAGTTATTTCCGTCGGAGCTGTGAGACTCACAGACCACAAGTGTTTCCATCTTGTGTGTGTGTCAGAGCAGGTAGTTTTATTGGAACTAGGATTTATGAGATGCAATTTTTTTCTGTTGTGAATTAATAAAAATGAAAAATTAAATCCTTCCTTTTCCTGCAGAAGTCATAACAGCAGACTGGTGCAGGCGGCTCCCAGTGGAGACAGTAACACAGATGCTTCTGACACCATAATGTGTGAGATGACAGCGCCTCAGCTGCACAGGCGCACAGTCCCGCTCCATCGATTTTAATTCCAGTTCTCCGTCCTCTCCCTGTCCAAACAGGGGGAAGATGAAATACTGCATGGTGGCTGCTATTGCATCTGACCCTGAGGAACAGGGCCAGATAAAGCCATGGATTACAGTGGTTTCAACATCTCAGCAAAATTCCTGTTCATTCACAATCCTGTTGTCACTGCTACCTGTGCAGGTGAGGCAGGAAACCAGCTAAAGATTAACTGTTTCCCTGCAACCTGTTAATGGCCATCACGGGTCATGTGACCGCAGCTGTGGAGGGAAACATAATAGCTTTCACGGGGAGCAGGGCAGCGCAGAGGTCAGCGACCTTTTCAGCAGATTTGGATGCCTCATCATTTTTAGTGACAGGAAGCAGGTGTACAACTGTTTGTTGCTCACATTTTTGTGGTTGATTAATAACGAATCACATGACTGTGTGAGGAACTGTTTGCATTAGAAACAAAGCACTGCAGATATGTTAAAGAATCACCGTGACTGCTGTTGTTTGCAGGAGCAGAACCGCTCTGTTGAAAGATAAAAAGTAAAACCTGCTGTGAAATTCATTCTGTTTTTGGTAGCCTCAGTTTTTACATTCAAACACCTTGAGGGTAGAACATGATACACTGATCGGAGGCAGGTGATGTCGCTCCATCTTTGTCCTTGCTGTGCCAGAGTGAACGTTGTGCATGAGAGAGGAAGGCTGAGCCGGAGGGAAAGAGGAGAGGAGGATGAGGGGGACAGTAAAAGACAGAGAACAAGCATTTCCCCGTGTCTTCGCTCATTGTTCTCATGTGGAAATCCAAGCGTTGAATAATTCATCGCCTGTGGGAGGTGAATAATGAATATGTGCAAGTGATTAAAGGAAACATGCTGATGAGCTAGAACGAGATAGAGAGAGAGAAAGAGAGAGAGAGAGAGAGAGAGAGAGAGAGAGAGAGAGAGAGAGAGAGAGGAGGGCTTCCCCCGCTGAGTGATATCTCACCTGCTCCACCAACAGAAAAAAACAAAAGAACTCCAGTAGAGGAGCTAAAATAGCACACATACATTTCATTGAGTACAAAGTGTTCACCCTGCACTGTGAGCTGGATTTTGCTGCTTGCAAACACAACATAACACACATCCACGTGTTTCTCCTTGATGCATGTTTTTTCTTCCAGCGCCCGCTGAATTCCATAAAACTGTGTAAATGCGGTGAAAAGGAGAATCCATGTTTAAAGATGGTGAATAATAAATGGCTGCAGCATCACGCAGAGCTGTGTCTGCACGCTGGGGTTTCCTGTACAGGAAGGGTTGGGAGGAGAGCTGGTGCATCTGGGGTTTAGCTCTTTCTCCCTTAAACTCTCTCTGTTTCAGTGTGTGTGTGTGTGTGTGAGCATGCAAATGAGTCTCTGTGAAGCTGTGCATGTGTCTGTGCTGACACATCTGAACCCATGCATGTGTGGTTGTTTTTGCAAAACATGGGTCATTTGTTCCAGTGTTAAAAGTAACTCCTCACATCCACCCACGCAACACCCACTGTAATGCACAACTATTCTAAATATACACCTCACATGGACGTATAGGAGCAACACCCCCCCCCCCCCCCCCCCCCCCCCCCAGGCAAGACAAAAGAGCACGCTGCACATTTACTGAAGCGATGTAGGAGGGATGTACATGTGTGGTGGAGGTTATAATCTAACAGTTTCATTGTAGCCAGGGCGAAACACCAGGGAACAGCTCTGTGTGTGGAGTGCAGAGACTGTTGTACTGTTATATCAGTATTTTCGTGTATGCGAACGTGTTCAGCAGCATGGATTATGGCAGAATGAGAGGTGTGTGCGTGGCAACGCCTTGCACAGTGGAGAGAATTGATCTGTGCTTATTTAAGGCAGCGCTGAGGATTTCCCTTTTTAATGACGCCAAACAGCTGGGTGCCCATTCAGCAGGGGCAACAGAAATAAATCATATTGGCAACACACAAACACACACATGATGAAGAAACATGCAGGTGTAAAGGCTTTCAGACGTGCAATAAAGGTTAGACTGAGTGTGGTTAAATCCACCACGGCTCAGGATGAAAATAGCTCTCATGCTCACGATGTGAAAATGACTGCAGTTCATGTAAAAGGGATTTTTGAAGAAGTCTGCTTCAAATGCCGCCTGGAAAAATGTTGTGCAAAAGGGGATCAGAGGATTCAGAAGTACAATATGAATTCTCAAACAAAATGAAAATATATCAGAAAATCAATCAAATGAAAGTGAATCAAAAAAGAGACATATCATACTCATCATAAGAAATAAATGAAATTATCTATAAATAACCAAGTCAATTGCTGAATACAAAAGTAAATGAAGAGCTTTTGTCTACATTGGATTGGACATTGCTAAATGTAAATATCATTATTTATGTTGTGCTGGAGGGGATAGGCTCATGTCTGCCATCTTGAAAGTTTTAATGGCGTGTACCAGTTTCAGCTGTTGCTATCAGCCCATGGAAATGTTAGAAACAGGACCTTTTAAATCTTCTGTTTTTAGCAGCTTCAATCAGTTTTTATCTGTTTTTCACTTATGGGAAGAAATCCACAAAAAGCTGAACATCACACACATATTTGACATTTTAAAGATGTCATGGCTAACGTGTTAGCCTGTTTACACATCCAGCAGACACAGAGCTACATTAGCATTCATCTGGAGTTGTGTTTGTGGCCACATGATGAAGGTAAGTCCAACAGTCACTCTCCTCTCTGCTCAGTTTTAGTTTCCAACGACTCCTGAGGAAAACATCTCATCATCATTTTCTCTAGCTAGTTGCTAACGTTGTCCATCTGACGTTTGTTGCTAGGCAAATGGATGTTGATGTTGATGAGAGCAGTGAGATTAAATCGAAACAATTAAGTTGCAGGTCATAAAAAGATAGAAATGAACTTAAAGTTGCAAAAACGCTCTGTAGAGCTGAGCGTAACTGTACGAGCGAATCCTTTAACATTAGCCTACAAATAATCATTATTCCAACCCATTGATTGAAGTGCAGCTCCAACCTGCAGTATCTGTGTTGTTTTCTAATGTGTGTGAAGCCTGTTCTGATTGGTCCAGTCTTGACAGAGCTGAGGTTCGTGCTCCTGGTGGGGGGTCGGAGGTCAGAGTGGAGCGTCCTGGGGTCTTCAGCTGAGCAAATAAATCAGTGTTCCCTCTTTCCTTGTTTTGAATCATTAAAGCCGAAGCCCACACGTCACATTCCTTCACATGACCTGCAGGGAAACACACAACTGACTAATTAGTGATTTCACAGGACGGATTTGAATGTAGAGAAGTGTGATTTCACAGAGGGAAGGATAACGGATGAGTGCAGGTTAATAAACACCATTACAGACAAAGCTCTGTGTCATGAGCATATTTTTCACATGGGCCGTTAATCATACTTGAGCTATTTGTCACATATTCCTGTGTTCATGACATAATTTGTTATTAGAGGAGAGGTAATCCGGAGAAATTCTGATCAGTGTTTGGTTCCTACACACAATCGAACACTCAACTTCCTCTTCCTGCGTCTGAGGAGACTGAATAATAAGAGGCATGGCGCTGCAGGAGAGCCTTCACAGAGAGACAGACACAGAGGATGTCTGGACACACACACACACACACACACACACACACATTCTTCAGTTTGGAAAAGGTGCATGCCACAGACTTGAGGTCTCAGTATTCGGGAGCTTGCGTGGCAGCGGGTGTCGACACGTCTATCAGCACATTTAGATGCTGAGAATGTCCTCCTGATAGTAATCTGTATAAATATGGCTTCTTTGAGGGGAGTCTGCCCCATGTTTCCCTCTTGAGTCCAGTTTTTATGCTACGCTAATTGCTACGTAGCTCAATCAATCTTCTCATCTAATTCTCTCATTTTCTCCCTTCTTTTCATACACTTTTGGGATAACTTGGGCCAAAACACCCCTGTGAAGCAGTCGGATTCTCACATACACCTCTGCAGAGGTTGGCTTCCTGTATCGCTGCCCGTGCATTTATTGTTTCTGGCATCGATGCAGCAAACTATTTCCCAGCTCTTTCCTTGTGCTTGCAACAAGACTTAATCAGTGTTTATGATCGCATCAACACGGAGGGGTAGCTCCTCAGAAGTTGGTGCCAGCGCACTGCAGGGTTACCGGTCAGCTCCAGCATGTAGCCGGGCGACGGTCTTTGCAGAGGGGTCAGAATCATGAAGAGGGACGTGTCGCAGGCGAACTCACTACCTGTCTGGCTTGACTCAGCAGACTCATTCTCCCTCCCCGATGTATCCTGGTGCACTAAGAATGGTTCTGTGCCATGACGTGACACGGTTTTGGTTCCCATTGTCCCAGGGTGGACAAGGTGTCTCCTTTGGGAGGTTTTGTCACACAAACTGAACCTCTGCACTTTCCTGTGCTTTTTCAGCAGGCACCTCACAGTCTTCACATCAGGTCTGCTGATGGACTACACAACACGTAGACATGGATTCGCCCACAACATAAGTCCTGATAAACTCTGGGAAAGTCAGTAGGAGACATTCTCATTATGCCATGATTTAGTAAAGTGACCCCACCACCACAGGAATGTGTGTCGATTCATTCTCTGCCCAGGTTTCTGATTCAGTGACACACCCTGACAGATATTAAAAGAGACGTCGACGTGATGTCTTCAGAAAACTCCTCCGTGCAGCGGAGCACCTCAGAAGAATTCTGCTCCATTAAAAATTTTGGGCTAAGTTTGCAGAAGTTATACAAGTCTGCAGGAAGATGTCCGTGCAACACAACAGAGACACACTGGAAAGAAAGGAAAGCACAAATGGACAAAACATGCTTTTCACAATAATGGCGTTTGTTCCAGTCAAACCACGTCATATTTAAGAAAATTCAGTGGATATTATATGAAGATTCACCTAAAGTTAAACAGAAGTCACATTTACAAAGTAATTTCCCCTGAGAAACTATGCAGCTTACATGTCATATCACCAGTGTATGAAAACAGTATGAAAATAACAAATCAAGCTACAAAACGTGTAGAAAAATTCCTTGACGCAGATATGAAATCCAATCATTTGAAGACAGATCCTGCACAGGCGGAGTATGTGTTTGTCCAACCTGAACTACTTCTTCTTAAACTTAAATCAACGCTGACTTTATTTGACCAGACGACTCGCTGGTCACCACATATCTTCACCTTCAAGACGAGGAAGGAAATGTAAAGACGATGTTAGCCACAAACTAGGTCACTCTATGTATAAAGAGGGACAGATTTTTGAGGCGCATGCTCAACCTTGATCCCTCGTCATCAGCTGCCTGTACAGTCAGCGTGGCTGTATGATGTGGTCAGGCCGACATGGGGTTTAAGGCTGGAAGGTTACGGTTGAATACGCAGTGGCAGCGAAGGGGAGAGGAGAGTAACCATGAGAGAGTCGTGGCCTTGTGCGCAGGTCGCCTCCACGATAAACAAACCGCGGTGAAACATCTGGAAATGCAAAGAAGACCAGAAGATGAAGAAATTTCATCAGATTCAATTCTGTAATAAACTGCTCTAAAAAAAAGAAAATATACCGTATTTTAATTACACCACGCTGCCTGGCAGTTGTCAGTTTCACATTCGTGCAATGATCTAATTGAAGAATATGAAATCAGCAGATGATATATTGTTTTCCTTATCTCCAGTTCTCTAACTCATTCACTTCCCCCTCAACTGAAAACAAACAAGATTCTGGGTGTCTATCTCACATCCTCCCTCTTGGGTGGGTGCGTGTGATGTCACTGTCCCTCACCCCTGCACCCCCATAGAGACTCATCACCTATGTCATCCTGTGTTGGCTGAGGTCGTGACCCGGGGCCCCGCTCACACAGCGTCTCTGAGACCTGTGGGTCGGGGTCAGCAGTTCAGGTCTGTGCCGTACATCTGCAACAAAACAAACACGATGAGATGTAGACGATGTTTGGGCGGCGGGAAGATGGAAACTCTCACTCTGGTGTCATCCTCCATCGATGTACAAGCCCGCGGTGTTTGGTGATGCACGGGCAGGTCATGCTTCAGTCAGAGGCCCACGCTGATGGAGGATTTTCTTAGTCACATTATTATGAGGTTTATAAATGATTAAAAATAGCTTAGTTCGTGATTAATATGAATATTAATGCTTGGAAATATTTTGGGTTTCCAGTTTGTGAAAAATCTATTGTTATTTATTTTAAATTCGGTTCATTAATTAATCAGGAAGATCCTTCAATGAACCAATTGAGCATCCAAAATCCACCCTTCTTTCACAGCTGCAGCATTATGATGTATTATGATGATGTATTAGGGAGTGAGAAACTGTAACTCTTCACTGATGATTCACTGACATTTGTAGCTGCAGACTTGATGACTGATTATGAAAGTCATTGGGTCATTCATAAAAGGTCATTTCCCATTTTATATGTCAGTCCAGGAGTTACACAGTAAATTATAGCCGACTACATCATTAAGAAAAAGGTTCTCGTACAACAGTAATCCATCATGTCTGAGGTTTGAATGTTAAAAGCTCTTTAATAAACAGATTTTGGTCTGGATGCCACGGTTCCACATCAATAACTAAAGAGCTGCATAAGAAGACAAAGCAGGTGATGTTGGAGGTGGATTTTTAAACACCTGGCAACTCAGATGTTGATGTCTTAAGAGTGCTCATCCCTGCTAGCATCTCTGCGGCCACTGCAGTGCTCTGAGCTAAATGCTAATGTCAGAATGCCAATGACCTGATGATGCAATACATGAGAAGTTAAAGGATGATTAAAACTCATCCTGAGGAGAACAAGAATGTCTGAACCAAACTTCATGACGGTCCATCCAAATGTTGTCAAGACATTTCACTCAGATATATGAATAAATATACATGTGCACATCTCTGACTGCTCCGCCTCAGCCTTATACACCTTCTTCTTATTTACTTTTATTCTTTATTCTCATTTCTTATACCCTTTTCTCTTGATGCAAAGGTATCCTGCATTCCTCATTTTAATTTATTTGACTTATGTATTGGTATTATTTAAAGTTTAACTCTTCTTAAGTTTACAATGATGCTACTTTTCTCTCCAAAGCCCCAGAAAACACAATGTCTTGTGTTTCGTGTATAAGTGTAAATGTAACAGCTGACATGATAATAAAAGTCTTTGAATCCTTGTAATGAATTCATTAATTACAGCTCATAAATGTCTGATTAGGAAGTGGTAGAGAGCTGCCTTTTTAATGTTTTATAAGCTGATGCTGGAGAGCGCTGTGAATCATTGTTCATCACAGCTCCTGCTATCACCACTGTGTCTCTGTGGAGGTGTGTTTCTCAGTGAAGTGCACAAAACTGAAAAAAAATATTGTGATTAAATTCTAAAGAGCCCGGGGGCTGTTGTGATGAAGGAAATGAAGCGGGGAACCAGCAGCAGGTCGGCAGCTTCCCAGCTGCTGGAAAAGATCGAGACAAGGATGGAGGGTAAACACAAATGTTCCTTGTCTCACAGGCAATTAAGCTCATCTAATTAAGAATTCCATCTATAGTGAAAGTGAAATTTAATGAGCTGCTTGAGATGCCTGTGTGTAAATCGCTGTCGGCAAAGTTATTTCATCAGTGGTGGTAATAGAAGAAAAACGATGCCACAGAGCCTAACATACAACTGATGACATCATCTGAGTCAAAAGGTCCATGACACCCCCCCCACACACACACACACCCCCCCACCCCCCCACCCCCACCCCAACCTCATCAGTGGCGCCCCTGTTTTTATAAATAAACAACAACGCATTTTTTCAGCTAGTGACAAAATCTCATCCTATTCTGGAGAATAATTGACGGCAGGATGTGTGAATGATAAATATTAATAATCCAGGGGCCCGATGTTTTGAGAGCCGCTCATCTGGGAGAGAATTCAGGACCAGAAAAACCCAAACATGCCTCAACAAATGCCGACATGGCTGTGGGAAAATATTTAGATGTGACAGATTCAGGAAAAATGATAACTTTTGTCTGGTTTTAGCTGTTTACAATTTAAATCTGGTTGCTAAATAATCACTTTTAATATCTGTAGTGGATTGTTGAAACATGTATCTGTATATATATAAAATGTGTGTGAATAAAATGACAGTAAAGATCTGCAGCTTTGTCCGTCCTCCAACTGCAAGAAATGCAAACTGCAAAAAGCTTTAGTTTTACTAGAAATGATGCTCATTATATCCGGAGGTTTGTTCGGAATGATCCTCACACGTGCCACAGAATGTGTTTTTCAGTTCTGTCTTTCGTTTGTGTGAAGTTCAAAGTTCATTCTTGGCTTTGGAAATCGCAGTTAATTTTTGACTTCATGTGATCTTTTGATTATATGAAGTATCAGTTCCAACATCTGCACTTCTGTGACATCTGGACATGTCCATGTGCTGAGTACGAGTGTGTGATCTGCGGTGGACAGTAGTGAAGTACATTCTGTGCTTAAGTTTATTTTTCCAGTATCTGGACTTTTTTAGAAACTTCTGGCTTTTACTCCACTACACTTTTGTGAGATACTCTTACTTTGAAGCAGCTTTTAGTCTGTGGAATGTGGAATTTTATTTTATTTTGAAAAGGAGTGATAGACTGTTCATCACAGAGGAAAAACCACTCACAGTCAACTCCTCCACTGTCAGCCATGTTTGAACCTGTCAGTGTCCTAACGATGGAGACCTAGATAAAGAGGAAGCAGAAGATTCTTCATCGGATCTGAAGTCTGTGTTTGGAGGTTTAGAAATAAAGAAACATTCATTTAGTTTGAAATGTTTGCTGTGTTTAACACGACCACACTTCATCACTGACTTAACAAAAAAAGCCACCCAACTTGAGAAAAGTATGTCGAGGTAACGTTTATTTAAATTTGACATAAACTCTCAAACATGTCTTCAGTCTTTGTATCATATTGTACGAGCTTTGACTCTACATTCAGTCAGTCAGCAGGTTGTTTCAGAGTCATCGGGTTCTGTAAATGTGGAACAACACAACATAAAAAATTTACCTTTGAATACTTTAGTACTTTAAAATCAAATACTCCAGAACTTTAACTCAAGTAAAAATGTGACTGAACAACTTCCACTTGTATTGGAGTCACATTTGACCGGGAGGATCTGTCCTCGGACTCCAGGCCTCTGGTGATGTGATCGACAGCCCCAAATATCGTCTCCACGGTGTGAAGCTGAGCGGTAGCTGCTGGATTAAAGCAGGAGGCTTGAAGCAGAGATGAGGTGCGGACCAACCAGGTGTTTATTTTCACCCACGTGTCGTAACATATGACAAACACACACTGTGACCCACAGGAGGCGTGAGTCAACCTGCAGCTCTCTGTAATCACCCCCCACCGTTCAACAGGGGAGCCCGATCCTCATCCCACCATCAGATACAGATTAAATACACACAATTACATTAACACGATTTAATATAATGATTAACATTATTTAAAACTAATTCAAGTCTGTTATCTTGAGTTTAAATTTGAATACACTCTTCACCCCCCTCCGTCATCAAACACTCTGTGCCTCTCAGGCCCCCGGGGCCCCCAACACCTGGGAGAGGAGACACAACAGCTGAGGTACTGTAAGTGACTTATCAACATATTGTACTCAAACCTTACAGATTACAATATGCATTAATTAGTGTGAATCTAAGTGAAGCGTTTCCATTAGTCGTGTCAGAAGGAGGAATGAAGAAGAACCTCAGCTTGTAAACCAGCACTGATGAATAAAGTCAAGAGAAAAAAATAAACTTTGAACCTCCATGACGAGCGAGAAACTGCTGAAGAATACCATGTCATGTGATTGAAAGCTCCAGAACAACTGTGTTATTCATATTCATTGGTTTTAATTGGGTTTTTTTTTTTTTTGTTCAATCATATTTCATATTAACACATATACAGTATAATCCTTTACCTGGCTAAAAGGTGAATGACAGTTATGTATGAATTTTACATGTAGGTTTTCCTCTGTTTGTCCTGGTGTGTCCCTGCGTGTCCACGTGCATCCAGCCATGGTCGTACAGGAGAAAGTGCAGAGGAGCTCCACTTCTGGATGGATGCAGCAGGATGAAAAGTTCACCATCTGAATAAGTCATAAAAACACACATACTGTATATATATCCTTTTATAGCCTTTTATATATATATATATATATATATATATTTTTTTTTTTTAAAAACTATTTGAGAAAAAAAGATTGAAAGTGCAAAGTGATCGTGGTGCGTCAGGATGGGACAGAGAAGTACAGCAGAGCTGCTCTCTGAGTAAAATCACTGCTTTTAAATCTTCCAGCAGAACGTTTCCTTCTCCCCCTCCGCACATGTGCATCATACACTGAGTGTTTTACACCAGTCACTTATGCTCGAGGCTTCTGTGTCTTATTGGGTTTGCATGATCCGAGAAATCCCCCCCAATCAGCAGCCACGCAGCTATCTGATACTGACAAAAGTTGTCATCTGCACACCATCATTCAGGGCAGAATGAGGACACCCACTTGCAGCTGATCACACAGGCAAACAAACAAATGCAGCTTGGGGTATATGTGTGGAGGGGGGTGGGGGGTGGGGGGGGCTTCACCCTGTGGGGGTTCCCGCAGAATCTTTTGAAAAGTTCTCTCCACGTCTCATTCCAAATCAGCACAAAGTCAGCAGAAGCGAGGGAAAGTGAAGCCCCTTGTCCCCCTTCAGGGCTGCAGGAGAAAGGCTGAATGAACTCAAAGCAGACATCTGAGAGGATCACAGTGTCCCAGGCAGAAGCACTGACTGCCAAGAGCCACACAGACAAGAAGACTGAGTGTGTGTGTGTGTGTGTGTTTGATACGAGGTGATAAAGCCATTTGATATGTTATAATAATAGCATCATGTGTGCCTGGTTAATAACATAATGAGTGACAGTGTCATATTTCAGCCCTGCAGGATGCAATCCACCACAACATCACAAACACTTGTAGTTCATTTGACAACAGTGTTGCATGTTCATTGGTTTTCTTGTGTACACAGAAACACACACACACACACGTTGCACTTGTGTGTGTGTGATTGACTTGGCCACAGAAACAGTGAGTAATGCTACCCTCTAAATCCTGCCGATGCGTTCCCTGTGAAACCAGAGTGCTTGTCTAATTCAGCGTAAAATTGAAGAAGTTGAACACGATCTGCACAGAAGCTGCTGAACCTCATTCGTCTGACGAGGAAGCCGTTTCTCCTTTTAATGGCTCGACACCACAGCACTAATGATGACCTGCTGAAAGTCCACTAACAGGAAGAAAAAGAAAGGGAAGTCTTTGATATTTCCTCTTTCCTTCCTCTGCTGTAAAGGCGTCAGAGGTGACGGTGCCTGGTGTGCAGTTTTGGCAGCCGCTGAGCCGCTGAGCACCGGCATGGCTCCTCTGGGGAAAGGTATTGAGGTGGTGTAACAATATATGGAAGATATTTCACCAGCTTCTGGAAAGGTCGGAGGAGAGGTGACACAACTGTCCCGTTGACCTGCAGCGGGCTTTTCATTACAGCCTGCTTATCTGAGGTCAGCGTTGGAGGGGTAGAAAAAGACAGACATTTGCAAACATGAAAGAAGTGTGTGCACTGAAGATCGTGTGATAATGTTATCTGGTGAGAAAAAACAAAACAAAGACTCCTGCTCCTGCTCTACATCTCCTTTATACTATTTCAGGAATCTGGGAACTCGAATCCTAAAGATCCCAGTTTTCCCTTAAAGTCCGAATCCTTGTGAAATCAGACCTTGTGTCCGATTCTGTTTCTGACAGTTGAAATCTTCTCACCACCATCATCTTCTCATCATTTAATGGATTTACATTCAGTAATCATCCCTCTATAGTTTTCAGTGGCGTCAAATGACCTGCCTACAGGGATTCACTGGAAATAATGCAGCATGTACTCCAGTGTTGGCGTCACTGGTCACTCTCAACATATCATAGATGTATGAAGTTCCTGCTAATGCAAACCTAACACTTCCTACTGCTGCACATTCACATTAAAAACTGACAAAACACAGGGAGGCTTTTATTGTGAAGCAGTTCATCAAACATGTGTCCTCAAATCCAGATCAGCCTGTTCTTCAAATGTGTCTTAACTAATTCAGATGAATCACGCTGATCAAGTTTCATCCAGCTAATTTGTTTTTTTTTTTGCAGTTTGATGAAGGATTTTTTAATCCTGGCACAAAGTTATCCTGAATAACAGTGCACTCTTATTTTGAAATAAAATCTCTCAAAAAGCAGCTTTTATTGCATTAACATTATTCAGCCAAATCAATTCAGATTATAATCATTTAAAAAGTTTGAATGTTCTACCGACAAATTCCTATTCTAATGTGACATTAAATTAAATGTTGTGTCTCCATTGGTCTTAAAAAAGTCAGAATCTTTCAGCTGAGTTTCTGTCTTTTTGCTCACAACATCTCAAACTGCATCTGGTTTGTTTCCTTTTTATAATATTTATTTTGTTGTGCATTTTGTCATTATATGTAATATATGTAATGTATATGTATTTTTTGTGTAACTTTAGAGATTTCGCAACAAGCTGCATGTTCTCATCTGAACTGAAACTTACATTTTCATCATGAATCTAAGAAAGGAAGCAGGTTGTATTTGAAAACGACCTCATGTGTGGTGTTCACTGTAAAACGTCTTGGTAAAATCCAGATAACTGTCAATAAGTTGCACATTTAAACCAGCTTTGACAAAGCAAACAAAAATCTTGTCAAATCATCAACATAAAAATCTGGATAACTTGATTATTCACCTGCAGTTTGAAAACGGGCCTCATGCCTGAAATCTTAAGGATTCTGACTTTTAGTGAATTTAATCTGAAAAAGCAAAACAAAACAAAAACATCAGATAGGCTTTAGATAAAAGAATATATTGAATATATTCACATTTGCAGGTTTAAAATGTTTAAATGACACATGCAGATGTCATTCAGCTGCCCCTTTTTTTTATTGTCTTTTTTATAGTCTTATTTTCCAGGTGGAGCCAGCGGCAGGGAAAATCTTTTGTTCAGTTTTCTTACATCATAGTTGCTCAGCAGACCGAGACTGAGAAAACAATACTGAAAGAAAAATGCAACAAAAACTGGAAGCTAAGAGTTCCTCCTTGATAAATTGAGCTTGATTAATTAATTTCTTAGGAAACCTCCAGAGGACCGGTGTATCTCAAGATGACTCAGACCTCATATAGCAGCAAAACATCCCTGTGACGCAGGTCTGCTGAACGCTCTTTCATCCTGTGTGACCCATTTTAGATGCTGCCCACTGTTCATCTGTGGCTGGAGACTCCAGTCTGGAGCTTCATACACTCCTCTACTCAACCACACGATTACAAAGAATTCAGTTATGTACTAAATAAAGTAGCCAATAAAGCTCCACTGTTCAATATTAGCCTGTTATTATTTTTAGCTTTATTTATTTTTGCACAATTTAAAATACACAGAAAATGACAAAGAAAACAAATACAGTGTTAGTGCAAGTAATGCTGAAATATCACAGAATTATAAATATACAAACTGAACATACAAAACATAACATGACTACATAAAAATGATGAGAAACTAATAGATTCAAAATAATAAAATTAACAGCAATAATGACAGTAATATCAAAATAAGAGCAGAAAATGTGAGAATGTGATGTGTATAAGTTCAACTCCATGAGAAATATTAATGATACACGTCAGTATGAACAAAACAAATAAAACATTGATACATAATGAAGTTATAAAACAGCAGTTTAAAGGTCTGTAACGTTTGATGGAGGAACCGTTCTTTGACAAGTGGAAGAAGCCATTTCATAATTTGGATATATCTTATAAATAGAGACACATATTTGAAAAACATTGATGTCATAAATAGTAAGAACTGTATCACCCAACCCTGCGGCTCGACTGAGCTATTCAGCTCTTTTTAGCTCATTGTTTTGGTTCCATGGCGACAAATTCATCGTATTGTTCAGTCTCACCTCCTGTTTCCACCAACAGGCGTCAGAAGGAGCTTAAAATTAGCAGCTAACGTTAGCTAGACAGAAGATAAACCCAGATGTCTCTTTGTATCAGAAGATACTGAAGACTGAAACTTGGGTAAAAATAAAGTAGCCATGATATGAGGTGACACTACATCTATATGTGAGCTGACAGATGAGTCGGCTCATTGATGAATTGTTCTGCCGGTAAAAAAATATATATTTAAACTTAATTCGATAGTCCAACAATGCAACAACACCTAGTTATACGTGTGGGTGTGCAGGTGTGGCAGTTGTCAGGAGGAACGAGCCTCATGAACAGATATGTGCATGTCAAGAGCATGAACAGATTTACTGAGCATGTGTAGCACACAGCACACAGGAAACGTTCAGACACTGAAGGCTGCAGCACCATTTATTTATTTCATATCATTTCAAAATGCTAATGTCAACATATAATGTCATGCTGCTAATCCCTGTGTTATAATTATCCATCCCTGCGTTAGTGTTTGTCTGTGTGTAAGTGACACGAGGGGAGGGAGTGTTACCCGGTGACTGACGCCCTGCTCCCCTGAAGGACACGGTTAGATCAACGTGGAGCTTCGTAAAAGTTGTTTCAGAATAAACCCGGCTCCATCTGATAAGTCACACATTCAAGTGATAATTGAATAAAGTGATGTGTATTCACATCTGTTTGGACTGAGCGCGACTGATCAGAGCTCTGCACAGAAAAGTCCAAGGACATTTCCGTCTCCTGTCTCCTTGTCCTCTCATCCTGCAGTTGTCCGTCTGTCTGCATGCGTTGGCTGTCTGTGTCTCCTTCCTTCAAAAATATAAATATTGCTTCTTGAAAAGAACAAACTGTATTTTTTTTTGCCTCCGCACCAAACATTTGTTTGATGACGGACCAAAACACGTCCCTTTTTAGCCTCTTTTTTTCCCACTGTGGCTTTATTTGCATTCAAAAAGCAGCCGAGCTCTGTGACTGGGGGGTGGGTATGAGGCAGAGTGCCAGGAGTGGCTGATGGGTAGGAGGTAGGTGGGGGTGGGGGTTGTGTGTCGTGATGTACCAGCAGGCAGCAGCCCTCCACTGTCATTGTGACCGGTCAGAATGACTCATGAAATTCAATTTCACTTATAAAATGAGCATGTCTCACTTCCTCACGGCGTCCCGGTGAACAGGGCGTTCCACCGGCCAGGACAGAAACTGTGGCGCTGGCGACAAGGTGGATTCATTCTATTTACAGTCATAGATAGGTGGGTAATCAAACACCCTCATGTGTGGATTTGGGAATTTGATTGGCGACTATTGTTCATTCTCCAGTCAAATATCCTGTTCACAGCACATTCTCTGGACAGGATATGTGAACTGGCTTCAGACACACGTCTGTGGCCTCTGACACATTATTGAGAACATGTTTCTGTTTATTAGAATAACTCAGTGTCACAGAGTCAGTCATACGGCAGTAATCTGAGTTATAATTTAACCTATATAAACCTGACATGTTGAACGTTTGAGTTTCTGTTTCCCTATGTTCACTTCTGTGGGCTCATAATATGTTAATATATGTTTGCTGTTTTTAAATGTGCGTTATAAATAAAATTTGATTGGATTTGACTATAAAATTGAGTCTCCCACCTTTACCTCCTACATTCATAAGCTCTATAGCTAGGTTAAATTTACTGTGCAGTAGGCTACACTGATATATTGTGTTATTTGATTTGTGTAGGGCCTGAGTTACATGATCACGACTGACGTCTTTTTGTCAGAATAAACGGAGATCGCCTCCAACGACATCCTGGTGTTCATCCAAACACACACACACACACACACACTGACCCGTTACAGGAGGAACACGTTGAGGGGGGCATGAATGTGACCGCACGTGAAAGGAGATGAACACTGATCAGGACATGATCACAGTTCTGATCTCTCAGCACTCCTTCAGGAAAACCTGCAGCAAATCTAGTTCAGCGGGGGAATGTAGGGTCGACCTGAAGCCTGACATCAATTTTCACTTTTCACAGGACCCCTCACCCCGTGCACTGGTCTGTGCCCTGAGAACAATGCAGCCAAATTACATTGTTGTCAAAAATAGAACGACTTCACCATGTTTTCCTCTGGCTCTTTGTGAGCACTGGTACTTAAGGTACCTTTGTTTCTGTTAGAGGGGGACCGTCTGTCACCCCAGCCTGAGCCCTCTTCCTGTTGATTGACGCCACCTCAGTCCAAGTCTGCACTCAGGTCACGACGGAGCGTCACTTTCACAACAAAGGTGCCATGATATCAGCTGTGTGATTTCTTTTAATCTCTCAAAGGACAGATATTCAACAGTTTGTCCTTTTGGGAGCAAATTTACTCAGATAAGGTTTGCTTCAGGTCAACTTTTCAAATCTGTGCTGCGAGTCTCAGACAATGAAAGAACTTATCTCATCTTATCTCTCACTTATCTGTCTGTGGGCATCAGGCACCCTCAGTCCTTCACCGCTGAAAAAGACCAAAACTTGCTCCTTTTCAGAGCTGCACACCCTCAGACTTCTAGGCACCCAGGATCAGACACACACAAACACACACACACACACACACACACACACACACACACACACACACACACACAATGGTACCATCTTATCATTATTGTCCTGGAACAACAGGCCACAGGAGATCTGAGGGTTACACTGCCACGCCACTATCAGTACTGTGAGATATGAAATGTGTCAGCAGTGGATAGAATAAGGAGTTCCTTCATGGACAGACTTTAAGTATTTCTACTGCTAAAAAACACTTTTGTTTCTAGTTCATTCCCTTTGCACTCGAGCCAGAGTCAATGAATTTGTTTGTGGCCATCTTAAAGGGGAGGCTCACGTTCTTTTCAGGGCCGTCCTCACATGACCAGATTATCTTGAAGGGTTTTCTGGTCTCTGTGATTGTTGCTCCTGTTCATACTTTCATACCAGAAACCAAACTAACTGCAATTATAACTGCAGAACAACAGAAAATGTGTCCTTCATCACTCATATCATCGTCATCATCATGTTAGGACGGGATCTCTTCAGGGCCAATAATTCATTCATTCATACGTGCGGGCGTGTGAATATTGTTTTATAGGAGCCTAACAAAGAATTGACACATTCCTTAAATATTTCTGACTTTGTAAGAGGGACGTTTAATTTCTGTCGCCGTGACTCAGTCCACCTCATTGTAAAAGCTTTTATGTGTCATCTACTGTGGAGTAACTTGCCTCTAAATGCAGCTCTCGAGGGGATTTGAGGAATTGTAAACACAACTACTGACTCAAATCCTGTAGAGCTGTCGCTGTCTTCCACATCTGTCCATCCACATCTGTCCATCCACCTCTCTTATGTCTCCGTGAACTGTCCACAGACTAATCCAGATCACTCTTTTGTTTTTTGATGTTTATGTTCAGACTCTCTCGGCAGTTGGTTAAAGGTTAAGGAAAGATGGTGATGTGGTTTAACACGGAAAAAGTTCACTGTGGCTTCAGACACAAAGTGTTCATCAACATTTATTCACATGATCTTTCCCTGTGTTCCACCCTCCTGTTGTCCTCGGGTCAGATGTTTTTACATCAGAAATCTGGTTTTCTTTTTGTAAATTGCCTGAAAATAACTTGGATGCTTCCTTACTACACTTTTTGCTAATATAATTAATGATCACTATTTTCACAGAATTTTGTGTGTTTTATTCAAATTTATAGCATCTGTGGTTTTCCCAGGTCAAACTGGACCCGGCCACTACAACAGGTCACACTACTGAAAATGTTTCAGAGCAGTATCTTGACTTAACAAACGCCTGCCTGTGATAATCCATCTGATTGTAACTATAGTCAAAATAATTCAACTTCAACTCAAAAAGACGTATATTTTCATGTAAATAAGGTCTGTTGACCATAACATTAAAAAATAAAGTTATAGGCTTGTGGTAATGAGTTATTATGAAGTCGACTGAGAGGGTGTGATGCAATTATTGGGTAATAATTTTATACTTCATGTTTTATAAACAGTCAAACAGATCGGGTCAGTTTTGACCCGGAAGGACGAGACGAAGGTTGACCAACGTGCTTGTGGTGTGTAAATGTAACGACAGCAGGACTGGGGGTCTGAACCCTGGTCTCCGGTGTGGATACAAACAACAATACTTGTTTGTTGTCGCAGTTTGTTGTGCAGAGGACCAGAGTGCAGATCAGGATGCAAACCAGGCTGGATAGATAAGGACATCCCAGCTCTCTGTCAGACCGCTGTGCTCGCTTCGATCACCTCTGACCTCATCTGCAACTGCAGGCTCAGGTGTCATTGAAGGGAACACTGATGTTTCTGAACCAGGCTATCTAAACCCAGTGATTTACTCATCGCCCTGCTCTGTGAGATCAAAAGGCTTTAAGACGCTCTGCATTGTTTCTCATTATCTGTCACAGAGCTGGATGAGAACTGATATCCACCACTGTGTAGAAAAGTCAGCATATTATCCACACTGATGGGGCGTGTGCTAATGGCTGCACCGGTGTCAGTGCTGCGTTAAATAGGCTCCTAAAGATGGTAGCAATTAATCTAGTTGGCTAACAGCTAGCTAGCCCTTGTGATATAGGCTAATAATAATAATATTATAATATTAATATTGTTATTATATATTATAGTAACTTGTCCACCTGTCCACCGAGCATAAAACATGAAATATAAAATTATTACCCAATAATTGCATCACACCCTCTCAGTCCACTTCATAATAACTCATTACCACAAGCCTATAACTTTATTTTTTAATGTTATGGTCAACAGTCCTTATTTACATGAAAATATACGTCTTTTTGAGTTAAAGTTGAATTATTTTGACTATAGTTACAAACAGAGAGGTATTTGTTAAGTCAAGATGCTGCTCTGAAACATTTACTGTGACTGGACGCTGGTTTATTTGAAACATCAACAATCTCATCCACTCAGCCTGACCTGCAGCATCACCGCTCCTCCACCACACAGCCCCTAAGCTCCCACAGCAGCTCAGTACTCAAAATAATATAATAAATCATAATAAATAATATATGTTGAATAATGCTTTTAGTAGTTAGTGAGAATCCCCATTCATTTTTCATTTTTACCTTACCTTACCTTAAACTTACCTTGAGTTTTCAATCAATCCATCAAACCAAAATCAGCTGAGCTGCAAATACACTGTTAAAACAAAAAAATCCTTGAGGAACTTTTGGAGGAACCTCTTGAGGTGCTTTGAGGAACTGTCTGCCCGGTAACAGTCACCAGAATGACAAAACCCGAATACATCCAAGTTAGGTTTCTGTTTACTGTTGAGAAATCTCATCGTCTCAAATATGCACTTTATCGATGTATCACAAAAATAGCTTTCTACATTATTACTGTCCAACAAAATGCACGTTCATACACGCCCAATGTAAGAATGAACTAACCCACAAAAAAATCACAGCCTTTTACTCTAATTCCATAACATTAGATGAAATGAAATGACAAGAACGAGATTTATAATCGATACTGCTCCTCCTGGTTAATGTTAAGTGTTGCTAATTGTATGCAGTTTCTTAGTCTAATATGTTAACGTCCCTAAATACACTCATTTAGTGGAGGAAATCCACTCACATGCTTGAATGCACATGTTAATTAGATTCAGGTGTGCTGATTATCTGCAGTCTGATTCTCTACCTGTTAAAACTACGTCACAAACGCTACTTTCTGATAACTATAACTACTGAGACACTCCATGATCCAACACTGCTGTAAAAAATGGTCGATTGGAGTGAACGAGATTCTCTTTATCCAAGTCAAGTTCTCTGAGCAAACTTAAAGCACAAATGAACTCTTCTGGGTTTTAATTAAAGAGGAAATTAATGTTTGGCCACTTTTGATTGCTTCCTCCAGATCTTTATCCCTGTCAAAACAAGAGCAGAGAGGGCCATGGCTGCTGCTTCATTACCTGGCAGGAGAGGAGTTATTTTCCACCGCTGGCAGTCATAACTGGCAGACACCTCTGTGAGTTATATCACTACAGTAACTGGGTTAGCAGGTGTAGGAATTAGATTAGAGGAAAGTCACAAATATCTCTTGATGACAGCTCGGTGAGGCGCAGACATCGCAGCATCCATCAACAGGCTGCGAGGGTTTTTATTTCAAGCTAGAGACGCAGGAAGTGAGGACATCTCACAAAGAGGCAGTAAAGGTGACTGTTTGTTTTTCTCTTGCCAACATGGAGAAAGACCGGCCCAGTGACCTTTAACTCCAGCTGGCTATCTGATGGGCGGCTGCCTATGTTTCAGGGAGGGTCGCTTTCGATATGAGGATGCCTCTGGTTTCTCCCAGGGAGAATGGTGCCCTCTGTCCCAGAGACCCCTGGGACAGAGGGCATTTGAGGGGAGATTCAGGAGTTAAGGAGGTTGTATGGGTGCCGTCTGTTGACTAGCAGACCAAGGTATCACTGCCAGTTATTAAGCATCCAGCCCTTGATCCCCCCTCCCTCCTGATACTTCACTGAAGAAGCAATAGAAGCCCGAGCAGGGGAATGAACGAGAGGCTTTCATTCAAGCTTTTGTGTGAGAGGCTGCTGTCTTCCTGAGCCTGTCCATCACAATAAGCCTTTTGATTTCTTAATGACAGGGGGGGGTGGGTGGGGGGGCTAAAGAAGGGAGGAGGGGGATGAAAAATAACTTGAAAGGGGAAGAAGTTTGAAAATGCACCTGCAAACTGTGTCAGAGGCAGCTGGTCTGCTGCATTTTAGTGTGTTTGTGGGACTCCTGAAGCTTTGATAGTGAGCCGTGTCTGATACAACATTCTCCTGTTCAGTTATGTGTGTGTGTGTGTGTGTGTGTGTGTGTGTAACTCGGGCCTCTATAACATCAAGAACAAGTCAATTAGAAAAGGATTAACGGATTGGGAGCCGTGCGTGTTCTCGGGCTCTCAGGGCAGACAGAGGGGGGGGAACCCGGACAGGAGAGCGAGCGGCTCCTCTGTGCGTCTGAGCGAGCAGACGAACAACGGAGCCGACGCAGCGTGTTTTCTTAGATCAGTTTTCGCAGAGATGCGGGGGCAGGACGACGCTGAGGCCAAACGCTGCTGTGATCGCTGGTTCAAATCGCTTGGAAGCAGAAGAGACGCCCGATAAAAAGGCATGTAGGTAGTTTATTGTTCAGTTGGAACACATTCTCCATATTATTTTCAAGCATTACAACCTGACAATCTCATACACTGGAACATCATGAGTAAACTCGATTGGTCATGAACAACTTGATGCTTCATATGCGCATTCAGTACTATATAAACTTTGCAATACATAAATAACAATAACTGTGCGTCTCATATCAATATACACATTCAATACATAAATACACGTGTACAATGACACAGCATAGAAATATAACTTGATGCCTTGTGAAACAATGGAAAATACACAGATTCCTTGCTCGATCATCACAGTAACTCTTGCTGGAAAATTGCACAGATCTCTCACTAGAATACATGACGAGTCCTCCTGAATAAATGAGTGAGAACTCAGTGGGGTGTAATTCACAGTTGATAACATTCAGTGCATCCGACACCCTGTAATACAAGCCATGAACACAGTCACATGTTCTCAAGACAAGCTCACTCAACTTCACAGGTCAACGATGGGAATGGAGTGACGTTGGTGTGTGTGTGTGTGTGTGTGTGTGTGTGTGTGTGTGTGTGTGTGAATTTGGCAAGCCTTGTACATGTAGCTCAGAATAATAAACATCTGGAACATCGAGACATGCGTATCCATGCGCGTGTTTGAGAGAAATAGTGGCGCTGGTTTGAAAAGAGAAGTGACACCGTAGCTGCTGGTTGATTCTGAAAAGTGTTGCCGTCTCCTCGCGCTGCTGATGCTCCTTCTTCCCTGAGCCGTCACTCACTTTGTGATCCACTATTAGCATTAGCATCTCTGAAGTTTCATCTTTCTCGTCTCCGGTGTCAGTCGCTTCTGACTCCGGGAGGAAAGAGGCTGCGGCTCTGCTCTCGGAGCCGCACGCCTCCCTCCCTTTTCCGAACCAACTGCTGATAGAGTGGCTGCCAGGGGTTCACCTGAAGGCCGCGCCGTGTGCTGCTGGACTTTGAGAGAAAAGCCAAACTGCTGACTCCTTTGACCGCTGGCTTTGAAATGGAGCCTGTTTTTATGACTCAGTTCTGTTATTAATAGCTCCACGCTGTTCACATGCCCCATTGAGAACAAACACATCACGTGCCGGGTCATGGGCCTGGCAGCGGCGCTCAGAGCGCAAACCATCGGCAACTCACTCTGACATTAGTGGAGACTAAATTTACCTGACATTGGACAAGGTGGGTGAGGTTTGGAGTGATGTGTGTGAAGTGTGTGTGCGTGCGTGCTGGTGTTTATTAGATAATACTGTGAAAAATTGGGGCATGTCTAAAGGGTCTAGTGATGAATTCAGCTGTCACTTTGAGTGCTTGGTTCCTGCTTTATGGCACATTCATAAAGTTGAATTAAGACCTACTTCTTCAATACGCATGCATGAATGCTGATCAAACCCTCACGGCGCCTTTCGTAAGGCGTTTCTTGAACGCCTTTGTCATCTGCGTCGTAAGGGAAGAACACCAGGTGAGTCGTGCCTGCACTACGATGTCGACGATCATCTTAGCGACCATGCAATGACGAAGTTACAAACCGGGGGTTCAGCTGAAGAGTGATGCAGAACTTATTGTGTTCATGGACGTTGCAGTGCAGCACGGGATGCTTCGCTCTAGTTGGGTTGGGACAGTCCCAACGCCGCGGCCATGGCTGCAGCAAGGAGGGCGGAGCTGGCCAGGATCAACGCACTTCCCGACCGGAACACTTGCCGGCCGTTCAGGGGCTGGACCGGCCTGAAAGTGCCCACCATCGGCTTTCCATCGTGGAACTTGAGGTCGGAAAACGCCTTCAGCTGCAGGAACGCAGGTAAATACAAAGTTAGTTTCCTTGAGGTGAGCAGCTCAAAGACGAGATATTTAAAAAAAATAATAATAATAATAAAAAAGCACAATTCACTTGTAACCCTTTAAATGTTCGGGTCCTTTATCCTAACCTGTTCCATGCTCAGAGGGATGGGATTCTCAAACAAAGTCCAGATCACAGCCTCGGTGCAGCCGGGGGTGGTCAGAGAGCCCTTGTAGCGGTAGAAGGAGGTCAGATTCTGCTCAGACGGGATCAGCTGTGTCAGGGAGACTTCAGAAAAAGACGTGTTGGCATCTGAAAACAGAAAAAGCCACAGGTGAAACGTCAGCAACAATATCACGCGGCCGTGTTTTCCCCTTACTTATATTGAGCTTAGACCTACTTGTAGCCTTGATTTTTTGCAGAGCGTTGATGATGGGCTCGTACTTTCGGTTTCCACTGTTGGATCTCTGCAAATGGAAAAGAGAAAAAAACATTTCAGCACTTTCTTTTCAGCTTGAGCTCTGTTGTATAATTGTGCTGTTAGTTGGATTTCAGCAGCACAGAATCAAAAATGGTTACCTCATAGAAAAACCCAAGGACTGCAACTCCTTCTGGGTCTGATAGTGCTGTTGTCAGATCAGTGTAATCCTGCTTCATGTGAACAATGTGCAGCTGTTGATAAAATATCACCAAAGATGAGTCAACTTATGTTTCACAAAATGATAAAAATGATCAAATTATCAACACAAAGACTGAACCCATCAATACATTGATCAAATGAATAAGTATTGTCTGTGCATCCAATACCTGATAAAGCTTGTTTGTCTGTCTATAGGCGCCATTGTTTTCTGGAAAACTCATCAGTGAGCCACACTGTTACACTGACCGACATGTTTCTTCATTATAATGAACATGTGCACTGTAGTTTGTTTTGAGTCACTCCTCTCTAAGCCGTCCTTCTGCCATAAATACTCACTAACGTGTCAAATCCGCTGCTGAAAATAGTCCCCGACAAATACACCATTTACTGCTGTTTGAGTAACATTTGCTTTAACTACGGTGTCCAGTTGTTTTAACACAGTGTTGAGGCTTTTTCTAAAAATGAAAGTATATATTTGTGATTTACATCTTCAGTGGGAACAATTGGGGTTGAGCTGAGAGGTGGCTGCAGGATATTCACATACGTGTTGGAAAAGTTTATTTTATAAAGAAAAATCAGCCATTTTTTTGATTTGATAACTGAAATTATTGTTGCGTTACTGTTTCTTACAGTAAATGAAAAACATGATTTAAAGCTTCTACTTTATATTTGTCTATTTGATGTCTTTAGTGTTACAGACCTTCCCTCCATGTGATCCAGATCAGCATATCAGTAATTTCTCACAGTGACACTTCACCATGTTAGTGTAATGAGTTTAACATACCTCCATGGGATACTGCTCTCCATCGATGGTATGTTCGGAGCCAGGCCCTCCATTAGTGCCCCAGTGGAGGTGGAACTGAACGGCCTTGTAGGTGGTCGGCAGGCCTCCACCTGAGATGGTGCTGACATGAGGAACTCCTACCTGAACTGGTGGACACACACACACACACACACACACACATCAGACGTAAAGAGTTAAAACAACAGCTTCAAATCACCAGTGGCTGTTGGATGTTTAACAGAAAATCCACTCACCAGAGTGTCCGTTGTTCTTGATTGTGCCTTTAAAGATCTGCTGGTAGTTTGTGAACTGGAAAGGCGTCAGACGCTCATCTTTCAAAGCCTTCCTGGTGACGACGTTGATGGGCGACTGGGATTTTCCTGCACAGGCGTTGTTGGCGTGGTTCCACTTCTCTGGTGCTATAACAAGAAGACACCAGTTGGACTGATTGCTTTCTGTTCAAGGGCCTCTGATAAATTTCCTTCTGGTTTTAGACTCAAGTTTATCCTGTAGAACTTACTTTGGCTTTTCTTACAGACAGCAAGATGATTTGATCTCTCTGAGAGTGAGTGTATGACTGTAAATCCTCAATTACACAATTCACACATGGAGCACCACAGGGATCAGTACTGGTTCCTTTACAATTCTTCATGTACATGTTACAGCTGATGCTGGTGATTCTCAGATCTACGTGATCTTCAATTCAAGTGATATGATGCAACTCAGCGAACTACAGTGCGCTTGTACACATGAACGGGTTCTCTCAGACATTCCTTTAGTTACACTGCCACAGATTAAAAGTTATTAGCATCACACTTCAGTTGTCCTTGTCTTCAAACGTTAAGCCTCATTGCACAAATCTGTGTCACATTTCATAACACGCTTAACTTTGATCACGATGTTAACTTTGCTGTTCAATCGCGACTATTTAACTTCTTCAAAACATTCTCAAAATCTGAACTTGGAATATACTCCATGCTTTTATTACGTCCCGATTAGATTACTGTAAACGTATATATTCCTGTCTGAGTGGGTGCAACCTATCCAGACTTCAGCTGGTTCAGCTGAAGGTTGCATCAGCAAAACTACACACAGGATAGAAGAACATCTATAAATCAGAGGAGACCAGGCTTAATATCACTTTTCATGTTATTCTGTGCTTCTCCTCTTTTAAGTTGCTCCTTATTTTGATTTGAACATATGCATGTTAGTCACTTTAAATCTGTTGGTTTTGTCTTTTGTGAAGCATTTTGAATAAAGTTATTATTATTCTATTTTAAAGAAAATGTTACACCCTGTGTTATTAAATAAACTTACTGTTGCACTGATGATCACAGGTAAACTGGGTCTGATAGCACCAATCTGAAACACAGAGAGTAAAAGGTTTTCATTGACAAAGTACTGACAGTCATGGAGCGCTGTCAACAGTAAATAAAGATCTCACACACACACGCACGCACACACACACACTGACAAACACACGCGTGTTTGTGTGGCTGGCAACCATTCAGCTAGATTTTATGTGTATTTACAAATGTACCATTTTATTAATAGTTTATTATTTTTTTCATTTCTGCAAACAGTGAATTGTTCTCCCAGAGGTTTAAGTCAACACCACAGAGAAAGCCCTAACACACAGGAACTGTCTTCCTTTTCACAACACGCTGGTGTTTGTGCTTTATCTTTCCGTGCTATCAGAATAAACACAGAGCCAATCTTTTGCATCAGCGAAGTCCCGTTCTCACATGTTTGTCTGAGGGTTTATTAATATTTCACAATTGGTTTGCATGTTTCCACCCCATACTCAGAGACAAATATCTGCAGCTATCTCTCAAATCAAATATTTATGAAAAACACACATACCATTGAAAAAATACGGGGTGGGTCGCCTGCTCTGTTATTAGAACTGTATGAGGACCTCTCCTGGTGTTTGTGAAGGAAGTCAGTGCTTGCTTTCTTTGCCATGTTGGTAAGTCTTTTCCTCCTGCTCTGGCATGATAATGGGTACTGAAAATAAACGAAGCAGGGGGGCAAACATTTGCAGGGGGGGTGGGTGGGTTTCAGATTGTATCCACTGGTGCCATCACGCTGGTCCCAGTAAATAAAATGACGTTTCCTTTTTGTATTTATTTATTAATGCAGTTTTGTTGCAGGACGTCCGTGTGTGTGAGTAGAGCATGAGCAAGCAGAAGAGAAAAACGAGCGACTCTCTGTCACTGCAGTCTGATGCTGAGGGTATGAAAGGATTAGGATCAATTTCAATCCTTGACTCTGATTTGTAAAGTCACTTTCTGTCCTCAGAGATCTGCACTGAGGCTGCAGCTAAAATCAGCTTTATCAGAGGAACATTCAGGACGTCGTGTGAGTCCTCCAGACATGAGATTCATCCGTTACATCTGTTATCTGTGATAATGATATAATGATGTCAGTCATCACTCGTGACCTTGATGATCATATGTGACAAAATCCCTCACAGTAAAAGTATTAATTTTAATTAAAAATTTTAAATACTTCACTAGAGTGTTTCCATTTAATGCCACTTTATACTTCAACTCCACAGTGATTCAGACGGAAAATATTGAACCTTTCAATTTATTCCTCAGCTACAGTTACTTGTTACTAAATGAAGATTTTCCATATAAAGCATGTGATCAGCTTATAGAGTATGATGTAGTGTTTTAAACTCTATAATCTGACAGTATTATAAAGTGTATAGTAATAATAATAGTAATAATAGTTTCACCTCCACCAACTACAACAGTATAAACAGAAGAAATAAATTATAACATGATCTATTCTTGTGCACTTTTACTTTTAATAATACTTACTTTTTTAAAGAATATTTTTATAATAATACAGGACTTTTATTTGTATGAGTATTTTTACAGTGTTGGTAGTTTTACTTCTGTAAAGAATCTGAAAACTTCCTCCCTCACAGTCAGTGAGTAGAAATATCTTTTTTTTTATGGCTCACAGTCGCGTGTCCTCATCTCAGCCAATCAGATTTCTGTCCGCGAAGTTCTTGACCAGTCGACGCTTGTCTTTGATCTTTTGAGCGAACGAACAATATGAATGAGTTTCGATTGATCTCTGTGGACACAGTGAGGAAACGGCCAACAGGAAAACAAAAGGCAGCGAGAGGAAAACAAATATGCCACGCCCACACCCGCCGGCACGTCGACCAGAGCTGGAAACGTAAAGTGAATGCACGCTGACGCGGGAACGGAGCTTTTCATGCCATTGTGTTGAGTGCACCATGTAGAGCTAGACATAAACTGAGCAGCAGCTCACACACACACGGATTAAAGGGAGAGGGCAGAGAGAGACTCTGCCAGGCCCCGGACCCCCCCCCAAAGTCCCCCTCACGTGCCAGAACTGTCTCCAACTTTAAGATGGAGCGTCGAGGGAGAGATTCAGGGCCCCCAAGGAAATCAGGGTGTCATTATTTGGGGCCAATGCATTCACAACACAGAACAGAGAGGATCATGTTTCCCGCCCTCGCTGCAGACACACTGCACGTGTTTTCTCTCATGCGCTCTCCCGGGACAAACTTTTATCCCCCCGTGCGTCCAGCTGCGGGTCCTCGGCCGCGAGAGCGCGAGCGCGGGCGCATCCCGCTGCTCTGACACAGCTCTGAGCATAGATACCTTAACTCTTAATGACGGAACAGACACTGAAAATAGACAGTAACCTTCCCCTGGATGCCACAAACATGATCTAATTAACTGGAGGAGAGTTATTGATGTGTTTCAGAGCTTTTAATTAGAAGTTTAGTGGCATCTTCCCTCAGAATGACAAACTAATGGGCCGCGATCCAAACATCATTTATCCTGCTCTGTTCATTACTGTCTCTTTAAGGACTTAATTGGACTCTACGGTTTTTCCGGGTGGCATAAAAAATACTATAAAGCCAAATATGATCCCAACTTAAAGACAGATAGAAAAGGTGCACGTGGAGGTGATGAGAAAAACAAATGAGAGGTGCGTTGGTGACTAATGACTGATCACACTGACCAAAATAGCCTTGTCATTTATTCAGTAATCATGGTCGCTGCTAATTTACTCCATTACAATGTTGGTGCCAAACCGCGGGGCTTTTAATGTGAAATTAACGCCTCGGAATTAGCCGCTGAGCATTTGGAGACATTGGCGCTGCGCAGCTTGACGCGTCTCTCTGCGGCAGCGAGGACGCAAACGTCTGTCATTGGCTTGGAGCGCAGATCTGAGCAGGTGCAAGAGAGAGAGAGAGAGAGAGAGACTGACTCAGCTCGGTGTGATCCGGCTGCTTCAGTTTTTATTGGCCCCGCAGATACAGGATCTCTGAATCCCATCATGCCCCTGCGCGCGGAGCTCGGTTTGGGTGCAAGGTGCAGATGAGCCTGTCTGACACTCGAAGCCCGGTGCCTCACCAGTGTGATGGACAGGGCAGGTGGACAGCTTCACGGAGGCGGTTTGGGCGCGGGATACTGTGGCTCTTCACTCCGTCTTTTTTTATTTATTTATTTTTTACCTCTCCCGCATTTCTACGTCTATTCTGGGATTTCTATCTTTTTAGATTCTTGGGATTCCGCTATTGATCAACTTTCTAACTGAATAAAGTGACCGGCACGGCTGGAAAAAACCTGGTAAAAAGCAACTTCACCCCACTGGTCTCACTGAGAAGCTTCCTGATGTTTTAATTTATTCAATGTTGTTTATTTTTCCAAGCAATTAAATATCGAACATTAATTCAGATATTAGTGATCAATAAATTGCGTGCTTACATGTAAAATAACGTCACACATTTTGATCAGAGAGAAGAAAGACATGAGAAATAGATATTATTATTTATAGATATTAAAAGACAGGATGATTCTTTTTATTTCCAGAAAATATTAATTAATATTAGAAAATAAAAATCTCCTGATTCAGGTAATTACCCCGGTTACATCTGCTGCCTATATTTGGGACCTGTACAAAGGCTATAGATACATTAAAATAAATAAATATATTTATTATCATTATTATCATCATTATTTTAATTATTATTATTAATAGATATTTTCCAATAATGAATGAAAACACACTCACCCCCTGCTCCTGTGCACGCGGTCCAGAAGGATGTGAGGAGAACGGGCAGGATGAGCTGCTGCATCTTGGATCGTCTCTGTCTCAGTGAGTGAAGGCAACAACACAATGACTTGTTTTTTCCCAATGTGGTCGCATTCTTGCAGGGGGTCTTATACTTATCTATCAGCATACCCCGACAGGAAAGGAAGAGTGGCCCCTCCCCCCTCGGGCATCGCCTCCAATAAAGCTCTCCACTGATAAGAGCTCCAACAGGAGGGGGGAGGTGGGGCCCCATCAATGGGCTCCTGGTGTGCAGGAGCCAAATCTAATTCGATCATTACCATCATGGTGTCGATAGGCGAACACTTCCTGATGGTGTGAGTGGGAGCTGTGGCACAGGGGGAAATCAGATGGAGTTAATGATCAATGGGGGGGGGGGGGGGGGAATTGCTCCACAGGTAATCCAAGGTGGCCCCCAGGAGGTTAAAGAGAGCGACGAGAGAGGGATATTATGATTAGTGGACTGTAAACCTGGTGATCTTCATTTACATGTGAGATTAGAAAAATCAGTCAGTGCCATTACATCACATCACATCACATCACATTACAGAGTCTGTATATAAAAACAACATGTGAGTGAAGGTGGAGCTGATTATGACTAATTCATGTACAGAGGAGTTAATCTATAATAATGCTTCATATTATATAAAACGAACCTGTGTTTTATTTTGAAAGGTAACTACAACTGTTAAATGGATGCAGTAAAGAAAGAGAGAGACATATTTAAGAAATATTTAGTATCTTATAGGAATAAGAATTCAAAATAAAGTTTTGTGGGTTTAAACACACACACACACACACACACACACACACAGATATCAGGTGAAATTTTTAATAGGGTTTATTTTCCAGCCCAGTTCACCTTGTCCAGTCAGTGCAAAGCTTTGCAAAAAAAAAAAGTCAAAATCTTTCCTGAACTTTTCCACTGAAAAGTTGGAGCAGTGTAGTTGGAGCAGGTGGAGGCCCAGAATACCCTCGGTCTGAATTATTGATCATGCTGAGTGAGTACAGTGAGGGACACTGGCAGGAGTTTTTCCTATAAAAACATGAATCAGCTTGCGTTGCTCTTCTTGAAGCAGCAATCTGAAAGTCTGAAAAACTGCAGCTGGGCATGATGGTGTGTTAAAGTCTTGTCTTTGTATAGACTGTGTGTGTGTGTGTGTGTGTGTGTGTGGCATTGGAGTGTGAGTTACACTTTCACCCCCTTTTATTTTCCTAAATAAATGTCACCTTCAACACTGTTCAGAAAGGAAACGACTGTTGATTCATTTTACAGTGGAACTTTAGTCTTTCATCACCAGAGAACAGGAAGAAATGAAATGATTCATAACAATGAAAATTATGCAACACTCTCTTGATTTGATTGGCTGAAAGTGCTGGGCTTGTTGCAGAAGTACTGTCCTGTGTTCTTCATGATGGAAAAGCTCCATCTGGTGGACAAATGGAAGAACTTCATGTGTTTCCCCGGGCTGGAACAAGTATTCAGATGGTCTCATTAAAACCTTATTTTAACCAATAACACGGGTGGTGAAAAGTCCAGTATTTACCTCTGAAATATAGTCAACTAAAAGCATAAAGTAGAATAAATTTGAAATACTTAAAGTAGAAACACCTGAGTAAATGATATAAATTGTACTTGTACTTAAGTAAATGTACATAGTGTTTTCCTTGTCTGGTTTTCAGAAACCTCAGCCAAATAATTCAGAACACAAAATCACCAACACAGAGTATCTGGATTCAAAATATAAGAGTCTAAATAATAAACAAACAGTTAAATAATAATAAATAATCCACTGGAGGATTTGATTTGAGGGCGTTTACATCAAAATCATACATGTTCACCTCTCCTGGTACTTTAGTGCTGCAGGTTGTTCCATCAGCTTTGACCTCTGTCTGTTCAGGTTGTGAGTCTTTGTTCTTGATTTCTACACAGTCTGTCTCCATTTGATCCGGTCCCTGTGATGAGACAAAATGATCCATATACCTTGACACTTTGAGTTACAAGTAAATAAGCAGACAGGGAAACTGATCCATGATATAATCTTTTATTTTAACCCATGGGATTTAACTTTTACAGTGCATTTCTTTACAACAATTATTCATTAAGTGACAGGTTTTAGCCACCACTACAGATCAGATAACTATGTATGTTACATTTCTGAGCTCCTCTTAAAAGATTCTGACTTCATGAACACCTTGTGATAAAATCCCAAATATTAGTTGAAGGAAACCAGACAGGTTAAAGGACCAGTGTGTCGGGTTCAGGAGGATCTATTCAAATGGAATATAATATTCATTATTATGTTTTAATTAGTGTATAATCACCTGAAACTAACAATCGTCATGTTTTCATTAGCCTTGAATGAGCCCTTCATATCTACACAAGGAGCAGGTCGCCTTCCACGGAGCCCGGCCATGTTTCTACAGCAGCCCAGAATGGACAAACCAAACTCTGGCTCTAGAGAGGGCTTTTTGCATTTTTACGCCACCGTAGTTTCTCCTATGCACTTGGAAAAGGAGGGGTGGGTGGTGGTGGTGTTTAGTTGGCTGCAATCTGCAACCCCGCCACTAGATGCCACTAAATCCTCCACACTGGCCCTTTAACTAACTCAGCGACATCCGATCGCCGACTGAAATGGTTAGCCTCAATATCAAACTGAACCACTTGTTAATCTTTAGTTGTCTCAGTGTTATTAAGCAGCTAACTATCTGTACCATTAAAACATACAGAGAGGTGGCCAATTAGAAACCTGCTGCCATCCATAAGAAAGAAAAAGGCTTTAAAAATAGACAAAACAAAATATGGCACTATTGTCTCAAGGAACAACCAGTAGACACAAACACATTTTTCAAAGGGGACTGTCGCCAAACGCCCCCAAACAGAACAAGAAACTCCAAGCACTTTGTTCAGTCTTTTCCCGAGCAGTCTCCACTGCCAGCTCCGAGGAGTTGTCGTCAGTCAGATGGACATCAAGCTTTAAAGTGGACATTAAGCCTCATTCTCAAGCGTCTCAGCAGAAAAAACCTTGAGGAAATTCTCTCTTCTCACATCACAGAATACCAACAGTACCTTCAGTTGACTTTTACTCACGAGAAGGAGACGTCACAGAAATCTGCAGTCTCTCGTCATCATCATCATCATCATCATCATCATCAGCACGTTCTCTTCCTCCTGACATGTCAAGCACACATCCCACAAAACAAACAACGCGCAGCATTGCATCGGTCTGTCCGTACACATCCCCCAGAACGTCTAATGTTGCAACATAGCTATACTGGAGAAAAGCATTGATAAAGACAGAACCACATTGACTGTGCATATACATAATTTTGAAAACACATTGCAGCAATGAACACATATACAACCCACCAAATGCACAAGAACATAAACTCGATCCAGTTACCCATTACATATTACATTCAGGCCTCTAAGAAAAAAGATGCGATGGCAGAGTAAACAGCAGATTTCTCCCTTTTGCTCAAGTTTGGTCTCAAATTCCCTCAAAAACACAACAGCTAGTAGTGCACAAAATAAGAATACAAAATTAGACTTTTAAATACTGTAGCAGCAATTCCTTTCTTTTGAAGTTGAAAGCCTCCAATAGTACAGGTAAAGGCTTTGGAGTTCCCGACACGTGGAAGGGTGAGCGATTGTCCTCTGAAGTGCGAGACAGTGTCTGTAAGGAGGGTGCAGGTGTTTGGTACTAAAGGTGGGTGGACAGGTTGGAGATGTGTCTCGGACAGGGCACTGCTCGAGGACCGAGCCGCGTGGAGGCAGCAGGACGCTGCGGCGCTCCGGGCTGAAAATGTCTTTGAACAGAAGGGGTTTGTTCTGTAGGAAAAACCTCCTCCGCTGACACGCCTCCATCTCAGACGTTCCCGTTCCTCTTCGCCACCTCCCAGACAGTCTCACAGTGCAAAGCGAGCCTCCCAAAGGGTAACAATTCCTCCTCATATTCACCCCCTCCTGCAGCCAAAACCACAGCAGGATGGGGTTTCAACGCAGCGCTCAGCTCATCCGTCCAAAACGAGCAGGACAGAGCCGAGGCGGGCCAAACTACACAACGCTTCTCTCAGCTGGAGGCTGTGGCGATGGCCTTCTTGAGCTGCTGGCAGCGGATCTCGCGGGTGCGGGACTCCAGGAGCAGGTCGTGGCAGGTGTTGCAGACCAGCACCGGGTCGTACAGCTGCTGGTCTGGGATGGGCAGCTTCAGATGACAACAGTCTTTACAGAACACATTGCCACAGTTCCTGAAAACAGAAAGTTCAGATCATTTTTTTAGATAGATGAATAAAGAAAAACTGCAGCGTTACAGCAGCAACTTCACATAAATCACAAACACAAATGAGGTGGTTGAGAAACAAATGCAAATAAAGATCCAGTTACATCTAAAATAGAATGAAATAAAACCTGAGAATAGAGACTAGTTAGATAGGACTCTAATGTGTGCTGAATATATATTGTATAATTATAGAATTATCTTCTAACATACATATTAAGTTAAATAGACATTGCTTAAAGTACTTTTACATGATAACAGCTCTGCACTAATAAATGACTCTTCCTGTTTAAGGGGTCATTTTAAAGCAGTGTGTTGTAATGGACAGGACTTTATATGATGACTTAAAAAAACAAAAAAACAATCCTCGTCTTAAATATTCAAATCACTTACTGGTTTGTAATAAATGTCAAATACCAAATCTGTGATTTCAGGTACAGATTTAATACATTTCAAGAACCAAGATGCTTGGTGCATGAAAGTGGAGCAAGGTCAACAGTCCCAGTCAAAAAAGGCATAAACATACTCAAAGGTGAAAACGGCAAGAAACTATTTGTGCTGAAAGACTAAGAATAGTTTCAGGTGTGATCACACAGCGCTGCATGTGGCTGTATCGTTTTCCTGTTGTTTTACAACAGTTCTCTTCGCTTGAGACTGGGACTATATCTGTCTATCTAAAGCTGTTGTACTGTCGTCCTGGTGCAAAACATAGTCTCGATCTTAATATCAGTGTCGTGGTGTGTTCCAGCTCTCGGCTGAGATTTGTGGCGCGTGACGGTGATGCCGTCATCCCTGGTACAGACAAAATGTTTCCAGACACTGGCTGCTGATGTCACTGTTTAAATACAGTTAACAGCCTGTGAGTGAACCACAGGACTGATTCTGTTTGATCATTTTATTTAACTTTTACATCTGCTGTGTTTCAAACGGTCACACATACAGGCAGCATCTAATAGATCATTACATTTGGTCCATCCCTGTATTTTCAGAGTGGAGCTCTGTCTGTGGATGTTTCATTCCTTTTTCTAATTCGGGACAACTCAGTCTCAGTTTCTCAGTGGAGCATATAAATAGCTCTCCGGCTAACCGAGGGCCTTTGATGCTGAAACCATGGGCTGAGACCAAAGCTTGGTTTATTGCCTTGAAAATACAAAGCAAAGTGTGTACTTGAATCGCAGGCTGCCACTTTGGCATCAAGAGCGCAGAGAAAAGTGTGAGACAAAAAAAGCTCCCTGCTCATTAAAAAAACAAAACAGTAGAGACTACAGAAAGAACAGTGACAGATCTCTGTCACAATAAACAAGAGGGACTTTACTGATAATCGACAGGATTTGATTATCAGAATCGAGCTGGTTACAAATCGAATGTTTCTCAGATTGTCATTAAAGGACCAGGTTTTTTACTTTTTTACCTGTTCGTCAAAAAAAACCAAAAAACGAGACAAATTGTTATTTTGGGTTGTGGTAACCTGTGATGACATCATACATTTTTAAACTACGTATTTACAATAAGAAGAAGTAATCAATAAATTAATAGTAGAAATAATCTAATAATAATAAGAATCTCAAACATCCCACAACAACAGTCCTGATCACATGAGGAAATGATGAAAGCAGCTGCTCTCAGTGTTTATGCAGCTGTGAATCAGAAGATGCATTGAGACTTTTCCTGTATTTAACATTTTAATTAGGATCTTTTTCTCTTTATAACAAACATGTACGAAAATATTTCAAATCCAGCAAAGAAACCAAAATAAACTCTTTGATATTCAACACCCGAGCTGTTTTATTAATGTAAGAAAACCACGGTGAAGCCCCACCTGCAGTGGTGACGTCTCTTGGCTATCCAGAACTCACAGTCACAGTTGAAACAATGGGAGGCCATGTGGTCGGGGACCCACCTCGTGACCTACACAGACACAGACATCTCTGTCAGAACAGTATGTGTTAATAAAGGGTGCTCAAAGCCATACAGGTGAGGAAGTGGAGACAGAGTGTATTAGAGAGACATTAAGGCTCCAAAGAAGGCTGACCTCTGTGTCCTTGCGCTCCACTCGGTCCCAGCTGCCCTCAGACAGACGGTCCTCACTGTGGGTGGACAGAGAATCCTCCTCGTTGCTGTTGTCTGACTCCCGCAGACACGTCTGACACAGAGAGAGCAAGGTGAGATCAGAGGACAGGAACATGAGAAGAGAGGACACTCCTGGAGATAATCACAACTAAATATTTACCGCAGAGAGATAAAAGCACTGAATAATATCATCACTGAAAAAACCACTCACAATGTCGTCCTCGTAGTCGATGTCTGGCTCTGAGGGAGGGGTGCCGTACTGTTTACTCTCCAGCCTCATCTGCAGCTGTCGCACCTGCTGCCGCAGCACCTCCACCTCCTGCTTGTAACCTGCCTCAATCTGCCGCAGTCTCTGCTGCACGGCGTCCATGGCCACCGGCAGCCCGTCATCATCGAGGTAAGCTGGGGCTTGGGGTGGGGGAGGGGAGCTGGAAGCAGAGGGCGAGGAGTATGACACAGGTAGGAGCTGATGGCCTGCCAGGGAGTAGCTGCTGAGGGCAGCGGCAGCAGGGCCACACACGCCGATGTAGCCGGCACTCCTTGCAGCAGACAGCCATCCAGGCTGCAGAGGGCTGCTGGGACAACACAAAGCCTCCCTGCGGCAGCACTGGGACCCGTTGGCGATGGCGAAGCCCTGGGAGCGGAGCAGCTTACTGGCGAGCCGGCGGCTCTGGTAAGTGTTGGGCTGCAAGGCCCGGGTGAAGCCAGAGTGAGCAGCACTGCTACAGGCGGACTGGACCAGACCCTGGACGCTCTCCCAGTGAGAGCCGAGCAGGGACAGGTCTGACAGCTGGCTCTGGGAGATCAGGTGGCGAGCTGCGACCTGGGTGCAGTCTACAGTTGCTGCTGCAACTGTCAGCACACGCTCTCTTCCTTTCACTACGTCTGTCCTCATGTCCTCCTTCTCCTTCTGAGGTTGGACCTCGGGCTGCGACTCAGGCTGCTCCTCAGTCTTCAGATCTTGGGTTAGATCCTGGCTCACTGTGGGGGGCGGGGTGGGGGGAAGCTCTCTCTCGTCTGTGAGAGTCTCCGTGGAGTCCTCCATGGGAAGGAGTGGTGTCAGCTGCTTAACAGCCAGCAGGCCTGCAGACTCTGGGAGGCCGTTTGCTTGGCCGTCCATGTGGCCGTTAAGCAGCGAGGTGGGTGTGGCTGCAGGTTGGGCGCCGTTGCAGGGGAGAGGTAAGCACGGCTCTGATTTATGAGTGGGTGATGTGGTGCTCTCAGCAGTCCTGTGGGGGCTCTCAGCCTCCGGTGGAGGGGGTGGGAGTGGTGGGTTTGTGATCTGAGGCAAAGCCTGTTGGAGGACAGGAGTGGGGAAAGGAGTGTGAGCGACTGTGATGTCCTTCCTGAGAGGGACAGGGGGAAGGGGCAGGGAGGGCAGGGGCTGTGTGGTGAGACAGGGCTCCTCCAGTGTGTCTTCACCGCTCTCTGTGCCTGGGACGTCCTCTGGGCTCTTGGTGGGACTCTGACGTAGAGGTTCCCCCTCAGCGCTGTCCGGTCCAGTGTCAGGTACGACCTCCTCAGAGCGGTCTGCAGGGCTTTCCTCCATGGCGGGCGAGGGCTCTATGGCAGAACGACCCTCCTGGCAGTGCTTATTGAGATTGGGGTCGCTGGATGTACGTGTCAGGGGCACCCCGTTCTCAAAAGCTGTCAGCAGGTTGTCCATGGAGCGGGTCTTGGGAAGTCTGGAAATGGGAGAAAAGGATTTGTTTTCCCATGTGCAGCATTGACAATGATACAGTTCTCTGTCTGTGGCTGTAGAGGGCAGCGTGACTCTCTGTGAACGTGAATGTTTTAATATTCATATGAATCTCTGCTCAGTGAACAGTAAGTACAGATACTGAGCAACAGATCAGAGATCAGATTTGCTTCAAACAACAACGTACCTGTCCAGGGAACGGGAGGTGAGTTCGTCTCCTGTGACATTAGGGGGGAGGTAGAGCTCCATAGAATCATCCACAGCGGTGCACGGGGAGGAGGTCGGCAGGTAAACAGCTGTCCACAGCTGCAATGCCCGAGTGTGGCAGACTGGCTGCAGCACCTGGCGGACGAACGAGTGACGGGGGAAGGTCAGCACACAGTAATGATGATACCTATGACTCGATCGGTGCTGCTCTTCCTGAGCTGTGGGTGGTGTATTATGATCACATTGATGCTTTTCTTAGACAGTGTGGATCAGAAAGGCAGAGAAAGTGGAACAGATTTAATAGAAAGCTTTAAATCTTTGATCTAAAACAGTTTGGAGATTAAAGTTGAAGCTGGAGTCGTTCTGTCCATGAATCATTAATCAGGCCACTTATTCTGCTCAGGATCTAAAAGTAGTAAGAGTACAGATCTGCTAATTCATGCTATACTCCTTAAAGGCAACCTCCAGCTGTTACTGTATTTACGTGGTGGCTCTCTACGAAGGCATGAATCATACTATCAAAACTGGTCGGTACCATATCATGACTGGGGATGTAGAGGAAGTTCTGGAAGTTCTTGTTTCCCGTGCGGAGCAGGGACCACACAGAGCAGGTGCGTTTGTAGATGTTCCTCGCCTCCCTCTCGCGAGCGTTGTTGCACAGAAACGTGCCGTAAAGACACGAGTACGTGTGCTGCACCAACTTGACCTGGACACACGGGAGACCAAACAGGAAGTCAGGTGTTTATAACAGTGATTCATATTTATTGTGATGTAATTATCACTGCTAGTTCGATATAACAGCTGACTGATGTGAAATGATGTGAATGATAATGATATCTGTTTGGCTGCAGCATTTTCAAAGCAGTGTCTCAAATATTAAATGGTATGTTTTAACATGGTTTTATGTTATGCCCATGTCTCAAACTTTTGAATTTTATTGATGAAATAGTGTCACAGGAATGGATCTAACTGTTACCAGAAAGACAGAGAGAAGTGAGAAGTGCTGTGTGACCACCCACCAGGAAGGCCTCATTGAACTCAAACAGGCAGGGGAACTGTTTGAGCAGCTGGTGAACACAGTCCAGCCACTGCAGGAAGACGGGACACTGCTCGCTCACATCGTCGGCATTCTCCTGGTGGCCACAGCGGTCCCCAAACTTATGGCCGTAGTCCAACCACTCAGTCTCTACAAGCACCTGGAAACCCTGTGGACGACACGCTAGTCGGTACTGAAGGTAGCAGTAATATAGAGCAACAGAAACTATGCTTAATACTACATTTAAAACAATGTGTCCACATGTGAATCTAGACCAAATCATCCAACACTGCGTCTAAAAAAGACAAAAACTCAAACTCTCACCTCTAATGTTCTGTAGTAGGGGTCCAGCAGGATCTTGGCAAGGGCTACGATCTGGGGTGTGCGGTCCCACCCATCTGAACAGTGCACCAGGACGGGACGGCCTTCCCTCTCCACTGCTGAACACACCAGGGTGGCTGCCTTCAACATGACTGACAGGTGCTGCAGCCAACGGGTGCTCTCGAGTGATGAAAGCCAGCTGGAAGCACAAGAGGGGACTGAGTATATAGGTACAAATCTACATAGGTACATCTGTGTGTGGTATTGCTCTGCTGCGGGGTGACGCCATAATAATAATAAAAATAATAATAATAATAATAATAATAATAAGTGTGTGTGTGTGTGTGTGTTTGTGTGTGTGTGTGTGTCCCGTGCAAACGAGGGCAGAGCAGCTCAGAGAGAAAGGTCAAACAGATCGACTTACTTTCCTGGATCTGGGATCTGACTGCAGACGGCCCTCAGCGCCTGGAAGCTGTTACGGATGGCGTGGATATTGGCCATTCCCATGAACATCACCTCACAGTTGGGGTAGTACTCTAAACACAAACACACATAAACAACTCTGATGAAGGTCACTGGACGTAAACAATATTTAGCTTGTAAGATACAACAGCGCCACACGTTCAGATGCTGGTCATAATAATCATTTACACCTTCATATGACCTTGGCAGTTAAACAGCCGACTGTAGACGTGACTGTGTGCAGTCAGTGGTGGAAGGATATCACGGTACTGTAGAGAGTGGGGCCACTGTTTACAAAAAGCAGCACTCTAGGACCGACAGGAGAATGTATTGTATTGTATTGTATGAGACCTACAGTTATATTCTCTACACTGCTATCACACCAGAACCTGCTGAAAACATTGTTAGTGTTAAAACTGCATTATGGGACCAGGGGAACAGGCAGAAAACACAACATCTGACAGAATCACCTAATAAAGCTGATATGTTGAACTTCTGAGCAAACAGTTGCCTATTTACACAAGCACCAGACGTGGAGCAACTTATATATTTACTGTCCTTTGACCTTTGTTTTTGGTCTCCACTAACGTCCAATGTTTAACTTTTTAATTGCCTGTCTGCTATCCAGTCTGAGCAGGTCGTGTGGTGCTGGTGTGCAGCGGGTCCATCAGAGAGTCTGAGCTGCCTGCTGCTGCGGTTTATGACAAGTATTATTATAGCTGTGAAGAATGAAAATGCGATAAAGAAATCTAAATTCAGATTGGCTGAATTGTTGAGGACTTTTTGAATGCTCCAACACGCTCACCTTCACATTCACAGCCTCCACCCTTGGCTCGGTTTGCCACTGCGGCGGTATATGAGCGAGCGTCTAGAATCAGAAGCTTCTGTGGCACAGTGTTGTCATCGCAGCCGGAGCCGCCTGTCAGAGAGGAGTCTGGAGACACAGGTGGGAGGACAGACAGGAGATTTTGAGGAGAGGAAGAGAAAGACGGTGAGAGAGAGGAGAGGGAGGGAATCGTGCCAGGGACACGATCAACAGAAACTAATTGTAATGACTGAAAATCAATACCTCCTGATGACAGAACTACAGTGTTGCTATTAGTAACAATCACAAATGACCAGCTTTCAACAGCCACCACAGAGAAGGACGGGTAATTACTCCGGGGTTACAACTGAACAACCTCTCTCTGCACTCGGCCAGTGTTGTCCGTGTTGTGCTGCCACGCACTTTCCAGCCTGTTGTTGTTCAGCCAGTGATCGTACTAACGCCCCTCTGAGACGTGCACGACACTCCAAAAATATACTTTGAAATTATGCATCATGTTTTAAAAATAGAAAAATAAAAACAAAACGAAAACCGAGTTTTAAAAAAGATGCACATTTGTTTTTCAGTTTGTCCTACTTCCAGTCAAGTCACATTTTTAAACCATGCGAGTCTGAATATAACGAAGTCACATTAATGGAAACTGCATGTACCTCTTCTTATACTGGAGCATGTAAACTCTGCAGGAGATATAAGCATAGATGTGATTTACTGCTAGTTAATACTCAGCTGAATAAACTGTTGATAATGGATTTGCTGAACAAACCTAATGTATGCAGGAAGAATTGAAAGTGTTGTTTTGCTTGGCATTTATGTTTAGCATTAATATCTGTTGATAGACCACAACGTTAATGATTATGTACATGATAAAAATAATTTTACAACCAGAAGTCTAACATGAGTCCACACACATAAATCAAACAACAGCTTTACCAAAATCACTATCCGAGGAGTCGGGAGCTTCCCCGCGTTGTCGGCAGGCTGGCGCTCCACAGGTGCCCTTGGCTCCACCGTCCATCTGACAGGCCTTGGCGATGGATGTGACCAGGTACTCATCATCTGTGTTCCTCCAGCCCCACCAGCTGATCTCAGGCTGGCTGCAACGGGCGATCACTGCCCCGTTCTTTTGGTGCCTGGAAGTGAAGGTCGCAGTCAGTGAGCACGAGAACACGAGGCAGGAGAACATTAGGTGTGTGTTTATGACGGTGTGTGTCGGTAAACCTGCCTGTAGACCACCACAGGGATCCTCTTCCAGGATCTGAAGGAAGCCACGCTCTCCAGCTCCTTGTCAGTGATCCATATCGGCACCAGAAGCTTCTGCGGGTAGCTGGAGCACAGCCTGTGGACGGGAAGGACAGGGAACATGACGTTACTGGAGGAGGATTAAACACAGTTTATAATGCTGCATTACACAGTCAGTCCATTCAGGATAACTGTGCAAGGAGCAAGATGAGAAAAACTAGATATAACAGCGCTTTGATGTGAAGCAAACACATTCTCCGGTCTGAGAAGAGTGTTCTGGTTTTCAGGGTCACTGCTGCATCACTAACTCTGAGCGCCAGCAGAGAGCAAATCACAACGTGCTGCTGCCGAACTCCATCTGTCTCCGGTCTCCTCCTCCTCCTCCTCTCTCATGATATTCTCTTCAATTTCTCTTCACCTGCTCACGGTCTGAGGAGGGAGGGGGAGACAGTGTGTGTGTGTGTGTGTGTGTGTGTGTGTGTGTGTGTGTGTGTGTGAGAGATGGAAAGTGAAACACTGTGCTGAGTCATGGGCCTCAGCAGGCTGCGGCTTGTTTAATTAGCCAGTTGTCCTGTGTGTCTGTCTCCCTCAGCAGGATGTGCTCTCTTGGGCCCTCCGAGCAGACTGACCTTTTTTTGTAGCATTTATCTGCCCAGACAGCAAAGGAGACGCAAGTCTGATACACAGGTACACACACAGGTACACACACACATATGCATGGTACACTGAATTAATTTCTGCTTGACTGAGTGCTACAATTTTATTTATTTGTGTGTGTGTGTTAGAGACTGGAGCTGGTGAGGGTGTTGCTGCCGCGAGAGGTCGGATGACACAAAGGCAAGTCCACACACTGACTCGAGTTGTTGGGGATATTTAAAGGAACAATCTGCTGCAAATCTATCTTTTGGGTATTAAATATTCATGAGCCTGTAAGAGGACTCAGGAAAAACTGTCGAGTCATTTATGGAGCATGGCAGCTGTAGTCAGCCTGGATTCACAGCAGTTACAATAGATACCAACGGTAAATCAGACTCGCAGCAGAAATGCATCAAAACATCCAAAGAAACTTCAATGTCAAACTGAGGATTGTCTGAAACATACTGAGCGTATGGATTATTGACTGACTGTTTGTGACTCTGGGTGACCACTGGAACCTAACCTCACTGCTGTGAATCTACACCAAGGGTTTCACAGTGTGACACTGTGGGCTCCCCCTCAGACGAAACTGAGACAAGTGCACCGCCCCCCCATCTACGCTTGATAGATGCAACATTAAAAAAGGATGTATTTAATGGATTTTGTCACTCCTGTTATTAGTCTTACTTCAATTTGAGGGATAATCATGCTCTACGTTTTAGAACTACAGGGCTCGATAATTTTGCCTATAATTGTTCATATTTTGTTAAATTAGCACCATTAAAAGTTTGCTGAATTAGCGCTTAACTGTTCCTTTTGCACTACTCTCATGGATACAAAGACAACTATCAGTGCTTTTATTTGATGCTGAAGAAAACTTAAACCTGATGAAGGATTTTCCTATGATTTCTAAGTGGATCTATTTGTGATGCCACTTGAGATGATGATATCCTGTGTCTGTGTGTTCAGGATTTATTTTTAAATTACTTTAATTTACTTGAAGTACTTTGATTGCCTTTCTGCTCAGGCAGCATCTTTGCCGCACATTTCTTCCTCTGACAAACTGATTTAAAGTCGTTACAGCTGTGACTCCCTGAGCGAGCCATGAACCTCTCAGAGTCACCTCTCAGGTGAACTTGTGTAATTTAAATCCAACGCGACTGCTATCCCCCCCACATGTGACTGTAATTCAGCACTAATTCAAAATCTGCATTTTTCCAACAGAGGTCTGACACACAGTGCTGGGATGTACCAACACACACACACACACACACACACACACACACACACACACACACACACACAAGCTGTTTCTCACAAATCTGTACAGTTTGGCTCAAGGCCTACTCTCTGTCACAGCTCTATAAGCTTGTTGTCACTCAGTGACTTTCTAAAGGACCATCATGACTCCTGACAGTTGGACTATTTTACAGCTATCTGCCAGGACAGATGTGTCATGTGTGACGTACTTGTAGTTGCAGTTTATGTCCGACACTCTCCAGATGTTCTGTGTGTCGAAGCCCATCCTCTTCACTTCCATTTCCATTCTCTGACGCACGTGATCACCTACACACACACACACACACAGCACGGGGGGAGGAAATCATTTTAGCACAGGACACAATCCCAGAGGTGCAACTGTTCCTAAACTTTAGTTTGATGTTCAGTAATGACTGTTGTGTGTGTGGGACCTGGGCGACAGAGATGAACGTGCTGGTCCTCATCGTCAGCGCTGCCTCCCAGACACCAGGCATGATAAGCCAGGGCGAACAGGTCCTCCAGCCGGGACGGGTGAGCTATGGCCCGGTTCAGACGCTTCACCCACTCCTGGCACTGCTTGAACGTTGCAAAGTGGCATCTGTGGTGAACCCAGCGTGAAGATTAGAAAGATTAGTGAGGTCCAGCAACAAATTATCTCCTTTACAACTTCATGCACTTGTGTTTGGGAGAAAAAAAAAAAAAAAAAAAAAAACTTTCTTCAGATGTTCGGTGATTTTCCAGCCACAACAACAATGTGGCTGCTTAATGGTGAGGAACCAAAACACCGCTGGCACAGCTGCTGCCGAGTCTGAAGCCTCTCAGCAGCAGATAAGAATTTCAAAGGTCTCTGTCTTTTTCTCTTGAACTGTTTTTTTTAAGTTGAAGTTATTTTCAATCATTTTATAACTGTTAGAGTTATAATGGCTATTTTCACACCTTAGCTGTACATGTATTGATTAGCAGTTAGTTGTGGCAGTGTGTGATATAAATTGCCTCTTTAAGACCAGACATAACTGGACTATTGTATTATTCATTCAAATGAGATCCATAGCGCCGTGCTGCGTTCACTCTGATTAACGACAGCATGAATCTGTCTGCGGGGGTTGCTACGGTGTGTGAGGGCGAGCTGCTCTCCTTACCTGACTACCTTGGAGTCTTTGCAGATGATGTGCAGCTGGAACATATCTCTGCTCTCCACACTCTCTATCAGCCTGAGAGGCACCTGCAGGGGGAGACACAGAGCTTGTGTGATCAGCCTGATGGCCCACTGTCAAGAGCAGACAGCACATCTGCAAAGAGGTTACCACCCTCCGGCCTAGTACAGACTGAATCCAGGCTATACAGCACACATAGTACGAATTTAACCTCGCTGTGGAGGAGAATACGGCCTCTGCAGTATTTTAACTTGTGTGTCTAGACTTCTGTTGAGACGCCAAGCAACAGCTATAAACCTGGAGTTGTTCACAGGATTGTCTATTCTGCTTTCTAAGCTTTTAAGTGATACTGTGTGGACTGAGGTGTTAATGAAGCCACTGCCAAGATTCACAAAATCACCCATGCAATTTCACTCTTGGACAAACCCTTAAGCAACAAGGTGCAGATGTTGTCTGAATGGGAAAAGATTTCAAGTCATATCACAGAAAATAACACCTGTTTTTTTTTGTTTTTTTAAAGTCTCAAGGTCAGTCAACACACCACTACAATCGTTTAGCAGCTTTCACAGAAAATTATTATAATAAATCCAGTGTCACCACTCAGTTGAATGTAAATTACAATTTGGCCTCAGAACACTGTAATCGTGCAGAGTGGAGAAGAGCTGAATGATTAAGCTGTCTAGACTGTGGCAGAGGGCGGTGTTTTATCATATGGTACTCACAGATATCTCATTGTCCACACCTGGGTAGGTCTAAAACACAGTGACACCATGGAGCACACACAGAGAAAGAGAGAGAGAGAGAAGGAGGGAGGGAAGACAAAAGACAGGAGGAGGAAATGGAAAAGACTTTTAAACCAAAAAAATTCAGGAGACAAAAGGGAAATGATGAGTTAAAAAGGAAAGAAAAACATCAAAGAGGATGAAAGATAACTGAGTGGATCACGCAGTGCGCTACTTGCAGCACATGACCAAGCCAAATGGAAATCATGGAGAGAAAGACAAACATGGACGGGAGCAAAGGGCAAGAAAACAGCTTAGAAGTAGGGGGGTGAGTTGAGAAGGGGGTGGGGTGGGGGGTGTGGGTGAGAGGTTGTGGCCTGTTGGCATTCATACAGAGTTCATTCTGTGCTGCTGGGGTCAAGGCAGGACTCTGCCCAGTAGGAAACCAGTTCGATAGGGACTCGTAGCTGCTGACGTTTGAACGCATTAATCCGACTCCCCTGCGATAAAGTAAGTCAAGGTTAGAGAGGCGTCCCGAACGTCCCGCTGATCTGCCCTCTCCCCCTCCTCCTTTTCAAATCCCTGTCATCTTTTCCAACAGGGATTCAGCTTCTGGAATAAATGACAGGGATTTGGGATGAAGGAGGAATTTCACTGCCAGTGGATGCAAACAATTGGCCTGTTTGTGTTTGAGCAAGGCCTGACGTCAGCAGGAGCGAGCTGGTGGACATCAGTGCCAGCGGGGGCCGAGCCTTTGGAGCCTAGATGTCAGATCAAACCTCTCCTGCCTGAAGATCAGAGGGCCCGCGACGCCGGTGGTACAAACCTGGTACATACAACTTCACGCCAACTTCGCTGGGATATGACTAAAACCACTTTACGGGCAACTCGTGTAAAATACTCGCAGGTTTATTTGCCTTGTTAGCACAATTATATGTTCATAAAATGTATATGGGGGAAAAGGGAAAAAGCTCATGAGCGTCCAAATGAAAATTTACAACCTCTTCTCTCCTGCCATTGGCTTTCTGTAGCGGCGTGGCATGGCAGCAGTAGTGACACTCATGCCATCTGGACCAAATTGAAAATTTTGCGGTTCTTCTGTGTGTTCATGGTCTGTGACGTGCACTCACGTTGATGACAGAGTCCTTGAACTTGATGTGGAGCCTGTAGTTAGAAATGGCAATGATGGCTTCATCGGCACAGCCAAGATATTCCACCCCTTCCCCCTGAAGAACTGGGAATGGCACCTGTAGGGACACAAACAACAAAATGTTTTAGTCTGCGCTGCAAAAACATGACACCAGCACCTGTTTACAGTCGGGCTTCATTATGTCTGCTGTGCGGATAATCATAACATCCGCAGTCTATTTTTAAAGCTGTGCTCTGTGTTGTCCACGCTGGTTCTCATTATTAAAGATATAAATACAAAACTCCGCAATCATGCTCGTAGCTCCGTCTGGCTGTACCCGGCACAGAGGTACAGTCATAGGACATGAATGTCTGCACCACATTTGCACATTTCATGACAATCCATCCAAAAGCTGTTGAGGCTTTTCACTCGGATCCCAAACATCAACCTCATTGTGGTGTGAGGTCACAGGTCAGAGTAGACGTTGGCATATCACACTTGATACGGAAAAACTTTGACCTACTAGTCGGAGCATCAAAAAAAAAAAAAAAAAGGCTCCATAAATGTCTGAAAAAATGAAATATCAAATAGTTGTTGATATATATCAACATTTACCAGTGGTAGACATTGCTATCCCTTTAGCCACACTGCTAGCATCGCTAAAATCATCCTAACTAGTCAACAGTAAACTTTGACTTTACTTCTTTAATTAGATCATTTCTGATTTTGAATAACTTTGTTATTTAATAGTGCATTTTTTTCAGATGAGGATCAGTACAGCTGCTTTGCACTAAGACAAAATTTAACACTGATCCATTTTTGAACTTTTGTAGAACCACTCTGGTGTCGTTATTAAAACGTAAATATCACACTGGCAACAGCATTAAAATACGCAGTGCTAAACAAAACCAACTGGCCACTGGAAGCTAAACTCGCACTGACTGAGAAAAAGGGACATGAGAAACTCTGCATGTGTTACTGTCCAATTAGTTCATAGTACTTTTACAGAAGGACCTTTGTGAGTGCAGAGGGCTTGTTGGTGAGGCTGAGTGAGCAGGCAGACAAGAGGCAGGACTGGGAGGGAGGCTGTCTCCACACTGCTGACAGTACAGTGAGGGAACCCAAACTGTCCATTAACGTTCTTACTTGGACCCATTTTATTACAGACACAGCCAAGGCCGGGCTTTGGCTGCAACGAGACCCCTACATTAAGATAATTGGTTCCCAACAGAGGTTAAAAGAACACATTTTTCAATTCTTTCTGAGGCAGGGCATCAGCTTTAAAAGCTGACCGCGTGGAAGAGACGCACAGCTACATTTGCCAGCATCTAAGTGATTTCATATAAAAATGGAGACGTACAACCGATTTCACAGCGGCCGATTTCTCACTGACAACTCTGAGTTATTGTACTGATGACTTTTCTTTTTCAATCACCTTGCATAAAACACTTCTCCTGGCCAATGTGAAGCAGTAAAGCCTGTTGGGATATTATTACTCGGACATCACCGTCTCCCATCTGACAAAATGAAGATTGTGTTATGCTCATGCATTCTTCACTTGCGTGACCTCCTCACACTTCAGTTTTTCTTACTGTTCTTTCTTAGTGTTCTTCTGTGTGTGCTGCTGTTACTGCTGGCTGCTAAAACATAATCATAATCATTGGGGAACATGAATAACAACCCAGCTCTGGTTGTGTAGTTGCTGGTAGTGAGGACAACAGTGTTGCTTAGAGACAACATTACCTCATCCTGCATTAGCATGCAATGCTGAGTCACGCAGAGGAGCACCCACTGGTGCATGTTAAAAGAGGACATGCAGCCAGGCAGATGGGGGATTATGGTGAGATGTCAGCAAATCAGGCTCACTTGAAACAACATTAGCCCACATGGTTAAAAGCACAGCCTTTATTAAATCAGGGCCAACGAGCTGGATGTGACTGACGGATAAATACAGGTCAACATCTAAGAAGAGATAAAACATAAAGAATCTAAAATAAAGCAAAACTATTCTTGTCTTTTTAAAAGGAATATTAATGATTGGCAAAAGGTCAAAAGCTGTCAGCGCATCCGAGTGTCGATGACTCTTGGTCCAGAGAGCTTATGTTAAAAAAAAAAAAGAAAAAAAACCCTGATATGTACCGCTGCACCTGCTGTTGCTCATCTCTAACTGAAAATGTGTGCGTGAGCCCGGACAGGAGGCATGATGAGGGGAAAGAGTACAGCTTAAGCTGGGAAATGGAGCACATAGTATCTGCACTCAGACACCATCAGAGCCAAATATAGGCAGCAGTCCCCTTGGCACCCCGCACTACGACTTCTAAAAAGTGGAATATTTAAAATGCGACGGCTGTAACTCAACTTTAAAGTGACTGGTACAAAAACAGAGAACTGACGCTGTTGATAGTTTTTCTACTATAAAACTAAATCTACAGCTTTTTCTGTAACTGAGAAAAAAGGGAAAAGCTTAATCAAAAGCATTTTTGCATTTGTCATGAGACAGGGAATGTAGCCAGTTCGCAATGAGCACTACTGCCTGAACAGCAGCAGAAATGACAACGTGCAACGACTGAGTCTGTGCGCTGCTCTGCTGTGGAACAGACCAACATGTCCTGCTAAGAGTGCCATAGCTAACGTGCTGCACAGACCGGGAGCTGCATTAAACAAGCTGTGCTCCAAAAGTGGGTGCATGAGTCACCGGCAGCGAATGCAGCAGAAGATACTGTGTCACGTTTCCTCTATGAGGCCTTCAGCGGCAGAATTATAAAAAAAGGAGGGAGGGAGGGGAAGAGAGAGAGAGGGAGTGCTGAAAGACCCATGAATAACACTCTCTGACTTGTGAGTCGTGACTTCCGCTTCAAGCAGCCTGTCTGTGAGGACATGCACATGTGCAAATGCACACACTCAGAACTCAAAGCATGCACCGCAGCTCTCACGCACACAAGAGGAAAAGCAGCAGGGTATTGAATATGGTGGGGAATGCCTGTAATTTGCCCACAGGAACACTGTTAAGAGACATCAGCTGTCAGTGAAACTATGGGAGTGCACAAAGAAAAACACAAAAGCAGAGACACAATGAATGACTGCATGTGTGTGTGTGTGTGTGTGTGTGTGTGTGTGTGTGTGTCAATGCAGGGGGAGGGGAAGTAAAAGACTGCAGAAACAGAAAATGTTGCAAGGTGACTAAAATGAGAATAATTACAAAGTGTAATTATAAGTGCCCTCCGGTTCCTCAGCTTAAGATTCAGCCTCAAAACTTTCCTCTCCATTCTTCTCACACTGATTCTCAGGAATTAAAGGAACACAGAGTCTTTTTGAAAACACACGATGATAATAACAATTATAACAATATTAATAATGAACACTTTTGAACAGGTTGATAGCCCCTGCAGTTCACTGCAGCCTGAGTGGAAAATGTGCTCCACTTGAAAACCACAAAAAAAGAGAAACAACAGATAGTGACCCCAGGCTGAGCAATTCCCTCCTCCCTCCACTTTTCCTTTGTCTAGTTCTCCAGACACATGATGCTCAGCTCCATTAACCATCAGACAGCCACAGAGCACAGACCCAACACCATGGAGGGCACAGCGCAAGTTGCCCATCACAATTTTGCTACTGGCATCTTCACTGTGGAAGAGACTTACAAATCCTTCTCACTTCAATGACTTAAATGCTTTTTATCTTCCCCGTCCTTCATCTGCTGCAGTGACTTCTGCTTGGAACAACGTGGGATAATCTATTCCTCTATAGTTCTCAAACCTCCAAAGTCATTTTTTTGTTGTTGTACTTAACCAAGTAGGTCTTGAAGGCACTGATAAATTGTGCAATTTTAGAGGTCGATAACATGTAAATAATGACAATAAAATAGGGGTTTAAACCCGATGCAGAGCCAGTAATAGTGTTGCATGGGTGGTAGCGTCTACGGTCAGCCTGTGCAGTTTGGTGTTTGAATGACATGTGGATTTATGTACACATATCATATCACATATCACATATTACATTTTACTTATGTAATAGTGCAGATGTAATTTACACATAATCTGATCTTTGTGTTTTTTATTTCCTTGGTTTAAACAGCAAAGAAATGTCACACTCTGGTCAACCAGAGAACACTGTAAACACAGTCTAAATATCTGAGGCTGTTCATTCATGTGGCTTTTTTTTCCTGTCAGTGTGAGAGCCACCCATGTAAAAACCCTTTGCTCCTCCAGAAACATGTGAATCACACCGTCTTCAGTCCTTTCATACCGTACATACACACAAGCTTTTTAAACATTTTCAACCTCCTGCTTTCAAAACTTTTCCTCTGCTCTTGTTAAGGCGTTGCATCTGAATGTAGGAGACTAATTCTGAATCTATGTGTTTCTTTTAGAAGTATGAAGGTCTTATCTGTACCGAGCGTGGGCAGTGGCTGCATTCAAATGCAAATATTTTGTTATCCACCAGTTTAGCTAATTAACTTTTTCCCCATGTTGAACACCGATAAGGTAAAACATGGCTGAGCAATGACAAAAATGTTCTCCTTTACTCCAGTGTCATCATCTCCTTCAGCGTCTGGCCTCAGGCCTGCAGAGTTGTGACTGTTGCAGTAATATCTTGGCGGTCACGAGACGCCACTCCCCATACCACCAAGCTACGTCAGGGTGTTTCAGAGGAACCAGGGCTTCAACATGAGGTCATATCTGAAAGTTGTCTGCCTCTCAGACATGGAGCTTGGTGTCAGAACAGATGGAGGTGCGGTATAGAGCTGTAGTTTTCAAGGGTTGATGAAGACCGTTCATCTCACCTGAAGGCTTTCATCCTCCTTCACCAGCTCCTTCTGGGGGAACAGGTCCTTGGCCTTGATGTACTCCAGACTGGGAGGCCCCTCTTCACCCTGTCACACACAGACACAACACAGAGGTCGTCAGATAAATACTTCTGTCATATTGAGCTAATACAGTGCAATGATGGCAGTGTCAGACCACAAGGAAGTACACTGACAAGGCCAAAAAAAAGTTCAGTAAAATCAGACACGGGAGTTCATGTTCTGTGTTTTCGTACTGAGCGTTCATCAGTGTGGTAAGATACATGCCAGGTGGAATTTCACAATCCCCACCAGCCGACTCACAGACATCACGTAGCAGATTAAATATTGACTACTAGAGATCCAAAATTCCTTTTTAATAGGGGGCACACGACCTTGTGTTAGGTCAATGAGGCAATCTATTTGAAATGTTTACCAATTGATCCTAACCAGCCTATTCCCCGATTGATTAATAATAATAATGATGTAGGAAGAATCCGACTTTGACGTATTTATATTGTTTGCTTTGGCACTGTGCCGGTAGTTATTGCATATGCAAATGATAGACAGAAGTGGGCAGCAGACACCAAAACCCTGCAGACTTTGTGACTGGGTGTTACATTCTTGAGCAAATAAAGATACTGGGACTTAATAAAGTATTTGACAGACGTGACCAGTTATTCATGAGGCACTGTCATCAATGTCTAGAGAGATTTTTAATATCCAATAACCAAATACAAACTTAATTTAATGTGGCATTTCTTATGGCTGCTGATTAATGAATGCAAATGGAGCCTTATCAAGTGCACACCTGTTATAACGGAGGGTTGGCTAAAATTAGACCGCAACACCTCGAGAAGCAGCAGAGAGAAGAATGAGAGAGGAACAAAGAGGGCAGTCAACCCTGTCCTTGCAGCTTCTGTGCCTCTGTCCTCTGAGCAAACACTTACATCAGGTCATACTTCAATCACTGGAGAGAGAGAGGGGTAAAAACTAATCAAACGATCAAAGTGGAGGACATGCCCACGCCCTTTAAAATCCACAGCATTTACATGTATATCGTTATCCAGATTTTGAGTGTTATAAATTGAACACTGTATATATATGATATGTGACTAACATTGTCTAGATTTCTGATCGTCTGCTGTGACATGTGCAGGCATGTCCTTCACCCCACATCCACCCCGTCTCTGTCATTTCTGCTGCAACTGAGTCACCTCAGCGGTTGGGGACAAACCCAGTTTGGTTTCTGGCGGCCTGATCGCGGCTACCTTTACTGCTCTGCTTGATTTGGCGTCTCCATCCGAGTATGACCGTATGTCGACGCTGTTTCTTAATGAAAACAGATATGGAGCCCCCGAAGGGGCAACAGAAGGAGGCAGAATGCATTCATCTGTGGTTTATTTCGGTGGACCACATCCACACACTCGGGCTGGTCTCTTCCTGTGCTCCAGGACAAAGGACACAGCAAAATGTCACATATTTTAGTGGGAAACTCCCTGATGTCTAACCAAGCAGACCTCCCGCCATGTTTACATTCATTACATCTGTCAACCAAAGGTCCAAGCTGGTGATTAAACCACAGAATAAGCATACCACCCATTGGGTTGACTGGTAACAGATGGAGACAGTGTCCCTACAGTGACAACCCGTCTCCTACAAGCAACTGGCATGTCACTATCCAACAAAAGCATGGGGATCATAAGAATATGACAGCCAAAGCATCATTTATCAGCTTCAGTGACTTTGAAGTTTTGACAGAGGCTCGATCTACAGTGCACATCTATAGGCTCAGCAATAGAGAAAAAGCTTACTGCTGACATGACATATGCACCTTTGAATGTGAAGGAAGAGTACTGTTAGCTATTCAAAAAGCAGCATCAACAACTACTAATTACAATTTGTTGGAAATTTACCAATTTCAAACAATAAAATGTTGAAAAATGTATGAGTTCAAACTATTTTGATAAAATAAATAAAAGTAAAATCAACATCTTTGCGTATTTTGGAAGGTTGGTCGGACAAAACGAGGAGTAGGAAGATGCCGCCGCAAAATATATAAAGGACATTTTACAGGCAAAACAATCAATAGTGAAAATAATAGCAGCTTAATAGATAATGAAAATAATCATTAGCTATAGCCCTAAATCGAAGTATAGCGGGGACACAGTACAGGTCCAGATCTCAGTGTCAGTTGGTTGGAGAACTGTTCGCTGCTGCCTTTGTATTGATGGATTATTATAGGTATGGCAAGTGTGTTTGTGTGGGAGAGATTAACACAATAAATCACCACAGGCTACCTGCTACTGCTACACCATAAACTGTTCCACCGCTGAGTGTTCAACTGTTTCTCACTGTAAAATATTGCATTTAAAAGTCAAACAGTGGTGCAAGAAAATCATCATTAACATGCCTCAACTTCAGACTAGCCAACTTGTCTGAACTCCTCCAACTCCCTCTGCAATGCAACGCCACTAATCTTTTGACCTCTAACCTGAGTCTGCCTTCGGCATCAGACTGACGAGGCAGCTGCGTGTCATCAATTTTACTTATTTTCACCTGAGAATGGGCGGACAGTGACAGTGGCCATCAGTCAGAGGTACCCTGCAAGGGCTGGGTGATTACAGGTTGATCTAACACACTGTTGCCGGGCAGTCTGAAGCGCCAGCCTGCCATCCAGGCACAGACCCGCTGGCTTTCTCTGAGGGAATAAAGTTTACCGTGGCGTGTCAGACAGCCGCTGTAAATTACTTGAGAAACTATGGTCATAGAGTCTCCCACTCAGAAACTCACTGCCAGTCACTAGAGAGGAACATAAACTCAATACGTACAAACACACACGTCTCCATGACTTCAGAAGACATTACACTGACTTTCACTAATTAATTAATTTCCTGCTACTTGCCTAACACTCAGCTTTAGCTTAACCTAAACTTACACTAAGCTTAACACTTGAATTTAATGGGGCCTTGCCTTTTTCCCCATAAGGAAGACAATCCCCATGTGTAAACAGATTTAGGTCCCCACAACATGACTAATACCAGAACGACACACACACACGTCAATAATCCATCCACTCCCTTGTTCCAATACATCTTCTGCTGCACTACCTGGTAGATCCTTGGCACCATTTACTCAGTTCTCTCATGGAGCAGTCCTGACGTTGCACTCCTGGGACGCCTGCTAGAACACAGTGTACTTTCAAGGCAAAAAAAAAACAGCTGACTAAAAGTTGTGTAGATGTCGTACTGCCCCGTGAATCCAAGACACAGTCTATAAACACAGGCTGGCGTATACGGATGCGTTGTTGGTGATAAACATGAAACATCAGAAAGAAGAGACTCCCGGTTGTTCACCTGACAAGTTTTTGTGGCAGCTTCAACAGACAAAAGGACAGAAAATGTCAAGTAAAGTAAAACATGGGCTGAGCTGCATTACAGCACAGACATCGGTGTAGCAGCGTTAGGAGGAAGATTTTCATAAGTCCCTCCTAACGGCAGATAACACTTAAACAAGACAGGGCTTAAAACTCTGTCATTACGTTGGCAAACAAACGCAGGCAGGGAGGCACTTCTGTCTTCTGATTTCTGGTCCATTGCATGGTGTCCAGACAATCAGCTTACAGAAGATTAAAGGAAAAGGGAAATGCTCTCACTTCCTACCGACTCACAAAGATGGAGCACAGCTTGTCCTGTGCCCAACACGTTTTTGCTTTGTCACTGCTGTGAGCCTGCACACCCTCCCCCACCTTTGTCCAACGAGCAATCAAAAAGCTGGAGCTGACAGGCATGCGCACACACACACACACACACACACACACACACACACACACACACACACAAACACACACACACAAACACACACACACGCCTCCGCACATCTATCAAATATAAATGTCAGGGTTGATAGCACATGCAATGTCTTGATAACGTGTATTGCCATATCAGCTATCACAGCTCCAGTGTAGCTGATTAAAACGTGTGTATGTGGTGTAAAAACATGCAGGGCTCATTTTTACTACACTGAAATAAAGTTGTAATTGTCTGGTGAAAACACGTTTGAGTGACTGTTTCCAGGGAAAACTATCTCCAGGGATTTCTGCACGTGTGTGAATGGAGAAATGAACAAAACTGGCAGCATGAAGGTGGAATAGGTAGAGAAAAAGACAGTGGCACAGTCTTCATGAATAAGTGTCTGGTTGCCATGGATACAACAACCTCTTTTTAGAGCCCGAGTCGCTTTCTCTCTGAAGCTTTGGGAAACAATTTGCTGTCCTTACTCACCAGATTATTTACTTAATCTGACCGAGGTTTTGTCCTAGAGATGTGCAGATTAGAGAATCGCTACATGATGCAAAGGTGACCTCCTCAATATGTGGGCTACATGCACTTATTTACTGTTTTCGACATATTAAATGAGGCAAGCACAGGTAAGGACATTGTTTAAATTGCAGAGAATGACCCAAATGCGCTGCCACAGAGGAGGGAAAGGACAAGGGCGGATGGAAACACAGGAAGCAAGGACAGGGGGGAATGAAAGTCACCAAATACGAGCTGAAAACAACCAAAACAAAAAATATTCTCTGCTGAGAGTCCGGTTAGGACTAGGCATCAGTCAAGATCAAGGATGGCAGAGTATGACGAATCTCTTTTAATGCATTTCTTTCTCCCTGCCCTCACTCCGACTTAATATTTCATAGACCACCATGTTCTAAATGATCAGTCCCATTTTAGGCTCATAAGAGAGCTGTGCTCCGACAGCTGAGGGAACGAGGCAGAGCCAGGGTTTTCTATAATAAGCAGAAGTTATCTGAAACATATAAAGTTGGAGAGTCAGAGTCGGAACAGGTCTTTCTATGTAGAGATATTTAAAGTGCTCGTTCCTGGGCGATGTAACGAACAGGTGACAATATAGATCTTCTCCAAACATTAGGATGGAAGGAAAATAGACAGCAAAGAGAGCTTCGTGTGGGAACAGACAAAGTGGGCTTGTTTGGGCTGTTGATTCTGAGAAAACAGCAGAAAGTGTCAGCTAAGCATCACTTAACCCTTTGAATACTCTTCTTCTGAGTAAAAAATCCAACCTGATCTGCCTCATTTCGCTGCCTCCAGTCCGCTGTCAGGACGCTGTGGTCATGACAGCTTCCTTAGCATCACAACACACTGAGTGTCACCTGCTGTGTACATGTTTTACGGCTGTCACCGCCTTGGTGTCGTGCAGGGTGGTGAGGCCCAACACCAGACTCTTCACAGGTACCAACGAGGGTGCAACGAGGTAAACGACCTGAAGCAAATCCCCAAAAAGCTTTTGGCTGTACTTACACTTTTGATTCGTTTAGCTGGTGGGTATAATAGAATCTGAGTCATAGAAAAAATCTTAACCAATTCAATTAGTGCTTTTTATGGCTCCATTTAGCTCAGACAACATATCACAGAGGCAGATAAACATGATATATTGGAACAGTAACACAAGATGTTTTTTCCGCAGCTGAATCACAACAATAGCGCCGGTGATGAAAACTTGGCACAGTCCTGCAGCTGCCTCTTCCACATGAGGAGACTGACAGAGCTGTGATCCACTGAAGTAAGAGAGGAACCTGGACACTAAATTATACAGACACTGACGCAGAAGAAGAACTGCTGACTCAGCTCCACTACAGACATATTAAAGAGAGATCATAAATTGTGTAGCGCCTGGTCACAACGTCAATGTCTGCTCACAGAGAAAAGAAAAAAGCAGCTGCAGCACTCTTCCTGATCCACCAGATAACTTCACAATGCTTTCTCTGGAAGAGCTAGTGATGGAAGTTAGATTAAAGCTTTCTCAATAATAGATGTTGAAAATGTTAACATCATTCAATATCGTCTATACATAGTAGGTTTAACTCAGTGCCTGTTGCACAAGACATTAACTCTTTAAGGTTTAGCTTATGATGATTTCTATTTAGCAGCCCTGCTGCTATTGTCTGATCATTGTTAGTCATGTTAGCAACATGGCTCTGTGGACGGCAATGCCTGTGTGTTGGTCTGTCCATCTCTTTGGTTCAAACTGAAACATCTCAGCAACAACTTACAGCCATGAAACACTGTGTCAATCATCCTGAATCATATTTACTTTGATGATTAGCTGATATTTCATCTATTGACACCATGAACTTAATATTTAAATGTGTCCATTACTTTTGGTTTATAAATAAATCCTTTTCCCTCAGTTGTACCTTGTGTTTAGTGCTAATTAGCAAATGTTAACATGCTAACACAATAAGCTAAGAGAGTGAACATGGTAAACACTATACCTGCTAAACATCAGCATGTTAGCATTGTCACAGTGAGCTTGGACATTAGCATTTGGCACATTTAGCAGCATAGCCACTAGCAGAGCTGTACACTCATCATCTTGTTATGAAATACATTTCATTACTTATCTCTATTTTATCTATTATTACCCAGTGTCAAACATTTTGTAAGCAGTGAGTATTTATTTCAACCTAATGACATATGATTTAGATGGATGTTTTGTACCACTGACACAGTTATCAGATACTAATTTTGTCAGTGACAGAATTACTGCAAATCAAATATATGAAAGAGGCTGTGGTGTTTTTACCAAGTTTGGAAAGGATATATTATATTTGTTGGACCAATGATATGGGATGGCAGACAGGTGAATGTGAGAGAATTTACTGTTTGGTTGAAAGTTAGCGATTAATGGGCCCAGACAGAGGACTGTGAACATCACTGAAAGCTCGGAAGTTAACTTGTGAACCATCAGATAATTTATGCCCCGAGGTGTGAGGCTGAGACCATCCTGTCTTATTCCTAGTCCGTCAACCTTTTCATCATTCTGTGTCCAGACCAAACTGGGAAGAACTCCTCCTCCTCTACATCAGTCATCCTTTCATACCCCCGACAGTATACACCCCAATACCATGACTACTGCACAATGCAGGTTCTCCACTGCAGTGAACACACTACACTGCTCTCAGGCGGTGAGTGCACAATGTGCTCACTCTCAGCAGCACACGGTTTACACACCTTACTCCTGACCCCCCCTTCTCTCCTCCCTGCCAATCAACGCACTGGCAGCTCAGAGCCCTCCATCCCACAGAGTTAAGTAATGACAGCAATAAAAGCTTTTCATCACCACACGCATGAGAAGGCACTGAGGTAATTCAATTATTTGTATGTGGAATCAGTGCCGGTTACTTAATAACTGCAGCGCTCACGTGTGGTGACCAACCCCCCATCCCCCACTGATTGTCAGGCAGACACACACACACACACACACACACACACACACACACACACACACACACACACACACACACACACACACACACACACACACACACACACACACACACACACACACACACACACACATACCCACACACACAAGGCGAGGTCGGGAGGGGAGGGCTTTGATACACACCCATCACAAACAAAAATGAAGGCCAAAATAAAAGCCTGTTGACTTACAAAGCAGTTGAGCATGGAGCAGGACACCCTTCCTGCGAGGCTCATGTCGAGGAGAGGCAGGGCTGTGCCAGGATGACACGCAGCCTATGGAGCAGCAGCACGACCAGAGCACGAGGAGCCGGCATAACCATTCTTCTCCCAGCCGGAGCCTCTCCACCCCTCATCCACTCCGAACCCCTCTGCCTGCCACCCCTCTCCCCCTCCACCTTCTGCACGTTCCCCCCCTTCTCAAGAGGTGCTACAGGACAACACGCCAGTAGTCCAAGCTCTCATTCGGGAACCCACCCCAACCCCAACCCCCCCACCCCCCACCCCCAACCGCTCCCAGCGAGAGGAGAGAGAGAGAGAGAGAGAGAGAGAGAGCACGCTGGCGTCTGAAGACAGCCCCTGTTGCACTGCTGACAGAAGGATAGTCCAAGAGCAGCGGTCCACCCGATCAGCTGAGTTATGAGTGAGGGGAAAGCGGTGAAAGTGATGAAATGACTGCAGATGTGCCTTCTCAACTGTAGCGAGCGGATGGGGGGGAAACTGCGAGAAGAGAAAGCAGGAGAGAAAGGAAGATAGAGGGAACTGCCTGATGCTAAGCTCCTCCCTCTGCATGCGCATCTACCTCCCTCTCTCACATTCACATGCTCGCACACATTTCTCCCCCCGTCTCCCTCTCATCCCTTCCTCCACCCTTGTTCACCCTTCACCGACATCTCCTCATAAATATGCCTCTCCCTCAGCAATGAGGTGGTAAAGCCTGGAGTGTACCGCCAGCAACCAGAAGATGCTCCGACCGCCATGCAGCGCACCACCTGACATCAACTGCAGCACACCGTAGAGACTGCCCAAGCACACACCGTCAGCTCGTGTCTGTGTGCACAGGCTATGCTGAACACAAAAAACACAACCTCACGCACACACAGACGGAGAGCAGAGACACACTCCATCCAGCGGTTGGACAGTATCCCGTCACAAAACCGTTGCTTTGGCAGCAACTGATCTAGTGCAGGAGGAAAATACGTGGCAGAGGACAGAGGAGGGAGGGTGTTGAGGAGAGTGAGTCTATGCGGAGATCTCTGGTGACACAGCATTCTACAGACACAAAACTCTTCCTCTCCCCCCGTCTCTAAGTGTCTTCTTGGCACTGTCCTACACAAGTGCAGTACATCTTTGCACCTAGCACGGGCTGGTCGCAGCACCTTCCTGTGCCTGATATTCAGGGAAGGTCACGGGATGTATGTGGTGTGTACAGTTTCCCATATGCTCCACACGGCCCTTCCCCCTCTCTTGCCCCAATCTCCTCCATGGTAGAGTCGTGACAGCTACTCGCCTTCAACAGTATGACCCCACATTACATAACGCGTATAACGGCGTAGCATAGGCCTGATACAGAACGCCGCACTATTACAATGGGATTAATTTTACAGGGGTTGGTCCCATAAAGTAATTTCAACATGGTCACATTTTAACGAGATGCATTTTCATGGTGTGGTGTGGGAGGGTTCGTAAGTGTAATCCAGGTAAACAAACCACCCAATTCTTCCCTTCTAAATTTCCATTTTACAACTCTCTCTCAAACAGACACACTTCAACGGCTTTGTATAAACCTGCGGTTACTCATACTTCTTCATGACTGCCAGGGAGTGTACAATGTAATCTCTGTCTGTAGAGGTGAACTGATATTTAGGTATTTGCACACATCTACCTATAGTTCATACTGTACTGTGCCTTCCTCTGTAATGCACAAAATGTCCAGAATAATGTGTAAAATAACAAATGACTACAACTAATGTTATCTCTATTGTAGCGCCTTCTTTATATCTATACAGAGGGCCATTTCTCCGGAAGCTAAGATAAAACCACCTTCTTTTATAGTACGTGCAGACCAACAAAGATTAAATGAATGAATGGATTTACAGACAAGTCATGTTTTCTACCGATAGTTAATAAATACAGAACAACTACCGGACACAGTAAAGTAAGAATACGTTTTCCAAATCACATATCACAAGGATCTAGATCACAGCGAGACATTTCAGCATGTCATTCAACCTCACTGCTTCAGCACATTGTCCCTGCGTATCCAGCCGCACAATATCTGCTCTACTCTTTTTATCGTAAATGAAAAGAAAAAACTACTTGTGACTACATATGTTTTTAATGATAGTAATCTGGCAGTTTAGTTCTCAAGTTAGATGTACAACTGTCCAGTGTTAAAATCAGATGATTTTATAGCATCCATGTATGTACAAACATCTAAGTAAATTGTCTTTTGAACACAAAAACGATGCCCATTTCAGATTCTCTTGTGTCACACACTCTGAATATGTCTGTATATTAGAGCTGAGATCCTTATGCTGCAGGAGGCATGATGCATTACACTCGTGCTGTGTGACTTTGATCTCATCAGATAAATGGACTGCCACTATAAAATGCACTTCCACAAATCAGGCAGAAGCGTACTGAGAATCATTTATATCACATGATAAACCCGTGACTCGTTTCATTTATTTTCCTCCAGCACAATGAAGAAGTGAAATAAAGCATTATGAATTATATCGAAGCTCAGTTTGTCAGTGCAGAAATGCTTTAGTGAGCCATCATGGTGAGATGGTAGAAGCTACACCAGCTTGTGTTGTGTTGTTGAGCACCTCTGTCTGAAGCGTTCATTTATTTAAGAAAATCTCCGGCAGACTTTGAACCCTTTATTCAGACTTTCAGTATAACCTCAGCAGGTAGACCATTCAAAATGATTTTATTTTTAGATTGAACATAAATTTGTGTGAATTACACATATACATATATCTGCTTTGACATTTTACTTCGGTGTAAACCTGTATATGCAATTTGGAGATTTCAAACAATAAACTTTGAATTAAGTGCACGGCTCAGGCTGTCAAATCATTTTCCAAACACTGGGCTTTAAATTCCCCCTTTCTGTCTGAACAGCCCCGCCCGGAACCAACCACAAAAGTGAGCACCAGATTTGGCCTCCTGTGTCTCACATTTTATTTTAGGAAAGGAGGGCAGCCAGTCACCAATGCAGAGTGTCAGCCTGCAAGTTAACACACAACTATAGAAGGAGGATATAAATAAGACATGAGCCATTAGAAAGGATGCGTATACAGAGCTAAACTCTATCCAAACTCTACAAAGTATTTGCATATGGATGTTTCAAGCGTCTGTAAATGCATAGAGTTATGTTTGTGTGTATTCTGTGTGTAATTTGAACTCATACAAGTCATAACCTGCAGTCTACAACATGTGATTTCCAAATCAATTACAGTTATTTTGTGGGTAAAATGTGTTGTAGATGTAAAATGTGTTTTGTTAGTTAGCTGCGGCAACTCTGACCTATTAGCCTGAAGCAGGATTTAGCTTAACGTAATGCATTAAAAGCATTAAAATGCAGGCTGTCCAATATATTGCTTCCAAATGCTCAGCCATGCAACTTTTGTCCTTTTACTTGTTTTTGATTGGCTGCCAGGCATCCATTAAAAGTTGTATATCAGAACATCTCAAACTGCTCTGGTCAACAGGCTCTGATTAAAAAGAGCCACAAAGTACACTGAACAAAACAACAGCGTTACCATTATCTGGATCAAATGAAAAAGGAGGAAGAGGGAACCAGACACCGACAGCCAGGCCTCGGGAACCAGAGCGAGGTCAAACAGTGTTGGAAGCAAAAGTCCCTTCAAAGAGAGTGACATTCAAATCATTAACAACAACCTGGAATGAACCCTCTGGCTTTAGCTACACCCTCACCCACACCCTCGCTTCTGGTGTGTGGTCAGTGCATTTAAACAACAACAACAACAACACAACAACAACAACAAACCTGCACACACATCCAGGTGACTTAATCCTTATGTAAGAAGGTGACATCATATGGGGCAGTAACACAGAAAAAAAAAAAAAACACCCATCTTTGCAAAGCACACTAACTTCTCTCTTTCTAGTTTGGCACAACCCCTACAAGGTAGCATTACAGTGCATTGTGGGTACTGAGGGCAGGGTAAAATAACCCCATTGTCCTCGTTTCCATGATCGCATTATCCTGCTAACAATATGGCAGCATGAGTGGACAACAGCATGAACTCAATACTTCCCGTTTTGTTTCAGCGCAAAAGCTGGAGGCTGGGAAGCAATTAAACACTGCTTCAGAAGACGGGATTAAAAGAATCATATTACCTGTGGAACAAACTGCTGGAACAAATGTCGCACAATCCTACCTGAGAAAATTAACCCGTAGATCAACAGCAGCTGAGGGCAGGTAATATCATTAGCTGTGGCCACAGAGCAACAGACCTGACAAAATGACAGCTGCGAAATCATGTTGCACAAATGCTACAACAACTCAATTTCAAATATGAGTTTTGCTGATCTCCAGTGATTCCAGTGTTCAGTGCACCTTATGTCACAGTTTGAGTTTGGTTACAAGTGCAACAGAGCAAACTTCTGACCACACCCAGCTGCACCCAAAGAGAGGGGTCAGTGAAAAGATGCTTTTCACAAACACATAAAAACTGAACTTCAACACAGGACTAGCTCACTTCTCATTTTATGTGCCTCAGTGAGTTCATTATTTGTTCTTCAGCTCTGTCATCAATTAAGCCCAGAGCTAAACCGTGTGTCCCACAAAAAGGCTGAGAGCTGGGCATGTGGCCACGGTGGCATTCTGTAGACCCAGCTGACCAGAACCTCGGGACACACATGCTCCTGTTACACTTCCTATCTCTGTCCCATAAAAGCTGGGCCCATTAGTTTCAGGAGGAATTTCTCACTGCTTCCTGTCTCTCATGGCTGAGGTACATTAACTGTGTGTTCACAGAGGAAGAGCAAACAGACAAAAGATATTTTGGATATCCTATTCTAAAATTGCAGAAGATTATGCATTTAACACCTCATTTGAAAAGCCTTGCACATCTATAAAGTGCAGCCTGCATGGCTCATGTTAAATGTCAGTAGAGTTGTGAACTACAAATAGTCTTGCATCTTGCACATTATATTTGCTAAGCTTCAGTTTAATTATAACCCTCAGGCTCACAACTGCAGCATGATGAGACAAACCACATGAAATCTGAGTCAGCACTCAGATTCTAACAGAGGTGCATGTAGCAACTTGAAGTGGCACAATAATTTCCTTATCTTTTTGCACACATTACTTTCATGGTTAAGTTACATAATACAAAAACTATTTAGTCTGAGTTTTGCTTCAGAACTGAACAGCCAGTAGCATCCACTAGAGGGCAATAGGGACAGATCTCTACCCAATACCTTACCTACTTCTGTTACACCTTCACCACTCAACTAAACAACAACATGGTGCTGTACAGGAGACATGTGGCAGTCATCAAACATCTAACATCTGTTCCTGCTACACAGCAGTTTAACTGAAGCAGCAGCACGTTCCTGAATGAAACAAACAGTGCAATAAAACCGTAACCCTGCTGAGAAAACTACTTATAAAGTGTAGAGAGATGCTGCCTGGGGTCGATCTACTTTCACTTACTCCACAATTCCCTGTTTAGAGATGACCATGGCTAATTTGTTATATCCAGGCATTTATTTGCATGTTTGTCAATTACAAAATAATCCACTTGTAAAGCAGCAGGAGTCGCTACTGCAGCAACAAATACATGGTCCCACACTGGCTTCCCACCCAAAAACATGTCCATGTGTTCGTTAGCATGCATGAGCAAGCTGGAGGTACTGCTTCATGTTTCTGTGATGGGAAAACTTGTGTGGTTTTAACATTAGTCGTCTTTACCATGACCTAAAGAACACATTTTTTTTATTGCACCTGCATTTAATAAACTAGAGCACAGACTTTTCATCACTGAAGTGGAATTTCTGAGAGAAATTCATTGTTTCTGTATTTCTAATAGACCAATATCATAAAGTGTCACTTACTGACAAAAAATGAATGAATGAAACGTCTGAATGGTTCTAATTGACATACAGTACAGTTAACTGTGCAGCCCTGAACCACATGTGTGGCGAATTAAAACAGTGGCAATATTCTGAGAAGCGCATTCTGTTGTTAAACATGTTGCAACCCCCTGCTCTTTGTTTATGTCTGTAACAGTATTGTGCCATTTCCTGTGAGAGTCCAGAAGTCCCTTCTTGCCATTTCACCTTCAACCTAGGAGGTCCAGAGCAGCACCTAGTTTAATAGCAATCAGGAATCTGCAGCACAGTTTATATAAACAAACAATCTCCTCCCCAGTTGTGTGATTGGCTCACCATGCTGCCAGCCCGTGCTGTAGACAGTTGGTCTGGGTGCTCCTCTTCAGATCCCTCCCTCTCCTCCTGTCTACTGGGCTCTGCTGTGCCAGCGACGTCTCCTGCCAACAGAAAAAACACACTACTTTCAGACATGAGGTTTGTGTGTGTGTGGGCGGTTGTGGAGTTATGTGACTGTGTAAAATGGCAGGATTTCAGGGGTTCTCAAAACTTTTTCTGGCATGCCCCCCCCCCCAAGCCGAAAACAGTTCACACCACAATTTTTTAATCAATCATTAACAATGATGAGTGAAGCAACCATTAAAAAGGATCCAAATTTCACTGAAATAAAGGTCAGCACGATAACATCAGTAAGCTCTTGTTTGTTTAAGTTCCATTTTTAAATGATATTCATCCAACTTAGTTTCACTTTGCCCCACAGTTTAAGAACCACTAGTCTAAAGTCCAGCAAGAATGAATGAATGAATGAATGCTGGCAGTAAAATCATACAACGTCTAATTGGTGAAGATTAATTTTATAGAAGTGACCACATCCACACAGTCCAGCAGCTCTCAGAGGAATGTGGGGGTTTACAGAGAGATGGTTCAACTGGCTGCCTGGGAGAAGAAGCACTCTCTACAAATCAGGTCAAGTCAATGTAAACACACTTCACACATGCAATGCTGCAGACAGACATGTAGGGACAAGCGTGAAGTCTTTCGCCACGACGGAAACCTTGGGGCGGATCAGCTGACCTGACCCGATGGGAGAAATTCTCAGTTACAGGAAATGCAAACTCGACGTTCCACATCAGATTATCAGCAGCCAAACAGATAACTGCAGGAAGAGCAGACAACAAGCGTGGGCAAACTCCACAACTTCTCCACACCCAGCACACCAACAGGTGCGGAGGTGGATATCCTGACCTTCTCACAACAAGAGCAGGAGGTTCTGAAATTCACTCTAATCCTGGATATGTGCACAGAGTCATGCGCTGCTACGGCGGCTGCACACGTAAAAAAAAGCAACAAGTTTAAACACTCAAAATAAAAGAAGTGAAGCGCTGAGCAGCCTGAAACCAAAAACCTGATTCACTAACTAACTGTATGAAAAGTAACACTCTGATATTCCACTGCCTTCTCTTCCTGTGCTTGTGCAAGCCCAGTCAGGAGGGAGTGGGGGACACTCAGTGTAAGTTTACTACAAAGACAGTAAGGCATACACACACAGGCAGCCAGACTAAACATAGACATAGTGTTCACTTCCTTGTGTTTGGAACAGACTTTACTACAATACATTGATTACAAGGACTTCAAACTGGATCGAAATGCTCACTATGCAGCGCTGTCATGTCACTTCCACCCACTTGTTTTTTTTTTTCCAGACACACCCCCTTTTGCACACAGCTCCACAAACAGAAAAAAAAAAAAAATACTACTCAACTCAGAAAATACTATTCTCAACATAATTTCCTCTTACCTGTACAAAGTGCTGAATCAAACGTTTTGCTGAAACTTCTCTCTACCTTTTAAGCTTGAATGAAAGCTCAATGCTTTGCAAAGTAGCAGTAGTCTCGTCTCCCAAACACGTACTGGTTGTAATCCAGTGCATGACATACCTACCTCCCTCCCTCCCTCCCTCCTTCCTTCTCTAGCTCTGTCTCTATTGCTTACTCTTTTTCCCTCCCACTCTGTAAGTGCCAGGCTTCTCAAAGTGAAAGAGGCCATACTACAGGGCATGGACTCTCTACATTTCACCCACCTACGACACACTCATGACTCATTTTATCAAAACGGATGGCTTTCATTGCTAATCAGTCATGGAGAAATCCCCAGCACCACCACCAAAGGAACAATATTATATTTAAAGCAATATGAGTCACCTACTTGTGTCAGAACATTTAACTTCACAAAAATTAAATGTAACCGAGGTGTAAAGTGGAAAAAAAAAATTCATTCACAGAGTTACACACAAATCTAGCAGAGAAACAGTCAAGTCAACAGTAAGGAGACCGAAACTTTAAAGCTGCATTAGCTGATGATTTGGCAATTAGAGAGTGGAACAACTCAACAGCAACCTGATATATTATTGCCTTATAAAGTTGTGATAGCGTACGTGTTAGCTAACAAGTGCTTGTTTAATTTAATGGCCTGTTGTTGTGTTTCTGGTCTCCTGATGAACCCAAGTCCAATATTCACCGTCCGTTTAGCTCAAATTTTCAGTCAACCAACCTGAGCGAAATATCTAGACCTGTTTTAAACTCTGTAAAAATCCTCTGCTATTGATTAATATTTTCCTTAACATGGTTTTCACACGTACAAAACGAATCAAAAACCGGGGTTGTAAGTACATCTACTCTTACTTCCTCATTGAAAAATCTGGATCAGGCCTTGTGCCCCGCCCACCACCGCTGCTGCTGCTTGCTCCAGGTTGACAGGTGAAACAGTGAGTATCAATATGGTTAATGGAGGAAACATCGGAGAGACTCAGCCACATGTTTGAGCCTCAGTCAGACCCAGACTCAGGAGTTTTTGAGGAGTTTGTTGAGACCAAAATTGCAGACTAGAAGATGTATCAGAACGGTTAGCAAAGTTATTTGTCATTTGTTAGCTTGTAACTGTGGCTGACACAGTGTTAGTGGCTGTACTGATGCAAACTTTCACTCTCTGTACTGACAAGGTTTCGGTGACTGCTGGAGCAGAGAGCATCAAGATTAGGTTAGAGCAGGAATCTTCAGAGAGACTCAGCCACACGTTTGTGCTTCAGTCAGACCCAGACTCAGATGAGGAGTCTGTTGAGACCAGAACCAGAGACTAGCAGACGGATCAGAGCGGTTAGCATCTTTTATTTGTTTATGCTGTTTTTTAGCTTGTAACTGGCAATTGCTGACAGTGTTAGCGGTTGTGCTAATGCTAATTCTCTCTCTCTCTGTATTGACAAGGTTTCAGGTGTATTTAGCCCCGCCCCCGGTCCACACAAGTTGACGGGATTGGTTCCTTAGGTTTGTGACGTATGAAGCCCTGGCTGTCTGAATCTTTTTTTATGAGACTGTCATTGGTTCACTGCAGTTCAAGGTGGAAACACTCAGTCATGGTGTTGATGATTATTTTTGTATCATGTTAAAGTTAAAAACTTGATTTTCATTTTCATTGGGGTTGGTCTTTAATAGGAAGGTGTTCACTTCCCAGTTGCTCACTTTGTTTGCAGTTAGGTGCTGGGCAGGTCGAGTGCAGCGGGTTTGTCACAGCTGCCTGCTGCTGCTGGAGGCAGGACTGATGAGAGATGTGACGCTGAATCACACGGTACATTTGTGCTCTGTGAAACCAAAACAATGAACCACAAGAGGTCAAAGTGCAGTGTAATTCTGCATGTTAATACCTGTAGCCCTCTAATAAGTGAATTTTATTAATAACCATCCATGTTTTCAAAACATGCATAAACATTTATTTCTCAGAAAAATTGCTCTGGAACCATTTACCAGATTTTGTGACTAGCAGAGCCGTTTGTTTTTTTCCATCAAGGCGGATACAAAATTGGGTGGATTAATTTGTGCAATAGACTTTGCCTACAGTATAATCCAACATTTCCTCCCCTTATTTACTCTTTCTGCATGTGAAAACACGAAACATAAAATGATTCACAGATTACAACATTTGGATTCATTCTGCTAGTTCAAAGATTCTGTGGAAGTTTTATTTTGCATCAGAAGAAAGATTGTAATTCAAAACACTGATGACATCTGTGCTTTGACATCTCTCCTGACATCTCCCCTGATGGACTGAGACCAGTTTATAGGAAATGCTTGAAAATAAATAATACGCCGCACACTGCAGCTTGGGTGTTGTCATATCTACATTGTGATATTTTTAAACACAATAAGTGTTGTCAGGAAACAATAACTGAGATTTGATGTACATAAGGAGAGAAATGTTACCATTAATCCCAGGTACCCGCCCTGCTCAGTATTATGCATGCTCACACAAGTCAAATCCTGTCTTCAGGTACACTATCACTGTGTTCTATACATGACACTGGTTCATTAAATAGTAAATTACTTTCAATTTCACAGCCATGTTGACATGTTAAAAACTATTGAGTGATAATTCACCTTGCTGCTTTTTGCTCAGTGAAGGATTCACAAAGGATTTCAATTAATACCAGTCGGGGCTGGGTATCGCCTGAAAGTTTTCTCTGCTGGTACAGATACAACACCCGAGTCTGGTTACTTGGTACCATTGTGATATGTTTTTTTTGATACCTTACTTTGAGGGTTATAAACATGTTTTTAAGTGTTGTCTAATTCAAGCCCTATAAATACTTTTCCTAAGTAGAAGATGGTACAAAATTGGCAAAATTAGATTAAAGGAGACCTATTATGCTAATTTCCAGCTCTATATCTTTATTCTGGGGCTCCACTAGAGAAGCTTTGTATGATTCACAGTACACACAAAAAAGTCCCTGTTGATCTCAAACTGCCTGTATACAGTCCCTCAGTTCAGCCTCTTTTTTTTTTGCATATCATTCAGCTTTACCAATTAGTGTTATGAAAGAAAAAAACAAAACTAAGTGACTAGTAGCTAAAACTAAGTAACAGAAGATAATTGCTTCTCAAATCCATCCATACATGTTCGGGTCTGAATCTGATCCGAAATATGAAATCCGATATCACAAATATGAAATATCAGACAAATGCAGATGTTCATGTTGATTACAGCAGGTCGTCTCTATTAGGTAAATGTTACGCCCATTACCTTGTTAATGTCTGATAAGATTGATTTAGTCTTTCAATCACAATCTGTATATAAAACATTTTCTGTATATGGCCCTGTTAATAGTTGTTCGTGTGGGAAATTCACTGAAATGCTGACTGAAGTGGAAAACGTCTACTGTCAGGAAATAGCAACGCTAATGTTGCTGGTAAAGTGTTATTCTGCTGTTGCCAAAAGACTGTATTGAACCTGCACCCTTTGTCATTTGCATACAAAGGGAATTTGTATTCGCACAGACAGAAATGCTTATTCTTGACAAGGCGACAGGTTAAAACTAACCAAATTCTTCCCGCTTTCCACTCTACCTAGCTTCATTTGAGAGTGTGCCTAACTAGCTGGTAGACGGGCATTATGTGAATGTGTAACATAGCGACATAGACAAGTTACAGAAGAAAAGCCAGAAATACAAATGAAAAAAGCTATAGGCAAGAGAAAACCCCAAAAGGCATAATACTTTACTTTAAAAATCAGGAAGAGTCCAACACAAGAAGACAAAACGAGGAGTAAAAATCCAGGCAAGCACTCGATGCCAAATTTAGTTACTTTCAATACTTGACGCTATAGACACATTTAGGCCAGTTTTAAAAAAGTGTTGAGCGAGCGCTGTAGCTTATCCAGCTCTAACCAGTTACCAGATTATATTGTTCAGCCAGTCCTGCAGGTTCACTGACACCATCCGTGTGTTACTGTGAGCCCATTCTTTCTAATCAAGGGAAACGGTGCGAGCCTTAATGCCATCTCATCAAGACACGCTTTTTGTCCATGAATATAGCTGTGCACTCCAGACTTCATCCTTCAGGACTGAATGTTGGTAGCAGCTGTTTAGAGAGGTCAGTGTCAGATTTAGGAGAAAACAGCACATATCTGGTTGGTAAGAGGTGACCAGGTGAGTACGGGGTGTGAGATATCCAGTGAAGCAAATGGTGAAGGAAATAAAACTGAAGACAGAACAGTGACAATATTCAAATGACGAAAAGTATAATAGCAAATCAATCAACAACCATATTATCATGACACAAATATGAAAATACACAGTTCTTTGAGACATTTCTAGATCTGGAAGGATGAAGTCTAAAGCACACGACTAAGGTCTAAGCTCTTAATAATGTTCAGCAACTAATGTAACTAACAAACAGAGAGTGTTCTTCAGACTAAGACGCAGCAGTGGCAGCTTAGACATTTAAATTGACTGCATCATTCTCACAGCTCATCTCAACAACAGGCAGGTTCAAGGTGCTGCATGTATGTAGCCAATGCATAGTTTCCATTAGCATGTACATTTGTTTGCCAGTTTATTAGGTACACCGAGCTAAAACTAATGAAGTCTAATACAGCAGCCCTACAGTAAATCCCACCTTCATGACAGTTATACGTTTCAACAGTTTTAAAGATATAATATAACAATAACCTTCCTAAAAAGGTAGAATTTACTGAGGAGCTATTGAAATATTAAGACTGCATTAATTCGAAATAGGTGTACACAATAAACAGGCAAAGAGTATGTAAAAAATGATCATAAAAACATAATGGACAAGATGATTTCTTCTCCTCATTTAGTTTTTAGCCTAGTTAGCATTTTGCTTCAGTCATGTCAACCCAGCTACTTTCCATTTCACAATGTCACCTTTAATTATAAAAATTAGAAGTTTTACTTTGATGATATTGCCGTAAAATCTAGTGGTGATAATAATATCTACAATAATATGTTTTTTTTTTCTTATGTCACAGCAAACTGGTATCTGTGTTGGTTAAGCAAAAAAAGTCTAATGGCATCACTGTGGGCTTTGAGAAATTATGATGAATTTTTTTAATGATTTTATAGAGCAAATGATTAAACAAGAAAATAATGACAGCGAAAGAAATTAGCAGGTCAGTTGCAAACATTTAAATAGTAAATAGAGTAAATTTGTTGCCTGGTTAATCTACAGCTAGTTTTATGGACCTTAGTGTTCATAAGAACTGGAAATCCCTACATTGTGCGCACAGTGAAGGCATCAGAGTTATATAATAAGGAGAAATACTGAAAGCAACTGTCAATGAAGCCTTTACAGACATAACAACAGTGATGAAATGACTTCTGTAAACCAGTTTGTTTTCCTCGTTGGTATAAAATTAATTTCCTCTCCAGTGGGGGGTTCCAGGGTGTTTTCCTCTGAACAAAAAACAAGCTATCTAGAAATTTCCCGGTGAGACTGCTAGCTCCCTGTGAGCTGTAAATAACAGGTGATGTTTGACTCCTGACAACACAACAGGTGTAAGCCGGTGACCACAGTGATAAATTTTACAGACATGTATGCTGAAAGTGAAAGTGGACGACAGCCTTACTGAAAACTGGTCCTGTGCTAGGAAGCGACTACATGACAAACCGAAAGTATGTGTGCGTGCGTGTGTGTGTGTGTGTGTGTGTCTGAGCACTGTTTGCAAACCTTAGCATCATGCTAGCTACCGGACAGCACCACTACTAGAGGCTAGTGTGTAAAATTCGCTCAGTTTCCAACAGAAAACGACAAAACGGCTCAAGGTTCACACGTCCAACACTACTCTGACAGTCCGAGAACATGTCACACACAATACATTATTTACAAGTTACCTAATTTTAAAAATTAAATCGAGTTACTCACTCAGAAACAATCAGCTGACACAACGGTGACTCAGTAGACTACACGACTTCCGCATTCTTGTGCGATGACTGCAACGCAAACCAATTGTCACTAAGGAAACTAAACATTCTAGACCAATGGCAATAAGAATTCGTACTGGCCAATGAGCGTCAACAACAGTGCTGTGAGCGAATCGCACACACCCACAACAGAGCCAATCAAGTGCCACCAAACTCCTGAAGCGCACCAATAGAAAATCACAGCGCGGCACAAACTGGATACACACATACACAGTACGGTAAGTGTGCACAGGCGCCCGTAGTTATCAGTCATAGGTCAGCTGGGTTTTAAAATACAAAATAAGTTTCAGTTTTCAAAACTGAAATGAGGAACTTCTAAACTGAATCTTATTTGTCAGTGGTTTTCAGAAAAACCCCTAAAATAATCCGCAAGAAAACAAAACTAAAAAAGAGAAGCAACAAAGGGAAGTGGAGATAACTTTTAAAAGGTCAATGCAAAAGGGCGATGTGTTTTAATAAACGATTTGATGCGGATAAAGGCAGCCTGTCCTCCCTGCATACAGAGCACGATGTTAAACTGAGGCCAGTGTTAACTGATCGACTGACGGAAAATTAATTCACAACAATTTTGATGATTGATTGATTGTCAAAAGTCACCCAACAAGCAAACATTTGTTTTTTGTGCCGTTTTATGTCATTGCAAATAAATATCTTTGGGTTTGCACTGTTGGTCAGACAAAGATATGTGATCACTGGCCTCAGGGAACTGGTGGGAGGCATTTTTGGCTGTTTTCTGACAGGTAATGTACAAAAAGATTCATCAGTTAATCAAAAAAAAAAAAATTAGTGGATCAGTCAATAATGGAAATAATCCCTAGTCTGATCACTTCTTATTTTAAATTTACATTTTGACCATGTATCTATGCAAACCTCAAGAACACATATCTGCCTGATTCCTGTTCTCATGAAGCTCCCTGACACAGACAGTGAATGCATGTATACATAAATCTGAAGTTTACAGTTTACAGAACCGTATCTGTGGCCACACACTATTTATGTTCATAAGCCTTGACCTGACCTCACATGCTCTCCAATACCAGTCAACAGCCACATGAAGGCCCATCTCACCCCTGTGTTTGCTCCAATCCTGTGGCCTTTTCCCCTGCACAGCCAGGCAATACATAACTCTAATGTGAATGGTTTTATAACCTGATATCAGGTTATCAGGCTTTTTTATACGCCCGATATGGTGATGTTCTCATGCATGCGGCAGCTGATAAAGTGTTGATCTTGATCGCAGCCATTTTTTAAAATTTTATTTATCTTTTTTCAATGTGTGAATCCTCACATAATTCAAAGGGGTAATTTAATCAGTTCTTATGCAGGTAGAAAGTTCTGGCTCTCTTACAGTCTGACCTTACAGTACATGGTGGCTGTTTGTGGTGTTTATATCGGATGGTATTGCTCCCTCTGGTGGTGGAAATCAGAAACCAGCGAGGGAGAGGGTCTGGTCTAGTGTCGGACAGGGTTATCTCTCATTTTGTACCCTCAACGCTACGACTAATGAATTTAGGCTCAGTGCAGTGCTCTCAGTTCAGTTCTTCACATTGTGGATGCCTCATGTGTGTTTCATCTGTTATAATTCATAAAAAGCTTTTCCCCTGAGCTTAAGTAAATAACTGACACACTTTATTAAGTGTCTCACGCAAATGATCCCAAACAAGCTTGAATGTAGAGACTGTATTTCATTACTTTCCCTCCGCTGAGGTTAATGTGTCCACGTTCCTATGACAACGGAGGTTCTGAGGATTGATTAGACACCTGACCCCAGACAGAGAGCACAACATGGCCCACTGCTGTTGAGCTTTTTAGCTCAAGTGCAGCAGGAAGTGAGGAGGTGGTCAGGTGGGTGTAGATCCCAAAGGACCAATCACAGCTGGTCGTCAGGTCAGTACATATCTGCACGCCGTCAGTCCTGACACTGATTTTGATCTCACTCTTTCCTCGGGACTGAGGCCCATCCATAATCACACCATGGTAAGAGACTTCACCATCATCAGAGTCAGTTACGATGAGCAGCTGTGGGACGTAGATATTGTCACAGCTGAGTAATCGAGGAGATAATCAGATCTTCAGTGGATACAAACCCATTAAGTCACATTAGAAATGTGAGATCTATCAACGGCAGGTTAGTCTGAGCACTTGCTGATGAAGTTATGATGATTTATATCTTTTCTTTCTTTTTTAGACGAGCTACACCGATAAAGGGGAGAAGGTAAGATTAAAACTGCCTTTTAGACAGGAATCTGAAGTGTGATGATGTTTGATGTGTGCTCTTAAAATTACTATCAGTTCTACAGAAGAAGGACTGAATCACACGAGTGGCTGAAAGCCGAAGGAATAAATGAATCATTTCAAACTATGATGTTTTTGTTTCTCACCTGTGTGATTCTTTTACAATATATAATTCTTCTGTTGTACTTTTGTCTTCTAGCATGAAAGGGGAAAGTTTGTCAGGTTTCATCATATCACCTTCTGGGTCGGCAATGCTAAACAGGTTTGTATGCAAACACTTATATCACCTGTGTCTTTTTCATGATCTCAGTACCAGTCAAAGCACATCTGATTATCTACCACATTATTCATATCTGGATGGACCTTTTGGATTTAAGAAAATATTGTGTTTGAAGAATTGTTCAAATTCTAACAGAAACTTCAACAGGTTTTGGTTTGTTAACTAGATAATAATTGTACTTTTATTCTCCATATTCAGTTTAAATAACCAGGAGCTGTTTAATCTCCAGCCTCTTTTCTTTTTGCTACAGAACAATTTGACATTCATTTCTGAATAACAGATACAGTCTGTACAAATAAACAATTAATTTAAGTAATTTAAGTAATTTTTCAAGAATATAAATCATAACTTTTTCTTTGTATTTCATATGTGAAAGTAAAGTTAGTCTCATTGGGTTTCGGAGTCTTGCTTGTTCAAAAAAGAAAACGCTCTGGTAAAATATAAAGGACAATTTGTTTATTTATTTATATTCGGAAAATGATCAATTTAGAAACTGATCATCAGACTAATCGATAATGGAAATAAGCCAGACTGATACATTTAAACATAATATGGATAATATGGAAATTTACAGTTTAGGAAATCTGAGAAATCTGACTTACTTTCATCTTAAAAAGCTGATCATATCTTCTTGGTTTATTAAGTTTATTATTACAGCACACTGCACTGAACAATCCACAGTCACTACCTTATACAGTCTGTGTTAAAGTTCATGAGAAATTCTCTCCACACCAAAGACTGAAGTCTGATCTCTTTGCAGGCGGCCTCGTTCTACTGTGATAAGATGGGCTTCGAGCCTCTGGCCTATAAGGGTCTGGAGACTGGCAGCAGAGAGGTGGTGTCTCATGTCATCAGACAGGATAAGGTATGCAGTGTAACACCATGTGCTGATGTAATTAATAAGCACTGATTTTACAGTTTATCCATGATCTTTGGTTCTCTACACCCCCCCCCCCCCCCCCCCCGCCCCCTCACAGATCATATTTGCGTTTGAATCTCCACTAAATCCTGGAAATGAAGGCAAGTTTCCTGATCGCAAAACAGAGACTGTATGAACAGAACACACGTCACACACATGTCTGCATTCCTGCATGTTTTTCTCTTCCCTCAGTGATGGGGGAGCACTTGATCAAACATGGAGACGGAGTCAAAGACATCGCTTTCCAAGTGGAGGACTGTGACTTCTTAATCAAGGTAACTCTGATACAGAACACCTGTGTTTGAGTTTGACGTTGATGTGCTGATGGATTTAGTTGCACTTTGCATTGAACTGGCCACACCCTGCAGGAAGTAGAGTTTGACTGAGATTTAATTGCAAGAGGCAGAAATGATTTTCATATTATTTGACAGTCATGGACAGTGTGTTTTTTGGAAAATTATATTTTTACCATCTCACACAGTTGCTCATTTATATATATATATATATATATATATATATATATATATAAGTAGGAATGCCATTGTAGAAATACTCTGTTAAAAGTATAACGCTGAATAAAAAGGATTAGCCTCAAATGAAACCTAAAAGTAAAAGTACTCATTGTGTAGAATGGCATGTTCAGAATAATGTACATTATTGGATTATAATTATTGATGCATTACTTAATTCTTATTACTGTGTATGTATTTTATATATAACAGAAGAAATAAGAGAAGTTATAGATTTGAGTCCCGCTGAATTCAGATTCACTGACTGAACTTTGATGAAAATTGAAACTGCAGTTCTGTTTCTTCTAAACTGTTTCACTTCAGTTTGAAGAGATAAACCCTGTCTGAGTCGTACTGTCACTTGCTCACTACACTGCTGGGTAAGAGGACTGTGGTGCACTCAGTGTGTGTTGAAATAGGGGGTAAACATGCTGGTGTTATGACAGCCTCTACTACAGCGCAACCTTGATGTCTGCTGGCTCGTTTGAACTCTTACGCTCAGTCAAGGTCGTTCTGGTGGTTTGGGTAAACTCTGTCTGTTGACCCTCGGGTGGCTGCACATACACAGTCACCACTGATTTAATGCAGAGATCAAAAGCAGCAGCATCTAAGATATGTAAAGTAGTAGATCAGAGCCTGCACGGTGTGGGGAGATGTTCTTTCTTCAACCACTGGAGGGCTTCCAGGAGCCGTCTACAGTCAGAAAACACAGTGTTGTATATTGCTGCTGTATTTCCACACTGATCCCAACACGGCCCCACTGACAGACAGCTAAAGAGCGAGGAGCCGCGGTGGTGAAGGAGCCCTGGGTGGAGCAGGACAGCCACGGGAGGGTCAAGTATGCTGTGGTTCAGACGGTACGTGAGGAGTGACGCACATTTGAAAGCTCATGTAAATTTCACACGTGAAACTGGAGATGAATAACTGTTGTGTCAATGTTTGGTCCTCAGTATGGAGATACGACACACACACTCATCGAATACCTCGGACCCTACAAAGGCCTTTTCCTGCCCACCTACAAAGAGCCTCTGTTTAGGGATCCTCTGTTAGCCAAACTGTGAGTCTCTTACATAACAGCATTTTATTGTGCTTTGAAATGGAACCAAAAAACTAAATTTAAATTTTTTTTGTGTCAATTTATAGCGATTATATATTATTTAAAAAACGGTTTTGCATTTCACAACATACCTCATCTTCCATGCATCTTCTTTTAGTCCAACTGAATCTATACTGAAGCTCCACACAGATCTACTCATATCCTTTACATGAATAAAAGTATTAATACTACAGTGTATAATGCTCCATCACAAGTCCTGCATTCAACATTTAACTTTATTAAAACTGCAGAAGTATTAGTAGTAAAATGTACTTAAAGTGTCAAAAGTAAAAGTACTCATTTCACACTCATACAGAGGGAATGCTATTTTCATATACTATAGATGACCAGGTTGTTTAATAAATCTTAAAAAGTATTTTATAGTTTACAGTGAAGTTTGACAGCGTCAGTGATAAGTGACATTTTATTCCAGTTTCTCCAGTGTTGTCTTTGGTATTTTTTCAGTTTACAGTAGAAACAAAACCAGTCGCTGAAAAACGTGTTTCTTTGCCGGTCACCCTCCTTTTAAAAAAATGCACAACCTTCCCAAATTTGAACCAAAAATATAAAATAAATACATTTTGTGGCAGATAAAAATGTACAAAAACTGAGGGCGGATGGAGGAAGTACCAATCCAGTGTTTTTCTCTTCTTTTCTTTAGTCCACCAGCAGGTTTGAACTTCATCGATCACATTGTGGGAAACCAGCCAGATGATCAAATGGTGCCAGTTTCAGACTGGTAAGACTCCTGTTAGGTCGCACATACACACACACACACACACACACACACACACACACACACACACACACACACACACACACACACACACTCAACTGGCACAGCAGACACACAAAGGGGCAAAAGGACAAGTAAACACTCTGCACATGGTCAGGGTGAAATGTTCTGCCCCAGCACGACATCGCTGGTCTATAAAAACCGCAAGAGCAAAGAAGTCACCGAGAGGAAAAGAGGCATGTTCAATTCCAAATAAGGTTTGTCTCGTTCCTTTAGCTTATCATCAGATTTTCTGTTTGTGTTCTGCAAATTCCAGGTATCAGAATTGTTTGATGTTCCACCGGTTCTGGTCGATAGACGACAAGCAGATCCACACGCAGTACAGTGCACTGAGGTCCATAGTGGTGACGAACTACGAAGAGACCATCAAGATGCCCATCAATGAACCTGCCATCGGGAAGAAGAAGTCACAGATCCAGGTGTGACTTTTTCACACAACACTCAGAGTAATTGTCATTGGCGCTTAGGTTTATCCCAGCGGCTTGTCCTGTAAATTGTCCCTCAGGGGCCCATGTGTGGCTCCCCAGAGTGCTAAATGAACAATTTAGTAATGATACCTTACTCCACATGCGTGCACTTGTGGCCACATTTAGCTAATTGGGGGTTGTGACACCTTCTGGTTCAGTGCATTTCATGTCACGCGTCTCCCTCTGTGCAGGAATATGTGGACTATAACGGGGGACCAGGTGTTCAGCACATCGCCCTCAACACGTCAAACATCATCCAAACCGTGAGTCTCCCATGTTGAATTATCATCAAAATTCCACGATAATCCACAGACTTTGCACAGCCTCACAAACTCTACAAGTAAAGACAAGTTTTAGATCCTGCTTCTTTCTTTCTTTCTTTTTTCTTTCCTCTTTTTGTCTTAAAACAGATCGTGAACCTGCGAGCCCGAGGGATGGAGTTCCTCGCAGCGCCTGACACGTACTATGAAACCCTGCGGGAGAAACTCAAAACCGCCAAGATCAAGGTGAAGGAGGACCTCAACCGTTTACAGGTGAGGAGACGTATTATTTCAGCAAGTGTGAAATTATTTACGGCCTTTTCGCTCGTGCACTGAAATGTTAACTCTGTGTGTTTCCCTTTTTAAGGAACTGAAAATCTTAGTTGACTTCGATGACAAGGGCTACCTCCTCCAAATCTTCACCAAGCCTGTTCAGGACAGGCCGACCCTCTTCCTGGAGGTCATCCAGCGGTACAACCACTTTGTAAGTGACCAGTTAAGCAGATCTGCTGGTGTAACTGGTGAGCTGAGGGAAATCTTTTTTCAAGCCCTCACTGATGGGATTTACAGGCCTGTGGTCTTGTTTAAGAAGCCGGGACAGAACACCTGTTTACAGCTCCCACCCAGTGCGAACAGTCTCACAGTCGCCCACTTGTAAAAGCTCGGTAAATCTATCACAGGTACAGATTAAAAGGCTCACTGCTTCACAGCGAGGGGGATCTTTGGATTGGGTTGCACCCTGTGGCACTTAATTTATAACACCCAGCACCCACTCTGCTTGTCAGAACAGGCACATCGTGTCACTCTGCAGCATTTCAGCGAGTCTACAGATGTGGATACAATGCATGAAAGTGAGAAACTGAATCTTTCAGAGCAACCACCAACTCTTGATCTTTTCATTATCTATAATAATATTTACATGATTAATTTGTGAGCTGCCGGCGAGCGCAGCTTCCCCCCCCCCGTCAGAGCGCTGAGAATATTTATCTGCCGTTTGTGAGTCAACATCAAAGTGTTGAATGCACTTGAACGGTGTCTGAGAGAAGATCCCCAGAGCAATAGCAAATGACACAGAAGAAGGTAGATCTGTGGGTAATTAGCCATCTGTGTGTGTCTGTTCTCCGTCCAGGGCTTTGGGGCAGGAAACTTCAAGTCTCTCTTTGAGGCCATTGAGAAGGACCAAGACGCCAGGGGCAACCTCACCGTGCTGACACCTGAAGGCCAGGCCAAAACCTTCAACTGATCCACACGCTGCTGCTGCCAAACCACACTTAGACTGTTATATATGGCTCTACATTTCAGAGGCAATCAACAGCACCCACCACAACTACAGTATATCAAACACATATACAGGGTGTTGAATATCTTCATGTGACGAGGTGCAAGTGCTATCAGATATGCTTTAAGCTGTCAGTGGCCTGCGTGCTGTATGGCTAAATAAAGAAAGTCATGTTCATGTGGGTTGGTGTGTCTGTTTGGGAAACAAGGGGACTGATATGAAAGGAATAGTCCGACGTTTGGGAGATACGCTTATTTGATAAATCGCTGAGAGCTACCTGTGAAAACTGATACCACGCTCATGTCTCTGTCAGAAAATAAACAAAGCAAAAAGCAAAGTGAAGCAAAGAAAAAAAAAAAACATTACACTTCACTTATACTTATTGCTTTAGAGCAGCTGGTAGGTGGGTTCTGGACAGAGCCAGGTTAGTTGATTCCCCCAGTTTCCAGTCTTTATGCTAAGCTAAGCTAACTGGCTGCGGGCAGTAGGTTTTAGATCAAATTATAACAAAATTCATATTTTCATTTGGACAGAAAAATGTTCCTGTTGCTTTATGTTTATGTAAGTGCAGAAATGACAACAGCACTGTCACTGAGGTCAGGGCGTGCTTAGGGCACCACGGCCACCAGGGGGCCCCTAAGAGGAAATGCCCTATATATATGCCCTATATACAATATATGTATATATAAATGCCCCCCTACACACACACACACACACACACACACACACACACACACACACACACACATATATATATATATATATATATATATTTATATAATATATATATACCTTAATATACTATGACTTTTTATGGATTACTATACTAGTTTATAACATATATGAAATGCAACTTAAAACAACATGCTTATAAAGATTCTATATGTTCTATATGATTTTCTTAATAATTTTTTATTAAATTTAATGTATCTTTTATATCTACTTAAATAATGACCATTTAATGGCAGGCTTTGGGATGGATATATAGTCATGTAACATATGTCTAAAATATAAACCTATAATATAAACAGACATACTAAAATACATGTTTCTATTAGCTAGACATATACAATATGTCAATATATGGATTTTGTTTCAATTTTCAATTTTGAATCAAACATATGAGTCTTATCTCTATTTGTCATCTGTCTACCATAGAGCTTCATTAGTGGTTATGCTCTTGGTGAAATACAGGCACTTTTTTCCATTTTGTATTAACTTAAAATCCTTATTCCAATTATCATACAACTTTTACAGTTAATAATGTTTGTTCCTCTAGCAGCACATTTTAAACTCTGTACTCTTTAAATACAATTTCCTGAAAGGGTCCCGGCACCAAATCGTATTGTAAATCAAAGTTTTGACACTTTAATGGTTTGATTTTAAACGAAGTGGGGGAACTGTTCCTTACCACACTGACTCACAGCTCTTTACACTCTGAGGGAGTTTCACTGGATTCTCCTGCAGAAAAACTGAACTCGACATCAGAGGTTTTATTTCAAAATAATTTATTTGCATATACTTGGAATGAAGACAGGTTGATACATCTGTGATGGCACTGGTCAGTTTCCATATAGGAACATTCAGTCTATACAGAAACCACTCTTTCAAACCTGGACAAAATGGATAAATATATTAGTAAATAAATATATTAGTGACATGTCACTATATTGAAATGTTCTATTATATATAAAATACAACACTATTTCATTTCTGTTTTTGTTGTTCTCTTTTTGTACACAAAGTATCCAAAATATACTGATATATCCCTTAAAGTTCTGGAGGGATTTTTACTCTATTAGAAAAGGCAGTTTCAGCTCATTATTCTTGCAAAACATAACAAAACAAACATAAACAACGCAAAGAGAAAGATCTTGAACAGGATGAAATCACATCAGATATTCTGTGGCATCACCAAATGCTATTTTTTTTTTTAATGTGCTGATAGTTTTGGGATTGTTTTTTGAATTAATACTATTAGATTTGTGTTGTTTTTCTTTTTCTTTTTTTTTTAAATATAAAATCTACTGAAGCCAAAGTGCTGCTTGTAATTCAGTCATTTCCATCTCAGAGACTGTTTGGGCAGGAAAAATAGCAGACAAGGAAACTGTGATACTTTAGCTAGAGGACGCTGTGTGAGGTATTACTCTGAGGAACTGCAGGTGAAAAATTCTGCATGATTGTCCAAAATATTGAGTCCAAAATGATTTCCACTTTGATTCTAGCACGTTCCCTCTTGTCAGTGAAGGAAGTTTTAATTCTGAGATTTAAGGACAGGGATAAAGCAGGAAAACAAAAGGCACAACACATGTTAGAAGTTCACTGTGTTCAAGATTTTGTGTCTTTGGTTAGACAGGTAAGAGCTTAGTGTGTCAGGAGCTTCCTGATTTAGGACAGTTTGAAAGAATAAGGCACGTGTGAGGCTTTTAGTAAGTGCTACTGGTTACACTGCAATACCCATGAGCTCTTTGTCTGCTGCTTGTGCTAAGCTAAAGTGTGTCTGCAGTCTGACTGCAAAGAAAAATCCTTTCACATTTTCACTGAGCCTTTAAGGGAAAGTCCACGCTAAAACAGAATTCCTCCTCCTCTGATCTGGGAATATTTAAGTCTAGTACATGTGAGCATGAAGATGTCTGCGGTTCAGCCAAATACAAGATCTTTGATGGCGCGGTGAGGTCGACCTTTATCTACACAGTTTAATGGACAGAGGAATTTTGTCGGAGCACAGAGGGAGTACTGGGCAACAAAGAGTTAAACATGGATTCTGTCATTTCAAGTTTTGAGAGATGGTTAAAAATTTAAAAACTACCAGAATGTAAAAAAAAAAAAAAAAAATCAATCTCAATACTGTATTTGATTTCTGATTCAAGGTGGATTTTCCTTCAAGTGCTGTAAGCTCAAAAGCAGGGACTGGCGATGCACATGTACCACGACAAAGGATGTTTTTTTTTTTTTTGTGGGTATCATTACTGTAACTAAGATAAATTCTTCCCATCTTTCCAGTGTTTGATTGTTCCTGAGACTTTTCTCAGACTCTACCCATTGTAGTGTGAAATCATGGGAAAAGCACACCAAGCTTTCTTTAAACTGGTGCTAATGCAAACAGACTCAGCTGATGCTGGGGACTGTGAAGTCTACCTAGCATGGCTTTACTCCAGTTATATTATTATCATTATTATATAGTCATTTTTCTAGAGCTTTAGTTGCTGGGAGACAGCGGGGCGCGGGGGGGGGGGGGGGGGGGGATCCTCTTTGGAGGATAATGGGACATTGTGATGAGATGGGCATTAAAGGAGCAGAGGACGTGGTTGTTATCCTTCTGGTGAGGCCTGTTCACTCTGCACAGATCAGGGGGTTCAACAGCACTGAGGTCAAACATGTGAAGTAACCACTGGCAAGAGAAATGACAAGAACGAGACAATAGCTTGTAATGACGATGACATAATTCAGTCAAAACCGGTTCATTTTGAAAGGTGAAAAAAAAATTACACACTACAAAAAAAAACAACAAAAAAAACAAAACAAAACAGAAAATGATCCAAAAACACAAACAAAAATGTTAAAAACAGCTGCCATTATTGAAATAATGAAAACAAGGCCCATGCACGGCTCAGCAACCTCAGTGAATGCTCATTGTTTGAGGGGCTGAGCATCAACCTTTCTCTCCGTTTAGACAGGTCAGACTGCCAACAGGATCTTTTTGAGTTGAGTTTATGGGAGCTACATGGTTGTGACACACAAACGAAAAAAAAAAAAAAAAATTACTACAGCAGTACCTTTAAAGACCCCCCTGTGTGAGGCATGTTAAGAAATCTGAGCTGAGGTAGGCTGGAGGGTAAAGCTTCCCTCAGCTGAGATGGACTCAGCGAAGGAAGACCACGATCACACGAGTGAAAGTTAAGTACCTCTAAGATAAATCAAGTTCTTTTGTAATATTAAATTGAGCAATGCACAGATGGAGTCTCACTTCATCAGGGCTCAACACCCAAAGCAAGGATCATTCGTTAGTTGTCACTAAGGAGCATGGAGCTTGTGATATCATGTCAGTAATGAATATTCTTCTTTAGAACTGACCAGGAGAAACACAGAAAAACACTTTTTCCCCTTTGTGGTGTCTGAGTCGTTTCCCTAGCAACTCCCTGTCTCTAAACAGTTAAATCATTCCATGTATTTTTGATAATAAATCATCTTTCGCAGAATCTAATCACAATAATTTCACTTTTAATAACAACCCGACCGGCTCGGCTGAAAGCGCTTTTCAGTGTGTGAGCTTCGAATCCTGGCGGCAGCTGGGGAATCGTCCGAACGAAAGGCATTGCTGGTGGAATCATGTGGAAGACATGAGAGCGATCAGCCAATGAGAGGCTTGTCCATTCTGGCTCCTGTGTAGCAGCGTGATAATGGGGATGCAACAAGTTCTCACACACCGGACTCCTCTTCTGATCCTGTGGACACAAGAGCAGCTCAAGTCAGCGAGAGTTTAAAAAAAAAAGAAGAAGAAAGAAAATAAACACGAGCAGACAGGTTTTAAGAAACCCCCAGGTGAGAAAAACTTCTCTGGAAGAGAAAAGAAAGTGATGCAATGAATGTTTATTATTACCACGCCCACGTTCTGCTGCTTCACTAAACCCGAGACCTCTGCTAGACTCACAGGGCTCGCCCGTCATACTGAGCATTTACACTAGTGACTGCAGTGCTGTCACAATCAATAGAAACCAGAATCAACACCTGTTGCTGTTATGAAAGGTAAAGCAGTGAGACACCCACCCTGATTGTGGTGTAATGTTTGGCAGTATAAACAAATGTCTGTGTTGCAGTCAGCAGCAGGCCCGTGGGGGAACCTGCAGGGGGGGCTGTCCATAGGAGTCCCAGGCCCCAGGAGCTGCGGCTCTGAGCGGGCCTGCTGCACCCGTTTCTGCCACACAACATGGGCCCCGGCGCAGCAAGTCCAGTCCTCCATCCCTCCAGAGTCCAGAATGAGGGGCACGGGGAGCAGAGCGGGGTGCAGCTCAGGGGGGGAGCAGCAGAAGCCCGGACCCTGGCCGTAGTGAATGTGGATGCTACGGTCATCCTGCAGATCCAGGCTCTGGTGGAAGCGGACTGAGGGACCATCAAGCACACAGCCACCCACTCGCCCCAGAGGAGCGGGAGGGTGTCCGTGTCCCTGGTGGCAGCAGTGGGGTTGGAGCTGTAAGGGGATTGGGGACATCAGGACAGCAGGTCCCGTAGGGCTGCTGGGGTCGAGGTCCTGACACTCTGTCTGTCCCGGGCTCGGCCGATCTGTTGGGTCCGGCTTTGGGCACAGGCAGGGGCTGTGCTTAGGAGGACACACAGGTGAGTCTTTGTCCGGGACGAGAGCAGCAGGTGCAGCAGCAGCGGCGGCCCCCTGCTCCTCGTCCGAGCCTCTGCTCGGGCCCTGGCTGTGCTCCCCCTCCTCGTAGTGGTGGTGTCTGTGGCGGTGGTAGTGGATGTGGCTGAGCACAGTCTGTGGCTGTTCTTCAGGGCAGCCCGCTTTGTTCACCACAGAGTCCAGAGACCTGGGCCGGGCCTGGGCACCAGCCTCCAGGCTGTTTCTGCGGGGCCCCCGCCCAGGACCTGGCGCGTAATACACAAATGGATCGTAGTCACTACTCAGAGAGCTACGAAAGGTGGACCAGCTGCCATAAACTCCCTGCAGGGATATGTCAGTACAGTTGAGAACTGAGTCACTGGAGGAGCCATGACAGGGCCCGGAGCTGGAGTCACTCGCTGGCCCGTCAGCCAAGTATCCACTGCGTTCTGTGTGGTAGCTGCCGCCGGAGCAGCTGCCCTCGTCCTGCCGGCTGTGGGCTGCTGCTCCACGGGTCTGTGGTGGGACAGTGGCGGTGTGGTGCAGTCTGGAGCAGGATGCACTGCGCTGGGTCGGACAGGACGAGCGATAGTTGTGGCAGGACCGACGAGGGGTGTAGTGGTGTGTGGACGTCCTGCAGTTACCTCCAATCCTGTGGGGCCTTCCGGGACCCTCCGCAGGAAGGCGGTACCCGCAGCCGGAGCCGAGCGGCCTGCTGGTGAGGAAACGCAGTGTTTGGGTGTCCATGGGAGAAGAGCCACTGTAGTGGCCCAGAGAGGGATATGGTCCAGAGGGTCCACGAGGATAGTGGGGCCTCATAGAGAAGGGGATAGCATGCTGAGGGAAGGGGTGGTTGTGTGGGCTGCTGTAAGGCTGAGCGTGCAGGAAGCCTTGGCTTTGTTCTGGACTCTGCTGGAGTCTGTTCCTCTGGGGCTGCCGCTCCGTTCCTGTGGACACAAGCAGCAGTTAGTTTGTTTTGAAAAGTTTCCTGTTGTTGAAAACTAAACTTCAGAGTATTAATGCAGTGGATGGAAACAGATTGCAGTCTACGATTCGACGGTCCTTCTTTAACAAAACTTAACTGGAAATACTCTTGTCCTCACCCATGATGTTGTGCATGCAGAGGGGACAGGTGCGGTGCTGCAGCAGCCAGGGGTCCACACAGTCTTTATGGAACTCATGAGCGCAGGAGATGATCCTCAAATGCTGAGAGCGAATGAGAGACAGAGGGAGATTTAAATAAAAGTGCACGTTTCAATACCTGAATGACTACAGGTATGTTCCCCGCTCTCCCTCCTCCTACCTGCCCGTCCTGGAACTCCTCCAGGCAAATGGCACAGACGGGGCTCGAGTTGGAGCTGCTGGCCGACCCCCAGGCCGCTCGGTGGCGGTGTGAGCCTGAGCAGCCCTGAGAGCTGTAGGTTTTGGTCTCCAGTCGACTAATGGCCCGCATGGTCTGCTGATGGACAGAGTCCTGCACGCACAAGAAGGGAAGGGTTAGAAAAAGCTTTGAAAGGCCTCCAGCTGAGCAGTGGATCCAAATCAGTGACAACCTGCAAGCTTTACACTCCTACCGGTGTCGCTGCTTTCACTCACCCAGGTTCTGTTGGACTTGCACTTGTAGCGGAAAGCGAAGATTAAGACGATGGTCAGAATAGCCAGGACGATGGTGAGCAGGATCCCCACGTCATAATGTGGCTGACAAGAGGAAAAGAAAATGGAAGGAGAGCGAATATTTATAATCATCTTACAGTCACCACTTCACTATATTTGAAAGTTTAGCAGTTACAAGAAAATCCTCAGAGGAAGCCACATGAAAGTCTGAAACACAGCAGCATTACCACTCTGCAAGAATGACTTGGTTGTTTTAAATCTCCACAAATCTACTAAATGTCCTTCAGTGTTCAAGCCCGCGAACCCGTGGATATCAACATCCACGCCTATCTCCTGACCTCTCCCCTCTATGCCTGATGGTCCATTTGCATCCTAACTCTCAGCTCACAATAAAGCCTGTGTATTTCACACAAAAACAACATTAAACACAGACTCTCGAGTGGCCTCTCTGCTAACATGACATGAAATTTACCCACTGAACACAACTTCATTTCTGTTCTGCTCTTTCCCAGAGAAGTTTCTTCTTCTTCTTCCAGCCAGTAAAGGGAAAGTCACAGCGCATGAGAGCTCATGATAGATGTGTGTATGTGTGTGTGTGTGTGTGTGCGCGCTCCTGTGCTCACCCATCTAGACTGCTCCACCATGATTTCAATACGAACTTTGGCCTCCTCATTCTTGTTGACCAAACCCATCAGCTCCTCGGCGTCCTCAGCCTTCACCAGCACGACGGGAAGGGGGAGGGAGTCTGTCTCTCGCAGCTGGGTCGCAACCGAAGCACGAGGAGAAAGACACCACAGTTGTTCATCTTCATCTAACACATTCATTAACTGATCATGGTGTCGTTTTGTGTCTTTATCTGGGGCTGCTCACTCACCTCAGCTGCAGCGTTGGCATCATCACTGACATCAAAGATAACAGCCTGAGCTCCTTTATCCAGCGCCATGCGAGCCTGAGGGAGACGACACAGGAGGAGGGGGGGGGGGGGGGGGTTAGGGCTCTTTAACTTCATCTGCATAATGGACACCCAAGTAACAGGAAACATCACTCCGTCAGAGGTCAGTTATAACAGTGGACAGCTGATGAAAGTTCGTCAGTGTCTTAAACCATCACTAGGTGGCAGTCACGCCACGAGCCTCGGGCCTCCTCACACAGATCTGAAAGTGCAGCTCCTCCTGCCACTTTTCCACCTGACTCTGGAAGCCAGACACACTGACGGACTACAAAAGTGTGTTAGCAATGAAGGCCACGGCACAAGTCTGCTGCCTTTCTCTAATATTGGAGAGAGCGGCCGAGTGAAAGAGTTGCATTATCTGACCGAGGGAAAAGAAAAAAGGGGGAAATGGTGAATGAGAGAAAACGGGTGGGGCGTCAGACCGACATGCAAATAAGGGGCATGTATTCAAACAAGGTTCTGAAAATGTCCCGCAGCTCCCAATCTATGTCACAGTGTGATCTTCAAGCTGAATTGTTAAGAAGGGATATTCTAAACAGACGTGGTGGCACATGAGAGAAGGATACACAGCAGAGACTGTAACCTACGTACTGTCAGGCAGCAGCTGGACACGGGCAGCAAAGCACCATTAGCTTCCTTTAATATGATCAACTTAGACATGTTGTCATTTCTACAAGCTGCAGTGTGTGTGTGTGTGTGTGTGTGTGTGTGTGTGTGTGTGTGTGTGTGTGTGTTTGTTCCTGTGTGTTTCTGCTGCAACTGACCACCTCCTCCCCGACAGGAGCTGGGTTGACCTGACTGTGTCTTGTGTAAGAGGCCTTTTTTCCGTGTTTAGGCGTCTCTGCGAATGTTGTTTGTGTTATCGAAAGCCCAGAAATGCTTTCGCCGGCATCACCAGAAGACAGCGAGAAAAACAAATAGGAGCCTTTTCATCAATATCTCATCACATGCTTTCAAGCGTCTGGCATCTGCCAACACTTAACGAGGAGGAGACACAAGTTTAAACACCTAATCACCCGGGTCAAACACAACACTAAACAGTGATTCCAAGCCTAGTGGTTGCAGCCCAGGGCAGGAAGGTGTGTGTGCACTCACACACACACACACACACGAGAAGTTCAGGTAAAAGCTTCACTCAGTTGATCCATTACGCGGGTTAATGAGAAACCTCTTCTGCGGAGCGGTGGCACTGAACTGGGATCATTCTTTAACACTTCAAAAAGAGAGAGTCAATGTCTGACAGGGAAGAAACACACACTTTCCTTTGTATACAGAAGCTTCATGCATGTGCCGTCAGTGAGTGTGCTGACAGTATGTGTGTGTGTGCGTCTGTAACAGTGTCCCATATTGGCGGTCAGCGGGAGGTCAACTACAAAATGATCGTATCCCCTCTGATCTGGCTTCCAGCTCTCGTGCAGCAGCTTTTTTCTCTGTTTCATCAGAACAGTAATTGTAGTACATGCATAGGCCTAAATGGGGTGTGGTCCTATGGGAGAGAGAAAAAAAAATCTGGATCTTTGACATGTGGGAATTTGCTTTACCTGGGGTTCAAAAGTTCTCTACGCAGCACTGTGCCCATACGTCCTCTAATCGTGGTAATAAATGAAGGAAAGCCTGCTCTTGTGGTCCAACACACACACACACACACACACACACACACACACACACACACACACACACACACACATGCACGCACACAACCAGGAGTTTCAAATAGCCTCCTACAGTTGAGACTAACAACGGCCAGTTCAAGAATATACCATACTATATTTCTCAGATGACTGCTGCTGTGGTCTTATTATATCACAGTATTAGTAGTAGTGGCACCACAGTGTGGTCACCGAGACGTACGCCTCCACTGAGCCACAGACCTGGACGAGGCCTGAGAGATCTCATTACATGATTAACAGGAGATATATTTAACCTTTAATGCTGCAATGAAAAGCGCAGGTCTGACACTAACAAGACACTTAAAGTCCCGCCAGCTAAAGTGTTTCAACATCTCCAGGTTTGTTTCGGTCGGAACTGAAACAGACAGGCCTGTGGTTAAGTAAACACCCATCCTTGTGAGGTGCAACTCCACACATGTGATTAAACAACAATTTGGCATTTGAGTAAAAGCGACTGCAGCGTCGGAAATGACTGTGGTTAACAGAGTTATACAGTGACGACGTCATCGCTGAAAAACTAACAAACAACGCGCACGCCACAACAGTCTGCTGCTCCTTTTAACACCGACGGGCTCCTCGGGGAGGGTGTGGACGAGCGTGGGTGAAGTTTGGTGCTGTGTTTTGTGAAACAGCGGTTTTTACTGCAGATGGTGAGAGGATGCAGCAGGTCGCCGAGAGAGACGTCTGCAAGAGCGAGCTGTCACCAACGTAAACACACACCTGAGGGCACAGATCCGGAGAGAGGCACCGTGAGGTCACACATGCACGTATGCAGGTAATCATTCATCACACAGACACACACAGTCCCCACGGTGACATGTCGAGATGTGACACCTCCAGAAAGAAACACTCACTGTGTCTGAGTTCAGTGTGGAGCTGAGACTGTTTTGCACTTGGTAGAAAGATACAAATGTACATGCCATAAATACATACATGTACAACAATCAAACTGCAATTTTTCACTGCTATTGCCAATAACATTGAAGTGAGAAGTTTTTCCAAAGTATTTAACACTTATTTTTTGACTTTCCTCAAGCTGTCACTCCAGTTTGTCATTTGCTTTACTTTTCGGCTTCTCCTTCCTTCGTGTGTTGCGTTCAGGAACAGTACACATCGACAGCTTGGATCAACTTCAAAGTGTATGCACAGCCTAGCTCAATTGTTAAAAATACCTTCAGTATAAGTTTTCTTTATGTTCCAGATTGATAACGTGATGTACGCTGTAATAATAGAAGAAGACTATGGCGGGCCATAATCTGAAGGATTACTATTTAGACTTAATTTTGAAAAACTTAACTTTGTTACTTTTCAGCATGAGCAAAACCTGCTTCACTGAAACCAAACTAAACTCCATCCACTGATGAAGGCCATGAGTATACTCTGTAAAAACCAAGTAAGTGGTTCTAAGTAAGTTAGTTTTTTTTCTCTGTAAGCTGTCCTCTCTGACGACACTCTGGTTAGTTGGTGGAAAACATATTCTGCTAGTTTTCACCTGTAGTGTCTCATGGTTCAACAAACAAACCCATCTGCCATCAGAACAATTTGAAAGACGCGACAGTCACACAGAAAATGTAAAGATCTTAGACACAGTGTCTACAAGTTGTAACAGCTACTGCAGTTGACAGAAGAATCCGTGCGCTCCACCTTACTACCAGCAGCACATACTGTAGCTATCTACAGTATCAACCGTAGCTCATCTTGCGTAAACTCCAGTAACTCCAGCCACTGATCTGCCCTCTGCAGCAGTGGGTGGCCTGCTTGGGGCCAGCCAGCGCTGTTTGTTTACATCCCTGGTGAAGTGCGGTGTGTGAGCCAGGCCTGGCATCACAGCATGTTCCCGAATGGGAAGACGCGAACTATGCCGCTGTGATGTCTCTATTTCACATAAGGGATAGGCCAAAGTTTTTTCCGTCACCTGACAAGATGGCTTCGCCTGTTAACGTCTCAGTGTTTGTCGTGGGATTAATGTGGTGCGGATGGCGGAGCCAGGCCAGCGGGACGACTGCCTTCATCTGCAGCCATGTTCCAGCGTAATGGAGAGAAACAGGACAGGCCAATATTGAGAATATCACACACACACATTCAGAGAGAAACATCTGCTACATTAGTTGAACATCTTTGATTACAGAACTATATTCAGAGTGACCCAGTAGCTTCATAACCTTTGACCTTTGACAGTATATTTTATGTGTTAAGTCCTGCACTTAAAGGGGCGGTGAGATCTTTAACCTGCAGCAGTGACCGCAGCGCAACAATTCAATCGTTCATTCTCATTCTGAGCCGTCAACATTTTTCATTTATGACAAAAATACTCATCCAACTTGTTCCAGAAGTGGCTGGATTTCAGTTTAAAACAAGACAGGAAGTTACAAGGAGGTGACAGTATGTAACTTCTGCTGCTACAGGTCTCTCAATCAAAACCATAACAAAAGACGGCGCTTGGTGACATTGTGAAGCAGCATGGGATTATGGGAGTTGTTGTCCTTATCACCATTGCTTTCAGCTTCTCCCTGTTTTCTGCCCAATTTTGAGCTTCTGGCAGGAAACCACATGCACACAGAGGATACGACGCCATTGACAGGCGACCAGAAGAAACGGAGCGTTACCATGATTCAAATCACGTATTTCTTTAACTGGAACCGGACAAAATACATTTCTTTCACTCTGATGACTTTCACTCAGAGATTTTTAACAGTGCAAACAGCAAGAAAGAGATTTCAGTCTCAACTGAAGCTAATTAGCGAGCATGTTTGTTTTTCCTTTATATCTTTATAATCTTTATACAGCTAATTGCATGCCACCACACTGTGACAGAAACCTTTCCTTGGGTTTGATAACCCCTGTTCCACTCAGTCTGACTTTGTAGTACTTGTGGGGGCCCGGCTGGTCTGTTTTCCCAGCGTGACTTTCCACATCATTCAGTGCATGAGTCAATTATAGAATGGAATAATATGTGTGGGAATAAGGAGTGAGAGTGAAAGAGGTATAGAAAAAAAGAGCAGGACGGGGAGGGAGCGAGCGCGCTGTGGTGCTGCTGCATTAAAGCGTCTAATGACAGAGTACAGAGCTCTGGGCCTACAGGTCTGAGGCCGAGACTCTGCTCTGTCATTTCTCCTGACCGGCCCGGCACACTGGAACCATTACTGAGGCACTGGGACACGCCGCATGGCTAAATGAGGAGCAGACGGGGGGTGGGGGCTGGTGACGATGATTTTGTGGGGGGGGGGGGGCATAACACACATATCAGTTTGGAGATTTGCCCACTGGACAGTTTACTTGTAAGACTGAGGGGTGTAGATATCAGAATCAGCTGTTGGCTTACTTCATGTAAAGTCTTCAGTGTTCACTATAAATAACTTTACCTTCAAAGTGACAATATGACATGCAAACTGTTTTAAAGCTAATTATTAAACAAGACTAAGAGTTTACCGCCACGCCAGCAGCTTTGATGCTTTCAACCAGGTCAAATCTAAATTTTGACCCGATGACGGCGACAGATGGAAAGTTAAGACATCACCAAAGTTATTATAATTCATTCAATATTGATGAGATATTGTGGTCTGGACCAAAGTGGTGGAACCACCAACTGACCAATTTACAGACCAACATAGCTATATTTATTTTATTTCATTTGACTTTTTCATCCACCTGAGTCTATTTCTCCTGCTGAAAGCTCCTTTCTCCAGTGTCGTCTGCGGTTTCTTTTAAATATTAAATTATATTAACATTCACTGCTCAGCACGGACGTCCAACATTTTGGACCTGATTCAAAAAGGACTTGTAGGAGACCGACCAGTACTTGATGAACAAACAGCTGATAAGGGCATCCATATAATAATAGTGTAAAAATGTAATACATCTGAAGTTATAGAGACTAATTCTAAAAACACTTTGTTTATTTTCTAGTTTATAGTTTGTAGACCTCCTGCACAGTAAAATATTCTAGTTAACCCGGCGACAGACAAACAGCTGATCAGTGTAATTTCTTCTGTGGCTGATACGTTCACATCCACTCAAACACACTGAGGCACAGACCTGAGAGTCAGACTCGTGGCAGTAAAATGGAACCATCTCCTGATTTGAGTGAGTTTGAGCTGGACCTGGACGGACTCGAGTCGGGTCTCAGGTCTGACCTGAGGATCTGTGACCCGTGAAGACCTACTCATCTATCTTGTATTTGCCCAATGTAAAAGATAAACAGGACTACAGTGTATTTATGTACAGATGCAAATTATGAATGTAAATGCCTTACATATAAATAACGTACAGTATATACAAATAAACAGCCAATAAACTAAAACATTAACTTATTTATATATTAGTATAGTAGAACTGTAGTGTACTAGAACTGACGACTGTGGACACATGGATGATTTGAAGTCACATGTCAAAGTAATATTATATATAACAAACAGTATATTTAATATTATATATTTCTTTCAATTGTCATAATTAATATTTAGACAATATTTAGACAGTTCTTTGACTAATTGGCAAAGAACATACTGAGCAATAAAGTTTAAATCCTCCCACTGACGATATTCCCTTTACTCTTATATGTTTTCTAGCCAAGCACACACATATAAATGTTGAAATATTTTGGTAAATTACATAAAAAATAACCAAAAGTACAAGGCCTTGCTTTAAATATTGTTTCCCTATCTTTGAAGCTGTGTATTTAAGTCTAATTGTGTGTGAATAATTGCTGTATGTGTGTGTGTGTGCTGTGTGATTGCCGGGTGCCGGGTCGCCACCGGCTGAGCGGCAGTTAAGTTGGTTGGAGGAGGGAAGGGTGTGGCCCTGCTGGGTATCCATTACTCACAGGGGTACTTTGATGTGGGGCCGCTGGAGGGGGGGTGGTGGCAAGTACTGAATGAAGAGGAGGGGAGGCAGAGGAGGGGAAGCAAGTCAGGGCAGGTGAGCAGATTCTACGCTCTCAGGAAAAGTATTGAGCCCGAGGGGGTGGGACTGAATCACACACACTCCTCCTCCTCCTCCCTCTACCTCCCATTCATCCTGGCACACACACACACACACACACACACGCACACACACACGCACACACACACACACACATACACACACGCACACACACACACACATACACACACGCAAACACAGATACACACACACACACACACTCACACACACACACACACACATACGCACACACACACACACACCACACACACACACACGCACACACACATACACACACACACACACACACACACACACACACACACACACACTCACACACACACACACACATACGCACACACACACACACGCACACACACATACACACACACACACACACACACACACACACACACACATACACACACACACACACACACACACACACACTAAATCCAGAACCTGGGCTTGGCCACCTTTCTCGTGCAGAGGAGAGAGACATACTGGAAAAAAGTTATGAACCTGATCTGCCTGTCTGGAGGTAAGAGAGGTCACTTCGAGAACTCACAGTAATGAAGTTCACTCCTCCCTCCTCTCTCTTTCTCTCTGCACTTCCCTTGTCTCTCGCCCCCTCTCCTTAGCAGGCGCTGGCTGCACTGTGACACACATTTGAAATGCAAAGCACAAGTTGACAGAGAAAGACCAACGCCATCTGATACACTATCGTTCGCTAAACACATCCTCGAAACATCAAAGGGCCGGGCAGCGAGTGCCTGCAGCCGGGGGGCAGATGAGACGGATGTGGCCGCCAGTGACAGTGGTGATGATGGAGCAGTGAGGCCCGACTCCATCACACACACACGCCAACATGTGACCTTACATATCGCTGTTTAAACCCAGCGAGGCCAGGGCCCGGGCGCCGGGAGTGTTAACAGCAGGTAAACATGTCAAGAAGAAGAAAGAATTAAAAAGAGGGTTTTAAAATCTCACCAGCAGCCGTCATCAGCTGTGCCGCTGCTCAAAGGAACAGTTCAACATTTTGGGAAATATGCTTATTCGCTAATGCCCGTATGCAATAGAATGGTTAGCTTAGCTTAGCTTAGCACAAAGACTAAAAGCAGGGGGAATCTGCTAGCTTGGGTCTGTTGAAAGGTAAAAGAAAAAACATCCGTAGTTTAATCTTCATATTCAGCGTAAAGATGTGAAAGTGGTATCGATCTTCTCATCTAACATGAGGCAAGAGAGCAAGGATTTCCCATAATGTAAAACTATTCTTTTTAACTCAGCTGCACCAGAGTGTTTTTACCAAACCAACCAGCTAGAGAGCAACCTCAGTTATCCAGGCTATCCGTGCAGATTCAAAATCAGGAAAGAAATAATGAAAAACATGCATGTGCATCGATGTCTGCCACAGTGTTGGAAATATTCAACAGAATTTTATACTTGGGGGTTTAATAGTCTATCATACATGTTATGATGTTAATAATCATTACATTACATACTGTCGGGCTGTAACTCATTTAATTAGTTAATTTACTTAGTTAAGTGTACAGAATATAAGAAAGAGCTCACAGTGACATCTCAGTGGTGAAATCAGTCATTTCCCTGTTAACAAAGTGTGAACTTCAACAAACTGAACTTCTGTTTGATTGTTTTATGAAATGTCTTTTTTTTGCATCAGACAGTTACAAACTCATCTTCTGCCATATAAACACAAATGTGTAAAGCCTATGTTTAAAAATGCATCTTGATTTTACCACAACCACAGTCCCGGCTTCTCCAGAAAGGATACAGTTCAAAACTATGACAGTGAATAGAAAGATATTCTTGACATTGTCGATCCAACAATGTATTACCGACACTGACTCTCGCCACACTGAACCATCACTATAATTAACTAAAGCTGTGTAAGCATATGAAATAGTTCTAAAATTAATTACAGTGGTAATTATCACGACATACTTTAATTATGGCAGTACCTGACTTTAATAGGTATAATTAAGTAAACCGCCTGGATAGACGGCAGCGGGAGAAATGTAAAGAGGGAGAGTTAGATCCCTGGATGTACGTGCTCCTCTGATCTCATTGGGAACGCAAACATACCGAACCCCACCTCTAACGCTCTCTTCTCACGTCTGCAAACATCTGGAGAGGGCCTTTGTAAAACCTCAGCTGTGAAAGTTGCCACATGAGAAACTGTCCGATCCCACAGAGGAGCCACTATCTCTTTATTGTTTGTATTGCACTCAATCAAGAGATTCAGGTAGGAATAATACTCCTTTGAGTGGGAAAAGACACCCCCTTTTTTATAGGCCTGGTATCGGTATGTTGATACATTCCTGCAGTACTGATGAAGGAGGGAAAGTGTCCTGAATTATTTCTCTCAGTTTGTGGCTGGCAGAGGATTTTTTCTCTCACCAACGGGCGGCAACACAGAGACTCAGGGGAAGCCAATTAGAGGGCCTTTCCCGGCCTTTTAAGAGGCAGATAATGTTCTTGTTTTCATAAAGCATCCTGTTATTTAATCAGGCCTGTAAGTGAGAGCCTGACACCCCTCCTATAGTGTACAGCAGCCTCCCCCCTCTCCCTCCCCCTCTCCCTCCCTCCTTCCTATCATTCCTGGCCTGAGCCCTCCATCTCATTCAACAGCTCTTGTAAGCCTCCAGGAATTCATTCTTGGAACAGGCCGTGCAGTAAGCCGTGTCTTTCTGCAGAGCAAACACACACACACACACACACACACACACACACACACACACACCCACCCACACCCACACACACACACAACCAGCCCAGTGACAACTGAAGACACAATGCCTGTAAATGAGGGAAATCTAGACACATATGAAGTTTAAAAGACTTGTTTGATTTCAAATAACAAGAATACAATACACTTCCTCATGTGACGCTGCTACCGCTGCACAACCACTATAAATCAATGCACATGACATTTCACTTAAGTCAGTGTGATGTTTGTTTATGGAAATAAGACTAAACACATCTTTGACATTTATGTTAGATATTTACATGCAGAGATTTTACTGGTTCACACCCAAAGGTGTCTACACTGTTAAATATAGGCACAGACATTTTTATTTTCCTAATTCAAATGATTGAGGAAGCAACAGAAAGGCTTGTAAATCATTCATTCATTCATGGTAGAGGAAGACGTTTTCACAGCTTTTACACAGTGTAGAAATATAAATACTGTTACTAGTAAACTTACATAGTGTGAAGAGTGGTCTACAGTATATTCCTCTATAAACGTAATAAAATAGCATCAAACTCAAGTTCAGTGCAAGTAACTCAAAAGTTTACATTACAGTAGTTAACACTTAAAAATCGCTCTATGCTAAATGCTAACGCCAGCATGCTCACATTGTCACACAGACAATGCTGACATGCTAATGTTGCAGAAATGTTTACCATTATACCATGTTAGCATGCTAACATGTGCTAATTAGTACTTAACACAAAGTACAGCTGATGCCGATGTGTCCAATCCATTCAGTCCAAACCACAAATGTCAGCCTCAAGGTGGCGCTAGAGGAACAGCCAGAGGATCACCAAATGTCAATAGGATTCCTCCCAGGAGGAACATGAAAGCCCGAAACAAAATTTCATAGAATTTCAATGTATTGCAATTGCAATGCATGTTGAAATATTTCGATCAACTGACCATCATTCCTACAGCTACAGCTTAAAAATGTGTTACAAAACTGGTTCCTGCTAGTTGTAGAGTTCGTGCTATATGATTAAGTACCGGAGTGCACCTATGATGCCTATGACACCTATGACCATGTGTGCACACACAGCTGTGTTGTGGCTCGTTTTTGATCTCATTTTTTATGTAACCACTGTTCCAATAGAGGCAAGTTGACACACATTAGTCAACTATAACTGACCACATGATCAGACGTTAGACTTCATTATGAACAGTTACTGTGTTGCTTAAAGGCTACTAGTGTTGAGCCATAATAAGCACCCCTGCTGTGAAAAGCACCCCCCGTCTACATTTGGTGTTATTTTATCTTCAAACTCTTAAAAACGCACATGAATTTCCAAATGCGAAGTATTCAAAATGCAAATACTATTTATACTATACTCTATTTTTTCACCTGGGTAAAAAAGAGTGGCAGAGCATCGTCCCAGTGCGCTCTGACAGAATCGTGTTCCATCTATGTCTGTGAAGTGAGTCCTGGACCACACATCATCTCATGTGCACCCCAGATGACAGGCACACAGAGGCCTAGACAGACTGATACAGCAGGGTCACTAAAAACTTTTTTGAGGGCCCATCAGTCCACTGATGCAGCAGCCCACCGGGATTCGCTCCTGATGGCCAGCCTGACTGTGAAGGGTGTTGTTTGGACCTGGGTAGTGCACACCTGCAGTATGCTGGTGGTCGGAGTGAAGATCAGTGGGGCTTTAAAAATCTATATAACTAATGTTTGCTAGTTAAATCTATTCTTCTCTCTCTTCTCTTTCTTCTTCTTTTCTTTCTCTCTCTCCCCTCTCACTTCAGCCGGGTGTAGCCATGTGTTTCCACGATATCCATCATTTCAAATTAAAAGCCTCCTACAGAGTAGTGTAACTGTGACTTCATGACATTGCACCAGCAGCAATATATTTTACAGTGGTGGTCTGCTGCTGCTGCAAAATATATATAATAGAAACACTGGATTTAATATCTGATGTTCACACAACCAAAAAGAGGTTAGTGGGTAAGTCAGTGCATGTACACCTGTATAGCTTGGGGCCAGAGCTTGACTTTACATGGCCTCTAAAACACTATTCTTATAAAATGTGGGTCAGTATGTATCTAAAAACAAATATCATAAAATCTCAAATTAACTATGCTGGATAGCTGTTGAGCATTTACCCCATGCAAATCTAAAGCATGGGGTAAACGCCTAAGCAAGTCTAAATAGTCTCATTGTATCCTAGTGAATTACATACTGTAGAGGCACACTGTCTGCCCTGTGAATCTGTTTTGTCAAACCCCTGTTAAAAGCCAGAGAGGGGGCACTTGGCACAAATCTACCTGAGTCAGAGTTAAACAGGTTCACACCGCAGAGGAAAAACAAGAACCCACTCCCTCCGCCTGCAGTGGCGGACTCACAAGACCTGTTTGCTGGTTTGCTTTAAACTCTGGGAGATGCTTAGTGCTCTCTTGCTTGCCTGGGGAAGTAGTTATTGGTAACACAAACCTGTCTACTTTCCACTTCACTTTCAGCAGCGTGCCCTTGCCCAAGCCTGAGGCGAGCCAGAAAAAAAAAAGGAGTCGGTAAAAGAGACAGAGACGAAGAGAGAAAGAAAGAGAAGGGTAAGACAGGGAGAAAGTGAGACAGTGTAGGGTGAAGGGACAGGGGGAAATGTCTTCTTTTATGGGAATGTTTCACTTAATCTCATAAAGGCAGCGTGAAAACCTCCATCTGTTTGCAGAGCAGTTCAAAAGAGACTCCACATGCCTCCGCTTGCTGCTATATAAAAACAACATTCTAATGCAGATCTTAAAGAGGGCCAGCGGCTCAGCCTGCACAATGAAACTGGGATGAGCCAGATGAAGCGATGGAGGATGGGAGGGTGGAAAGAGAATTAGGTAGGTAAACAGAGGGGAATGTGCGCAGCGGAGAGAGACTGGCGACGACAAAAAGGGAGGAGAAAGACGTGAAAGAGTTAAATCAAAGCAACAAATTTTCCTGTCAACAGTCCTGTTTCTGAACTGCCAGACCTGACCTTGAAGCGGCAGACAGACAGGACCGGTATGGGTCGCCCTCTGGCCTCGCCTGCCACTCCTCTGAATCAACCCATTCACCTCTCCACCTCTCTGACTCTCTCCTGCCTTCTGTTCCCTTCTCTTCTCCCTCTTCATGTTTCACCATGAGGCTTACCATTCGCCTTTGTCATTAATAGAGGAATGTCCTGGCGAGAACGGCATCTTGTGTTTTATTGTGGCTCTGAGCACAGATTCAAGGGCAGCACCTTCACATTCAGGGTCTGCGAGGACAAAACTCTCCTTCGCAGTAAAACCTTCGAAAGTAGGTGCACGAATCATGAATCTGCTGGCTGAGGAAATGAAAAACAATCCAACAGATTAGTGATAAATAATCTGCACAAAGGTGCATGAGACTGCAGTGCGATGCCTCTGCAGTCAGGTTTTCCTGCACACTGGTGCCTCTGCACACCTCCAGGCCTCCTCTCCCCACAGCCAGGGCAAGACCAGGCCCGATCCCATCTGCAGAGCTATTCTGACGAGCCACCCCTCTAAGATTCTCTCCAGGGTTCAAACTGTTGGAAGATCAAAGGACTAATACAGCAGTAATAATAAGTTACTGCCCTATGAACGCCTCATTCATCAGGGAGAGGCAGTGATATAGTACTGTTGTAACTGCAGGGCCATTAAGCACTCATCATATGATCCTATTTGCCATCCCCGCGTGGAAAAACATCTCCACACTCCACCTCATTGGCACGGCTGCAACCACACCATCTCCCCCACCTGTCCTGCAGCCAGCTCAAGGTGTCTCCCAGCCCTGTGGGATGGCGGTATTTTAATAACAGAAATTTGGCACAGAGTCGTATCATCTGGGCTCTGTCTCTCTTTATGAACATGACACGGCATTCTATTTTTAGGTTTGCATCTCTCTCCAATCGTCTGCGCCGAGCGCTGACAACAGTCTGATGAAACCCTGACCTCCGCACGCTCCCTTTGAAGTGACAAGAGAGAGATGTGCCGCCCTAATATGAATGCCTTGAGATGCATTCTTGAATACCAGGAGCAGCTCTGCGAGAGGGTGGCGTGCTCGCCCTCAGGGAGCACATAACCAGCTTAGCGTGCATAGACGCTCACATGTGCAAATGCACAATGTGTATGAATGTTTGTATGTGTGCAAAACCACAAATACACTATTGCTTTTGAGAGAAGATATTTTTTCTCTTCTGGCTTCATCAGAGAACAAGTGTGTCCAACAGCCGAGATAATGTGCAAGTTAGCTCATTTCAAGGTCATTTGCATGACAGTACACTGTGAATCATTTCACACCGGTTCAACGTTTAAAACAAAGTGGGTTAACTGAACGAAAGTTGAATAATCAGCACAAAGCTGTCTCCTGAAAATGAGAAAACTACCGAGTTCAATTCAGTGAATTTGATATAACAAATTCAATAAACTTAAAGCAGTTCAGCAACTGAATCAACGGCTGTTCTGCGACAGTGACAAATGATACCGCCAGATTTACTTTGCTCAGTTTTAAGAGTAAACATGTGAAGTTTACTAAGATTGGGAATGAATTTTTACACTAACCTTCATCACACTTTTATTATTAAATAAAATAGATAATGAAAACTTCTCTTAGCATTTATTAAAGACACACGGCGAGTTTCCGTCACGTACCATCATCTCCAGGTGAGGCGCTGGAGAGGGAGAGGGGAGGCAAAGATACTGCGTGATTGGAAAGAGACAGGTGTGTGCAAAACAACAGGGATTTAATAATTTGGCCCATTTACAAGCACAGAGTCAACAGGTGGATGGTACTTTAAAAACCTTAGCATCTGATTGTAGCAATTAACGTCAAAATTCATTATCTAAACTATCAAAATCTAAAATATCTAAACGCATAAATAGTATGTGATGGGCCTATTTTAAGATTCATTATGACTTACACTTTACATCAATATAATTATCTCAGATCTCCATCAAAAATCAAATTAGAAATCATTAAAAAAGATGCTCATTATGCCCAGAACTTGCCTGACAAACATCAATGAAATCCGGTGACAACTGTCTGATCATCCATGAGTTTGATGCAAACATGAACTGATAGCTCATTCAGCAGAGTTTTAATGGTGATAGTTTGCACAAATGTAAACAAACAAAGCTATAGCAAACTGGACGTAAGACAATAATAATAGGATAATAGGCATATTTTTAAATAAATATAGAATTATTATTTAAAAGAATAATAACTTTCAAACTGTCAGATGAGATTAAAGCAGTAAATTTACTCATTCTTTCATTCATCATAGTTATAAGTTATCATTATATTCCAACAGCTTCTACACTGGAGAGACACTTCCCACTGAGCGGCATCTCACTGTTTGTGTATTAAAGGTTTGTGGTGATGCTGTTGCTGAACTCAAACAGGAATGCAGAATCAGAGGCGACGGTGTTTGCTCACCATGCTAACAGTAACCATGCAGAGTCAGTACACAGCCAATGTGTCATCGCAGTGAGGAGAGAGAAAAAGGGAAGAACAGAAAAGTGAGAAAGGGGAGCAACAAGCTGCTAATCACCAGTCGCTAGGAAAAGACAGCCAGCATCTGAAAACATCACCTCTCAAAGCAAACAACACATCTTCCAGATTTTCTGTACGTGTGCGGAGGACAGTTCGCTGTGCCATCAGCTCAGAGTCAATGTTTAGCTTAGCAACGCTGGCGAGAAACTGACGAGACATGGGGATGAGAACTGCGGCCACAGCTGGGGCGTGTTATCCTGAAAATATCCTCAAGGAGTAACACGCACATACACGCACACACACACACACACACACACACACACACACACACACACACACACACAGGCACACACACCTTTAGGGAGAATTTTATTTAAGTTGACAGGATGAGTGGAGAGTGTGAAGCAGAGAAGCAGACCCTCTGCAAATCACTCACACCTCATTGGTGGAGTGATGACAGCGCTGAACTGAGCTGAACGACAACAACGCTGCAGGTCAAGGTGACATCTGTTTAGCCGCGACGTGCGGGCCTTCCTCGTCTCCGAGGTTTGAGTCTCACTGTGTTGTGATCGTCTCAACTTGAAGACCCGCAGTTAAAATGCTCCTTGTCACCTGCAGGTGGAAATGTCTATGATTGATTAGGGATAAACCAACTGATATGCTTGCTCGCTTATACTTGTGTTTGCAGCTGCCTTGGGCGGCAAATGTTGGTTTGAAAATGGAGGAATGCAGTGGTAAGATGCACCTTTTCTCCAAAATCTGATCTGTGGTAAAATAATTTCTCTTCAATATATCTTCTCAACTCATGGCTCCAAAGGTCAAAAATATCTCAACAAGCAGCCCAACCCACCTTTCTACCCTCCAGCGAGAAAGTAACCACACTGTCCTTTTGTATCTCACCTGCTCACCTGAGCAGACCTCACACAGGTCACCAAAACCACTGCTCCAAAAAACAGACATGACAATGAAATGAGTGACGACAAAAAGAGCAATGCACATTCCCACCGAGGAGGGAGACCTGAAGTATTCATGTAATTGTTGAGCAGCTCACAAAATCTCAAAGTCTTTGCACAGAGCATGCAACGTTGAAAAGTAAACCACTGTACAGGAGTTACTGCCCCGCCCCATGTCTACGGACCAGCTGGTGACCTCGGCAGCAGCCTCTGATAACGGGGCACACCTGACATCAACAACACAGAGCAGTATGAATACAGCGACTATCTGCACCTAATGAGCACAAAATCCTCCTGAAACTGTGTACAAGGCCTCCCACACACGCTGAGGTGAACAAGCAGCAACCCACGGTGTGTTTCTGTGGCTGGAATGTGAATAACATTCCTGTTGCTCAGGACTCTTCCTTGTCCAAAATATTCTTTGGACCGAATCCCATGGGAATGGACTCTCCTGCTCGTGTGACGACAACAGAAAACTTATCACGCTGTTTTCCTGTCCATGGAATTCTAACACAGCAGATACTTCATGCGCATCAATGACAACTGGCTGCTGATTTTCACTCTCAAACTTTGTTCCAGATTCCCCCATTTGTCTTACTGTGGGATACAGTCGCTCATCACAACAGTATTTTACTCTGATACCGTGCCTGAGCACATGTCTGCACTTCCCTTGACTTATTCTTGATGAATTCCACAAACAACAGGGCTGACGGACCAAAACGACAGTGTTTTTGGTTGGAAATGAGGAGTGGATAAAAACAGAGTCAACCTCTAAGTGTAAGTTCATCTCTTGAAGAGTGGAAAATATATCATTCAAATGAACTCAAACTTTAACCTTTTAATTTCTGCTTTTTGTTTATGATGCACTGGCTCTCTCCTCACCCTGACACAGTTTTCACTCTTACAATGAAGAACAAAGATGATGACTCCAAAGGCTCCAGCTGTGCTAGCAGCTCTGAGAGGCAACATTAGCATGCTATGCTCGCAAGGACAATGCTAACATGCTGATGTTTAGTAGGTATAATGTTTGCGACTACTTTAGCTTAGTGTGTTAGCATGCTGACATTTGCAAATGAGAACTAAACACAAAGTGCAGCTGACATATACACAAAGCCTGACTGACGCAGGAAGCAGTCGTATCACTGTGTGTAGTGGTGTGTATGTTGTGCTAAATTATGAGCAGGGTATTGTAAATCTGTGGATTTAGCAAAGATCATTCATTTGAAATCACTTTTTGCTGATATATGTGTGATATATATGTGAGTGAGGGCACTGCAATTTTAATTTAAGGCATTATTTTTGTTATTTAAAGAAGCTGAGAAAGGCTATACTCCTTATCTTGAGATAAAAGAGCTTTGTTTTCTCAAGATAAAAAGATTATTATCCTGTTATTTCGAGATTATGGGATAATCAATCCTGACAATGGGATAAGTAGTTATTTTAATTTGAAGTAATTTCAAATACCACAGTTCTTTTGATTTTGAGGTGATTATTGGCCACAGCATGTTTTGTGTCACAAGATTATTATTGATTGTTAACACATTGAATAATCAACATAGTCTCCTACTACCACAACCTTCGTACTAGTGTGTGGATAAATGTAGAAAACAATGCAGCAGCAACTCTGTCACAGCCGATGTTTGCCAGGAGCGTGGTGGGCGTTACGATCCTGCTCGTGTAGGACGCTGGATAAAGGGAACAGCCTGACAAAGGTGCCCATTGTTTGGCTTTATTAAAAACCCTGAGTGTGGCTTCTCTTTAAATACCTGCATCATCAGGAAAATACCTCTACAGTTAGAACACCGTCTGTCTCAAAGACAAAATAAATACGAGTCCTTGGAGATAGGCTAATCAAACTACAAATTACATCATGGGTACAGTAGGAGCCTTAATGAGTGTACTGACTGAAAAGAAGGCAGTCATTAGGCTGCCGGAGTCAAGGCTAAGTACTTCCTACTGAGTTATCTCCACATTGATATGGTGAGTTAAGGCAGCACCTAACTTTAGCAGCAGAGGAAATGGGAGGGAGAAGACTGTGTCGTCAGGGTCAAACAGGCACAAACAGAGGAACGTGGTTAGTTAGTCTTGTCTTTTCTAAAGAGAGAAGGAATGACGCAGGGCTAAAAGGAGGACATGTCTGAGAGGCGCAGAAAAACAGAGTCTGCAGCTAAAAGCAGGAAAAATATTTGGGACACTTGTCAGTGCTTGATATAAAGGGAGGCATGAAAAATTTAAGCCCAAAGCTACTTCTTCATCGCTTTTGAAGCAGTTGCATTCAAGATGAAATGATCAAAGCAGTGTAAACCTATCTGACAAAGAGCATAAAGAATATGACCCTCAGGATAACAGGAAGAAAGGGCTTGTACCTTTCGCTCAGAGGACTGAGAAACACATTCTGAAATGTCCCCACGTGGTTTTCAAACTTTTTATGCAGTGATTTATGGCTCATCTCATATTGGAAACAGTAAAAATGCAATGGTGTGTGCGTTTCTTGTATGCTTCAAAGATTAAAAAGAATAATTTAAGGTGCATGCAGTGGTTTAAGAGGTGCATGGTCCTTGCCGGTCGATTAGCAAAGCATGGCCAAGGTTGCAAAAGTTCCGAGTCCAGCTTTGACTAAAAGAAGAAAGAAACAGAGAGTCATAGTTTATCCCTTTGAAGACAACCATGCAACTGTCTGGCACAGACACGCAAATAATGAATTTTCTTGGGAGAGAAATCAAAGCGAACCCAGAAGTCTGCTAACACTGACGCATTTCATACCGGCCAAAATGTCCATTGTGTACCTGCTGCTTTTTGCATTTACTCTCAAAAGCTGAAATTTCCCCCTTTTTCCAGATGTTCCCCTGTGTTCCTCCTCCTCGACTTGTCTCCGATGAACTGGAGACGTTGGACTCGGCTACTGAAGGAAAAGAAGCCAAAGGCAGCTGCCATTGCGTTTCCAGTCCCTGTCTTTGCTAAAAAACAGCAGGCAGGAATAGCCTGAGGTCAGTGTCACCCCCTACAGACAATCAGACACGAGAAGACAAAAACATTGTCATGAGGGCCGTGATTTATTCCTCCCTAAACGGGCTTCCCCTGTTTTCAAGCACTTCCTGTCCCTGGGACTACTCTTCCTGGCCCGAAAGCTTGGGCCACAGTGGAAGACAGATTTGACCACAGTTGGAGCAGTTTTTATGAGTTGTACTGGACAAAGTAGAAATGTTGTTATTCATTCTTTAGTTACTCATTCTACAGCCACAGCTTTTACAGGTGCTGCTGTAATACTGGCAACTGTTCGTCAGGAGAAAACCAAACTCCAGTGGCCATTATGAATCAGAAGACTCACAAATATGACAATTAATTACACTTTTAATTGGATAATTTAAATGGTGTTTAAAAACATATATAAAGCTTTTTTACTTTTTCTTTAATCTCCAGTCAGTTTATGAAAACTGGAAATGCTTTTTGTTTTTCTTTTTACCAAAACTTTTGTTTTTTCCAACTCATGTTGCAAAATGCTAACGCTAACATGCTCACAATGGCAATGGTTGTGTTTATGTGAGGATATAATGTTGACCATGTTCACCACCTCCACACTCATCAGCCAACATCCTCTGATCCATGAACATCTGTTCAAAATCAGACAAAAAAAGATCCACGTATGGCAAGTCAATGTGATCAAAGGTATGATACCTTTAGTATTAGATGGATGCTGCCAATCATATTATTTTGTGGCAGTTACACTAAGGTATCTTATTCAGTTTGACAATCAGATAAAATAATGACACGTGACTGACAGTCTTTAGATCCCTAAGCTCACCTCTTCACAAAGTGGCCACCTTTATAATAGCTTGAGAAAGGTTTGATTTGAGATAATGTGATCCGATAACACACACACACACACACACACACACACACACACACACACACAGGCATTTAAACATGAGTACTGTAGTTAAAGAAAACAGGATTACTGTACAATTAGGTCAAAACCCTTTGTATCTGAGAGGAGCAGAATCAATAAGCAAAGCAAAACAAGTTCAGACACGGGCCAAAACCTCAATGACTGTGAGAGCTGTTTTCACAAACCCATGGCTTCTTATTGACGGCGTTACGGCAGTGTGAGCGGCAGACAGTCAGCTCAGCGTGTCAGAAAGCACAGATTATTTATTCAGAAGCGAGGAAGTCTCGCGTGGAGTTCAGAGCAGCCCTCCTGTCACCGCTGTGATGCCTTTTCTCGTTGATTCATGTGTTGCTCTGTGACTTAGCTTGAGAACCTTTCCAGGGCTTTGGCATAAACAGAAAAGCCAGGCTGGCTGGTGGAAAGCAGACAGATCACTTGTACATGCTGGCAGAGAAAGCCCGTGGCCTCTGCTTGTGTTGTGTTGTGTAATGATGCAAAACCACTGGAGCGGTGGACGGCTTTGATTCAGGCATTTGCATGGAGAGAGCTGTATCTGAAACAGAGACCAGTAGGAAATAACTGCACGAAGCAAAGATTTGGATACTTCCAATTTTAGATTTCACTTTTTTAAGTTAAAATTCATTTAATACTAAGTCATGTGGGCATAGTATATCCCCATCACTCTAGTGATTCATGTCCTCATATGAGCCTGATGTTGCCTCAAGTTAGAAAATTGAGCCAATAGCAATTAAACAAGCTCAAGGTTAATGAGCCGCAAAACTAATTAGTAAGTATTTAAAGATTTTATATGAGTTCATTTAGATCAGGGTGGCATGGCGGTGCAGGTCAGCACTGACACCTCACAGTAAGAAGGTCCTGTTTACATGTTCTCCTCGTGCCTGCGTGGGTTTGCTCCGACAGTCCAGTGTCAGCTGGGATTGGCTCCTCCCCCAACAGGGTGAGCAGCACGGCAAATGAATGAATAATTTAGATAAGTTTAACATCGTGCTGCATCTTATTCGCAGGCTACAAGACCTTATTGATGGAGGATGTTGGGCTCTATGTCAAAACATAATACAATAAATAAATGAACAAATAAATAAGGCCCTATTTTTTATCGAATATTCTCCTAAAAGAGACACAATGCCTTTTGTAGTAAAGATGCACATACGAAATTATCGTTCACAAACTTTCAAATATCTGAAACTAAAAATGAATGAATTTAAGGAGAGTTAAGGCGAAACCAAACCTTCATAATGTTTAATATCATAACTCCTATAATTCAATTCAGCTTCAAAGTTTCACCGCAGTGCCAGCGCTTCTTCAAGAGAAACTGCTCCTCTCATACAAGTGTGTGGAAGTGGGTGAGAGGTGGCCAGAGGAGCAGAACGTACCAGGAGGGGGCGATGGTTAAAGGCTTAATGCACAAATTCAATTTGAGGGTATTTGGAGAAAGCTCATGTTTCATCTATTAATTTGAAGATGTCCTGAACTACACAGCACACACATCCTAAAGCATCAACTCTAACTTCGACTTCACAGCCTGTGCAGAGATACTGTGAGACCCGTCCAGTAAAACAAGGAACATTAGAGAGACGGGCCAAACTGCTGCAAATCAGCGAAGGAATCTCCCCGCGATGCCGGGGGTAGGAACCTCTAAAAAAAAACAAAATAAAAACAAAGGACAACAATGAAACCTAATCCTTCAAGGTTCTGAGCTTTGCTTTGTTTGGTTTACAGTCTATTCTGAGTGTATGTGGTGCAACATGAACCCTCTGCGGCCATCGGAGTATCTATAGATCAGTGGGGCGGTCTACAGTCAGACTAAACTGTAAACAAGTCCCATTCAGAGAGCACGGCTGACCCAGCACCGCACATCCCAAACCGTCTGATTCATCCTCTTCAAAAGGCCCCGAGCAGACTCCTCAACAGCTGCATGATGAATCCCCAATAAATCCACCACAACCAAAAGCTTTGAATCTCACTAAGGAAGCGAGGATGCAGGTGGCTGGAGTGGCGTTTATTGCATCACATAGTTTCCAGACGACCAAAACAACAAGAAGGACCCCCTTCCCCTCCCATCCTTCCTCCCTCCTTCACTTCTCCTGATTTCAAAGGCGATCTGCAGGGAGGGAGAAAGCACTCGGAAGCAACAGCCTTTTGTTAATGGGTACTTTTGCATGAGGGAGAGACCGTTTTTTGTTTATGGGACAACACAGTGTTGCCATTAAGGCTTTAATCAAAACTGTTTTCTAGAGTCAGCCTTGAGTGACACCCCTCTTCCCCCGTTTGGTTCCCACTGAAGGAGCAACAGGAGGAGGAAGAAAGGAGCGGGGAAGTGTGGGAATGTCTCTACATCGTCGCCACGGTGGGCAGCTCCTAAACATGGCTTTAAATTAGGGGAAAAGAAAACACAGGCTAAAAAAAGGCAGTCGCCTAACTATACTCCTGCCTGCTAATTTGTCACCACTTGAAAAACGAGGAAAAAATAGCAACAGTTTTAAATCACACTACTTTAAAGTTAGGATATGCCAGCCTGTGTGTATGGTAGAATACTTAAACATAAGGGAGATTTAGGTCAAGTCCGTTGCAGTTACACATACATCTAAACCATTGTGGGTGGAATCTATGGAGCTCTGGCTGCGTTCATATTAAAGGGAAGCAGAAATGGAGAACACCAAGTGTCTGGTTCTGGCTGGCTGGCTGACTGGCTGGCTGGGATCGGACCAGTGACAGCTGGGACTTGAAAGCCTTACATCCAAAGCCAGGGCTCACTGCCACTTGCTACATAGCAGCGCTGAGCTAAGCCCGTCCCCTCCTGTCCAAGCCCTCACTCTGAAAGATCCCCATCCTGAACAAAACATTAACCTCCTGCCAAATGATTCCCTCTAAAACCATCTTCTCTTTAAAGTCTTAATCCAAGAGCGGAAGGGGCACTGGAGAGGAGACAAGATGGCAAGATGGTTTATCTGTCTGCTGCCATGTCTGAGAGGGGAAGGGGTCACAGAGAGGGGAGTTTCTCAGAGAGTTTAACCAGCAGAAATGCATGAAGCAGTCGAGGCCATGCCTGGACGTACCTTGTCCAGCAGCGGCAGACAGCGGGGGACCCTGTGCTCCAGCTTGACAATGGTGATGAAGTCACTCTCTTGTCGTTCATCCTCGCTCGTGTTGCACAGAAACAAAGGGTGATACTGCGAAAGAAAGTGACACAGAGAGAAAAAGGTTACGAGAGGAAAATAGGCAAATAACAGAAATTTAAAACAACACAGATGTTTCCGCTGGGATCGTTTTTCTGGTGTGGAGATTGAGAGGAACACAATTTTTTTTTTCTCTTTTTGCAATGCCCACTGCGCTGAGTTGTAGGTTTGCAGCGTTCATCAGCGCATCCACAGCTCCTTCACCACATCACAGACGCATCACAGACGCATCACTTTGTTGTTCTTTGAAATTATGAACTGGTCTGAAAATACTGTCTTCAGAAGAAAACAAACATATGTGTCTGATTCATGTATCATTTTAAAATATTGATGATTTTTTACAGTGACAACAATGACTTTCACAAAACATTATGAAAAGTTACATTAAACTTTGTTGTTAAATGGTAAAAAACCAAACCAGCTGACCACAGTGAAGAATCAGTACAGAGGGTGACATGCTTGAATGGGCTTTGGTGGAGACTTGCAAAAGTCTTTATTCAATATTGGTTATTTAGGTTTTGATTTTTGATTAGACTAGTTAAAGGGAGTATTTGTAAGTTTTCTTTGTGGTTTCTCGTCAGAGTGGTTTGTGGTGATTGCCGCTGGACGAGAGCTTCAGCCATTGTTGCGTTGAAAGACCTGAGGTTATAATACGTCCTCTGAGCAGCGCTACATCTTCAGGGCAGAATAGAGGCTACAGTGAGTCGCTATCGGAAATGTAGCATGCTAACTTCAGTAGAAGAATAGATGATAGAGGCACTGAAGTGCCGAACGCTGCAGTTCCTCTAATGACCACTAGAGTCTGGCTCCAACAGTGAGTCAGTCCCCATAGACTCCCATGTTAAAATGTCCAACTTTACAGCAGAAGCAAACATGTTCACAGACTGGTACAAAAACTGTTTTGGTCTCTAGAGCTAATTTCCTCCTTCATGACACCTGTTTAAATAACTCACCTGTTTACATTAATTAAGGACTAAAGTTATGGAGGATTGAGGGCGTGGCCTCTTTGAGTGACAGGTGGGTGAGTTAATGCTTGCAACAACCCCGCATGCACTGAAGTCTCAGCTCCACACATGCCCCTCCTCTTTGCCCCTTTTTTGGGAGTTAGGGGTGGAGTAAGACACTGCCAAGATGGTGATGGTTGAGCAGCTCACTCTGAGCTTCAGAACCGTTCTTCAGACGTCACAGAGGCTACGTCCATCTTTATTTACAGTCAATGGAGTTAACATTGGGGTTGCTTTCCACCACTGAAGACTCTTGGCAAGTAAAGGAATGAAGTTTGATTCTGACAAGTAAATTCTGGTAAGTAAACAGCTGTTAATGATAACGTTAGCTATGTAGCAATAGTAAAACTTAAAGGAAGAAAAGATTTTTAAAACAATAAATGTAGAAAAGAATAATGATATTTGTCCTCTGGTGAAGAGAGATAGAGGTGTGTTAAAAACAAACTACAGCTGCAAACCAGTGAGACATACGAGGCAGATATCACTGACACCTTTTCAAGTCTTACAGTATATACATGTATCATATGCACCTAAGACAATTGCCAAAAAAAAGATTGAACCCAAGAACCAAAACAATGTTCGAGACAACCTCTTAAACGACAGTCTAGACAGAGAATCCAAAGTTGGTTTTCACACCATTAGAGAACAACAGTTGACTTGAATGAAGCTTTTATGTGTTAAATTAAGGCGTTTCCTTCCCAGTTAAAATCAAGAGGAAAAACTTTGGCACCCTACAAAATCAATTACATGGATGGCGATGTTCACTCCCACTCAAAGCCTTGAGGACTGAAAGAATGAGAGATAGTCTTTGTTGGAACATTTGATCCCCTCTGAAAGGGAGGAAATTCGTAGCTGCTGAAAGGCTGCATTTAAGAGCTCAAGGGATAGCAGCAGTGTTTCCAAGTTACAGACAAGCTGTCACGGGTACGAGGGGTTGCACGGCAGTCAAGGAGGGAGCACACCACTCCTAATACACCCCTGTGCATCACTGATTTGCTCACATAACATCAGTGAGAGCACCCACCAGTACAGTGCTCCTAAATCAGTCCTTGTTGCAGCTCGGAGATTACCCTGCAGCACCCAGTCTCTGTGCTCACCCACACGCCAGCAGAGCGGTCCCACCCTGCCCTGCCCTGCACAGGCCCGTCCTGGCCTGGTTCTGCCCCGGTGGGCCTCTTCATGTGGCTGTGGGCTGAGTTCATGGGGCTCCCCCTCATCTCACCCAGCGGAAATCCCTAAATTAAAAAGACCCAAGGGTGACATCAACAGCTGGCACCCCGGTCCTGGGGAATTGACGTAATGTGCTGCAAAGGGCTGGTGCATGTCTGTCAGACGGAGAGAGAGGAGAGGAGAGAGGAGAGACTTGGGGGAGTGTGGTGGGGAGGGAGATAAAAGCTAACTAGAGGTGCGTGGTCAGTGGGATTGGAGCACCTGGTGCAGAGCGACTGTGTGTTGCAGGAAATTCACATACTACATGTAATAAAAACAAGAGCAATGATGAATCAAATAGAAAAACCTTTACTGTCATAATAACCATTAAACTATCGGCTGCACTGACTGCATTGTACCACCTTAAAGCTAGGTGGTACTAGTTAGCACTCAAAGGGGGGAAGTCAAGATAGTTCACTAAAAGTAATGGATGAAACAGCTGAAATAATAAAACTACAACAAACATCTGTCAACATGTGCAATTCAGTTGTAAGAACAAATATTAGAATATCGGCTTTCATGTAGTTTCACTGGACGTCAGCTCTGAAGTCCATGGACATGAACACATTTGGAACATGACAGGTGGCGTCGAAGGAGGTGTGCATAAGCTCACGGTTGACAAAAACCCCCGGGAACCATTGCTATGGAGAATTAAGGACAGGGTCACATGACCTCAGCGGGTGAAACCTTGGAAACGAATCCGAACCACCTCACTCCAGCTGAAGGTGGAGGTGCCCTGTGTGTTTCTAGGCTCTGGCGTGTCTGCTGAACGGCAGCAGGACAACATGAACCCCTGGCCTGGGCTGCATGCTGCGCTGCCAGCTGCCTCTTCCAGTCTGCATTTACTAGGCACAAATTAGAGGCCTACAGTTGAACTTGGCCTTTAACAAAGAAAAAGAAAGAAAAAAAAAAAAAAAATCCTTTAATGGCACTATTTCACAGATGCCATGACCTCTGCTCTTTTTTGCTATCGGTTTGTGGGAAATGTGTCGAAAGAGCGACGTTCAGTCAGAAGAATCAGGTTCTACAGTGAAATGATGACGTGTGTTTAAGTCTTTAGGCCGACCTGATTGTGTTTGGATCTTGCTGTGATATTAAACATGTCGATGCATGGGGCTGTGCAATCATATCTAATAAAGCAGATAATAATCCCAAAGCTGAGCCAGGAGGCTCAGGAGGAGCGGCTGCTTTTAGCTTCCTCTGTCTCTCTGAGGCTCTGAGGGCAACCACCTCCATGGTCACGGCGTCTATGTTTTGCATCGTTGACAAGACTAAGCATTATCTTCTATTTTAGATATGCCCACACCACTTACATTCAGATGGCTGTGAACACTCTCCATGTGCCACCATTGGTGCCATCTACCACTTAGAAACACGCTGCCGCTGGACTATAAATGGCAACCAGGACAGACTGAAACGTCTTCATTTGGTTTTTGTATGGCCCTGAGAAAAAGGGGCCTGGGAAACCAAATCACTGAGTCTCCATTTCACAGGGACTAGAAACCACAGGGCACGCAAACAGTTCCCCACAGACTGTTAACAATGCTCACTCCTCCGTTCCGCCTCCTCCTCCTCATCTGTCTAGATCTGTTGCAAAACGGACGGGGACATGTCCCTCGGTTTCTTTGTAGCCACGATTAAAGGCATTCCTTTGCAGCTCAATCAAAGACTACCCCAAAAATATTCCAAGGCAAGAATCTAACAGCCTCAAAAACAAATACATGGACAGAAAAAGGGGAAAATAAATAGTAGCTGCGGTGAGAAGTCAATAATATTTTTTTTCCCTTCGCTTAGCCCTGCAGATCTTCTTTTTTCATCTGCCAATAATCAGCAAGAGAGTTTTCTAGTTCATCTGCTGCCAGCAGGGAACCAGGCCCAGGCAGTTATGTCAGTGTGTGTTAGAGGGGGGAAGCAAAAAGAGCTTGCACCTCTCATCAAGCTCCACCACTCAATTACCAGCCGCTCAGGTCAGGAGGCTTCTGAAGAGCTATTGGCTGAAACGCTACATGCAACATTATCAGAATGGAGCAGACTGGTTTAGTAGGAGATGAAAGAAATACATCAGTCTGCGATTATTCTATCACATATTATAAATCAAGACTAAGAGTGACGAGGGCAAAAGGTTTTTTTTAATGGATCTCTGCCTGAGGCCTGGAAAGCCTGCCAGGTTAGTGCGTATCAGGGAGGAACTGAATCAACTCTGCCACATGCAAGCTTGCAGACACACACACACACACACACACACACACACACACATTTTTATTTTAAGTCGACTTGTCCTGACTCCTTTATTCAGTACTGTAAAATTCAACAATGTAAAATAATTGTCTGTTTTGATTCTCACAGGTTCAGATTGAACCAAACTCGTAAACCAACAGTAGTTTTGTCTGAGAAGCGATAAATCAAAGCTTTTACTTACTCAGTTTGGCAAAAAGATTCTTACGAGGGCAAATTTTTTTTTAGAAGCACGGGAAAAGTGGTTGCCAAAAGGAGCAACAAGACCGCAAGTAATAGTTGAAAGAGATTGGTATCTGGTTGCCCGGGTTACTGGGCAACACTCACTGAAGATCCCTGCTAAGATTTGTATGTAATTGTTGCGGGATGAGCCTGAGGTGACAGGACGGGCTGAGCTACTGACCCTCTGTCGACCAACCATCAGCGTGTGAGGGTTTGTGTAAGAATGCGGGTTCATGAGCGAGAGCACAGCTATGTATTGTTGCTGGAGGCACTTGAGCATGTGCTTGCATGTGGACATAGTGTATGTGTGCATGAGTACGCGCCCGCTGATCCACTGGTGCAGAAAGTCCCTCTGTGGTCCTGCAGAGCACGAGAGTCTCTAAAATCTCAGTGGTGACTTTGGGGGGTGGGGTGGGGGTGAATATCACATCCGTCCTTGAACCAATATTCGAGCGACGCTGGCTTGGACACACACACTGTGGTCCAGCTCTCGGTGCCACAGATGACACAGATACACACTCCTCAATCAAACAGGCGTGTATCTCCTGACCCCGCACTAAGTAGATTTACATGAAAGGCTGCTATAGTGATGCTGGATTGCCTGGTGCCAGGGGAGCGGAGCAGAGGGTCTTTCTCTGTTGGAGCATCTGGAAAAGTGGGCTCAGAGGCCCTCGCCTCGTCTCTCTTTGCAAATGCAAACGAACAGGACGCATTACTGCTTTGGTCCTGTCAAAACAAAAGGCGTGTCATCTTTCCCCTCGCTTTATTGACAGTGTCAGCCCCATATCCAGTAACGGTTACCACAGAGAATGACTTGGGGAAACGTGATCCCATAATGAGGCCCAAATAATTACCACCAGCCCCAAATTTGCCTGGGCGCTTTCTTTAAGTAGGAGTGCCCCCCCCCCGAATCCTGGCGGAGTCGGTCTGTCTCTCTGTTCTATAAAAGGGATTAGACAGAGAAGAAAGAACCTGAAGAGGAGTTGGTCTTAAAGAGAGGGATATGAGGAGTGAGCTGAGTGCTTGGAATACCAAATGAGGAAATGAATGTTACTTTTTTTTTATATTTCTGCAGAACATATCTCTGATGCACGGCAACTCACACTTTCTCAAATCCATCTTTTTGCTCCTTGTTCTCTGCGTCCCTCACCAACCACTTCCCCCTGTTTCAAAATGACTGTTTGATCACACATCAGCACGGAAGTTAGACTGGGATGAACTTCAGGGACGAAGGCTCCGAGCTGGGTTCAATCACACCTGTGGTTTGATCGTTGCAGCAGGTTTTGGGTCATTGAGAGAACTGGATTTCAGAGGTCATGTGGGTACGTTATGATGCCCTGTGTGAAACACTGAATACTTAACTTGACTCTTAAAGTTATGTTTGTTTTTATACTCTATTCAGCAAACACAAGTTGCAGAAACTGTCAAACAGGATTTGGTTTTAGATCCAAAGGATGAAAGCACCACTGACCTGCATTTAAAATCTCCAGCTCAAAGTCTGACAACACACAGGCAAACAAAGAAAACATTAGGAAGATGAGCAAATTAAAAACTTACATTATTGCAAAGGTTCACTCAACCAATTTTCCTGCCTGATTTACACCTAATTCCCCCTATTAGCATGGCTGCTACAGTAAATCCTCGCACAACGACCTCTCTCTCTCTCTCTGTACTAGCTGCTATGAGATCACCATGGAAACAGTTTAAAGATGGAACCCTGTGTCCTCTGCACATTCCCAGCGCAGGTTCTGTGGTCTTACTAACACAAACGCACACGCTTATGCGTATACACGCACATACCTAAACATACACACAATCAACAGCTAGGGCCACTCCATCAGCCTCAGGCCAGCGCTGCGCTATACATTTCAAAGCCCTGAGTTAAACATAAACACAGCACTTCCCTGTCATAACAAGTCAGTGGTTTGGTAACCCAGCAGTTTGTTAGTATTGCAGTGATCCTTCTTCCCCGTAGACACGGGGGCCACATCCACACGTCCTCCAGGCTTCCTCCGGCCCGTCCCTGGCCTGCAGACGACTCTCCGACTCTCTCAGGTTCCACAACATCAGTCAGGAAAAAACCCTCCCACACATTTCTACACGTCAATCATTTAAGGTTGGGAACTGAAGGTCAGCGACATGGACAGAGATTAGCCAGGGGAATGAGGAAGGGTGTTCACAGAAGGGAAGAAATTATAGGAGAAGGAGTGACAGAGAAAGAGACAAAAAGGAAATGTGATGTGAAGAACCAGAGGGGACAAGCTGCGTGTCACACGCTCATGTCTGCTCTAAGTACATGCTGAGTTTTTATTGACTCTTTTCAGGACTCTTTTGAAGTCCACGATCTTTATGACTGCTACATTTTAAATAGCATTTATAATATCTCTGAACTTCTGTATATTAGTAATCTAAGACTCTCAAATGAACTGTCATGATCAAGCAGAGTTAGCATTAGCCAAATGGCTGGTTGTTTACCTTGCTACATAAACATTATCATTTAGAACTATCATTTCATATTAGTGATATATTTCATTGTGTTGCTGTTGTTCTTAATTCATTTTAAATAATCAAATAATCATTTTACCTGCTTTATGAAAACACACAAAGCACAGAGGCAGTTCTTGTTCTTCACTGGACATTAGTGCTTTGAGCTAAATGCTAACATCAGCATGCTAACATACTCCTAATGATGTTAAGTAGGTTATTTTTTTTAACAATTGTCACCATCTAAGTCCAGGGTAACGTTTGCTAATCAGCACACACTGATGGGACTCTCATTAGTTTGGTCATAAAGCAAAGTATTGGACAAAGTATTGGATTGACCTGATGGCGGCGCTAGAGGGAAAGTCGGTACAAAATCCACCATTGCTGCTGCAACATTTCAGTCCAGACCAAAGTGGTGGAGCGACAGACCGTCCCCGGACCCACGCTGCTACCGTGGCTAAAAACACATGTGACCTAGCCCAGTGAGCTAAGGCTTATCTAAACATATGTAAACTGATGCTGTAGCTCTTCAAAATAAAACTACTGTATAACACGGAAAAGTGGCGCTCTGCTCAGACAGAGGAGAGTTTCACGGTGGTTTCCTTTAACGAGAGACAGGTGCCTTTTTTTACACGCTCGCACGTAAAATAAAAAGAACTGCAGGCTGCTGGGGGTGTTTCAAACGCCCCTCTTTATTTGGAAATGCAATCCCATGTTCCCCCCCTCAGACACGTCTCCTTCTGTGGCCTTTGCAGTTCTTAAAAAGAGGGGTCAGACCTTATTATGACATATGAGAGGCAGCCATGCTTCTCTTTTCCCTCTTCCTGCAGCTCTCCCAACTGTTCTTCCAGTCAAATTCATGAAGCTTACAAACCAAAACACAGCTCATGGTCTGAACATGAATGCCATCATACATACAGTGACATATGCAGCCGGTGAGCTCATGACGCCCTGTGGGAGAAGAGGAACAGCCTGATGTGGATGTTTAACTGTACAACTGCCATTTCAAATCGATAAATGAATAAAGAGCTTTATTTCTTTCTCCAATATATCCTCACATGTTGATATATTTTACTCCTATTGCTTCCTAACAATGTTAATTCATCTAACCAGGTTGAGTTATTTTCAGTGGAGGGTACTGTTATTAATAGGCACATAACAAAATGCTGTGTAATGATTCAGATTATATTTGAAATATAAGCTCTGGCATGAGGCCTGATGTAATAGATCACAGATTAGATGTTGTTTCTCATCTTGCCTACAGGTTGGCAGCAGGTGTGTTTCACCTGTCAGCTGCTGAACACAATTCAAATGAAATAACTCTACACGTGTGCAGAGGAATATAAAGCTCTGTTATTGAATCGGGGGTTATAGTTTACACCATAAATCATTTTCCTGAAATGCCCCTCTGAGGCATCCCCATCCTCCCATCTGCACAGAACAAATGACAGACGAAAATGACTAAATCCACCGACTTCCTCTTTCCTCACCCTTGATTCTTTTAACATCTGTCCCAGGCATGTGCACTTGCTATACACTGCAAAGGATTTCCATACCAACAAGTAATGGAGTTGCATGTTCATCCTTAAATCTTGTTTTCCTGGGAACAGGACCTCCGCCATAAAATAAATCAGATTAACTCAATTTGTGTTTTAAAAAAATAAACACCCAGAGTCACCCATACATTTTTAGATATTTAGAGAATTAGGGGATTTTAAAGCTCAAAACTAGATGAAAACACTCTCTCAGATGCGTATTTTTGCTGTGCAGTACCTGCTATACTTCCACGGAAGATCTCTAATTTAATCCAGAGGAGGATCCCGTGGAAAGGATAAAACGTGTTTCTCCACCGTCCCACAGGGAATCCCACAATCACCTGTGGCCGATGTCGGATAAACGCAGTCATAAAGGCAAAGAGCGAGTAAACACAACAGCTAAATTAAGGGCTTTTCTGTGTTATTTTTACTCTTTGTAGTTTATGTGACCACTTTGCCCAGGCACATACACATGCTGCATCCTTAGCAACCCCACCAGTAAACAGTCCCAGAAACATCAGCAGAAACACTCGTCTGATGTGGCCGCTGGCTGCTTGCTACACACCTTGTAACTGGCAGCGTAATTGTTTTCTTTGTCGTTGCTGTATTTCGAGTTGGCTCTGAGGCGGGCACCGAGGGCGGCCTGTCAGGGAACGCTCCGAGAGCTTCCCAAGACAAACTCATTTCTGTCTGACATCGCTGATGTTTGTGCGTCCAGATATCTACCTGAGACCATCAGTGGATGGAGGGGGAAGGAACGAGGGAGGGGAGGCAGAATGGGTGCTATAGGATCCTTTTCCCTTCACCTCCTTTTCTCTGAAGGTGCCCTGCTGGTAGTTGTCTGCAGGCTCCGGGCCCAGATGGGTCCTGTCTTGTTTTAATGGCCAAATGGAGCGTACAGTTGTGTGTACAGAAGTATGTATGTACTATATGGGTGGAGGGAGGGGGTAAACGTTGGTGGGCATGAAGCCAGGAGCACGGAGCTCCTTGTGGAATGCCATGGAAAAATGAGACAGAGGAATGCAGACTCCACTGAGCAGTGTAAACAGGCTGGGCTGAGAGAATGCTGCCATGCCGCTTTGAAGTCGCTTCATCTCCCTATCACACACACATACACACACACACACATTCGCACACGCATGCACGCACGCAAGCACGCACACGCACGACAGGCTGCTCTGCTTTGTGATTTACCAAAAAAGCAGGATTTTAAATAGTGAACACTGAGTTCTGCTTTTGTCGTGGCGATGACATGAATGCGACCTCAACACACAGCATGTACAGTATGTGTGTGTTTTCTGCCCTGCTAGATGTCTGCCAGGCCTGAACACACACTATTTATTACTCAAACACAGATGCACACACTTCAACACATATATGCACCCACGCACATGCCTGTGCAGTCACATACAGAAAGTACACACACACACACAAACATATACAGGAGCTCACACCTGCTCTCCCTCTGCAAGCACGACACTTCAAGGCTTCCGGCTCTGCTGACGACAGTGAATTTTTATGAGGCGAGTCCGCCTAGCTCCTCAAACTCCCTCCCTCCCTTTTCTGTCCCATCCACTCCTCGTCCTGCTTCAATATGCTCTTTCAACATCTTTGTTGAGCGTGCGGCAGTGATATCAGGCTAAGAATGCCTCCAGTGTAGACAGTAGACACACAGGCACCGGAGCCTCTACCTCAGCGTCTGAGCCAGCCGGCTGAGGAATCCACTCAAGTGGGCAGGTAAACACTGCTGCCCTCTGGAACACCACTCTCTCTAACTACCAGTGTGTGTGTGTGTGTGTGTGTGTGTGTGTGTTCAGAAAGTGAGACTGTGGACATGAACAAGCGTTATATCAAAACTGCTCTCTGCTGGCGGCGTGATGGAAAAGAAAAACTGAGGGTTCAAAACAAGGGTCATGGTTAAATATGTTTTTTTTCAGTAGGTGGAAAAAAATACATTTCTTTTCATTGATTTTGCAAAACAAACTCACTCAAACTCACTCAAGGAAAGAAAGATGTATGCAGTTGTAATGTAATTTAATTATATGAATTTAATATAAGTCAGACTATTTACTATGTGCAAATGAATGAACATATTCATACACTGTCACATGTGCACACTGACAGGTGATGAAACATGTACTTGGGCTTTATTATCCATATTCTAAAATAAATGGGGGTTTACAATAGATAGAAAGATACTTTATTTATCCCCTAAGGGAAATTCATGTGTCCATTAGCTCATTGTTGATAATAATAATTACAAAAATACAGTTAATAATAAATAAACAATACTGGGGTGGTTACTGGTCTTACTACCTGCCCTGATTTTATCCAGCCAGTCTGAGGACTGAACCAGCAGCCGTCTGATCTCTGATCTTTATGCCCCCACTGGCCCACTGCTTCACTGTCCATGATATCCACTCTGTCTTTATCTGTAACCTCTTCTGTCGAAACTATATGGACCCAGAAGTTAGACTTTGAATTAGTCTCTCTCTCGTTTACTGTCTGCTCTCTCTGTCTTCTCTTTTACATTTATCGTACAGATGATTGTAGCTGAACGGGCCGGGCTAACCTGACTGATGAACCCTGTTCAGCTAAGAGTCACAGACTGACAGCCACTTCACTGCCAAACTTTCTTTTCCCTTTTCCCATATGTTCCTCATGTGTCAACCTGCACACTGTAATTAAACTGTATTAGACTCTAAAGACTGTTATTATTTGTTGTACTTATCCAAAACATGCTATGAACCAAACTGAACATCCTGTACCTGGTAGGTCTGATGCGGTTATCGGCTGTAAATCTTCAATTAGGACAGTGTCACTACATGTGTCGTAACTCCCTGACTCCCCGTGCAAATCTGCGGCTCCTCCAACAGTCAGACATCTCACTCTAAATATTAGTCTGTCACTTTTTCAAAAAGTCAAGTTCAAACGAATTCGAACAGACAAGTAATTCGTCCAGACAAATTTGAACGCGTGGTCTCGCTCGCTAGTGTTCTCCATTTTTATTAGTTAGCTGGTGCAGTGTGAGTCCTACACTCGTCTCTCCTGGCGGCTCACTGCACTCTGATTGTTTAGATGTGTCCCGAGTGATATCTAGTCCTTACCAATGCTTTGTATCATGATGTGTTTATTTTCCTATTATTTTCCTTTGTCCATAGCTTGGTTTATTGATAGGTCAATAGGAAGTGAATTTTAAGAATGCCCTCTGCTGGACTACAAGCTATTTCAAACAGTCCGATGCAGTTCGTGCAGATTTTAAATTCAAGTGGGTCGCTGCAGTTTGAGCAGAGCGTCAGCCCTGGTAAATACAAACAGTGCTTGTCTTCAGTGCCGGCTCCAGCAGCAACACACACTCAACACCACCACCATGCAACACTCAACAAATCCATATACACGGTCATAAAAGTCTCTATGGTGTATATACACATAAATCACCTGTCCTACTTGGAAACAGTGTGTATACAGTACACACACAGACACTAACAAAGTAAAGTTGAGCCGTGGCTGCTGCTGCTGTCTGCCATTGGCGGCCTTTCGTTTTCACAGTGCTGTGCCACCTCAGTAGGAAAAGTCTGGAGTGTCTTTGAACATCAGCACACAGCCCTGCGGCCGATGAATGAACTCCGCGGCGTTCACCTACTGTCGTCCTGTCTGGGCGCCAGTGGAAAATAAACTATTTAGATAGAGCGACATCCAAAATATCCTCCAAACACATCCTCGAGAGGACACCATGGCTTTGCTCAAATGACATTTATTTAGACATCACTCCTCGTTAAAATATATTTGGCGCATAATTACAGAAGGGGAAGCGTATGTTGAGTGTATTGAGCCGGACTCAATCTGCCGCAGACAACAAAACACAAGGCGTCTTTCCACCACAGCGGCAGCATTATGGTGCAGTACTTCCTACTTTAAAGAGCGGTCTTCCGCTTTCCCCTCTGTATTCTGCGGGATGAAAGGTAGGAGAGCCCGGAACAGAGTGCGGCCTGTCATCACCGCCGCGCTGTCATATCATAGGGAAGCTTTTAAATTGGTACTTCTGCTGCCTGGCAGGGTCGGCCTTGCTGGTGTTTTCTGGTAGCCGCTAGATAAATCTCTTCAGCAGGAGCAGTCCGTCTGTGATTGAGGGGCCAGCCGACACCACAAGAAGGCACGGCTCCGCTACTGAGAGAGACCTTGGTCAGGAGGCTTAAGGTACATAAAACCCCAGCAGCAGTTCATCTACCTCAGCCGTGCCTTGTATTCTCCTCCTCTTATCCTGGAAGCTCTGGGGGCCTGCAGACAAAACATTCCTGTTTTTCTGCAGATTCTTGGCAGCAACGGAGAAGGCCTCGCAAAATTTTTTTTTTTCTTTTTACTATCATTGGCTGGAATTCACCGTAAACAGAGATTCGTGTTGTGTGAGAAAAGAGAAGGTATGTCCCTCACAGAAAAGTGTGCCTTCCTTACTTTGCTACTGTCTTTCAGCCTCTGGCAAATGACTAAACCAGTCTGGGGTCAGATCCAGGGAGCTCCTTAAGTCATTTCCTGCTGGAATATTTAGTTCAGTCTTATTTCATGGGGTCACTCTCTTCACTCACGAGTCCTTTCTTCTGGGTCCCATCAAAACATTATCTTTTCTGTCCCTGCCTTGTCTTCAGGCGATTTATGGCTGGCACTTCCTTGCATTGTAAACACCAGCAGGCTTTATTCGTAATTCAGGGATGCTGCAGGCACAGAGCTACAAGAGAGCGGGAAGCTGCACAGCCACACAATGTAAAGTATTTAATGACGCAGAGATTCTGCATTATTCTGGCTCCTCTATGTCACTTAATTCCAGCAAGGTAAAAAGATTAAACCAGCAGGATGTCGTTCAACCTCAACTTTCCAAAATAAGATAATTTTTCTCTTCTTTATTTTTACTTGTTATTTCGTACTGTAAAGAAATAAAGAAAGATTTATCTGGAAACTATAAAGGATAGGGCATGAAAAGAAATGATTACATGGTGATAATTGGCAACTATTTTGATAATTAATGAATCATTTGAGAAAGTTATCAAGAAAGAAATCTTCATTACCTTCTCAAATGTAAGACTTTGCTGCTTTTCTTTGTTTCTTATCACAGTAAATTAAATGTTTTTGGCTTTAGTCAGACGGAACAAGACATGTCAAGGCTTCATCATTAGATTTACAAAACTGGGATTTTTCTTTACAACAACAACAAACTGATTAATCAAGAAAATAATCTGCAGTTGAATCAACTATGAAAATAAGTAGTTGCAGCCCAGGGTCGTAGCTTCCCACTTTTGATGCAGTAACTAAAACTTTTCTTTACTTTTACTGCATAATAGTGGGTTAACATTTCAGCTGTGACCTGAAGCATGGATCAGAATTTGAATTCGGTCCAACACTGTGGTCTCAAACCAAGCATGAAGAAAAACATCTTCTGTATTGTTTCTTTGAGTTTCAGTGTTTTGTTTTCATTAAATGTCAGTGGGATGATTTCATGTAAAGTGGGACAGGTTTTGGCAAATGTCTCATTGTCCAGTCAAACTAAAGTCTTTTTATTTATTTATTTTTATTTAATTACGTCCTCATCAACAAGCAACAGAGTTATATCTACATAAACTGTCATCCTCTTTTGCAGAGGTGTAATTTTCTGCTTGAGCGGGACACTTAGTTTAGCATTAAAACTCATCATGCGTGTGGGAAAACTGCGAAATGTTTATTCAGATATGTATGTTTGATCCAAATCCGTCCATTCATTTAGCTGATCCATAATATTCAGCTCAAGTAAATATAATGAAGTAGGTCATTATTCAGATTTTCTCCTGAATTCCAGTCGAAAACATTTTGCTGTGACTTTAACAACCTCCCTTCAATTAAAGTTTAAGTTTAAATCAATACATCCTGGTTCACTGTGGAAAAAATGTCAGAGCATGGAAGAAAATGACAATGTCATGAATCATTTTGTCCTGTATCTTTTTTCAGCTGCATTCCTCAATAATACAAAGGAATTCAAATTTCCACTGAGGCATTCTGCGGTTAGTGCCTGTGGGCAGGTCCGGGGGTCTACGACACCAACAGGACCATAGTGACAGAGACGAGGCCCATTCACCGAGACAGATCAACTCATCTTTACAATACAGACCTGGCTGTCCCCGCAACCTGATCTCGTATCCTCCCAGAGTCACTCAGCAGCCTCACATTAGACCCTTTACACTTCCTCTGCCGGGTCTCCTTCCTCTGGCCCCGAGGGTGTGACAACCACGGTATCTGTGAGCCTCTGCGACGGTGTGTGTGTGTGTGTGTGTGTTTGTGTGTGCACTGGAAACAAAAGAGGGTGACCTCATATGACATGAAAGGAGACATCGAGAATCCTGTCTCAACTGGAGTCAACTGGAGGGTCCACAATGCTGCCACTCCTGCAGTCGCCTGTTAACTGCCACCTGAGCCAAGTTCACCCTCTGAGCCGCCTGCGGCACAAAGAGAAGAAATCCTGTACGCTGTGTCTCCCGCATTCTGTCCGACCGATCGAAGCGTTTAAGTTCAGTGCTAATTGAGGACTGCTGGAAAGAAATGTTCTCCTAAGCAGCAGGCAGGTGACAACAACAATGGGGCAATAACTTTTCATCACCTCTTCCTGCAGCGGTGGGTTTGTCTGGGGGTTGGTTTGTGGCATTTACTGCCATGTGAGGGGAGGCACTCAGCGCAAAGTGGAACCAGAATTTCCTGATCCATTTTTGTGCTGGAACCTTTGTAGACAAGCCAACAGATCTCCTCGGTCGAGTGCACACACACCTGCACCCGGCGGAAAGGAGGAGGAGAGGGGAGAGAGAAAAAAAAAGCGATGGAGCTCGAGCGCAGACCGCAGTAAATAACCGCATAAAATTAAACTCCTGGCAGGGAAATGATAAAGACTGAGGGGAAAGCACAGCGTTCCCTCACATCGGTCCATTCAAGCTGCGCCGCTATGTGGGTGGGCTGCAAATCAGAACCAGCTTTTTACAGGCCCGTCCCTTAGAGGAGGCAGCGCTGTGTGGCAAATGCCAGCTGCCACTCTCCCAAGCTGCATCGCACTCCAGCTCGCTCCCGGTTAACCACATGACAGCCAAACCAACGGCAACCCTGACCTTTCAGATCCCCCCCCCCCCCCCCCCCGATTGTCACCTCCCTCCCATTCCCATTCACACCTGCAGGATAATGGTTAAATAACAGAGCTGGGGGGGTTGCAGCATTAAGCTCTTTAATTAAACAGCTCAAAACACAGTGCACCCTCCAGTGGGTGTTACGCTAATGCTAATGTTCATCTGCCTGTGTGCTGCACGGTGACAATAAAGGAATGGAAAACACATTTATTCTGATTATATTCATCATGGAATCTAAAATATATTGGGAGAAATAAAACAGAGCAATAATAAAATATTAGATAAAAACAATTTGAGGACGTCCTAGTGCTACCGTCCTCACTGAGAATCAACCATAATTCTGCAGCTTAACACAACTTTCAGCCACTTTCGACTAACTTCTTTAGCTCGCCAGTGTGTATGTTTGAGTCAAGGGCAGTTACTGACAATTATTTATTATTTTCGTGATTAATTGTTTGGTTTTAAAAAAGTCTGAAAATATGTGAAATGTCCCCGTCAGTCTTCAAATGTGCTGCTGGGTCTGCCTAACAATCAGTCCATCCACCCTGATATAAAATCACTCATCCTCTTTAATGCAGCTTTAATTTCGGTTATTTTCATATCGTTACATTGAGCAAGTTCATGCTTGCAATGAAAGTCAACAGACGGAATAAATCTCATGTTCATCCTGCCACACTACCACTTCCTGCCTCTAAGGAGGCGTTCACAATCTAGCGCCAACCTCCAGGGCTGAAACAGTGAAGTGCCAAGAACTGCAGTTCCTCTAATGACCACATGAGGCTGGCTACAAAAGTGAGTCCATCCCCATAGACTCCCAGACATGAACATGTTTACAGCCTGGTACAGAAAACAGTTTTGGTCTTTCTAGTTAATTTCCTCTTGAATTTCCTCTTTCATGATGACTGTACGGGGGAGGAGGGATTTCTATATAACTCGCCTGTTTACATTTTATTAAGACTTGAATTTCTGCGTAAGGGCGTGGCTGCTTTGAGTGACAGGTGGGTGAGTGTATGATTGTCACCAAAGTCTTGGTTCCACATGCGCCTCACCTCTTTGCCCAATTTTGGATTAGCTGGGAGTTAGGAGCGGAGTCAGGCAACTGCCAAGATGGCGAAAGTGGAGGAGCTCACTCTGAGCTTCAAATCCTCTCTTCAGAAACCTGTGGATGACGTCACAGAGGCTACGTCCATCTAGTCCATAGATAGATAGATAGATACTTTATTTGTTCATAAAGCAGGTTTTTCTACACCTTATACATAAAAACATGAAGCCACTCTTACTTTTCAGTACAGAATTCCTCCAATGTGACTAAAGGGCTCACGCTCACAACTTGAACATACTAATTCAGTGTTTGTTTCCTTCTCTACCGTCTATTTAGTTTAATTGACTCCATCTGCCTGTGTGAAGGTGTGACTCATGAGAGAAGGCATTAATTTTAATACTCATGAAGCATTAGGTAAGCTGTAGGTGTGTCCCTTTATGTATTTCAGTATTCAGACCAGTCCTGTAGCCTAGAATGAACTGTTAAATCCATACCAGCAGACATGCGTGATTCAGGCAGATTTTTAGTCATCCTGACTCCCTGCCAGCTTATTACCACTGCGAGCCTGACGTGAGTCATCCTGATAGCACAGCCTGTTCGAGCTTAGGCAGAATTACTATGAACTTAAGTGGTTATCTCTGCTCTCTCTGTGATTGTTGGCACACAAACACACTTTAGACACGCTTTCCACCGAGGTGCCAGCTGAACACGTTAACAAAACAGAGAAATATCATTAGTCCTACTGTCCTACTCCTCATGCCCCAGTGCCTTCATACATATTCTGCTGACAGTTATTTTTTTGACGTTAATTATTTAAGATGCTGACTGTGGAAACGGAGCTCACGCTTTGACAAAACAAGCTCTTTGTAGGTTTTTCTAGTTTCCTTGTTCATTGTTTCCTGGTTAAATTCAAAACACATTTTAGAAACTTCATGTAGACACTGAAGATGAGTGGGATGAAAAAAAGAAAAAAAATCATCATCAAGTGTTTCTTGACAAAGACCAGAACTCTTCTCATGTTGTGTTACTCAGTGCTGCCTAGCCCTGGGGTGTCTTTCATGTGACGGCTGTTTTATTAGAGTTCTTAATTCCTCAAAGCGGGACACTCGAGAGTTACAAGGCACTGATTTTCTATGCTAGAGGGAGGTCTCAACCCAGCCTTTTGTTCCCTCTCATGTCAGCGTAATTCATTATTAATTCATTATTATTTAATTGGGATTTTTTTTTTTCCTAAGCGTTAGAGCTCACATCAGCCCGACCATCAAGACCTCCCAGCAGGAGAAGATTTATCACCTCCCCTAAAGGTATACCACTAAAACCCCAGCTGCTCAAACTAAATACAGTAGCTCATCTTTTTTTTAATTATTAAAAACATATTTATTGGTAGGTGTCGGCTACAACAAACCAACTCTCATGACTCTTTGAAGTAGCAGAGGATTCACATAAGAGTGAGCTGGCTTCCTTTAATTGGAAACCATCTTAAAGGACTAGTTTGACATTTTGGGAAAAAAATGATTTGCTTTTTTTTTGTTTTTCTCCAAGAATCAAGTGAATCGATCAGTTTAATATGAATCTTGAACCAAATGTGTTCAGTTGTTTTGGCATTCTCAATAAATGTACGGAAACACTGCACATGATCATGGCTGACCTTTAGTGGCCTGTATGGATGATACCTACACTCTCTGTGGGCAAAATGGTGCTGGTGATAAAAACCTGTGTGCTACACATTATTATAATAATCCCAGTGTAAATGAATGAGGGGAAATGAAAAGAAAAAAAAACTGAAGAAACAAAAGTTGGATGATGTTTGAGATACTTTCAGCCAGTAGAGGAGACCGTGTAACGTAATATATACTGAAGGGAGCAGCCTAAATTATATGATGTGTATATAGAGGACACTGTGTGATGCAGTAAGATAAAAGATCATCCACAAGTCAGAGCTGAGATACAAGCAAACATCTGCGTCGACAGAGAAGTGCAACAGCTGCCGAGCCCCCTCTCCCTCTCTATTGGTGGTTTACTTTAGACATTCCTCTGACATACACACTGCACACACATTTACAGGCACAAGAGCATGAGAGAGTCTGCAGTGTTTTGGAGTGGTGAAGTGATGTTGGCAGTGTTTTATGGTGAGTGTGTGTTTGTCTCATTATGTGGACCCCACAGGCCAGACAGTTCTAGTAAAGGAGACGGGACTGTCGCCTCAGGAGAGATGGATGGGCTGGGAGATCAGTGCGAGGGGTGTGAAGGGAAGGTGGGAAGGGAAGGAGGGGAGGAGGTGAGGGGTGTGTCTCGACACGCAGCCCCTCTGGGTAGACGGGCAATGACATCCAAAGCACTTCCTCCCTCGCACTCCAAAGGAACATGTTGTTAACGTAGAGAGACAGGCCGACACTCTCAGACAGTGATCACAAGGGAGCGCCATATCAGTGGCCCTTGTTCATCAGGCCACACCCACTTGATCAGAGAGTTGATGAAGGTTCAGTTATGACTTATCAAACACTTGCCACTTTTACCACAGGTACAAATGAAGTCATTTCCTTTCCAGCAGCAACCTTGACTCTGGGGCGTGACGGTGTTGTTGTGAGGAGCGTGTTCAGGAGCAAACCATTTAAAAACAAAACACAACAACAACAAAAAGTCTAATATGATGCCAAGCTGCACGTCTGTCTGTGGCTGATTTGATTCAGAAGGAGCAGAACAAAATATAATCCCTATATTCTTCTGTAAAAAAAAAACAAAACAGCGATGGGGAAATATTTAACATAGCTAAGGTTGAATTTAGTGGAATAAACTACAAATCTCAAGGGGATTATAAAAACCAACTGGCATGTGAAACCCCTATCGTCTGAGGAGGAAGTGGAGTCAGCCCGGGGTGTTTTCCACATTACATGCAGCCCTAATATCAAAGGTGATAACAATTCCAGCTGCGTCGCTGTTGCTGCTACACACAGGATCATCTGGAGGATTCATCCCCGACCAGTGGCTGCAGGCCCCCGTCCACCGCCATCACCAAACACGACGCAAAAGCACACTCGGACTCCTTCATGCACAAATGTAACAACAACAAAACATTTTTTCACATTAAGTTCATGAATCAGACAGATGCAGCTACACAGAGGTTAAAACGGGAGCTGGATGGAAGGCACCTTTCACTCAGTTTCCTGCCTTCCTCGCAGCGGGGGTGTGGGACACGAAGGGGAGAAAAAGAGGAAACAGTTGTTCTCTGAGTTCTATATCTCTATTCTTAATAAAGGCTGTCGCTCCTTTCAGAAGTTTAATTAGAGGCTGAGGTGGTTGCACGCGATGGATCTGGCCCTTGGCATAGACCTGCGACAGCTCTGTAGGTGTGGATCCGCTCAGAAGTGCGTCGTCTATTTGGCGCCCCAGGCCTATCAGGCAGAGGAGGGGGCAGGTAGATCAGGTGTGAATCAATAACAGGCCTGTCAAGGTGAGAGACCCCAGAGGAGAACATGATTGATGGGAGAGGCGTCCCCTCTGTGTGGTTCAGCGTACAGTGAACGATCACAGCTTGAAGATCTGAATTTGGACAATCAACTTTCTCCATAAAGGGCCGTCAACTCTGGAAAATATCACCCACTGAAATCACATTAACTCCAGATATAAATTCATTTTCCTGTTGTCTCTTTTCAGACTGTATATGTTTAGCTAATTGTAGGATATTATCAGTTGTGTTGTTTTTGCTATTGACTGTTTTAATTACATCACACATGTAAAAGCCCAACTAGGGACAGGAGTCGAGAATTAGCAGCAACTACTTGTCTGTGCAACACATTAGTTTCTGACTTGTTTAGAAACTATGTTAAATTGCATTGTCCCTATCAAATAAATAAATAAACTCAAATAAGGAATTGTTCGACATTCTGGGAAACATTATTTGTTTTGAGATGAGACGATCAATAAAGCCAGGTGATGGTTATCTTCTTTTAGCTTGAAGACTGGAAACTGGGTGAAACAAACACCAGCACCGCTGAAGCTCATTACTGAACACATTATATCTCCTGGTTTAATCCACACAAAAACAACAAGTTCTGGACTATTTCTGGACTTGCTGCAGTAACTTCCTGAAGTCTCGTCAGCATGAAGCCGCTGACTTCACACACTACATAATGTTTTCAACTGACTCCTCCACATGAAGTGAAAAAGGGAGAGATTATCTTGAGCCAGCGCACAATCTCTGTGTTTCAGAGACGGTAAATCTGACTGATAATGTCATAAGAGACGTGATTGATGTCATTTCAGTGGTGACCTTGTTATCAGCTGGTCCATAAACAGAGCAGGAAATCATCTGTAATCGTTAGGGTCACAAATAGTACATCAAAAGTCCACGGCCTGAAAGGGAGGCTGAATTGTGTCACAGTCTTTCCAGAGCAAAAACAGAGCAGCATGTTTTTATTTGACTGAGATCGAAGACAATCGCATTATTCAGTACAAAGACACACAACCCAACTAACTACTACTCTGCTGAAAAAAGAAAACTGTTGGACTAATAATCAGGTGTTTGTGTCTGCATGTCTTTCTAGCTTGAGTAGAATAGCACCTGAAGTTGATTATATATTACTTTTCTTTTTTTTTTTAATCAAATGTGGATTTGACAAAGCAGTGAGCAGCAAGTCGGTCGTGTGTAAACATGGAGACCAACCGGCCCACAGAGAGAGGGCACCAGAGATCGCTCACACACTGTTGTAGTCAGCACAGCCAAACCCAGTGTAGACTACAAGTGGATTTTGGCCGATAAATCCGTCTGGATTGTAGAGTCGGTGCACTGCTGCCTGAATTCATGTCAAGAGACAAACATGCTCTGTGCAGTGAGACGCTGTAGAGTGAGTATTACGGTGCACGCGGCGTGTTGAAGCTGTGAATGGAGCTGTTTGTCTGTTTTCACAAAGAGCCCATTTAAAGATACAGCACTTAAGTCGAAATCTCAAACGATCATGTATTCAGACAAAATATATATGATTTATGTCACTGAAGTAAAATCTTGACACTTATTGACTCATTTAAATATTTTTTTTAATCCAAAGTTGTTTTTACTGTTTTTTAAATTCTATTTTCATCCTAATGTTCTGATCTTAATGTTCCCATGCTTCTGTAAAGCGATTTGAATTGAATTAATAAAATAGACTTGCCCTGCCAAAAACAAAAACACAAAGTAAAGAAAATCACTCATCCTAGTTTCTTTTTCAGAATTATCACAAATCTCAAGATGTTTTGCTGCTGATGTGTCTGTGCAGTGTTGGGGATTACTGTGTGAAGAAGTTGTATAAAGTCTTTTGTGGCTCCTGGGGGAGTTGTGTAAAGCCTTTTTATACAGTGTATGTGTAACACCTGATAAATTACCTCCAGTGATGTCACCTGAGTCTGCGTCTTTTAGGTCTGAAGACTACAAGTTTGAAAACTAAAATAAATCTAAGTGTGAGGACTCCAAAACTGTCGGCAATCAAGTTGCATTGTGGGTATTGTAGTATTGTAGTGGAAGTAACAAAAATCAATTGATTAAAAATGGAGGTGAATTGAAAAACAGAGAGATAAATAATCAAGTGATTTGATTACTTTACAGCCTGATTGACAGTCGTGATATGATGAAAACAGAGACATGTGTCATCATATTCCCTGTCTTCCAGTAAAGTGGCCTGGAGGGTGGGAGTAACAAAAAACTACTGAAAAAAATGGAGGTGATGAAAAGGCTTATGAAATAATTATGGAAGCGATGAAATGTATCTGAATTGAAAAATAGAGTGATCACTTGTCAATTGACTTGATGAACTTGACTGAGATTTTATTTGAAACACCGTTTTTATTATGTCTGCCCAAAATGTCAATCAAAAGCCACACCCACTGACTAACTGAGGCTTTGGCTTTCAACTTGCAGTGGGCGTAGCTTTTGATTGACATTTTGGGCGGAGCTAATAAACAGTAGACAGTTTAAAGTATATAAAACAAACACACCATAGGAAACCAGTGCAGGAGAGCTTTGAGACAGGCTGTGTTTTCTCAGCACAGCTTATTAAACATTGGTAAATATGTTACAAAGGCAGAAGGCAAAGAAATGAAAGTAAGTGAGATTTAACCCACAGGGGCTGTTTTGTTCCAAGTGTAAACAGGTTTAAGATTCAAACTGCAATGGAGAACAAAGTCTGTTTTCTGACAGTCACTGTGTGTAAATAACAGTTTTCTTATCTGTCCACTTGATATCGGCCCCTCATCACCGTCCTCACTGCGCCCCTGCTGTTCCAAACCGTCTCATCTCTCAGTGAGGAGAGAAACATCACCCGCCTCGGAGCAGGACCTTCCTATGAAGGACTTTATTATGAGGAACCGTGGAAAAATAAAAGCGTGCCGACAACAGACAAGGGAAAAAAGAAAAAAAACTTGTGCATAAAAGGCGAGTGATAAGCGAGGTAGATTGGCGATAAGAGACAAAGACTGTACATGCACAAACGCGCCGAGACCAAGGAGATGAGGGCTGGCGATAAAACACACCAAGCTGAAGGTGGCGAAACACAAGCGGCTGAAACAGAGGGACAGGAAGGGAAAAAGACTGAGATATAGAAGGCAGGAGAGAGAGAGAGATTAAGGGTGAAGATGGAAGTGTATGTGTGTGTGTGTCTCACTGTTGCACCTGTGAGTAATCTTGGGTTCGTCGGTGTGCTTCGACAGGCATCTCTGTAGGCTTCGCTTCCTCTAAATGGGCCAGATGAATATGTAATCTGTGCTCTTTCATCCTGATCCTTTATTTCCACCCTGGCCACTTACAGCAGCCCGCTCTGCTGCTGATCACAGCGCCACGAAAACTGCACAGGCACGATATGCTGCGCACAAGCCGCACAAAAGACAGGCCACAGGGTCAGATCTTACTGTGTGTGTATTTACTGGCCTTTATGATGCCCGTCCCTGTATATACCCTAATGTGCAGTATATAGAAGAAATGCAAAAAAGGGGCTATTAACATTAGAGCTTTATTGCAAAACAACAAAACAATATAAATGCTGATAAATACCAACAACTCAACCATTACTTCTCCAAGTGTTTTTTGGTCAAACTCGAGAGATGATGATGGGCGCTGTGTTATAACCAGTTAACTGCTCCTTAAAATCAAACACCTATCACAAATAATGGTCTCCTTCAAGCCTGATCAGATCAGGATTTTTACAGTTTTGTCACATTAAACCACTTTTTTGGTCAAACCAGTGAAAATGTGGCTGCATTAGATTCAATTCCAGGCAAATGTAACTCAAGCGGAGGTTGTGCCTGGGCTTTCACAGTGCTGATTAGAGAGCTCAATGGAGCTCAACAAAAGAGCCTGTAGATGACTTCACACATTACGTATTATCTGATTCAGGTGATGTGTAATATGGGGGTTGCAAGACATCACCGACATCCGGCTAAGCCTCAGATTTAGCTCAGAGAGATGAGGACTATGGGACCCTCAGCTGATATCAGAGATGATTTATGCAGAAAGATCAAGAAATGACATGATGAACTAACCCCACTGGGCCAAACATGGTAATGCAGCAGGGGCCTAAAATGATAAAAGATCTTAGTGTTTTGACTGTCAGCAGCATCTACTGGCCTGAGCCAAGATCATGACTGAGGGCTCAGTGGAGCCCACAGGTTGAGGTAGAGTTTACACTGCAGTCTGATGTTGTCACATACTCCAGCATGAAACTGTATAAGTAGATTATATGGGTCATGGAAACAAGCAAAACATCACAGACATAATATGGAAGAGCCACTGACATCAAATGAATTGTTGAAATATTTCAACAGAGGTTTACTTTCACTTGCGGCCCTGTTAGCCAGTCTCTCATCTACTGTAACTCACTGTCCTCCTCCACCAGCATTTTGCTTTTGCATGGATTCCCATCTAAGTAGATTAGGAGAGCGCTCTTGTTTTCGTGAAGACATTGCAAGCTGTCTGCTGTCCATCAGTCCACATCAAGCACATCCAATGTGTTGGCCTCCGCCTCCTCGTCCTGTTAGATACTGAGGCCAAAGACGGGCGCCATGCCAAATACACCAGATAGTTTTATCCACAGCTGCAAGCAGGCGGCCAGCCCAAATAACAATGGAGTCCACTCATTAAAGCTAGCCCGACTGACTCTGACAAAGACACAGAGGGAGAGAGTAGGAGCAAGGAAAAACCTATTAAAAAAAGAATCCAGACAAAAAAAAAAAAAAAAAAATTAAACAGCATTCGTTCAGTAAGTTTTGGTCTTGGGCAGAAAATTGAAGTCAAACAGCAAGATTGTTTCTGTACGAAGGAAAGAGTAATGGAGTGTGTGATGGACGAGACTTAAGAATTGAACTGATATCAGATGCAAAAGATATCTGGTTTTGTACCCTGGGGCTATGCAGAGCATGCCTCCCACGTGCGGAAATGAAACCAATCTCTCCACTCAGGAGCACCACCTCTATTATCTGCAGCAACAGTGTGGTATCAGTCTACAAAACGCTATTTTGTTCCCATGCATGACGTAATTTAAGCAATGGACACAATAAAACAAAAGCGACAGCTATCTTGTGTTATCTTGTCTTGACTACACTCTCCTTGACGGGTAATTCAACATTTAAACAACTTGCGAACAAACAACATACTGGCAACTGTTTATCAAAGCTGGAAACAAACCGCTGTAATCATATTATCACAGAGTCAAAATTCTTGTTTTCATGCCCAGAAAGTCTATTTACATGTGCAGTGTCGAGCCTTCAAACTCAATGAAAACCTGGGCTAAAATAATAATATTGCTGCATAATTTATGTGTAAAAACTTTTTAGTTTTTTTCAATACTAATACTGGCAATAATGAAAATAATAATTTAATAATAAATGTAATTAATCATAAATGATATTATTGTCCTACTTACAAAAACAGTGTACCGTCGTGCTAGCGCCTCTGTGGGGCTAAACTTAGCTAACTGCTAAGTCAGCATGCTAACATGCTCACAGCGACAAAGCTAACATGCTAACATTTATCAGGTATAGTAATTACCATGTTCACCATCTTAGTTTATTTTAACATTAGGTAATTAGCATCAAACTCAAAGAACAGCTGAGGCTGATGGAAATGCCATTAGTTTCGTTAGCATTTAGCCATGCTGCTAGCATAGCTAACAAGCAAAATAAAAAGAAAATGCTTAAGTGTGTCACTGCTGGTTCAGAATGATTGTGGTCGAGGCTGTCAGACTGAAAATGAGAGTGAACAACATGGTTAGCATCAGCTGTAATTATATTTAATTTTCTATAGGTTCTTATTCTCCGCAGTAGCATTCCTCCAAACTGTGTTTGATTAGCCACAACTTCAGAACAGTCTTTCTTACAGTAACATATGAGCTGGCCACAAAAGCCTTTATTTATTCCAAGGGGTCCCACCAGCAGCCTGTGTTTTCTCCAGGAGACTCTAACATTAAAGACCTCAGCCTTCTATTTCTGTCCTATGGTTAAGTTTTACAGAATTGTGCTGTGACAGCCATCGGCCTCCAGAGCTGCGTGCATGTGTGTGAAGGGAGAGAGTGCAGGCTGCAGTGCCATGCTGGGAGAGCAGTTAGCATGTAGCAGCGGGGACATAGCTTGGTGCTGTGCCGACGTAACCTGAAGCCTGCTGGTAAAGGCATTTCATGCTTTCACACGAGCCCGGGCTGTCTGTGTGTGTGTTTGTGAGAGTGTGTGTGAGTGGGGGGGGTGGGGGTGGGGGTGGGGGTGGGGGGGATCGAACATCGAGGCGAGCATCTAAAGGAGGCCTGGGCAGGCCGGCAGAGGGCGGGCAACAGCTGGCCTTTCATTGACAGGCTTTGAGTACTGGCAGTTAAGATTTCACTTCAGAGAGGGGGGCAGTGGTGGTAGGGGGGCATTGACATTGTTCCAACAGGAGCCTGGAAAAAATATAAATATATGCTAAGGACCAGAGAAGCATGGAAGAGTGTTGGGGGGAGATGATGCTGCCTCTTTGGAAAACAGAGTTACTGGTTGACAGTGCATGCTGTTTCTTGAGAAAAGCAAAGGCTGATTGTTACTTGTAAGCAATGCTAACTGTGTTTGACACGTTTCCATCATAAGTGTTTTTCCTTCTTTGTACTCTAATTTCAGTTTTGTCTTAAACAATATCCTTGATTTTACTTAACAGAGAAACACTGGACTCTCCCCGATAATGAAACAACCCTACAGGTTTACGTTATGAAACAGTTTTAATTACTTCAACTTCGTTCCTCAGAAATCATGTTTAGTCCGCCGGGTCTAAAGCATCATAAATATGATAAAGCAACATCATCTCCAAGCCTCCATCATAAGCAATTACATTTAAATAATATCCAGTATCAATACTAACACAATATCTACAGGTGTACTGTATTGGGATATACTTGTTAACAAACCGTAACACAGCAACACTGGCAAATCTATTTTAGTAATTTAATTTATTCTGAGATTTAAATGATCTGGATTGGAATAATGTGTGAAAACTTAAAAAGTCAGAATAACATGATGTTTTCTCCTTTTTTTTCACTCTCCATACATTACATCAGATGCTGCCCACTTCCTCATGCTACTGCCCCCCAACAAGTAGAAGTTGTTACCGTAAAGGATGAAAACCCTCCCCACGTGCAAATACACGACCACACTGGAGGTACCACCAACATAATTTAAACTTTGTCAAAGTTCAAATTTAAAAGCAAATTTTTCCATTTAGCTACGATTTCTTATTATTTCATGACAGTATAAAGCGTTTATTTGAGAGAATATATGGCTTCATGCCATTCAACAAGAAATCTCGGTGCCTATCCTACAATCTGAAAACACACGAACAACAACCCTTCAGTTCATTCATGTGCAGCGTGTTGTTGGCCTCAGTATCGAGTGGAGTACATATTTTGACACCCCATGGAATGATTCCATCTTGTTATTTTTAGCGGCGAGCAGCTCGTCCATCATGCAGCAGGATGGTGCTGCGTGTCGCTGTCCAGAGCCCCCGTGGCGCCCTGAGACCCAGCAACCTGCTCTGTCCTGTCGCCCCCAAAGAACTAGGCCACCCGGTGAAGACATCAACATGCTGATTGTTGGACTCCAGAACATTTACCTCATCTTTTACCCCCACCCCCATCCTCTGTGCACCGGCCAGTTGGTTCCCACACTCCCCTTCTGTAGCAGGCATCACTGCTCCCCAGCCTTACCCCCACAAAAGGGCCAATGAGCGGTGACGTCACCATGTAGAGGCTCGGCGCTCACGCACGACTTCACACGCATGTGCTGTCACAAACATCTACATTTTGGCACAAATAAACCCAATCAAGAACACACATCCACAAACCTGCTCCGTCAATGCCACCATCCCCCGATCCCACAGTGTCACTGTCATTTATCTGATACATCCTCCAAACAAAGCTCAGTTACTTTCACGATGACGAGGAACAAGTGACCACATGTCATCACCTGCACATGTCGCAGACACGTCTCTTATGTCAATCGGTAACGACATGGTTCGTCCATTCTGACTTTCAACTGCATGGTGAAGATGGTGCTGTGTTCCTCAGCTAGAGAAGGGAAGCACTGAAGTATATTAAATTTATATTTACCATGGTTTCCATCTATGCCAAAATCAGACCATTTGATATTTGTGTGTTTCATGGTGGTCACAGTATCACATCATCAGTCATAAGACTCAACCAATAGCAAAGTGTGTGGGATGGTGCCAAAGACACCTTCACGGCCAACAACAAATGTTTGTGTATGTAAAAACGGTTTTATGAATGAAACTGAAGCTGAAACTGTTTATTGTGACTTGAGGGCAAAGCTGTTTTTTTCCCCTTCCAAGTAGGAAAGAGATTGAGTGGCAAACATACAGAGTGCAGAGAGTGACTCTGCATCCTGTCTCACCATGATTAATTGGGTATAATGCTCCTGACCCCAGGGTGAACAGTCACATGGTTACATGTTCACTGAAATGAAATACAACATTGTTCCTCTGTCAGTTGGCCATGTTTGTGTGCAGTAGAGCGCTCTCTGCTCCTATAGGCTGACGTTTTAAAGATCTGTCGTAATACAGAAGGAAAGTTTAGAAAAGGTTTTTGTTGGGATGTTGAGACGTCTCAAAATCCTTTCTTGGTTGAGTTCCACGTTTGTTTAGCCTCCTGAAAACCTCCAAAACACATGAGCAAATGTGTGACGAATGGGTTAAACTGTGTGTTTATCTGCTCCAATGTAAGCTGCAATTGTTAGCTTACTACCTGCATTAGTAACGTAGCAATGTTTCATAGCGTAAGCTAACGACATTATTCAGTGGGGTAACAGGTTAGAAAAATGCCTGTCGAGGACTGAAGCATCCACCCTGTGGGAGCCAAGATGCTACAACATCAGAGTTTAGAGTAACTGCACTTTATTTGGTCTGGAGAAGTTTACATTCCAGCAGCTCCTCTCAAACTAGCTTGTGTTTCATTTGCCAAACAAATGATGATTCCTCAGCCCTTAAAATTCTTTCCTTTTGTAAAAGTGAAGCATACTGTTTGAAAAACGCCTTAAAGCATAAATGCGACCAGTGTGCTGATTGTCCAGATGTGTTTATGGTAAGCACCCAAACCATTCAAGGGTTATGCTACAACAAATGACATTTTTATTTATAATACTACTGTATATTATATGCTAATACCAGGACTAGCAGCTGGAGCGTGGAACACAATATTCGTCAGCTAAGGAGGGCAGGGCTCAGCAACTGTAACACCGCATACTTATTTTCTCAGATATAACGTTGTGTGAACCAGGAATCATAGAGACCTCCAGGTCAATTCAATAAAAACTTTGCAAAGAATTGTCAGCTGTTCTTCTTTATCCTCACACTCAGCCACAGCGCTGCTCTTGTAGCTGCTTTATTGTCGTTCCAGCCCCCCTCCTGGCTTCTCAAGCTTCTTGGCAGAATAAAAGGCCTCTCTGATCAAAGGACCCACAGACAGGTTCCAACTGAAAAACCTGCAGCTATCAAAATGGTTTGTTTATTCTGCATTGCCATGACAATATCAGATAAGAGATCTAAAAATATAAGGGACTAAAGAAGCGGGTAGACGATGACAGAGTAAAGCGTGCAGGTTACAATGAATCTGAATCTGTGCAGCGGAGGAAACAGAGGGAGATAAAATGGGGAAATGCCTGTTTCCATTGCTACTGGATACAAACAGTGGCAACAACAACACAGGTCTGGGGTCAGCTCCTCAGTTAACTTTGCTGTGGATTAAAGCCTGTACGTGTGATTACTCTCCTGTGAACTGAAGCTTCTGTATAACTCCTATTCACAGTAGAATACCATAAATAAATACAACCTAAACACTATTATACCGTGCATTTTTTATCAATGTAATTCTTTTTTCTTTCTTTTTTTAAGACGGCATAGCTGACTCTTTCCACTGCTGGAAAAACAAATTCTGATTGCGGTTTGAGAATAACTGATATAAAGAACCTTCCATCTATTTACAGTAGATAAGCCACGTGAATAACAGTAAAACAACGAACAATGCAAAGTTTCCAAGCCATGGCTCAAGTACAGTGAACAAAGGGCTGTGATACTTGCAATAATATAAATTAATGCATTTGTTTTTGTCACACTCTTTAGCAGGATAGTCCACAGCAGTAGATTCACTCTCATTCGGAGCAACTGCTGAAATCCTCCTTTCCGGCGTTCACTGCATGTAAATGTATGTTTCTCTGATATGAAACAGTGAAACTAAGACTGAAACACAAGCCGGGAATCAGGCCGAGCTGAAAGCAGGTCACTGTGTTTCCACCATACCAGGTCACAAAGCGTCCGAGAGTTGACTGCCCCAATAGGTGGGGCCGAGAGGGAGAGCTCGCAGTGGGCTGTCTGGCGGAACACACCCCTGACCCGGGTGGCCAATGATCACCGAGGAAATTGTCACCCTGAAAAATGATTGACGAACCACGGCTTTGACTGTTGGTGAATGCTGAGGACGGAGCACGTATTGCATACCCATGCAGCTAGGGGAACATAACTCACAGCTAGGGTTGCCTCCCATGTCTCCAATGCCTCCCATTCAGACCACAGCCGTGCAATACTATACCTGCTAACAAGGCAGCCTGACATTCTGCCTCCACTATTTACTTTCCACTGTATTTATGATCTCTTGTCTATTCTGGAGCCAACCCTTCTTGTATTCCCTTTGATTTCCCAGCACATTTCCTTCCGTTAAAATGGTGTTGCTTTACCATGTCAATGATTGCCCAGCTCTGGGTCTGAACTTTTGAACCTGCGAAGCAAAGGCACTGTCTCTTAGACGCTGTAGGGAGGTGAGGCATGGAGAGAGGGCTCTGGGTTGGGGGTTAACTCGTTTACGATTCGCACCATAAAGCTTCCTGAAAGGTTGGTCGGGCTGAATAAGCAGGGATATGTTAACCTTTCACCTTCCCGCGCACCGACAGTGTAGAGTCACAAGAAACGGCTGCATGACGGTGTGTGTGTGTGTGTTTCGGTGAAACTGTGTTTGTACGACACAGTGTACGTGAAAAAGGCATCTAGACATGTCTTTCTCCTCCTAAAGGAAGGTGTTTGTGCAAGCTGTCCCAGGAGGGGCACCCTGGCCACAGCGTTGTGAGATCGTTCCCACCTGTGAAGATCAAATATGAGACATTTATTATACAGGGGGGACTTATCTAGCGCTCCCTATCAGATGGGCTATGTAATGGAGAAGCCCCGGACAGATCCACTTTCACTGCCCTGAAAGGCACGAGAGGTGACCGAAAAGAAAATCATTATTTGAGAAAACAAAGGCGTCGTAGGTGTGGAGGAGAAACCCTGTGCAGGGTACTGCCCTCTCTCCTCCCCGCTCACCATGCAGACTGGAACCACTGGGTCGCTGCAGGGCATATTGTGTCTGTGTGTTTGTGTAGCATGAGTGTGTGGGTGGTGTGTTTGAGATCTCACTAGTCACCAATTTTCAAGTTGTGCCTAATTAGATTGTTTAAAGCTCTAACTGTCTTCAGGAGGTGATGAGTAACTGTATATTTTACACATAATTACGTACTGGCAAACGGCAGACATTTAAACTGGGGAGTTGTAATTTTAACCATATTGGGGCCTTTGCATCATTGTGCACATTCTATTATCAAGTCTTTAGCAACACCCAGCTGTGAAGTGCTGCCACTGTTTGTCCTCTGGGCACCAACCAGACACCAGTTAAATGATGCCAGCCTTCCTAAAGTCAAAGCTGGCTCTCCTTACCAGCCCCTCAGCAAAGGTCTCATGCAACCAACGCTCGCCACAGCGCTGAATGCAAACGGTTATATAACAAACTACAAAGAGCTGTGTGACACGGCCAGACTGAAATCAAACGGGAATTACTGCCCATAGGCGCGCAACATAATACAGGTAATTTAATTGTAGTCAACGCCTGTAAAATCTGTACCTGTTTTGTAACTTTGAGCTTCCACACAAAGCGTGTGACAGAGCGAGCTGGCATGTTAACGCACATTCACATATTAAGGTCTGATGAAGAGTTGGGTGATCCTGTTCTTTAGCAATGCTAGCAGTGAGGCCCTGTGTACGTCTGGGTCTGTCCACCATGGGTCCAGACTGAAATGTAACAATCGTTGGATGGGATACCATGAAATTTTGGACAGACGTGATGTTGTACCGACACTCACGGTCCTGAGAGGATGAATACATTCGGCGATCTCTTGCCACCATGAGGTTGACCTTTGTGATTTTGAATGAAATGTCTCAACAACTGCTGTTTGGATTGTTGCTAATCACATCATCCCATCATCTGCTGCTGGTATAATATGTTGTGCTCGGTCACTTAAAGCAAGTGCAATGCGAGCGAACTGTGTGCTGCCAGAGAACTACAGGTGATTCGTGACTCAGCTAAAATAACTTATTCACGACACAGTGGGTGCTGCTTTTGTGTCTCTGATCATTTTTCCTCCCTGACATTAAAGGCGGGATGAGAGAGCAGAGAGTTCATTAAAAGCTGCATCAAGGCTCAGATGAGAAGCTACTGTCTCCACTGCTTTGTCAGGGTGGAAAAGGCCAGGACTTCCTGCTGTGGAGAGGAAGTGAGCTCGGAGAGGGAAGGGGTGGGCGTTATCTCACCACATTAGCAGGCTCCACTGAACCAACAGAGGAGCACACGGCCCGAGGATATCTGACATCACACTTTCAGATACAGTCTGTGCCACACACACACTTCAAAGCACTTTGTATTTACATATCAATTATAAAGAATTAGATTCCAAGTTCCACACTTCAAAGTATGATACGCTTACATGCCATCGAGAGTGCCATGTGTACAGACAGATGCAGCCCATGGGTGAGCACCTGGCGCAAGTACGACGAGGCAGCCACCTGATCAAATAAGCAGCATAATACACTATAATAGGCACACACAGACACATATTCACAGCATTCATCTGGCTGCTGTCAGATCCTCTCATTTGTTTGAGAAACTTCTAATAATAAATACAACAACTCGGTGCACTTTCATACACACACAGTCTCTACGCGATCCAAAATTAGATGAATGTGGCAGCTACATATCAGCGTCAACCGACAGAGGGCAAAACAAATACATAACCTTGTGAACTCTAAAACTGCTTGATGATATTTGGTTCACATGTGCCCAACATTATTCAGCCTTCAGAAGTGAAATGAATCACTTGTGACATGATGGCACAGAAATCAAAGAGACAAAATTTACTCTATAAAACTTGAAATGCCCCGTACACTATGTCAAGACTTTTATTTGAAGCATGCACACTAAATTATATCAAAATTGAAAGATCATGAAACAAAGCGTTGTTTGTAATAACCTCACACAGGTCGCAGCTCTGTGTAGAACTGTAAAAAAAACACAAGACTTTCTGAATCCACAAGAGCACATTACTTTGTCTTGGTTCTCACGTTCTCACAGTTCGGTGTTTTCATTGTCACTAACTCTCATGTCATTTCAGACCCAGCCGCTCCGCTCCGGCCGGTTTCCCGCCTGTTCCCACACCTGTTCGCATTTACCTAATCATCCCCTCTGTACACCTCCCTGTCTCCACTCACCACTTGTCAGATTGTCTTTGTGCTCATTGCCGAGCTCTCCAGACCTTAGTTTGCATAGCTGCCTGATTCCTGTTACTGACTGTTTGCCAGCCTGCTTGACTTTGATTCTGGCTGCCGCCTCTTTCTACCGTTGCCCGCCTGGTGTTTGCTTTATTTTGAAAATTGCAGGAAAGACTTCACCTGTCATCACTGACATAATCGTTTCTCAGAACGTGATATTATTAGTGCACTTTAGCTTCATTATATCATCATTATTATTATTATTATTGGCCAACAATATATCACAACTTAAAGCATATCTTCTTATCTTATAATAACGGTAATGATTGGGTTTTCCTGGCACAATTATATAATTACCTCCTTTGCCAGTGTCCAATTGGATTGATGTAGATAAAGAGTCTGTCCGAGTTGGCTTACCCATTATTTGGTCATTTGACTTTTAAGTCAGTTAACTGATGTAAAATCTGATTAGCTGATCAGCTGTGCCGTCTTCTGTCTGTGTCTACTGGATCAGCCCTTTCAAAATCAATTGGGCAGTCAGACTGGATCTCGCCAAACCATGAATTTGTCATCTTGTGATAATGAGATAATGAAGCCATGATCATCATAAGATATTAATGTCTGACATCTCATGATAGCAACACAATAGATTCCCTGTCTCGGAATAATGGGCTGACAAAATTGGCTAAATATGCACAAAATTGTGATTTATCAGGAATAATTAAATAATAAGGTCACGATAACAATGTATTGATAGTGATAACAGGTCGCAGTCTTGTGTTTTGGTTTTAGGAGCTGAGGCGATGCGTTTGCTTGACATTTGGATCATGCCTTTTATAATGTATATGGCTGGAAAACAAATCATAAAACAGCCCCATCTGCACATACAGCAGCAACTCTAACAGTCCTATAAGTAGGATAGTAGCATCTGTTTATTTTTTACTGTTTTCAGTCGACCTGCTGTTTTATAGTGTGATACGGTTTTTCTAACAAATCTTTTTGTTTCCACTTTTTCAGTTACACAATTGAAAAAAAGGAAGCTTTTGCACATTTAAAATACTATTGATACAACTGATTAGCTGACTGAGAAAATCTTGAGTTAGAAGTTATAGCTTCTCAATGAACTGAAGTTTTCAGTGCTTTTTGTTTTGTCAGTTTTTTTTGATGATCTGGCTCCTCGACCGAGGAGATCAGGCAAGCCACAAAACATCTTTATATTTATCTAAGTCGCTTCTGAAAACATATTATTTTAGTTGATTTTTCTGTTAAATTGCTCTGTATTTTGCTCTAAAGTAAGACATCTGTTGGTTTTATGTCCTTTGAAGCACTTGCAGCGTGTTTTTAAAAAGTGCTATGTAAAGAAAGTCATCAGTTGTATCATGGTAAACTGTTGGTTGGACAAAAAAAGCAACGGCTGAACGTCTGCTCTGTGCAGTTATAAAGGACTATTTTATGATACTTTATAGAAAAGTTTGAATTAATTCAGAAGAAGAAGAAAAGAAAAGAATAATGGTTAAATACATCAATAATAATGATAACCATTAATTACAGCCATATTAGTTTCCAGCTCTGTAATAAGAGGACGATAATCAATAAAGACTCAATTGTGGGGCCACATTATAGAGGAGCATAATTACAAATCATCAGGTTCTGTTAATAAAACAAAACTGAAGCAGCTCATTTAAATCCTAAAAATGGGTTGAGGTGAAACCCTCATGTTTTTGCTTTTTCACTGTTTTATACTTTAACCACACCAAAGAAAATGAATGCAAACTTAAAAGGGATTATAAAAAGAAGTGTGAGTGGGTGAGGTACCTGCCAAGGACAGTTTAACTAACATGTGCATGTTCAAGCAAGGGGATTAGGAGAGGGAGAGAGAGAATGTGAGGAGGCGGGAGAGAGAGAGGGAGAGAGATGGGGAGACAAAGCAGGAGGGAGTGCTCAAATAGTGCTGCAGTGCTGGGATAGGTCTTGAAGCAGAAACTGTGGCTGTGGCCTTTTCTGGAAGGACTCCAGGGCTTGTAGTGCAGGTCTCCTTTGATAATGGGCCACAGTATGTGTAAGAGTGTTGGGCCGCAGCCAAGGTACACAGCCTTTTGGTAATAGTTAACAGAGTGGGCAAACAGTGGAAGTCAGCGGCATGAAGGTAGGTCAGGGAACTGCAGTAGACACACTGTATATACCCCACCACTCCCACCCCTAACCCTCTCTCTCTCTCTCTCTCTCTCTCCCTCTCTCAGATAGGTCTTGGCTCGGCTCCTGGCTCTTAGGTTTGGACTGTAGCTTCATAAACATGCTGTTGACTCAAATAGGACAAAATGTTGTAATGAACACTCAACAGGACTTTCTTCATAAAATACTGCAGGATGTAAACAGTCCTCTAACAGGGTCACAAGACTTCCAACAACCCCATCTGACTGCTTTGAAAACCTGTTCGTTCCCAGTTTCACGCAATGCAAACACTTTTCAGGAATTCAGTAGATGATCATAACAGTGTGATGTAGAAGCACTGACAGATCTATAACTGCGAGACGACTAACATGCTTCCATTTCCACCGTCAAGTGCTGCGAACACACAGATACAGACGACACTGAATAGACCGGGGGGAACATTCCAAGCATGTACAAACACTCGTGAGTAAAATGGAAAGAATGCACAAAAGGATTAATCGAACACCTACATTAAGAGGGTGAAGATCAAAGCCACGGACAATGCTTCAAGTTAACGCATCCCTCTATTATAAAACATTTCCTCTCATGCACAGCTGCTTTACTTTCATGCTGTTATATACATTCACAAAGACTTCAGGCTCTGGAAAATAAGATTTTGATTCAGTGACATGAGTGGAACATTATGTGTCATCCGTGTGTCCACGACTATTAGTGGCTGACCATGTCACATCTCATTTGGCAGAGATCATAAATGTTATGTTGTTTCTGTTACCACAAATGTTGGCCTGTCTCGGTGATTCTTCATGGTCAAATTTACTGGTGGTAGAAGACATGCTACGCTTATGTGTGTAGGTGTGTGTGTGCGCGTGTATGTGTGTGTGTGTGTGTGTGTGTGTGTGTGTGTGCGTCTTGCTTTCAAGTAACCCCGCAGTCCCAGACAGTCCAAGGACTCGAGAGTGGTAGACATGTCATTACCCAATCCTCTGCCAACCTGCTGCTCTAATCTCAGAGTGAGCAGACCAAACACCAAACCACACACAGCTCTGCTTTAGTCTTTAGAGCTGGCTTTCAGGGCTGCTCTGGTGTAACGCTGTGCTAACGCTAACCTAGAGCCCAGAACAAAGAGCGACACCATGCTCCGCACCACTCCCCCACAGCAATCTGGGGGTTTAAATAGCAGGCTGTGAGGAAATGAGGCTTGGCAGCTCGAGTCACCAACAGACCATCTCAAAGTAGAGAAAGAGCCTATATGACTCCATATAGTCCTACAAACATGCCTCGTTAGCTGTCGAGAACTACTCGCTGTTTTGGAGTGGCTCCCACACAGGAGGTTATCAGGTGAACGGCCCTGATGAGACATCATGGCCCTGCTCGCTCAAACACAGACTGCCTTTTGATCCGCCCACCTGATTCCAGTCAACTGCTGCGCACCAAGGGCAGCTGACATTGAAACAGCAAGGATCTGTTTTTTTACTTGGAGGCTGCAGGAGGCATAAAGTTGGACTGAATGTAAACACACAGGTTATGTAACTCTGATGTAGGAGATATTCCGCCGCTCTATCACCTCCCTGCAGTCCCGGGCCGGGGTCAAGGCTATTTGAAGAGAATAATCTGAAAGTATGCTGCTGGCATGGAAACACCAAGATAGTAATGCATATTTTGAGTGAGTTCAACAATGAGATCATTTATGTTTCCGTTGCTGACCAGTGTTAGCTGTTACTGTTGGCTGTACCACACTCCTGAGGGTTAAACGTGAGCGGGAGTCAGTGACTGTCCAAGCCTCTCTCAGAGCACCCTAAACAGCAGTCTGTCAGCATTCTTGCCGGGTGCCAAGGTATTTACTTTGGACAAGAGAGGGAGGCACTGTGAGGGACTGCTTCTAATTAGGAGCAGCCAGTAAGGAGGTCATGGCCAATTGGAACGGGTCTCCTAGATACGCAGACCTCTCCTCAGGGTTGTTGGACAGTACATCAAGCAAAGTCTAGTTTGGGTTCAGTTGTTTTTGGAGCGTGCAACAAGGTCAGCCCATGGCTGTGCTGAATCAGTCATTCCACCTGGGGTAAGACTAATAATCAGCTGGTGGGAGCATTGTTGTCGCATGTTTAAAGGAAGCGTCCAACTGTTTGAAGTCAAAAGAATATAAAGCTCTTAAGTGGCCTAACAGTGGAGCCAATCATAACACTGTTATAAATAGCATGCAGTGCCACTGAAGTTTTTTTGGGGCTTTACTCCAATCCATATCATTACCCCCCCCCCCCCCTAACTGTGCATTTTATTTCTCTGTGACAAAATGAGTTTCCAGCTGTGACTTGTCCTCCTCTGTGCTCGTTCAAAGATGCTCTGGAGCTCCTCATGCCTCCACATGTCCTGAGGATAAATTCAAATTATTTTTTAATAAGGCATGAACGAAAGGGGACTTTACCAAAGTCAGACCCGATCCAAACACACCCGAGGGTAATTAGACCGAATCCAAAATACAGCTGACCCAAACAGACCCTAACAGAGACAGAACACTAACACCACAGCAGCATAATGAGCTATCAATTAACACGTAGCCACAAGCGCAAAGAGCAGTGATATGATAATAATGTCCTGTGAATTAATGTAAAGTCATTTGTTTGTATGTTCCAGAGACTCATATACAGAAAATAAACATCCTACACCAGTGATAAAACATTCTAAAGCCAACCAACTTTCCAACCCATTTCATATCCGTGAATAAAACATTTAATAGCACAGACACAGACCTGAGACCTGCGGCAGTAGAACGAGACCCAAACCGACCCCAATCAGACTAAGTAACCCAGTTCTGGACTGGATCTCGGTTCCTCAGAAACACCAGGACCCATGAAGATCTGTACCGCTCATACACACTAAGAGCCTGAACAACTCCCTTCTGATAAAGACCTATTTAGCGAGCTGGATTGATATGACTTGGATTTGGACCACTGTGCTGAAGTGCAACATTCAATACAATAAACAAGTGGAGGCAGGTTGAGAAGCGGTACTGATGGCAGTGGACAGGAAAAATGTGAGAACATGCATATGTGCATATACAGTGGCCATGTGACACCGGCTGAAATTCTCTGAGCGAGTCACATGGGACTTTTTCTCTGCAGCTCTGAGATTTCAAGCATTTTCAACAAAAAAAAAAACTCCCTGAAGGGAGCGAGGAAAACGCTTCCTGCAGGTGAACAGAGACAAACACATCAGTTAAACATACTTGTCTGGCACACATACTGACCCTTTGTCTAATTCAAAAGCATCCACTTTTCATTTAGTCCGACTGAGAGAGCAGCCATCTATCATGCTGGCAGGCATGTGACTGGATGTATGATGATCAGTCATGTTCACAGAAAACAATCATTCACCTCCGGCTCACACAGTAGTGATTATGAACAGGCAGGCAGCTACAAAGGACAAAAACAAAGCCCTCGTTCAAAACCAAAAAAGAAAATGAAAAGTATTTTTCCATTTGTATTGTTTTATTTTGCGATACACAACTCGCTCCAGACAGAGCAGAGCTAGTTCTATTGGGAAGTCACTGATTGTTTGCATCAGGCCATTTTAAATCAGGAAACGGTAACACTTCCTATGAAGTGTTTGCTGTTATGAGATGAAAACTTTTATTATTTAATTATCAATTTATGTTAATTTTAAAAAGCTTCAGTGGCTTTGCAAGTTGTGTAACTAACTATGTGAGAAAAAAGACTAACAAGGGCCACAGACACAGTCAAATGTCAGTTTTTCCAGAATCCTTAAATAATAATCCATGAGATCAAACCCCCTTTTACAAGCTGCATTGGGGGAGTCTTTTACTGTGCAAAGTGCCCACTTACACACAAAGGATTCACTGGAAATGATGCAAGCATGTAATTTCATTTCATTGATCTCAGCCTCACTGTTCACTCTTCTGACACTGCTGTTGTTCACATTAAAAACATTCAACTGGCAAAATGAAGGACAACTTTTTATTGTGAATCAGTCACAGGAAACACAACAGATTTGTCACTGAAGTTGCCGCTGCACGCTCTTCATAAACACGCAGACACACCAGTTGCTCTTCAGTTGTATTTTAAAACAAAGCAGTTTTTGGTTAGATAACACACACGTAGAAAAAGCTGAGAATTCATTAAATATGTGGGAACAAGGTCATAAATAAAATGTGAGTTACGAAAACTTCTAACATAAAAATGGAGAGAATTTTGTACATTGACCTCTATTGAGCAACCACATATCTGATGAGTATACACATGTACCTGGCTTCAGTAATGCACAAACTAACATTAATACACGGTGGGTGGCGTGTGGCCTTCACAAGAGTGACAGTGTGTGTTACAGTGCTGCAAGGCCATAGTGGGAAGGTATTAAATATTTTAACAAGTTTCAAACCACTTGTTTCATTCTTGGCTCGAGACTGGATGAGACTGTCGTTATCAAAGAGTGTGCACAGTTAAATCTAATATTTGTGTTAAGCTTTTCTAATGAAGTAAATCAAACTCTGCATGAAGCAGGGAAGTATGAGGACCATTATCGCAGCTAACACTGAAGCCTTTCTGAGAAGAGGGCAAAAAAATGTCAGAAGGGGACATGCTGTTTGTTGTTTGGAAGTGACCATGTGACTTCTGGAGACATAAAGAATTTTTTTGTCAGCGGCGTTATCTCCCTGGTTCTGGGGTTACAATATGGCTTTTGTAGTCATACAGCACTGAAAGATCTAAGTCACTTTGATCCCGCTTAATAGAGTTTGGTAAATGATCTCAGTATGGGAGCTCCGCCTCCTGCGAGCACACACACACACACACACACACACACAAAGGCTCACTCATGCTTGTACACACATACATAAAGAATCAGACCGTCACACAGGTGAAAGCTCTTCTTCTTGCGGATCGTTGAGCCGAGCGTTCAAGCAGAAAAGTAGAAAATTTGCTTCCACTCAGAAGACTGCTCTGTGCTCACTGCAAATTCAGCTTTTTAACGGTATCACTGCAGCTCTGACACAAAGTATCTGTCATGGACACACAAGGTTTTCAGCCTGACACACAGGAACCAAACAACTTATGGCCATTTATAACGGATGAAATTACATTGCTGGGAGGTGCTACTGCTACGTTTGCCAGAGCGGCAAGCACAAAGCCATACAAAAAAACATGTCTGAGAGAGTGAGTGAAGGAGCCACAGGGAGCCGGAGAGAGGGAGGGAGTTTGTCAGAGAGCATTTATCTGTGGTATGGTGATGACTCTTTTCCTCCAACCTCTCAGCAAACTAAGCGCTTCCTGCCTTTTGAGTGCATGTAGCCATTTTTGTCCTTGAAACTAAAGCACATGCAATAAATTATGACCATTTTAAATAGCTATCAAGAAACAAGAGAGGGCTGGTTGGAGGAGAGGAGGTGAGAAGGAAGAATTTGAAGCTGCGCTCCTGGGAGAACGAGGAGAGAGAAAAGCAGAGGAATGAGAAACTGCAGAGAAGCATCTGAACCTTTGATGTTAGAGGGAGCAGAAAAGGCAGTTCTGCCACAGGCACAGCAGAAGTTAATAGAGACTGACCGCAAGATAAAGTCAACACTTACTCTATCTATGAAGGAATTTGGCTGAAATGAGCAGAACTGTCTAATGATAAGACAACAAGCAGAAATTATGTTCCAAATGATTACAAACTGGGAGTTAATTCAACACCGCATCTCAAACCGTACATGTAAACAAATCACAGACGAGCCACATCAACCTTTAACAAACTGACATATTATTTAGAGGAATCATTTGTATTGTAATATTAACTCCTTTAAAGGTGAACTTTTATTAAAATTTAAAGAAAAATGGTTTGTAAATACCTTGTCAAAAACAAAATTAGAGACATACTGTACATCCCTATTAAAGGAAAGTCTGACCATGAATCATGTTAAATCTCTCTTACAGCAGTATCTGCACTAGTATCTCTACTATCTCTAGTTTTTATGACGATGTAAAAATTTATTTAAAAACAGTCTCCAGCCATGCTAGCAGCTCTGTGAGGCTGTACTTAGCTAAACGCTAACATCAGCATGCTAAAATGCTCACAATGACACGGCTAACATGCTGATGTTTAGCAGGCTTCATGTTTACCATCTTGGTTTAGTATGTTAACATGCTAACATTTGCTAATTAGCACTAAATACAAAGAACGGCTGAGGCTGATGAGAACATCAGTAGTTTTGCAGAATTATAAACCAAAGTATGGAACAAATTAAAATTTTGTAGTGATGATGGTGCTGGGTGAAAAATGAAGGGATCACCAGTGTTATTACAATTCATCCTGAGGGAAACATGACTGCTTGTACTAAATTTCATGGCATTGTTGAGGCATTTTATTCAAAGCTAAAAATGTCAATCTCATGGTGGACATTTCTGGCTACCTGAAAAGTCAGAGGTTTGTAAGTCTTACAATACATTGTCTTGGAAGCATCGATGTCTGTACGAAGGTTTGTGCCAATTTCTCATTTATATTAGATTTGATTAGATATTTCAAAAGACAAGTGAAAACTTTGACCTGCTGGTGGTGCTAGATCGAAAGTCAGGGGATCACCAAAGTAATAGGGATTCAACCTCTGGGCCCAACAAATATCTGTACCAAATATCATGGCAATCCATCCCATAGCTGTTGACATTTTCAGTCTGGACCAAAGTGATGGAAAGACCAAGAGCTGAGCTGCTAGTGTGGCTAAAGATAGGAATGGTTGTTTCATTTTGATGTGTTTACATTTGCTAACTTTGTCTAAAATGCCTAAAAGACGAGGTAGGATCGAGTATTTAATCAGTGTCTAGTCATATGTCTCCAGTATTATACAGTAGCTACATGTTTGGTCAGTCATTCATAAATTTTGATATAAATAATGAAGGTTTAAATATCTGATAGTGAGAAACAATTGAATTGGTTTTCTTTATTTCAGGTCTTTTTTGTAGTACTGTTTGAAAATGTATTTTCTGCCCTCTGGATGTAGCTGCTATGAATTTGTGATGTCTTGTACACCCACGCAGGCTGGGTATGAGTTGTAAAAGCTTCTTTCATTCATTCATTAACTGTAATAGGGTGAAAATTTAAGGCGGGATATGTAACCACTTTTTGGTCTACCTATTCCTGTGACCATAACCTTTCACCTGGAGGAGAATGTAAATCAGACACAGCCAACTTTCCTATCCGTAGTATCCAAACTCTCCTGCCATATGGTGCAATTGTCTTCTGTTGCAACATGGTTCTCTGTAAATCTCTATAAATGTGGCCTTGATCCCCAGGGAAGGGATAGCTTGGCCTCCACACCCGCTATGGATCAGCAGGCTTTCCTATGTGCCCCCACTGGATCGGTTTCAACTGGAAAGAGACAGGTGCTTCAGCTGACCTGCACTGTCAGGACAAATTCAAAAAAAGGTCGCACAAGACACCCATCTCCCTGGGAATACAAAAATTCCAGAGTGCTCTCAACTGTTTATCACCGGACATTTTACATAATTGAATTCCACTGATCCTGAACGCACCATGGCCCCCGACTGGCCGCGACTGGCCCTATGTCAGGTATGGTGCCATCGAAGGAAAATATAGGTGTGTGTGTGTGTGTGTGTGTGTGTGTGTGTGTGTGTTTGTGTGCATGCGTGTATGTGTGCATGTGCTCTTTTATAGTCAGCGCTGACTCATTCCTCTCCATTGTGACGGATGCGTGGCTACATAATGGCACAACTTAAAAGAGCTGCATACTACTCCTTCAGTGCTCTGGTGGTTTCTCTGAGGGACAGACAGTAAAAGCAGCTCAAGAGGAAGAGAGAGACAAAGCCTGTATCATTAACATTTCATTTCAGTGTGTGTTTATGTGTGTATCCAAGTTTTTCCACCAGTCCATCTGCGACCAATGAAGTGTGTGAATGTGAAAGCACACACACACACAAACACAAACACACACACACACACACACACACACACACACACATAAACAGTGGTGTGGGAGGACAAGCCCTCACTTTAATTTGAAATTTTGTAATGCTGTTTGTTTCTGCTGATGTTCTTTTCTCCCTCCTCTGTCCTCTCCTCTTCGCCCTGTCTGTGGGCCGCTTCAAGGATAAGTCCAGTAGTAATGCCTTTACCATACTGCATTGTGTGCATGTGTGTACTTCGCATATGTGTGTTTGCACGCTCTACATGGCTGTGCTACGAAGAACATGGAATAAAGTATGCAACTCTTTTGCACAAATATATGAGGGAGTGAGTGGATGAGTGAAACACTGATAGTGTCGGTGCATAGTGAAGCAGCAGAGGATTTTTCTGGTTATTTGCATGAGGAGAGCTATGAAAAGTAGACAAGAATGTGTTGTATAACATTCAAGAATTCCAGACCTGGTCTAATGACTTAAAAAGAAGGGGGCCGGCAGGATTAAGAGACTTGCCATGTTTCCCTTACCTGCCTCTCCCGTCTTCCCTGCGCTGTTGAGATGTTAAGTAACATCACAACAGCCATCTCTTGTGGAAGAGGGTGGACAGGACAGCGCTAGCCCCTGCTTCCTGTGCTGCAGGCTGCGGCTTTGTCAGATCCCTGCTCAGGAGAAACCATTAGTCCAGAGCTTGTCTGATAGCTTGGACACACGTGGGGGTCTGCACAAGGCAAGAGCCAGAGGCAACATAGAATTGTAGTCTCACATCGCTGGAGGAGGGACACAATAGAAAAGCACTAGCAGGCAAGCTGAGCTGATGACCATATGGAAATACAAAAGACAAACACGTCTTGACAGCAGATCAGTGCGAGCTGACCACATAAAGGAATGCGAATAATCTCTATATCAACATCGCTGAGCATGTTTCTGATGTTATGTGCTGCGTTTAAAGTTGACGATTGACTCTGAATGTCCTCACTTTCTACACAAACAGCTCTTAATCACAGAAAAGTCAGCGTTCTTTTTAACAGATGCTGTGGCAAAGCGGGCGGAAATTGTGAGCTTATAGCGATTTTCATTCATTCCTTTATTGAACTGCCAACGCCACCGAGAGCCAGGTCGGACGGATGGGGACGTGATTCTACTGCTGTGTATGTTGAGGTCTCATATGGTGTCCATACCAGTGGACATGGCGGAGCTTTGCGTGCCAGACATGAGGACTGTGAATGTAAACTGAGGATTGCAGCAAAATTCAGAGCAGGCCGCTTCCAGTCTACTGCTGCTCGCACTGACACTGTACAGAAGACGAAGGCATAAGAACAGACCTCAGTGAGTGAATCTGAATCTGTTTGACGAATGTGGGAGTTTATTACCTGAAACGTCTAGATTCGTTAGCAAGTAAATAATGGAGAAGATTCAAGTGACTGCAAAGCATTGTGAAGTTTGATGTGAAGATTTAGCTCTTGTCATTAACACTAATCCTGTCCTAACCCATATTCAGGCATTTTACTGACAAGATGCTCCTGCCAACATTTCATCCACTTCCCCTTTACTACATGTATCACATCCTCCAAACCTTAATGGATTAGGAGTCACGCCTATTCTCAAAGAACATAAAGGAACCCAAAGCAAACAGAAGATTGTGCAAGATTGTAATTATTTTTAAGTTGCACTGAATTTTTAATTTCTAAATCAACAGCTCTCACACAACAAAGAGTTCAGAGAGTTGATATGATACAAAAAAAAGCTCCAGGCTCCTGCACACACTTCAGGTAAACATTAAAAATATACATGTCACATATACAAACTGTGCACAGTGGCGACCCCAGCAATGTAAAGCAGTGAGGAGCCCCGAGGAGCCCAGGACAGGATGTTATCTCATCCAGGGAGATAGGAAGTATGGACAAGAAATCTAGAGGGAGGGGGAGGAGAGGGCCCATATGGGAAGTGCAGTGTAAACAGTCTCGGTTTTTAATCATCCCAGCTCACGTTCGGAACTGGACTCGCTTTGATGTTCTCCCTCAGCGCCCCCTCCGCCCTCCCATCCCTCGTTCCCAAATGGCCGTGCTGAGGGCCAGGCAGGGGAAACATGCAGATAGTGTCCTCAAACAGTCAAGGGAGGCATTCAGTACCTTGTGGGACACTGAGAAGGGAGACGAAAGAATGTGAAGTGCAGAGTTAACTGGTGTTCAGTCAATTGCCGGGCCTGCCTTAATTATAGCTGATGTATTTAAGGGAGCTCTCAAAGGTCAATTCAACATTTCAAAGTACAAAGACCCAAAAATACAGCGTGAGGAAGAAAAGAAAGTCAAGATGGCTCGAAACGAGAATAGGTGGAGCTTTTATGATGTCCTTTAATTGGGCACAATGCCTGCTGGAGGATAAGCTCCAACTCCTTCTCCAAACAGAGGACAGTTGACAATCCTTTCAAGTTTAAAGTTATCCCATAAGCCTTTGCACTTCTCCTAAGCTCACTATGCAAGATTCATTTTGGAGGGGGGTGGGAGGTGGGGGGTGAGCAAGTCAAAATTCCTCTGTATTTGTATTTGTCCAAATAGTGCTGGCCAGACCCCAGCAAGTGTTCCAATGAACGTGTTCATTCAGAGGACAGGGCATACTTCCAGGGAGATCACAGTTTAATAGATCAGAGGGAGATACGTACCAAAGCAAAGTCTCATGACTTGAATACACGGATGAAGACTGGGAACTTTTTCTATACCCTGCTCTGAGTCTGTTCCTTACATGCATTAGCAAAATAGGGTCTTGTGGTACATAAAGGAACTACTGTGACTCCTGCTCCAACTTTACAGAATGTAATATTGGCAAAAGACAAAAAAATGTGCATCTGTGCAGTTTTAACAGCACAGTAAAGGTCAATCTTAACTGGTACAAAACAAACAAATTTAGCTTCTAACGCTGGATGTTGCTCTCTTAAATATCATCTTCCAAATCGTGGTAATTCAAACAGAGCAGCAGCAGCAGCATGGCTCAGAGGGGAGATATGTTACTGTAGCTTATGAAAACTGGCTGCCATGCTTCAGCGAGGTCCAGAGAAAAATCTGAGGTAGCTTCTGGAACTCCTACAGTACTTTCACTGAGGTAACACACAGGAATTTAGCCCCATATAAGACATCTACCAGTTTGGTTTTATGGTTATGATAACACATTAACAGGCTGGATACAGGAGGAGAGAAGGAGGACAAAGACATTGTGAGGGAAAGAACCTATCTATGGAACTCAACCTCCTTCCCAGCCTTCATCCCCCGCATCCACTGGAAGACAAGAACATAAAGCGGGAACTGTAAAGCAGCCTGCAGAGGCAATGAGGACCTGTTGGAACAGGTCTAAACTGCAACAAAGAGCATCCTGCAGCACAACACCACCTCTGTGCACGGTGGGAACAGCCCGGGAAGAGAGAGTCTGACAAAACTATAGCTTCCTAGCTTTGGACAGAACCACAAACAAAGGCACGGCAAAAACCAACTCTACTGACTTTTTAACCTGCAAAAAGAAAAAGAAAAAACAGGGATCTTATCAGCAGAGGATTAGGCTGTCGCCATTCCGACGATGGCAGAGATAAAAGTATTAGTTGACTATACACTAGTGCACCTTCCTTCACACCTTTAGGGAAATACAGGCGGATACCACCTCTACAATCTTGATCAAGCCCCATCACCCATGTGCCAGCTGATATGCACTCTACCTTAGTATGTACAGGATGTTGCGGGGTGGGGGGGTGGGGGTGCAGGTGGGGTGGGGTGTCATATCTTTTTGTGCATTTACAGCAAATTTATATTTTGTCCTACTGATCTGCACAAAAGGTGTACAAGGTTTTATGGGAAAAAATAAAGAAAGCTGGAAATCCCAGAGAGGTGGAAGTGTCTTTGATCTCAGCTGCACGGTGTGTTGCCTCCATAACATGTTGCCAACATCCCACACAGACACATTAAAGTCAAATTGTTTTAACTGGAGAGGAAAACAGCAATGGCTTTTCATCGTCCCTAATACTGGGCTTTCTCTGTGGAGGGGCCATGTAAATCCTTATCAATTATGGCAAACTGCAGCATCTGGCTCGCCATTCACCAAACCTCCCACACCTGGTGAGTGAGGAGAGACAGGATTGTACAGTACCTCACATCTGTCGTCCTGTTTCTTTGGAAACGGCAAATAAATTGACGCAGCCCGGCTTTATGGCCCGGGAACCTTAATCCACTCCTGAATCCTAAATATGCACACTGAATAGACTGCATACTTTACATTTGAAGGGTAATGACACGCTGTTTTCTAAATGGTAAAAAAACACAAAAAACACTTTCTTTTTCTTAAATTAGGTTTGCATGGGTCTAAACGTGAATTGTTGTGTTGTTTAGCAGTCTCCAGCCACACCTTGGTATTAAACATGTTGGAGGAACAGTAGATGCCATAAATAGTTCATCCAAAACAGAGCTGTCACCTTAGAAAAGATACACCTACAAAAGTTGGCAACCTGAACCAAACCCATGTTTTTCAGGGAAGTAAAAATAGACTGAAAACAAACTAACCTCAATAACACCTGTATGTCATCACTATTGTTAAAGGAATTTAGATATTCTGTCATCACATGCTGAGTGCTGAGTGGAAAGGGCAGTATTGTGAGCAGCTCTTGGAAAGATACAGAGTGCTGTAACCCATGGTCACTACAGTATTTTGATGGCGTATAGCAACAAGTACAGGTGTTAACATCATTTAGTTTATCAGACAGTGGATGCTGTGTAAACTGTTTTTTAGGTTAGGGAAACATGTGGGACCAACAGTCACTCCACAGAGGGATTGATATACTGAAAGACAGGACAGTGTGTTCTGAAAACTAATTGTCAAATTAATGCTTTTTACATGGAGCCCCTCTAATCTAAGGGCTTTTAATGTTTAATTATTTCTCTCCATTGTGCAACAGTAATGGAGGCAGAGATTAGTCCAGTTGATCTCTAAAGGGGGTCCCAAAGTATAAAGCCATTTAACTCCATAAATATCTTTTAATAAATTTACTATGGGAGAAGTTGAATTTAGTAATCCTGATCTATCTACAGATAGAAGAACAGTAAATTATCTTCTACAGTGAAATTGCCAGTGGGAGGGTCCCCTGGGACAATAGGGTTATCAGAGCAATGGGCCAATGTAAATGTATATCAGGGCAGTAGGGATGCCAAGTGGTAAGGCGGTCCTTCAAATACAATACATGGGCCAAGACAAAATATTCCCACACTGCTTAAGTCTGAGCAAGGCACTGAATCTCTAACAGCTTTTAACCGCTATTCACTTCTCAGGGAAGCCTGTAGAAACTTTTGGCCCATGAAACAGCTGAACAACAACAGGTGCCCATCCTTAGCCCTGCACCCCTGCCCCCTGAAAACCTGAGAGAATTCCTCTTTTCAGTTGTTTGGGGGTAAAAGATAAGTGAGAGCGGGAAACCCTGGTGGGTCAAACCATGTAGAGACTGTTTTATGAAACCTTACCTGCATTAGTTTCCCCTCCGCGTATCCGGCACTTCCTCCCACGAACACCCCTTCCAGAGTGATGGGCTTCCCCGTAGGCTCGTTCTTCAGCAGTGTCACCTTGATGACCGCTCGGAGGGCCGGCCGCTCGGACTCCAGGCCCGGCTGGCCCAGCACCACCTGCAGGGCCGCCATGAGCAGCCACGGCCAGAGCCCGGCCAGGCGCCGCTGAGGGACGGTCATGGCCTCGGCTGTAGCGGCGGTGCCCGGCCGCACATGGTGGACTTCAAAGCAGGCAAGACCACGGATAAACAAGAAAATATTTATACACGTTCCACTTCTTCTTTCTGCCTCGACGACTACTGCGAAATAGATACAATCCAAATGTTTAAAGCTGGAGCACTGCCAGCATAACTCAAACTCATAACTCAGACTTCCATTCAGCACCAGAGTTAATATTCAAACTCTACACGTTATAGAAATGCGTATCTCTCAGTGCCCACATGGAGCCAGCACCTGCGTTACAGAAAACTGATATCCTCCGAGATAAAAACAAGCTTTAGTGAACTTTTATCCAGTGTCATTAATATGCGTGGCTGAACATCGCATGCACAAATGCACCATGAAGACACGTTGTGTTGTGTTAGAGCCTGAAGTGTGCATTGGTTTCCAACAGCCTGGTCTTCATGAGACAGACAACAAATGTCCTCATTTGTAACGTGTTTGCCTTATAGTTGAACTGCTGTATCCTCTCCCAGAAGGGCAGGTCCTGGCAACAGTGTGTCGATCTTCATCCGTATCCGAACTACTACTATTATTATTATTATTATTACGGTGTACACCAGTCACTGTGCCTTACAATCACATTTTGCGAGCGAACAGAAGTTGACAAACAGCGTCAGAAGGCAGCACGTCCTGTGGGCGCCACATTTTCTGGATAAATCCACCGAAAACGCAGAAGAGCGACGACTTGAACTTCAAAGGCTGGGTTACAGGTTGCCGCCGGAAACTTATAAGGCATGTTAACATATAATGTCGTGCCAAAAGGTTGGGTAATATTTTACAACCAAGGAGTTGCGAAAAATAATCCTCGAAGAAGTTAAATTCAGTACACCGTATTATCTTATTATTAACCAAAGCAAATGGACCGTTGCCTTACTTCACATATAACTTGGTAATTATACTGGGTCCGAAACCAAAGCGACTTCTTTAACAGACCCACCAACTTATTTTCTACAGTCGGCGTTCATTTTAACATATTCACTGCTAACAAAAGAAAAAGAAAGAAGAGAGAAAAAGGCATTCCCGAGTTCAGTGCCTCCGCTGCACTGTGAGAAATTAGATACGATCCTCCTGAGAACACCGAGGGAAATGAATCGTTTATCAAAATCATAAACGAGAACGGAGAAGAAACACTACAGAAAGTACGGAATAAAAATGCTCCAAACTCCTTGAGATTCCCATTTAAAGTTGATAAAGCGGAGAGACACAGTGTACAGTTATGACACCGTCCCAAAAGTCTACCTCCCGGACTCTCTCTCGCTCCCCTGGGATCTCATTGACAGTCTCTACCTGCTCACTGTCCTGCTGCCTTCGCGTGCTGTCGGAGATTGGGCTTTTCTAGAAACTCCGGGCCCGAGCGACAAAAAAAAAAAAAAGTGCTTGGAAAGGGGGGGTTTTGCCACCTGTTTTGTTAAGACGGAAGAGAAGCCATGTAAACTAATTCCGTTACAGGTGTTACGTGGTAGTATTATAATAGTACTGTCCGAAATGCAAGGTAAGAGTTGCAGCTGGCATTCACGCTTCAATTACTTTCAGTCAAATTTACTCTTTATAGGATCAGATTTGGTCATCAAAATGCACGTAAATCTTACAGAAGGGGAAAGAAGTTATAGAAATAAAGTAATAGGAGCTTCAGAGTAGCACCTGAAGGCAGCATTAGATGCTGAGGGAGGAGCAGACGCACAGCCGCAGCACTGATCAAAAACGAGTGAGTGGCTCCCTCTAGTGTACAACATCCTCCCCAAGCAGCAGACTCCTGTACCTGGCTGTAGAGCCAACAAGACAGTGAAACACACATGAACAAACCATCCAGCTGAATTATCCGAACTATATCAATTTTAATAAAAATACTTGTACACATGTACCTTTAAAATACGTCAATTACAAGTTTAAAAAAACAGTACCCTTTAAGAGATGCAGTGAAAAATCAAAAGGTGGGAAACGTACTACCACAACACAAACAATCACTATAGATTAAATAATAATAATACTAAAATAATAATAAACATTTTTATAATATTATTTAACATGCTCCCCCATTGGTTTGTTACAACTTGTGATGACAAACCAGTTATATTATTAAAATGTAAGTCAAATGTGCATATTAAAATGGAGAGAGGCTGAGTTAAGGTAGGCTTCTTACTGCGAATATGTATAAATTATATTTTAAATTAAGATTCCTTAAGAACATCAGAAGTTGGTAAAAACATTTTAGATTATACTGTGTAAAAATATATGTAAAACTTTGCTTTATAATTTTTAAAAAATATACCATGGCACAAGTAATTCTAATTCTTAGAGAAACAAAAATATGACTCAAATTAATGAATTTTCCAAAGTCACTATATAAAATATACAACATTTAAATACTTTTTTAATAAGATTTAAATAACAACACACTAACACAAAAAACAACAATAATAATTTAAGTGGAAAATTAAGTCTGGTAATAGTGAAAACTTCACTATTATACATCACATCCTCAAGACTCCGTTACATGCCAATCAAATCAACATGTTGAGATCTAAAATGAGAAATAGTATGAACTGTCAGTAAACCTGTTGCAGCGATGACTTGCAAATATATATTCAATTTTCAAACTCCTTTCCTTCCATTAGTTTTACTCTGAATGTGCTGCCTGAATGTTCAGTGCAATGTCTTACCTGCAGATTTGGTTTACTTCTTTTGGAGCTGCTGTTGCTACGCTTGACTGGTATTGAGGGAAGTGACACTAACTTTTACATCCATGACCTCTGTGTCCTTTGAATCATCACTGGTAACCTTACCAGGGCACAGAGGAAACCACAGCAAATAATGTACAGATCTTCGGCCAAACTGTTACACATTCTCTAATACATGTACATACCCCATGAACTATAAAAATACACCTCATGATGAATATTTATGTTTGCAAACCACTGGACAAACCTCCCCCAGTCTTTCCTAGCAACGTCTCTTTCCTTCAGAAAAAGTATTCAGAAAATCTACAATGTGAGGGCTTACCTCAAATATGTCATCTTCAGGCATTTGCTCAGGTATTGAAACCAGAGATTCCTCCTGCTGTCTGAATGCCACTTGATCAACATTGCCTGACACAGCCATTATAATGGGTCCAGCACACAAAGGGTTAGCTTTCTTCATGCTGGCAGGGTTGTAGCACATCATGGCGTTACAGGCGTTGGAGGACAGCTCTAATGCAGGCCCTGGCTTCTCTGGGGTCACAACTTTAACAAGGCAGCTATTGGGTGGAGTTTGCATCACTTCATCAGCAATCTGGAAAACTGTGTCCAAGTTAATGTCCTCTTTTTTCACCTCCTGGTTTTTCTTATTCTGTAAGTCCTGGTGTTGGTTCCCATGACACAACATATTCATGGGATACCCTGCCTAAACACAGTACATGTAAAAAATACTCATCTTTCTTGATCGATCACAGATTAGTTGAATAGAGTCACTGACTACATGTAAATACACTCCAATTCACCTACCTGGTAATAACTATGAGGAGAGAACGGCCCTGTGTGAAGCCCACTACCTGTCATATGTGATGCCACGAGGTTTGGATGGTAGCACTGCCAAACTTCAAAAAGAACAAATAATAATATTTAACATCATATGTACAGTTTCAGGAACTTACTGGAGTTGAAACCTGCATTTTGCATTCATAATTTTAAAAAATAATATTCATTCAACATAAAGCACATTTTAGTACATTATAGTATATTTTAGCCAATTATATTTCTCTCTACCCATGTACAATTGAAGTAAAGTGATGTAAAAATTTGTGTTCATAACTCCCTTCCTATGTCATGCTCACCTGGGGATTGGTAGCTGGGCTGGCACTGTGCATTAGCAGAATTAAAACTGGTGAAATTGGGATTTCCATGGTTTGCACGGGCCATTAAGCCTTGCTGAAGCTGCATGACATTGGAGCTTGGGGCTACTCCACTGTAGTGGTGGCTTAAAGATACTGGTGTCCCTTTGTCTGCAGCAAAGACAGAAGGAGAAAGCGCTGCCCCATGACCCCTTATCAGGTAATGTGGTGGGACTGGGGTTCCATTGTGTCCTGTCATGGCCTGAGCTTTACGCGGACAGTAAGGATGAGTTGACTCCTGATGTAAGAGGCTAAGCAGTGAAGCGCCTGCAGAAACAGGAAGAAGCAAAGTATGAAAGCAACTTTTTAGACAGTGATTAATGATATTTAATGATATTTACTGAATTGCAATGGCAAGAACAAGTATGTACACCCTTAGGAATCACCTGGTTTTCTGCAGTAATTGGTCATAAAATGTGATCTGATGTTCATCTAAGTCACAAATATTGGCAAACACACTGTGATTAAGCTAATATCACACAAACAATTATCATCTTTTGTGTCTTTATTGGATACTCCCATTAAACATTCACAGTGCTGGTGGAAAAAGTAAGTGAACCCTTGGATTTAATAACTGGTCAAACCTCTATTAGCACCACCAACTTTCAGCTTTCAGTAGCTGCTGATCAGACCTGCACAATGTTCAGGAGGAAGTTTGGATCATTTTTCCGACAGAACTGCTTCAGCTCAGACATATTCCTAGGATGTCTGGTGTGAATGTTCCTCTTCAGGTCATTCCATAGTAACTCTATTGGGTTATGGTCTGGCCTCTGACTGGGCCACTCCAATCCAATAAGTGTGATATTTTCAATATGGACCGGAACAATACATGATTTGTGTGTCATTAGTTAAAATGGATGAAGATGAAGATCTGACCATATTTTAGGACAAATTCATAGTGTAAAACCGAAATTAGATGCTTGGTTCAGATGAAAAGTGACACAGAATTAGGATTTTTACTGATTTGACAGACAGAAATAGTTTAATTTTATAGTATTATTTCCTCTACCACTTCTTCCCCACAACCATGACCAGTCAAGTGGTTGCACTTGCCTCTTTTCAAATCTTTGTCTTTGCCAGCATCACCTCCACTATGTCTCAGGTATCGACTCGGAGGCCGACAATTCACGTTCAGTCCAGCCTGTATTTTGGCCTTATTGTCAACAGTGAGTCTCTTCATGCTCGCAACAAGTTCAGGGTGGTTTCGCTGGAAGTTTGGGTTGTAAAAATGATGATACGTCCCGCTGTCCCCGCTGGCATGTTGTCGGTCTTTAACAGCTAGATCGGATTTCCTGAAGCCGTACAGGTTGAGCTGACGGACAAAGCTTGAGAAGTTGTTTGTTTTGAAGGCGTCAGCGTTGTCCGAGGTGGTGGTGGAAGACAGGATCTGTCTCTCGAAGAGCTTTTGATCAATGACCACGACCTTGCCGAGGCTGTCCCAGCAGATGGCTTTATTAGCCGGATTGTTCACTAAACGCCACAGTTTGGCAGGGAAATTATTAGGATTGATGCTGTCAGGGAGTGAACTGTCACCAACATCCATGCTTTAGTCTGTAGAACTGGAAACAGAGGTAATGCTAGTGAACCTCATCTTAATATCAGGGAAACTGTCAGCAGTTAGCTAGCTAATAATCCACCGTAACACATTTACTACCAGTTATACAGTTAACTTTGAAGTAATTAAACTTAGCTAACATGGCACTCTTTAATAAGTTTAACTAGGACAGGTTAAAGTTTATACACAACATAATATATGCTCAAAATGGAAACTCCCACGAAATTAACAGAGTTAAATAAAAAATTGTAATTGAGAAAATTTTTGTCAGTCCCAAAAGTCCCAAAAATGCTAACTTTCAATGTTAGTGGTACTGAGCTAGCATTAGCTAGCAATAAGCGAACATTAACTCACCAGGGACCTGCTTTGTAATTTGAATTATTTTAGCACAGTAATGTTAAATAACGTTGCATAAAATTGTTTCGACGTTTCCTAAAATTTTCGGGGTCACGTTATGTCAAAACTAAAAGAAATACCATGATGTTCGTACCTGGATCGCCACAGATCACCTGTCCTGTTCTCTCGGAACCGTTGGAAGTTCCCGAACCGTTGAAACTGTTGGAGTCCAACGTCTCATCTGGAGCCAACTGCCACGATTCTATAAAGTGTCTCTGGGTTTATGAGCTGTTCCTTCTAGGTTTGACTGTCCATTTCATTTGGACAGATCAAATCCAGTAATGCTATTTAAAAAAAATGAATCCATGACAAGTTGAAGCCTTGCATTCAAAGTGTTACTTCCCGAATTGCAGCAAAGTAAAAAAGGTTTAAATTATTACATATTAAATTATAGTCTTTCAGTAATCAACAGATGCTGATGAATAAGCTATAATATGTTTTGTGTGAAACGTTTGGTCTGTAAACAGTAACAATAGCACTCAAACAAATGTGGTTAAGTTAAGAACAATATTTTATTGTGAAATTTGGAATCGAGCAAAAGCCTTTACTTTCCATCACTTGGACAAATTACGATTGAACATAGAAATAACCAACGTTTTTACTAATAAGAGAGGTAGCAAAAACCTTATTCTAAGTGTGTTCTTGAATGAATCTTGAATGTATTTATTGCTGAGTTACACAGTACTACAACAAATAGCTCAATAAGGGAATGAACAAAGACGGCTATGCATTTACAGCAGCTTTATGAGTTGATCATGTGTCTTCACCCTCTTACATATGATTTGTGCAAAATGTGTGTTTTTTAACAGTTGAAATTCAAAATATGGTTCACGCCAGAGATATTTGAGTAAATGCTGATTTAGTCCACATGGTATTTAACCTTGCTTCGTATGCAAAACAGTGACTTTGATGACAGTGAAATAATAATGATATTCATAAGTGATATAATAATACAGTGATAATGATATTCAGGGTCATTATAAAAATAATTAATAAAACAATAATAATTATAAGTGATATAATAATAAAAATAAATAAAATAAGAAAGCAGACAACATAAGAGCAGTTCAAAATAAAAAATACAGAGAGTTATAACAGCCCAACTCCATTAATTTAAACAAAGAAATTTGGTGAATATGCTCATAATGAAAAGGTAGTGTAGTTAGTTGTAATAACTAATTACATTTTACTTAAAAGTAAGGATTAGTAAGGAATGTGTGATGTCTTGCATAAAACAAATATAGTGCATCATAAATATATTTTTAAAAAGATTTCTGGGCCAAAAGGAACAAATATTCAATGTGTAACTATACAAAACCATTTTCTGTAACTGAGCTTATTATTTATTTATTTTATTTAATGATTTTTATGCAGGCGCTCTACACCGACACCTCTATGCTGTTCTCTTGTAGGTCCTCACCGGTGACGTAATCACCAGCGACAGGAATACATTCAAAACATTGATCTGTTTGGTTATTTAGTATTTCTATAGTATTATATGCTAGGAGCTTAACATAATGGCGTTGGAGACTGTCCCTAAAGACCTGCGCCATCTGCGGGCATGTCTTCTTTGTTCGCTGGTGAAGGTAAATATTGAAACAGCGAGGAAGAAACGATCGAGCTAGCTTCTGTGCTAACATGTAGCCGCTCTCTGCGTAGCGTTTTTTGTTGTGTATCACGCATTAAATGAATGGTTGGAGGGATGATTTCATGATTGCATTTGTTAAATCAAGCATTTTGTATCTTACTTTTAATGTTTTATTTTTTGTCAATTGTCTTGAGTTTGTGTAACGTATTACCACCTCACTTACCCCCTCCTTGTTTTCTTTAGACCATTGACCAGTTTGAATATGACGGCTGTGACAACTGTGAGTCCTACCTCCAGATGAAGGGGAACCGGGAGATGGTTTATGAATGCACAAGTTCCTCATTTGACGGGTAAACATTGACATAGCGTCGATTATCCCAAAACTTTCACATGGAGTGTTTCCTCCATGTTTACCACGGCTGTCTGTATGTCCACAGTGTGATAGCCATGATGAGTCCGGAGGACAGCTGGGTGGCCAAATGGCAGAGGATAGGTAAGGATGTGTGTCTGTACTTGAAGCTGCATTAATCGATTTCCGACCACTAGGAGGCAGAGGAAATTACAAAGCCAAGACACACACACACACACACACACACACACACACACACACACACACACACACACACACACACACACACACACACACACACACACACACACACACACACACACACCCCTCTAGCACACAGAGCTAGAGGGGCCTGAAGTGCTTTTTTAAAACTTGTTAAAGCCCAGCATTCACTGGAATGGTATCTCTGGTTTGGCCTCCACCAACCGGCTCCAGAGCTGCTACTTCTCCCACTTTCTTCACCAGCTAGTCCCAAACTGTGACTGTCTGCTGTTTAGTACCGGGCATGTAGTGTACAGTGGGTTTATTAGAGGTTGTTTAAAATAGCTGCTGGCTGTTTCTGGGAACTGGGTTGAGGAATAGAAACTGAACCACATAGAAAATATGTCCATGAGGCAGAAACAATAATTTATTTTTTATTGTTTATGCCCACTTCTGTGTGGGTTTAACATACATTATACATAGTCACTTGTTAATGATAATTATAATAATAATAATAATAAGTAATGCAGCTGTAAAGCTAGTGTACAAGGCCATAGAGAACAATCATAATCATGCACTTGTTCCATTCATTTTGTTCTTCATCCTACAGGCAACTTTAAGCCAGGTGTATATGCTGTGTCAGTGACAGGCAGACTACCTCCAGGTATCTGACTCTTCTTCCTCAAAATTTAGCAAATCACACACACAAACTTAGAAAGTAAGTGTTTGGTTGTTTTCTTGATTGGAGTTCTTGCTGTTTACATTGCTATTTTTTCCTCCTTTTCTGAAGGTGTGGTGAGAGAGCTGAAGAGCAGAGGAGTGATCTACAAATCCAGAGACACAGCAGTCAAGACTTAAACCGACTGTTTCCAGTTTACGTCGTCTGATTAGCCACATTAGAACGGTATCATACTGCAGCACCAACCCCAGGAAGAAGTTACAACTGCTGGACTGTTCAATTCTTGTGTTTTTTTATGATTAGAAAAATTAGCATGGGTGATTATCGGTGAGAAAAAGTGGATATTTCTTATTTTCTTTTCTTTGATTAATTGAGGAAAAATAAAAGTCTGTTTTTATAAGAAATATGAATAGTTGTCATCACATCACTATTCATTTTTTATTTCTATGCTTCTGTCAGCAGTGAGATTTACCTATGCTAGGACAGCATGTGTACCATTGGAGCACATTTCACCTCACACTCTCAGTAAGTCTCAGTTATTCAGTAGATGGTGGACTGCCAGGCGAAGCAGATATGTTCTAGGGTGATCCTGTGCTAAAGCTGATACAGTTCAGTGGAAGTTCCCCAGAAAATTTTCAGTAGGAAGATACCTTCTGTAAATCCCTGATTGAACTGTAAAGAATGTGAAACCCACAAGTCAATGACTCAAAGTGGTGTAATGAGAGAGATAATTCCCCTCTTTGCCTGGAAGAATAACAAGCTCAGCAGAACGAGGCAGACTGCAGGATGACACAGCACTCAGTCTCCCTGCATCAGACTAACCTCACCACACTTATTCTTGAAAAGCAAAATGGTGGAGTCATGTTAGAGAACAGAAATAACTTCATTTACATATGTATGATTTTTTTAGACGAACTATCGGTGCGTTCTATGGACGTCAATGTCAGTCAGTCCACCACTTCGGTCCAGGGTGAAATATCTCAACATCTACTGCTTGGATTTCCATGAGATTTTGTACAGACCATGTATTCACTGTGAAATCACTGCGTCTCTAACTAGTGAACTAGCGACTGATTTGAAACACCAGACAGGAGGGACTGAACAGCAAAATCATCTCCTCATTTTCAGCTTGAACAAATGATAATGAAACGCTCCTGTACTAATCTATTAGAACCACAAGATGGTGCTTTTTACTGAGTATCTCAATAACATGCAGAACCACTCACTGCCAGTAGGGTGAACCAGAGGCTAAACCTTTAGTAGAGTTAATACATTCTCACCTACTGAGTATCAGAAAGTGTCTCCAGTTAAATTTTACAGTTCTGTTCAGCTCCAGTAGCTGCTGTAGTTACTGTTTCATTGTACAATAGCCTGTACAGAATATCAGGTTTGTAGTTATAGTCATCCTGTGCTGCTGTGTGTATCAGGTCTACTGTTGGCTTATATTTCTGTACAGGAGGAACATTTTTTATTGCCAGAGGCTCCAGGCATTGTCTAATTTCACTGTAACCTGAAGGACTGGACTCATGAACACTGAGGACTCTTTAAATCTCTGTAAGTGAGCACAGTAAGCTCTTACTGTTGTCCGATCAGATGCTGTTAGTTGCTGTTTGAATGCACAGGCACCTGGTGCAGATATTTTGTTGCAGGTACGGTTAGTGAAACCACACTTTGATTAAAAAAAAAAAAAAAAAAATAGAAATAGCTCAGATTATGGTTTAGAGATGAGAAGCAGATGTTTTTTTTTAGTTCTTCTATCATACTACCAGGTCACAACTCACCAGGCATTCATAATTAAAATAAATAAAAATAAATGAACATTCATTGCCATCAGGGATTTTAAATTCAGTAAAAAGCATAAAACAAACCAGCATAAGAGGTAAATGTATCTGTGATGTAATACACAGGAAGTCTGCCCCAGTTTCATGTATGTGCAGGAACATTTCTCACTCTATGTTTCTGGACAGACTGTAATAGGTCATGGAGGGAGAGAGATGCCACTGATTAAACATTACTGGGTTTTTTTTTTTACTGGCATGAACAAGGCAGTCACATCTGTGCTGAATGATTTTAATATATCAAGAGGAAAGTTTATGCATCTATTCTTAATGATGATAGAATCATTATTTCTTATGTAATGCCTCTAAAGAAGCGTGCAAATATACTCTGACTACATCATATGTCAAACTGCAACTCGAGAGACATACAAGGCTATAAATACAACAGCTAAACCTCACACTGCATCTTCTGCCTGTGCGTGTCTTTACTGCAGCATGTGTACGGGCGCCTCATGTAGATCTGGTCTTGGCCCCTTCGTGGGCCATGACACTGTAACTGGATCTCCATTAGAAGCAGGTTGCAACCGATGATCGTATCTAATGTCTTTATATACAGTCACTGGTTGCAACAGTGTGTGAGGACTCAGTATTACCACTGAGGTCATAGAGGTGAGTTATGCTGTTGCTATCTCTTCATCCTTCCTGAGAGACAGCGGTGTGAGGAAGTACTCAGAGGTGTCAGTGCTACATGGTAAAGATACTTCCTGTGGTACGAGTGCAAGTACTTGTAAAAAAAAGTTCACTTAAATACAAATCAATCAATCAATCAATTTTGTACCATCATAGTTTTGTACATTGAAGTTTTAATCTGTAAAGTGACTTATAAAAATAGCTGTAGAAGACAGGTAGTTGAGCAAAGACCTCCCTCTGAAATGTGGCAGAGTAAAAGTATAAATAATAAAGTACTTGAATAAATCTACTTAGTTCTTTCCAACTGCTGTTAACAGATCACAGAGGATCATTTAGAGAAAGCAGTGAAGCTGCAGCTCAGATGACTGACAGAGAGAGATCGATTTAGGAAACTTCTGATTGAAAATAAACAAAAAACGAATAAAAATAAAACATAGTTGATATATACATTTTTTACATATATATACAAGTTTCTGAAGTGATTCCAGATCTCTGTTCTTGTGGTGGCTCTGAGAAACAGGTGAATTATTACACAGTATCAATGATTTATCAGTTCATCAAAAACACTCATTTAGCTGTACAGGAAGATATGAATAGAAAGACACTGTTACTGAAATTAATGCAACCGTTTATTTTAACGTCTCTGGGGATTTTTTTTTCTTTCTGCTGCCACAATGAGGTCAGAGGTCAGAGACTCATAGAGCCTTTTATTAATGGAGATCTCTTGCTCTGTTTCATTTAAATGATCTTTTATACATTTATTTATCGTACTGTTTTATTACTATTTTCTATCCTCTTGTGAGAATCTTAGAAATGTCTTTGTAAAGTTTATGTGTTCCTGACTTGCTGCCATGCAGAGGACAAGATGACCACAATGGAAATGAGTTGCTGTTTCACAACTTTGTGTTTCCCCCAACACAGAGTGTGTGTTCAGACAGACATTAATGTGTGATGTGTACGTCTCCACTGTGAATATACTGTACATAATGGTGAGTCCAGTCCTCGTATAGTTAACGTTAATATTTTCATCCAGAGCTCAGCACATTCCACATTTGTTTTGTTCCCAGCGAGCACGGAAAAAAATCAAAACTAAGTCATGTCAGTTTGTTTGGACATGCTGTACAATTAAAGTTTTATTATTGACATCATGAACGTTGTGCTAAGAGACGGCGCAGTGTGACGGTGTGAGGAGGACGCGTTGTTCTGAATCTGGTTCTCTTTGTGTTGGTGTGACGTGAAGCTCAGGTACCAGAGACACTGGGACGTTTAAATGTGAAGTGTGAGTGGCTGTTTGTCCTGGAATGATAATATGTTCAGAATTAATTCTCCCTGTGCATTCTGGGATACCTTCGCCCCTCTGAGTCTGAACAGGAAAACATAGGTTTAAACATATCCTTGCATGTGTAGCCATATAAACTTCGTTCTACTGAAAGTCATAGAGAATTTTGAACATTAAAAAAAGATGAAATCAACCTGACAAGTCATTAATTAAACTGATCATGTCATCATATTGTGTGTCGGACGCCTGTAGGTCAGACATTTCCTGAGGAAAAGCCATGCGATGAAATATGCCTTAAATACAGAACAGTAACACTCATTCTCTTGACAAGGACCCGCGCCTCCTCTTTTATTTTGAAATTTTGCTGCAGTTAGCCTGAACTCAAAAACTAAAATAGGACATTTAAATCAAACACGTCTTTTATCTAAATGTACAGAATGTGAAATACTTCTCATTTGTTCCATCAGAAGTGGAGTGGAGATGTTTTGAACAGTGACTGTGTGGTGGATTGAGACAGTTGATAATCAAATAAACCACAAGTGTCTGCGCCTCCATGTGGGTTTCTAACTCAGTGCAGAAGTGGGTGCACGTATAGATGAGTGCAACATCCTTTAATTGTTCAGTTTCACTCCTTTCATGCTATGTAACATAAAGCCATTCCATACTGAAGCTCATATCACTTCATCCCATGTGATCTGAGCCATGTGCTCTTCAGAAGAAGCTGAAGTCATTTCACGAGAGCTGCAATCTAAAAACAAAACTGAGAACTGGGCTCGCTGCTCGCTGCAAGACGTCCACGACCACAGGCGTTGTCAGGAAGACTGTCAGCTCCGCCCATGCAGCAAGTGTTGTAGAAGCAACCGAGCGAAGTGACGTGAAGCGAAGCAAAGCACGCCCTTCATTTTCACACACAGGGACACACAGAGCCCATCTGCCACAGCCTCATTGGTGCTTGCAGCTACACTATTGCTTTTGACCTTATTTGGATATGTCAGGGCTTTAAGCTGGAGGGAAAGTATTAGATCAGAAACTGAGGTGTCGACTCCAGCTTTACTCTTTGTCTCGGCTGATTGGTGACCTCTGGTAAAAAAAAAAGAAAAAAAAGCAAAAAGCAAGTGGAGGTTTCTTCAACTCAGTCTTGACATGTCTAAATGTCTCTGTCTGACAGGGGCAAAGTGGAGATAGAGAAGTAAGTTTTTTTTTACATAGCAGATGGACATTACCCACACAGGCCACACAAACTGATGTATGTGTGTGTGAGTGTTTCATAAGGCTGACAAAACTTCCTCTCTTCTTCAGACCAGAGAGAAGCTACAGAACCGAGAGCCGCTCGTCATATTAAGGATTTCATTTCCTTTTACAGGGGAGGGCATCTCCTCTATGCACAGACGTGTGTGTTACACGAGCGCTCTGCGCTGACGTGAAAAACTTCTCTGATCCTTTATTTAACCGCCAGTACGACAATGTAAAAATACTCCATTAATTAAAAGTGCTGCATTCAAAAACTCCTCGATTTCAGTTTATTTTATACTTATATTGTTTCATTGTGTCAGTTAATGTAAATGAAACATTACACATTTCTTGTTTTTTAAACATTTTGACACAAACTTTTTGAGCTCATAACTTATACAACACTTCCTCACGCCAACCCAGAACACAGCGCACACATAGAACTGAGCGAGCGACAGTGTAGTTAGCTAACCCGATCTCCATACCATATTTACTATATATGTATACTGTTAACTGTACTCGTATACATATATATATATATTATATATATATATAAGTGTGTGTGTGTGTGTGTATACATTCATTCATATGTATTTCATAAATGAAAGGCTTTGATATTTTATTTTAGAGGTAGACCTGCCTCCAGAGTTTTATGTTACAGTTCCATGTATACGAGTAAAATTTAAGTATTAAGTATCAAAAATAAACATATTTATTCTGCATTTTCTGATATATTATATCACATACTTTATGACACTGCAAACAACGTTTTATTGTTATAGGTGCTCGAGGTGGAGCTGCTTGTAACGGCTTTTTCTTGTGACCTTCCAAAGTGTCGCAGCAGAAGTCGGAGGTGATTCATGTGAGAGGAAACAAATAAAATAAAGTTCTGCAACACAAATCTGTGCATCGCTGATAGTTTGACCTTTTTTGAGCCTCTATCATTTTTCATAGGAGTCAGTCTCTTCATCAGTGACTGCACTGAGCATATTTCATTGTAGAAACAGGCTGAGAATGTGGAGATTTATCTGGAGACCAAGACACATTATTTTGAAAAAAGATTTTACAACTTTATTGAATTATTAATATTTTCAGTGATTTACAGGCAAAAACGAAGATTCAATGAAGAAGGCCCCACACAGTCCGTGATGTAATTTCATTTCTTACATATTCTCTGTTGTAAAACTATATTTTTTATATCCTTCAACTGCTGTGTAATTATATTTTGAGTTTTTATCACTGAGGTTTTGTAAGTTTTGGTGTCTTTGCTGTTTTGGGTTCTTCCTGCTTTTGTCTGTATACTTTGTTAAACTGACAAAATGATGAATCAGACTCAGAGCTTGTGCTGATAAAAGGACACCATGCATGTGTGTGTGTGTGTGTGTGTGTGTGTGTGTGTGGTGAGGAGAGTGTGTGGTAAATGAAAAGTGTCACACTTAGACGTGTAGAGAGGAAACTGAACATCTGAGACGGGACCAGGGGGTCACAAGCCAAAAAGGTGGTGTTGTGTTGTGTAAAGCTGACAGGAATCATGTAGAGGAGTAGAAGGATAAAAAATAAGTACCTCAGAATGTGACTTAAGTTCAGTTCTTAAAGTAAATCTACTTTCCTGGAGCTCTGCAGAAACCGGTTTAGAGCAGCTCAGGCCTCTGTGGAGCTCGCAGGTCTGGGATGATCTGCGACTCTACGTGGCTCGGTGGTGTCGACACCCGGCCGTGGCCTAGGAGGAGCTCGGGGAGCGCAGGCAGGGAGGGGAAATGGCTGCCAGCCCAGATAAGGTCTATCACGAGAGGCAGCGTGGGCTCGGGAAGGCCCCGGCTTCAGCGCACTCTTCTTCACACGGGGAGTTAGGATCACTTCCTCCCTGGCACGTGTACGGACGACTGAATGCTAGTGGTGGTCCGCCGGCTGAAGGCGGGTGTGTTCTCCCCTCGCTGCAGGCTGGTGACTCAGTTAGCTGCAGAGGGCAGGGATTAGTCAAATGCAGGGCAGGGGTCAGGAGATTGGAGGGTTAAGGGCTAAAACAATGTGTGGCTGTTAAAGACACCATATGCTGGATCTCTTCAACAAGTCTTCATTCTAAAAAACAGGTTTAAATGTTACAGGAGCATCAGAAGTGAAACTTGTATTTAATATGTATAAATAAATGAATAAGAATCCTCAGTGTTTTCCTAACTTCTGTCAGCTGATCTCACCTTCCCCATGAATTTTGTATCATAACAGTGTCATCTTAAATCTACACACACACACACACACAGTTCTCAGAGGAAAGTGTGTGAGGACACATGTGAGAACTTAACTCCAGTGTTGGAAATAACTAAGAACATTTAGTCAAGTTTAGTTCTGAGATCCTTGTATTTTATTTTGCCTCTTTAAAAATCAACCCCACTAAACTTCAGAGGGAAATATTCTACTTTTTACTCCACTACATGTATTCAACAGATACTATATTTACTAGTAACGTCTCAGAGTCAGATTTTACACCAAGACAAATATGATGCAACACGCTGCTGCTTGTGTTCTCCTAAAACACAGCGTCTAGTTGCCACATGTGAGCGTGAGATGTCAGCAGCTCCATCAAAGAGACATTTTCCCTCCAATTTCTCACATGGCTTCATTTAAATAACATTAAAGCCTCGATTCAAGGTTTCACAAAACGATTTATCTTGTGGCCCTTTTGCAGGGGCCCGTCCCCCGACCTGAAGCCACTGGACTAAACTACCTGAGGTGATTGTATGTAAATATTAAAATAATATTAAAACCAGCTCCACCTCAGGCAGCTGCAAAGGCAAAGTGCTGCTACGTGAATGCATCAGTATTAAACATTTGATAATGTCATACCTAGTAATACATCAACAAAATGAGGACTTTTACTTTGAAACTTTCAGTGGACTTTGCCGCTGCCTTCTGTTCCTTTACTGAAGCAGGATTTTTCATGCAGGAATTTTACTTTGTAATGGAGTATTTCATATTTCATAAGCCTATAATGGGAAGAATAGATATGAAAGAGTTAGTGTGAGAACTAAAAATATAATGCACAGCGTTCATATATTACCTTATTTCTATTTCTATCTCTTATCTATATATCATAGTATAAAGACATTCTATGTTTATATCTTATCTTTATCTATAATCTGCTTCCTACTCTCTATTCTTCGCTGAGGGAGCTACTGTAATTTAACCTAATCTCCCCCTGGGAAAGTGTTGATTCTAATTCTGATTAAACCCCCCCCCCCCCCACACACACACACACACACACACACACACACACACATTTAGCATCTATAATCAGCACAGAGACTTTTAATAAATAGTTTTACATTATAATGTGTAAAATGTTTTATTAATGTACAGTATTCTTTAACAAGTAAAGCTTCTCCTATGATTAATAAACACTATTATCTGCTTTATTATAATGTATTAGAAACTGTTCATTCAGTGTCTTCCTGTGTATATTGCTCATAAAGTGCCACCAGTGTCACTTCATTCACTCCTCACATGGGGTGTATGAGCAGCCTGTTTACTTAACTAAGACAGAACTACAGAATAAACCACATTAAGTTTTATTATAACTGCTGTGTGACGCATTCACTGACTTGGTGCAGACCGTAAAACTGACAGAGGTGCAAAAAAAAACTTTCATGAGAAGCTGGTTCTCTTATTAGTTTTCGCTCGGGTTGTAAACGACTGAGCATTTATAGTCAGTGGTGGAGGAAGTGTGCACATCCTTTACTTAAAGATGTCATTATATTCTGTTCCATGTCAGGACCCTTTACTGCTCAAGTAAAAGTTTAAGGATAAAACATGCAGAAAAAATCAGCCATGCGTCATTCTGTTGTAATGTGATATACATGTATTATTATCATTTAGCATTAAGATATAAGGAGCATTTTATGAATTTCCCCCCGGGAATAAATAAAGCATCTATCTATCTTTTAATATTGTACTCTGACGTTAATATGGGACAGTTTGTTCTATAGAAATACATCATATTCTATGGACTCATCATGGTTTTTATTTAGATATTAATTTGTAAAGTAAGTGTTAGTAAGTGTAAGTAAAATAAAGGTAAATAGATGTGGAGGAGTAGAAGAAGAACTCGTGTATATGAAGAACAGCACGTGAGTGAACATCCTTTGTTACTTTCCACCTCTGCCTGAACTTGCAGGTCACTTTATTAATAATGTCAGGACTCTCTGAGTGAAACTCCATGTCACTACATCTCATCAGAGCAGCTTTAATTCCCTCTTTCACGGGCTGTTGACCTGATGTGTGGGGACTTGCCCGGCTCCCCTCCATGTTAGTATTATGAGAAACCACATGGTTACAGTTGGACATTTACATTTACGGGGAATTGAAACCTGTGGCCTTTCACTTTTGTCAACCAACACAAGGGTGATAGTAGTCATAGTGACGAAAATGCCGCTCAGCAAGCAAACAAGTCGTCTTTTGAACGAGAGCGTTGACTTGCACATTAAAGGATAAGTTCACTTCTTTTTTAAGTCTGTCTGAAAACTCCTCACATGCCCGTGTGCAGACAGACGGAGGTTTTGGTTCATGCTATCTCCTCGTGCACCTCTCGGCCGTCTGAGCACTGAGTCTTTTCTGAGGAGGCTCTGAGAACGTAAAGATGATCTCAGTCATGAACCGTGTTATATATATATATAATAAACTTAATGTGGAATAAACATGTAAAACACAGCGTAGACAGAATCCCTCTCTCTCCACCTCATTCTGGGTTTATTGCCCAACTCCTCATCACACTGTGTTCTGAACAAAACTGCATGAAGCCACTTGAGTGTAAATGACATCATCATGTCCTACAGCTCAGCATCATGGCCGCACTGATGTGGAGAAACTGAGCTTAAGGCTTCAAAGAATTTGATTTGAAACTGATTAAGAAAAGTGAAATTATTAAAAGCAAAGCCCAGGACGTTCTAGTGTTTGTAGCTGACTCTAAGACATCGTAAACGTCCAGGGTGTTCGTTTCCTGGGTCGTTTGTGTCGTGAGTTCTTCTTCTGGAGGAAAATCTTCTGAGTTGTCGGCATATTTAAAAAAGCGCCTGTAGAAAGCAGAGTGGAGGCGGAAGAAGAGAAAGAGAACGGCTGTGACTGTTAGACCTCTTCCTGTGGTTACATCACGTGGTTGAGGAGGGTTCAAAAGGAGACAGCTTCTTCTTCTTCTTCATCCACTCCTTGGACAGAGAGAAGACACCTGTGAAGCTGCCGGACAATCCACACTTAAAACAGAAAGAAAGTGAAGGTCGGGGTAAAGTATGATGGAGGGTGTTGTCTATTTAATGCTAGAATTATTTGTGACGACACGGTGAAAATGATTGAATGTGTTTTATGTGTCAGATAATGGAAGAAATGTCAGTGTGACCGTTTTTACTTGATTAACTTTGCTTTTTTTCCCCTTTAACGTTTTTTTAAACGACGTTTTCTCTATTCAGAAGTTTATTTGGAATTTGGTTGAAAAAATATTGGATTTAAAACTGAAAACTGAAAAGTTTTATAACTTTAATTTTTATTATTATTTAAGTGTTAAATGTATCTACTGGATCTTTAATTTAATTTAATTCGGAACTGCCAACAGTTGCTCTTGGATTTATTTTACATGACTTTTGAATGTACTTATTGCTCAGACAGAAAAGCTTACTCATGCCTGCCAAAATGGCTTCCTCAAGATAGCGCTTCCTCTGGCCGTTCAGTTCTGACTTTTGCCTCAGAAACTGGACTGAGGGAGAACTTGAGGCAGATTTCGGTCTCGTACAAACACGTTAATGGGCTTCTCTTGTACTCGAACAAGTTGTGTGGAGAAAAAGTTACGTGCAAATGTTTGAAGACGACTCAGGAAGTGTGCATTTTTCTGGTTTGACAAAGAGCGAGGGCTGTGTGAGCGTTGGGTGTGCATTGGGCTGAGAGGTTTCAGTTTGGTGTGTGTCTGGGTGGTGGGGTGGGGGTGGGGGTGGGGGGGTTGGGGGGGGTATGGGGGTTGGTGTGTGCAGCTGCAGACGTGGCGCAGGTGCAGAAGAAGAGAGAAGTGTGGAAAAAAGACAGAAGACGGACGAGGAACGGTGGATGTACAGTGCAGTCATCCATAAAGTAGAAAGCACTACTAAACTCCTTGCCACAGTGTAGTGTTTCCTACTTTATGGATGAGTGTACTGTTGGCTTCAGGGAGAGACTTGGCCCGGCATGGCGCCCGCGCAGGAAATCACAAAAGAGGAAGCTGCTTTGTCTCGCAAGGCCACACATCACCCAGAGTGTTGCAGTTATTTCACATGGGCGGCGTGTGGCGCAGGGCAGAGCTCGCAACTCTTTCCTCCATTTTATGTTTCAACTGTCCTGAATAAAAACATGTGATGAGTAATCTGTGTGATATACAATAAAGATGAAAATGAAAAAGTATCTCGTCTTGGACTCAGTGTTTCTGTGAAAATATACATACTTTATTCCTGTAAAAAGATCCATATTGAAAGAAACCATCACAAGTTCAAGTCAACAAGTCCTCTGTGTTCTACATCTTTAGTTAATGTTCCTCCATCCACACTGCCTGGACATGCAAAAAACAAACAACAACTGAAAAACAATATTAACAAAAATATTTACAGATGAGCTTCCAAAAGGATAATAAAAACAGTAATATATAAAAAGGTCAATCTTCCACTGGTTTCAAACAATGAATGCAGGTCAGGAAAGACAACAACAAAAAAAAAAGAAAAAGAAAAAAAAGAAAAGTTTCCCGCGCGTATGAAAATATACCACAACTCCCAACACTGTTCATTATATACAGAAAGCTCCTACAGCTTCGTTTCCACTGCATCAACAATCTACAACTCAAATATTGTAGACGATCAGCCTAAAAACAGAAATATGACAGTAACATAAATAAGGCCGAACATGGGTATAACATTGGTATGCATGCAGTCAATATACATCCTGTAAACAACATATTAAGACTAAACAAGGTCTTCTCGTAAGGCTAAATAAGATCAGCTGAGCTAAAACACCTACACGGGTCTAGGTCCTATTCAGTCAACAGTGGCGCCGCCTACTCACTACACAGCAGGTAGAGAAATACTTGTGCATTAAAGGCCGTCAAATACAAGATCAGTATAAATATTCGCTGTACATTTTCGGCAACTTTTGAGCATCCACTCCCCCTTTAGAACAAAAACAGAACAACATAAAGAAAACAAAACCAGAACGTACAGTACAGCCTCAGTCTTGCCTCTTTCCCGGCTCCGTCACATCTAAAGTGTCTGTGTCGATCTGCCTTTTATTCTTGGCATCATCACGCTCCCGCCATGTAACACTGACAAACAATTACAACATTCATGACAATTACAGACAAAAAATAATAAACTGCCTCCAACTTGTGTCATCAGCTGTGACTCCATCTACCCATGTGTGGGCAACTTCAGTAGCACGGATGAAGTCAGGTCCGATCAACGCTTCAACCCCCCACCCGACTCATCCTCGTGCTGCTGGATGCTTGGTCTCTCATCACTATGGTAACAGGCAAAGCACCTAAGATTTTGGCATATTCTGCAGTTTTCGACAGCCGGAGTCAACAACAGGTGGCTCAGCATGAATAAGAAACTACGAGTAAAAACCTGAGAAGTTACCCAACAGCCCTATGTCGACGCGGAGGAGAGAGGAGACCCAACCAGGCTGAGTGAACAGTCACTGCACGTGAATACTAAGGCCTGGTCCGCACATTCACATCCACGCTGATATATTCATACACCTGCACTGAAGTAAAGCCGTCACAAAGCATTCAGAGATACTGCATGGTTCTATTGTTCTAGTACTGCAGTGCACAATACGCTATATTGCTAGAGGGGGTTTATACTAAAACAGTCTATAATGTCAGGATGCTAACAGAAGGAATCACCACTACACTGCACGGGCTGATGAAGGTGTTGCTGCACTGTTTTCACCTGTGTGACCCAGTGTTCACACACCACAAGCCGAGCGTCGTTACACTCCCAACGTGGAGGCAAAAGAAAAGACATACAAAAACAACTTATTGCAGTCTGTCTCAGTACAGCTGAAAACTGCTCCCTTTAAAATACAGTGTCACTGCGTTCAAACCAGAGGGAGAGCTGCGTGTTTAGCATCAGGCTGCTAACTGCTAACTCTAGCATCAGGCCTGTAGAGTCTCACAGGATAAATCAGCTGGAGCAGCAATGATTAGTCGGTTAATCAATTAGTCCAGAGGTGATCAAACGGTGTCAAGTTGTTGCCAGCAGCTGAATAACAGACTTCATGGCAACATGTGGGTGAGTTTTTTTGTCTCTCACTCCCATCCAATTATAACATCTGTAAAACTTACAGCATGGTTAACCCCAAACAGAAGTAAGACAAAGACTAGAAACAAGAGTCACTAAATCTATTAATATGACATTTTTTTCATGTTGCTTTATTTTCTGACATGCCGATATATTTTTTCATTATTGATTTGACAGTATTAAGGCTCAGTCTCATCCACTCTCTCCTCTGCCCAGTCGTCCACAGATATTTGTCCTGTGAACAGACAGATTAAAAACTGTTTTCATCTTCAGGGCAGGGTGGGGCTGTTAGTGGGGCAGTTGTCTATGGTAAACCACAGTGTCCGACTTTGAAAAGCCCCGGATTAGTCAGTCAGGAGAGAATTAATGCACAACTCTTTAGATATTATCATTATATGTTAATTGTTTAAGCAAATCTGTCAAACATTTGTCACTGTGTTTTATTGACTGAAAAGATTAACTGATTAATCGTTAGTAGCCCTTTAAGCTAACAGAGCAGCCTCCCTATCACCTGACACTACATCATATTACAAACACTACAGGTCTCTCTCTCTCTCTCTCTCTCTCTCTCTCACTCACACACACACACACACACACACACACACACACAAAATATACAGTATGCAACATTTAGGCCAGCTGTGACTGAGGTCACAAACACCGAGAGTTGTCTGAGAAAGGCATCGTCTGTTTTCAGTCTCACCAGTGGACAGGGCAGCCTCATCCACACACACACACACACACACACACACACTCACACACACACACACACACACACACACACACACACACACACACACACACACCTCCACATTCTTTACATTTAACACTATGTTCCACTTCAACTAACAGTCATGACCCCAAATGAAATCTAAACTACACATATCAAAGTGGATCATCACTGTCTCCGACAGCTTCGTATGACCCTGATGTCCCATCATGCAATGTGGTGGTGACGAGGGCAAGAGTCTGATACAAATAAATAACATGTTCTGTACAAAGTACTGTATAAATACTCTTAAAGACAATAAACACATATGAGGGACTCGCAGACATATTTAAAATTCATCCATTCAGGATGGATAGTGCATTTTTTTTATAGTGACACAGAAGAGATAGACTGCAGCTTCTATTGGTTTGCTTCAGATAAATAAAGTGGCACCAGTACATGAGCATTAAAGCTAATACTTAATTAGCTGTGTCTGAGTTGGGCTGAAGTCTGGAGCTGCTGTTCAGCATCATTTTGTACCAGACTGTTCTACATAAATCTGATCAAGCACTGAAGCCTCTAATGAGTGGGAAATCTTAGATAATCAGGAAGTATTCAGAGAGTATATGTGTGAGTTTGCGCATGTCAACATGCACCTCTACATGCCGTAAGCTGAATGTTGATATTTGAGATTACTATATTTAACAGCTGGTCTAGCAGTGCTCTAAGGCAAATGTATAATTACTAACGGTTAACTCATCAGGTATTAGATCTCATAAACACTAACTGCACCAACTACCAACTGAGACTAACAGTGACAGAAAAAGTGCTTTGAATTTGACGCCAGGATCCTGAGGCAGAAGTCCCGACTCTCACTCTTTCTTGCTGGATCCCAGCTTTTTGAACAGCTTCTTGCCTTTGGAGAAAAAGCCTTTCTTCTTCTTGCCTTGTGCAGAGCAGTCTGTCTTTGTGGGGCTGTCTGCTGGGAGGGGGGCTGGAGGGGAGCCGCAGGCCTCCACTGCAGCTGGAGAAACAGCTGGACCTGGAGCAGGGTCCAGGGCTGATGCGGGGCTTGCAGTGGGTGCCGGTTTGGGTGCTAGGTGTGTGTACTCTGTTGGGTCAGGGAGAGGAGGTTCTGTTTGGGCGTGCAAAGATTCTTCTGTTGCCGAGCGTTGGGGATGTTGTGGCTCTGTAGACGACGTCCCAGGATCCTTCAGGAGAAATATAAGTGTTTTTTATTAAACAACAACTAAAGATTGGTTATGTTTTAAATGATATTACAAAAGGGAAACACTACGACACACACACAGAGGAGGAGGCTCTCTCAACTTTTTCACCTGTGTCTCAATAAACTAAATCCAGAGGCGGGTGTATGATCCTACACAGAGGAGCAGTGTAGATCTACAGTTACAGGAAGTGGACATGAACAGGGGACACTAGTGTTGATCACTGAGCGGCTACAGCTCTGTCTGAAAACACTTACGATCAAGTCTCAAAGTGTACAGTTCGTTTCTGCTTCTGCACAGGGCCATGCAGGAGACAGTGGGGCAGAAGAAATGTGACAGGACAGAATTAAAGAAACAGAACAAAAACGACAGGATGCAGACTGGAAATACAAGTAATGAAAAATAAATAAGTCAGAAAAGAAGAAACTTTTTGATGTCAACGATTTGTGAACATGACGCATAATGTTGCCTGCTACACAGACGGAAACGCAGAGCTACCTGTGATTCCTTCTTGGGTTCTGGTGGAGGCGGAGCGGAGACAAGTTCTGCTGGAGCTTCCTCTGGTAACGCCTGCAGGAAGTTGGAGGGCACTAAGCCTCTGTGTCCATTCAAGTCTCCCTGGAAGATACGACACACACATCAGATACAAACACAAGGCTGCAACTCAACTCAAGACATCGTCTGAATTATCTTTAAGCTGTATTTGGGTTAGGGTTAGGGTTGTTGGAACTGCTTCAGTCTGGACGTCGATTCAGTGCCCCAAGGGCCAGCCGGAGCACATATAAGAAGTCCTTTATTCCCTACAGACATTGAACACAACATGATGCACGAGGGAACGCTTGTTACTCATCTTGTTATTTTATAAGATTTGCTCTGTGGTATTTTTTTATTTAACCTATCTGCTACTGCCTGCTCATTGCACTATTGTATGTTGCACATGTATGTTTTTAATGGTGTGTTTCAGTCAATCAACTACATAATAAAACGGTATGACAACTTTATTGTTATAATTTTGTATTTACATTATATTCTATCACACATATCTATATATATATATTTCATATATTGTATTATTACAGTACAGTGTGTGTATTTTACCCATGCTGCTTCTTAATATATTATCATGTATATTGCATATGTTCTTCATACTAATACCTACATACCTATACTTATATTATAAATAGTGCACACACCACAGAGTGGCACTGCTAGATTTACAGTTTGTTTAGATAATGTAGATATTTTATATCATTTTAATGCATTCACTCTAATTTACTGATTCTATATGTGTCTTTTCACCTCTTAGTCTGTTGTGTTGCTGTGATGGAGGACACAGTAAAGAGTAACTGGATTTTTAGGAAGTGAAGAGCAACAGATTTACAACGACTAAAAAAAGATTCTTGAGGCGTGTGGACACTTACGTAGAAGAAGCCATCTTCGTCCATGTCACCAAACACATGTATGATGTCTCCTGCACTGAAGGTCAGCTCAGCCTGAACACAGCCACAACAAACAGGACAGATAATGAAACAACTGCTGCTACACATTCAGCGCCTTCTCTTGAATAAATCACTTATCTTCTGACCTCTATGTCAGTGTTGGGGGAGCTCTCTCGTGGGTCATAATCAAAGATGGCGACCATCCTGCGAGCTCCTGGGGCGGGGTTACCTGCAGGTGCCGCCGCCGCAGCTGCAGCGACTGCTGCAGCAGCTGAAGCCGCTACAGCAGCTGTCTGGCTGGGATCTGTCAGTCAAACAGAGAAGAACAATAAGAAACAGTTCAGCCCGACATCTTGATAATTAGAGGCGTGAGACGTCTCTGCAGTCCCAGCCAGCTCATCAGCATGCGGCTCATTGTGTCTGCATGTCCGACTCACTCAGCGTCATGCTAAGCTGAGGAAGAGTCACAGCACTGCAGTCAAACACGTCAAAATAAAGAAACAGGAGGTTAGCAGAGAGAGAGAGGCTTTTTTATTTCCCTCACATTAGTGAAAATGAAGACATGAAAATATTTGATGATTAAATGATGCCACTTGAACTGTGAAATGAAAAGAGGAGTTAGAAGAAGGGACCGCTTGACATTTAGAGCTGGGGGTTAGCCAAGAGTTTAAGACCATAAGACATTGGTACTTGAATTGATGCTTCTCTCAGAACAACCATTCTAACCATGTTCCTTTATCTTAATCATTTCCATCCTGATGAAGGTACATTTTTAATATTCTTTCCTTTACTGAGGATCATTAAAAAGGTCCAAACTCTTCAGTGAACCCCGAACCAATCAAACAGTCCCTCCTGAGGGTGGATGAAGGTGAGTCCTGATGTTACAGTCCTCATGGTTCTAACCATTTAAAAAAAAAAAAAAAACAGATTTCACAAAATGGCACTTAAATACATAAAATATCAAGTAAACACATGCTGGCCTCCGGTGCACATTGATCATGCAGGAGCAAACAGAGAGGCAGAAGGTTCAAAGGGTTAACCACAAACCTTGGCTGGAGGAGTCTACGCTCTCCTCCCAGAGTGCTGCAGACTCCACTGGAAGAGACGAGGCGAGGGACAAGAGCGTGAGCACAACGCAGAACGATCGCATGCACAAATTAGAGCTCAAAAAGTCTGAAGACACAGTTCGTGTCAGGCATCACACTGGAGTACGTAAAGTCACAGATGGAGATCAGAGGAGACAGATGCTTCAATAAGTGACTCTCAGGTTTAGGGGATCATGTAATGCATTTAGGACAGAGGAGCAGAAGCCTGGCAAAATGACTTTCTGTGAGATTATCATTTAATAAGAGACGCTGCCACATTCTGCTGCTGCGTCTGCGGTGTATTACATGAAGATCCAATGGAAGCTGAAACAGAGTGGCTCAGTACTCGTGTATGTGCATTTTAACAGTTGTGAAGCTGTTGTGTTACTGACAAAAATGAAATCATAACAAGTTAACCTGTGGAAAGATGAAGTTACTCTGAAACACCTATCTACACTGAGACAGTAAGAGTAACACTAAGCTTTTCTGACAGAGTATGAAGCTACAGTAGAGGGAGGCCTATTCTACTGGTAATACTTGACCATACTGCTGAGAAGCTAATTTCATGACTACAGCAGCTGACCTAAAAATCCCCCACCCTTCGCTGAGTGAAAAGCAGCAACTGAAAGAGCAAAAACTAAAGTGAAAGAGACAGAAAGAGAAGCAAACCAGAAAACCAGAGAGGAGAAGAAAGGAGGGAGGTGGGAAGCCGCAATCTGCAGCGAGACACACCTTTCTTGGATCGTCTCGGTTTCGGCGGTGGAACAGGGCGACGTGGAAGCTGTGCGTGTGTGCGAGTGCCTTTATGGAATTTTAGAAAGGAAAACCAAAAAAATAAATAAAATAAAATGAAACCAAAAAGAAACACAGAGGTGTAACTTTTGAGAGAAGCAGACCAGACAAAGTAGACAATGAAAAGCCAAGTGAAGAGCAATTTAAAAATGACAACCGGCGAGCAGCAGACACGGCAGTGAGAACAAGTGGAAGTGAAAAGGTTAAACCATCTGCAAACACCGCTCTGGGTAGAGAGCGGGAAACAGAAGCAAAGTGTCTGCTGGATTTTACTGGGTGGCTCGCTACCACGCACCACAGGCAAACACTTTGACTCAAGTTTATTCTTTAGACACCTGCATGAAAACACAGTCAGTGACTGAGAACACGGAGATGGTTTTGATTTTCTTAATAGCAACACAGTCAACAGGAAACCATAAAAACATACAAAACAATGCCACAGTTTTGGATCCATTTTAATTAGTTAAACTGAAATCAAGTCTGATCTGAGACCTGTCTTTCAGCCTCCTGCTGGGCCAATTGGTCACAGACAAGAGGGGGTTTTTACTTCACCTCCTCTTTTCCAGAAAGAAGCTTTCAATTTTCTTTGAAGTATTTCCTCCAATGGACTGCAGGCAAAAAATATATCAACGTGTCTCACTTTTAGGTCCATAATTCACAGCAGTGGATCCTGCTACACTCGTGCTGCTATTTTCACTTACCACTTAAACATGAACAGCGGTGATATTATGAATAAGACATTAAAATTTGCACCTACAGCGTGGTAAAGAACATCCAAATACACTCATTTTCAAGTGTAACACGTTTAATATGTAACAGCAAACAACGCAAGTAGAGAGTATAACTGACACATACCTATCTTCTCCATGGAGGCCGCTGTGGACAAGAAGCCCTGCTGCAGCAGCTGCTGCCGGGTCTCCTCATCCTCCACCTGAATCTCAGACACCATGTTACATGGCACGTAACCCAGACGACCACCCGACTCCCCCTGGTAGAACCCGTCTGCGTCTTTATCTCCGTAAACCTGAGGAGAGGAGAGTAACACATTGCTGGCTCTGTGGAACTACTGAATGAAAGCCTCGCAGGCTTCAAACATTGGTAAAAGGTAGAGAAAAGCTCCACAGTGACCATTACGTTCATTTAATGTCTCTCTGCAGGACGCATATTTAACCTTTGGCAGGCCGTGGTCTTTCTGTTAATGTGAGCTTATCAAGGTTGCTGTGAATGGAAAACCTGCATGCCTGTCAGTGTGTCTGAGCAGTGAAGGACATACTTTGATGATCTGTCCTTCAGTGAAGGGCAGCTCCTCCTCAGCAGCGTCAGGATTGGGAGACATGGTGATGGGATCATAAGGGAAGAGGGCCACAAAGATGCGTATGTCACTGTCTCCTTTCATCTTTGGTGAATCAACACCACCTGCGCGCACGCACACGCACACGCACACACACACACACACACACACACACACAGACACACAGATAATTAAAAGATGCCTACAGCGTTCAGCTGAGTGTTCACACACGTCTTTCTTTTGATGAGTGAAGTGTTATGTTGAGAACACTTGACCTCAACACTCAACCACTTCTTAAAAGTTGAACTTGATTCTTTAGAGAAATACTGAATTAATCTGATTTAATTAATTAATCAGCAGAAAATAAATCAGCAACTATTTTGATAAACAATCATTTTAGTCAATTTCTTTAAGAAAAGTTGTAGTTTCTCAGATGTGATGATTTGACGCATGTCGTTGTTGTACAATAGTAAACTTTCATTTTGATATTGTATTGATATCTATGTATATTAATATAATTTATATTGATATCATATTGCATTTTGAACAAAACACAACTCTCTCGACATTTTATGGATCAAGAACATAATCTGCAGTTGGTAATGAAAATAACTGGTTGTTGCAGCTGATTCATTCATTATTCTACATAATCCTTTGTTGTCATGTAATTTATTTCCTGTACTTCTTGTGCTTTTATATGGTGTGCTTTGTAAACTTTATTTTTTATATGGTTTCAACGCAGTTCAGTATTACTTTCAATGTAACAGATCTTTGCAAAGAAGCTGTGCATGCAATTAGTTCTGCAAAAAGTGAACCCGCTTGCCCCTCCCCCCACCACCCACCAACTGTAGCGCTGCTACGAACAGTATTTGCCCGGCACAGGCATGTCCTTAAAAGAGGTAATCAAGCTAAACCACTGATCCTAAGCTGTGTGAGCCGTTCGACAAACGTGCACTCGTTCATGATCTGCAGCAACCGAGCAACATGGGAAACAGAGTGACCCACTCTCTAATCTAACATAAAAAAGAATACTAATATGATCAGAGGTGATTTTGAGACAGTCCGTGTCACAGATAAGGCAAAGCAACCTTCACATTTGGCTCGCAGCAGGAGAGCATACACGAGGCATGACACCAGTGTGATTAAAGACATTACAACTGTAGCCTGTTTGACAGCGAGACAAATTTATAGAGCTGTAGTGAGACTTTAAGCTGCGCTGAAGAGACGCGTTCTCTATCTCATTATGGAGAATCAGCCCATCTGTGGCAAGAGTCACGGGCAGGCAACTTGCACACTTTCACATCCTCAATGATTCTCTAGTAGATATGATAGCACTTCTCCCTGCTCTCTTCCTCTATCTGTGCGCACGTGTACACTTATGCATTTGTGTGTGTAGTCAACTGTACATGCCAGAAAGGTTCATTAAGTGAGTGTGTAGTCAAGACATGAGCAGAGAAGAGGTGAGAGAGGGGGAGATGTGGAGGGAGGAAGACAAAAAGAGAGGGGCTTGTGCGTCTCTTTCTTTGCTTGCTAATCGAGGTTACTATTTTAATGTCTGTCACTTCCTCCTGTCATGACAAGCCACTTTGGGTTAAGCCGGTTCTCAGCTTAGCAGGCTCTCTCCCACTTCTCCACTGCAGCTACAGAGCCTCCTCCTCTCTGACCCCCCCCCCTCCCTCTCCCTACACAAGGTGCTAATCTGACTGCCATCATGTGAGAGAGGGGGAGGCTTGCCAACAGAAAGCACAGGTGTGTCAGCATCGCCTCTTACATTTCCACTGTATAATTGACTTAAGAGAGGGAAACAAACATGAGACGGAGGAAACAGGAAGACAAAAGAGGAAAAAGTCTCTGACCTTTGAGTTGCCTGGCCTGCAAGCACACTGGTTTAGAAGAGAGCTCAGCCTGGCCTCCCCACGATGGACCTGCCTCAGCAGGAGGGATTTGGCCGGGCTCCTGCTCAACGGACAGAAAAACAAACAGGACAATAAGAAAAATGTCGAACAAAGAAATTCAATTACTGCTGGGGAGGAGAGGACACCTCAGGGATTCAGAAAAAATGAACAGCAGCTGTAGCTGTTCATTTTTACATACTACACACAATACTTCACAATCTACGCTGCGTGTATTGATAATCCACTAAGTGCTTACTTATTGCAATAGAGACTGAAACCTCATCAAATACAAAAACCCAGGGTTTCACACATTCTGCCGTTTCAACATAAGCATGTTCCTTCTTTGCACTGTGGTAGTCTTAGCAGACACACGTCAAAGCACATACACTGTCAGCTAATGCATAGATATATAAGAGCTGAGTGGTTTCTGAGGTGCAGGAGGACGTGACAGAGACGGGATTTAGTGCAGTCAGACAGAGGGAGAACAAATTCAGTTATATGTTTCAGCTGTAGCTGAATTGTAAAGATTAGAAGTCTGAAGCCAGATAGTGAAAGAGGACCTGGTTTAAATGTTTGGCAGCCACATGCCAATACTCGATATAAACTGTCGGTTGTTTGCTCCCTCTGTCCGCTGCAGGGATGATGATGGAGAAGTAAGTTGCTGTCTACTGAGCGGTGGAGTGAGGTGACCTCCGCTAAAGGTTAGATCCACACTGCTACAGGGGAGAGGAGCGGGCTGGGACAACACACCCATTGCGGCTGGCCTGCAGCGACGTTTACCAGCGGATCGGCCTTCAGGCCTCGGCGGTGAGGAGGCCTGCAGTGCTCCGTCTGAGCCCCCTCCACCCACCACTCAGAGCTCATCTGCTCCACCACCACCTCCCCAGGACTGTACTCCGCAGGTTCCTCGTTATCATCTGTGCCGTACTCCACGTCGATCTCCACCCCACGACCAACAGGTGCCCTCAGAGTCCGTACTGTTTTGCTGACCGGGTAGGGTCTTGGCGGGGTAGGGCCATGGCTGAGGCTGGCTGCCGCGGCGACAGCCATCTGACTCCTCAGCATGGCCTCCCTCCTAAGGCGGTCCCCTAGCCCTCTGAGCAGTACTCTGTCTCCTCTGTTGGGGGTCGGCTGGGGAGGACAGCGGGCTGAGACCCGCCTGCTGCTGGGACCCTCATATAAACTCATGTCTTCTTCAGGATAACTCATAGTGTCCACTGTGTCTGCGTAGTGCACCCTGTGCTGCGTCTTAGGCTTGACCTGCAAGGGTCCGTGTCTGGGTAAAGGCTCTTTGGTTAGGGATCTGGGATCCCTGTTGAAGTGGTGATGGTGCTGGGGGACGTGTGGGTGTGGGTTGGGGTTGGAGTGATGTTGGTGATGCTGGGGGACATGATGGAGGCGCTCTGAGTCTCTGGGGTGAAGGTGGCTATGCCTGGGCCTGCGGTGGCTTAAAGGCTCTTCTTGACTGCTGTCTTCCTCCTCCGTCACCTCGGGGATGCTGAACAGCTGCTTGCTGTGGTAGACCTGAGGGGGCAACTTAAGGATCCTCTCAAGAACCTCCTCATCACTGTCTGGAGGCTCCATCTTGCATGACTACAAGGGCCACAGGTCAAAGCAAGCAAGAGTGGGTTGGTGAGGGTGGGATGGAAAATCACATTGTTCAGTAAAAATAAGGGAAGCGCAGACAAAAGTGACGAGAACCCGGCCAGGCAAAGGAAAGAGAAAAAAGGAAGAAAAAGAAAAAACGAAAACAATCAAACACCCTCAGGAAAATTTAAAAGGCCACAAAGTGGGAACTGAAGTATGCAACTGAAAGAAGCACATTATAGGCACAACATAAAGAGCAACTCCTTCCTTTACCCTGTTAGCTCCAACTCTGTAGCCCCTGGCCTGGACTTCTCCGAGGTGGTCGGAGTAGAGGTCCTCCTCCTCCTCCTCCAGGATGTCAGACAGGTCTGATCGGCTGTTGTCTGCATGGTAGTCACTGGGAGGCTCCACAAGCCCTCTGCCATAACTCTGTGAAAACGTCAGCAAACACCGTGAATCAAACCGTCCAGTGTGAATTTATCTTTTTTAAATTCTTACTTATTATTGCCATTGTCTGACTAAAACAATAAATCTGTAGGTTCGATAGTGACATGATGTAGATTCAAATGTACACCTGAAAATAAAAAATACAAATACAGAAATGATTAGAGATACGTGATTTAGCTTTTGAGAAACAGCTCCTTTGACAGAAATATGAATCAAACGTATTATATGAGCAGAATATCAAGCTGCACATGCTAAAAACTTCCAAAGCATCTCTATTCATTTATTAGAAAAAATGTGACAGGCTGCTTTACAAGCAAAAATACTTACCAACTAAAAAAGTATAACTTAAAGGGGAGCTCCATGGATTTGAGTTGCTGTAGTAAGTTGTATGAGGCCTTTTGAGGATGTTCAAAATCTGATAACTTGCTAAATCAGTGGAGCAGTGCTTTAATGCTCTCTGCCTTTATATCTGACAGCTGATGGACATTATGACATTCAGGTCAATAGCTGCTCAAATAGCTCAACATAACCGAGACTATTCAAGGCTCCAGAGGACGTCAGCGACTTTATATGTGGACTACATCTATTTGTTATATAATACGAAGCTTAACCACCCCCCCCACCCCACCCCTGTCAGACCAGCTCTCAGTCGTGATCAGACTCAGCTATAGCTACAGAACATACTCCGTTTATTTTTGTGGTGAAGAGTCGACTGTTTCAAAGAGCAGGTGAGCGTCAGGCTGACCTGCTGCCTCCCGCAGTACGCCGGCTCCTGGTCCTGTCTCAAGAACTCTTCGATGGACACCAGGCGGGTATTCTCTCGCTCCTCCTCTACCTCTGACTCCAGCGGGGAGGTGCTGGGGGGTCGATGGAGGTTAGTTTCCTGAGGGTTAAGGAGGTCTGTGATCGGGGCTTTGGGCGGGGTAGGGATGCGCTCAGGGGTCCCGAGCTTGGCACTGGGGTCCTCGATGAAGTCTGTGATGGATGGGAAAGGACGTATCGTTCCAGGGCTGTCGGTGTCTCTGTGCTGCTCCGACACTGCTGCTGCTGCTGCCGGTGCCGGTGCAGGTGCTGCTACTGGAGATGGTTGGGGTGCTGAAGTGGTGGGGGAGGTCACATTAACCTGAGGATGACAGAGAGTCAGTGCAGTGCTGTTTAATTACGTTTGTCACTCCAGAGAAATAAAAACGTTGCGTCTCATATATAGGAGGATGATTACCATTGGAGTGATGGTGGGGGCACCTGGTAATGTGGCCTCACACACAGCCAAGGCAGCAGCAGATGAGGGGTTGGCCCAGGCCTTCACATATGAGGCAGATGAGAGAAGACCTTCTGAGTGGAGAGCATGAGGAGGGTTGGCAGCAGCCTCCACTGTGAGGCCAGTGTTGTGTGTGTCTGGTGGCAAAGTGCTGGGCAGCATGGAGACTTTGGCAGCAGAGTTTATGTAGGACGGCGGTGAGGGCATGTTACTGGGACCTATTGGGCTGCAGGGTAGGGGGGGTGGCACAACTGGGGCAGTGATAGCTGGGCCTGCCATGATGGCAGCCAGCTTGGAGGGCACATTGACTGGCAAAGAGTCACAGGACTCCCCATGGGCGGACATGGTGCGGACAGTGAGCTCCTGAGCTGCCTGCAGGGACTGGATCTGAGAGGGGCCCAGCAGAGCACTGCCGGCTGTTGGGGAAGACACCTCCAGCACCTTGGACAGGAGAGCGACAGGTACATGTCACGGTGACGTTATAAAACGGAGCACCAGCTTAAAAAAAGTCACAGATACGTCCTGAATAAGTGAAGTGATTTTAAACAAAAGACTTTGGAAGTTCTTACCTTTTTCTTATCAGCGTATATCGTGTATCCAGTGACACGCACTCCATTGGAGGTCCCGGCTGCATCTATAGTGACCGGCAGCCAGCTGATGAGGGCGATCCCCGGAGAGGGGCCGTGCTCCAGCTGCACATCCAGAGGAGCATCAGGGGGACCTGCAGGGAGGAGAAGCATCACACCACAGCCAGTGGCAAGCAGAAGATGGAGAAACATGATTATAGATATTTACACGATCAAATGAAATGCTCATATTGAAAATACATTGCTTGGGATAAGAAATAATGATCACAAAGGGAACATGGTTTACCAAGAAAGTTGCCGTCTAACACTCTACAGGGACAGTAAGAAACTTAGAGACCATATACCTGGGTTCCCAGAGTGTGGGCATGAAACTTAAGCAAATTTGAATGATCATTTAGAGAAATACAACTTACATCTAATATGACACTGATCAGAAATATACATCTTACAGGCTTAAAGTTGGTTCATGAAAAATAAAAATACTGTTGAGTGGGAGGAACAGAAGATGGTACCACAAACTGACGTCAAGTGATGATCAGGGTTAAAAACTAAAAACAAAACATCAGTGACACAGTTTTCATCAAAATACCAAAACCTCACATTCAAACTTCCTTGTTTACATGAAATTCAGATTCTATATAAAGATGCAGTGTTCTGTGGGCAGGGCAGAAAAATAATTCTACTTCTGTTTAATTCATGTCATCAGTACTTCATCAGTCGGTGTAGCAGAGGAAAAGTCGCCTGTTTTCTTTCCCTTTTACAAGCAATGCATTCTGGGCCAATGTGCTCTGGTTATTTAATGAAGGAAATGTGATTCAGAGCAGCTCACAGTGGCAGCTCTCATGAATAAACTGATGACCTTGTGTAGGAGGAAGAGAATCATCACTACTGAATATAAGACATGTACATTTGCAGTGTGAGATACAATACGCGGGGCTGACACGTAGAGCTGGTAACCGTGCTACGGGAGGGGCTATGGGAGGGGTCGCCTACCAGACAAGTCCCTGATATTAACTGCCTCAACAAACCCCCCCTCTGTGTGTCACAACCGGCTGGACTGTTTTCGAAATGTCACTCACTAACAGCCACATCTGCGTATGGTTACAATTGAAAATGTCACACACAGACACACACACACACACACACACACACACTGAAAAGCAGCTAATGCACGTTTTCCAGACAAAAGATTGATTTTTGCAAAACGGAACACAAACACATGTATCTAATGTATACAGTTATTTTAGGTGCAGACATCTTGTTTGAATCTCAAATTCTATACCAGTAATGTGCCGTCAGACTGCGGCTCTGTGGGTAAAATAGTGTGTAGTGTAAAAAAGTGTATCTGAATTAACTAATGGCATCAGCCATTTTCACAGAGCTACAGTATCAAACTTATTATTTCCAAAAGAAAATCCTTGATCTGGATCAAACATTTGAGCCAAACATGTTCTTACTTTTATCGAGATTAAACTCTTGATTTGATTTTGAATAGGTAAAATAGTCTGATCGATTGATGATCCGTAGACTATGTGTACAGTTAGAATGACACCTTTACAGGATCTGACAGCAGAGAAAAATACTGAATCCTGACCTGCCATCAGCGTGGTGAAGGTGATTGTAGTGCTTCTGTGTTCACGTCGCTCCACAGGTAACTCCCATGGTGTGCGGTGCGGCCGTGCCTCCACTTTGACTGTGTACTGCAGGCTGGGCAAGAGGTTATTGAGGCACAGCGAGTAGCAGCCAGCCTTCACCAGCTCACACTCCTCCTCATTCAAGGACACAATGTGCACATAGTTACTATTGCTGGGCAGCCAGGTCAGGTTGGCAGAGGTGGCGGTGATCCTCTCCACGCGCAGCTGCGTGGGCGCCACACAAACGTCCCGACCGACCAGCATGCTGCAGCGCAGCTGGTCCGAGAGGCCCTTCTCTGTCAGGCTCTGCACTGACACGCGGTAGGCCTTGAGGTTTATGTCCAGCCGCTCCAGCACTGCTTTGGTTTGGGCACCGAAGGGCACATTGAACCGCAGCTCCTGGTCCACGTACACATTATAGCTCCACACATTGCCCCACCCAGCCGGCACCAGCGGAGGGTCCCAGCCAATGATGATGCTCTTGGCAAGCTGCTTGATGAGGGTGAGCTTACGTGGGTAAGGCACAATGTCCACTCCCACCTCCTCCAAATCCAAGTCCAGGCCGTTGGTGAGGGGGGCTGGGACAGCCAAGGCCGATGCTGAATCCGAGGGGGCTGAGGCAGGGCCAGAGGCAGCGGAGGCCTCTGTCACTTCTGAGGCGCTGGCGCCTACGTGGAGGTGATGCTGGTGGCTGGCACTGTGCAGGCTGCTGTCTAGCAGGGAGTTATGGGACATGTCCCCTGTCTCTGGATGGTGAGTGCTCATGACGTCATCGTCCGATACACGTTCTACAAAGTTAGAGGGGACCAGCCCTCTCCGTCCGTCCATCAGCTCACCTGAAAGGAACCACGGTGACATACTGAATACCACGTACAGACAGGAACGGGAACATGTAGATACAATAAATCATCCTCCTGACTCACCTTCATAGAAGCCATCATCATCCATGTCTCCATACACATAGATGTATTCTCCAGCAGTAAGTGGCAGCTCCACCTCAGGGTTGTCGTTGGGACCATCATAAGGATTGTAACTGTTCAAAGTAAATTTACCAGGAAGTTATTTTCATCACATATTAGCAAACCTGAGGTAGTGAGCTGACTCTGCCTTCGTATAATACTTACCTATATCTTGCAATGAAAACCTGAAGCTTCGCGGCTCCTCTGCTCGCCGTGTAAGGTGCCGGGGCCACGTCAATGTCGAGCTCCTCTACTTCACTGGCAGTGTCCACCTGAGAACACCAGTAACAGATGGTGAATCACTGGGACCTGCAGGCCGTTCTAAAACTGCCTTCATTAATGTCAGAAAAAACACATTCAAAAGGGAATAGAAGGGGGAAAATAGTTGTATTCTTCTGGTGGGACATGTTGATGTACCTGGAATCTTATTTTGATGAAAAGCAGAAGCAAAGGAGTTGTTTGTGTGTAATGGCTTGAATAAACAAGCATCATTCTATTAATAACTAAGAACCAGTTGCCAGTTCATTAGCCACACCTAGCTGAAACTAATGCTAACAGCTCTACAATAACTCCTCACTTCCTGAAAGTTATGATGTTCACTGTTTCTCTAACTGTTTTAAGGAGGTGACGATTCAACTTTATGATAATTTTTTATATAATATTTTTTTTAAATATTTGTCTACCCCACTTACACTAGAGGGCATTTTCTTAAGGGCAATGTCCAATACCATATTTCTCAGCACTGAAACCCACCTCTAGCAGAGAATACTAGTACTATTAAAACTGGAATTAGATGAGTGTACACTCTGTTTTAAACATATGAAAACTGTTATCTTGAAAGGCCATGTCTGTTTGGAAATGACAGTAAAGGAAATCATGGTGTCTGACTGTAAGATTATATTTGAGCACATGTGGGAGGAAATATCTGACTGTGCAGACAGAAATACAGAAAGGTATTACTGTAAATACACAGCTAGTTATTAGCCGGCATAAATGATTATTCACATGAAAATACAATATTCTTATTATACGGTGATTAATATTCATGAGTCACTGTTGCTGCTGGAGTCACTTTGATACCTGATGTGGAGTTTGATTTCCATTCGTACCAACTACTCACAACACAATAGGAGAGAATGTATTTATAGCTCCCTGGGAAAACCTAGTTTCAGGATAATCACTTACAACTACTACTGTATAACCTTCATAATCCACAGTGGCCAGTGGATTATTTCACTAAATATAAGCTTTATTGAACTATGGGCAGACGAGTGACATGATGGAAAGACCACCGACCTGTCTGCCACGCTAGACCACACACTGACTTTTTGGAGACGTTACACCGCAAAAATACTAAATCAAAGCATCAGATATCAATAATGTCTCTTGCGTATGAGCAGAGGGAGCTGTAGTGTATTTAGCTATAGTCTGTACTCGCGTGAGATGACAGAGAGGTTAAGGGGGCTTTTTAATCCATTAAACCCACACAATCAATGTGCTCGTGCATAGCCGTCTTGGTAATCTTGATGAGCGATCTGCTTGTCTATGTAGAGACAAAGAAAGCAGAAATATTGCAAGGAGGGGTCGTGCACAGTGACATAACCTGGATGAACATCAAGAGGCTAAAGAAGCGTTTTCATAAGCCTACAACCAGCGCTTTAACACTAACCAACCCATTCTAACCTGGGTCTGACAGATATTACGAGGATCTCAGACAGCTCTCAAATGTAGCAGCAATATTAGTTTTAGGTTTAGAGTTTAAAAAAGGTCATTTCAAGCCATGGTTACAAACTGGTATGTTTCTATTAATGTGCAACATCAGCTGCTCAGGGTCTGCAGCTGAAAGCTTCTCAGCCTCATCCAAATGTTAATTATTGTGTGAAAACAACAGATGAACAATACATTGTTGGGGTTGTACCTCATGTGTTGGGCTTGATTTGTGCGGACTGAGGTGGGTGTCAGACTTGGGGGTGAGGTGTGTGGTCTCTGACTTGCTGGAGGAAGAGCCTGACTTGCTGACGCTGATGGTGGGCAGCTCTCGGTGCTTGGTGACGGGCGAGCGCTCCACCCTGGACAGCCCAGCGGCGTGGGGGGTGGCCCCCATCCGCAGAGCAGCGGCCACATCTAGCAGGAGGGAGGGAGAGGAAGAGGATAATACATAATCCATGACTTTAACAGACACTTCCAGTCCTCTCACTGGTTAACGTGGTTGAATCCTTCAGCATTCAGGTGGGTGAGGTCACTGGTCGACATGCAGGAGGCTCAAGGTTGAACCTGGCTGATTAAACAGTGGAGGAAAAAATCCCGTCTCCATCTGTCTGAGGTCAGAGGTCACACTACCTTGAGGCAACGTGTGTCACACCAGCGCTGTTAAGGGGCTTAACTGGTTCCACGGTCCACAGACATTTCTCTGACCCTCATGAAATGGTGATAATTACAGACAAACTCTGTTACAGTGTTGGACTGTGACGGTGGGTGAGATGACAGAACATGCCGTGCTTTTGTGACGGTGCCCAACACATATTATGGGTAACAGAGACGGAGAGCGTACCGAGCGGATCATTACCCTCGGGGCATGACAGAGTGTCACCTCCCTCGAGACTCCAGAAGGCTATTTCACCCAGAGACACCATATCCCATGAGCCACCAGTGCAGTCTAAAACACATGAACAGTGTAGGAGAAAGAGGTTGGATACACACAGAAGGAAAGGTTTGGACTAGATTTGCACTGTTAGTTTTATGGCAGCTGTGGATGGGGCTGCGTTAAAGTGGATACTCTGACATCATTTAAAATGCCTGTGCATTAACTTCACAGCCTTAGAAGAAGAAGCTGAGATGTGACACACACACCTACTACTATGCTCATTCTGTTTTACTGATACAAAAAATCCCTTTGAAAAACAGAGAAATACTAAAACCTGAAAAGACGCATCCGTGATGGGACAGTTAATACAGGATTTGGATGCTTTTGAAGATCCACGAGTGGACTGATGCTGTTGTTTGAAGATTTCTTTTGGAACAGAAAGGATCAAAGAACTCTAACATACAGTATATATATACTATGGAAGCTGAATCATGGTTAGATAACGATTTAACTAGAAGTTTATCTTGGAAAAAGATGGAGGAAGGCAGATAGTTTGACTCAAAGTGACACTTTGACTTTATTGTTTAGTTCTGAGTCATCAGTGAATGATGTTACTTCAAAGATCTGTGGTTGTTGACAACATTGTGTATTTGCCAATTTAACAAACTCATTCGATTACCCAGGTTAACATTCTGCTGATATCATAAATGAACCAAAGCAATCTATTCCTTTCACCTGGTTGTTAAATATCTTTTCTATCACAAGAGACTGATCAGAGCTGCATCTAATTTCAGTTAGGAGTCTCTCGTGACCTAAAGCGCTCATCACCTGCTTCTCTCTCAGCTGTGCGAGTTGTGTTTTTGTGTGTGAATACATGTCCATGCCGGTGTGTCTCACCTCGCTCTGTAGTCAGGCCCACCCCATTGGTCAGAACAGAGAGGCTTGGATTGTTGAGGATGCTAGAGCCGGCCAGGTCCACCTTTGAGGCCTGCAGACGAAACTTCTCCAACTCTTGGGACAGCAAGCCGAACTGTTCGCTCTGGCTGCGACATTTCTCCTCCAGCTCTCGCACCTTTGACTACACATGAGGAGAACACATATACAGTAAAACACACAGTTTTTAACCATCAGAGTGATACGACTATAAGAGGGAAATTCCACCTTTCCACACTATACATTTCAGTGGTAACTGTGTGATGAATTGCTATAATTTAAATTTTTCTTCTTCTGTGTTTTAAGGTGAATTTCTCCTTTAATAGAATCACAAAGGGAGGGATATAACCCGGTAAGAAGAAGAAAAAGTAACGTCCTTTATAAATTGTCAGTGTCATGCAGAAACCTCTTATCCCTATACAGACATTTTCTTGGTAACTATGGAAACCTTTTTTTATCATGAATGAACACACACGTCTGTCACATTAAATTTTACATCTGATTTTACATTCACGATTAATTTGGTGGCCGGACACAAACATACAGTCAACACATTTCCGCCCTTTCCATGCCTTTACATAAGGCATAAAGAATGTATTATAAAACAAAGTATTCCAATGTGAGGTTGGGTTTCTGCAAGACAGACAATATAAACTGTCAATGAAACACATGTTAAGGCTGCAAACACAAGTTACAAGCGATTATGGGCTCAGAGGGAAGAAAATGAGAGGGAAATAAAGGCGGGTAGTTTTCTGGTGAGATGGGAAACAGTAGCACAAACCAGAGCTGGAAGGTAAGGTAGGTTGTGAGAAGCTACACTGTGTTGTCTTTTACACTGCAATCACTTTAAACAAAGTCACTAGACAACAGCGTTATTTGCCATAACACTACCGAGGTTGGCCTCAGCCCTGCTGAGTTTCTATATGTGGCTGATTTCACTTCCGGTTGCGGTGGGAGTTTCCTGGCAGCCTGATCTGACAAAAGCCTGTGCACGAAACTGTCTGAACAACATTTCCTGTTAGCTCTCACCTACGCAAACCCCCGAGTGTGCACTCAACTGTTATCTGGCTACACTGAGCTGAAGTGGTAGTGAGTACTAAAACACTGAGAGAAATCACACTTCAACCTCAAATAAATACTCTGTGACAAAGTGACTCAGTCATGTGTTGGCTTAATGAAAAGAGAAATTATACTTCAGTGTTTAAGACCCAATAACATGCCAGCAAGACAAGCTGATAACTGTGCAACAGATACAGTGTTATCTGACCCAGTGTGAATGACCTGATTTATACACACTTTGGTAACCTAAAAAACTGTATCTACATCACATTGGCCTCTATAGCCACGTGAAGCATTTATTTACTGCAGTCCAATTTGAGTATCTAAAAACATAAATGGTGCACAGACCTGATTATGTTCTGTCAATTTAGAGGATTTAAATAAAAGGAACTGGGGTTTGGTGGTTCTATCTACAGGAGACAGGGAAGGTTTTCTGGAGGAGAGATACAGAGTTTGGCCCAGGAGGTAAAGCAGGCTAAAGGTTAACAGTACCTGCATGCAGTCCAGTGTACTCTGGTTAGCAAAAAGATAACACAAAGGACAAAAATGTACATAAAAGTAAACACATGCTAGAGAAAAAATGAATCTGGGAAAGACAAAATAGATTAATAAAGTAGAAACACAGCAGTCTGAGTCCAGGTCGACGAGAGAATCCCTGTCAGGAGCCAGTATCAGCAGAATGTCTCTTGGCCTTCAGCAGCCAACACCTGCCCTCTGTAGGGACACACATATTCCTTATCATCTTTCAAAAAAATGTTTTTAACAGATTGAGGAAGGCTGTGTGTTGACTTGGCAACAAAGTTCAGGCTCTTGGGAGGGAAAGAGACTTTCTCCTGTGATGCATTGGGTTTAAATAGAGAGACAGAAAGTGAGCGAAACAAAGCAGGAGGAAGGAAACGAGCAGTTTTTAAAGCAGGAGCAGCTATACTCTACCAGCTCCCTCCGCAACACAAGCTGAGTCAAATCCTAAAATAAAATACACACTTCTTTTAGGAACAAACACAAAATGCACAGTGTCAAATAAGGAGCAGACATAAAGAGTCAACAAAACAGTCATCGAGTGTGGATGATGACATTTTTGAGTTTTCGCTGTGGGCTCTTCTCTCTCTTCTATCTTTTTTTTGATCTCTATCCTTTTTTTTTTCACCACTCAAAAACAGAAGCCAGTGAGACAGACCGGGACTTCAACTGTCATCGACTGTCTGGACTCATTTTAAATTCAAAGTGTGTTACACTCACACTGAGAGCATACATGAACGTCACACAACAGCAGAGAAGCCATCTGTTCAAACGGTTTTCCAGGCCCGTGAGTGCGACAAAAAATACAAGTATTTTCTGCAACTGCTTCTCTGCCAGGTGTTTCGATAAGAATAAAGAGCCCACTGTTCTGTACGTCCATGCTGCTTCAGTGGAAATGAGATGTCTTCTGTCTACTCAGAAAGGGAGAGAATTAAATCATTATCCTATTTTTTGTTGTTGTAAAGGACATGAGAAACACCTTGAACAATAAATAAGATTTGATGGCGTCAGACAGGAATCGGGTAGTGCTGAAAAACACTCCTCCTCTCTAATGTTGGGAGTAAGTTCCACTCTTTTGTGTGACTTTATAAACACTGGAAGCTTTGAGTTTTATTTTGGTAACTCTTTACTGTGAGGTAATAAAAGCACTGGACGGTATGAACATCATTTATCATTTATTTGTCTTTTTTGATGAGTAGTCACAGTGGTGTAACACAAACTCACCTCCAGCATCTGAACCACTCCTTCATGCTCCCTCTTGGCGAATAACTGAGCCTGATGAATAAAAAAAGACATTAAAGTCAGTGCAATGTTGGTTGTTTGCTCATAAAAGTCTAATTCAGAGCACAGCGAGCTCAGTGCTTTATAGGTGCCCAAAGGTTGCCTCCTGCTGGACAAGAAGCCCCATTTCCCACAGTTTAGGCTCAAAGCAACCAAGGGGTCATAAAGGTTTGATATAAGCAAGAAAAGTATCTACGTTAAACATGGAGAGTGTGTGAGAGGCGGCGGTTCTTACCCGCTGTAACCGTTTGATTTCATCCTGTTTGAACTTAAGGATAGCCAGTGCCTGCTCATGTTCCAATTCCAGCTGCTGCCTTCGCTCGGCGACCTCTCGCATATGCTGTTCGAAAGAAAAACGATCAGAAGACAATGGTAAGGAGTGAAACTGAATATCATACACAGAGTATCTGACCCTGACTGTACCTTTAGGACCTGCTCTAGGTTCTCCAGTTTGGCACGGAGTCTCTGGTTCTCCTCGAGAACTGAATTGTGTTGAGCGGTCACTTCAGAGAGATCTTCCCTCAGCTCCTCATTCTCAGCCCGAGTCTTGAGAAACAACAGCAGGTTACTTGACTGGACGTTTTTCTCTCTATAACATCATTAGCATCAGTCACATTACACCTGAACTAAATTAAACTGAGAAGTTGTTTATACTCTCTTATAGGAAGGTTTGTAGTGCTCTGTTTTAACATCACTGTATGTTGGAGGGTAAAATAAATATTATTCTAACAGCTATGACAGACGCCATCCAGCTTATAAAAAAAAACCAAACAAAAAAACCTTGACAGCGCAGGGAGACACTGACCTGGTCGAGCAGCTGTGCCTTCCTCCTGAGGAGATCTGCCTCCTCCTTTAGTTGCTCATTTTTGCCTCGCTCATCCTCAAGCTGGCTCTCCTGTTACAGAACCACAAATAAAACTGAGGAAATCCATGTCTCCCAAGTCGTCACTACGTCCACTACGGTAGTGTTTATACTAGACTAGACTGGAGGGCGGCCAGACGGCACATGAGACAGAAACACTGGAGCAAGAAGATCTCTTACCAAATCCAGACATCTCTTCTGTCGCTTCTTTACTTCATGCTCAAGGTTTTCACATTCTTTTCTCTTCTTGCTCAGCTCACTTTCCTGAACCGACAACGATAACAAAGCATTAACAGTTACACTAAATCCTCGTTCTGAAATCTAGAGCGGCTCTGAAACTAGATCTAGTTATTCACAGGGTTTACAACAGAACAAACTCTCAGGACAAAGAGCAGGATTCACTGTACAAGAGCAAAACCATGAAAAACAATATGTAATATCATGACACATTATTTGTATTTACATTCTGCAATGCAGAAAACATTGGCTTTAGTTTCCATATTGACCTCTGACATGACAGCAATGAGGTATTAAAAAGCTTAGCATCCTTTAATTATTCTAAATGCAGCTTACATGCAGGACCAGCATAGGAGAAATCAGCTTATTTCAGCGTGGCCACAGGACCTCAATCAAGTATTACCACTGAGACTGACTGTGTGGGGGGAAGCTACAGAACACACAGGCTAATTGCAGACCACCAGCAGCTGACTGGAAGAGATACTATACTCTCACCAGTCGTGACACAGCAAGACAATAATGATAATTAAACCGCAATCTGTGGTCTGATTTGCTTGATTGTGTCACAGCTTTAAGACCTGAATAAAGTCATTAGAATCAAGTAAAGCTGTTCAGTTGAAGCTGTGAAGCTAAACTACCATGTCTGGTTGTACTGGAATTTGATATTTAACACAGATGCTTTTTTTTTTAAATTGTTTGGATTGTCCCCATGAGCTAAATCCATCTGTTGTCCAGAAGATGGTGTAGACGACCATGTGTCTCCTTTGATGCACACGGAGCTGCCAATCACTTTGTTTCTTCTCTAACCCTGTTTTTTTATTTTTTTATTTTACCCTGAACAATGCACAGAAGCTAGTTTTTATGGGGTCATGTATAAATGGTTATAAATAGTGTTATGAGCATGCAGGTGATATTTTTTCAGTATCCCTGAATTCAGTGATATAAATTAGAGTAGGAGTGTAACGGACATGCTAGCAGGTCTTTGAGGCTGAATTTACAGTAGGAGCTGTGGCGCCTTGAGCTAAATGCTAACATCAGTGTGCTAACATGTTCACAATGACAATGCTAACACGCTGATGTTTAGCATGAATTATGGGTTTAGGTTTGAATCTTTGCCATATTGACATATCTTAGTTTAACGTGTTAGCATGCTAACATTTGTCAATTAAACACAAAGTCATTAGGTATAAACTAAAGCATTGGACGAAATACATTTTTGCTTGATGATGGTGAAGTTATTACAATTCATTCACTGGGCATCATGAATGTTTGTACAAAATTTCATGGAAATCCGTCTGATGGTTGTTGAGATGTTTCAGTCTGGACCAAAGTGGTGGACAAACCAACATCGCCAGCAGCTAAAACTACCAACCTGCCAGCTTTCTGAGCTAAATTAGTCTATGGAGGAGCTCAGTGTTTACTCAGCTGATGGACTTTGTCCTACATCTGCCACTCATTTAACTCATCTTAGAAATCACTCCGTCATGCAAGTTTAAGATCCTCTCAACAAACAAATCATCAGCTCATCCCCCTCATAGCTCTGCAGCTTTAATTAGGACAGAATATACACATTTCATCAAACTATGTTTGTGCATTTTGGAGAAGAGAATTTAAAAGTGACACATTACTTCTTAAAAAAATACTGTGGTTCATCAGCACAAAACTGCACCATCAGGTTTTCCAAATGTGACTGAGCAGTGAAGGTCATGCAGATTTGACCCTAATAGACATAAATAACATGATGCCCAGATGATGGTGAATTTAGCTTTCTGTGTTTTTGTGAATTAAATACACCCAATACTGACACTGCTGCTACTCTATAATCAAATCTTCCTGGATTGTAAATTAGGCTGATGTAATGTACAATGTCAATGCTCTCACGATAAACAAAAACAACATCAATTAATGTCTGAAATCTCCATTTTCCATCCTGACAAAGAAAGTGAATACAGAGCTGAGAGGGACTGTGGTCTATTTAGGCCATGAGACCAACTTGTAGAATCAGCAAGGCCAATGTGCTACTCTTCTGTTTCCAAGGGACAAGATCAAAATAATCCCAGCATTACATAACAAATCTGGCCCTAGTTTTTCCTTCAGTGACAGTCAGCTCAGTCACAGCACTGAAATTCAAGCTTCAGTTTCACATGAAAATGCACAGTGGATAACAAGGTGCTGCGCCTGCAATAAGACAGTATATGTAATTATTGCTGCTGAGAGATGTCTAGGACTCTCATGAAGGTCTGGACTGGAGTCATTTAGTAAACCTCCGCCTCTAATTTCAGCAATAACAAGCTTCAGCTCTAATTAGTACATTGTGTTTGATAATGTTAAAAAATATTAAGCAACAATCTGCACAGTATGGTTGTGCTCTGAACGTTCCCCTACATGTCAGGGCTATTTAGAAGAGTCAGCTAAGTATAATAGCGGATGCTCTCACCAGAAACTGTAGGTGCTGCTCCTCTGTGTGTTCCTCCTGATGGGAGGGGGTCGGGCTGAGGCCCGGTGAGGGCGTCACTCGCTGCCCCGACTCCTCCTCCTCTCCGGGAGTCCTCTCACACCTGGATGGAGCTTCATCTAATGCCACACACGGGGTCTCTCCTACAACCTGACAGGGACAGGACGAATCATCCAGTCACTCGCTTTACATGTACAGAGGTCATCTTGAAAAGCGAACATCCAAGCTCCTGCTCTGATCCTGAAAACATGACCAGCTAGTGAGAGAGGAGCAAACATGTGATTGTCATACTGTACAGCAACACTTAACGTTACACCCCCTGCTGTACGTGAGGGATTAGCAGCAAGCCTCCTTCCCAGTGGTCCAACTACAATCAATGAATAATCCAGGGGGAATCCCTCTATCCTGCAACATGACTGGAACTCATTAGCAGGAAGCCTGTCCTTTCTAATTAGGTTGCATGTAATGACTTGAATGTTTCACAGTAGGCTACTTTTTTTTTTTCAAACTAATTACAGCCACACGTTCATCTTTACAACTTGTATGATTTGTCTAACTGGGATCCAGGTGGGGGACAGGCTGACATTGGTTAGGGGTTAAGAGTCGGGAATCAGTATCTAATTTTAGAGCAAACCTACTTATGCTCAGAGTAGAACTGTGCTAGTGCAGCCAAGGCCATGACCCAATAACAGGATCAAAGGCACTCAGCCACGTGCTGCAAAGGGGATCTCTCCTTTACACTCTCCTTTCCTTTACATTGTTAGTCACTGAAAGACACATCACTCTAGACTTCAGGCACAGTTTCCACTGGGATCATCAGAGCAGGGCACGCAGAGATTCATAACCTGTCCTGACGATTTCTTGTAGGGGAACTATTAAACCAGTCAAACCCCCCGCCCCCACAAAAAACGTTTTTATACATGTTGTTTCAGATCAACATGTGTGGGACTGCAAAAAGTTTCCATTAGCTGGTAACGTCTATGGCTTTAAGATAAAAGATGCAACAGGAAAAGAAACAGTTTAACAAATCTGGCAAATTGATGATCTATGATCTGAGAGCAGTTGGCGTCAATTAGGTGAATTCTGTGGAAAATAGTTCATTTTAACTGATTGTATTTTTTCAGTCATGAAGAATAAATAAAATAAATAAACCTGGGATATTCTGTGACCACCGGTTTCTTTCTATTAAATATTTTTTTATTCTTTATTTTCTGTTTTACATTTCTCTAATCATATAACATGGATTTGGCTCGTACACCCATTCGATGCATACGATATCTGGTATTCATCCATGAAGTTAAAAGCTAAACTACCAAACAGTTCAACCTCTAAACACTGAATCATTCTGGAGTTGAGATATACTGAAGAGAATGAAGGTTCAGAGAGAGATGCAGTCCTACTGTAGTTCCAATGAATTATAAAAAGACTTCTGACATGATTGGAAAAGTTTTTTGGGCTGATGCGTGCAGTCATCTTTATTAAGATGTCACTTAAAGCAACCTGGCAATAACAAGACACAATGGCTTCTATAGAAGACAACCCCTCATTTCATAAAGCGGCTGATTATCATTGGTATTATTTAATACTATTCATACTAGTCATCCATTTCGCCAGTATACTGTAGTTTTATCCTCTGTGTTAGTTCCACAAGCAGCATATAAATCATGTGAAAGTTTTCCTCAGGCACCACACGGTTAAAAGTCTGTGGAATGCCTGTTTGTTAAATGTGCAGGTGTTTCATGTAGGTTTGTCTTCCTTTCACGTGTGTGGCAGTTTGCATCAGGGAGCGTGACGGTTTGGACACAGGAGACTTCAACATAGGGCCGATTACTCGTTGTGGCTGCTCAGCACCAATTCGGTGGCATGTCTGTGAAGTTAAGTGAGGCTATCCCTGGTTTAGCTTTTGGATAGGGGACCAGATGGTGTTAGTAGTGGTGACGAAGGGCCAGCAGGAGGCACTAATTCCATTGGCCCCTGTACAAAAACAGTGCACAGGAATGAAGGGCCGCAAACAAAGTGCTCTGCTGATTTTGGTGGCCATTAAAAGATCCCATCACATCCACCACAGATGCAGACGTGCCGGGTGGTGATCCTGGCAACGTTCCCGTCTTTGTACTTCTGCTTGTCGTGGTTAAACCAGTTGCTCTTCTTGTGATTCTTAATTAGCTTGTAGCTCCTCGTACCCATCCACTGGGCTGGCTTAAGTGTGTGGAGTTTGTTGCTACAGTCTGGCAGCCGTGCAGCAAAGTGGGAGTGACACATTAGTAAGATAAGATCCCTTTGCAAATCTGAACAAACCCCACCAAGCCCCCACCCTGTCCATGATTATCTCACTACTTTTGCAGGTCCTCTCATTTTCTTAACTCCTTCTTTGCACCTGAACTTTTTCATGCTATCACTGACATCTAATAATTATACATGAATACTTAGAATAAAAGTCATTGTGTTTACCTCTCTCTCTCAACAAGTTGAGATATTTTCATGTCACCAAACAACACAGTGATAAGACTCTATAATCGGTATGTCATACACTGCTATCAGTCTGCAGGTCAAATCCCCTAAAAGAGCAATCCTTTGTGTAAAGGGAATGTGAGAGCTCACAATGATGAGTTCATCGCAAATATAATCAGGGTTCAGGCGACGTGTGATATAATTTTGACATGGTTTTGCCGGATGGGCACAGAGGGGGAATATTACATAATGCCTCATTTATACAATGTTATGAGGAATAAAGGGACTGTCACGGAGAGCATTAGATCAAGGCTTAGGCTATTACGAATCATTTCAAAGGTTTATGTGCCAACACACTAACCTAACAAAACTTAGTGCGACCTAACAAGCTGCGCATGTTTTAGAGATTGCACTTGGTCATGGTGCAGTTGGTGTTTAAGTCTCTATTCTCATGTGGACAATTAAGAGAGAAGGTCAGCTGAGTTGAATGTTATTGCTCCAACAAATTTTTGTTTTGTCCATTTAGCATGCGCCATGTACAGTGGCAAAATGATTTTATATTTGGAAGCAAAATGAGAAAGCACTTTGCACATCGTGTTATTGACAACTAGGTTTGTTAGTGCAGGTTTGAGCAGCGATTCTTATTTATCAGAATTTATCATCCTTCAGATCATCACATGTACTTGAACCAGTGAAGGAAGGAATCACCAGTTTAAATCCTGCTACCAAACATCACTTAAACATCAGTTATCTTTAACGACTTCTATCAATTCAAGTATATGACGATATCTTAACGAGGGTGAAAGATATGAAAGGTATGACCACTCTGCCTCAGGAGTTAACAGTTTTGTTAATATAAAAAAAGGATTAAAATATTTTAATGAGACTATAAGATAAATAGATAAATCATGCAGCATACTGAGAATAATTTTGAGCTTGCATTGACTTAAACTGGTCACAGTCAATCAGTCAAGGTCAATCAATTAAAATAAATTACCATCTATAAGAAATTATAAGCAATAATTGCATTAAGCTAAAAACAGTCATTTTCACAACTAATCTGAACAACATCTGAACAATTCTAATAAATAAACACGCCCTCCTTTAAGGGAATGTTTCCCAGGGGTCACGGTTTTGTTTACATTTTCAGTGATTATTTTTTGAGGCGTGGTTCCTGACTTTGAGTAATGTCATGAAGCTGATGTCCTATGAACTGTTATAGTTAACTGCACAGTGACCTGCTGATGTACTGTGTCTGTGTTGGTCTTTCATTAAATATGAACCATTAACCAACCGGTCACTGTCCTGCGGAGGAATTTCTGGGCAAGTAAATACTAAAATCTAAGGATGCTACGGTTAGCATCCGCCTCTATACTAATATACTGACACCAGCTTTGAAAAGCTAAATATTAGACTGGGAAGAAGATTGTTTTTCTAAAATCTATTTTACCCACGAGTGTTATTGATGGCATTTCTGCTCAGTCAGCAGCTCAACACACTCAAACACACTTACACTGTAGACAAACACACTTTGGTCCTGAAGCCGCTGGAGTCAAATTAAATCAATGGGAATTTGCTGGTAGGACAGATCTGAGTTCAAATGTGCTGACTCCATAATTACTCAACACTGCAATTAATATAACATCAATTACAGCTAACAAGCATTAATATTCTATGGATTGAAGCTAAGTGAAGAGTTGTGGCGCTGAAATCAAACACACATAATATTTCTTGACGTGCACATCTGTTTTATTTAATAGAGGGATACAATTAATAACTTAAGTAATCCCAATTTATTAGTCAATATAACTTGAACATTTATTTTTATTTCATAACATGTATGAAATTCATTGAATGTATATTGAGCTTTATACTTGTTTACTCTTCAATCAAGCACTGAGTTCAAAGTCAGGCCAACATACAGTATAAATGTTGAATTATTCAAAGACTTTTGGCCTTGAAGAACATTTACAGCTTGATTTAATGTTCTTCTCTCTTCCTATATTCCCTTGATGTTTTATTTCAGTGCAGATTTTTAGTCAGATTTCACAGACTATATCTGACTTATCTTGCTTTAGTTTGTCTTTTGACTTTATGACAGACAGGTCAACAGGTCATAATGTGAAAACAGAGAACAATAGCAATTTGTTTAAACTTTGAAAACACAGAAGTTAAATGTTTTTCCTGCGTTATCTCTACAGATGTGCTCTTTGTGAACTAAGAAAGTTTATTTCGGGATTGATAAGTCTTGATAAGAATCTGCAAAAATGTGATTGTCGGCTTCTCAGCCAAACCTGTGTCTTTTAAAAGTGAAGAGACTCAGGGGGTGTGACAGAACTGATCTGAAATCATTTAACAGTGCATGTATGAAAACATAATAATGACAGTAATGGATATTGTAAATAATGAGTAAAGACTTAAATCCTGTTGGATGTGCAAAGACAGTCGTATAAATGATTATAAATAAGTGCCCTGATGAGGAATGCAGCCACGTCTAAAGTCTGTCCTCACGCTGAGGCCACAGCAGGTGACGCTGGATGTGTTTTTGTGAGAACCAAGTCCTTGATTAGAAGCTCGCCTCTACTTGCACACTGCTTCACACGGTGAGGTGCCATTGTGGACACTTCACACCGATGTGGTCCATGTTTGCTAAAGGATCAAGTACACCCTGGGCCCATGCGTACTAAAGCAGGGTCAGATCCCATTCAGCAGGCCCTGAATGCCATAAGCACATTGGTGTAATCCCTGCAGACTACTGAAACGGGTAACTGGATCACTTCTTTTAAAAGCACCTTAATGGATTGGCCTGGCCGTTGATTTTCTTTTTAATACGGAGCATATCGATGTCCACCAATCAAACGCTCTACCACCCTGTCACTAAGTCGGTCCATCTAAATTCTACATCTGGAAGCTCCAATATATGACTGTTACAAAACCGGGTTTCTGACCGGCTGCCCTTGACTAGGCCTCATGCATGTCCCATCTAATTTATAAGAAAGTAGCAGTCTCATCACAGACCAGGGGGGATTTTAAACAGAATTCACTGACACGAATATTAAAAAAACAACAAGACCTAAATGAAAAATCCCCTGCGAGTCATACAGTAGCACCAACACGGGGCATGTAACATATCAATAATCTTCCAGAATAAGCGGGTAGTTTTAATATCTGACACAAATGCAACACCCGCTGCCTTCAGCCAATTCTCTCACACCCCCGGGTTCGTCATGACACTGATTAGTTTTCAGTGTTAAGTCCCAACTTTGAGTCCTGCACGGCTCCAGCCTCACATCCAAGCAGACACATATGAGGTTAGCCAAGGAGAACTACAATGGACCAATGAGACATTTACACACACAGAGACAACAAAACTCAGAAGACGACCTACCCCCTTCGTGTGATCTGTGGCAACGTCAAGGCTTCCCTTGGCCTGCTAGTTATCCAGAGCAGGGCGAGATAGAAAAGTCTCTAGTGCGGCTGGAGTCTTACCTACCACCCAAAACCCTCTCACCGCTGCCACAGCAACAGAGAGCGGATTACTGGACTGTACCATTCTGTTGTTAGAGGGGATTAGAGTTCACACAACATGGCCCCTTTCTGGGTGTGCGCGTGCCACTGGGAGTGCGTGTGTGCGTCCCACAAACGAGAGATTACCACAATCGGCATTCTCATTTGAGCTTCGCAGGCAGATAATTTTACTCTACTTCACAGGCAGTGGAGAATTTTACAAAAAAAAGAAAAAAAAAAGAAACTAGATGTATGCCTTTAAAGTGACGTAAACTCATATAAATAAACTGAAATTGTACCTTTAAAATCTACCTCTCAAAAGGACACCGGTGAAACATTACAGATGTTCACTGGTGTGGCTAAATAAAATGTTACAAATACAAATAATACCCATACTGCATTATGTAACCTATTCATATTGTTTATGACACTGTATATGTGCAATTTAAAATGTTTTGGCCAGTGACTGATCTATCTATTCGCCAGTGAAGAACTGTTTCTAAGAACTGAACACAGAGGAGATCAGTAGTACATGCACAGAGGATCGGAGCTGTTGACTTTGGTATCTTTGATCAGGCCCAAGTTCAAGACAGGGAATCATCTCATTATGGCTTGTGGCAGATTAGTATCGAGTCCAACGACAAGCCATTATATAACACTGCACAACAGCATCCATGCCAACATAAACATACACTAGGTTTTAGAAAAATGTTACAGTACCAAACAACGTATGATCCCAACTACACCGCAGCACCGATGCCCTTGATGCTCCCGGGTGGAAACACACGATCTGTGCTCAGTTGTCATCACACACTTCAACCTCAAATAAGCTGAAGTATCATCACAGCAGAAAGTCCTACAGTTTCTACACTTTGACACCGACTTAGGTCACAATGTTTGGATCATTTTTGTCTGTTTATTTACAGTAAAAAAGATCCTCGCTACACAGAAACTATGATGGAATTTGCTGAGCCACTGCTATTTTGATCTGAAGTCTAAAATGATTTGATGTCAACCGGTTTTAGTTTGGACAGACAAGGTTCCCATATTGAAGTCCCCTAAGACCAACAGAGGTCAGTGTAGAGCTGGAGCTGTGCTCTGACATGAGGGGGCGACTTTACCTTCTCCTGCCCCTCCTCCCTCTCAGTTTCGCCATACTTCTCGGGGCCACTGGGGTCGGGACTATGGTTGTGCTGCTGGGTGGACGACGTGACGGACAGCTGCCTCTGGAGCCGCAGCACCTCCCTCTGAGACTCCCTGAGAAGCCTCTCGAATTCCACTCTGCCAGATGGAACCGGGGAGCCCTGCGCCGACATATACACGTGCATTAAAGACAGCCACAAGATAATGACGTCATCAACTCAGCTTATAATTATTACTACATTATTATTAAGAATGGTCATCTCAATCAATTCATCTGTAATTATGTGCATTGTGATCCAATCATATTTTCTTTACAATGTAGAAATGACTTCAAAACACAAAAACAGAGTTTAATAAAGTGTAAACAGTTGTCATTTAAAAAACAGTCTAAAAGCATCAGAAGAAACCAAAACAAAAACATGCAGTGAAGCTGTAAATCTGATCTGGACAATACGTTTTAATATTTAAATTCATCTTGAGTGAAGCACTTTACCCTCCCTCCCTGTCATTTCTTATCACACGGTGAAAATGTGTTTAGGCTGAATAAGAGATCCGGCACAGACATCATTACTAGATCAATGCACAGTTCACCCTGTGAGACCCTTCATTATTAAACACAACAGATGTTCACATTCAGGAGTATCAGCTTTTAAGTCACTGGACCAGTAATTAAAAACAGGCACTTAGAAAGGCAGCCTATTCCTGCACTGTCATCTAGACATCAGCAGTGACGCAGCCCTTGTAATACGGGCTTAGCAGGGAGTTAGGATGAGTAGTGCCCATGTTGTCCAGCAGAGAGCAAGCTTGTGGCATTATGAGCCTGTGTAAGGGGGGGAGGGATGTGGTTCTGTGGCAAAGAAGAGTAAATACGTGGAAGATCAATGACGCTCAGAGTTATGTTCAGAAGAGCAGTGGTCGAAACTTGTCTTTCTGTTAAGAAGTCCAAATTCATGACTGAGCAAACTAGTTCCTGAGGAGTTGTGTCATTAAATACCTTCGTGGTTCCCAGTCGTGCCTCCAGCTCTCTGCACTCCTGCTGTAGGGCAGCGATCTCTTTGTCCTTAGACAACAGTGCATCAGCGTGCTGGGCGAGGTCGCGAGCTCGCTGACGGGCAAACGCCCTCTTGTACTGTTCCACTGAGCCGGGTCTCATCAGTGACGGGGAATTCACCTGTGCAAGAACGAGAGAGGATTTCAGAGGCAAAGTCTCATTTTGGCAACAAGCAGTGGAGCAAGTTAACTGTAAAAGATCCCTGATTCGATTCATTTTACTTTCTGATGGTGTAGTTTAAACAGAGGCCACACTGCACGGCCTTTCAGTGAGCAACAGGAGGTGAGGAGGGAAAAGGTGCACAGCGAAAAACACAGCAGCCAGTGACCGTGGCAGCAGGACAGAGAGAGGTGGTCCTCGCATTGTTTGCTAGATGACTGTGGCACTTTGGGCAGATTAAGAGGCTGGAGGCTCTTTCCCTTTCAAGATCCCTACTCTGTTGTGCTTCAAATACTACTTCAGACTTCAAAGAGAAACATCGTGCATCACGCAGCTTTTCATTAGAGTACTCCCACGATACTATTTAATTGTAGTGGATTAGATTTCATCACGGTGTTGATGTCGAGTTTAAGAGATACTCATCAACCCAATGAAGAACAAAATCACATCTGACTTGTAGGTTGATACTTTCTAAGAAGACTTGGATCTTCTAGGAGGAATGTGTATGCTGTCAATAAAAAGGATGCTCAGAAATGCTGCATAAACCTTTCCACCTATTAAAAAGTAGTCAGGGATTAAAGCTACATGTTTTGCTGATGCTACTGTAAATTTTAGTGTTTTTATTCTGTCAGTGCAGCAAATAGCTGTCTAACAAGCTGCTGCATACAGAGAGAGATTTAACCAGCCCATTACTAAATGTATACTCATTAGATTTTTAATCCTTTGAGCTGGAAAATAGAGGTTGATGTTCGGGTCTATGCAGAAGAACAGATGATGCCTAACTAGTAAGCCACGTTTAAACAAGACAACCACAGTATAAGACATGTCCATCTGGCGATGCTGCCATCGCATCAGGTTTTAAAATGCTGAGTTAAAGACGCGTCTCATGAGGAATGTAAATGTTTTAAACCGCCAATCATCGTGTTTGATCTTTGTTCACGTCTTTACTACATCTCTTTTATATAAGAGACTAGTTGGACGTCCTGCTGAACAGTGAGGTCATGTAGCTATTCTAGTGATGCATTAAATTATTCAATAGGGTGCTGGTATTTTTTCAACAAGGCTCCCATTCATCACATGCTCAACTATTCTATTCAACTCATTACCGAACATTATGGTGATGTGGTGATTTGGATGGTGGTGCTAGATAATGAGTCACTCCCAGCATTTGGGTCAAGTGCAATTGCAAATAGGCTCAGCAGTTCGCTGTGAAAATGTTGGAGGTTTTTTATTTGTGTGGGGGGGGTTTACCACTCTGAGGTTGGCCTCCTGCAGTTTTCGAGCTCTCTCTTCAAGCCTCTTAGCAAGAACAGCCAGTTCTGTGTTCTTCCTCCTCAGCCGCCTGACCTTCTCCTCTGTCTCTGGGGCGCTGCTCTTCCGCTAAACACACGGGAAACAAACATCATCATCATCATCACACATCGCCTGCAGCAACGGCTAACACACCAACGGCAAGTCACACGACAGTTATTCAGGAAGGCTTATTAGTGGTTTAATATCATCGGCCTGTGTTGACAAGTGAACATTCAGGAGATGCTTGGGGAGAGACCAACACGCCGTATATATATATATATATACAGTATATACAAAGTGAACTAATGACTGTGAAAAGAGAAACTTTCCGCACCAAACTGAAACAGTGCTGTTGCAGTTTCATGTCTGTTCACCTGCCCTACTTTCTAGGAAGCCTTCAGTCACAAACTGTTATTTTTAGTCTTACCAGCAGGCCATTCTCCTCCCTCAGTGTGGTGCAAGTCTTCTCCAGCTCATCAAGGGCTCGCAAGAGTTCAGAGTTCTGACGTACCAGGAACCCGTAGTCAGTACCATTCTGAAAAACACGCACAGCAAAAACAGAAGAACGGTTTACTGGCTACTACTGTCTTTTTTTTATTTTTAATTTTTTTATAAAACACAAGGACACACAAGAGCATTGCTGTGGGGATCAGGGATCGATTTTCATTTCTATAGAATTGCTTAAATCATGTCCCGTCTGTCACTTGCAGAAAAAGCCTTCCTCTGCTGTCAGCCGTTGTTTATACAGCACTATCTAATGGTGGCTGACAGATGACAGCCCACTGAAAAGGCTTTTCATTAGACCAACTCAATCAGTCTACCACAGGCTCTGAACATCTATTATACCACACTAACTCAGCATAAGAAGAAAGCTCTCACATCGCACTATGGAGAGAGGAGGAGAGACGGAGCAATCACACTGAGTGAAGTCAGACTCTTTTTTTGATTTTCATTTTATATAGCTGCTGTTGTTATAGCTTTTAAACCTTATTCTGATGGACCGTGAGAATAGAAATACACAGTAAAATAATTGAGAAAAGGCATCCAACTGGCTGTCCAACCTGGTGTATATTCAATGACTGTATTCAGTTGTCATGTATTGAAATAAATACACATGATGAGGTTTTAGAGTAGTTTTATACGGTACAATGGTCCTGGGTGATGCACTAATAAGCTTGTTATCTGGTGAGCTTTTTGTGACGGGACAGCTGAACAAAGCAGCAGTCAGTGTGGCAGATAGTCAATGTGGTGATCAACACTGTCATGGGCGCTTATCATCCATGTGGAGGAAACGTGGAAGTGGTGATACCACTGTGCCTCGGTGCCTCTGTGTCAGGGATGCTCTAATTGAGCTCTGCGGCACAGAGGGACGGGCTGAGAGTGGACCTGGCACACATGAATGTAATGGCTGCAGAGAGAGCAGATGGACAGACAGGGCAAACAGATAAGCTGGAGGTGAGGGGAGGGTTTGTCCTCAGAGTACAACACATTCGCCAAAAACAGTCACCTAGAGTGACTTTGGCTGGTTACGTATGAGAAAGCAATTATTGTTGAGACAGGTAATACTGCTGGGTGATACCTGTCAGTTTGACTGGGGAGAAACATGCAGGATGTCCCTCCCTGCAGCTACTGCAGCTCACGCACAGATAAAGAGAGGAGCGCTGTGGTGGACCACGCACTCTAGTGTCTCAGTATGACAAAAGCACACAGATGGCTCCACATGTGAAACACCAGTAAACCTTTAGATGTGCTCCATTACTGTAGGTCTCCATAATACTGTTGGGAACTCATTATTAACCTGAAATAACCCTCTGCCACAATAACACTTTTATAACAGCACAGAGAGTAACGTTATATTAAACATCCTGATGACATGGTACATTAAAAAAAAACAAAAAAAAAAACATCATGTAGCCATCATCTTGTGAGATTATGTTGTCTTGGTAACGGCAGATGATGGGTGATCTGGTGGCTCCCTGGAGGGTTTTTTAATGCTCCTGTACCTGTTGTTCGAGTCAACACTAATGACCAGCTGTTTACTAAACCAGCAGCTGAGGCTCCTGTGTGTTTATCTTCCAGTACAATTGTGATGGTAACACTGGACATCCTGTCGGAATATTTAGTTCGTAGGTTACAAACTCGTGCCAGAAAGACCATATGGTTTCAGGGTAAGACCACACAGACGAGCAGACACAATGAATGAAATGATTAACACATGATCTGGTGAGGAAATAAAGAATAAATTAAAAATGTAAATGAAGTAACATGATAAAATAAATCATGTGCAAAGATCCATATCAAGAAAGCACAAGTTTAAGAAAAGTGAAGGGAAATAGTTATAAATAAATACTGTCAAAGTTACTTGTAAAAATCTGCAACTATTATCTGCAGGTGCAGATGTTTAATTAACAGTATTCATAATCATCACAGGTACTGAGTTAGCAGGTACATTCTCCTTAAATTTGACTGCTCCTTGGACATAATGTGACGCCAGCTAAAACACTGTGAGACATAATTTCATCTCATTGTTCTGTTTAAGCATGACTGCTACTGAAGCTATTACATCACCTGAGAGAATAATTATCTCTCTGTCTGTGTGGCAGGTTTTATTGTTAGTGGCGGAGCCCAACACTCCCGCACTGGATTCAGACACAAGGGAAGAAAAGTCAAATGACACATACATGTAATCCAGTGCAATTTCATCTCATCAATATCAGCCCCACTCATCACTGTTCACTCTCCTTCCACCATGTGAGAGCTGCATAACGTTTCTGTTCACGTGAATGGATTGTTTTATTGCTGCTGCTTCAAATTAAAAGCATAAAATTGGCAAATCACAAGGGCCTTTTATTGCAGAGGACCCACAGGAAATGCAATGTGTTTGTCACCATGGTTAGTACTGACCTCTCATTAGTTGTTTCCTTTCTTTGTAATAAAAGAAGAAATAAACTGTTATAAAGATAAACATAAAGTAGGAGAGCTGCCTGAAGTAAAATGAAGATAGAAACTTTTGTTAATGGGTCATTTGGCTTATTCTTGATTCTGTTGGACATTGTTGAGACATTTGGAGCTTTTATTTTTATAACATGAACAAGTAGCTTTTGTAAAACATCCATTCATACTCTGCACATTCTTCTTTCTGGTCAGGATCACAGGTGGGATGGAACTTGAAGGTAAGAAATGACCAAGTTTAACAAACGGCTAACTCACGCACACACACACACACACACACACACACACACACACACACACACACACACACACACACACACACACACACACACACACACACGCATCCCTATAATACAGTGTGTGAGACCCTCTCTCCTCATCCTCTTAAGATGATGTATTAGGGCACACAGAGAAACTGCAAACAGAGATGAACAGCACTTCATGACCAGACCATTTGCTTTGCTGATGTTAGATGAATTTCTCAGGGACGCAGGGACTCTGCTTATTCACCTCTCTGGGTTTGATTTATTTCTTGTAGTGTAGTGTCAGGGGTAAGGGTCTGCTCTAAGTGCAAATATCAGGTTCATTCTTAAAATCTAGTCACATGCAATGTTTCTCTCATGTGAGTATGCTGCATTTTAGACACATTTAAAATGCATGAAGACACAAAACAGTGTTACTCCTACTGTAACTAATATCTCCTTACAATATCACATTAATTAGAAGTTCTTTAGGACAGGCTGAACATTAATACCACAGCGTAATGAAAACAGCTGAAATGAGACACAAAAAACTCTGTAGTGAGAAAAATGAAGATGTTCCTCTTAATATTGAATTTCCTTTCAGTTGGGACACCTGCATCATGCTGTGTTGCAAGCACAGGGAGTGACAGTGGTAATAAAAACTAAAAATAAAAGAATTTTAAAAATGGTACTCTCTCTAAAGAAGACTTCGTATGCACCTCAGCCGAGGGAGGGGGAATGTTACGCTGCTCCCAAGTAAGACAGTAGCAACAGCAAGTTACCCGAAGGCAAACGGAGACACCATTTACACTTAATAACACAACTCAGTTTCATTAAAGCGATGCTCACACTACAGCTACCCGGAGCAGAAATTGTTGCAATCCAAGTTTGTTTTCCAGACCTGCTGAGGAGATGTTATTGGAAAAAACATAACGCTGTGCTTCGTTGCCTCTCCCAAACATAAAAGGGGCAGAGTGCTAGCAAACATTCTTTAAGGATTCAAAGAAAGGTAGCGTAGCCTCAGCTCTCAGATGAACCTTTGTGTCCTTGAGAGTTATTTTACCATCAGTCAGAGGAGTCAGCCGGTCCCAGTGTCCGACTCTTCCTCTCAGGACAACGATGCTAAAGCCCAATCAATCACCTCACAGGAAGGCCAGCCAGAGTGAACTCAGCCTCCGCCCGCCTCCATTCTGATTCTAATGATCTTGGAGTCCGTCCATGTCTTGTAATTGTTCCCTGGGAATCATAGTGAAAATACACCGAAGGCTTTTCTTTAAGCATGAGGTAATGCTGGCTTCTTACAAACTAAAACCCACCCTGCTCTTGCTTCTCTCGCTGCCACAGAAAAAGGCTGCAGGTGGCGAGGTCCACTCAAGGCCAGTGTATTAGCATTCAGCCAGAACGCCTCTCTCACAGCAGTGCTGTTTTCACATGGGCCTGGCTCAGGGAGCAAGGCAGATGTAACTCAGTAGAAGGAGGGCAGGGGTCTCTACACAAACGTCTGTCAGGAGAGCCTGAGCCTTGGGCAGGGCAGATGGGCCAAATGGAGCCATCTCGCTGTGATCTGTTTGTATGTCTGCAATAACTGCGGATACAAGCAGACCATAAAAAAAACACACTCACACCACATACACACTTCTTACCATAATGGTCCTGCAGGGTCTAGAACACACTGTCATGTACTACGACAATTTATAGCATTTTTAGTTCAACATTGGGGCTGTCAGTGTGGACAAGCTGATTATTCTGTTTGATTGTGAAGCTGTGAAAAAGTATTTTGTTTGCATTTATAACTTGTTAAGAATCCATTTGAAATTCCAAGTAGGACGCGATTATGCAAAAAGAACAACACAGTTATCCGGTGTTACCCACTCATAGTCCTGTTAGAGTGATTTTGCTGTGAGGGCTCTCGCAGCTGATAAAAGCAGGGTGGATGAGCCTTTACTGATTGGTGGTGTGTGACACATTTAGTGCTGTGAAAAGCCTCATTATTTCATTAGAAAAACATTCTTTGATGCTTTTTTCCCACTTAGAAGAGTTGAATCCCTTTGGGCTTTTCTAATGACCACAAAGAAAGTTTTACTATCAGGTCTATAAAGCTTGTCAAACAAAGCCTCCTTTCACACAAATTCATTCACCTACAGTGACATTGAATTTTCTGTACAGGAGATCTGTACGTGTGAACGATCCAGATAATTGAGTCCAACAACGTTTGCAGGTTCCACTTGTGAAAGGGACTTTAAAGCTCAAAGTACGGCCGCAGAAGGTCAGACCCCCCCATCACATGGCTGTCACAGTTTGGCAGGTGGCTCCGGGAGCAGCATGTGTTACTGACCTTGAAAGCACAAACAACCTGAGCCACGAAGACTCATTTTAATCTCATTTATTATACAACAGAGTTTTCGGAGACAAGTTAAAAAAAACCTGAGTTATGAACCGGCATAAAAGAGACACTTCACAGGTGACTTGTTATAAACGATCTCACTCCATTACTTTCACTGCGAGTAACAAGCCGACACTGACGAGTCTGAGCTTCGTAAAGAGAGCAGGCTACGGTGCCGCTTGATTATCTGGGTCAGTTGCTGTTTTATATGCCACCGAGGGCCTGAATCAAAATGTCTTAGGGGTTTTCTGGAATTCATCCTCTTTGTCGGCATCTTGTCGGCAGCACTATAAAGTCGAGATACAAGTATGGAGAGACTAAAATAAAAATATCAGATAGAAACAACTGATTTATGACTAAGTTTAATTAAATTGGACAGTGTGTGTCTTATTTGGAGCTTGTAAACTGCTCATACAGGGAAAAACAATATGGGTTAAAGGTTCGGAGAAGGTTAGACATTTACTGATGCTCGTGGAAGACTGTATGTGTTCTCACCGCGTCAAATGTTTGTTTTGTTAAAACTACTAGTAAATTATTCTATTTATATTTAAGTCATTCGAATAATCTTCTGTTTAATTCTTCCTGATCTGCTACAACCCTGTATCTTTCTTTTTATGTGATGGAAAATGAACGTTGAGTTTCATGCTGTTTGCAGAAAACACTGCTTTCACCACTGCAGTGTTAAGAATATATCTTCAGTAGGATTTTGAAGAAAAAATACATTCGCAAAAACTGTTGAAAAAAAAAAAGTAAGAAGACTACAAATGGCTGCAGTGAAAGGAAAACAGCAGAAGTGCATTTTCTGTCATGTTGCTGACACACTAAGACGACTTTAGTTACAGCACCTATCAAGAAAAAAAGAAAAATTAAATAAATCATTAAATGTTCAGAGGCTCGCTCTTACATATTCATCAGGTCACACAACCAGATTATCCTTTTGTCTGGGATTCACGGCGAGCTTTTGTAAGGCGTATGGAAACGTCTACAGTCTGGTTTCACAGAAACACCAACATCAGCATTTTTAGCTGACAGCTAGAAATCCCCCACTGTAAACCTCTAAGGAGACAGCGAGACAAAGGCACAGGCATGCACACAGGAGCACGACACAAACACACGCTTCGCCATTGTTAACTCCTTTGGACGTGATAATTGAAGTAGAAGTATAAAAGCTAGAATCTGTCATTAGTGTACAACATCTTTTCAGCCAAAGTCAATACAGTTTGTATTACAACTGAAACCAGTCAATCTACAGTCTAATGCTAAAGCAATATGCTCAATCAAACCATCAATCAATACACCACTAATAAAACGGCTTGTGGATTGGGACTTCAACATATGAAAACCTTTATTTACACAGGCTGTTAGTTGTTCTTCTGCCGTCCTTAGAGAAGCAGCTCAGAGCTTACTGCTGGCTGGATGGAAAAAGGATAACACTTAGTAGCAACTGAATAAACAACAGTTATATACACGATTGGAAATCAGTAGCTTTGCTGCCTGAGTAGTTAAAGAATGTGAGGCCCAGCAGGAACACTAACATTAAGATACATTTTTTCCATAGGATAATCTTCTCTTTTTTTTATTGCAGTGCACGTCAACACTGGTATCCTGCTCCGGTTCCACTGGAGGCAGCTTCTGTCTAAGAAGAATGTGTCTGGTTATGATCATCTCTATATTTTTACTCTGGCTTTTCATAAACTGTAGATTCATTCTGATAAAACCATTAACAATGCACAGCCTGAAAGTACCTGCTGATGAGTTTTATCCAGCAGCGTTGCACAGAGGATTGGTATGAAGAAGACAGTCTGCTGAATCTGGAAATGTGCCTTAATTAATCCAGGCCTCGTCTGCTGTCGGCAATAATAGAAGGGGAAAGGCTTCCTCCCACAGACCCGATCCTCAAACACCACATGTTCGGAGAAATGACTCCTGAACACAGTTTAATTACCAGCAGAGGCCAGAAACAGAAAAAACAATATGCAGTATGCAACGGCCACCCTCCCACTATAGTGGATAGTAATGGACTTGACAATATCAGTGAAGTGTTAGTTTAGAGTCAAATCAATGCCACTCTTTATCTCTGTCTGCTGCATCAGTGGTTTTCTATTGACATTTCCTGAAGAGCTCTGCTGTCAAACATCTTCAAAAGACATGAAAAATCTCATTTACTTGACGACCACCTATCTCCTGTGGTTCGACACTGCAGAGCTCCTTTGCTCTAAGACGTGTCATTCTTATATGCTGGTTGCAAACGCCTTTTCCAAACCTGTTTTATTCTAATTACTGTGATCAAGGCAGAAATATCCAGATTATTTATAGGACTAAAGAGGAAGCTATGGCATTGCTTTCATTTCTCATGGCCGTTATCTACAACTGTCTTGAACAAAGAAACAGAAAATTATCTGTGTAGAAAAAACTACATATAGAAAGAACCACAGAGCCGTTTGTGGCCTGAGGTGCTTTATTAACAGCCGCTCTCTCCCAATACTCATATATAAGTCATGAAGAAGCTCTCTTAAGTGTCCTCTCAAACCCCCTCCTGTATTTATCACGACTCATCTCCCCGGGGTACCTGACGGTGACAGATTAGGGGGTCTCTCATACAGCGTTAGAGAACAAAGAGCCAACACGAGACACCCCTTTACTCCCCCACAGGCATCCAGCAATTCCACCTCCACCACACCTTGTACATCGTCCTCTGGGTGAGGTTGTGCAAAAATAAAAATGCACCGTCTGGAAATGCATGCTAGCGCCTAGAATATAATATGTGCATACATTTCAGCATATAACCTTTATGTGGTGTGAACTGTCTTAGAGACTGTGGAAGCCCTGATGCAACCGCATGTCATGGTGTATTCTCATGAAGCGACGTGCTAATTCATCTGTTACGCCAGTAGTGATTTCACGCTTAATCCAAGTTAAGAAATCAACATGGAAGACACGGTCACTATGTTTTAGCATCTGTAATGAACAAGTCATCCCTTCAGCTTTCAGATCTTCCATTATAACACCGTCCCAACGACACAGTAATTAAAATCCATACTAACATGGCCGCCTCATCATCTCATAGTCCGCAAAATAAAAATGTCACAATCCCCTGAGCCTCCAAGGGCTTAATAAGGTGTCAGACATGCAGGGAACATCTGGCTTTTTAAAAGTCAAAGGATGAACGGGAGGAGGGGTCGCCAAATTATTCCTCTTAGTGCAGTGTCAGCGGAAACGGCACTGAAACAGACGGAGTGTAGTGGAGATGATTTGTTTCTCCCCAGACCCTCCACAGGCTCGATGCTGAGAGCTTCCAAAGAATATAACCCTTAATCTTGTCAAAGAAAATTGCATATGCACAGAAGCCCTCTTTGACCCCCCCCCCATCGTTACAGAGACAACTTAATTTGTGGTCTAACACAACAGACACACAGTCAGAAATGGTTTTACTGAACCTGCTTTAGCATTTTAAACCACATCAGTCATTATGTAAGGAAGACACATTATTTTGGCCGTCTTTGTTGGTTCCTTTGCTACTTTGTCAACATAGTCACATGTGCAGATGAAAAGCTATATCAAACCAACCCTACAATGGAGTCACACGGTGGCTGCATCTGTGTCGTGGATTAAAAAGCATGTGCGACTGAGGTCAAACTGCCCTTTGTTAACTGGAGCTTTGTTAAAAACAATCAAAGGGAGCCAATGGCAAATACAGGCAATACCATCTAGCCAATTTCATTCTACAGATTGGGCTGACCTCCCCAAGCCAGTACGCACTCAGCCAGACGTGGAAGTCCCTAAAATTAATTGAAAAAAATTCATTCCACCACCAGCCCCACCGGGGACTTGTCGCCGCTCTTGATGTTGCCAAAAAATCACTCCTCCTACTCCGTCACTGTCATCACGGCAGCCAGCGTCTCATCACCCAGAGCTAAAGTGATAAAAGGCTGAAATATTAACCCGGATGTTTCCACCGTGGAGACAAATCCTTAGTGAACACCGGGAATTCCCTTCACCTGTATCGCCATCGTACTTCTGTCTACTTAGGAGTGCACCGTTTGCGTATTTGTCTGCGATGTAACAAAATATTGATTGAACTGTCCTTGACACCAGGAGTTAACATTACCTCAAATACACTACATTAGGTAGCATCTCGTTTATAGGCAACACTCAAAGCAAAGGAAATAGGTTGACCTTGAAAACACAGTGTATCTGTCTGTGCTGTACGGATCATGTTCTAGAAGTAGGCTTAGCCACAAGGACTAAAGCTGGGAAGTTAGTTTCTACACAACAAAATCCTTAACAACACACTCTCGCTCGCACACACACACACACACACACACACACACACACACCGTCTAGGACAGGACAGAGGGTCTAGACAGTCAATAATTCTCTGACAATAATCTTGCACCATTCAAATAATTGAGCACTACCACAGCAAACCTTTACAAGTCACGTTCAATAAATGTACATCTGGCAGCAGCACTTCTGTAATAAAAGGCCAGAGTGACCTTTCTTGACATTCAGTGGGCCAACAGAATGAGTCTCCTTTTCCTCCTCCAGGCAGAAAGCATTTCCCATTGTGAGCGGGAGCACAGGTAATGGGGGTAATGGGTTTAATCTCGCCAGCAGTTTGGGCCCAGGACCAAATAAAATGTCACAGACAGCAGAGAGTTGTTGGAAGACTCCAAATATGTACCAGTCTGAGTGCAGGAGAGTGAAGGTAAACACAACAACGCTTTATGACAGCTTTATTCACATTTCAAACGTCACAACAGCAAATCAGTGCAACACTAAGCAACACTAAGCAACACTTGCTAGTAAATGCCTGAGAACCTGCTCTACAGTCTCTACTCTGTAGGGCTGGGCGATACGACTTCAAATCAATATCACGATTAATTCAAACCTTTCACCTTGATTATGATTAATGAACAGTTACCATGGCGGTTTTCTGTTTCCCTCCTTTTTTTTGAGCCATGCGCTCTTCATGTGATTGTGTCCAAGTGATTAAACAAACTGGTGGTTGAATAGCAACCTTTGGTTGCTATTCATGTTGCATTCACCACTGTTCATGGGACTGATCAGACCCGATCAGGAAGCAAGGCGAGTGTCTGCGTCATAGTTTCCAAAATCTCAGCTTTAGGGGATTGAAAACAGAGAGCAGGAGTAAACGAAGCAAAAGTGATGTCCTTTAAAATTTTATAAAACGAGTATTAAGTATTAAAACGAGTCAGTGTAGACGTAGCCTGAGGCTCAGTGTTTGCTCTCGTGTCATCCCTATCGGCGGAGGCACGTGACTGAACACAAGGTAGGATGTTTTAAGGGGACGGCTAATGAACGTATTAACTGAATTAAGCCACATGAGCTTCATTAAGTCGGTGAGAGATCCTAAATGTTGGTTTTGATGCTTTTTCGTTTAACTGCCCAACCATAACACTCTGTGCATCCCACATACGCTCACTGGTGCGGAAGTGATAGCCCAAGTTCATGACCCCACACTGCAAGTGCATGCGACGGTGAACAGAATGTCTGGCCCTTGTTCCACGGAGAGAGTCTGCACGTCGTCGCAGACAGGCAGCAGACAGACACACACTGATGTTTGGCCCTGGAAATGGTGAGAGACAAATACTCCAGAGACTCTTCTCTCACTGCTCTATCAATTATTCACAAGTCATAACATGGCCGGCCAATAAAAGACACTCATATCTACGCGTGCACAAACACACACGCACACACACACACACGCACACACACACACACACACACACACACACACACACACACACACACACACACACACACAAAAACAGAGCCTTGTGGCTAAAAGGACTCATACAGAATCAGCTACAGGAATAGATCTTATTTTATTTAAACATATTTTTATTTGAACATATGTTCATTTTATTTATCGATGAAATTGTCCAAAACATCAAATATTGTGACTTTTAAACTAGAGCTGCAACAATTAGTAGATTAATTGATTAATTGTTTTTTAAGCGTCTCCAGTGTGAAGTTTTGCTGATTTTGTCTATTTCACCTCATTGTAAACGGAATATGTTTCAGTTTTGAGGCTGTTGTTCAGTCAAGACAAAAAATTGGAAGACTCCGGAAAACTGAGATGGATATCTTTCACTATTTTTTGATGTTTAACAGACTAAACCAAAGTAAATTAAGCAGTTCTACTTTTAACTATGATGCACATCTGCGCAATGTATAAGGATTCATGTAACAAAATCCAAATCATAAATTGTCCTTCCCACTATGTGTGAAAAAAATATGTACAGTGCCACATTCCTGCATTTCAACAGAATAACAGAAAAAGGACAGAAAACAAACCAAATCTTCACAGAAATACATGTGAGAATGTGTTTTTTTACAAATCCATCACCTCATCACTACTCAAATAACACACTGCACAATTTAAGTTACCAGTGTTTAACGTTGTTATATCAAGGTTGATTGATTTGCCAAGAAAAGAAAAGATCCATGATAATCATGTGACAGAAGACAATAAAATAAAATAAGTGGATTGTTTTGCCTTAAATCAACCATATGAATGTCTGTCTAACACAGTGGATGCTAGGTTCATCATCACATGCTGCCTGAGAAGCAGAACAGTGTGTGACTCATTATTCAAACACTCTACCCAGATGGCAGAACACACCCTCTCTGAGATTTGTGATTATTTTCAGAAAATTACAGGCCAAGTTCTGGAAAAATTTGACTGTCGGATCAGACACACCGCTCCACTTTCTCTTCTCCCACAGGTACAAACTGGGTCAGCGGTGACCTGTAGGCCTGCGACAGTGCGTCAAACACCCAACACTCCGCTTTTAGCAGTGGATCAGTACCAAACATTTAGACAGTGTAACACAGAGAGAAGTAGATAAGTAACCATCCATTTCTAAGACAAACAAATGAACACTCTGCTGCCTCTGCTGTTTTACCTCCAGACGACACCGAGTCGAGGCCGAGGCATGTCTGTGTTTGTGGGAGCAAACTCACACAAACACAGACACAATATTCTGATAATGACCTCGACTCATTTCTACTGGTGAGAGTGACTGTGGAAATGAGCAAAGAGCTTGAAAACCCGGGCTCTGCCTTTTACCTTGAGAAAAATCTGACTAAACACTTATTATAGAGCTGCTTTGAATAGTGTGAAATAGCTCTGCAGAAATTTTGCTGAGCATCAGTTATGCCATCATATCCACAGCAGAGGAAATGACATGCTGACAACAAGGTAACAAAAGCCTATATTTACAGCTGACAACAGACTGAGAGTGACAAGTACTCTTGTGTTTGGGTTATTTTACAAGGCAGGAAATGCCCTTGCTAACTGGATAAACTGAGATAAAGTTGTTCCTGGCGTGAACAGCAGCAGCCCATACACAATAGAGCATCCTTTCCACATTCTCCAAGTGAAACAGCCCAACTAGATATTCCTAAGACTCCAAATTGTCCTTGTTATTTTCATTGCTAGATTTGGCAGCAACTGGAATTAAACAGTGTGAGGTAAAGATACCAAGAGTCTTGGCCACTGCAGAGAAAGTAAATAAATCCATGGCATCATTGCATTACCACTGGTGTTGTGAATTATTTAGAGCTATACTTTAAAAAAAAAAACTAGGGTGAGGCTAAACCTGGGACAGACGTGTTTATATCTGTACAACACTGAAAACAGACCACTGTCAGACTGTGTGCGTCCGGCCTTAGCTCTGCCATATCCTCAGCTGTAACTCAGCAATCCAGCATTAGTAGATACAGGGTCATCAGGTAAAATAACTGTCTTCAGTGGAGTGATTCCTCTCATTTCTTTGCACAATAGCTCCATTTGGAACTCACACTGAGTGAACACAGCGACCATTAGACAGGCAGCCATATGGTATCCAGACAGGTGCTAAAGAGTGTGGATCACAGAGGACCACACAGTCAACAAACTCATTAGCCTTCGTGCTTCTTTCTGCCATGAAGTGCAAAGACAGACACTGACAACTGCTTTTACACATTTGCCCTCAAAGACTAATATATTTTCAATAATGGTTCTAAATGACAGATGCTACAGAAGCTACTGGGAAACTGACACCAGACAAGTGTGACAAATCTATTCATAAACATAACTGTCATCATCTTAACTCACTTGGATATTGAAATCAGATTATTTAAGATTCGTGGTCACAGCTCATTGAATAAGAGCAAACATAAATAATAATTTACATCCTGTATCTTTCGTGTTCTTACTAACTTGTTTCATGTCAGTAGATGCAAATATTCCTCTCACTGCACCAAAACGTGGCAGGGCGGTTACATGTAAGTCAGAAATAAGCACTCCAGCGCCCTCATGTATTTTGGGTCAATAATAGAGGGTGTGCATGTGTTCTCAGTCTCTCTGCTGAAAAACACAATGTTTGATTTTGGCATAAAAATCTGTTCTTAACTTATAAGCCTTTGTGCAAGAACAAATGCACATAGCATTGGTGAAAATAATCACAGAGTGAAAAGTTAATCACTACTTCTCCCATGACCAGCCTCTCCACACAGTTTCACAAGGAAAGTATTTAGACATTTCAGGGTTTAAAAAACTGCATTTAAATCGATGCTGATTCTTTAAAGAAGATAAACTCATGAGTTGTTGATATAAAGACTGACAAAGATATATATATATATATATATATATATAATAATTTTTTATATATATATTTATAAAATTATCTTTTTATATATATATATATATATATATATATATATATATATATATAATATCTATATATATATAAAATTATTCTATATATATATATATATATATATATATAGGAATTCATATGGATAAATATATATTTCCTCAACAAACCAAAATAGTCTATGTATGTGTAATACACTACAAGGAATAACTTCGTGCTCTGTGGGCTGAGCCACACTGGATCACAGTAAAACCCGCCTTCTCTCTATATATTCCATTTATGACGCAGCCACTTCACGTGGGGCTTTTACTGAACATGAACGCAATTTTCTAGCTACAGTTTCACCCACTTTCCTTCTGCTGTACAAGACCTGCTCTGCCTTTTACAACATTTTACTCTTATTATACAGATTCATTACACACACACACACACACACACACATACACACACACACACACACACACACACACACATCCTTGTTTTACTATACCCGTCATTGACATAATGCATTCCATTGCTCCTTACCCTAACATTATCCATCACAACTAATTGCCTATCATAACCAGAAAACCATGTCTTAACCCTCAAACAGCCAGTTCAACTTGTGGCCTCCAGCATTGTGCTGTCAGACCCCACATGTGCAGCGGGCTCCTGGTTTTTGGACCCCATGAACACCCCCCCCCCCCCATACACACTCTTCACATTCATAAATTATTGGTGGAACTAGTGACAAGGAAACAAAACAAATGCTTGTGGTTCCTCGACTGCAATAATGGTGTAATTATAAACAATAATATGAGAGTGACAGCCCCCGCTGCTCTGAAATGGCCAAATAATCATTTCTAATGCATCATTAAATGCCGCCTCTCAGCGTCTGTGGCCACAGACCGTCTCTCAGGTTGTGTGTTGACAGTTCATTAGGGGTTTTTACTACACTGCGATTGTGGTGATTGGGTAATGAAGTGATGGGGGTGGGAAAGACAGCAGGCAATGCTGCACACAGATTACTACCTTGTTTGGATGACGAAATCCTATAAGGACTCATTCAAACCAGCGAACAAAGGCAAAGGGGTTTTGAGAAAGAACTGCTGGTTAAACATGCTGTAGTACCTTCTCTGTTGTAGAAGCTATAGAGAAAACATGACACACAATGCTGGAAACTATTAGTTGGCAATTCTTCCTCAGCAATATGATTCAAATAAAGAAATTAGTTAATCCTAAATTAATCTGCGAAGGACCATAATCTTACATTAAAATGGAAATAAGAGTGTAGAGAAAATAACAATAACTTTAGTCTAAAGGCAAACGTTGTTCCAGGTTAAATGAGTGGCAGCTCAACAAGGTCCAGGTTGATTCAGCTGTCCTCATGTGTTGCTCTTCACAGTCGAGAATGAGGACACTGTACTGTCTGTTCTGTCTACAGCATCTGCAACATTTCAACTATTGTTAACTGTGTTCAGACGAATCAAACCAATCACAATCAATTATTCCATATGTTTTTAAATATTATAAATATTATACTTAATTCATTCATTTGTTATTGGTAAATTCCGGACATGTCTTTTTTTAGTTGGATTTAGTAATTTAGGAAAGTTATTCTGACAGTTCCTTCCACTGATGTCTCTTATCGTACAAGTCATATGAGCATCCATCAGTCACATGAAAGTCTCACTGGTTCCCTATTGATTTTCAGCTGGCTACCATTAAGTGGATATTCTGTCCTAACAGGATATGCAGAGGTGTGAAATGGGAAATTAGGTACTAGGTCATTATAGGTCAGCGTAATACCTGCCATCCCTCTGATTCTACAGCAGCAGCACCATCCCAGATAACGTGTCAAGAAAACATACTGCGTACACAAGTTAATTGTCACATCACTGTAATCCAGTACAATGACAATCTGACAACATGTGTTAATTTACTCCTGCAACTTTAAGACTCCTTAGCTCTGTATATTTCATAGTATATGAAGAACCAGACAATATATTGTAGTTTGCAATGCAAAGGGTTGAGAATCAAAATGTTTTACTGAAAAGACTAGTGATCCTATAATACACTATGCTATGTCTGTTACTCTAATATCAGTGGGACTGTAAGTCTCTCACGTGTCTCCAGGCCCATTTTCACGTCAACCATCTTGAATAATTCTGGAAGACACAACAAATGTTCCACACTCACCTTACGTATCCCTTCCACTTCAAAACCATTGAGGTTTGCATACAGCGAGTGGTGCCTCTTTCCTAACAATGATGTTGAAGTGACATTAGCCGTGGTCGGGACCGCCTTGTCCAAGAGCCCATGTTGGGTATTAACCTGCTCTTCCGACCTCCTGAACTCCGGCTGTTGTCGTCCAGGAGCTTCGGCCTCCTCGCGGCTCTCCATCTCTGCGGGTGCCGGTGCAGGCTCGGGCTGCTCAGGCCGAGTGCACAGGTCATACATCACTCTCAGTCAAAGTCAAACAGCGCGGATGGGATCAATATGACCAAATGAGGTGCCCAGCCAAGACCAAGCCATCACGGGCTTTTCATTTGCTGGAGGAGAATAACACAGATCAGCTGTGGCAGGTTGACTTCAGAATGATAGAGATGTCACTTTCCTCCTTTTCTCCAACAGTTTATAAGGACTGTTTTTTTTTTTACAGCTTAGGTGAAGTGTCTGAAACCAAACAGAGGACGGTTTTTGCCACGGTTGAAATGAACAAAACACATGAAGTTGCAAAATACTCCACAGCAGGAGTTAAAGCTGACAAAAATGGCACTAGTGTAAGAGTCAGTGTGCCATTTCCAAGACAAAACCAGCTACATATAAACCAGGAGTTGTAAAGTACCTCCTACCTCTGCACTGTGACGTTTCCCAAAATGAGGACAATGAGCCCTAAAGGGATATTACATATGTTCAGCCTTGGCTTCTCATTGAAATATGATGAATGTCATCGTCCTGGTAGCATTCTTCAGCATACTGTTGTTTGTATTTATAACCGTGTAGCATTCAGAATCCTACTCACTACGTTGACATAGCCTGTTCCTTCATGCCTTGCCGCTCTGTCGTCTGAGGGGGGTTTTTCATAGGTACTTGTCCGTAAAATGAAAAATACACACCGCTCCAATTCTTATCCTACATAATGCTGAAACAGCGCATGTAGGCCCGACCGAAATAGCAAACAAGAAGAGACGTACGATGCAGAAAGAAAAAAAGACAACAAGAAAACGATTTAACTAACAGGTCTGCACTCCAGTTCCCATTCTCTCAGTGAGCCTGAGATGTGGGTGGCATGTTGACTCTTGAGCTGTGAGTCTGTCCTCATTGATGCTGCTGTGTCAAAAAGCATTTCATCCAGATGCTATGAGACTCGACGGGGCTGCTTAATCCCGTCTTGGTTACAGCGCCATAAAGGTGAAGAAAGAGGACGAAGGGAAAAATGTGTGTGTGTAAGACGGCGAGTGTCGCTGAGAGGAGGGGGTAGGGAGGACTGCTTCAATCGCCCTATCACAAAAAGGCAGGCTTTGAGACGGGGCCCAATCATTACCGTGACTAGAGCTCGTTTCCATGGAGATGACGCTGGAATGATGTTGGCTGCCTATTGATTGTTCAAGAGGCAGTACACACTGCAACACAGGGAGGCTGCAGGAGGCAGGCAGAGGAACAAGTGTGTCCAGTCCAGACTAATTCTAATGTTTTACTGCAGTTGTGCACGACAAAAACAAATCACGTCAGACAGGGTGATGAATGCTGCACACAACCAGACACTAAAAAAACAGAAGGTCTGATGCTGCCAAAGATAAACGGTGTCATAACTTAATGCTGGTTTATTCAGCCTTACAGTCCTCCTCTCAACTAGGAGGTACTATCAAGTACTGCAGCTAATTGTCTATCAAATGAGCAGGGCAGCCTAATAAATCCCCTTAACAATTAGCGGCCTGAATACAAGCCAAGAGGGGGGGTTGTCAAGTTATTTGGGATGGCATCTAGTTAAATCCTCACTCAAACTTGACAAACATTGTTTCAAAGCACAAAGCCTCATAATCCTTTCAGTGTAAACCATTTAAAGATCCCCAGTATGTGTCAGTTGCTTAGTTGCTAACAGGCATGTATACAAAACAAATATATATATATATATATATATTATATTATATATAATATAGTAAATAATAAAAAAAAGAATTAAAAAAAAATTGTGGTAAAAAAATTAAAATAAGTACATTTTTTACCACTTTTGAACCGCTGCAAATTGGGTTATCATGTAGAATAATTCTGACTCTTACTAATGAACTCCAGTTACCCTTCATGTGCAATCAAGTTCATCTATAATCAGAGGGGATCAAGAGAGGGGGGTATGCTGTCAGACAGTGAATGGTTACCACTGCACTGCCGCTGAGAGGACAGTGGTGTTTTGTATTCTCACTGGGTAACAACAGGGTGAAACTCCGCCATAGGCACAGGATACCTTTGATAACAACCTGTACCAACCTATAGGCTCTTGTTAACCATCGAACCTAATTCCATCATCAGCTGGCTTGATTGAATGGGTTCTAGCTAAAATCAGAGGAAATGACAACACAATAAATGTATTGTATAATACTAACTCAGATACCAGGTAATTTAGTTCCTGCATCATCTTTCCTCAAAGTGGTTTTCTGTGGTTGCCATGGTCACACAGCAGGCCACAGCAAGCAAGCTGTGATGCACCTATCCAACTTTTCTCTACCCATATCGATTCTGACACCTCAACTTGAGAGCATTTGCTGATTCCCAGCACCAACCCCACACAAGCGCTCTCTTGTTTCTGCATTCAAATCGGTATCTCACTGTGTGGAACCCACTGGAATCATTTTTATGTGAGGCAACGTGAGGCCAGGGATTACTATAGCACTAGAAACTGAGCTGACAGCCTGCTGTGACTGAATAAATGCAAGTGACAGCAGAAATGCTGAATTTCACATCGACACTGACAAAGAGAACAAAGAGAGTGTCTCTAATGTGGATGGGTCATGTCACGGCCAAAACCCGCTCTACTTAACTAAGGCTGGTACTGGCGCCGATACAGAAATGGCGTATTGGATCAATGCATCCCTAGTGTCAAGCTGAAAAATAAAGTTATACCTTCTCCAACTCAGGACCTGTTGATGTCATATTGACATCATACCAGCAATATTACATAAAACTAAAACCTTCCACTATAGTTGTCTCGGTCTAGGCTGACTCTGAATATGATACAGACATGAAAAAATATAAATATATTTTTTTTAACCATTTCAGCAGCTACATGTGGACACAGTGGCACTTTAGTGACGTTTTCTGTCCAAAATAAATCAGAAATGAATTTATAATGAATAGAAATCCAAGTCCGCAGCAGTTCAGTGATGTCAGCTGCCACGGTCACACAACGCAGGCAGTGTGTTCCCGCCGTAATTCACCCAACATCACTGAAGACCTCTTATCCATTCCCACTCATCTACAGCAGATCAAGAGTAGTTGGTAGTTTGATACTTTGTGACTGCTTTGTTGCAGCCATTAAAGGTCACTGTCAGAAAACTCATAGCTGGGAGAAGAGAAATTAAAAATAGACATTTTTCCTTTTATAACCGGCATTCTCTGTTGCAGTGGAATCCAACACTAAAACTGTCACTTTTACAATGGCTCACTCTGAAAATGAAAGTGATATCCATTTCCCTTAACTGTCTATTATCCCCATTTGAATGTACTAACAGGCATGTGCAGTATGTTCTCTCAGTAACAGAGGGAAAAGGCTTTGATCGACAGCCTAAAAAAAGAAGGAGCCCAGACCAGACAGATGAAGCTCATACATATTCCCCGTCACTCGCAGACATGAGCTTCTTATTTTGTGCTAACGCAGCATTTCAGTCCTTTCCATTATTAATTCCAGTGTGCTCACAAGACCGTGGCTTTAGTAGCCTAAAGACTGAAACCAGTCCTGGCATGAACTCCACTGAACAGTATTTCTTTTCTGCTTCAGCTCCTTTGATAATTCAGATCTATACCCTGATCGGGAACAGAGGCCCTGACAGAAAAACAGTCGACAAAGAACAAAATATGTGAGATTAATGCTGCACACATGACATCTGCCACCAGTAACTTATCACATGTTGCACACAAAGACTAAATATAAATAACACTCACTGAGCATCAAACAAAGAAAAGCATCCAGTCAGTATAAGTTAATGCAGGTCAAACAGCACAGAAAAGCAGAGGCCCATCAAGTCATTTAGTCAGGTCCGTCATGGCTCAGTGGTATTGACATCCAATCACACTGACATATTTTGACAGAACCTCCCCATCTGGCTGTTGGTCAAATACATCTGACATGAAATTGTATCCATTAAATTAGGACACGGGGAAAAAAAAAGAATAATTTCTGAAACATCATTTGGAATTGAGCAAAAACCTAAGCAGCTTTCAATAGCTGTCACAGTATCAGCACACATTTCAGATACAACAGCTGATTTACACAACACTTAATGTGCAAATGCCAAAATACAAGTACAGGACCTAGATTTACTTTTATCATTGCGAAGCCTTACATTTTGGGCAAATCTAATAAACTATGCTAAGCTTCTAGCGTCTGTGATAAATATGTTTCTCCTGGTGTATTGCACATGCACATCTTTTCACGTGCAGTAACATATCTAATATTTTCATGGCACGAACAGAGGACATTTAGGAATATAAAAGTGTCAGTAGAATGAAAAATGTGGACTGTCTGTGTTAAAAACAAATAAACAGCAGCTAACATGAACAACAGTAGACATCCTTCTGACACTCGTGAAAGACAGCTGACATGATTAAAAGAAACAGGCACGAGCCGGTCCGTATTTGTTTTGGTTCACCTCAGTGCCAGTTTCTGGAATAACAAAGGCGATGCCTTGGCAGTGCTGTGCAAGAAATACATTATGAAACAACAATGAGGCTGGGCAAAGTGGGCATTTCTGCTTTGATTAATTATTCATTTTCCTCCCAATGAAAACTTGATCCAAAATTTAAGAGACAGAAACACATTGACCCACTTCTGCCACTCAAACTTGGAAGAATCCACCGCCAACACATGCTAACCCCGGCCCCCCCTCAACAGGAATTCACCGTCATGTATTTTACACCACGTCAATCACATTAAACGCTTTTTTCAAATAGAAACCAATGTACTGGCAACAAATTAGGCTGCAACATGAGCAAGTGTTTAGTTTCGTACAACAGTGTTCGACTGTGTGTGTATAACTGCTCAGAAAAAAAAAAACTCCTCATGGAAATGTTAACAGTTGCTGTTTTGTACTCTGTGTTTCTGCTGCTGGCGATGCACCACCGCTGCCTTTTGTGTTGTGTGACTGCGTTGCTTAGCTTAGCTCTAAAAGGGGGGAAATCATTGGACATATTATTTGACTTCACCCGATGATCCCAATTGTACAAAGAACTACTGATAAAAAATATCAATTTGCAATAAATATGGTTCAAATTATTGTAGATTCTGTGAATCTTTCCATGGTACCTTTTTGTGTGATTACTATGTTAATGAGTTTATGTTCAGCCAATCATAAGCCCAGGTTAACACCTACATTTGATGTGTTTCTTTAGAAATTATGAAAACATGAAGCTATTACAGCTAATGCTTGTCAAACTGTGATTTACAGGCTGAGGATGAACCAAACTCCAGTACAAAACTAATTGTATTTTCGATCGCTGAAGGTTCCCCGTGGAGTTTTTTGATCTCTAATAGCATCTCTGTTTTGTTTATCTCATGCACAAGTATGGGGACGCACATGCACATATGTGCTTATGCAGATTGTGTGGTACACACTCCTGTCAGTGTTTTTACATTATTCCACTAATCTACAGGTGGCGAGAACATGCTAAGATATACTGCAATGTTCAAGCAAAGAAAGAGAAAGAGACTGCAAGCTAGTAACCAAGGATGCAAACAATGCTGGATTTTTAAATCAGCTATGCCAATGTTTTAAGAGGAAGGAAATGCATTCAACAAGTTTGATAGACCTCGAGGATACACACAATGCATCTGCAGGGCACATTTTAACAAACAGGGAAGCTGGACGTATTGTTTTCCTTTAAACAACAGGGCAAAGCTGAAAGATGTGTCCTGTTACCTCTTTCCCGCACACCAGCCACTACGTCTGCAGCGTCTATCTATGGTTAATTATATAAATACAATGTCTAGCAATCCAGCTGGTTAACTTAAATTCAAGTAGTGAAATGCACTGGTTATGATGTGATTTACCATCTTGATTTCGCTTAAAATCATTTTCCTCCAAAACAAATGTGCAGCATACTGTATTTTATGAAAATATGAAAATATCTTATTGCTACCAACGATTCAGTGTTTCACATTCTGTCTGTGTGTGAAGGAGGACGACCAACAAGCAGTATAATAGACTCTATACATCCATACACCAACATTTCTACCAACATACTGCATATACTCAGTATATGTTCATTGTGAATATACAACCAGTGAAAATGTGAAGAATAATTTGGAGATATGAAATATCTTACCTCCATGTTTCTGTCCATGCATTTGGGGGGTGATGACTCGTCTGACCCGGAGGACTCAGTGCACAGGGGGGGCTGGTCGTCCCAGCCTGCATGGGGAGTGTTGTGTGGGTGACAAATTTTCAGAGAGCTTCTCCGACAGGTGTCCACGTCTGCAGCAGTGGTGCAGGGGTCAGCTGTGCACAAGTCCCTGCCTGAAGGCTTCTTTTGCTGATCTTGTTTGGTGTTTTTCTTAGACGAGTGGGAGGCACTCTGCGATCTTTGAAGTGTCACAGAGGAGTTATCACCATCTTTCTGAGTTGGTTTTCTTGAGAGACGTTTAAAAATGTAGCTGTGGTGTCCTGCTCTCTGCCTCCCCTGCAACAGTCTTCCGTGGGCCTCTAGCAGGTGGCAGAGGAAGATGGCCTTTTCTAGCTCAAATTCCTGTCTGTGATGCAATTTATAGACTGCCTGCTCACCATTTATCTCCTCATACAGTGTCAGCAGCAACTGCTCCAGCTTTGTGTACGTTTCTCTGCTGCACAAAAAAAAAGCCTCCTTCCCTGTGGAATCGACCTTACTGTATCGTCCAGCGTCTTTAATGTCCACCTCCTTAGCCAGCAAACGCCAGCGTCTGTTAGAGTGCCTGTCCTTTTGGGACCCACGCCTAGACGTCAGCTCCTTCACGGCCCTCTGCTGTTCCCTCTCTGCTTCTTCTCGCAGGCGCCTTAGCTCCAAACAGAGGTGTCCGCAGGCCCGCTGTGTTCGATTCTTCTCCGCTTCCAAGTCAGCACGCAGCCTCTCAAGCTCTCGTCCATAGTCCGTCTGGCTCTGGCACGGTTTCTTGGATGACAGTGCCAGAGGGTTATCCCTGTCTTTCCTCATGATGGCTCATTCACAGCACAACATGCGATGAAAGGCAAGAAACATTCATTTCTAAAGAAGGGCCATGCATCAGAACTGAGAGGAAGTGCAGGTGGGTGGGTGATGGGTTGGTTATCAGACATGCAGCATGCAATTATCACACCAGGTCACTGGCCACTGGAGGGATGAGACAGTGGAGGATGTGAGAGAAATGGAAAAATGATCAGGTATTATTGTTTTACGTGAATGCACTGACAAGAAATGCAGTGTTTTCAGCATGGTGAAAGCACAAGTGACGATCCCTCTGTCTGTTAGAAGCAGAGGTGGACAAAGTACACAACTTCATTACTTGAGTCACAGTATAGATCCTCCTGGTCAAATATTACTTGAATACAAGTGAAACACATGTTTACTTGAGTACTGGAGTACTTGATTTTAAAGATACTTAAGCACTCCAAAGTACATTTTTTATGTCAACACATTGTTGTATTGCTCCACAGCACAGACTTTCTTGTAGAACCTGTAGAATAAAAAGCTTGAATGTGCTTCAAAGCTGATAGAAATGGTCATAAAAACACAAATGAATCACAGAAGGAGCCATTGTTGTTTACATATTTCTTTCTTTAGGCAGTGATGAAGTTTGGTCATGGTAAACACAGCGAACGTTTAAAATGAAAGGAATCTTTCTTTGTCCACCCCTGGTTAGGATTCAGAAAAAAACATGGTAGCACTCAGAATAGCTTTAGGAAAGCAAGCACATTAAAAACACAGAAAATAAATGTGTGACATTTTGTTATAAATAGAGAAAGAAACCATCTCTGTGCAATGAGTCCTACCAAGATACAAACTGGTTATTATATATTTATATGGATACATGCAATGATACCTTACAAATACCTTATCATGACTGTGTTATACCTGATTTATATTTGTTTTATCTGAACTGACTTAATGAACAGATGCCGACATCATGAGAACATATAAATAAACTATCCCCTCCCAGTTCACGCAGTCAGAGATAGGATTCATGTCGCTTATGCTTGGGAGCAGGAGCCTGCCTTCAACTGAGGATGCAACAGGTGAAGTAGTGAACTCCCAGTGAAACGACACTGCAACGTCAGCTTTCTTTACTGTAGCCGGTTTTACCATCACTAGCTCAACTTAGCGGTGTCCATATGGGCGGGCGCTGGGTTCATATTACAGAGAGGATGGGGACTTCTTCGGCTAATGGCTAATTAACTATTTTACTGTAGCAAACTATTATGAGGTAAAGTAGGTGATGCTAAATTAGACGGCGCTATCTGATAACACGAATAACAGTCAACATGATAATGGAGCTTTAACAAGTCCTGACTAGCTAACTACGTCTTGTTAGCAAGTGTTAGCTAACCGTTAAGTTTTCTAGCTACAACTTGTATCAAACTCACCTCCCAGCGGACTCAGCCGTTAAATTTAACTTTTCATCAATGGCGTCATCCTCTTTCAACCCAGGTACTTTTGTTAAAATGGGCTATCCAGCAACAGTGAGGCAGCTAACGTTGATGGTTACAGGTCCATGAAGCCATGCAAGAAGAGTTTGTTTATCTGTCAGGCAGCAGTCTCTCACACACACACACACAGGCTGTGTCCGGCGTCGCTCTGATGGCCAGTCCAGGAGCAGTGCTGCCTTCACGTGCACTCCGCCATCAACGGATCAATTAAAGTCTTACAGTGATACTGAATCTCTTTCCATTAAGAATATCAAGAATTCCTGTGGATCTGCATCGTTCAGCAAACAAACAGAAAGAGGAGAGTAATGAATATTGGCTCTCGTCTCAATCAAAGTTTTCAGGTCGTATCTGTCAAGAGTTGTTATAGCCATTCCCAACATTACTTCTAATTGCATTTTTCTACCACCCTAAATTCTAAAGGTCCGTCCTTCGTTGTTGCATTAAGGCCCACAGATTTATTTGAGTTGTTTGGGAGTGTTTCGACAATGATTTCGATATTACCGACAGTTCCTGAAGGCAACATAATCAGTAAATCCAACCAACTTGTATGAGGTGGATGACCGCTAGTGGCTGCAGGCTGCCAGTGCTGGATTTGTCGGCTGTATGTAAGGTTTATAAATAGAGTTTAATCCCCTGAATCTTTTTTTTTTTAATTAATGTTTTAAAAAAAATTGTATAGATTATTCTTAAATGTGACATATTCTCCTAAACCACTAACTGATATTCATCTCAGTGGACAGAGGGTCATACACAACCTGTATTCCTATATACAAGTGTTTTGAGCGTCGACAGACCAGAATATTTATATGTCCTCAGGAGAAGAACTACATCTTATGAAACCAGTATAATTATATAGTCTGACGGGAAGTATTTAATTTGATCAAACTGCTACATAATGTATACTTGAAAAAGTATCTAATTTTATGAGCACTCTCAGGAGGAATTATCTGATTTGATCAAATGTTATGACCAAGTGTATATCAAGTAAACCATAGAACTATCTGTGAACAGTTTTCACAGAGACCGTTTCACATGTGAGGATAAGAAAAGCACTGGTGTAAGGACCTTTGCAGCCCACTTTGTTGTTCTCCATACCTGAATTCCAGGTGCTGCTTTGTTTCTAGGTTCCTGTTCATGTTCATGCTGGCTCTCTGTCATATCCACCTTTAATAATAATAAATAAAAATCATAGTATTAAAAGGAAGGAAAAGTTAAAGATTATGACAGGAAATCTGTCTATGGAAATGTATATATGTATGTACATGTGGTTTTTAAGTGCCTGTCACACAACAAGAACAGTTTGCATGAAGAAAACAAATAAATTATTATTTCCTGTATTACTATCATCAGAATGTTGCGACCAACCCGTTCTTGTGACTAACTTTTTTGTGAATCAACAGGAATGCAGTGTTAGATATGATTTGTGAGACCTTGATAAAATTCTTCCTGAGATTTCATTATTTGGCAAAGGCAATGATACTGAAATGTATAAATCCTCAGAGGTATGTACATACCTTTTCAATATCAAGTTGCCGAAATCCATCAGAGGCAAAGGATACCATGTGTGACCACTGGGTGGCATTTGTATGAACAGAGAATTAAACATTTACTCAATATTTTTGTATCAGGCCATGATGAGCATTTTGTCAAAGCCGACTTTTTCCTTTGGTATAAATTAAGCCTGTAACTTTCTCTTTAAATTTTTCATTTTCTTTATTTTTACAATCATCAGCAATGCAAGTGCATCAGTTGAGAGCATCTCTAATGGTTTGTGTTCACTGTGAGGGGGAAAGAGGCAGAGATAGAGAGAAAGAGAGAGAGATTCAGCATACCTCTCTCTGTTATCAGGGTGTCCTTGGGCCGCTCCCTCTCTCATTCCCATCTCTATCTGCTCACGTGTGGCAGACTGTTGGAAAGAGGCAGAAACAGACAGAGAGGGAGAGCTAATGCGCTGCACTGCAAAACCCCAATTCTTACAGCTGCATCTGCTTAATCATTGAACACATTTTCCTTCTAACAGGGTATTTTTACCTCTGCAGTGAGGATACTCTGAAAGACATCCCTGCAAACAGATAACAGTCTTGTTGCTTCGTTGTTCATCTGCCTTGATTGTGATCTGTACATCCAGTATTTACCTATTCAGTGTTTATCTTTGTTGAGCTCAGACAGACTTCTGGGAACATTTCTGTCTGCACACTTCATACATCTGCCCTGTTTCTGTTGCATCCTACTGGTTTGAAGCCATGCTCACAACATGGCCATATTTCTGTACCTATATTTTCATATACAACATGTTCTGGCACATATAGCTTCTGTATTTTCGGACACATCTCTGCACCATCTGTGAATACTAACAACTCCCACTTGTGTGTCCTGACACATTCCTGTATATCATATCATTCTGTAAATTAAAAAATAAACAGCCCCCAGTGCTCTGTCTGACACAAGTGTAGAACATATATTTGTGTATTCTTTTCCTTTTCTCTGTCAGTTGATCGCTTCTGGTCTGTAAAGTGTCATTTGTGGCCATTTTTTTGACACCAGCTTTGAGTCTATGTGATATATTCATTCTGCAGGTGCTTTCCTACAGTCTTTTATTTCAAAGACATTTGAGTCTTTTTTTTTTTTTACCATAACTTAATGTTACTTAATGCTTTCTGTTGTACAATGGCACAGATGGGACAAAAACGTTTAAACGATAATACACTGGTGTTTCCTTACCATTTTTTATAAACACGATACTCTCAAGGTTATGTAATATGGCAGCAATATTTTGTAACCAAAATCTTTAAAACAAACATGTCAGATCAAGTTTATTTATAGAGCACATATTTCATACATAAAGCATTTATTTAATTTATTTCTAATCACAGAAATTCAGCAGTTTATTTTAGTAGAAGAATTCATTTAAAGTCTCAACATGTGAATGAGAGAGGTGAACTGTGTCACAGTTTCAACACCTGGGATAAAGAATACATCCTGTCCTCATGACCCACTTGAAATCATTGTCCAGGACAAAGGTGTCAGGATGTCATGTTGCACTATCTGTGTCAAGTAAAAATTCAAGCCCCTCGTATATAGGGAACAAAAGCATTTAGATGACTCATGTTTTTGTGAGACCTGGGCACCACGACACCTCAGATCAGGTGATCTATGAGCGCACTACCTCTTACAGTAGTCAGCACCATTAGAGTTATGTAAAACAGACTCCAGCAATATGCACAGTAGTGGACCTCACCACCAAATCATCAACTCTCTAACAAGGCATCTATTCCAGAAACTGCATATTGCCCATTTGCTCACATTGTATGTGTCTCCAAATTCAACTGGGAGATGAGGAGACTGGTCTTCCTCCTGCCTTTTTCTTCCCCTGGGCCTTTTTGTTCGAACAAGTTGCTGAGCTACAGGGAAAACTGTTTCCGTGTGTGTGTCCGTGAAGCTAACATGAAGGAGGAAAAGAAGTGGTGAGAAAATAATGTTGTCGTCTATCCGACAAAGAGATTCTTTACAAAGCACTGAAAACACAGGGGGCATTTTAACTCACAGTCACAGGTTTGTACAGCAGCTAATCACTGCTGACCATCTCCCCATCATTGTATGTCCTGGCACGACTGGGGATCCTTCTAATATGTGTTTGGAAGTATCCAGTAACACGTGAAGCCTCCGACACGTGAAACAAACTGGGAAAGGGATGTCATATCAGCTGCTTATGAGGTTTTTGTTTTCAAGGAGACTTCAGCAAAACATAAATGAGGTTTTTGAAAGATGAAAATCATTACCATGGTTTCTGTGGGTCTTGACACTAGCAATGTTTTTATGTCAGAGAAAAGCCATTAGAAAAAAGAAACTAGGTTCTGTTTGACATCCATTACCAAGGCTCTAGCGGCTGCTTTCTCTTTATTTCATGGTGTATATTAATACAATAAAAAAATAAAAAATAAATAAAATAATATTTATAGTGTGTTACTGAAGTTTTCTCAATTTGTGCCTGTGTATTTTACAGGTAGAGAAATAACTCGTTTTTTTCGACAGAAAAAAACTTATAAAGACTTTTGTTTTATTGTTTCATTTGTGTAATTAGTTTTTAATTTTTTCTGACTTTAAAGCGTCTTTGGGTACACAGTGTCAGCAGGCTCCCTTCACCTCCTCCTTCTGCACATGTACAAGTAACTGAATAATAGCCACACACATGCGTTTCAGTGGTTAATGTGGCAATCAGTTATGAGCTTTTTATACCCTGTTTTAATCAAATATTTAAAGAAAAACAAAGTTTTCTTAGAGAGAGAGAGTTTTATAGAACATTATTTCCTAATTTTTTCCCCTTTTATTGAGTGATTACAAAACAAGTTAAGACAAGTGTAACAATAATGAGATTGGAGCAAACAGCACAAGATACAACAAACATGCAAGATCAAATGAATAAAGAAGAAGAGAGAAAAAAAGGAATAATGATAATAATTGCAGCGGGGATCTAGTAGAAAAGGAGAAGAACTGTCGACTCAGTGCTTTTTGCATAATCCTGCTGACTGACTGACTGACTGACTGACTGACTGACTGACTGACTAACAAGGGTGAAAAACACAACCTCCATGGCAGTGGTAATTAGCTAATGCTAATAGTTCACTAAGTAAATAGCTACCTACTAACTGCTACTAACACCATGCTGCAGTCACTGTACTTGGTGCTACATAGTCAAGTTTTATTCTTTGTCATATTCCTATTTTTCTGCCCCCTACTTTAAAATTAAACTTATTTGTTGTTGACCAGTTCTTTGGTAAATGAAATGGTGCAACCGCAAAAACAAAACAGGTTTTCAAGGCAGAGGCAGAGCTGGTAGATCTGCAGCTTTGTCTGTCGTGTTTTCTCAATCTTGTGCTGAAAATTAGCTCGGTGTAACAGAATCCCAATATTTTGACTCAACCACTGATTCAGGGAACACGGCAGTAGGGAGCTCTGAATTGGTCCTTGAAAACCTTGACAATGGACCATGGACAGCCTGCACGTTTCCCCACAGCTCAGGAAGGATTAGTGTTTGGAAGCAATTGCTATTAGTCGGCTGCACAATTCAAAGAGGCCCAAGGCTTTTTCCTCGTGAGGAGACATGCAATTGCGAGAACTATACAATATCTTGTATGTCTGAAATATAAGCACACTGACACACATTAAGCTTCTTTCTAGCTCAGAGGTGAGAGCAACCTTTCAACGGGTGTACTGTACACGCAGGGATTCAGATCATGTTGGCAACGCATGAATATTACAATAATCTTCAAGACAATTTACCGTTCATTCAGCTGATGAAAGATTTGACAGGTGAAATGCACCATACAGACCCACACTGAGCACAAGTGCACGTCTTCTGACAGATTTTGAAACAAAAAGCTTTTTAAAGCCGCGTTATTGAGCACTCAGTCAATTTCCTTGTCTTTTCACTCCACAGCGCTTGATCCAGTAATAATTGTCAGTCACCGGTGTGTCTGTGGCTCTAAATGAAAGAGTGGAGGATTTTAAAAACTACTGTTTACAACTTTCTGATTCATTTCTTTCATTGCCTCATAATCGCACGGTCTCTTGCTTTAGGGTTCTTCACACACACACACACACACACACATACACACACACACACACACACACACACACACACACACAAACACACACACACACACACAGAACCTAAGCCACAGCCTTGTCTCCCTCTGCGAGTGTGTGCAGAGATGAGCAGGACCGCACCTTCTGTGAGCGCTACCTGAAACTGGAGATGCAGGGGTACCAGTGAAGGCTTAGCTTTCATTGTCTTTGTCTTTTTTTTTTTTTTGTTGCCCCTCCTGCTTCTTTTAAACATAGACTAGTACAGGGCGTTAGAATATTACCATACAATGCTCTGGTATTTGATGTTTTTACGTAATCCCAGCCACTGAAACCAGGTACTTATAGTCAAGCAGGGTTCAGGAGATGAAAGACCTAAAACACGAAGCGCTGGATGCTCTGAATTTCCTGCCTCTGTTTCTACACAAAGTTTGTGTGTTTTCTGTGTGACTTGTGGAATTAAGCTGCCTGCTATTCAAGCTCTGAGGACATTTTTTTAGGAAACTATTCTATTTTTTTTATTTTCTATTGGCTGAAGATAAATACTCTCACAACAGGTATGTATTTATTTTTTTTAAAGTTAATTTTGCTTGTTTATTTTCTTTATTTAACCATCATGATCATTTCAAACATGAACCTGTGACAAATCAACGGGCAGTAAAAATCTTTGCTCTGTCACTGAAGTTGTTTTCTCTGTAACTGTGCATTTATCACGATGTGAAACAGTCGATCCTCTGAGACAGAGCTAAATTATGATGTTCATGTTGTACAGCATTAAGATTATTTATCACAAATGTGCCTATTATACGAATCATTGCTTTAACTTCTCTCCGTCATTCTTCAAGGACATTTCCACATACTCAAGAAACCAATATTTTTCTGTTATATTTTGTCACATTTCACACACAAAAAAAAAGATATTACTCATAAAAAGCTATGGTCAGTCACAGATGCTGGCAAATGTATTGATTCTCTGTTTAAAAGTCTCTCCATTTAAGGGCCTGACAGTGTTATTCTGTGGTTTATCTCAGACATTAAGGGGTATTTTTGTGGGGCCGAGATCTTTCAGCTATTTCTCAGCACAGGGAAGTGAGAAGGGAGGGGAAGCAGAGCTGACACAAAAGGCAACATTATTCCCCAGCGGATCTGCGCTACATCCTACTATGAATGGAGTATTGAAAAACATAACATTGGGGACTAGATTATTTTTCATCCCTCATAACTGAGCCATTTGTCCCAGAGTTTCGAGTGGTTTGTTGGTACGGTTTGCAAATGAGACAGCCTTGGTTCTTGAGCTCGTGCTGGTGTTAAAATCCCCACCTCCCAATTGGACGCACAATGGCTTCTCTGTGGGCCTGCGGCCTTCTGCGCTGCACCTCCAGAGACAAAGCAACAGCACAGTGAAAATGGACCCAGCTGTCTGTGCTGGCTGGTGTTTAGTGCTGTTGTGGCACTACTGTCTCATAATGTACCACAGAGGATGAGCGACAGTGTGTTAAACTTACCTCCGCAAGCTGAAGATGATTGTATGTACACTCTACAGTGGCTCAGGATTTTTACCCCCCCCCTCCTGCCTCCTGCTCTCCAAGGAGACGAGAGGCGCCCCTGCGGTGTCATCAGGTGCCTAAGCGTTTTGGAGGGTTCTAGTGACAGATTGCAGGAAGCAGCGTTTATGCCTGACGATGGGGACCACAGAAAGCAGAAATGTCTTTTTGTGCCCCCGGGGCCCGGAATGTCCACTATCTCGAGGGGCCAATATCAAATTCTCCTCTCATCATCCCCTAATACACATTCCTGTGTAAGGTCAGGGGGAATTCTGCATGAGTGCAAAGAGACAAACAACCCAAGGCCGAACCACACACTGTGTGTCTCTTCACAACAACGCGCTTTAACAACACTCCTCAACTCATTTCTGCGACGCTCGCACAAAAAGAATATGTGAAATTTGGAATTCAGTCATTCCAGTGTCCCATTGAAATATATAAAAGTACATCCTCATTACAGCATATTTTAACATTTTCTTATATTTTTCTTAATCTGAATGCACTGGCAGTGTAAGTAAAGTGTGTAAAGTAAGTAAATGTCATTCATCCCAGTGTCTCCGTTGTGAGGAATGAAGGGTATTCAGCATCTGTCACTTTACTATCTAACGCTGATTATTGAGTGATCGTCCGTGAATCCCAATATTCTCTGTCTGAAGGAAAATCCCCTCGAAAACCACCAAACAGGTGCCTCCCTCTGTCTGTAACACAAGCCTTCCTCGGCTCTAGATGATGCTGGTAAGCTCGGACACACCGACCGTTTTCGGCGGCAACAGACTTCACCCCGATTCTCTCGTTTTAGCCTCTGTCACCTGCTGCCAGGTCGGTGCACGGCAGCCATTTTGTGCTTACCAAACAGTGAGGTAACTTGACTCCCCGTTCAAGGTGTTTTATTGGCAACAGCAGAACTAGTTGGTGGCACAGTCTTACGGAAAAAAACCAGGGCTTGCTCCAAAAAGTGTTTGTATGCCATGAGAACTTCCTCAAAGCTCTTTGGAGCGATGCACGTCACATGATCTGAGCTACACATTTCCCAAAGCCTGACCCCAGACTACCATCAATACCTACTACAGCACAATAACAATAGCTGCAGGCTCCATCAGAGAAAACAATCCAATACTATAATTAGGCTACTCTGAAGCAGGACAAAAATAGTGATTGCTTTTGTAGTAGTAGATAAGTGTCTACTACCCTCTTGTCTACTACATTTACAAGTGTGTTCACATACAGCTAAGGGTTTTGAGAGAATGAGATTGTGTGGATGTGTGTGTTGCAGGCGGATGGTCAGTCAGGCAGCCATGCGAGGCCAGCGTGTGGTGGAGAGCGAGTGTCGGTGCTGGAACCCGGCCGTCTGGCTCCTGGTGTCCCTGCTGGGATCCATAGTGTTGGTGGCCGTCAGCGTGCTGCTGCGACTCGGTGAGTGCGTGCGGGTCGGAGGTGGGTGGGTTTGGTAGCTGGGGGGGTGGGGTGCCATGTTGGATTTGTCCAAATTCTACAACAGGTCAAGGCCGCTCCATCCAAGCTGCCTGACTGTAGGAGTTCACCTTCCTCTTTACAGAGTACCGTATGTGATTTGGAAAGAGGTGAATCTTTAAATCATATTTTTCTCAACTCATCTTGTGGTGCAATATCAATCTAAAAAGGAACAATATGAAATGTATATGGAAAGTAATAGGCCTTAAAAGTTTGGTGCACTTGTCTGAAGTTCTCAGTGACACACCGCTTTTTAAAGTATATCATTTCTTAAAGGGGTAATTTTTCATACACTGGCTCAGGACCAGAGGTCGATTGTATGCAGATTGAAACTGATTCTCAAGCTTTATCAAAAGCTATTATCTCCTCTGCTACTGTAACATTCAACAAACTCCTATGTCCTTGTTTTCGAGCTCTTAAAAATGGTTCTTAGGGACTTTTTAAAACTACATTTACTTTGAGAAGCAGCATATTTTAAAAGCTGGTTTCAAAGGAAAAGGTTACGCCTGACTGTGACACATGAGATGATTTCTTGTGTGTCAGTGGTTGACCACACGTTTGAGGCGTTAATAATGCTCAAGAACCGGGCGAACCTGCAAGCGAAGTCCCTGTAGATGAGTGCTTTTGTGTCCACGGTTACTGTCTGCCCTGTGTTTACCAGTGGTGGCTGGCTAAAAGCCCTGCAGTTACTTTGAAGGGAGCCAGGATCAATTCCACTCACTGGACGTTATGGATCAGCAAATATATAGAGAGCAATTTATTCAAATGTGCTGACACCAGCTTATTGGTTTGGTCTCTTCACAGAGCCAGCAGCTATTCAAATATGTGCCTTACTAACATTTTGTGTTTTCTTATTTCAGGAGACGTGAAAATAAACAGACGGGCTGTATCCAGTAAGTGATATTTAATATCTACGTCTTTTCTCCTTAGGAGTAGGAACTGTGTCTTCCCAGAATATAAACCTGCACGTGACACTGTAAACGGGTCTTAATACAAGCCCCTGAGGTTAACATAGGAAGTCGTATGTATCTACTGTACATGTTTCAGTGCTACAAACAAATGGGAGAGGCCTGTGAAGTGACCCACATTGGGTGTGATGGTTGAAAAAGTCCCTCTGGTGTCTTTGTAAGTTGTTGAAACCTGATATTAGTCTCCAGGTGTCAGAACGTCCTCTATACAGAAACATCCTCCGGTGTGACTCTCTGGAAAATATGTGTCATGTTGAAACACTCACACCTGAGAAATGTATACGACACACAGGTGACAGCACAGACCTACATGGACGCTCCATGGTGTGCATGAAATATATCTGTTGTTTGGAATGACAGAAAGGAATTCCCTTCGGACTGGGAATGTCATGTTAGTTTTGCAGGTTATTTGTAATAAGTATTGAAATTTTGACCTGATGAGCTTCAGGAGAAGTCAGGAAACGGTACGATTCATCTGGTGGGGAACATGAACGTCAGCATCAGTTCATTCATCCATCCATTAAACTACAAATCAACCTCATGGTGGTGCTTGATGAAAAGCCAGATTTAATATGATTAATTCTCTGAGGACTATGAATGTATAAAATTGACTGTCAATCCGTCCAATAATTGTTGCTAGCATGGCTGAAAACCCAAATTAAAGGGACGAGCTAACACATCACTGCTGTAGCTGGTGCAGTACGTGGTCTGAACAGGCCTCCTGTTGTGGTTTCAGTCTGTGTCTAGTGTTACAGGAAAATAGATATAGTAGATATAGAGTACAGTAACTATGGAAGGCCAAGAACCTCCTTTCAACAAATAATTTGGCCATACTCTCTCTCTCTCTCTCTCTCTCTCTTTCGTATCTCCTCCTCCCTCTCGTTTCAGCCAATGACGTGCAAACCTCCGTGAAGACGCAGTATCAAGGTAAGAATGAGCTGTACAGCCACCTCCACCTGCCCAGACACTCCTGTTCAGTTAAGAAACTTGTCTGCATCCAGGTCACGCCATGGAAACCTATCAGAGGCTTGCTGTGTGTCAGTGAAAGAGAGCACAGAAGGTAGATCAGTGCCTGGGGCTCTTTAAACAAGGTCACTTTCCCAGCTCTCCATTTCCCTAATCCCCACTTATTTGCTATGTATCCTCCCACCCTCCTGCATCCACCTCACTCTCGTCCAAGGAGTCATGTGGCCTATTGTGTGCCTTAACTCGGTAGGATTAGACTTGTTCCAGAGGGATTTTTTTTCTTGCTATTAACTATCATTACATTAGAGCACGCTGGTCTGTCTTATCGTCTCATTTCTTTTTCAAATAGAAGCACGTGTCGTTGAAATGTGCCACAGACATTGGAGCTTTTATGAGCCTGATTTTTCAGCGAGGTGGCACAATCACAACCGAACAACCTGAAGCTCCTCACCTCACTCAGAGACAGACACCGCAGATGTGTGGAGCGAAAAGAGTCTGAGAGAGAGAGAGGAGCCCTCACAGATACTGTCTGCTTGTGTCTCCAAAGTACAACTGGTGAATGGACGCAACAGGTGCGAGGGCAGGGTGGAGGTGCGCTTCAATGACTCGTGGGGCACGGTGTGTGACGACGACTGGGACATGGTGGACGCCAACGTGGTGTGTCAGCAGCTGGGCTGCGGGGTGGCTGTGGCGGTGGGCAGCAGCTCTCAGTTCGGACAAGGCGCCGGGCTCATACTGCTGGATAATGTGGACTGCAGAGGAAGTGAAACAGACCTCAGCCAGTGCAGGAGTCTGGGCTGGGGCGTCCACAACTGTTACCACTACGAGGATGTGGGTGTCACCTGCAGAGGTAAGGCCTTTATACAACTGTTTGCTGCAGGTAGTGGTGATTTTTTTTTTTTTCCACTTCACTTCAGTTCCTGTTTCCTTTTATGTTTTGCTGCCAGAACCAGCAGTGGTGGGGCCAAAAGGTTTTGAGGATCTCACCACACCCCCCCAGGGGAACACTGGTTTACGTAAGTGCCCCCTGCTTTTATCTAAATAACACTGGTCTTCTGCCAACTTGAGATGTCAGAAGGGATGAATTTGAAAAGGCGTATGGCCAAAATCCAGAAACAAATAAGGTAATATTGAGATAATAAAATTGGGACTATGTGAAAATTAATACTTATGTAAACAAAATGTGTTTAATTACATTGTGAGGCAGTGAAACAGTATAAACTTGTCACTTTGACTATTGAAACTTCCCTTGTCTAAATGTGAAGCTGCACTAATCAGTATTTTTAATCAGGCAGCTGTTTTCACTGACGGCTGCTCAGAACCAAACGGCAGATAAAGTTAGCGACAAGCTGCTGAACGTGGCTGTTAAAGATCCAGATATTTCCCTCATGAGTTAGAGGAGGAACTAAATCTACGGTGAATATCGGACGTCATTCATCAAGTGGCCAGAAACACACTGAATGTTCACAGGCAACAGTTTGCTAACACGTTAGCCATATTACCTTAAGGTGATAATACTGTATAGCAGTGCTTTTTTTTTAATGTCCACTCCCTCAAGTGGCCAAACAAATCTGTAATTGAAGGTCTATGCATGTGACCCAGCTTCAAAACAAAACCACGAACCACACCTGTGTGCGTCGCTCATCTTCAGTCAACACAAGTGATGACATCACTGGAGTCATGCCATCAGGCTGATTCACACAAAGGGTTAAGGACACACTGTCATTCTGCTACATAAGTAGATCAGAGTGTTATTCATGTGCACATCTCAAACTAAACAACGCTGACAGAGCTTCTTGACTGCAGAGGAAGAAATGTTGTATATTCAGAGGGATTAAACTTCGGACAAGTTTTCCTGTGTTTGATTAGATGTTTTTTGTTTTTTTTATGCTCCAGGATCAAAATGAAAAGCACACAGTCTCAGATCCAGCTCACAGGTGGAACGCCAGATGTTACTACAAAATGCAAGGGCAGGTTTCATTAAATAATGAATGATGGCTTATTTTGTCATTGTGTGGGTTCAAAACGCAGGAATCCTCATGGAATGAATACGCACTCAGGGTTATTTAAAAAAAAAAAACAAACCAAACCACAACATCAAAGGCTTTTCAGCTCAGTGGGAACTCTTGGACATCTTCAGGGAAACTGCACAGTCCACCTCAGGGGCCTCTTGAATTCCAGGCCATCCTTATTGTTCACTGGGTTTGTCCTTTGTTGTGGTCACTGAGTTGTTTTTCTCCCCCCTAATTCCTAAGAGGATCATGAGAGACCAGAGCAGAATCAAATTTAGTTTACGAATGACGTATCGAGCTAATTCCTCGGAGGCCTTGGTGAAACCCACCGGGAATGCAGTGCAGTCATCCCGGTTCATGGCTTCTTTAAATGATGGACACATGAGAATGTCTATTGTCTCTGTTAAAGGTGTGTTTTTGTCTGGGCTGAGACACGAGGTGACCACATCTGTGCTTTGTGCAATATCAGATGTTCTCCTCAACTCTCCTGTATGTGTTGTATTGGCCCACACCCTTCTCCATTCTCTGTATCAGTGTCTCATAATCATGTGCTCTGTCTTCCACCCACACCCACCTCTAAAAGCTCCAAATCAGCACATATTAGATTCTTTGATATAGATGCTAATAAAAAAAACCCCACAGACTCTAAAAATATGTTTAATTCCTCCCTCTCCCTCTTGGCGTAGGTGATGGCACCATCCGTCTGGTGAATGGACAGAGCGCCTGCCAGGGCCGGGTGGAGATCTACTACCAGGGAAGCTGGGGGACAGTGTGCGATGATGACTGGATCCTCAACAACGCCCGGGTGGTGTGCCAACAGATCGGCTGCGGCACGGCAGTCTATGCACACACAAACTCCTACTTTGGCTACGGCACCGGCCTGATTCTCCTGGACAACGTCAACTGCTATGGCACTGAGCAGGACCTGGGTAAATGCAAAAGCCTGGGCTGGGGCAAACACAACTGTGGCCATCATGAGGACGCCGGAGTCACCTGCACTGGTACGCTGCTCTCAGTCCTAGAATGTGATGAATGTAAACCAGTAATTATTATTAACAAATAACTAAACAAGAATAAGACTCTATATTTATACCAGCAGCTCTATCAGGTCTCAGTGCTTTAAGCTATATGCTAATACTGTTGTTGAGATATTTCTATAATTGTAAACCTCAGGGGATCACCAGAGACAGTAGGATTTGTCCTCTGGGGATTATTAATGTCTGTACAATATTTAATGTCCATCCATACAATATCTGTTGACATAAATGACATGTCTGGAAGTTGTGGACCAACCAACAGAGCGACATCACTATCCTTCATTCCTTAGCGTGACCATATATAGAGACTAAGTCATACTAAGGTATATAAAAGCTTAAGGAGGAGAAGACTAGTATAATATTGGTGTCTGTGCTGGTATCAATCAGTAGTAATATTAGTAGAAATAATAGTAATAGAAGTGGAACTGTACATATGAAAATTATTTCATTTCCATTTTTACCCACTTCAGGATCCACCACTGAAACTCCTGTGGCAACACAAAACCAGAGAGGACTCTGGGGAACATTTAACACTGAAGGTATCCAGTCACACTGTACAGCAGAGCATGCAAACACACTCTGATTATTACTCCTTTGCATCAGCATGTCCAGTTTGTTTTGTTGGATTTCTTCCCACAGTGGAAAGGAAATGTGCACTTTTGCCAAATGACCAACAAGGGGAGCCATTTCTCCCCCGTTATCTGTAAAAGCGTTGCACCACAGTGCCGCAAAACATGGTGGTGAAAGTGTGCAACAGACTGACCCCACCACAGTCATTACATGCAGGTCCTCTGATGTGCCGAGCCATCACATGTATTATATCTCTCTTCCAGCAACAGAAAATATTCCAGTCACCAAGTCACCAAGTCCAACAACTGTTACCACAACTGCCCAGACAAAAGGTAACAATAATAATCTGATCTCTGCTTTTAGGTAAATATTATACTTTTAAAGCCTTTTATTCAATTATCACCTTTTTTTGAAGAGACATTCATACCCTGAAACCTTTTTATCCCTGCAGGCAAACCAGCCATTCGTGTGATGAATGGTAACAGTAGCTGCCAGGGTCGTGTCGAGGTCCTCTACAAAAATGTTTGGGGGACAGTGTGTGATGATGACTGGGATATGCCCAATGCCAACGTGGTGTGTAGGCAGCTTGGCTGTGGGCCAGCTATTGCAGCCAAGACCCAGGCCTACTTCGGCTACGGTTCTGGTCCGATCCTGCTGGACAACGTGGAATGTGGCGGCTTTGAGCCGGAGCTGTCCCAGTGCTTCCACCTGGGCTGGGGTCAGCACAACTGTGGCCATCATGAGGATGCTGGAGTTATCTGTGCACGTAAGGCTTGACTGGATCTCTGTGGGGTCAAAGCAGGCTCTATTAAGCTAGCTTAATGACACTCCTAAGAATCTCTGTATCTATAATCGCACAAACACCCATCTTCAGTCATCAATAACCCTGAAAGCTCATTCCTCATTTTCATCCAGTCATCTATGCCCGCCCTGCTGAGCTGTTCAGTTGCAATGCATGACTGTAGTACACTGAGGAGGAGACGTCCCAGAGAGCATAAAAATTACAGCGGATGAGTCAAGGCACATCAGCGTCACTGCATGCCCACAGGCCAAATTTCATTTCTTTGAGGCTAAATCAAAAGCGCACAAAGACTCCCCGTTACTTAGATCCTGGGTTTCACGTTGATAGGAAAATATAATTATATTTCTTTTCTAAATGCATTTTACAAAGAGCTGTTTTTGAAATTGCTCAACAATATCTGTGCAAAGTGTGTCTCTGTATTATCACCTTGAAGGAACCAAGCATGAGGCTTCCTATATTGATCAGCAGAGTAATTATAAAAGAGCCTTGCTAATGCTTTTGTGACTTGATATTTCCTGAGTATTCCCAGGACGCAGAAGCATCACTGGGTTTGTTTCTTCTCTCGTCTGCTTCCCCCAGCTTTTGTATACTACAACGCAATCGGACGTGACTTTAGAGTAACAGAACGGATACCCGCCACCACCACCACACAGCCCTCTGAAGGTAGGTCAAATATATCTTCAACCGGCTCAAAATCAACCCGCGTCCTGGGTGTCAGAAACAGATAAGACTCTGAGTTTATGTGACTCTTCTTTGCTTTCTGAAGGAACGGTGAGACTGGTGGGTGGTCAGCACCAGTGTGAGGGTCGGGTGGAGATGTACTTAAATTCCGGATGGGGCACAATTTGCGATGACGCTTGGGACCTCCCTGATGCTCAGGTTGTGTGTCGCCAGCTGGGCTGTGGAGAGGCCACGGCGGCCCGGGGAGAGGCTTTCTTTGGGCCTGGATCAGGAACAATCCTGCTGGACAATCTGAAGTGCAGCGGTGAAGAGGCTTCCCTGCAGGAGTGCTCCCATATATCCTGGAACGTGCACAACTGTGACCACACCGAAGATGCTGGCGTCACCTGCTCACTGTCGTGATTTCAGCTGAACCACACTCCCATCTCCACCATGGGTAGGAGGTTGGCGTACCAACCTGGGACTTGTATACATAATGTAAATAACAACTTTCACATTGCTGAAGGAATACTTTACCACCAACAACATACAAAGTAACTAATATAACAATATATGATTACATATTATGACTATCTATGCCTATTAAGCACTTTATAAATAAATATATGACATAAAATACAATGTACACAGTTTTTTTATTTGATAAACAAAGACAAACAAAGCTTTTCACTGTCTGTCTCTCTTTTTTTTGCCCAAAAATGTTCAAATATTTACTGTACATGTATACTTTGATGATCAAGTAACATACAGGAGAAAATCCATCCATTTTTAATTATGTGGACAAAAGGAGACCTTTTTCTACTTCAGATCCACAAGTCACAAATATGTATGATAAACCAAATAGTAATATAAATGGGAGAGAAATATATATACTACACACCACATGTATGCAAAAGAAACATCCACAAATAGACGTGTTATATCTTGTGAATATACACTATCCATCGACAAATAAATGATGATGTGTTTCTTCTGTTCTGTAAACCGTCATATAAATAAATGTAACTAATAATCATTTACATGTGACAAAATAAATCTTCTTATTTTTCGGTATATGATATATTTATGGTGTAAAAGCAGAGGTGTTTTAATCAGTGTCTGCATTTGTCATTGTCCTAAACATGTGCATCTCTTTATTAATGTTTTATTCTTTTTTAATAGCACGTGCAAATATGGTTAACGCTACTATTTGAATGTGTTGAAAGGAAAACTGTCACAGCTGGAAAAACAAGATGTCTTCATCAGGAGTCGACTTGTTTAACAGCAGGGTTTACATTTTCTGTTACTTTTCAAGGTAGTTTATTTCCCTTCACAACTAGTCATTTAGCAGTTTTAGCTAATACAAACAAGCTAATTGTTGTGTGTGATGCTAGCTTAGTCAGTACATGTAACAAAGAAAAAGTACAATATAGCTAACTTCATTTAGTTGGTAGTTCTCAAATTAAACAAGTCAATGGCAGTGTAATAAAAAAGTATCATAAAACGAAGTGACTGACTGCATCCAAATTGTTTGATAGCACACTGATACTGCGTAGCTAACAGTGGCCACTGCGGCCATGACTGATAACTATTGGATAATGGTGAATACTAAAATGTTGTGTTGTAGCAAAATTGAAGAAAAAAGTCAACAGACTCGCTCAGTATTGTAGGTTACACAGAAGTATTGATCTAATCTTTGCTACCAGTAGCTGCTGTGATAAATGAACAGCTAAGGCTTTTTAGCAGCAAAGCTAATCTTAGAGAATATTGCATTAATAGCCAAAACTGGTATACATTCCTTTTTTAACACCCACTACTTCTCTGTAGATACTGTAACTACTCTCTTGATTTTAGTTTTGACATTGTAAAGAATGAAATATCGATCTATTTTAGTAAACTGTCGAAAAAAAAGAAAAAGAAGAAGAAGAAGTGGTTTCAGATGAAAATAATAATTTAGATCTGTAAAATCAGCAGGTATTAAGGATATTTTACAATTAGGCTGGAGACACAATATCTTGCATATGAGTTATGACAAGTCATCAATTAAGAGATATTTGATATGCTGAGATATTTGTTATTCACATAATCAAACATGTCCTGCAGATATGTGTAACTGGAGGTTTCATTCACTTTGATGGCAAAAGTAACTTTAGTCTTATTAATCATTTTGTAGAGATTGATTTAGGACCTTTGAAAGTATGAATGCGGTAAATAAAAAGATAAGCATCAATGACTTTCTATAGTCTAGCAGGCTCAAGAGCAAAGTAAGAAGTGATTGATCAATTTCATAAACGGCCAGTGTCTACAGGAGCACAGAAACAGAACAGCCTGCATAAGAGGGTGTGTTTGGTGACTCATGATAAAATGACTCAGCATATCAGCATTATGAGCCTGTTTCATTTCTATAATCGCTCCAATCAACAGAAATACTAGGAAATGGCGTATCCATGGTTACAAAGGTGGTTTCACAAACAATGTATGACAAGAAATCCTATTCTAGTCAATAATTCAAGAAGTTATTTTATATAACTATATAAGGAAAAAATACAGGAGACACTGAAAATGTGTTTATTTTGCCATAAAATGTGGGAAATGACAAATTATATGTCTTAGATATTCATATAAAATAAAGAAGTTATTTATGTAACAAATTTTTTTTTAAAAAGACACTAAAAGATACTGTGTTTTTTTGCCATAAAATGTGGGAAATGAGAAATTCTTTGGCTTTTAAATGATAAAGGCTTGTTGTTGTTCTTCTCTTCTTCCATACAACAAGTCAAACATAAGTTATGAACTGCTCTGTGGGCGCAGATGTCTTTTCTTTATCAGCTACACACGCTTTGTAGGTGACTGTAAATCTGACCTGACAACATCTGTTTTATTGACTATCATCATCACTATAAAAATCCTACATAAAAATATATATTCTTATTTACCTGTCACTAATATTGTACATTGAACATATCGTGTCTTGTTGTAAAAAACAGCAGTGGTACAGTGTTTTTACAGCTGTAAAAAACTACAGGACTTGAATGCTTCACTGTTCTACAGATCTTCAAGCTCCACAATCTTAAAAGCAACACAAGATTTTATATTTTATCTACAGTTGTGAAAGCAAGATACTGTAGGCTAAGAGCATAACCTTAGTCATACTCTGTACTGTGTAATATATCCTGGATGAACCTTGTGGGAGGCCTCTGGAACTGAGACCCTCTCTCTTTGCATGGAGTCCTATGCCAGAACACTACATGACAAGGTTTGCTGTGTAATCATGTGAGTATAGCATCATCTGAAATAACTAAGGTCTGAAAGATTTTGATACAGAGCACCTCTTCAAGACAAAGATCCAAGTTCGATGTTCGGCCCTTCTGGTGGTTTATGAGGGTCAGGGCAGCTGGCATGTTCCTGGTTAGTTAGAAAAGTGTGATTGAGCATTTCATAACCACAAACCACTACCTTACATATCACCGCTCTGTGAAAAAAGATCTCCTTTTCCTTGGATGTTTGGAGGGTAAACCCTACATTGCCTGACTGTAGGGAAATGGGCTGTACAGTCATTTTTCTCTGGGCTGCCAGGCTCGTTACATCACTCCGTGAAGACACGCCTTTTTGGGTGGTGACACAACCGAGGGAAAGTGCTCGGAGGGGGAGGGGTGTCCCGTCGGCAGGCACACAGACAGCAGGCAGCAGCTGCAGCGAGAGGACCCGGTGCCGCTACTCTGCATTAAAACATTTACATTACGACTTTTTAAGCTCCGAAACACACACAACAGCAACACACACACGACATCTAAAATGGTAGACCGCGAGCAACTGGTGCAGAAAGCCAGGCTGGCCGAGCAGGCAGAGAGGTATGATGATATGGCAGCTGCCATGAAATCGGTAAGTAGGCTTTCTCTATAGTGACCTTTCTCTTTTGGACCTTTTTTTAAAAAAAAAAAAGATATCTGTGTGTAATTGTGTAAATGTGTAACAGCTAGGTTAACTAGCAGTAGGGCAGTAAAACGCAGCCAAGGGACTGTGCCTCTGTGTTGAAGCACATTTTGACTTAAGCGGATAAGCCACAGAAAATTGGTGTATGAAAGTTCTGATTAAAGACTTTATTTATGATAAAGACACAGTAATGAGCAGAATAAAGGGCTGGTATAGTGGGATTTGGGCAGCATCATTTTGAACAGGACTGCAAGGCCCGTAAAGCCTATGTTCACATTTCCCCAGGCTTTCCAGGGGATATTAGTTACATGGTTTGGTTATAATGAGGATCAGTTGAGGTGATTAATTCACAGTAAATCCAACGGGTTTATTGGCGGTGTGTTGCGGTGGATTGTGGTTGTCTGAAATGCGGACTGTTTGATCTTGGGGCGGTGCCTTTGGCCGGACTCCTTTATAAACGGCCGGGCTGCTCGGCTGCGAAAGAACCGCGGGGAATAGCGCAGGAAAATAACGCAAAGACGTGATTTAATCGTCTGTCTAGAGGTAAATGTGGGTTTAACAATGAAAGAGCACCAAAGGGGGATCACGTCGAAAAGATGCGCATAGTGGCAGAGGACGAGCTAGGTGGTACCATGATGATGAGAGTGACATCGTAGGCTGCGCTGATGGCCGTGTTCCGGTTTGCATGATGCTGAGCACCAAAGAATGAGCCACGGATTCAGAGTGTAACGCCGCTTTTCTGTAGCCTGGTGTGGAGGAGCAGCTCAGCTCCGTCCTCTCTCACCGCCACACTTGTAACTGGCGCATTGGAAAGAGCAATGTTGGCTGAAGGTTGATCGCAATCGATTTGCGCAGAAGCGGCGCACAAACTACGGAGCGTTCACCTTTCCAGACGTGGGTGTTGGTGGACGGACAGCTTTCCAGAAAGCTCTGTAGATGTCATATTGCAGCAAAAGCTCTTCTTCTTTTTTTCCCCCCCTTGTCTGCGAACTGTAGCATGACGGGCTGCCTGTATTAATCGATGCTGTGTGGCAAGCGCATCCCTGCGTCCTCGACCTCTTCCAGCAGGTTCCCACACAGAGGCGTGCCGCAGCATCTGCCAAGATGCAGCACAGGCCCACCCGTAGTGCACCATTTCATAGGCAGCCTTTTATCACAGCTTCACAAAGGCTGCATCTCACTCCATCATCACTACCTGGACAATAGCATCATAGAGGAATGGACAGACTGGCAGAGGAAGTCTAGGAATGGTGTGATGTGTGACAAGGCCCTTTATTTCAGAGATGAGCCTTAATATCCTTGTGGAGGCTCATATTGTGTCTGTGGTCACTAATAGTGACTTTAAGTGACAATATAAGAATTTCTTGTTGCCTTTTTTATTTCATAATCAAAGTTATTGTAGTTCTTTTTGTCATATTTGTATAATTTTCATCTAAAAATGATCATAGATTTACTCACCTTATTTTTTTGTAAGACTCATACCTGTTTGCTTTTGTTAACAAGGCCGGTTCTACCAGCAGCAGCCTCAGCACAGGCCTCAGCTGTGTAGGGCAGTGGTTGTGTTTAACAGCAGAGAGAGCAAAATTAGTGGAAGCTACTTTTTCTACATCGGCTTCAACTCCAGGAGTCAACAAGTCAGCTGTCAGCAGTGTTTAAAGGCCACAGTGTGCCCTGCTCTTTAGGACCAGACTGTAACGGTAATACCACAGGGGGGCCGGGCTCCACCCCTTCCAATTTATGCCGAGTCAGAGAGAGAGCTGCCCCTCACCCAGCCAGTCTCTCTGCAGCACTGGGCAGTGGGGTGTGTCTGCTGCCTCGCCCATCATTTTTGAGGGGAATCCCTTGCCACTGCAGGCATGGTAACGGCACCGGTGGCAACAGAACCAAATAACCAGGATCACAGAACGCGATGCTGCGCCCATCCTCAGGAGGACTTTAACGCCTCAGAGAACAGGATCCAGGCACAACCAAAATTAATGATAATGTTGATGGGCTGCTGTTAGCACTGTATTTCCACCACCGCCCTTGTCAGATTAGAGTGAAGTAGATATGAGAACAGCATATCTCATTTATGTGTTCACAGCATCATTAACAGAGTTCCTAATCTCTTTAAAAAGAAATCAACATTTACTGAAGAGCATAAAAGTTTTTGTAATTATCTGGGAAAGGCTTTTATCTAGTTGGGAGCTAGAAATCATAAAGCAGTGATTTCATACCAACAGTAAATGAGACACATTGTTAGTGCTCTTACTTTATTTGTCTGAATTTGTACATCCAACAAAAACGTCCCAGCAGCCGGACGTTGTCAAGTCTCCATGTTTTCCTAAAACCATTTTTAGGAGCTGCTTGTCCTCTTTCTGTCTCTCGGGGACACACATGAGTCCAAGTAACTAACCAGTCACAGTTCAGATCAATCAGAAGTTGTGTCACCATTGTGCGTTCTGTTGTAATCTATAGAGCACAGTTTTTGCTATGTGTGCGTCTTCAACTTGCATTAAATTTACTGTGTGCTTCTGTTGGCTTCGGACCAAGAGTCAGGAAATAGAATCAGGGCCCCGGACTTCTGAAAGAAAAAGCCATATTAAGTGAAAATGATATTTATAGTTATTCAAAAAATGTTTTTGACGATGAATTATTGAAAGAAATTCACGAAAACCGCTCGGAAAAATGTGTGATTTGTCCCACAATAATGTGGTAAATGTTAGGACTTAAAAAAATCGGGAAGCAACTCAAACGTCTGACTTTCAAATACCGTGATGAAGATGAAGATGATACCATCACAAAATTATCCCAGAGTTAAAATCTTAGCTGTCCATCAGGTTTCACCTGGAGAGCATTCAAAATAAAAGCTGACAGACTCTCAGTCATGCCACGATCCATTTACACAGCAGCGTGTAGTTTACTGTCTATACGACAAAATGTTCATGCAGTTGACCATTGATGAGGATTTTGTTTTTAAGAGTAATTTTTGAGCGTGACTGTGAATATTGAATATTCATGTAAGAAGATCTCAGTACTACAGTATGCATATTTGATGAAACTATTACATCATAGTATCCACATGGGCTCAGCGCCTCAGCCCTGTAATACAGTATGATTCATTCTTTAAGGCCGGTCTAATAAACTTCAATCAATACACCCATTTTAATTTTAAGAAATGTATTTCCACCATTTATTGAGATTTATGAGTGTGTTTTTCTGCCTGGCAGGCAGCCTGTGCTTCCTTTCATTTTCATTCACCATTAAAATCAACATGCAGAGACAAAACAGAGATATATAGTTTTAATAATACTGATAAAAGCAGCTGCACTGAGATGCACTTTTTGAGCCATGTTCTCAATTTTATCGGGGGAAAATTTTAATTTTGATAATTTATGATTTAATAATAATGATCATTTTCAATGAAAAATGGATACCATTACAATTTGAATTTAGTGACTTCCTGTTGTTTCTCCCTCAGTTTAGAGGGGGATCAGCTGAATTTATCAGTTTCAGGACTTTAAAAAAAAACAAATCTACAATTGTTACTTCTCTTTAGCTCTTTTTTTTTTAATTAGCCAGGTCATAGACACATGTTTAAAATAACATTAGTTAAAATCCCCATGTTGATCAAAGCAGGACAGTGTCTTTAGTCTTTGTCTGTAGATTTTACTTTGCTACTCTACCAACCAAACCCAACCAAATAACCCACCATAGAGTTAATCCATAATTCTTTTAACACCGACCTGTGAATACGTCATCTTACATGTCGACCATTATTCCCATATGATGTGAACATGACTCCATTATTGTGAACCAGCTATCTCACACACACACACACACACACACACACACACACACAGCTGGAGAGCTTACTGCTGTGTCTTAGGAAGTGCATGGCACAGAGAGCCAGAGCTTCCATCAGCCTTAATGAACTGAATGCATTATTGTCCCATAGAAGTTGCTTCAATGCATTAACAGATACACTGTGCTGCAGCTGCACGTACGTATGTTTAATATATATTGACTATGCTGTGTAGTGTGTTGCTGCATTGGATAAAGAAAGGGTGGACACTATTATCCACATGTGTGTTAATGTCAGGGTGAAGCGGAAAAGCTAATTATCCAGCTGCCGTCATTTAAACGATTTTAAGATAAGCTGTAAAAACAGATGTTTGTTCAATAAAGCGTTTCCCACACATGCACGTGTGTAATCACAGATATAGTCCAGTCCCAGGCCATATGCTGTGTGTGTGTACCAGTCGTGAGTGATCCGGGAGGTTCCGCAGGACCCAACACAAACGTTGCGGGTGCGGGATATGTTTGCTCCAGTGTGGGTGGGACTGAGCGGTCAGCATCTTCTATTGCAGGATGGCAGCAGAAATGTAATATATAAAAATATGACAGGCTGTTATTGTTGGACTTAACTATCCGTACACTGTACATGTGTATGTGTATGGAACCGTATACCACCACATGCTGAAATAAACCAAATAACTATTAGTTTCTCTTGTGGACGGTTACATTTAAACATCAGAAACATTTCTTAAAATTGCCAGAAAAAAAAGCATCACTGCTACTCTGAGGTCTGACACCACAGCATCTGCTATGGGAAACAACATAAGTTAGTAGAAAAACATGGAGTTGATCCATAGTATTTTTAGCGACTTTGAGTTCTCTTAAATCAGAGTCCTTGGGCTACCTGTGTCTTATTTTTGCAGCAGGACAAATTTTCAATAGAAAGCATTGTTGTGTGCAGGAGCGATCAAAATCTCCACAGGGGTGGGTGTGAGTGGGATGGTGCAGCTTGTGGGAGATATCTCCGAGATCAAATGAGATTTCTCGTCTCAAAATGTGGCCACGATGTGAATGGAAGACTGATTTTTTTAATTTGACAGCTGCGCTCAGCTTCATTTCAGATACAGTCGGTGTTATAAACTAGGAAATGTGGGTTATAGCCCCAGAAAAATGAAAGTGTCTTTGCTCAGACTCCATTTCCTGTTGTAGTTCATCCTCATTATCCTCATCTTACAGTTTACGGGGAATGAAACTTCTGGGTTATTTTTTATTTTGTCTGAAGTATGAACACCCTTCTAAATCTCAGGCCAATTATTAATGCGGCCAATGTCATCTCAGGACATTTTCAGGAAGTTCCAAAATGTGTCTTGACTCAATGTTGAGTCACAAAGGCACTACGAAAAACACCCACCTTACCCACCTACATGCACCATAATCAGGTTCATTTCACAACATCTAAGAGCCTCACTTACATCTGCAGCAGGATGTGCACAACTGAACTGAGTGATTCTCCTCTCCAAGTTCAACAGCTCCTAATTATCTTGTAGCATCATTCAGTTGCTCTGATGTCTGCTTTTCCTTTTGCTTACTCGTTTTAAGTGAGTGCAGGGACATTAATGCAAGTGGCATCATAAAGCATCGCATTGACCATGACCTTCAGTTGTATTACAGTCCAGCAGAAAGGAAGGACAGCTAAAAGAGGTAGAGAGCATTCATGTAGCTACTGAAAACATCTTTTGCTGTCGAGGGGGAAAGCTTGTACAGACTAGTGTCTGCTTGTAGGATATTTACATTTCTCCTCTAACAAGCTTTTGTTAACACAAAATTACCAAAACATTTTTATCCCACACACCTGAAATCTTGAGAGAATTTCAAGTTAAAGCTCAGCTCATCAGCAAGGTGTTATTAAAGCTGCCGTGTGAAGGTTTTTTTTATAGTAATAATTATACCTTATTTGTATAGCACTTTCAATACGATTAACAAATTGCTTCACATGAGTAAAATATAAAACATCCAAACAAATCAAAGTGAAAAATGTGTCTTAAAAAGTGAAGAAGAATAAAATGGGGAACTGACTCCGAGAGTCGTTCTTCCAAAGTTTAGGGCCCTGAGAGCAAAGGCCCCATTTTCTCTGGTTTTCAAGCTAGACCTCGGAATGGCCAGCAAAGTTTTTGGTTTAATGTAATTTGTTAATTAACCTAAGTTTTATATGATTTGAATTTGTTTTGCGGGGGGACCAAGGACAATGACATCAGATTTTGTATGATTTGATTGTAAGAAATTGTCTGATATCCAGGATTTTATTCAGTAAGGCAGCTGTGGAGGGTTGCTATGTTGGACTGGTCACCGGCTCTGATTGGTAGGTAAAGTCGTGTATCATCAGCGTAGCAGTGAAAATGGACATTGTTTTTGTGGATGATGTCGCTGAGAGAGAGAGCATGTAAATGGCAAATAAAATCGGACCCAGGATTGAGCCTTGGGGGACACCGTAGGTTGAGTTAGGAGAGGATGAGACTGAGCCAGCCATCAACACAGAGAAACATCTGTTAGAAAGACAGGATCTGTTGTGATCTACTGTGTCGAAAGCAGCGCTGAGGTCTAACAGAACTAAGATGGAACAATCACCTGCATCTTCAGCCAATAAAAGGTCATTGCAAACTTTAAGAAGTTTGCAGTACTGTGGAATGATCGGAGGCCAGACTGGAATATTTCAAACAGACTTTTTTTTCCTAACAAACTCAAGTTATGCTTACTCATCAAAACACATTGCTCCATACTCCACTGGGTGCCTTGACGCTGTGTGATTTTCAGCTGTTTAAGACATAAACTATCACGAGAGAAACCTGGTAAAATCTGTGGTCGTCAACCCAAAACAATGGTCCTCGATCGCACCGTGAGAAACATCCATGACAACAGATTTGGCAACCAAAGACAACCCACGACAAAATTCAGACAGTGACAGAAATTTAGGAACAAATTCAGTAAATTTTGTAAATGCTGTTTTTGAATAAAGTTAGTACAAAAACAAACAAACAAACACACTTTTCCCTAGCCTCTGCCGGGTCCACACTCTTTTTCTCCTTCTCCTCTCTTGTGCTTTTTCAAATATGTACAAGCACACGTTCCTGGTGGATGACTTTGCTGTTTGAGTGCTACCAAAATACTTCTACCAAAATAAAATTATTGTCACTTCAATAACTTTCCAGAGTTGTAAAATCCTTCTTGCTGTCTGATAAGCCTTCAAAGGCATTAACCGGTCAGATAAACTGGACTTCCTGGATTTGAATTTCATTGTCTCACCAGTACCTGAAGCAACACGTCCCCACCAACACAGACTCTTTCATTTTCTAAATTCAGGGCAGTTTTCAGTCTCAACGCCCACTTAAAGTTCAAAATCTTTTTCCTCGGCATTTAAACAAGATTCCATTCACAGATGAATTGGATGAGATATGGCAGCAGTGTCTGCCAATATGTAGTACTCACAGATATATTCCTTCAGTAAGACTGTAGTAGTGACGGTGGCACGATTACCAGAGCACAGTAATGCTGCCTAAGTACTGGCATGGTCACAAGAAATCAAGAAATGTTTTATCATTTTAAGAGTGGGTTTTAAAAAATTTTATTTTTTTAAATTTCTTCCCTATTTTAGTTTTTTCTTTAGTTTTTCTTCTTAGTTCATGGAGTGAAATGTCGCTTGACGCTTTAATGTTTATAGAAGAATGGTTGAAGTTGTTCTTTTATTGCTTTGGCACCATGATGACGGTTATTTGTCGGGGATTTCATGCACCTGAATGAGTTTACAGGGTTATTACCTGGAAAGAATGAAAAGAGTGATAGTGACAAGGTCTGACTCCCTAGTAGATGGACCAACTCTAAAAATACAACTGTGACACATCAGCCTGTTTCCCTGAGACAGCCTATGACTGAGTGTTAGTAATACAACTACCCAATAAGCCTAGCACTCTCACTGTTGGTAATACTGTTAGTCAGTATGTGATGAGACTGTAGTGACACCAGACTGTGATCTGAAAGTCAAGAATTTACAGAAAACCCAACACCGTCATTTATTTTTATTCTCCTAATGTGAGTTCATTGTAATTATACAGCAGATAACTATTAATATAAACAAGTAACAGTGTAATATTATTATATTCAGTCAGATCTTTTCTGTGTTGTTATAGAAGTGAATGGGCAATACTGTCATAACCCATCTGTAAGAACACATCTGCCTCTGACAGCAAAGGCTCAGCAGGAAAACTGTGGGCTGAACACGACAGTCGTGTGCACACATTATAGTGTTTTATTATTACATTACAACATTTTGTGTGTCTTATTTTTGGATATCAGCTGAAATCACATAAAACCTACTGTCACACGTAGTAGCTTAGCAACAAAGCTACCTGTGGCTCCATCTCCACCACCATTACTAAGACATGCACATACACTGCCTCGCATGCCCCTTTTCTTCGTGCCAGGCTCTTTGTAGCTAAACCAGCTAGCCCTATTCACGCCGCCAGTGACGTCAGGTGGTCCACGGCGCCTTTGTGCTCTGCTGCCAGAAAGAGGGTCAGCGGGGGGGTTGTCACATCAGGTTTGGAGAGTGAGAGCAAATGAGCAAGGAAAAGACAGAAGGAAAGCGTGGAGCAGGAAGAAAAATGGGGAGCTGTGGGACTGTGGCAAGCGTTCATTAGCCTCCCCCAGCCCTGCAGCTCTTACTGTGTCTCTCCTGTGGATATTAATGGCCATGCAGAGAGCTGTCAAAGAGGAAGTTATTGATTGTCCTGCCTGGCCTTTGTTTGTATTAACACTCAGTTGTTTAGAAGTTTGACTGCCTTGTGTAAGGATGAGTCACGAGAGAGCAGGCGCAATTGATGAGCTTTATGGGTAGACAGAGCTCTATTGTCATCCCTGCACCACAGCTTCCGTCAGGGCTTTCTGCTCACCCTGCAGCCTTCTGAAACAAAGGCAGCCATGTTTTTACAGACGGGTTGTTTAGGCCTCGTTTTTCTGACCTCTCTGTTGCTCTGGTGCTGACCCAGTCATCTGGTTACATTTGCTGGAGGTCAAATACTCGTTTAACCTAATTGTAATCTAATGGGTTGAGGTATAGAGGAGTAAAGAGCCGGGGCTTTGCCTCAGGAATGACTAATGGGGTGCAGGGTTACTTTCTCCTGAGCTTGTAAGTGGGATAATTACGCAACGGATGCCATTTTACTGTCTGCCAGTACAGAGGCTATTTAAGTTATGACAGTTGTAAATTTTACAATGTTTTCTGTTGAGACACTCCTTAGTGAACAAGCATAAACGTCCCTGTCCTGTTTAAAGGCTGCATTGTGCATTATTGCAAAATAAGGAAGGAACAGCATACAGATGGACAAGTCATGTGATATGTTTTCTTCCTCTGAAGAGTGTGATAGTCATCTGTAAATTTCATGGCAATCTGAACTCTAGTTATCTCTTGGTCAGTCATTCGGTCATCAGTATGGCAACAGAGTAAAATGTCCACGTATTGTTTGAAACAGATTTTTATAAAAGTAATCTGCCTTTTTAGATTTTGTTGGAGTCTAGAGCCATACAAGCAACGTTGTGACTTGTGACTTTGTACTTGTTAAGTTAAATGCTTATTATTAGCAGCAACATTAACTAACATTTGTCAGTGAATGTCTGTGCCAAATTTCATGACAGTTGTTAAGATATGTCACTCAGATTTTGTGCCAATTCATCCAGGAGATGTCAAGATGTTTCACTGGATAAGTGAAAACTTTTACATTCTACAGTCCCAGCAGTGATAGTGTATAGTAGAGGAAAAGTCAGCGGATCTCACAAGTCAGTGGGAATCGTCCTCTGGGCACCATGAATGGCTGTAATGAATTTCATGGCAATCCATCCAGTCGTTGCTGAGGTAGAAAGTGTTGTACCCACTGACACTTTCATCCAATATGTCATGTTTTCATGCTTAAAGCTCCAGATCTGACAGTTTGATGGTGGTGAGGAAAGCTCATATATTCAGCTCATGGACGGTTCATCCCGCAGGGATGTGTTCAGTAAACAGACGGAGCAGACAGACCGTCTGTCTGACATCACCATCCTCATGACTGGAGTGAAAAGGTTGCTTGTGGTCTTGGAGTCGTCTCATGTTTCCCTCTGTACGAGTTGGTTTTAAAGGTGCGAGATATGAAGTGGCTTGTTTGCACTTGTTTCCACCCACAGTGCTGCAGCTTCCTCCATACCATCAGCCGTGTCAGCATCCTTAGTATTCGTAGCTTGTGGCCATTGTCTCCAGCAGAGACAATATGGTTCTCACAAACGGAGCAGATTTTACAGTTACCATGGAAACGAGAGATTGCGCATCATTGCGACATTTGCCCTTTGCCCTCTGCTCCTTCCCTTTTTCAGGTCAAGTAATCTTATTGATAAGTGTGGTCGGGTCTGCTGCTTTGATTTGTACTCCATGTAGCACTGAGCTCATACGATCACAGTGAGAGATGGGTGCAGACGTATGTAAGTGTTTACGTATGCTGAGAATGAGTTTATCAGATGAGCACATGATTAGTCATACATCTGTGTCAATAGAAACTGTAGTAACAAGTGCAACATGGATTAGCAGCTACCGTATGCCTCTGGAGTCGAACCACAGCAGAGTGACACAGCTGCTAGCTCATAGTGACTGTGATGCACCTCAAAGGTCACAGGATTAAGCTTTCTACTGCGTCAGTGTCCTTGAGCAACGCGCTGAGGCTCTGCCATGTGTTGAGGATACTGCGTATCACCCTATCATGCAGTGCAACCTCTGGAGAATGTTTGTCTTATTATGTGATTAAAAAGTTACAACCGTGACACGTTAGTGCTCCTCTAACACAGTGGCAGCAGGGTGTGACCCCTCCCGGTTTTACTGTAATAGTAGAAGGGGCTCTAAGAACTGCAGTGTCAGTCTGCTGGTTGGTCTGTCCACCACTTTGGTCCAGACTGAAATATCTGAACAACTATGAGATGGATTGCCATGAAATTTTGTGCAGGCATTCATTGTCCTCAGAGGACGGATCCTGTTGACTTTTGTGATCCTCAGATATTTTTTTATCTAGCACCATTTTTTTTATCTAGTTAACAGTTTGGACTTGTGAAATATATTGATAGCCATTGGATGGATTTCCATACAAGTTTGTACATATTTTAACGACCCCTAGAGGATGGATCCTGATGCTTTTGGTGATCCCCTGATTTTTTTTATCTATTGCGCCACCATGTGGTTCTGGATTGTGGTCGAGTGGAATATCTCATCAACTATTTGTTAGATTGTCATGATGGGGATGGCTACACGCATTCATGTTCTCCCTGGGATGAAGTGTAGGAACTTGGTTTGTGACCAAATACCTGCAAAGCTAATGACATTCCCATAGACCTCAGCTGTACTACTCTAACCCTCTAATTCAAATGTTAGCATGCTAATATGCTAAACTAAGATGAAAAATATGGTAAATGTGAGAATGTGTTTTTCAAAAGTGACTTTTACTTTTTTTTTTATTGCTTAATTTTCCTCTATTTACACATTCAGTAAATTCACTTTTATACTTATATATATAAATATATATACAGTCCCATCAGTTTTAAACCCCGAATGTAATTTTATGTCGACCGATATAGTTCAGTAAGGGCTTTGTGCGGAGCTGTTCCACATGATCGGCTGGGGCCCCCTGCTCTGGTATGCTCATGGAACTGAATTCTGTGCTGAAAAAGAAAGTAACAACAGGCTTTATACTGAGAAAAGGTCTGTAAAGATGCCTCTGCTGCACAGTCCCAGTGGGGTATAAAGGATTAAATCCTCCAGCCAGACACAGGCCTGTCAAAACAAAACAAAACCAGCTTTCAGACCTCTGGACAGCCAATCAGGAGTCACTTCAGAGGATGATGTCAGTGTGCTGGAGGCGCGGCTTACCCTGCTGGATGCACTGACTGTTGTCTTGGGTGTTGTAGAGTTTGTCTGGAGCCATCTGTGACACTTTTTAGAGTTGTAGCTTTGTGTTTTAATCGCTTATGTTGCCCTGCACCTTGTGATGTGCAGAGGATTTCATAGTTTTTTGTGTGTATAGTCATATTTTATCAGATGTTTTACAAATTCTAATTGTTCTGTTGTCAGCTGTTGAATGTTTGTGACATATCCACATATTTGATGTAAAATGCTAATGCCTGCACATTCTTCTTTGTGTGTTTTAGGTCACAGAGCTGAATGAAGCATTATCCAATGAGGAGAGGAACCTGCTCTCCGTGGCCTACAAGAACGTGGTTGGGGCGAGGCGTTCATCCTGGCGCGTCATCTCCAGCATTGAGCAGAAGACGTCGGCCGATGGCAATGAGAAGAAGATCGAGATGGTGCGGGCCTACCGGGAAAAGATCGAGAAGGAGCTGGAGGCCGTCTGCCAGGACGTGCTCAACCTCCTCGACAACTTCCTGATCAAGAATTGCAACGAAACGCAGCACGAGAGCAAGGTGTTCTACCTGAAGATGAAGGGCGACTACTACCGCTACCTGGCCGAGGTGGCCACGGGGGAGAAGAGAGCCTCAGTCGTGGAGTCCTCTGAGAAGTCCTACAGCGAGGCCCACGAGATCAGCAAGGAGCACATGCAGCCCACCCATCCCATCCGCCTGGGCTTGGCTCTCAACTACTCCGTCTTCTACTACGAGATCCAGAACGCCCCCGAGCAGGCGTGCCACCTGGCCAAGACCGCCTTCGACGACGCCATCGCCGAGCTGGACACCCTCAACGAGGACTCCTACAAAGACTCCACTCTCATCATGCAGCTGCTACGAGACAACTTGACGCTGTGGACGAGCGACCAGCAGGACGACGAGGGAGGAGAGGGCAACAATTAAAGAGTCCAAAACCTCATTCTGCCAAAACAACACAACACGCGCGCTCACAAATGATGACAAAAATAATAATAATAGTTAAAAAAAAGTTCTTAGAAATTTAAAAAAAAGGGAGGGTGGGAGGGGGCAGTGGAACATCGGCGGCCAATTTAGCTGATGGTACTAACGCGGCTGCTGTTCTTTATTTTTCCACAAATTAAAAGTGAAAAAAATGTAGGACGAGGGAAGACGATTTTAGTTTGAGAAATAACCTACAATTAAAAAAAAATAATAAAACAATGAAACCCCCTCCTTGATAGCCTCTGCAGCATTTGCCAAAATACCACTTTAGAAGCAAGAGGTATGTCATTCATCACAGTGTGACTATTGGGTAACGATACCTTCACACTGGCAGAGACTGGTCTTATCGCGCAAATGAAGCTGAGCTGTCTTATTGTATTTGGTGAGGGGAGGAGCATTCAGAAATTGAGTTCCGATGCTTGAGCAACAAGAAAATTAAAGTAACTTTGAATGTCATGGCCTTGCTTAGTGAGAGAGAAAGACAGACAGACAGACAGACAGAGAGAGAGAGAATGAGTGAGAGAGCAGACGGGTTACAGACGGGAGGTGAAGACGGGCTTTTAGGGGTGTCGAACTTCATCGCGTAACTTCAAACGTACCCGACATCTTAAGTTGCACCACACTACGATCTCTTGAGTGAGAAGCAGGTTGTCTCTGTTATTGAAGATGACATAAAAAAATGTTTTTGTTTGCTTTGTGTCAGGTATGTGTCCAGCTCAGTCACACAGTCATACTGTAACTAAAAATACAGATTCATAAAGTAAAGTTAGTGCAGCTTGTCCCTCTCATGTGCTGATGTGCTTTATTGAATAAATTAACTGTTTTTGGACACCTAATTCTTATTGTCAGTATTGTTGTTGTCCATAACAACTTCTATTGGGTCCTTACGCTTATAGGGAACAATTTGATTCACAAAAATCCAGATAGCAAAATTAAAATGAATGGAAATTTTAACCGATGAAAATGATGAAACAATAAGTGAGTCCACCCTTATTGTCCAAGTTATGCTATCTTCATAACGAGCAGTGGGATCTGAGAAACGGCACCCGGAGCCACAGACTTGATTAGTCAACTAAGTACAATTTGTGGATAGAGCACATGCAATGTCAAGTGGAAGCTCTAAAAGCAGATTTGAGGTTTGTGGATTTACTTTGTCTTCAGTTTCTTCTTGGTCAAGAAATGCACTTGCCTATTATACTGTTTCTTCAGTGTAAGATGATAACTGCTCCAATATTCTCCATAATACAATATTGTGCATGCTGGTGATGTATTTATACAGTAGCTTCAATTTATTAACTTATACTGTAGATGTTATGTATTCATATGAACATGGAATTACTAGACCTTAATCGGATTATTTTCTATTTATTTCTTTTTATTGCGATTGTTAGCTAGCTTATTTTAATCTGTGTTTTCTTTACTCCATTTGCTGAAGTACGCTATACCAAAACAGTGATTGTTAACAATAAATTGATCTGTTACGGACATCGCTATGGTGACATGCAATTCTTGGCAAGGGTGACAGAAAGTGAAGAAAAAGATACTGTCTTGTGATAGTCGACATTGGGAGGTTGAGGTGTTTATTAGTCACAAGAAAAATCATGACAGTTCAATAAAATACAGAAGATAAAAGTAACCCGGCTACATTTGGTGTACAGTAAACACAACCCAATAAAGTGAAAATGAAGTCTCTCCGTGCCATGAAGGAAATGTTTTTAGTGCAATAAGTGTTATCGAGAACCTTCTTCACCAAACACTGCACAAGCCACGGCTGACACAAACCGCACACCCACCACTCAGTCAGCACAGAGGGGGAAGATGAGCTGTTTCAGTGAGGACGCTCGGTGGTCAGAGCTGGGAGAAGGATTTATTTAAAGGCAGCAATACCACAATGTAAACAATGTAAGTAAAAATACATAAGTATTACCAGCGCAGCGTACTTACAGTATGGGACACAGAAACAGACTGTTGATGACACAGAGTGGCTCCCAAAGGTCTTTTTAAATCTTGTGCATAAAAGATTTTAAGTTTAAAGTCAAATGATGATTTTGTGCAACAAGATTTTTTTTTTTTTTTTTGTTGTAAAATACATGACTTATTACTGATCATTTAAACTACTTTATAAACAGTTGAGTTCTAAGGTCCCTGCTCCACCACAGCTATATTTTGATTTCAACTTCTCTCTCAATATCCTGTTGTTCTGTTGTCAGACAAGTTTCAGCGTTCTCATCTTTCCTTCTTATTACATGCAGCTTTCTCTCCTGGTTTCACTGCTGTGCACCACCCCGACCTGACCGCTAACTGCTGCTGTTCAACTCAAGTACAAGTACCTCAAAACTGTACTAACATAAAATACTTGAGTAAAAATATAATATAGTAGAGTCACTTTCCACAGTTGTTGGGGACCCACCTGGTTCCAACTGCGCCATTTAGATACAGCTGTTCTAAAAGAGACAACTTACACATGTGGGACTGTTACAGTTACAGTCATGTGTAAGGAAGGATTCACAGTTCATTAACCCACAAACACACATTTAAGAATCACCTGGCTCCAGTTACTCTTTAAACTGCACAGAGTCTGTTGGCCAGTCAATGACATTTTATAGACTTTAAATCTATTTTAAAGATTATTTAATTATTAAAAGATAATTGTCTGACCTATTGAGAATGATAATAATTATATTGTTTATCAATGTTTATCACTTGACACAGAAAATTAAAGCAGTTCTATAATATACAACTTTACAATAAATGGCCTCAATATAAACTAAAACGTGTCTTTAAACCAAGATTGTGACACTTTTCAAGACTGGGATCACAAGATGGAGGATTGAAGACCCATCATAGTTGATATTAAACTTCAGTGGTGCAAATTTCCAATAAATCTGTGATAAATCAAATTATGTAGACTGAGATGATATAGAGCGAAACCTCTGGTTTAATCCTGTCCTATTTATAAGATACAAAAATGAAGGAATCATAAAAGTTAATGCATGCCTGAACCAAATGTCATGAATGATGATCACCAAAGTCATTATCATTCGTCCTCTGGGGACCATGAATGTCTGCACAGCATTCAGCAGTTGTTGAGAGATTTGAAAAGAACATGCAACAAGGATAAATTTAGTCACCTCTGCATCATTCATAAACACTGACAGGACAAGGACGGCTGCATCGGCATCATCAAACTGAGCCTAAACTCATATATTTAAATTTGCATCCAGGTAAGTCACCTGAAAAAGAGAAAACTGTTTGAGCACAATGAAAACATTTCATGAAACCAGGAATGACTTCAGTCACAGGGGGAGAACTAATTGTTAGAAAAACATTCGACACCCTCACATCCGATTGGACAACTCTTGCTCTAAGGTGCCGTCACCGGCCAATCGTGGTCTGTTGCTAAGGAGAAAGAAGCCCACCACCTGCTCTCGTCAGCGCGCCGCTCAGAGGTCCCCGGTCGACACGCTCAGTGGGGATGTGAGGGCTTCTGTGGATCTGGTTCATCATTTATTAAAATGACATGTTGACACTGAAGGAGCCTGCGGTCGCTCTTAGACACTTGCTCTAGAGATGGTCATCAGGTTTGGAAGATTAAATGTCATTAGTTAGTGTTTAAGATGAACTGTAGGGTGACACCACAGAGCGAGGTTTACAGCAGTTTAGTTTACATCTGAAGGTAGTCATACTTTCACTGGCCTGCAGTCGTCTCAGGTCAGGTCAGAGAGTACTGCACAGCGGAGGGATGAACGACACCAAACTCTAGCTGTGGTCTAAACAGAGCCGGCAACTGGACTGATACTCTGCGACAGTGTGGGTCTTGGTGCAAAACACAGCTCTAATGTCTATTATTCTGTAAATATTCTCAATATCTGTCAAATTTTGCAACAGCCCATCAAATTTCACTCTTGATACTCAGGAGAGAAAAATCCATCACAAGATTTTTTATTGAATTCATATTCTGAATGTTCATATTCATTCTTAAATGTAAAATGTTTAGTTAGTCTCTTTTTTTTTCAGTCCTAAAAAGAAAATAATTTCCTCCACATGTTTGTTATTTTAGGGCCATGTGAGTGAGATGAAACCACTGAGGATACCATGTGAAGGTATGGAAACTGCAGTAACGTTACAGTATCATCGTTTTCTTTTAAAGTGTAAGTGAATATTTTTGTTCTAAAATTAGATGTTGACTACAGGCCTTAGTCACAGGAGACGTTTTGAGATGCGATCGCAGGAAAAAGCGCTGGTGTAAATAATATATTCATGGTGGCTGCATGCGCTCCAGGGTCCTGGTATTGTACACGCTGACTCACTGTCACAACTTACTGACACGTGACACATTGTTAACGTTATCAGCAACACCTCTGCTTTCCCTGCGACGACAGTCAGAAAATGTTGATTAAAAAAACACTGTAGTAATGATTGATTGTACAAAATGAACAGCAATATTTAAGTTATATATCATGAGCTTATTTATGTTGTGCTCATAACATTTTCCGATGTGGGATACAGAGAGAGCATGTCCGCTATATCGAAGTGAATTTCTTTTCACATTTGTTGAACTTCCTCTTGAATAATCTGCGTATAAAGCTGGTCCCTTGTCAGTGAGTGCAGAGAGGATGTGGAGATCTGAGAGGAGTCCAATCAGCAGCCTGGTCACTAATAGTGCTTCACGTGCGACAGCTCCCTGGTTTACGGCCTGGATAGCTCCTGGATTGATGGAGACTGGCATGAATAATTTAGACCTGCATTATAGTGGAAGGAAATGGTGACTCATGGAAGAGGAAAAGCTGAAATGCTAAGAGGTTTAGAGACTGCTGCCTCGTCTTAAGGCGGTGTCTGCCTGGCTGCTGTGAACGGCAGAGCTTCCACTCTGTGGCAGATACAAACACTGAATACATACACTGTAAATGAACATACAGTATTAAGGAATATGATGTAAAAGCAAGGACACTTTATTTTTCATTTGTGTGTATTTTATTGTTGTAGAACTTGCTCAGATCGAGCTAATGATAGCTGATAAAGTGTGTGTTAGTCACTACAGGTCTGGAACCATAGGGGGGGAAAAAAGCACCAGTCCACGTCCGCTATCTACCCTGTGTAACTATACAACATGCTGGAGGCTCGGTGCATAGCAGAGCACTCTATAAATAGATCTCCCCTGCAGCTTTGGAGTCAAGAGTAGAGTTAGTATGTGCATTAGTGTGCTGGCACGCACCATGAATGACTAGAAGTTGACAGGGGGGGAGAAAAAGAAGTGATGAAAACAAGCAGCCACTCAGTCACCAGTTGTGTTGCTACGTCTTTCATTTCATCCTGCAGTGACTGATGATTAACTGGAGGGACATGAACACATTTAGTGGAAGAACTGGCTTAATGTGCAGCTGAACAGTGTATTGATTGAGTCCTCAGCTCATATGGTTTGTTGATGTCATTTTCAAGCTGCCCCCTGGTTCCTCCACGTCTATGTTTTTCTACCTATGGGTGTCGACTAAGACATGCATAGGTAGAAAAACCTAAAAATGTGCAGCATGTTATAAAAATCCACCATGAAGGACACATTTCTTTTACAGTCTCGAGCGTCTTTCGCTTGATAAAACGAAATAACGCTGTTCAGGGACATTACTTTAGATTTCCCTCGGGTCACATGGGCATACAAATCCAAATGTGTTACTCATCTGTCTGATAAAGTCACATGAATATGTAATGAAAGGAGATATAAGATTTATGTAACTCTTGTTAAGGAATCATGGCAGTGATAAAAACCAGACAAACCACCCATCTCTGTGGGAAACTACTGCACATCCTGTACATTCATAACTGTAGCAGTCATACTATTTTCCTGAAGCCACAAATATAGATTTTAAGTGATTTACCCACTTAGAATCAGACACAGTGCAGGTCTATGTATTAAAGTTGAATATACTCTATATTGTAGATGTATCTTGACTTTCTGTCTGTGCAGCAGTATCATAATACAAAATGTGCCGTAATCCTCTCTGTTGTGAACAATCCTGAATTTGTGCTTCTTATTTTACATGCTTATATTTTCTGTGCTGTTTATTGGGCTTTTTTTTTTAAATGAAGGTTTTAAGTTGATGATAAATGTGAATTTAAAGTATCATCTGGTGAAACATTTAGTAGAATAATTAATTTGTTGACAGAAAATAGACAGAAGAGAAATTTGTTGAACTGTTGAGGTTAAGAACAAACAAACTGGGGCTACAGCCAGTAGACAGTCAGGCTCGCTCTCCACTCTCTCATTTCATTATAAAATCAAAATCGTTTGGCTTTAAGAGTTTAATTCTAACTCACCACCCTGGGCTCTGGTGACTTGTGATACATGCTAGAGACTAAATGATGTCTAATCAACATGATTACGGCCATGCTAGCAGCTCTGAGAGGCCGTACTCAGGCACAGTGATGCTAAATGCTAACATCAGTGGTGGCATGCTAATATTTAGCTAGCAGGTAAAATGTTTGTCATGTTTAGGTCATGTTTATCTCCGTTCAGTGTGTTAGCAAGCCAACATATGCTGATGCTAATTAGCATATGTGAGCAAACACAGAGTGCAGCTGAGGCTGATGGGAATGCCGTTAGTTTTGCAGGGATTTGGTCAAAAAACTGAATATTGGGCAGTGAAATTTTACAACAACGTTATTACAACTCTTCCTGAGAGGGGGATAAGTGTGTGGACCTAATTTCATTTCCCATCTGATGGTTGTTGAGATGTTTCACTCAAAACCACAAATGCCAACCTCATGGTGGTGCTGGTGGGAAGGTCGGGGGAAGAGCAAGGTCAGTAGGCTTCATACTAATCCATCCAATAGTTATCATTGATTATATTACAGTCTGGACCAAATGATAAGGACAGAAGTTGCCATCTCTACAGCTTAGAAATAACTGCTGGACGTTCTCCCAGTATCATGCACTCACAGTGTTTGGCTCCAGCTTACTCTGTAATATTCTCACTCCCCACTAGCATCCATGGTGCAATTGTTTTAAATGACCTTGTTCAGTCAAGAGTAGAGAGCAAGTCTCCATCAATTATTTATCTATGTGTGCATGAATAATTCACCAGAGACATGCTGTATGATGGAATTATGCAATTTTGGGAGTTATGACAAATGTCAGTGCAGATGCACAGAAGAAACGGCCACATTTCCCTGTATGTATGACACCTGTCTTATACATCAACTGCCTTATCACTTATTCTCCACTTCATAAAGTGTATAAAGTTGTCCACTGATCTGGAGTCAGTATCAGGACGAACTTGTATCATTCCTACACGGAGTCCTGTCTGCTCAAGGTCACTTAATTGGGAATTATTTTTAAAACTGAATTATATATAATATTACAGTGTGTGTGTTAGATAATAATAATGTGATAATATGAATAAAATCCTTTTCAGAGTTAATTTGATACTGATTGGCCTTTTCGGGGGCGCTGTAATTGCAGGATAATTGCAAATAGTGCTTCAGACACCGATGTTGTAATATTAATGAAACCTTGTCCATTCTGGCCCCGTGTCGGGGTCAGACAGTCTGACAGGGGCAATGTTGCAACAGCACTGAAGCATCGTGTAGGGCAAGGGCTGCACTCACTCCCTCACTCACTCACTCACTCCCTCACTCACTCACTCACTCACTCACTCACCCACTCACTCACTCACTCACGTTTCACTTGCTCTCTTTTGCATGGATGACCCCTCTGATGTATAATTTAGCAAAAGATACTGTATCATTAAGAAGCTTAGCATTTCCGTTTAGTTATTATCTTCCTGTTTCCAGACTCATAACAAACACAGCTGCTGCAGGATGCCACTCCCTTGAAGAAGAAGATCACTGATGTCATTTCACCTGCGTGCAAATAAACAGCAGGATTTGTATGTTAGAAAAAGAAGAGACTCATTGTGTTGTTTGTTCTTTATTCTCTGTAGATGCAGATGAAATCAGTCTATTTCCAGTCCAGGGAGACCGGAGTGCGATCGCTAACAGGCGCTGCTCTGCACAAACAGCGGTGGTGTGTTCGTTCTCCTGGGAACCTTCCTTCATTTATAAGATCATTGTTATTACAGTCCACTTGGCTGTTGTCTGTAGTGTGTCTGTGGAGAGGCGGCATGAAGGGGATTTGCTCAGCAGAAAGGAGCAAGGTGTGTGTGTTTGTGTAAGTGAGGGGGAGAAAGAAAGAAAACTGAACGGGGCTAAGCTGAGATTTCCTACATTCAGATGAAGAGTGTAATTACAGAAGAAAGAGAAGGCATATGGCACTGGTGCAGATGTGTTTACACAGTGCGCTCAGCTGGGGTTGGCTCATTATCAGAGACAGAGGAGAGGCAGAGGAGCGAGGGCAATCCCTTGTTCTTCTGTCTCTGGTGTGTGAACAAGTCTGCCTTAGTGAGAGAGATAAGCTGCTTCTTCACCTCAACACCTCACAAGCTCTCTGCAGAAATAAAGTGATTATTTGAATATGCATGTGTGTGTGGGGGAGGGGGAAGCACTGTGCCGCTTTACTTCCTACTTCTTCACCACGCCACCTGCGCTGTCCACGTTGACAGGTATCGTGGTCTCTGAGGACTCGATGGCCGGTCTGATCAAAGGCGCCTCGATGGTGAGCACCCCCTCAGGAGACAGGGAGGAGGTCACCTTCTCAACGTTAGTTGAGGAGGGGAGGCTGGAGGGAGCGATACAACACAATTAGGTTATAAGTGTAGGAAACCACTTCACAAAGAGCTCCCCGTCGTGATGAAAAAGCATCACTGACACGACTTAAACAAAGACTGACTGAAAAATCAGTGCTTCAAACACCCCTGACGGGGTCAAATCAGATCCAAGACCAGTTCAGTGCGTCCCGCTCAGTGTGTGCTGTGGCCCCTGGATGGCAGCAGAGCCCTATGAAGCTGAGGACTCAGGCAGAGGAGGGATGAACAATGAGGAGGTGGAGGCTGTTGCTGCTGCTGTTTTTCAGAGCATGAAATTCACAATCAGCAGCAGCACAGCCCTCTACAGGCCGGACCAGCCCGGAGAATCACACATAAGAGAATCAGAGGAATCTGCACCCGGCCTGAGAAAAGCCACCATCAAACAGCCACAACGAACCCATTCTAAATAATAAATCTGTTCAGAAGTGACTTGTTGACATATTCAGTGGTGTTTCCTTTTACAAACTATTTTGGGTTAAACTGGAGCCTGTCCATTGATAATTAATGAAGCCACTTACGTGTATTTCCTGGTGAAGCTCCTGGACACAAAACCGTGCTCATCCTTCCTCTCCTCGTGTTTGCCTGAGGACACAGACGAACATTATTTTACCTAAATGTGTCGATAATCTGAACCACACGCTCTCACTTCCAGGGAGTTACAGATACAGTGTTGTATTATGATTCACCCATTCTGCAGGAAGACATCTTGTGTGTGTTTGTAAAAATGCATATTTAAGGGAAAGAAAAGCGATGGGCGGGGGGAGGGGGGGGGTGCTTGAGGAACGCAGCAGCTGCAGAGGGAATGATTGCACGGTGTGGAACAGATCTGAGTACCTGTTTCAGCCACTCCACCCGCATGTCGATTATCTCATCCATAATTTTACACCACTTACACTGAAACGAGGGAGGTGTGTGAACCATCGCACCTTATAACTGTCATTATACTGTCATGACTCGCTTAAAATAAAGTTTGATCGCAGCTTTTAACTGTCAAAATAAAGTAGATTCAGTCTTTTGAAGATGCTCAACATTTAGATGATGTTCAGTAACTGAAATCAGGAATTGAGGCTCATTTCATGTAAAAAAGCGATTGCATAATAATGACTATGGAGCTAGTTCTGGCTTAGCTTGGCATAAAGATAGGAGACAGGGAGGAGGGGGGGGGGGGTGCAGCTTTGTGGAGCCCTTTGTGGTGGTATTTTTATCCAGCACAGCTCCCCCCTCCCTCCCCCATGTGGCCATACCAGCCACAGAGGAGCTTCACCAGTCTTAATCATGTCCCACCCGTCTCCCAGGCACTCAGATGGCTGGCTGTGATTCTGGCTCTACAGTCATATGTTTGCTATGACAACAGGCTGATAGAGGATGCTTTCCTCTGGGAGCTGTCCTCTTTTCAACAAGGCGACGCTGCCAGTGCGAGCGCGTGTGTCCAGCCGGGCCAAGCAGGCACTTCTTCAACATGAAGGGTCATTAGCTCTGAGTGTGCATGACAACCACTGAGAGAAGGGCTGTTGTATAAAGAGGTTGCACTCTGATGTGTAACACAACTCTGTGATATCATCTTTAAACATATCATCTTGGTTCACTGGTGACATATGAGAAATATGAGGTGGCAAATTCCATTTGGACTGGATCCCATGTTTTGTTTGTCTTTGTTGTCCCGGCCTGTCCAATCTCTCCCCAGTGAGATATTGGCCATAGCCAGGCTGTGGACCCTGTGCTTGGACATGATCCAGCAGTCCTTTTAAAGTAGCAGACACACTGGGGTGAGTCACGGCTAAATCCCCCAACTCCAGGAGTGTGATTCTTTGTGGAGTGGCAGACAGAGAGACTGACAGAGAAAAAGGGAGCTCAAGGCTTCAGGGAGCAGAGCTCAGGTTTGCTTTGGTCCTTCACCAGTCTGGACGGGAAACAAAAGCGGAGCTGCTGTAAAAGTCAACACCCACACAATGGATTGTGTGTTGTTTTGCATCTAGCAGGCGTGCTTCCAAAAGCCCCCACCCTCCAGTGTACTGGAGCTCAGTATATTGTCTCAAGACATTATGTAACTCTGCAGCAATGCATCTGCCTTGTACTTGACGTAACAAAAAGTTTTCCTTCCTTTTTATGTTGTTCTGAACTGTAGCAGTTTCTCCACACCTCATGCATGAAGCGAGACATTCTGTAATGTACCTGCCAATGCATCAGTCCTGAACATACATGTGTTATTACACTGCTGCTAGACTGAGTGGAAATTGCTTTCAACACTACAGGTTTTTAATCTGTAAGTTTATAAGAATATAATAGTGTCCCTTCCATCAGCATGCAGGACGTGACAGTGCAACAAACAGGGATCAGTGAGAGAGGAATGAAGGCTCACCAGTGATTTCCACCACTCCGTCCTTGGTTTTCACCACCAGCTCCTCAGGGGAGAAGTGGTTGACGTCCAGGGACACCTTCCAGCTGTCCTGGGTCTGCTTGATCTCTGACATGCCGCTGCTCATCTGACGGGACAGGGCACGAGCCTGCTGGGCCATCACGGGGCTGGGGTACATCATGGGCGCGTGAGGCATCACGGGCGTGTGAGGCATCATGGCGCTCATGTCCGGGGCCAGGATAGAGGGCCGCATGTACCCTGGCCAGTGGGTGCTGGGGAATGTGGAAAAGTCCTCTGGCAGGGCCGGCATGCCGAAGGTCTGGTCGAAGATCCGGCTGCTCTGGTGCCAGTCACGGAATGGGTCCCAGCTCGGGGTGCGGAGCAGGGTGAAAGGAATACGTCTCTCGGCCATGGCTGCTGTGTGGAGGCGGCGGAGGAGTGTTGTTGTGACGGTGAGCTGCTGGCTGCAGGTGTAGAGTCCTTTGGCCTCTCTGAAAATACTTTCCCAACGTGCTGTGTGCCCCTCAGCTCAGAGCTTTTATACACGCTGACACCACCCCTGTCAACAGAGTCCTCCCTTCTGACTCAAGCCCCCTCCCCCAGCTTACACCCCCAACATGCTTCTGGAAACTACTAGAATATCTATTTATGGGAGACATAGCACTCGATTGGAATCCAACAGGAAGGCCCTCCCCACCAACAGCTGCCCAGTGCACTGTTAAACCTGCCTCCCTCACTGTCTGTGTAACCCCCCCCCCCCCTCCAGACGTCCCACAGAGATAGCAGAATCTGGGAGGCTGCTGGGAAGTCGGCTCAGCCTGCTGAGCTCATACACACTCAGACTTAGATAAGACGAACCTGCTATTTCTAACGTGGCTGTGTATAGCCTATGATGTGATGTACAGTAGGTCAGGTTATTATCAGCCTCATATTAAATACACAGTTGAATATCAGTTTGTGACACGGACACAAATGGAGACTGGACTCACACAAACACAAAAACACCATTTAATGGGCCAAACAACTTAATAAACCATCAAAGGTATGATACCACTGTTCATTAGCGAGACACTGACACTCAGCAGGTCGCAGGATAAGAACCGAGGAGACGCACAACTACTTGTCTACATGTAGTCCACAATAATCAGCACACAGTGTTCACACCTGGATGTTATCTGATGCGTGTCAGAGATGTTTTCAGCGACCCTCGTGTTATTAACGTCACAAACAGGGAAGTAATAAGCTGAGGTTTCTCAGAGCTGCCGACAGCTTGACGGGCTTTTATTGCTGCCTGTTTCTGGACCTGTTGTAAGTCACGGATGTGTTCCTACCAGCTTCACACTGGCACTGAGATACTGTATTTATAAAAGACTCCTATGGCAAGGGGTTTTAACTTTAAACTGAACCACACTCTTATCTATAATTAACCTTTAGATATCCATAATATCTTTTCAATTTAAGATATCTGCAGCTTTGATTGTACCAGTCAAAGCTAAATTTAACACATCCTTAAAATGTGTAAGTGGTCCTTTTAACATTTAATAGCTAGACTGGAGAGATCCACAATGACATTCCTCCTAGGACCAATGACTTCACTTTTGCTATTCTTGTGTATCGGGCTTTCAATTTCAGATATATCCACAATTACATTTTTGATCTGCAATACAGTTATTACTAAAACTCCCATTTCAGATATCAACAGTCTAGTTTTTACTATTCCTCAATTTAATTTCAGATTAATTGCAGATGTCCATGATTTCACTTTGAATACCCAAATATGTGTTCCTTCAAGCAGTGTCGTCTGGCGCTGCCATCCCTGCACACCAGGCGATACAGTCCAGACGGTTCTGGTCTGTGGTTCAGAGCAGGAGCGTCTCTTCAGGAAGACTCCCACTGAAGTTTTATAACTGGTGTTTGTTGGATGTGAGAACGTAAACACGATGGAGGCTGCTGAGAAGAACCACCTGTCTGCTCAGTGTTAGAACATGTTTTAATGACCATATTCAAGGCAGCTGGTTTGACAACACATTTTTGCGGGTGACCACAGACTCTATGTAACAACATTAATAAGATACATAAATCAAACAGCTGTCTCTTCTTAAAGAATTAATAAAGCAATAGAAAATATGGAGATGTATAAACAACATTTCTCCTACAGAACATGCCACGTTGCTAGGCAACACAGCAGTTGTTGATGCTGCACAGTGAATGACTGTATTTGTTGCACACACCTGTCTGAAGATCACCGGGCCTCAGTCTCACTGATCTGAATGAGCTGCAGTCACAACAGGGATCATCAGACACAACAAGAGGGTGGTGCACACGTCACTGACGGTGCAGGTGAACGTAGAGGTCACAGCCGTCAGGATTACAGCATTTAGCTGGACCCAGCATGCAGCTGTTGGTCAGGTGTGTTTGATTTGGGACGGTGCATCGAATCAGCAGCTTCTTCTCTGCTGCAGCTGCTGCTTTGGCCTTTTTCATTTATGGCATTCTCACAAGGTCAATCATAAATTCATCATGTGTCTTTTGTTTTTACTCTGTAATAGTTACTAAGTAAAGTTACTTATTTTTAAAAGTACTCAAAAAAAAACAACTTTATTTACAGTGAGGAGAGTAAATGTAACTCGTGACTTACACCCCTGCCTTTAACTCATATATATAATTTATAAACAACTCACCCTATTTCATGTACAACCCAAATATCCACTGTGTCAAAAGATAAATCAAACTTAAAGCGTTAACACAACCCATCCTCATCCATACACCTCTTAAAAATCATTCTTTTCTGCATCTTCTTGAACTGATTTCTATTTGTACTTTGTTTTAACTCCACGTCCAGACTCCACACTCCCCCCACTGATTGAAATACACACATATACTCTTCGTTGTTGTAACAACACAGTGTTTTCTTTCTTTTAAATGAAACTCTCCTCTTAAATCATAACCCCCCTCTCTGTCGCTGAACATTTTTTGTATGTTGGCAGAAAGGGAATTATTTTCTTGCTTTAACCATAATTGGTGCTGTTCTCAAATTCTACTGAATCGATGACCTTAAAAACACAGTGTTATCCTGCATTGTTTACTATCCTATTGGCTCTTTTTTGTAGAATGCATAATGGTTATAAGTTGCTTTAATAGATGAACCTCCACACAGTAATTCAGACACTGTGTAAAAGCGAACAATAAAGTGTTCAATGACTTATATGAGGTTTCCAGCAGATGTTGTGGTGAAGTATCACACCCAGGAATGAATAAAAGATAAAATCAGCTGCCTGTTAGACCCACATACAGCCATTATTAACTAGATGTGATTGTAATATGTAATAGCTCAAATATGATGCAAGAACATCAATTAAACACAGGAGGATCCTTTTCATGTTTTTCAGTTTCAGTGTTCAGTTCTCTGGACATGAGACTTGGAGCTGGACACCATGTCACAGTTCTGCATCTCAGGTCACCTGCCTCACTTCAGCATTCCCTGTCATCCAGCTCCCAGTAAGTCATTTACCTTTCACCCTGTTCTCCTGCACCTCCCTGCATTAGCCACTCCCACCTCCTCAAGCCAGCTCCATTGTCCTGGTCACACAGCTGCTCCGATCACGCTCATCTAGTGCAACAACACCAGCCTCCCAGTCGTTGTCTGCCAGATTGTGCTTGGCTGTTCTCCATGTAGGACTCATGAGCATTTCTCAGACTGATTCCCCGTTGCTGAACCTGTTTGTCCCCAACTTGTCTTCATCGTCTGAACCCTGGTGAACGCTTCAGCCTTCTGTCCCTGACCTTGAGAAGTGAAACATGAGCAAAGACTCCATTCACAGGTTTGTATGAATGTGTATGTGTGTGTATATATGTGTATGAAGAAGCTTCACGTTAACAAGTGATATTATAACTGTAGCTGTGATGGCATGATCATATTAGTACAAAGATAATGTAAGCGGTCCGTGAAAGTGTGACAGCAGGTCTTCAGAGGTCCAGTCAGTCAGGCCGGTGTGGAGGAGCTGAGGGACAGTTTGATGGAGCTGCCAGTCATTTAGTGATTTTTAAAGTTTTATTGTTGTGTGCTTCGTTTTCTTCTTCATGTTCTTTCGCTGCTTCAAATGCAGAGTTTTTTTAAAAAAGAAAAGAGTTTTCCCATTATCACAACAACCAGATATGGACAGATTTAAATCACTGGAAAGTGAAATAGAAAAATTATAATTTGACAAATTATAGCACATTATGTGATGGCATTTTACAGAGTGAGGTGAAGACCTGACAATGTGAGAGAAACCCAACAGTTCCCACTATGAGCAAGCACATGAAGCACATGGCGACAGTGTGTGTAAATGTCTCCACGACACACACCACAGCAGGAAGTACCACAGGCGAGGTCTGAGTGATGTGGCAGGTGTTTATATGTCTGTGGACAGAAGTTGTCACATCATTGCTACAGTTTGTCATGACGACACATATTTCTGATCTGTTGTTGGTTTTGCCCTAATTAGGACTTTTTTTGTGTTTGTGTTCTTCCTCTCCTCCTCCTCCAACAACTTCTCTCTGATGAATGTTGATGATTTTATTGAGGCTTCACACCAATGTCGTCATCAGTCAGTAACTGTCAGTGATTTCTATTCACTGCGTATCTAACAGTGAGAAACAGATTCAGATCATGTCAAACAGCTGTGGGGTCGAGGAGCTGGATGAAAACTGCACCTCTCTGAAGGTGAAGGTGATGGAGCAGAAATATGGCGGCTCCACCGGCGACTCGTCTCGGTCTCACTCTCATTCATCTGATCACCTGGTAAGTGCACACCTTTATACACACACCTATTCCCACCTGAACCACTCCCTCTGCCTCACACACACACACACACTGTGCTCCTCCTCGTCTACCTATGTCTCCTATAGTATATGTATGTAAGCTTTTCTCCTTATCTTGGTCTTATATTTAAGAAATCACTTAAAGTTCATTAAACCATTGCACAATCACCTTAAGTTAAGATTTTCCTCACATATTTTGATTGATTTGATTTTCATTTTTCAGAGGAAAATATTGAACTTTTTCTCCACTATATTTTCTTAATTTAAAGGAGTTAAAACTTTATTTGCAGATTAAGCTTTAAAAGAAGTTACACTCATACTGTATGATCAATATTCAACATGGAAAAAGTAGGAAATATTATATGTGATGTCATATTATTATATCTAAGAAGAAGTTCATTCAGGAATCAAAAGTAACTAATTGAATGATTTTATTGTCCAAATTAGTTTGAATTAGAGTGTGGGAAAAACCGGAGGACCCGGAGGAAACCCACGCCAGGACAGGGAGGAACTGGGTCCAGTGGTGGTCCTGGCCTCAGTAACAAGGCCAGAACCACCAGTGAGCCCAGTTCCCCCCTGTGTGGCACAGTATAAACTAGTGATAGGAGACAGGCCAGGGCTGTTCACCAGCATTAGCCTGTCCCGTTGACTCCGGCAACAGTGAGGCAACAGTGCTAGCCGCTGCACCACTGTGCCACCTTCAGAAGTTTATAATAAGATTGCGGCCAAGATGGACCACAAGCCACAAATAGCGATGACGCTCATGACGGGCCAGAAGTGTTCTCTCCATGCAGACGTCTTGTTCTTGTTTGCAGACACAGTCGAGTGCTTTGCGATGTTTGCTTGTAAAGACTTGACGATGACCGCTTCCACACATGGCTGTTCTAGCAGGATTACAAACTTGAGTGAGCTCTTCCCGCCAAGCTTCTTGGTGAGATCTTTGATGACGGCCCTGCAGATCTGTTTGATATCTTTGTCGCTGGGGCAGAAACCGTCTCTCACAGTGAGTCCCTGCAGCGTTTGGTCCACCAGTTGTTTGGCGTAGGTGGCCAATTGCTCCTCCGTGCAGATGTCCAGAACACCACACTTAGTGAGCAGTCTCACGGTCAGCAGGGTGACAAACAGCTTGGTCTTGTCGATGGCTTCAAAGCCAGAGGAAGGAGAGTCAGCAGAGTGGGTGTTCTTCTCTTGTGTCTTTATGGAGATCTTCTTGTCCTCTTGGGCGAGGTCTATGGTCTCTATTTCCTCTTCTGGGTGTCTTGGCTCTGCTGTGGCTTGACAGCTGGAGGTAGGAGAATCAAACTCTCGGCTTGGTGGCTCCACGATGACTGTCGAGGCGCTTGGCCGGACAAGAATCTGTGTCACACCACGGGGAAAAGAAGTGAATCCACAGGGACGAGCAGTTGACAGGTTGGGAATGGCTTCTCCCATTCCAGCTCTAATGTTGTCATCCAGGAAAAAGAGTCCGGTCTGTGCTGCGCCGTGCAAGCCAGAGGCTTGGAACATTGCAGACACATTGGGACTCAGGGACCTGGTTTCAGGGTGAAGGTCAGCAGCTCCAAGAACAGGAGCAGCTGAGCCTTCAGGTGAATTGTTCTCCATCACGGAATAATTCGTGTCTTTATACTGGGTTCTCAGATAGACGTGTGTATCTCTGGTGAAGTCTTCAGTACAATGATAAACAAGCTGGGAAACTGTAAGTTTACTTCACAGACATGTGCCTTTGATACAGCTGATCAAAGGCAAAATGAATGAGCGATCTAGAATCTGACGTAGCTACTTGACTGGATCTAAACGCTGCTGCAACGTGCTCACGCACACTTGCGTGCCTACGCATTTTGCAGCAATCGTACACACGCACGTAGGCATGCACGCCTGCGACTTTCAGCGCTGTTTTCTCTGTTTTCATCATTTATGTAATTTAGTTTGAATGTTAATGTTGGATAGATATGTATGATTTTCCATCAGGTAGTTACTATAATAATATGATGTGATTCTATCGGGCCGACACTATTTTAGCAATAATTTTAATGTATCTCACCTTGTACATGGTCACATAGTTTTGTATTTAATGTTACACACCAGGATCCGTTGAACCCTGGTTATATTATTATTATTATTATTATTATTATTAGTAGTAGTAGTTTTATTATTATTATATACACTCAAATGATGCGCTGGCAACAAGTGGCAGCAGGTCGGCTTAGCTCTTAGTTTTTTCTGCAATATATTTGTATATATTAATATATTTTTTGTGGAGTGACGTTTTTTTATTTTTACGTCGTTGTTTCGTCTGACGATGGAGAAAATAATGCAGATAAAGGAAGAACTCCGGGCTTTAAAGTCAACCAGATATGGAGTTAAACAACCCATACCGGCTGAGCTGAAGGAGAGCCGGGGCTAAGCTAAAGGCTAGGACATGGAGATATAAGCCTTTATACCTGGATAACAAGTGTGATGAACTGGAGGCACTTGTGAAGAACCAGCGAACATATCGTGAGTGTAGTCTCATGTGTTTCACGGAGACCTGGTTAAACGACAACACTCCCGACCGTTGTGTGGATTTACCCGGCTTCACTGCAGTACGAGCGGACAGAGACGCCCCGAGCAAGCGGGAAGAATGAAGGTGGAGGACTGGTTCTGCTTGTGAACAATAGATGGTTCAACCTCGCTCACATCACAGTGAAGAAGATCTGCTGTCGGGATATTGAACTGTTGGCAGTCGGTCTTTGACCTTACCATGTATCGAGGGACTTCTGTCACATCGTCGCCATTGTTGTTTACATTCAACCAAGAGCGGAGCCAGTAGTCGCGTGTGACGTCATTCACGAGACTGTAGCGAGAGTACAACAATAAGGTGATAAGACACATGAATTTCCTCTAATCTGGAGGAAAGACAAATGTTTTCACAGTGCTTCACATTTTTACAAAAATTGTCATTTTGTGAGTAAAGTCACTCATACAGGATTATCCTGGTGAAAGTGATGTGTGTGCATCTAAGAGTGGTTTTGTATCAGCAGTTTGTCTCTTTCACCATTGGATTGTCCTAGAAGTATTTATATACTTTACCTGAGTAAAAGTGATACCACACTGTAAAAATCCATTGGAGTAAAAGTCCTGAATTCACACTGCACCAGAAGAAAGTAAAAGTTTAATGGTCAGATATCATAGGATCATAAACCAGCACAGACTGGTAAATAAAAAGCCTTAAATGCTAACGTTAGCTATGTAGCAATAGCAAAACTTACAAATAGCTCATTTAATGTTGGAGCTGGTTGAGGTGGAGCTGATCTTAACAACATTCTGTCAGGCAGTTTAGTCTTTAACAATGCATCATGACTCATTTACTGATCGGATTAAATAATTAACTTCTCACGTGTAGTGGAATATTCATAACATATTAAACATGTTCATCCAAAGTTACACATGTGGATGTGTTAATAACAGACTTGTAAAGTGTAAACATAGAAAGGACAGTCTGAAATGTGACGTTGACTTACTACAAACAAAGTAGTTCTAAAGTAGTTAGAGAGAAAACACCTGACTCTCTTTAAAGTAACAAAACTGACATTTCTATCCTGCTCAAACACATAATTAAATAACATCTAAATGTAAATCAAGGCTTTACTCAGTTTTAGTAAAATGAAGTAATAAGTGCCTTATTTAATCAGATTCTCTGAATAAATTAAATACAAAGAAATTCATAAAACCTAAGTATTAACAAAAGTTTCATTTCAACTGTCAAAACTTATTCTCATCTGTGGATCTCATTATGATCGAATGAAATTAACTCAGTGACTTAAATAGTTGAATTTTAAAGTTTATGCTCACACACTTTGCTGGAAGGTTTTTAATGATTTTCTCTTCACGTTCCCATTAACCAATCATCAACTTCCATTTTCAGGAGGCGGGCAGCAGCTCAGACTACATTGCATTGTAAAGAAAACCCAGTTTTTCATGACCACTGTCTTTTAACTGATTAATATGGGAAAACTGTTGAAGATCATCAGAATTTCATATGATTTTACTTGTGACTTGCACATGTGTGACTCACTCCCACCTCTGCTTGATGGAAGTTGTTCCACTGATTTTTTTCCTGCTACAAGTCAAAATATCTGCTGTGAAAAAGCTTTTTTGGCTTTCAGCTTCACTCAGACACACAGGTCTTGTGTAGGCAGGTGTTACAGGGGTATGTCTGTCTCTCTACAGGGAAAGAAATTAATAAAAACTGGCTGGGAAAACTAAAAAAAAAGAAAAGGGACAGTAAAACAGAAAGGACCAGTGAAATGAAAGTGGAGGCTACTGTCATCAAATGGGGAAACCCTTTATAGTAGGTTTTGTTGTTAAGGTCATGTTTTGGTGAATATTGGTTCTTTTTGTTTTTACTATAAGTATTATTTTTTCATTTGTTTTTGATTCTTTAGAGTTTTGGCTCAATTTTCTTGAAACAAATATAATCTGATCAGAGTTACAGTGTATCTCAACAGAGTGGTACATGGTGTTTATATCTGCACAGTCTCTAAAATAGATCACCACTGGTCTGGTTTGTCTGCAGTTGTAATTGTTGGGCAGTTTTCATTTCCAGATACTGACAGGTTCTCGTCAGTGCCCTCTGTAGGAAAATGTCTGCACAGCGTCTGCATGACAACAAACGCACCATCACTGCACCTGACCTTAGAGAGAAAAAGAGCACTTCAATCATTATTTCTCCATTTGTTTCTGTTTATTGTCAGGTATAATAACTTGTACATTACAAAGAATGACTTGTAGAACCAAAGGGGAAATGCTATGCTTTGAATAAAACAGGTTTGCAGAGTATTATAGTTGGGTTTATAGGTCACACTGGGAATGCAACACTGTGTGAGTGACATGAGACTGGACGAATGGTAAGGAAGACTTAGGGTGATCCCTGATTGTTTCGCCAGTTTATTTAACGCACTACTGAAGCTGGACACAGAGGAGGCGTCACAGAGCTGCTGCTGTCTCTGCTATGCTAAAGTTACACATATCCTCCGGCTGAAGCCCGTAACCAGGGGACGTTCAGAAACACGGTGCGACCCATCATACAAGGGGTTAGGGTACGTGGTGGTTGGAAACATACAGTATGGGGAATAACAGACTGTCTCTCCCACACAGGGAGATGTTTTGGTTCGGCTTCAGGCTGGTTGCTTGCTTCTCCGTACAGGCAGAGCCACAATGGCTTGCATTAAAACGAACCATTACTATAGGCAGGGGGACACCATAATGGTAACTGTGGGTGAAGACTCAGTTAAACCGGCTAAAATCAGAGAATCTTACACACACACACACACACACACACACACACAGCAGCGAATCTACTCGCTGCTCGCTAATCTGATAACGAGAAACCGACTGTGTGTAAAACATGGGAATACATCTGCAGCAATCTCATCTTCAAAGCATGATCCAACTGCTTTACAGCTCATGATGATAAATAAATTAAATAATAAATAACCCAATAAATAAACTAATAAATATAGTAATATAGTAATAATAGCTGTGGTCAACGCAAATGTGTGCATGGAGGCTTTTTGCAGACAGTTTTCCTGTACAGTACCATACAGCAGCTGTAGACACAGGCTACAGTGGATACACATGAATTATTACCTCACTGGTCATTGCAGAGGAGGTACACACACACACACATACACACACACACACACACACACACACACACACACACACACACACTCATACACGCACTCATACATACACTCATACAGGATTAGCAGAATCAACATAATCATTTAAACGGGGAAAAGAGTAAAAGTACATAATACGTGTTTTGTCACCATCTCTTCACCTCTGTATGCAGGTGTCTGACATACTGTATAGGTCAGAGGTCAGAGGGCATCTTTCATTTCGACAAAGACTCTCCTACAAGCAGCAAGTCTCTCCTGATGCATCATGCTAAACAAACCTCCTCAAACTATATGGAATATACAGTGCATAGTTTACAAAGCCAGAACTTAAAGGAGTTTACATCTATACAGACAAACCTATACAATACAATTTTCATCATAAAAAAAGTTCCTGTTTCTTTCTTCTTCTTTTTTTCCTTTTTTTGCTTCCTAGTTAATCCGCTGACTTTTCTTTTGTTCTCACTTCTGTTGATCTCTGTGCTTCAGTGACGTGGAAGTCTTTGGGGAGATGAGTTATGATAAGGGAAAAAAAAGTCTCTGAAATGTACAGTAAACCTTTGATGTGTCTTCTTTTTGTCTTCCACTCAGCTCCTACTTTTAGGATGTCTATATATATATATATATATATATATATATATATATTGTTTCTAATGAATTGGTTTTTGGTTGTTTTGTGGAAGAAGAGAAAGAAAGTGCTAACATACAGCAAGATTTGTTCTTTGGGCTCTACCAAATTAATTTTTGACATGTGGTAACCAATTTCCTTGAATACCTTGGATATGTGAAGACATGAAGAGTGACACCCAATTTCATAGTAATGTGCTCTATCAGAATACCTTTCTCCTCTTTGATCCAGGCTCTGTGTGAGGGAGGGATAATGGTCGTGGGTCGAGGAGTTTGAGCCCCGCACTGTAACAGCAGCGCGGGCCGCTGTCGAGGGCTTGATAAAGAGACATAATAACTGAACCGGAACACAGTCGATTAAACAGGACTTCCCATCTGCTTGTTGTCGTTTCAGAAGCCGGGGCTGTCATAGCTGCTGCGGCTGTAGTAACTGTGGTGACTGCGGGAGCGACTCCTGCTGCGGCTCCAGCTCCGGCTCTGGCTGCGGCTCCGACTCCAGCTCCGGCTCCGGCTCCTGCTGTGGCTCCTGCTGTGGCTCCTGCTGTGGCTCCTGCTGCGGCTGTAGCTGCTGTAGCTGCGGCTACGGCTGCGGCTGGACCGTGGCGGGCTGCTGTCGTAGCTGGACGAGGACGGACTGGGCCGGTAGTACGGGATCGGCCGCTTCCGAGCGCTGGGGACAGGTGAGGGGGGAGAGGATGGAGTATTAACAGTTATCTTAGACAAAGACAACAAGTGTGACGAGTGAGTCAGTGTGAGACTTTAACACGTGTTAAATGTACATCTGATGCTGATGTAAAACAGGCTCAAGAGCAAATCAGTGTATAGGAGGTTATAGAAGTGGTAGACTTAAGATCAGTACAGGATCTGAAAGAGAGCAGCTATGTGGGTTAAAAACAAGCTGTTCAGCCACACACACAGACACACACACACACACACACACACACACACACACACACACACACACGGACAATATAACTGCACACACACATAGAAGAGAAAAGCATGTTGTTAGTTTAAGCTTAAGCTGAGATTGCCTTGTTAATAGCCACTCTGGAGGTACTTCCTGTAAGGTAATTAGCTGTTAGTTCCCAAAACAACCTCTTCTTCTCAGCGGAGGCCAACACCCAGAAAAATCAACAGTCAACAGTGCAGGGAGAGATAAACGCTATCAAGGTATCCCTGCTGCTACGAGGTGCGCTCCACCTTGTCATTTCTGCGGCGCTGCAGATAACTCTGCCTCAGCTTTTGTCTTCTGTATCTGCCATGGAAATCCACAGCCTGTGCCCTAGGGGGTATCCGCTTAAATAAACCTTGATAGCATTTTAATCTCTGTATCCCTGTGTTACAACATTAGTGCATGACCGCAGTGGGGTGCAGCATTAGAGTTGGTGTGAGTTTCTCTGTGTAAATATCAGGGAGGAGATGAAGGAGCAGAGAGAGGACAGAGAAAAAAACAGGAGGCCAGGTTTACTCAGGGGGGCTCTGACGGTTTGCTGTTCAGCCAAGCTTCAGGGGTCAGACTAGAAGGGTCCTGCTGCACGGCAACTGTTACCAGGGTAACTAGCCTGCAGCAGCTCAGTTCAGCAGCATCCTGTTGTTTTGGCATCAGGACCTTTAGGAGTGGAGTAAAAGACGACAAGGTACACACATTTCACCCATGACTATTTACACTCTTATGAGAAAGTACAGAGGTGACTCTTATTCAAACATGTTTTCATCTGCAGAGGAAGAAACAAGAAACAAACAGACTCCCAATCTAATCAATCTCAGACTAAATAAATCATGTCGTCATATTCCACTTCACCATTTGTAATCATACTTCATTTCTATATTAATTTAACATCCTTACTGTTATGTAGAGTATATTTAGGTTTTTATTATCTTATTATAGCATTTTATTTATCTTATTATATTGTTTATTATTGTAGCTTTTTAGTCTTGTTGTGTTGTCTTGTTTCTATCTATTGTACTGAGGCACTTTGTTCACTAATAAATACATTTATAAATATATAAATACAAATAAAACTTGCATTGTTATTATATTAATTTATATCTATCTAAACAAATTGCAGAATTTAAGCATCAATATGAAATTAAAACTGTAGGAAGGAAATAGCTGAATTCTTTGCAACATATAAAGCAATTAATGGTAAATACATGTATTAGATGAGAAAATTGATTCACTGTACACTAACTACAAAGCTACAACCTTTAGCTTTTAGCTTAGCTTAGCATAAAGACAGTAAACAAAAGTGGCAAAATCCACCTACAAACACCTGTAAAACCATGTTTGTTTAATCTGTACAAAAACATGTATGTATATTTACATATATATATATATATATATATATATATACAGTATATAAAGCAGGACAGAGTGCTCACTCTTTGTGTTTGGTTCAAGAACCTCTGACTCCAGTTGTGTCCCCTCCAACTAAACCAAATCTACCAAACCACACACCCTCTTACTCTCGACAGAGGATTTAATGGATCTGAAGGTGGTTATTAAGGAACAACTTCCCCCATTTTATTCCTTTTGCTTGTCATTGTAGTAATTTATAAAAGAACAACTTCTTCGCTAATGTGAGTGCAGTGCTGTAAAATTATGGGAAATGTTTTAACCGCAGAGTGTGACATATTGTATATTAAAGTGTGTCATGCTTAAGTGCTTTTAATTCTAGACATATAAAAAGCTGAAAATAAAATTCAAACGACAAAGTGTCCCTTTGGTGCCTGTTTCTACACAGTAGGTGAGTTGTGAATAAATCTATGTCCAACTGGGAATCTGGAAAAAGCAGGGGATGTTTTCTGAGTCTGGACAGCTGTGTTACCTGGTGATCCTGCGAGCCTCCATGAAGCTGGGTGAGTCTCTTCTCCTTTTGCGAATGGGTGAGTAGCTGCGTGAGCGGCGGCGAGCTCGGCTGTCGGTGTCGGAGCGGTTAGGGCTGTCCCTCTCTCTGCACGGCACACAGAACGCCATCAGCACATGAGAGCAAAATAAAACCACAAGGTGACAGAGAGGTGTGAGACAGGGAGCGGTATTTCACCTGGAGTTGTTCTGTCTGTTGTGTGGGGACTTGGCCTTGCTGGGGCCTCTGTCTCTGGATACGGAGTGTGAGGACGAACGGCCGCTGCTCCAGGAGCTGCTGCGCTGTCGGAGGTTGGGTTTGCTCCGAGACTCCTCTTTCTTCCTGCCCGACGTGTGTGTGTGTCGCCCCGGAGATGCTGACGGGCTCCGGTGGTGTGCCTGACCCCGACTGGAGCGGTGGTGACGCTTGGAAGAGTGGCCTCCTTTTGTCCTAAGGCAATTGGCAGTATAAAAGAGAAAATGTCAAATAATTCCCTCTCAGTGGCAACACTAAAGTAAAACCTCCCAGCAGTGATAAGAGCCTGAACCATGTAGGCTGCATGAAGGCTCACTTTCTCTGGTGACGAGAGTTCCTCCCCTTGTGAGCGTGGTTGTGCTGGGAGTGGGCTGAGTCGCTGCTGTGAGCAGGGGAGTGGGAGCTCTTGTTCTGGCCTCTCTGACTCCCTCGCCTCCCTTGCGTCTGGGTTACGGAGCTCCCTACAGTTGTGTTCCTGCCGACCACACTCCCAGCCTCTCCTGCTGCACACGTCGGTCCCGTGTGGCTCCTGCTGGGGGCGCTGTGGAGCTTGTGCTCTCTCAGCAGAGTGGGCTGGATGCTTGCAGAGCTAGCAGTCAGCAGATGGAGCTTCTGTAGAGAAATGATGACCAACAAAGGAAAAAAAAAGAAAAAAAAGAAAAAGGACAAAAAGAGCATTAGAGTGTTTTCAGGCTGGTGATTGAGTGCTACGGTGTACTTGCCAAAAGAAGGTAAACATCTAAAAGAAAAAGATCTAGGTTTTCTCCATATGGCTTATAGATAGTCCTCTATGGTGCAGCGCATGCAATACTTGGCATGCAAAACCATAATGAGTTGAAGAAATCATAATCGCAAAAACAAACAAAAAAAACTAGGAAGAGGAGAAAGAGAGGGAAAAAGTAAAAACAAAACTGTGAACCAAATAAGTTTAAGAGCAGAGGCAGAGAGTACAGAGCTACAGATTTTGTAGAGTAGAAAAAGAGGACTTCTTCAGTTATTTTAGTAATGGTTAAAAAAATAAACAAAACAGAAAGAGAAGACAACTTGACAGAACATCACAGAAATGGAAGGAACAAAATAAAGATCACAATTATTGAATCAATCGAATCAGAAAACAAATCGTCTGCTACTCAATTTTCTCTTTCTGGATTTTTTTTCCTGAAGACAATTGCTGAGATGTGAACAGCGACCCATTTTCTTTGTTTTTTTTTAATGGTTACTCTTGTTTAACTCCCTTCTGGTTAACATCCACTTACCAATAAAGTGGTATTCCCTCCTTTAGTAGGTAAGGTATGAAGAAAAGGGAAAAGTGGGGCAACATAAGTGCATCATTAGATTCACAAAATGCAAGAGAAAAAGACACAAAACCCTTCCCTGCCAGTGACTCATGAGACAATGCATGGAAATCAATGGAAAAGAACTCAAAAGCAAAGAGGAAAACCACAATGTGCAGGGCGTCCCTCACACAGAGAGTAAATCCTCTGGGCCCGGTCACCTTCCTAAACATCAGAGAGCAACTGGCTGGTGAGAGTTAAAGGTATTTTCTTTACCTTTTTTTCTCTCCATGTCGTATCTACCACCGGGAAGGTGTTATTCTTACTTGCTGACACGTTTACAGGATAACTACCTTCCCTTTTAGTGGTTACAATCAGTGTTTGTGCTCATGGGCTCCTTGATACGAGGCACTTACAGTGATCACAAAGGTTTCTAGTAATGTAGTGCCACATAACAACAGCGAGTGTTCAGGTTATTACTGAGACTGACTCGGGTTCAACCACATTTTACAGTAATCAGAGGTTATTTTTTGGGGGAAATGACTAATGTAAGAGAACCCCCCCTACAGCACATGGTGAGTGAAAGATCGGTGGAATTACATTGAACTGATAAAACAATAAGGATGTGATCGGATCCTTTGGTGTTTTAAAGTGAAAAGCTACGTGGCTAAGTGTCATGCATCAACGCATTTACCTTGATGCTACTAGTTTTCAAAATTACCTCTGTTTCATAGAATAAGGCTGGAAATATTCTGTTTTTCTTGTTGTCAATGAATCTCATGAAAGACCAAAATCAACAATGTATTGATCCTACATTGATAGCAGCATAGATAGATAGTTGATTCCTCTGTGCTGTGGAGCGCCATTGTTTCCAAAAACAAAAGTGAGTCACACTGTTGCACTGGGTGCCTTCATTACCGGGAAAACACACACACACACACACGCACACACACGCACACACACGCACGCACACACACACACACACACACACACACACACACACACACACACACACACACACACACACACTCTGCCCTGGTTCTGTGAATAACTCACTATAGCACCAACAAATGCAGCATTTAGTCTACAGTGCCTTACCCAGGGATGCTAGCATGGCTCTAAGGACGGCAACATCGCCCTGTCAGTCAACTGCTTTGGTCCAGACTGAAATATCTCATCCACTATGGATTGCCATGAAATTCGGAAAAGATGTTAATGGTTCCCACTTGATGAATCCAAATGACTTTTCCTGTTGCCCCACCGTGAGGTCGACAACTGTCTCGACAATCATTGGGTGGTTAGCATGACATTTGGGACACATATTGATATCCCCTTCAGGATAACTTGAAACCACTTTGGTGGCCTTTTGACTTTTCATGTGGCGCCATCATCAGGTCAGAATTTTAATTTGTCCAATCCTTTGGTTTATGATCACATTTCTGCAAAATGAACAACACACAACACTGTGAGCATGTTACCATGCTAACATTGGTGTTTAGCTCACTGCATGGCTGTACCTACTGTAAGTACAGTCCCACAGAGCCTCTAGTGTGGCTGTCGACTCTTGTTTCAAAATGAAACTAGCTTTTTAAAATATTCCATCTGCTGTAGGAAGTAAGAGGTTTGTGGCTGAGTGCCACAGACAGGGTGGGGAAGCCGGGATGCACTGACACACTGTTGGTTCAGGTCTTTGCAAGGGATTTGTTAATAGTGAGAAAAACAGAGTAATATCAGCCTTATCCTTTAAACTGTGTATGGTAGAGATGATGATTTATAATATATTTAAACCCCTGTTTTAAGTATTCAACATAAACAGACCATGGAAAGTGATAAAGGTTTAGGGACTGAAACATGATGCACAGTTCACAGTACACTGCTCATTCCAAGCAGGTCAGAAAAAAAGAGGGTAAATCTCCAAAAGGCCTTTTATATGAAACCAAACACAGCCGGCTCTTCCGCATGCATTATCATGTGCTGTCTGAACTGCTTTGTAATCTAAGATATAGCAAAAGCGCCGACTGATCCTTGCAGAAAGAAGAGCCGTCCTCCACTCGGGAGAAGACAACTAAGCGATATAATAAGAAAAGACACAACCACTGGTGTTTATGACAGTTGTTAGAAAAGGTCGTGGAAATCAATATGGTGAAAATCATAAGACGAATGTACTAATTCACCAACAAACAGAGAGATGCTGGACAAACAGGAATGCATTCTACCAAAACAGAAAGAAAACAAAAATGGAAAGAAATGGACCTGGATAATAGAGCGGGATATTGGACTTCAGAATGAAGTTAAGGAGGAAAGAGAAAAACCAGAGCTCTACGTAATCCAATCTTTCAAGAGTCAAATCATAATTGATAAAGTCAAATTAATTTGGTTAAAGACCATTGGTAAACAACAGAAAGAGAGAGAGAGAGAAAGAGAAAGAGAGAGAGAAACATTGACGTCACTCAGGCTAGGGTGCTTGTCACATTCTCATCTGCATAAAGATCACGTGCGTAGGCAAAGCATTACCTACCTTCCATTTCAATCAGTGACACGTATGCAATATCAACAAAAAAAAGGAAAGAAAGAAAAAAGAAAAAAGGGAGAAAGGAATGTTCTCCGCAGCGAAATGGGAAAAAGACAATGACCTCTTTTAGTATCAAAGCTACATATTTAGTCCAGAGACTAAGGAGAACTAAACAAACCAAAAAGTATAAAGAAAATAGAGGGGAGAAAAATAAAAAATCCACATGGAATTCAAAATCAAAGTAAAATTAGAAACAAAGGATGAATCTAAAAACCTACATGATTTGCTTTGTCTTTTTCGCTTGTACAAATGCAGCCATATTTGTATCAAAACGGGGTGGGGGGGGTGGGGTAGAGGTAAGCGGATAGAGTTAATTGTCATATTAGTGGACATCCATGTAGAGTAGAGTAGCTGAAGGGAGGAGGAGGAGGAGGAGAAGGAGGAGGAGGTGGGGGAGGGAGGGAGGGGGCATGCAGAGCTGGCAGATATGAAAGATAAGTGGGAAGAAAAATGCCAGGACAACAAGAGTGAGACGTGAGTCACACAGGACACAGATGAACAGGTAGGAGAGGAGGAGACGGGGGTAGAAGAGTGTTGGAGGGGGCAGTCACTGCTAAGATGGACAACTAAGAAAGTAAGCACATTTGAAAGGGACCCCAGTCACATTTTGGCCTGGGTCTTCTTCAGCAGCAGCACTTCTTTTTCATTTATATATCAGGATAAACACAGGTACGGTGAGAGGGAGCCTTGTGGAGCTTTGTCCAATCTGCTGTTTAAACTCTTAAAGTGAAGAGGGAGCTACCATTCAAAATGGCTTGGGTCCCTTTAAAATAACAATCATGTTAACAAAGGTGTGAGTTGTCCTAGTTAGTTTCAAGAGTCCGTGTGCTTGTGTTTCAAGTGTTTGAATAAATCTTTTACTAATGAGCACGAGGATGACTGGCCCTGTTTGGGACTATCTCAACAACTGCGTGGGAGACAGTCTCGGATGCTTCCAAACAAGCTGAGGAAAGTGTGTGTGCGCTGCTCTTCGTCAGAGATGGGGATGTTAAACACACCTGTATTTGCCAAATCAGACAGTCTGTTCTTTTTCATTATACAAACTGTGTAGAGTAAAAACAACACATCGCACAAACTAGTTCTTTTATGGCCTGACCTGGTCATGTGGTCGGTTAGGCGAATACACGTCGGCTCAACTTTCCCACCTCCGATAAAGAGAAGTGCAAAGCTGCTTCCCTGAGCTTCTCTGTGGCGAAGTATCCAGGACTGTCTCCCCTGCAGTGGGTGAGACAGTCCCAAACGGGGCTAGGGGACGACTACAGGAACACAAACTGAGCTGATGGATAGAGAACCAGAGCTGCTATACAGAACATTTGCTAAACCACACAACTGCTGCAGTAAAATCAGACTTCAGTTAGATCCAGGATCTGTCACACTTGACCATCCTCCTGTGCAAAGACTCCAGTTTGAGGATTAGTATGACATATTTTAGCCTTTGGTGGAGATTAACAAGAGTGTGGGGCAGCATCACCTTATGCTACAAAGATGCTGTTTAAAAAATGCGAGCCAATTAAACGTCCTCTTTCACTACATCCCACCTGAAGGGCTAAAAAGAAAAACATGATCTAGCAGACATCCCTTGCCATTCCCCACTGGCCTGGACAGATAAACTGGAAACAGAACGTCAGGGACAGAAGAGATACTGCCACCTAGGGGCAACATGCACATCGACATGGTAAAGTAAAGCAGTAGAGAGGAGCATGTGTTTAACCCCTGGTGCTTTTGGCAGGAGCTGTTGGACGTCTGGAGGAGAAGAGGATCTATCACTGAGCAGAGCATGTGCTTGAGAAGAAAGACAACTGTATTGACAAAAAGAAACTATTTCACGTACCCAGTTAACCTACTTGGTCCAGTTCCAAAGCAATTGAGTGCTTTTTATATAAATGAGACAGAAAGATTTGGGCATTTATTCATGGGTAAATACCACTTATATTGATAAGGAAAAAAAAGAAACAGTAATGACAGAGAAAAGAGAGAGAGAGAGATCAGATGAGACCTCAGACACATGCAAGCTGGAGTGGAAAATAGGAGACATCAGTTCTCTGGAGGAAGTGTTTGCAGGATGTTTGCAGCCCATTCAGATGCTTGTTCATCAGAAGACGTTTGTTTCTCGAGTGCTCCCTTTGTCTAAGTGATGGCTTGTTTTATTCCAACATAATGGCTGTCATCCTACTGTAGCTGTAATGATGCATTTACAGTACGGCAGAGCAAGGTTGTTTTCAGAACAGCAGCAGGTCATGTGAAACGCATCACGGCGTCTTTTAGAGACTAAAAGAAACAAACGAGGAGCAGTTCAAGAACAATCTATAAAACTGTAGGCTTTATGATCGTACCGTGAAGCGTGTGTGGTGCTGGTTGCTTGTTTTGTTTTTTTTAAATAATGATAAAATAAAGTTGCAACCCATTCAGTACAATGGGTCCATCTATGGGAGATTTATAATGCTGAAATAAAAACATCAAAGAAAACACAATACACTTTGTTGTGTTTTTTTTGTTTGCATTAACAGTGTCATAGTTAAAATGTACTGAAATTAAAAGCACAGTTGTTGAGCTTTTACTATTGACTTTATATTTAGCTACATTTCGGATCGACCTTTAAGCAGCTTTGAGACTTTCTCAGTGACCGAGGTAACAAGATGTAGAGTCAGCGTTAGTGTTAGCCCGCAGGAAGCAGTTTTAATGTTCCGCTCCTAAGCTGTGATTGGACAGTTGATTGTTTTTCATTCTTCTCTTTTTTGCACCATCCACCTGAAACTCACTACAAAGCCTCATTTATCTTTGGCCTCTACACTTCTATTTGCACCTGTTTTAATTGATTCTTGTCATTACATTATTTCTTAATTGTATTTCATTTAATTTTATGTCCTTTTTTTAACTGGTATTTTTATGAACTTGATATCGTTGTAAATGAGGGCTTTAACCTCAGTGACCTTCAAGTTTAAATAAAGACAGATCTGCATGATGTGTCTCGTGAAAACTAATGACGGTGATAACTTTCATTTCACTGTGATTACAATTCAGTTTAAGACAAAAAGCTAAGGTTATATTTCTCATTTGATTATGACAGTAAATGCATACATAAGATGAAATACATTATGATTCTGTATTTCAGTTTCTTAGTTTAGATTTTTTATTTTTTTATTTAGGCATTTTAAATCTCCCATACTCCCCGGCAGAAACAGCTGATACCTATGGTGAGCTGCACTGTAGCTATATTTTATTATAGTTCATTTAGACATACTTGGATCAAGACTTTCCATTAAGTAATTGGATTAGTCAGTTCAAGGAGGAATTGCAAATTGTTATCACAAAGCACCATCAGACGTCTGATCGCTTCAACATTGGTTAATTAAGACTTTATCTGCAAATTTTTTTATTCCTAATAGACACGTTTCCTTTGATATTTCTTCATGGACATGGACCTTTGGGGGGGGGGGGGGGGGGGGGGGTGTTTGAGGCAGACGTACCTACGCCTCACTCAACTTGTTTTTTTATTTGTCTTTTGCCGTAGCAGGCACCCGCTTGGAAGAAACAACAATCTTTTTGCTCATTCATTTGGAAACAGTGTGTGCCAGTGTGGCTCATATTTCCATCCGTGGTGCTGTATGCTAATGCTGTGCTCTGACTCAGAAGATGTCTTTGCTCCCTCCCTCCGTTACCGGGGAACAACAAGAACAAACAAAAAACAAGATGGCAGAGGAGTCAAAGAGAGCCAGAAACAAAGCAGCAGGAGCGGCAACTTTTACACAGGACAGAAGTGTCTTTTATACGTCAAAAATAATAATATTAATAATAAAAACTGTCCTGGAAGAACTGGTAAAAGAACAAAAAAAATCTTTCAGTATCAAAGAAGATGATAATTCATGTCAACCAACACAAAAGAGCAAGATAAAACTCATCTGTAAAGACTGTGGTAGATACCGTTGGAGTGGGTGGGTGGGGGGGGTGGGGGGGGGGGGTGTGGGAGCAAAATAGAGGAGATTACATACATCGTGCCCTTTCTCGCCCTCGACGTGGTTGAGTCTGCTGGCCTTGCCGTTGCGGCTTCGCTGGGTGGGGTCCCCGTTGTGCCACGTGGCGGGACTGTTGGGGCCCGGGGACAGCGAGGTGCCGGACGCCTTATGTCCGTCCGTCTTGTGCTTGGAGTTCAGTCTGGAAGACACAGCAACACGAGTGGTAAAGCACAGCCAGCCCACTCCCTGAGGAACAACGTGACTTTACTGTCAGAAGAGTGCTCACAGTGACATTTTGTATTTGAAAATAAAAGAAGAAATCCTTCAGTTTTATTCCTGCTCCCAAACTTTTAATATTTTCTTCTTCTTCTTCTTCTTGTTATTCAGAAAGAATAAAAGCTAACCTCCAAGGTGACGACCAACAGTCCAAAACCCAAAGATATTCCTTTTACAACAATAACAAACGGAGAAAATCAGCAAATCTTTACGACTGGGAACCGCAAGAAATGTTTTACACTTTGCTAAAAGAAAATGTCTCAAACGAGCAATTGATTATCAGAATAGTTTCTGTTGATCAACTAATTGATTCATGAATTATGTTTCAGCTGTACATTCCCCTCAGAAAATAATACTCTGCTCTGTCACTGGCACAGAAGAGTAGAGGTCTTACTAACTGCCCCTTTACAAACTGATTTGCCCTAGCATCAGAAACATGACACTGGACATTTCACTTCACTTGAACAAACAGTATATTCTGCTTTTTAAAAGACCAAACTCTACAGAGGTGCAGAGTGAGACATCACATTCATCTAAAGGGGGGTTATCATAAGACATGCTGTATCCTACTCTATTCTCAGGGGGCCGAGAGTAAACGAGAGAGAGAGGGACTGACAGTCACCAGGGCAACCGCTGGACACTCAGTAGTAGTGTGTGAGCAAACGAGGCGTATGTGTGAATGCGTGTGTGAGGAGGAGTCTACCTGGCGGGAGATTTGGAGGTGCTCCGGGTGGAGGACAGGGAGGCGCTGCGGGAGCTGCAGCAGCTGCCTTGACGCTGTGAACTCCTACCTGGGGTCTCACCGGGGGACCTGATGGATGACAACAAATGGACGAACACATCACGCACACACACACACACACACACACCACACACACGCATGCATACATATACATACACAAAGCCATGTGTATGTATGTATGCATATATCACAGGGAAACACACATGCCACAGCGAGCTCAGTGGTCAATCCAGCGGTATGTAAAACAGTTCATGCACAGCCAGACACTGTCAATATATATCTAATTAAGACGGGTGTGGCGCTGATGTTGTGTTGAACTCAGGAGATGCACTCGGTGCTGTATGCTTACTAACATTCTGTGTGAGTCTGAGATAATGAGTGTAAAATACCAATATAAATTTATGAGGGACTGAATGTGATTCAGTGGTGGTTGTTGGGGGCTGAGATGATTGGTCACTGTTTGTTTTACTGTGTGCAGAGGACAAACTGTGCTGAAAATATCATCATCAGATAATCAATGTGAGGCTACATACGCTGCAGGTTTCAGTGCGCTCAGCATTAACATGTAAATTGTATAAGAGGGATTCTGTGAGCGTCTCACCTCTTTTTCTGTTTATTCTTGTCTTTGTGTTTGTTCTTTGGGCTGCCCGATCTGAAACAGACGTCATGTGTAAGATAATGAAGCTGTGCACATTAAAGCAGTGAAGATTCCCTTTGTAAAAACACAACTCACTGTTCTGCTCCCCCATATGGATTTTTGCCCAAAAAGTCAACAGTGAAAACAGGCAGAAAGGAAAATAACACACACCTTACATGAGAGAACTAATTTGCAGCACTGGCTTTGCTGCACACTGTCATGAACAACGTTGTTAACAGCTCTGATCTTGTTATGCTGCAGTGTTCTCGTCTTTCATACACACCTGTATCTTCTCTTTTTCCTGGAGCCAGATGCAGATCTACAAAAACAAAAAAAGCCGCAATCATTATAATGATGATGACGTGACGGCTACATGAATCATTCATATACATATACTGCAACCGTCGACCAGCGGCTGGGCGAAGAAGCAGGTTGACTGAGTAATCTGGATAACTTGTCCAGGTTTACCTTTTACCCAGAAATGACACATTTACATCAGTCCATGTTCCACATTTGATGGTGGTTCTGGGTAATTACTAAACCTGCTCCTTGGAATAGTTTCTAGGACATCCAAGGTTGTCGCTGGAGGCTGATCCCAAAATCTAATCTGTGCTGTCATCAATCTGTGCGCCACGTTTTTTTCATACCATATTTTTATTGTCATATTTTCAAATTCACCCTAAAGAATATTGAGACTACATGAAGCTGCTGTGTCTAAGCTTCCCATGCAGCTGAGCTTCATTTGGCGTCAGTATTTTTACACTGAAGAAACAGATAATATCTCATATTCTGGACGGGGTCAATTCCACTTCTGTGTATATTTGATGACAAAAAATATAACAAATTAATGTGAGCAGTGCTATTAATATTACAAACACAGACACAGACACACACAGTGTGAATCACATAATATAAGCATGTTCAAGATTCTGTAGCAGCAGAGGGATGATGCAGGTTATTTGGCAACTAATACATGGAATATTTCAGCATGTGTTTCTGCAGTTTTGTCGATGCACATGTGAGCCCCCCTCCCTGCGTTAGCCAGTCTGAATCGCATGCATACATCTATATGTGCAGAGATGTCTCCAGGGGGGGCTCTCACGGCACGCTTTTCCAGTTGTTATTCTACAGGTGCAGGATGTCACACTTATTATTTTTATTATTATTACTTCTGGCTGCAGAAGCTGCTGCTGCTCCCTGCGAAAAAAAGCTGGAATAAGAAACTCAGAGCTTCTGTGGCAGTTCTCCCTTTAACCATGTATTGAGTATAATGATTGGGAGGCCGGCCATTCCTCAGTCCTCGGCAACTGACACATCACCTCCATATCGCTTTCACCCTCGTTGCAGTTTCCATGGTGATTAGTCAGACCGGTCTGTGAGAGTTGTTGCTATTTTCCTGAAGAGCCCTTCATCTCCCCTGCTGTTTTACACACCTACAGCATGCAGCATGGAGTGGGAGGGAGCGGCGGCAACAAAGTGTGTTGATTCACTGAAAGGGGAGTAATAAAGCTGTCACAGTAATGTATGTGGCTGATATGTGACTCAGAGCTGTGGCCCCAGTAGCAGCTCGTGTGTCCCCACTGGAGGGAGTCATCTGGGGACCACTGAATATGAGGTGACATTTTGGAGGGCTCATTACTCTTCTCCTCTCTCACACACTCTGGTCATAGCTAAATCCCTCGCCCTTCCCTCTTACACGAAGACATGGACGGAAGATGTGAGAGAAATATGCATGAAAAGGGGGAGCCCAACCTGGAGCTATTATTTTACAGTGAGCAGTACATTACAAACAAGCAGCCATATGAATTTAATCCCGCCCCCCTAAAGTGCACCTTAAAAAAGAGCATCAAAGGAGGCCGTCTCTGGGGGAGGAACCCTGCATGCTGCTCACCCCCCTGCCTCATCTATACATTATTCATATAAAAACAGTACCTGCAATGCAGAGTAGCTTTGGTGTGAGGCTGGGAGGGAGGTGTGGGGGGGTGAGGGGAGAGGGTGAGGGGGACTGGGATGTGTGTGGATGGATGAGAGGTGGGAAACAGGAGCGGGGCAGTGCAGTGATGCTCAGCAATTTGGTGAGAGGCTCATTTTTCTTGTTTCTTCTTATTGTGCCCCCCCCCCCCCATCCAGGCTGGGTTATTAGAGCAACACATTTAGCCCCGCTCCCCCCGAGTCAGGCGGAGGACGAGAGGAACTGGGGGAGGAGGGCACTCTACCATTGTTTATTGTCATTATGATATCCAGAGGCACTGCACAGGTACCTGCTGATGAGCTCGTGCTCTTTTCCCATCTCTTCCTCCCTTCTATCTTTCTTCTTAGTGTCTTTGCAACCCAGTTGCAAAGCCTTCCTTCCTTCCTGCCTGCCTGCCTACCTACCTACCTACCTTCCTTCCTTCCTTCCTTCCTTCCTTCCTTCCTTCCTTCCTTCCTTCCTTCCTTCCTGCCTGCCTGCCTACCTTCCTTCCTTCCTTCCTTCCTTCCTTCCTTCCTTCCTTCCTTCCTTCCTTCCTGCCTGCCTGCCTGCCTACCTTCCTTCCTTCCTTCCTTCCTTCTATTCTTTCTTCTCTTTTACTTCTGTCTTTAATTCTTTCATTGTTCTCTTCCTGGAGGCCTCTCTTTCTCCCTCTTCCTCCCTTCCCTTTCATTCTCTTCCTTGAATTCAGTCTTTCTTCCTTTCCTTCTATTACTTTTTCTTCTTGTCTCTCTTTTGCATCCTCTATTCCTTGAATTTTTTCTTTCTTCCCTTCCCTCTAGTTTTTCTTTAACTCCTTTCCTTTCTTCCTTCTTTTCCCTTTACCCTCCAAATTTCCTTCTTTCTTTCTATTTCTTTCTTTCTTTTTCTTTCTTTCTTTCTTTCTTCCCGTCCTTTTTCTTCCTTTTATTCTTCCTTAGTTTTTTTTACTTTTTCCTTTTCTTCCTCTCTTCCTTTTCCTCTTCCCTTTCCTTGTTCTTCCCTTTGTCCTCCCTTTCTTTCTTCCTCCCTTCCTTCCTTTCTTCATCCATTCCTTTCCTCCTACTTTCCTTCCTTCCTTCCTACACAATAATTGTTGAACTATTGAACAAAGAGGCAACAGATACAAGAGAAAAATGTAACCAACAGAAAAACATATGAAACACTCTGTAATTTCTGAATATTCCCCAGTGAGCAGCTATTTACTTTATTCACTTTTATTTCCAGTAAGTGAAACATCAAAGGTGTGACTACATCTCTGATCACCCATCACTGTGATGGCAGCTGTTGACAAACCTTTGAAAAGTCAGAGTCTTTCTTGGGATGACACATCACTGATGAAGCTCACACATGTTATGTACACACTCACCTGTCTCGCTTGTGTTTCTTCCCACTCTTTTTCTTCTTCTCTCTGCGAGTGGGCGAGGAGCTGCCAAACCTATTGATGGAGAGAGGGAGGACATCTTTTGCATGCAATGACTGTAAAATGAGCCTCAGATTGCAGTTAAATCCTGGCCTTTCACTTGTCATCGTGCTACATTACATTACACCTCAGAGGGGTGAGCGCAGGTGTCATCCTACAGTAGCTCAGCTGGCTCTCTTTGTGCCCAGCTCTATTCATCCTTCTGCCCTTCCCCACTTATTCTTTCTTCTCTTCACCACCAGTCTACTTCCTCCTTCACACTCTCTCCCTCTCCTTTTACTGACCTTGTCAAGAGAAAATGGAAGACGAGACTATGCTTTGCTAATCACTCACTACAGACCCCCCCCCCCCCCCCCCCCCCACACACACACACACACACACAACTGCAGAATCTGATGGCTCGTTTGCAATATTCACAGGAAAATAATTGGAATTCCGTTTCACAAAACCACAGTGTAATTACTCTGTCAACGAGGCTGAGAGATAAAAAAAAAGAAAAAAGAAAAATCGAACGACTTCATCAGTAGAAGCTGTTTCCACTCACCGACTCCTTCGGCGGCCGGATTTCTTCTTCTTCCTTTTCTTTGGACGCGGGGATGGAGAGCTGCTTGATTTCCTCTTCACTCTGAATTGGCCACATAAAGACAGAAGGAGAGGGCGATCGAGATGGAGAGCGAGAAAGGCAGAAATAATTTACAAGTGATTGTTATAATAATCATTTTCAAAAGGAATAAATTTCTGATTATAGTTATTTGCTACAGTGCCAATAACAAGACGATAAGTGTGTATTTTCTCATTTCCACAGTTCATTCTGCCATAACACACAATATTCATTCAATACATCTCACAATGGAAACAGGAAATTGCTTCAAGGAAATTACACTTAGTCTTGTCGGCAAAGTGACACAAGCAGAAAACATGATCTAAATGACCATCTGCATTACGGCTTTACATAAATAATAATGGCTGTTTATTGTTTGTTTTTTCTGGGTGCACGCTGTTACTGGTCATCAGCTTTGCCAGTAGATTGAAGAGCACTTTTGCCCTGATATCAGTTGTATGTTCATGGGTATTATCAAAGGAAACACCCAGAGGCGAATGTGAAGGAGATAACAGATGGCTGATTTAATTCATCATTTGAGGGGTGAGAGCTGGTCAACAGTGTGTGTGTGTGTGTGTGTGTGTGTGTGTGTGTGTGTGTGTGTGTGTTTGAGCATGTGATTTACCTGTTGTCACTGTGGTAATCTTGGTCATAGTCTCCATCTTCATAACCAGCCAACTCAGGGTTCTGTTCATACTCGTCAGGCGGGTAGTGCAGGTGGTTGATCCTGAAAACACAAGAGTTGAGGATCATGAAGACCATCAAGAACCACGGTTTCCATATCATCATCAGCGTCAGCATCATCATCGTCATCATCAAGAGTCCAGAGCCATGCTGGCAGCTCACTGAGGTTGTAGTGGTACTTTGAGCTAAATGTTGATGACAGCATGCTAGCATACTCACAGTGACCACGCTAACATGCTGATGTTTAGCAGGTGTTAGTTTAGTATGTTAGCTCGCTAACCGAAGCCTGACCAAGGCTGAATGTTTGAAGTTAATCATTGTATCGTATGCTAACATACGGTGACAGTTTCTAAATGACCTGATTACACATTTCTGTGTAGCAATTTCGTGTTACTGTGTTCGCCCTGATCCAAAACACTGTATCTACAATACGCTGATATTGGTCGATGTATCTAACTGGATGGATTCAGTGTTTCAGCTTTAATGCTAAGAGTTGCTAATTAGCACTAATCACGAACAGCTGAGGCTGATGGGAATGTAATTCATTTGAAGTATTGGACAAATGAAAATTTTGACCTGATAATGGTGCTGGATAGAAAGTCAGTTCAATTGAACTCACAGTAATAACTCATGAGGGTAAGTGTAACCTCTGATGTCACACTGTCCACTTGAGAGGGTTGTAGTGTCTCTGAGATGCGTTTTGTAAACGGTTCTTACTGGAATTTGTTATTCAGAGAAAAGGCAACTATGACCTTGTCCTCATTGCAGTTTGGTAGAAGAGGCTGGTGTGTGTGTGTGTGTGGTGTGTGTGTGTGTGTGTGTGTGGGGGGGGACTTCAGTAGATTCTCTGCTGTGTCTAATGTGTGATTCATTTAAGACAACGGAGACTGACCAGTTTCTTTATTCATCACTCACACACTAAACTTTGTTGTGACTGCAGTGTGTAATCTTCCCTCACCACAGCCATGTGAGAATATCATCATTTCTCACACTGACAACTCAGCTTGTGGGTTTCATATCTTGTTTTTCACACATACTGTATTGTATATAGCATCCTACCTAATCCTCCCTGCCCCACTGCCCCCTTCCCTCTCATGTGGCCTCCTCTGATCCACAAAATCTGACCTCGCCGGCTTAGAAAACCATAAAAAAAACCCACATCGCACTGACTTTTTACCTCCTGTGGTCCCAGCTCTCTGAACCCGACACGTCCCAGTACCGTTACAATCTCAGCAGGTCGTACTCTGGGCTTTCTGGCAATTTTTAAAAAATATGAAGCATAGAGAAATCTGTGTGGAGGTTATTTGGATTAGAGTGATGATGACACAGTCATAACCTCGATGACTACCCATGCAGCCTCAATTAGTTAGAGAGAGATAAAAACAGGCAGGAGTAATGAGATGAAGAGGCTGAAGTGCTGCACGAAAACAAGTTAGCAAAGCAAAGGAGAGTGCATCTGGAGGAAGGAGATGAAACACATATGGGAAACGCTATCAGAACGAATTTAACATTAGATCAGGAGAGAGAGGAGGGGTGACAAAATAAATGGTGTAAAGTATATGGAAGGACAGAGCGGAGCGGCCTTGAGCAGGGAACAGGTCTGACGGTTTGTTAGGAGGAGATGAGGAAACAGAGCCTTTAATTGGCTGAGCACCACTGGGCACAGCAGGGAAGCCAAGTACCAGCAAAATAACCTCACAACAACCTGACAGCCCTCTCTGCACACATGCAGTGTTTGAGTGAGCTCCACACACACACACACACACACACACACACACACACACACACACACACACTGCAACACTCGCTCTAATGAATAAACTTGCACTACACAAATCATGGAAATTTGAAAACTTGAGCAACAAAAACAATTCAGAGAGGAGAAAGTGGGAGTTCAGTTTTAACAAGTAAAAAACTCATTAAGTTAGAAACTGCCTATGAGTGAATATTGACTAGATGGCATTTCAGATAAAGGGTACACTGCAAGTTCACTGAGCTCATTTTATCACTATAAAACGGAGAGCATCTAACTTTTGAATACTGTGCTGAGAGGAAGGAGACACACCACACAATGCTCTGCAGTAAATAATCCAATACCCCCCCCCCGCATCACGTCTCACTTTTTCAATTTCAGTTCTCACTAAATTCTCTTTAAACACTATCGTTTGGACTTTGCCTCTCAGGCTTCACACAGGCCACCCTGCAGACACGACTCAGGGCTGTAAAAAATACTTCAAACTCCTCTGCCACTTGCTCTATTTATATATTTTGCATTTTTCAATATTCCTCTAATAAGATGTCAGATTAATATTAAATATGGCCATACAGGACAGTGTTCTTTGTAGTGATGCCGCAGGCACAATATTTATTTATCACTTAGGAAAAGGTCTCTATCAACAAAAGCTACATGCGATGTAGAAGAAGTAGAGTGTGTTAATGATGCAGCATTTTACACTGCATTTCTAATGTGTGTTATTAGACTGCCATTCATTTGAAAAACATATGACCACCTCTGTGATAATGTGCTTTCTTCTACACTGATATAAATGTGTAAAATGTCACTGTTGGCTTTCACATGATGTTTTTTGAATGTATTTTTTATTTTTGACCGCTTCTAAGAGGGTGAGACCTTTACATTTGCAATACTTATTGAATTAACATTTACAATCTCAATTTGGCCTTTTAGAAAACAAAAAGGTTAATTTCACAGCCGTTCAGCCTTTTGCCCGACACTAGTGTCCCTGCAGGCCGGGAATGAAGCACACTGCCAAAAAGAGCAATTAACAACAATTGAAACTATCTAGTGGTTCCCATGCTTAGTCATTAGTGATAAATCAACTAATTCCCCTTCCTGTCTGTAATCTCTTCATTGATGCTATGCTTCAACATGCCGGAGACATCTGTCCAGTCCGGTCCTGATCAAGACGGCGTCCCTGTTAGGCAGATGAGTGAGTGTCCCTGTCTTTAACGGTGCCCCGGTGAGGCAGGACGCTCTCTAATTCAGCCGCTGTCCGTGGGACCTGGCAGTGATGGACTGTGGCCAGGGCCCTCCTCAGGGCTGCAGCACAAAGTGGTGCAGCTCCTTCATATCCCAACTCAGACAGCCACTCTGCCACTGAAGGCTTGGATATATTTCTATTGCTGTAGAGAGTTATGGTTTGTTATTCTGGGGGGAGGTGGGTGGAGGTCGGATTGATTACTCCTCAGGATGAGGGTGGGGGCAGACCTAGTCGCTGCTTTATGGTGGTCATATTAAGATGAAGGATGGACTGGGCTGGGAGTTTAAGCTGAGCTGATCGATTCTGTGATCATTGGGGAAAGAACTTGATGCTCTGTATGCACCTAGATTAGATATCTGCATTACAGTCATTTCTATCAAAATGAAATATATTTCTGTTTCTTAATGAAGAAACCTGCTCTCAGGCTTCTCATCAGATATTGAACGGCTATGTGAAGCCCAGCGTCAGATTCTCCAATGATCCCGCTCTGATCGGACAGCCTTGGTGTGTAAGCCTGCAAAGCTCCGATAGGCTTTACACACTGCATTCCTTCTCTCGCTCGCGTTCCCATCCATTCTGCAGGAAATCAATGCGGGACATTGGTAAACAGAGTTATGAGGTAGCTGTTTACTACTAGTGTATAAGAGTATTAAGCTACAGCTGAGGGGCCTAGCCTGTCAATAGTCCCAGTCCCTGTGGACAAGATGGCATTCGCAATAAAATCTCCCAGCTGAGCAAAACTCAAACACACTGAAGGCAACAGTACATTTCAGAGCGGGACGGAGCAAATCTGCAAATCCATATGACTATATCGACATTTATATAGCTCTGTGTTGATGTATATCTGTTTTGGCATGGAAAGAGATAAAAGACAGAGAGTGCTGTGACACAGACGAGCCAGAAATCAGCGCTGCCTGTTTACCACCGTGACTGAAGGCCTCATAAACCCACATTAAGTGACGGGTCCGCTGATGTATTACCTATTAATGCTGGGGATTGCTGATCCAAGTATCGGGGGGGGGGGGGGGGGTTCAGCAGAGTGCAGTTTTGAGCAGGGGGACATACAGTAAGACATACTTGCTATAATGCTACAGATTTAGAAAGTTCACTTCAAAAAGTCACAATGTGGAGCAGAGGGAGTCACTGTAGATTACTTCAGAGGAGTCTGAAGTTCAGTTCATTCATGTCTGTGTGTGTGTGTGTGTGTGTGTGTGTGAGAGAGAGAGAGAGAGAGAGTATAGACGATGTGGAGAAGTGGAGGGATAACAAGCCTGCAAATTACAACCTTCTTCAATTTTCCACATCAAGGTCTTTCTGCTGAGGGAAAGTTGCAGAATTTGAGGCAAGTTCTGAAAATCCTAAATTGACCTGACTCAGAAGTGCCCTTCAGGGTGAATCATGCGAAAAGCAAAACAAACGAAACTTGCTGTATCTTTGTAGTTTGCTTTCTCTGGGCCATGATTGTTTTTTACATTCATCCCACTGTACATGACCGTCGTCTGCAGCTCCCTCCTCCAGCGTGTTCTAGTTTAATGTCAGACACCAGCTGAGGTGCAGAGGAGGGAGACTCATTAGTCCTGTCTGTGAGACAGGAAGCATCAGCGTCATTACCAGTCATTAGTTCACAGACGGCGGGTCATGTTGCCACCGCCATACGGCTGCTCTCAGTCATTCACACGTACAGTACGATGGACTGACTCAGGAGTGGCACCACACCCACTTCCTGCTGTTGCTGTTTCTCATGTTTTTCACTGTGTGTGTGTTTGTGTGTGTGTTTCTGTACACTCATTCATTCATGTTGATTCCTTTGATTCCATCTGTGTTTGCCTCAGATGAGGCGTCTTTCCTCCCACCTCATGCTCATAGCTACACTGTGGCTTAATGCTACACAAATTGACAATTATCCTGCCAATCTTCACCTCATTGGCCTCCAGCAGAGTTTGGAATAAACTTTAAAATGCTGCTGATTATTTTTAAACCACTGGGGTTCAAGCACTCCCTGTTTATTCAGAACGAGGCATTACCAGTCAAAAGGATTCAAATTAAAATTCATTGCACCTTTGCAATTAGGGTCCGTATTCTTTGTAACTGACGGCCTGAAGACGTCATTAGACTGGCAGGTCATTTCTCATAACTTCCATCAAAATCAATTTCTCTTTGCATTTGTTATTTATTGCTGTCTAATTTGATCAGATTTATTTGTTACAAAGCTTTTGTAATCATCTTGTAATTAATAGATACAACACAAAAGGCTTTGGGTTCCTTCATAAATTTGCTGAACAGAATGTGGTAAAATAAGGAGAGGGAGGTGAATAACTGTGCATGCACACTGGGGGTGTAAAATGAATATAAATACATTATTTGGATTTGCACAGATAATGTCCCCTGAAAAGATGTGAAATACAGCTTCACTTTTCCTTCTTAACCATTGGCTGTGCAGCGCAGGATGAAGCTTGACGGATGTTTCCGAGGTGTTATTTTTTACCTCGAGATCCCATTAAACTCCGGCACCTTGACAGCAGACTGGAAACTGACAAGCTGAAGTTTGGGACCTTCTCTGAAGTGCACTGACACTTCAAACAAACTTTACTTCCAATCATTTCTGACTTTTAACACTGAGCTGCTGCTCTGTTTCCACCGGCACCTTTCACACTTACGCAGCTTTTATTTAGACTCACTTCTTACTGTTGTGTGAAGGTGGGACTGAAATACAAACCATGTTTAATTATTTAGCTGATCCAGGTACATGGTTATGTTGTTGAGAGCTTATAGACATAAACATGAGGAGAATAAATGGAGTAAAAAACAATTCAGTGCAGAAAGTGAGGCAGATTAGACAATTTAAAACCACTATACACGGTATAAATTTGAATACCAGTGGTGGATAGTAAATACATTTACTCAGTTTTGAGGCACTTGAACTCTACCTGAGTATTTCCTTTTCCTGCTACTTTATATCTTATACTAGGGAATATATTGTACATTTTACTCCACTATATTTACGTAATAAATTTGATTAACAGTCAATCTGCAAATTAATGACACAAAATCAATCATCAAACAAATTGTGATGTACTATAACAGGCTACGATATCATTTTCTTAACAAGATCCCCAGCAGTATATAAAGGGGTTGAAATAAGCCTGAGCTTTACCAGTTGTAAGTCCAGTAACAAACATTATTCTGAGCTGGACCTCTCTGCCTAATCAGCACTTTTACTTTTGGTAATTTCGGAAAAATTGATGCAAATATTTTTGTACTTAAAGTAAAATTTTGAATTTCTGCAGCTTGATATTGCTACTTCTACTTCAGTAAAACATGTGAGTACATCTTCCACCGCTGCACTACAGGTACACATATTGTGACATAAACAGATAGTTATAGTAGATACGAACAGACACATCACAGACATTAAACCTGACGCACGGTGACTTACACTGGTTGTGTGTGTGAGCCTTCTCTGGTGATAACGCCCTCTTTGTCCATCAGCATTTGTCTGAATGTGCTCACTTTCTGTCGGATCTCCTCTTCTGTGTACCTGAGGACGGACATGAAGACATAACAGTTAGCGAAGGAACACGGACACTCATTTGCAGCTTTGACGACTCGCTTCAGCAGCGAGCAGACAGGGCTGAAGTGAACTCTTCTCAGCGTTGACCGCAGACTGTGTGAAGGCCTATGAAGAACCTGCAAATTAAAGCAGCAGCTTCTCAGGACAGTCCTGGATGCAGAGGGGGAACCTGTGAAGCTAATTGTCGTCAGTCATAACTGCCGGTCGCTCTTGTAGCAGCCGTGTCCTCCCCCCCTGCTATCACACAGAGTCTGAGCAAAATGTCAAAGACTGTCTCCAACCGTGTCCTGACCAAACATTACACTCAGCCGAATGATGTATATTCTGATGACTCACTGTCAGCCTCTCCTGACCCGGGCCGGTTACTCGTTCAGGCTTGGGCTGCATGTCATGTTTTATTCTGCGGGTAAGCGCTGTATAACTCGCTGAGCTGAGAGGACCTGAGGGGCAGAGGAGCTCTCAACAAGCTGACACACACAGAATACAGCTGCAGTGGCGCACGAGAAATTACTGTCAGTGCCACATTATAGATTTGTATTCATATTTGCTAATTGATTAAAATTCAGGCTGTTTTCATTCCAGGCGTATTGTGGGTGCAGCAGGAGAGAATCACAATGATCAGTTATACTTTCATTCATTGTGATCTTACTTCTCCTCCCTGTTTGTGAGCAACACCGCAGCCTCTGTCCGCAGACCTGCCGCTGGAAACGCGGTGACAGCTCTGCAGGGACACAGCAATAATTCAAACAGCCTGTCTGAGCAATCACAGCAGAGGGAATGAAGTCGATTCTGTTCTTTTCCCATACTACAAATACTCAGAGGGTAGCTGTGCAGCTCTGTGAAAGTACACGGCCCTTTAAATGCACTTGTACACCGAGCTGATCTCCTGGTGTATTCATACCATCTCACACCAGCTCCACGTTCCGCTCTGGCGCTGGTAATGAGCTGTAATGAGCTACAGAGGCAGAGAAACATGAAGGCAGAGAGGAGGGAGAGGAAAAGCCAGAGAATTAATAAAGCTGTGAAAGCGTGGCCAAGAGCCAGATGACAGAGTTAGACCGACTGGAAGCCTCCGCCATTAATAAATCTACTGTGGTGTATAGAGTTCAACAACAAGAGCTGTAGCTTCATATTTAGAGAGCAGATAAGAGCGGCATCAGTCTTTCAAGGCAGTAGTGAAAGTGAATTTGTAAGTACATTTTCCAAAATGTCAAAGTTACTATAAAAACAAAAGATTTACTGAATATAATAAAAGCTTTGGAGCAACTATAATCTTCCATTCATGATACCTACAGTATATACCTACACCACGTGTGATACATCGCATGGGTAAAAGCATGAGGAGGCCTGTATGTGATTTCGTACGTCGACACGACACCAGCAGCCTCCGCTCCTCTGGGCGTGTTGTCTCACCGAACAGTTGGAGCTGCAGCGGAGGACGTGACACACGGAGGCAATTCATGTACTTTAAAACCCCTCTGCACCCGACTGATGCAATTTGCATCAAAAAATAGTCCTTAATCAAATCTGAACACACAGATATTATAAACATATTTCTAAGATCCAGTGTGACTTACACTTCCTGAGGAGATCATTATCTCTGTCGCCAGTATGTCTCCATTATCTCCATCGAGAATAAACGTCTGTTTTGAGAATCTGCTTTGAGATCCCAGAAAAAAACATGTTTCATATAACTTCAGAACTTTTAATGGTGTTGTTTGACAAAATGTAAACAAAGATAGACGTTAAAAAAAAAAAACAGGTAGCCTACTGCAAACCCCCAAACTTCATGGTCCTCTTTACATTCCTCAGTTCCCTCAGGTTTGTCTCGGGGTATTAGGAGACAGTATTAGACTTTGAAGCCCCAGCGCTACCATTAAGATTTCTCTTAGTTTGAACTAAGGAACCTGAGCGTACAGAGACAGACCAAAAGTACACAAAAGACTTTTCCACAAGCAACTAATGTTCCTGTTCAATCACAATTAAAACATCTGACATTGACAGAGGAGCTGTCCATCACTCAGTGCTGAAACAGACTCATCTCTTCACTGCAGCTCACGGCAGGACCAGTTCTCCGAGCTGGATTGTAAATGAACCAGTGGCTCGTTTCAGCACAGAAATGACATTAGTCTGAGGAGCGTTTACTTTTTCTCAGATTAAATACAGCAGCCGATACCACGTATTCTGAGCTGTGTGCTATCAGCACATTGAAGGTGCAGAGAATGAGATTAGCGTGGTGGAGAGCTGTAATACCTGAAAGATGGCCCAACAGAGAAGAAGCCAGCCGGTGTGACAGCACCATCAGGTCCTGCTGTATGGCAATCTCTCTCAGCCCAGCGGCTGTCAACTCAGCACAATGGCTACAAGCACACACTTTATATTCAGGGCTTTCCGTGCACGGCGGAGAAGCCATCACCATACGTTAGCTGCTTCCTATGGCTGCTTTCCGACAACTCTCCAGCAGTCCCTGCGTGCTTTCAGCTGTCTGTTAGGGATCAAAGGAGGGTGTACAATAGATAAAAGGGTGAGAAGGCTCAGAGAGGATACTGGCTGTGAAAATGAATGTGTTCTGGCCAAACATGTGCCATGACTGTCTGGCTTTCTCCTTCACATTTGTGCTGATGATGGTGAGGATGTTAGCGCCTGCAGGTACCTCTGTTGACACAGCGGTTAAAGCAAGAAAATAGGGGTCACAACTTGTGGGGCTGAAGCTTCTGTTGACTCATGGCCTTCAGTTTAACTTTCCTCCTCTTTCTCTGTCTTCCCACTGAACCGATCGAATCTGAAGAACAGCGCAGCTTCACAGCAGGAAGCACAGCAAAGTCTGTTTCTTTTGGATGGGTCTAGCTTCCTAACCAAAGTCAGAGAGTGTATGCACAGCACTGGTGCTGCTTCAAACATAGAGCCTCAGGTTTAGAAATATGGTTCAACAAGAATCCCCCACAGCACCTGAACACCTGCAGGAACCTGGTGAACGGTCGGCAGGTTCACCCACAGACATAAAAATCTATGGACACAATGAAGTCTGAAGAAGAAAACCATGTTGATGTGAGACTGAAAACTCTTTCTTCCATTATGGCTGAACTTTTGAGTTGCACTTAAAATAAGTGAGGAAAGAAAAAATCCATAATGAGCTTGAATCAATCTGTGTAAATGGCCACATATTGGACATTTGTCAGAAGCTATTAGGAGAAGCAGACTAAAACAACACATCTATGCTCTGCACATTTAATTAGCACTTCTCGCAGCTGTAAAGGTAGCTGCTTTCTGCCTAACGCACCATCTGTTCTGCCCTGACACCGTGCAGAGGAGGGGCTGATTGGAGTGGTCACTCTCAGGGATGGGCCGGGTAATACTGGATTCCAATTAAAATTAATGTTAAACTGCGCAGGGCACTTGTATATTTTCATTTGTGTGTGTGTGTGTTAGTGTATGTGCATGAGGTGGGGGCGAGGCCAGAGCCTGCCAAGTGGAGCCAAATGAAAGCCATTTAGCCCAGGCCCGTTGCCTACAGCATGCAAAGTCCCAGTGATTTGGACAGAGAGAGACAGGAGACATCGATCAGAGTGAGGGGGCTCCCCACCACCCCAGGCATGAAAAATCACCACGATTAAAGAACTTGATTGGAGTAATTAGACAGCTCCGAGCACCCACAGATTTCCCCCATTAACTCATGATCCTGGAAAATGAATAGCTTTGGCCCAGAGAGCATCCTTACGCTGATAGTCATCGATTTGATGAGGAGGTGCCTATGTGTAGGGCGTGTGTGTGTGTGTGTGTGTGTGCTCCTCCTGACTGCCAGGGATGTCTCTGCATTTGGTATCCGAAGGGCCTTTTTCCACAAGTCGTCCCCAGGCGCTGCTGTACACCTATGAAACTCTGCAGCCATCAATCCCGCTGCAGAGAGCACAGAGGCAGAGTGACGCCAATGTAGTTAGTAAGATTGAATGGCGCTGGGAACATGGAAAGGCAAACCCGAACACCCCCACATTTCTATTTCAGGGGCAGAATTAAAAAGACTTACCGAGAGCCTCGGTGACGCTGCCACTGTGGTTCAACACTCATGTGGAGAGGATGTTCAATTGATGCTCTCTGGATTCACAGATTTTCTGGTTAGATAACACACCAGGCAAAAAGAAGCAAAGAAAGAGAGACCACCTTTCTGTCACTATATAAAGACGACCTTTCCGCCTCCCCCACAGTGTAAGCACATCAGTGTTTGGAGCACCACAATCCGCCACTGCCACGCTTTCTGATCACTCATCTTCTGTAAGACCTCCTGTAACAACAGCATTTGAAGCCGTTGTTGTCTCGCATGGACCTTCTGTATAGGCTTGGGAGCCCCGCAGTGTAAAATGGGTCATTGTTCCTGAGATGCCTTCCCCTCCAATTTTGAGTCTTATAGGTCACAGGCTTATGGTCTTATGACGCGGGCTTTGGCTTGCAGGAAAAGCTCCATCAGAGCAGAGATAGTTATTTTCTCTGGTCTGAGAGGCTCTGAGAGCAACTCTCTTAATGGGATCCTATGGCTACTCATTTCTCTTGCAATTCAAAGTGTCACTGCAGATGTCACTAAAGCAATATGGTGGCAGCAGTGGCCACAATGCTGCATCGTAGCTCCCAGGCCATGACTGAATTTAAACTGTGGCCCTTGTTTGCCCTCCTGTGCATTTAAATTCAGTCGTACATCCCTGTGGTTTTTCCCTTGCTTGTGCAGGCTACACCTCTCTACTGAGCTTTAAAACAACAGATATTTAGTTTTCAATACAAACTTGCACATCTAATTTTTCTGCTTGGTGAAGCAGGAACAACAATATCTTCTCTTTTCCTGCCTATTTAAACAGCCCTTACCACTGGTGGCACACACCGTTTTATGCATGCATTAGACAGGCGTTAGCACACACTCTGTTTAATGTGTGTGTGTGTGTGTTGTGCAGATGCGTATACGTGGGTCGTGTGTTTTAAAGGGAGCCTGCAGTTTAGACTGAGCGAGGCTCTGCACAGAGAGCTCATTAAAGAGCTGGAAAAAGGCTCAGACGCCACAGGAGTTTGAATCATGCACAATCATTATGGTTCAATTAGCGTGGAAAAATGTCCATGAAATAGAGTGTGAACTCTTGTATGCAGAGCAGACCTGGAGCTTAAAATAAGGCAGCAAGTCGTTATCATAAGGTACCCAGAGTTGTTGAAACATAGACACTAAGCATTTTTTACCATCTTCTCCAAGAGCCGCTCTAACAGCTCGTGTCTCACGCTCCTCCAGACAGATGTCATGTATAAATGGCCCCACGAACGTAACCTCCGGCCCAGCTATTATACATAAAAGGGCAATGTTCCCTGCAGTGGCGGAGCACTCAATGTGCCAGTGAATGAGGGGACGCTGCCAGGTCTTGGATAGCTAAATGAACAGACTCCTTTAATTGCTGAGCCTGTCTAATTGGCTCCCAGGGTGAGGCCATCACTCATGACAGACTATTTATCCTGGTCTTATCTCTGGAGAAGAGCATGACTGGATTTTGGGGGGGGGGGTTGTGTGTCAAAGAAAGGAGGGGAGTGTCTGCCGTGCTGGCAGGGTTACAGAAGGAGGCAGACGTCCAACTCGCCCCCCCCCCCCAGGCTAATCCTGCACCGAGGCCTCAGTCAGGACGGGGGCTCGCGGGTGACGTTGCAGCTCTGCCCCCTCTGTTAAATCCACAACAAATGAAAACAGACTCCAGCCACCATCTTAATTGTGTCTAATGCCTGGCATTGCTCTGCCTGTCTACCCCTGTGTTTCATCCCCCCGCTCTATCCCTTAATCCTGCACACATGCACACACACTCTCATTTAAAGAGGCACATTAGAAATTGGAGAGGCAGGGTGAGCTGTGCTGAGCCAAGCTGGCAAATGAGATTCTTCTTTTTTATTATAGCTTAACAAGATGAGTTGAGCCCGTCCAGAGTTTTAACACTCAGCTGAGTGGTCACCGTCCTTCAAGTGCGACCGTCTGCCAGCCGAGGCCATGCGGTCTTGAGGAGTGTGTGGAGCTGCTCGGTGCGGGTTTCTGCTCTGCTCGCATTCTGTCATCATTAGCCAAGCTGCTGCCTGCCACTACACTGTTCCAATAGACATCAGGGCTCTTTTACATCGCTGTCAAACCAGGGGCAACTATGTCCACTCCAGCCCAGCAGATGAGTGGACATTGACAGATGGCAACAGCGAACCCCCCCCCCCCCCCCCCCCCCCTTTTCCCCCCCTTTCAGCTGCTTCAGTTTGCCATAGCTGTACCATTTCCCTGCAGTCTTAATGAGGCCCTACCGCCTGACAAGCCCAGGGAAGGAGGGAAGGCTAGATGAGTTAGACAATGAAACTTTCATCCATCTATCTCCATCTTCTCCACCCCTCTCCATCTCTCCACACTACAATGGAACGATCAGCAGCAGGAAAGGTAGTTTTCTCAATTACTGCTGCAGAAGTGAACACAGGAAAAACTAGGCGTCATCTTCTTTGCATCTGCAAAACGCAGATCCCTCATTCTGACATTCAGGTTGATGCCTGTCACCGCTCATATCAAGCCTTAACCAAAAAAACAACTCATTACTTAGCTTGCCCTTTATTCAATTAAATCACCCTCATCTATCAAGGATTTGCAGGTTTCTATCATGACAAATTGTGATGTGAATAAAATGTCACCTGGTATCAGTGGGAAAGTGAGTTTACAATGTACCAACACAGGATCCCAGAGCTTGTCATTAATTATAGTCTCAGTTAGCCTGGAGATTGCCTGCAAGCTGTAGTTATTCAAGCAGCACTGTGTGTGTGTGTGTGTGTGTGTGTGGCCCTCAGATTGTGGATTAGGAGCGACTGCAGTCACCACAATTTCCATGGACACGCTTTAAAGCAACCCAAGCTCTTCCTAACTTTGCGCTGGAGGACACATATCATGCTAATGAAACAGACTACACTGGGTTGGCCTGTGTTCTTAACTGAGTGTCTCTATGGCAACCTGACTAATAACCATTACTTGAGGATAAGGCCGTTAATGCAAAGTTCAAGTGTTGGCTGCAAATATGCAAAAACTTCAAGGATGAGTAACGTTGCATCCGTGCTGCAGCTTATGGGTGAAGCTTCATGTATCTTACATGTATCTAACAATGGTGTGTGTGTGTGTGTGTGTGTGTGTGTGTGTTTTATTTTCATCTCTGAGGTAGAATTCATGTCACTGCTGCAAAGAGACACGGTGCAATCTTGATTCAGGGGATTACCAGGATTTGTTGTTCCCAGCTACTGAAGCCACATCGTTTTCACTAAGATGCACACACATGAATTCAACAGCTTGAATTCAAGTAATATGCAAACGTTTGTTTTTTCACCGTGAGACATTTCTGCCTTTAATTTCAACGGTTCAATTCCAAGTGCAGCGTCGATCCTGTCTAAGTCCCGCTGTTGGCTTGGGCGCAGTGTAGAGACTCCAGACACACGAATACCCTTTTTACACCAAGATAGGTTTTTTAGACGCAGGTAAACTTGCTAATAAAAGGCAATTAACACCTTTTATGCTGCCAGCCGAGTTCGCCTTTCTGTTCGGACTGAGGACGCACACAATTGCAGGGAGCGATGTCTTCTGATGTGTAGCTACAGAGCACACAGACACAGAGGAGGCTCCGTGTGAGACACTTCGATCGGTGATTGTGTGTTTTTAAAAGTTATTTCAGTGTTTCTGGTTGAAGAGCGCCGTGCTGGATTCTGTGTTTACAGTGTTTGTGCTTTGAAAGAAGTTACAACAGGAAAAGGGGCAGAAATCAGCATGTTCATCCTGGTAAATACCCACGTCTACTGCGGAGTCATCTGACCCGGATGTGAATGTAGATTGAACCCTTTTCCATTGCTGACAAAAGCCTGATGTTAGCGGGTCTTGACCAGTGGAAAAGGGGCTTTACAGTCGCCTCTCTCTTCTGTCTACCTGACAGTCAGGATCTTCATCACCTCACTGATTCTCCACAGGAGCCTATTGCTACCGGTCCATTGAGAAAGACCATGATTCTTCACTGGGTTGCTAATTGTGAACACTGCCAATTATGTTATCTGGGGCAGGTGGCCAAGCAGGAAGTAACCAGGTCCCTGCCAACATGGTCCCTGTAGAGTCCTTCATTTAATACCGAACAGTTTCCTGTGCTGGGAAACAGTTATCTGAGGAGCAGGGCAGCATCACACATCATGACGTTAGTTTCATTTGTCAGAGCATCATAGCAGAATGCACTGCTTTTAACAGGACTGAAAAAAAGGCGCTGGATTGGTCAGATCACAGCTACTGATAATATTTCCATAGCATGCTGCTCAAACAGCCGTGTCCCCAAAACACAACCGCTATGCACCACTTCCTAACAATAACACAGCGTCTTATGTTTACTCCCCTCCTCTGCAGGGGCTTGTTTTTCCCCTCTTCCCAGGGCTGCGATGAAAATGACTTTTGGCAGGTAACAGATTTTGAATGTAATGTTTCGGTGCAGCTTGTGAACTCAGCAGCCCTACAGGTACATACCTGTCAATGTCAAGTTCTCTACAGCACATACGATGTTTTCATGGCGTGCACTTCAACCGGCTCCCCAGCAAGTAAATCGTAAGGAAAAGATAAACAACTACTGTTTCAGTGGAAACAGTTCTGTCACTTGACATTAAATACCCAGTGCAACTGAAGAGCTTACCTGCTCGTTGGAACAACATTTATTCAATGCTACTTGAATGTTTTTGTGCTTAATACATATGGGACCTCATGCAAGAACGCCGTCGTATTCTAGTCCCAGAACTCTCTTTAAATTGCCACCTGCTTACTGTATGAGTAGGAGTGCGTAGGTGAAATCTGGTCATTAGCATAATAAGAGCTCCCACGTTGCTATTAAAGGCTACCTGTTCGGTTCCATTCGTGGCAGCGCTTCATTCACGAACGTGTCACCCCGAGATTAAAAATAAAATAAACTTCAGGTCCCGGTGTCGGGAGTCAGCGGACCAAAACAAGAGACGCAGCCCTGTCAGCAGTCGTATTATAGGTTTTGAAATAACAACAAAATATTAAAACAGCTGCCAGTGACGTGTCGTCACCTGTGCTGTAACAGAAATAAAGCCAGATGCTGCATGTGTGAAGACCTGTTAGTATCTTTTAGTTCTTTCTTTTTATTTTAGTTGATATTTATAATATCTATTTAAACTCTAGTGTCATTCGGATTAAGGCGTTATCATTTTGGAAGACACTCAAGTATTTTTCCGACTGAAGGAAGGCAGAGTGTCTGTACATGAGCCAAACCTCAGACCTGGATCATCTGCTAATTTTCCTTCCTCTGAACAGGAAAGTGTTTCAGCTACACTCCTCTGTTGTCCGCGGCACAGACTGATGGAAAAGATGCACTTCTGTTTTCATCTATCCAGCTGTCTACACAGGCCATGTAACAGTCATGCTATACATGCGTGAGCGCTACCAGAAGTGTATTTTGTGAGTGAAGTGAGTTTTATGAGTGAATTAGTGCACGTATCTACAGCAACTGCGTGTTAATTCTTTGTAGGTTGATCGTGAGCGTCACTATAAAGATACTGATCATAGCAGCTTTGAGTATGTACTGTTCTTAAGAGCTGCTTGCATGAGGCCCATTGTGTTATTGTTATAAGTTGCTCATCACATCTACTCACCCCTGCTCCTCCATCATCTCCTGGAGCTCCATACATTTCAGCTCTACCCTCCTCTTCCTCTCATGGTCCAGGATCTCTCTGTGCGGCTTCTTCACCAGGACGGGCTCTGCTTTGGGCTCCTCCTCCTCCTCCTCCTCCTCCTCTTCCTCATCCTCATCCTCCTCCTCCTCCATACCTGGCTGTCCGTCCTCAGCTTTAGTTTGTAGGACTGCAGTCGGCGTGGGCGCTCCTGACCCCGCAGCTGTTCCTGCTCCGGGGACCACCGGCTGCGACACCCCATTTGCGCCATCCTTAGGAGACGGCACCCTCGCTGCATCGTACATGATTACTGAACTCTGTGGAGATGGAGAGAAAGAGATCAGCTGATGGAGGAAAAGAAGAACTGACAGAGGAACACTTGGTATTCCTTTGGAAGTCTCATTTCGTGTTAATGATTTAACGTCCAATATTCCCGCGAACCTCCATTTGGGAGGATTTGGGTTGTTGCTGATTTATTACTGCACTGTCCACGGTGGTGAGAGCGTGTAATTCTTATACACACAGCTCACATTTAATAACATAAAATATGAAAGTAGAATATTCTTCACTTCCACCGTGTCGAGCCCATGAAGGAACCTTTACCATCATTCCACACATACACACACACACACACACACACACACACACACACACACACACACACACACACACACACACACACATTCCTACAACAACCAATTCAAACACATAATAAGCCACAAACATTTAGCGGCACACTGAAAGGTGAGCTGTTTGTGACGTGATGGTAATGTCAGTGGACAGGCTGCAGCGTTTTTGCCTGAACTGAGTAGTGCACTTTGCAATTCACACACATCATCATACTGTACACACACACACACACACACACACACACACATACCATGGACCTTGAGTACATGTAGACATGCATTGCCAGCGACAGCGCTGACAGCAACTTCTGCTCCATGAGTCAACAACCCAGTAGTGCCTAGAGGCAGGAAGGGGGGGGGGGGGGGGGGGGGGGTTGAATTCCTCTTTAAAACTCTCTGATCTCCTGGACTCAACTGAAGCTGTAAAGCAACGTCGTATACCACACACACTGTACATCAAGACAGGGGAAGGAGGAGAGGAAGAGGATGACACAAAGCCTGTAGCAACAAAACACGTGACAGTGGAGAATAGGGAAAGTATTGATTTATCTTTGATATGACTTGATTGATTTTATTATATCGACCATGAATGCATTCTTTGTTCTCGACTTTCGCAACCTTTTTGTTTCTGGCTCGTTTACTCGTGAAATGATGATCTTGTCATTTTGGTGAATAAAAAAAAAATCGCCTCGTCCAAGTGCTGCATGGACTGCGCTCTGATTAAGATGGATGGTCCTGTTAAGGCCGGTGTAGAACAAGAGCGGGAAGACTGGGAAGGCCTTCACGTGCCCACGAGCCTCGGCCGCCTCAGCGCCTCAGCTCCTCTCCCTCTGCCACTAATGGCTTCATTTTTCAGCAAGGAGCCAAAGAAGCCCAGCTAAGGCACTTCATCACTGTCACACACGGAGACAAGGAAGATACCGAGGCTGGATGGACGAAAGCTCCACCGCTACATTTACATCTTCTACCAACTTATCCCATCCCATCACTGTGATCGTGTGAGCAGCCTTCAGGCAGGCGGTTCCCTACGATTGAGCTGATTCGGAAAGTCTTTGACTGGTTAATAGGGATGTGCTTGTTTTTGAAGTGCTGCGAGCTGGTAAACGAGCCGTGGATCTGTGTGCAGCGACACGACTCTCGGGCTGACAGAACAGGTGGCAGGACAGCAGGAGGTATTATCTCTGAATCTATTATACAGTAAATCAGCACTTGATATTCCATGACAGAGATCTCTCATCTGCACAAACTTGTGTGCAGAAGGTTCTTGGGAGAAAAAGCTCTCATCTATCAAAAGAGACTTTAGAACGACATTCAGGAAGACTGGAGCACCCTCTGTACCAGCTCGGAGGAGAGACTTTTTTGTTTCTTATTTTTGCTTTATTGATACGACAAAACCCAACGGCAGTGGCAGCAAAAAAACTAAGAAACAAAAACAAACAAAAGTCCAATAGAATGAAAGAATCAACCGAGACTTACTGTAAATCCTTCTGTGTGGTTTCTATGCTCCTTTACACCTTTCACAAATGTATACATTACACTCCAAACATGACTCCACTCTGCACCATTAGCATTTATGAAAGAGCCAAAATAAACAGGCCGTTAATGAGAAATTCAATCCAAACTCTAATCCAAGAGGTGATACGATTTTAGAAAGAATCTAGACATTTAAGTGGGACCGAACAATTTGAGTAACATTTCAATTTAAAAAACATTTAGTTAATTTAGTTTCAATGCAGTTTTCTTTCTTCATCCATTAGCCATACCGCTTATCCTTTTAGGTGGGTGGCCAATCCCAGCTGACTCTGGGTGAGGGCGGGGTGCACCCTGGTCAGGCCGCCAGAGTTGACGTTTAGAGACAATCACATTTACAGGCAATTTAGAGTCACCTAGCGTGCATGTGTTTGGATTGTGGGAGGAAGTACCCGCAAAAAACTCACGCCGCCATGCAGAGAACATGGAAACTCCACGCAGGAAGACCACTGCACCACCGTGCCGCGGTTTGTTTGAATTTATTTTAATTAGACCAGGTGTCCACAGGCGATGAAAGCTTGAGCTGGTCTGTTCAGGTCTGGGTCTGTCAGTCAGAGAGGAGGACCGTGGTTAATCTCTTTTGTGCTGGACATCATGTCTTGGCCGCTGAGTTGCCCCCGGTAACAAACAACATGATTTCCACCATATGAAACTGACCGAACATAAGAAGCTGTTTGAAATCCAGATGTAACAAGATTAAATAAGATGAAGATATCATCGCAGAAATCTTCAGAAACGGGAAACTCCCTTCACAAGTGAGATCCTCCGCAGCGCCAGATGTGTGGAGTCAGAAGCTGCAGGCCGTGTCGCCGGTGTTAAATGAACGCTGCAAATATCCAACCATCTCATTATACTAATGCATCACTCCACAGCCATTCCTCTTTGTTCCCATGAGGGGGGCGGGGCGTGCACAAATCTGTTCTCTTTCAAGTTAAAACAACTAAATCATTGACTTGTGTAATGAAAAAAATCATAGCATAAAGGGAGAGTTGTCAGTGAGCTGATAAGGAAGCAGAGCACACAGTCAATTTGTGTGAGAGTCCTCTGCAGGGACTGAAGGTTATCTGCAGCTACTGTATTAATGGTGGCACCAACCTCGTCTTCTATTATTGCGAGGGCGTGTAAGACTGTCACATCCCGACAAACGCTTTGTAATTAGTCATTATGCTAAGTGGAGTTGTTTAGCCACATTCGCTGAGTGTCACCATCAGTTATTTCAAATCCCAAAGACAGAATGCGTCTTGAACATTCAATATTCCAGTTTGGAGCAATGACACTGATTGCTGTTAGAAATTAAAGAGCCATTAGTTCACGCCCTCTCTCCACTGAGAGAGAGAGAGAGGGAGAGAGAGAGAGAGAGAGAGAGAGAGAGAGGATCGTTCCTGTTGTCTGCTCCTGTGTCGGCTCTGCAGCCCGTCTTCTGCTGACGTCACACCTCAGACCACAAAAACAAAAACAACCCTGAAGTGTAAAATAACAGCCAATCACAGCGGTCATCCGCTCCGAATGCGTAAGGGTTGTTGCAATTTCCATAAGAGCGTCGTGATTTCTCAATTACAGAGTAGCTGGTCGCCCATGCGGGGCTGACTCATCTGGAACATACAGTGGATGGATCACGTGCTGAAAGCTCAATTAATAAGAATAACACTGTGGCCACACAGTGAAAAAATCTTGGTCTCATTAGCAACATAATGTTGCATTAGGCTAATGGGACATTAGAGAGGGGATTGCCTGGACTTGAACCACCGTGTAATTATAGTGATTATTTTCTTTTTCCACAGGGGATTTTATCGAAATATATTATTATCAAAAAGCAAATGACATACTTTTTACTACTGTCTGTGAGCTGCTATGTGTTGGGATCATTGATTCATTTTCCTGTTTGCCTCTTTGGATGGATATATACAGTTTATTCAGAGTAAACTGCCTCCTTCACATCTATTGGCTGCGTTGCCATTAAAGATGGTATAAAGACATTAAGAGCGTTTCTATCTACCTTTATGCAGATTTTCAATTTGCATTTAAAAAAAAAAACCTGCCAGCAATTCTCAAGTCAAATGTTCCAAAAATGACTTTTTACGTTCGGCTGAGGTGGAGAAGTTGGTGCATTGATAAAAACTAAATATGACAAAGTGCAATGGAGACGGACTTCAGGGAAGAACTGTGATGTGTGTGGAGTATTTGATCAAACTGTCACATGTTAGTGACGAGATGAAAAACGTTCATGGCATTAATACTTGCAACAAATACGAATGCCATATTTCCATATTCTCCACATGGTTTTCCGTCAGTACATTTTTGACTGGCGCTCTTTTAATTGTGTCATCTCGTTACACCGTCTTCTCTCTGGTTTAATAGCACTTTGCATTGTTGGCCCCAAGCTGTTTATCTTGATGTGGCCGACTCCTAATATCCACAAAACAGCAGTAGATGGAAAGTGACTTTAATACTTTCATTAGCATTTCCTTTGCAGAAATGTAGCTGAGACTGTTGCTGCATTTACATGACACTTTACATACTTTTACTTTAATCTAGGTTTATGACGCAACATGACAAACTCGGCTGTACTTTGTGTTTAGCGCTAACTGCTAAATGTCAGCATGCTAACATTGTCACTATAAGTATGTTAGCATGCTGCATTTAGCTTAAAGGAAGTACGACCGCACAGAGCTGCTAGCACGGCTGCAGAGCGTTGGTCTTGTTTTCATTTGACCGCAGTGAAAACATCAATCAAACCAATAACGAGATGAACCTTTGTAATCTGGCATCGACACTTGTAAACTCATTAATTGATATCATTACCATCACTGTCAAGGGTATTGACAAGGGAAGAGTTTAGCAGTTTTTCATTGTCTGTGTCATTTTTCTGTCTATAAGGATTAGGGAAATATTCAGCTCCGTCTTTATACAGCATGTTTTCTGAATCCGAACACAGTGAGTTTGTTTTTTAATGTGGTAAATGTACACAGCCGGTCCCTTTCAGTGCACAGCATATGCATGGCCATCTGTATATTTAGTCTTGATCGACCTTACAACGTAAATACTGCAGACACTGCGCTGTATGTTCATGGAGGAGAGAGACAGTAGAGAAGCTTCACGGCGAGTGTGTGAATTTTTCATTATAAAAAAATATTCTTTGCAGTCATAAAAGAATATTGAGTATTGCAGGCCACAGTCTGCACTTGACTGTAAGCAGGAAAATTCAGCCAGCGCTGATTTGTATTTCATCCGTAACGCTGACATCACATTAATATGGAAGGTATCCAACAGTCCAGCTCCGGCAGGAATCATTTTAGATGCTATTGTCTTGTTGCATCTTCTGCATTTTATTTTGACGCCTAATTTAAAAATATCAGCTGACTTTGTAATTAGAGTGTAAAAACACTTAAACACAACAGCGTGCTACTTTTCTTTTTTTTTTTCAGAATCTTGTGGCTTGTTTAAGTGGAGTCTATTTCATCTGCCACACTCCAGAGAATAAAGCAGAGAGGTGGGTCTAGTCTGCTTGGGGCCATGTTCCTCACTAAAAGCCAACTCCAACCCCTCTCTAACCCCTCGCCACTCTCTCATAGCACGGCAGGTCACTCCGTGTTGTGCACAAAGGCACCGATGATTGGATCTCACTCAGCGGTGGCTGCTCCTCATCCATGATTGCAGGGTGGCAGTAATAGGGGGCCTGACCTCGACTGAGACTGGCAGAGAGAAGCTGAAAAAACATTCTGGGTGGCTTTCACTCAAACTTCTTTTCCTCCTCCCCCCTCCTCCCTCCCCCCCTCCCCTGTGAAATGATGTGAAATGACAGAAATATTCAGAGTCAAGGTGGTTGCACTGGATATACTCTGTGTGCACGTGTCTCAGCAAGAGCTGACTGCACTCCTCTCTGTGTGTGTCCTATCTCCTGCTTTCCATCGCACCTTTCTACCAAAATAATCAGCCCCTTGGCTGGAAGCTTGGTTTTGTTTTTAGCAGGCTGGCACCCAGAGGATGTGTTTAGCTTTCCCAAGGTCAGCTGTCTTCATTCCAGGCACGTTGGATTGCTGTTGGGTGCCGGGAAACAAGCAGACTTTTTTTTTTTTCATTTTTCATTTTTTTTTTTTTTTTAATCGTAGTTGGATGGACGGTGCATACAAAACGAGCAGCAGAGGTCTCAGGAATGGTAAAGAAGGAAGAGATAGTCGTGCACAGTGGTTATGTTTGACATTTAAATGGGGGCTCAAATAAGAGACATGTGTAATTTCTTTTTCTCTGCTGTCAAAGCTCTGTGCTTTAATGAGTCACAATGAGATCAGATAGACAGACTTCAGCTGAGACGTTGGCACCTTTTCAACAAACAGCTGTTTTGATTTGGTGAAATCATGCCGAGGCACAGTCCAACAGTCATCTGACTTAATTAAACAGAGATGAGTTTAGACTGAGAATGAGTTTCTGTAAAGTGCTTCACTCACTTTTCTGTTTGTGCTTTGGCAACACAGCGCAGAGTGACATAAGAGTGCGGCTCCGACTGTAGTTCTGGGAGATTTCTCCTCTATAGAAATTGCAAAACACTCCTCGCTCAGATGCAAAAACTACACTTTCATGTGTAAGAGTCACCATGTGCATCATTTGGAGCCGAGCAGACAACACAAGCGGGATGATAACAGCTCACATCGACACACTCTGAACTAATGAGTGGTATGAGAGAGATACATAGCAAGTCAAAGCGAGAAGTTGGCAGAAAATGTTTGGACTTTGGTGGAGAAACATCTTTGGCAACCTCAGAGACAGAGTGTGACAAAAATAAACCCCTGTCCCATTTTCAACACAGACAGATTCGCCACAGAGGAAGACGGCGAAGCTGTCTGTACGGCGACATCTGGGCCCGTCCTGGCACACAGTTCAGCTGCCGGTTGACAATCTGGAGGAGAAGTCGCTCGACCTCGGCGCGGGGCTTCGCTCCTCGGGGGATCAGACTGTGATTTCTTTGAACCTCTCCTTCGGCTGGTGTGCGTCTGCTCCAGCTGGCTTGATGCACAACCACATTCTGCTGGAACTCGTAAACTCGTCCGAGTTGCCGTGTGCAGTGTCTCAGGGGAGAAATGATTAGCACCGGACCGCTTCTGATGCGATTAGCGGGGTCACCGACAGGGGAGGGATGTGCTCAGGTCCGCGAGCCTGAGTCACTCCCCGCCTGTCGCTACGCTGCACATCACATCACAACACAACTCTGAGGAATTCTAGGGAGGGAGCATATAAAGATAAAACTGCTTGTGTAGGATTATTATTGATTCCAAATCATCTTTATCCATCTCTCTACTCCCTGCTGAGTGACAGAAGGGGAATGAAATGATTTTATGTAAAACAATTATTCCTCAGCACAATTGAGCACCATGAAAAACGCTGGTGCCACAAATTTGCAAAACAAATCTGGTGGACTCATAACAGGAGTATGTTCACATAGGCTACTGAGGTTGTTTATTTCAGTCCTTATTAATATTCACAAATTGAAATAAAAAACGAAAATACTGGCCGAGAAGGCGCAGGCTGAAGCTGAAGCTTATTACTCGTACTGTCTTTACATAACGTTACGTGAGTCTGCAACCCTCTCTGCCACTGTGCAGTCAGAGACAACGAGAAGAAACTTTTTGCCGCCAGGATTAGACACGTTCACTGTTAAGTTTATGCAGTTTATGCAATCTCGGTTTTATATTTATTTAACACCATATTTTTAAACTTTTTTATTATTATTATTATTTGCCAAACAAACTACATATTTTTAATTCATTGTCACAACTCATCCACAGGTTCACTCATTGGAGGAGATAAGCATCTTCTTTTTATATTCGTCTTTACCCATGTTCTTTTAAATGCACTAATAAGTTCATACAGGCTCTCTATGATTTCAAACAACCTCTGAGAACAGTTTGGGTTATAAGTTATATAACGATAAGTCTTAGAAGTTAAGAGGATTTTCTTTTCTTTCCTTTTTTTTTTTTAAACATTATGTTGTTGGACATTTCTGTCTGTCTGAAAAAACAGGGTAGAGATGGACAGGAAACAAGATAAGAGAGGGTTTATAATATAAAGCACAAGGCTGGAATCAAACCATCAACAATGCAGTTACAGTATGTGCTGTGTGCTTTTAGAAATGACACTATCAGGACGTCCGAGAGTGAAGAAGAAGACGCTGAATACACTTATTAATATGGGAGAGGGAAAGGTTGGGGAGGACGATGATAGAAACTGCAGGTCAGCTGTGCAAATTAATTGCTGAATTAATTTGTGCATGTCAGTGTTGGTTTCTTAAAATTATTTAAATATTGGCACTGATTTTTTTTTTTTATTTCTATCAAACATCACTTAACAAAGAGCATCTGTGTTCCTGATGAAAGCAAAGGCTTAAAAATGAAAGAAATAACTAAAACTTAAATAAAGGATGTAATGTTTGGTTCCTGCTGCAGGTTCTGGAGCTCGTGAACAGAGAGTTTTCAGTTACGATGCTTTGAGGAAACACCTCTTAAACTTAGACAGGTTCATAAGATCATTTCAGTCTATAATCCTCTCAACCATAAGATGCTTTTGAGCCACGAGGCCTTGATCCTGGCCTTCAGTCAGTGGTAATGAAGCTTGGAGAAACTTCTCTCCTCACTCGTGTCACAAGCACCGTTTCCAACTATCTGCTCCACCAGCTCGTTCTGTCTTCATCCAATCACAGGCTGACACGGGGGCCTTCAGCCAATCACTCGTAAGCTGTCAGACTTTAAAAGTGCTCTCTCTCTCTCTCTCTCTCTCTCCACTGTCATTCAGCTGTCACTCCAGCACCACGAAGAATCCGTGACCCACCTTCACCCCTTCACCACCTCAGCTGTGGATGCCTGACCGTCTCCAATCAAACCATCCCATCAGAACTTTCCCTCTCATGAAGGTGTCCCCGTCCTCGAGCTCCATTCCTCATCAGATTCATCTAATAGGAAGCACCTCTTCCCATGGTGATTTATTCCTTCTGTTCAAAATAAAATCAATTTTATTTCAACTTTCTCATCCTCTTTTGTGTCGTATTAGTCTCTCCTGTTTGAACTGTGAGCAGTTTGAAGCTTCTTTGTGTCTTCGTCCTCTCTAACAACCATAAGACTCTTGTCTCCAGCATGTATGTGTCTAACAGGTCGGTAGAATGTGTAAAAAATCCATATATTCAAAAAAAACCAGAGCTGGCTAGCTTATGACGCTAACAGCATGCAAAACATAAAAGGTCAATAAAGTAAATTATCAAGTAGTGCATCCATGGATTTACTGTACTCCGTGAATGAAACAAATCTGCCTAAATACGTTTGGCTCTCCAAAAGCCGCACTGCACACGACGTCTCTGCAGCATTTCACACAGACACTTCACATGGAGGACGCGACCCCCGCGACCCCCGCGACCCCCGCGACCCCCGCGACCCCCGCGCTCCCTGGAGAACAATGTACGTCAAGTGTGGTCCGACATTTCCTCTCAGAGCCACGTGAGAAGACAGAACTTCAACAAGCTACAAAACAAAAAGATCGAAGCTTTTCCTTGAGATATCATTTCCATACCGTCCATATGGAGCGCATTAATGCATCCAGCCTCCACAGTATCTCGTGTCCTTGCTTACTCAGCAAATACAACTTCAGTTGCATCTCAGGTTTCATCATCTGCTTTGGCCTTTGTTCCACCGCTATAAGCCTCAATGTTCTTTTAGCCAGCATAGCAGTTTTTTCGGATACTTTGAGATTGAACTGAAAATGTAGCTGCAACATAACACTGTATGGGGTTGAAAACCTCTTTCCAAACACAGCTTGGAGTCTTATTGCATTTTGTGAATGAGAAGCAGAAGGAGCTGAGGCAGTAAATTACCCTCTTTCTTTCTGAGGTGCAACTCCATCCCGGAAGGATGAAATGATGTTAGAAAAACTTCAGTAAAACTTCTCCATGTGACTCATCTTGCTCAGAGGGCAGCAGAACACGGACAGTGGAATTTATTATTAAAAATCACCTTCTCTTATCCGAGGATAGAGATAAGAGCGGGTTCCTCAACTGTGTCTCTCTGCCCCGTCTCGCCCTCTTGCTGGGAGTGTCAGAGAGTCATTTGGAGATAAGTCTGCCCCCTGCACTCTCCGTCCACACCAGCCGTCCATTATAGAGTTTATCAAATGTCCAGCAGACATGCTAGGTCTAAATTAGCTCATCGCCACACCGGCAAGTGCTTCAGTCAGTGGCTGATGTGTTCTCACAAATCCAACTGATCTCCCTAAACCATCATTAGTATATTCCTCTCCCTCAACTGAAATGATTCCCCAGTGGCTCAACTCATAATTTCACAAAACCCATCAGCTACAATTATTCACCCATAAATATTTCCATGAATTACCACCGTCCTGTATGATAATGATCAAAATCAACCGCGACCTCTGGCTTGACAGAGCCAGAAAGTTTCAGTATGAGAGGGTGAGGGCAAAGATGCTGGAGCACTTCCACAGTCAGCTTCAAAGAAGAAAATCTAATTTAAAAAGTTAGTAGGACCAGAGTGCACCGGGTGCAGGGAGGCTGAAAAGTGGAAGGGTCACCAGGGAGTCGTCAGGGTGACAGTATGAGGAGTGAAGTTTACAGCCCAGATCACAGGCTTTCAGACTTCAAACATCTGCTGCAATTTGTGTCAAGAATTGTACGTCTGTCTTCTGTCTGTATTTACATTCAGTGGGACTTACACTTCCTGAGAATGTTGTTAAGTCACGTGTCCACTGAGAAGAAATGTCTATAAATCATTCCCTTCAGCACCAGAGTAATCCAGTGATAGGTGTCTGTACATCATTGGCTACAGTGCAAATGAGAACTTTGAATAGCGAAAGTTAAACATCCATTTAGAGCTGCAAAATTAATCGAAATATAATCGAAATATCTAATATTGAAATATCCAAATCACAGGAGCTGCAACTGTTTTTGATAAAAGGTCAAATGTGTCACGACATTGTTTTGCATTGTGAGCACCATCAGTGTTGTGGTGCTACAGAGACGCCCCCGACCTACAGATCATTCTCTCCAGACGTAAAGGAACATGATTGTTTGGTACATGACCAACAAAAATCACATCATCATTATTTTAAAACATTTTCAGTGACGATAAAATGCAAAAACTTTGACTTTTCCATGCTGAACTGTTAAATATGTGTTGACATTACCGAGGCTCAGACACTGACACTTGCTTCTATCTATGCATCTACAGTGATTTTCCCTGCATTGAAAAACTGTAAACAACAATTTAAAATAACATCCAGGGGGCAACAGGGCTGTTAGATGTCTTGATTTTGTCTGAGGGGGTGTCCACGGTATCAGACTAGAGGAACGTACCCTCGAGGTTCACGAAACACAAATGCATTTTCATGCAGTGAAAGATTCTGACATTATCCCACAGAGCTTCATGTTTTGACACCGTACGCTTTAAAGACCTCCGAAAACATGGTATTGATATGGATGAAATCTTCCTCCTATCCAGCCGCCTGCTGTGTCTGGGTGATTGAACCAGTCAAAGAGAGAGTTGGCTGAATAGAGTCAGTGCCCGCAGCAATCTGAAGCCAATCTCCAGACTGCTGCAGCACAGAAATGAGGCTGTCCTCTTTTCCACCTGCCTGTGCTGCTGCTCTTTAATTGACACAGCACTCTGGAGCGCAGAGCGATCAGCTTCCTGATACAAAGTGATGTCTGTCAGTTAGCGGCAGACGTTCATCGCCCGACTGCAATCACCCCCTGGACTACAGGAACATCGCTCGGAAAGCTTCTGCACAAGAGCGCCTTCACTCCTGCCGGTGCAGCACCCGCCTTCATCCCACATAAAAACCACCTTCTACCGGTGATAGCAATACAACAACAACAAAAACAAGATCTCTCAAAACTTTCAGACAATTCCCCTCTTTCATTTCCCAGCAGAATAAAAGTTGTCAGGAGTTTACGGAGGTTTTGTTTTGCTCGGTGCAGCCACAGGGTTGATTTTAAATACAGGTTTTCTGCCTACACCTTTCCAGGATTGTAATCACCAGCAGCCCTCGACTGCCGTCACACAGCTTCGTGCATAACAAAAATTGTGCAGGCTGATGAGTCATGAGCTAAAACCTCGGCTTAATTACACTGGGGACTCAGGCTCTCTGTCACTTAGCTCCGGGCCAATGAACCAAATGATTTTCTTATTAGTTTCCTACCAGCTAACGCCCCAGTTTTGTTTGTTTTAGTTCGCATGTTCATACCCAAATGTTTCTAACTGATTAGTTAAAGCTGAACAAAAAAAAAACCACAAAAGGAATTCATGACATTTCTCATTTATCAGTGAAGAATTAGCAGCTGGAGCCGTGGTGATCAGCATAATCACCTGATCATCATCAGGCGATTTCTTATTTGAATAAAAATATTTTATGTGATTATCATCAGATAAGTTTCTGTTCTCATTTTTAACAATCTTAGTGGTAGATTTACTTTTATAGTGGTAAATTTAATTACAATTACTGAACATCCTTATAGTTAATTTAGTGGAGCCTGATATGTATTATAACACCCCACACACTCACACTGACAGAGGAGAGCAAGGACAGAGGAGGCACAGCGCCAAAGGAAAGCTGTGTTTATTGGTTTTGCTCCAGAGCACTTATACGTCTAAAAAAAAACCTAACAGCAGACATGTAAAATGACACTCCTGCTTTGTTGACTCTCAGAGATGCTTTAAGTTGCATCGTCTCTATTTAAACAGTTTTTACACATCGCTTTCTTCAACTAAGTCAAAATGTGGAGTGTATCATTGAGAAAGCAACAGACCGTGTAAACAGATCCATTATGGACAGTTTGTGAATATGAGCTGCAGTTATAGTTGATGTAATGCTGTGGTGAATTGTTCAGGCAGCAGTCAGTCCATTCATCTTCCTTTAAGACAGTATCAGTGCTTTTGCATGCTGTTTGCTAATTAGCACTAAACACATACTACAGGAGAGGCTGATGGGCGTGTCGTTAGTTTCGCAGGTATTTGGTCGGAAATGAAAACTTTGACGTGATGATGACGACGATTGATCCTCTGGGAACCATCGATGTCTGCACCACATCTCCAATATATTTGTTGATATCGCTCAGTCTGGACCGAAGCGGTGGACAGACTGACATTACCGTTCACACAGCCACATCATTAGTGTGGTTGAAAACACGGCTGTTGGATCTTGGTAAGGCCGGTCTATGTCTGATGCACAGATTAAAAGATGAGGCTAAACTCATATCCATTCATTACTAAGAGTTTTAAACATTCAGATCAGGGCCTCTGCCTCTCACATGCTGCTCCCAGTTGACAGCAGACACATCCTCTTCCATTTCCTCGTAGACTAGTTAGACTGTAATACTCACATCTGCTGCTGGAGAATAACATACGACTTCAAATGGAGCCGAGCCAACAATGCATTTCAGTCCTTATTAAATCTGGCATGTTGACTGAGATGCCACATTCTTGTTTATAGCTACAGTCAGTTATGTGGCATGTCCATATGTACCGCTGCCTCCTACACTGACTAATTAGATGGTTTCTTGGCCCTCTGACATGTTTACAAGATGCTATAATATCCACTAAACATGTTTTTTTGTTTTGTTTTTTATAATGTATTGTTAGATCCACCATCAAGATAGATACAAAAATATCCAGCAATTCTCTGCACATCTTCCGGCTGGTGCATTCAGCAGAGTCTAAGCCAGCTGTGGCGAAGTGAATGAAAACACAGTGTTGATTAGTAAAGTACAAAAAATGATATGCAAGTTTAAACCAAACCTGCAACAACTGGAATCCACTGAGTAGTGACCCCCCTTTGTCACCTGACTTCCTCCTTTGCTCCTGTCATTATTACTACAGCTGCTAAAGGTCGCCTCACAATAAAACATAACTATGGGTCATAATGAGCCGCTGCACCACGACCTGAGGAGTTTTTCCACAGGAGGACAGCCTTGGGTTTTTTTGTCAAACCTATTTATATGAGCTTAAACACCATGAAATTAAACAACTTTTTTTGTATAATCCCTAAATGTCGCCATGCATACAGTGATTTACACTGTCGGTTACAACTTGAACCCCGTATTAAAGCCCGTATTTGTTTACATTTTGGAAATTTAAGATCACCAACAGAAACTATTAGCAGGTGTTGTTCTGCTCTGTACAAGGGCATGAACGGACAACTATAAATGCATCAGTTTAATCCTGAAGAAAACTTCAAAATTAAAAACCTTCTAAAGTTATGAGGAGCAAATTGCAGCAATTGGGCACAATGAGCTTTAAAGCAACCTACATTGATTGCTGCAGAAGCTGTTGATCGTGTTGATAAGCCGGCCAGACTACAATAACTCCCTGCTGCTTTTAGATCACCTGCACGCACCTGTCCTTTTCACCTTCACTCAGTATCTGTGCCTCACGTGTCTTCCTCAGGGCCTCCCCTGCAAGGCTCCTGCATCTGCCTTACACTTTGATAACATCTCATTTAGCAGGTGGAAACTTCCCTAACAGTACAAAAAGTATCCCAAATTCTAACAACCCAACTCCAGTTTTTCAAATCAAAGATTTGAAAAAACATGGCCGGGAACACTGATCAGCATATGTCCAAGGATTTTTATACTGATTTCTTTTATACTTTTTATCGCTGTCATCATAGGCGGCCCAGGTGTGTCACACAGCTGATCATGTACAACGAGTCGTCCATTAACATGAACAACGCTCCGCAGCTTGAGCTTCAAAATAGTCGGAGGGAGAAGAAAGAAATATCAGCGTGGATTTGAGGTCAGACGAGGGCAACTACACAATTTATCGACAGACATTCTGCGAAGGTGTCGAGAAGGCGCTTTAGTGCCGTCCACATTTAGTGGTTTAAAAGAGGAAAGAATACTGTGCATCTCCATTATTGTCAGGAAACAACAATCAGTCAATCAGCAGCTGTAGAGGACTGAACACAGCTGTGAACTGGTTTAACAGAGGGAGTGAATAAAGGCAAACACAGTATCAATAACACAATATCTGATGACAGCGTCTCCACTGTTTATCACTGCACCCATATTATTAAAAGTTATAATAATAGCCATAATTATGCTTTGTGTGTGCTGCTAGCTATTTTTTTTCTACAGTGTGGTTTTTCTATTGCTTAGGAATTAAATTTGTACACTGGTTGCTATGGTAATAAAATGAATGAATTGTGAAATGTATTGTCAGCCAAGCACTACAACGACAAATCAAATGATTTTCTTCTCAAATATTTTCTCAACTTGGCTTTTGGAGGAGGCTTAAAAAATCTTTCCCCGAGGCCGTCAGGATATAGATTTTGAAAGAAACACATTGAGTTGCTTGAAAAACAAAGAGAGAGAGAGAGTGAGAGAGAGAGAGAGAGAGAGAGAGAGAGAGAGAGAGAGAGAGAGAGAGAGAGAGGGTGTACGATTTTTTTTTGTTGTTGTTGGTGTCGAGCTACATTAATGTAATGACCCTTTCTCTTATCATAACAATGGATCTATCAAGCTTAAATCAACTCTCACATCAGCTTCTATGAAGATGGATTTAATCCTTCAATCCAGTAATTATTGAAATGTCATTTCATTACAGGCACACACAGATCCCCTGGTGGCCGCCGCCGCGCCGCCGCCGCCACCCCGCTCAGCGGTTGGATCAGACTTCAGAAGAGACCAGAGCTGTTGGCTTGTTGTCTGAGTCCTGGCATTCACAACTGTCAGCCCTCGGGCTCTCGAGCCATGAGGCTGCACTCAAATCATTTGCAGTTTCCTCTTTTCCCCAACTCTCATGTTGAGACACAAAAGCACAGAAATGCAAATAAAAGTGGGTATTAAGACAATCAGGGGCACGTTGGCCGAGGATCTAAAGGCCTACTGGCTATAGATGTAAAGTTCAATTAGCATGACATTCTGTATTATGATGGTCCACTAGGCTTCTCCGGATGAAGACAAGAGAGGACGGTGGGGAGCCGTACAGTAGTAAGTGCTAAACGAGACAAAGACCACACATCAGAAAGAAGCATGAAAAGAAACGGTGGGTTTTCAGGGGTTGTTAAAGAAGACGGAACAATTTAATGGAAAAAGGGGAGAAGGACAATGTCAGTGACTGAAAGGCAGAATAAGAGCTTTCCTATCCAATAAAACACCTTCAGACCACAAGATTTATTGCTCTTTGCTGTGTTGTTAGGATTTTAGAGACAGGAGCAGTTTACACAGTGGCTTTTAAAATTAGCCAACGGCCGTCACAGTTAAAGCTAACATGTGGAGAGCTGGTGGTGCTCCATAGCTTGTTAATTGGTGAGACGCAGCAGTGAGATGCACACGGCTACACGCAGGATGCTCGACAAGCCAAGGTAAGGCTGCAACAACAGTGTGACATCTGGAACATCAGCAGGCAACTGTACAAAGACTGGACTGGTGTTCGTGTCTGACAAGCTGAACTTGCATTTTCTCTTAATTGGAAGAACTTTTTTTTTGCAGGAATGCCTGAGAGAGTGGTGCGATAAAGTAAAGCAATGAGAAAGTACACAGCAACAATAAGCTTATTAGCATGAGAGCTTTATGATTCATTAAGCAGTCTTTGATCAGCACATAGGACGAGAGCAGCTCAAATGAATTAATTTACCGTCTTAAAAAATATATATGTTTGCAACTTTTAGTTCTTTAACTATAAATTATATAAACTTAACATTTTTCACTGAGCCTGATTCCCAAATATATTCTTTGGTTTTCAGTCTATTTTTCCTTCCACTGGTTTCCAATCATTTCAGCAAGAAAATCAATTACCAGAGCTTAGAAACAATAAAGGCACTTGAATGCAGACTTCATGCTTACTGTGATCAATTACACAACTCTACCAAGTGTCAAGACTCTTCTAATAGATTTTCATGCCATGTGGAAATGAATGGAAGCCTATGGAAACACAAGGGTTAAAAACATCTGGACTGACAGTAGAGCTACAACAATTGAAAAAAACAAATATATGATGGTTCCACAGTCTGAAATGTGAGGATTTTTCCTTCCTTTCCTTTTCTTACATTTAAAGAGGCTATTTGTAAGTTTCCTCTGCTGCTGAACGTGGTTTCTTGCCTGGAGCAGCAGGTGGTGATTGTTGCTTGACAAGCGCTTCCACCATCGTTGTCTTTATAATACAAGGGGTTATAAAACGCCCTCTGAGCTACAGTACAGACGGAGGCTACAGTGAGTCAGTATTGGAAAGTGACGAGGCTAGCTGGTTAGCGTGCTAACTTCAGTAGAAGAAAAGACGTGATAGAGACGAGAGTTAACATTGGTGTTGCTTTCCACCTCTGGAGACAGATGTTGGTGAATAAAGGAAAGAAGTTTCAAGCTGCACTCACAACATTTCTTCTAGAATGGTATGTAAACAGCTGTTAATGCTAATATTAGCTATGTAGCAATAGCAAAAATTACAAATTATAATTACAAATCATGTTTTTATACAACTAACCTGCAATAGAAAATACATTTGGCGGGAAAAGTAACTGCGACCAGATTACGTTTTCTATAATGAGGATATATTATTAATTCAAGGATTTGGGGAAATCACAAATATGTTAATACTGAATATATAAGTAAAATATTCACAGAGATGTATTTAAATATCTGATCTTGCAGTGTCTCCTCTTCCTAAATGTAATGCTTCATTCAATCAAAGATACGTTGCCTCTCGACATAATCCAGCCAGTGGTTACGTTTCCTACAAAACAAGTTTATTGTTGCAGGTTATTTGTGTAGAGACATGATTTCTAGGAGACAGGCTTGTTTGTAAAATGCAGCATGAGCTGTACACACACATGCAGGCCTTGACAAATCTCTGGCAATGACAAATCCCCAAACTATTTACCTTCATTATTCAGCCTCTTCACCACAACACCTCAATAAAATGACAATTTCATTTCTTAAAAGCCGGAGTCGGCCGTTCCCGTGACATCTCAGGTGGGTTACAATGGCAGGCTTCTGCTTCGGCGGGTCTCCGAGGCAACCCTGACATTCCATTTCAAATTAATTTTGGACAGTAGAGCTTTTATAAATCGAGCACACAGCGGAGGCTTCATTCCATCTACGAGAGGGAAAAAAGACACAGGGCAGAGTGTCAGCCCATTACAGATGCTTTGCGCCGTGCGCCTCTTGAAATCATCAGGCGGTTGTTTGAATGTAGCAGCAAGTGTAATTTATGTGATTGTGGTTGTTTGATGATTATGGTAAAAATGCAGTGGTTAGGTTTTTCTATTTTTGCAGTGTGAATAATAGGATCTGCCTGTGCAGTGGTCAAACACTTGAAATAAACACGTAGGGGTGGGGGTGGGGGTGGGGGGGGGGGGGGTGCAACTCCTCCATTGAAATTCTCCGGAGATGACCAGCTCGACCTTGTAGCATGAAGGTTTCCATTTCACAGCTGGCTGCCTGTGGATGTAATTGTCTATAAGGATAAACAGGGCTATAATCTGCATGCATGCTCCAATTAGAGATGTCGGCTGGTGATATCTAAATTCAGGCCCTGCCTCTGGCCGGCGCCGGCTTCCACGACAATAATAGACCAGACGCAGATATGAGAGAGGACAAGTGTCACTGGTGGAAGCTTTTCAGAGGGAGTACACTGTGACGCCTGTCATACACTGCCCTTTTCCTCACAAGATAACACACACACACACACACACACACACACGCGCACACACACACATGCACAAATATACCTTTTCCCTCCTACCTCCTGATCTCTCAGTGCAGTTCATTCACAGCAGAGACAGGATTGTGCGCTCTGCTTTCTTCCCTCTCTGCATTCAATGTGCATATATTTCTATCTGTGCTCTGTGTGCAGAGATGGGGGATGGCGTGCAATCTGCGGCGTGCGTCAACAGGGACTGCACCGCAGATTGCTGACAGATCGGGAACACTGTCTGATGCAGCGCCACAGGAGAGTGATTAGGGAAGGTTTTGTCATTTTTCCTGATATTTTTGGACACCGAGTCTTTTTCACAATCACTGACAAGTCCACTCCCTGTCACGATAAGGAAGCATTCTCTTCATAGCAAGGAGACACACAGTGATTAACTCGCGCTAGAGGACAGAGAGCTTCTTCCACTGAATCAAGGTCAACCTGCAGAAAGCCCTGTTTTGACAGGGTTTCTCTGTGACGGCTCCCACTGAAAAATGCTACGCTTAGAACCGGACCTTATGTAGACAAACACTACAGACCAAACAGCCACTGTAGTCAGGCTCAGATGAGGACTAAATTAATCTGGCACAGATATTGACTGAAAGAAGAAACAGAGGAAATCAGAGAGAGAGGATGTCAGATGGGAGGGGATGTGAAAGAGAAATTGATTGATTGATTGATTGATGAGGGGCTGAGAGCCCGATCATCTCTGATCTTCTGTGACCTCAAGCCCATCGAGGAACAAAAAGACCAGGCTTCCGTCAGAGGATGACATAGGTGGAGACGAGGACACGCTGAGAGATATGTCACAGACAGTGATGATGACCATCTGTCATCGGCTCCTCACACACCTCACTGCCCTGCAGAGTCACACGGGCAGCGGCGCGCATGTATACACGCACACGCCTGTCCACCCCGTGGCTGGAGGGAGAGGAGTTGGGAAAAAAAAAAAACACACTTTAGCAGCTTTCCGCAAAACTGTCAAGGTGAGACGGGTCACTCCTCCCTCCTCCGATACTTTTATAACTTAATCTGCGGCGCTCCCGAAATCAGCGGCCGGCGTGTAAAGTGCCTGTGTTGTGGCAAAAGGGAGATAACTTGAGACAAACCATAATGCAACAATGGACGTCCCGCCTCTCTCTGTCTGCTCAGATTTCACATCTCCTCTGGTCATCTGTCAGAAAGGACTATGTGCTCATGGGCTGTGAAGCGGCAGATATTCAAGCATTAACGCAGGCTGTGCCACGCTGCCCCTGGAGATGATACATGCATGCATGTATGAATACAGTAATGCCTTCCATATCTCATGAGGGCTGTATTTTTTCTTTGGGTGGGGGGGTCCATAGCAATGTTTGTGGGATAATCAGTGCTGAAATGTGTTTACACGCTGGAGGAAGGAGCTGATATTGAGTAAAATCTTCAAAAAGCATGGGCTTCTAATCTGCAACCCGGGAGCAGGATTAAGGCACCTTTCAGAGGAGGCATCCTGCTATAATCCCCAGCCTCTGTACAAACAACACTTTGTATATTCATACACAGATTGGGAAGTGGAAGCAGTTGTGGATCACTTCTGTGCATGAACTGAGCTGATCGGCACAGAAAACTAATCAGCAAGGGACAGTGAGAGAGAATACCTGTCTGAGAACGAGCTATCTGTTGCTACCAGACGTTCCTTTCAAAGTTATTTAAAAGACATTTACTTACTTACTATATTTAAAGTGTGGTGAGGTTAAAAAAAAAAAAGGACCGTTCCAGGAAGATCATAATGCATGTTAATTGGACAAATGAAGCTAATTTCCTCACTTTTCCATCTCAGAGTTGTTAAACGTTAACACCAGCGAGACGTGCGTTCATCCAACCGGCTGTCTGACTGTTATTATTACTGTGGATTTTCATTTTATTCCTCCCAGGGACCTGCAGTGTCGCCTGTGACTGGAGGTCACCTTCATCTAAGCTTAGTTTGACATTTCAGCTCAATAATAAAAGCGCCGACGACACACATGCACCTAAAGTACTTTTAACACACTGAGGATATTAAAGTTGTATAGTAAGTCATATGGAAAATTAAGATTCATGTAATACAGGACCTGAAGGTGTTTGCAGTCTGTGTTTCTGTGAACGTGCAAGTCAAGTACATTCACACACAGAGCGACAGTCATATGGAGCACAGCCCGACGGAGAGGAGTGCCTGGCCTATTTGCAGTCAAACTATCTGTCTGTGAAAGTCACTGCCTGCTCCCCTTTGCCATCCTCGTTTGCAAACCTACACCTGGAGACAGGCTGCGGGGGCCAGGCGGCTCTCTGGGGAGCCGAGGACAGCAGCAGATCCAGCTTGTCAGCACTAGACACCGGCGTCTAGAGGAGCCAGCAGACTGAGAGATGGCTGCAGTGAGGGTCGGGGTGGGTGGGTGTGGGTGGGGGGGTTTGCTGTGAAAGCACTCGTAAAGGTCAGCTGAGCTGGCTGCCGCTCTTCCAGTGAGCTACCACTTGGCGCCTCAAAGGTTAGACAGACCTTCGGCTGCACCAAGAAATGTCACCAACACCAATACAGCTCCAGACAAAGTCAATACTGACACAGCAGCAGCGACACACACACGGCTAGAGCCTTTGTTAGACGGGTAAAATGTCCTTCCATGGAGGCCAGGTTAGAGGAATAAAACCAGACGGGGGGTTTTCCTCCTTCTCTTTATGTCAGTCGTAAGCGTGGCCACCTGTTTGTCGGGCCCGGTTGAACACCTCAGTTCTCAGTGGACCAAACCAAAGCCCTCACCTCCGTCTCACGCTCTTCCTCTGCACTCATTTACTTGCGACTGCATTGTAACATCTGCAACAGTAACACGGTCCCCAAACATTCGAGAGTCAAAGTGGGACAAAATGGCCAACCAGTTACCGTATTGGCCCCCCAGTGTCACCTCCCTTCTGCGGCTCCCCATATGTGCAACAGCCATGATGGGTTTATTAATCCTCTGGGAGGCAGGGGACAGAGGATGAGTGTGTCCAGGCTTGCTGTAATATCCTCTGGCCAGGCACCGTGTCTAACTGTGCACCGCCCGCCCCCACTCCCTCCACCAATGCCATCTGTTTCCTGCCCAGCTCTCAGGCTTAAGTCCCCGCTGAGCCTTGGTCTCTCCTGCTCCTCTCACACAGAAAATTTGCCCCAGTCAGCTGTTATGACATTTCAGTCACTAACCAGAGCCTCTAACTGCATCGTCTTCAGGTGAGACTATTAAACATTACAGTAGACGGTGACAGTGGATCAGTAGGGTTTTCTTTGCAACTGGTGGTAGACCCGTTTCTCCGTCAATCACAGTAATGTGAAAAAGCTTCGGGTTTCTGCGTAAACTTCATCAGTGGAAGATATTTTTTTATTTCATTTTAACAATTATCTGTATTTTTGGATTGAAACTTAAAAAAAAAATCAGAGCAGTTTTCATTTGTGTGCATGTGGGAGCCTCTGTCAAACTGTCAAACTCCAGGCTGTCATGGCTGCTTACATGCTGCTGTCGCTAAGCTACTGTACATAATTCTCTCTCCGAAAATGGATTTAATGTATTAGATTGTATAGAAAAATGGTGTGTAGGCTGTTTTTTTTTTATTTTTAATCTAAATCCTTCTCTCTCTCTCTCTCTCTCTCTCTCTCTCTCTCTCTCCACCCCCCCACCCCACCCCACCCTGTGTGTCCTGGAGCCCCGTCGGCGTCTGCTGTGGTCATTTCAGCTGCCAGACTGTGGAGCTCGGGACATGCCGCAGCACTCCTCTGCACTGACGCACACACTTCAATAAATGATTGTCCATCTCACTCGTGTTGTAGGACAACAGTGTATTTGAGAAAGAACTGACAAAAGGCAAAAGGCTCTGAAGCTATTCAGCCTTTATATTGAGCAGTTAGATGAGAGTATTGATACCTTCTGTACAGTAAATATAAGGTTAGAACCTACATCTATTAAAATAGCTTATAACCAGCCTGGCTCTGCCAAATGGCAGCAAAATCCACCTACCAGCACCTTTAAATCTTTCTAATGAACATGATATATTTTAATCCGTACTAAAAGTGTAAAATGATAATTTGCTGTTTTATGGGGATTATATACCAGACTACTTTTTGGCTGTGAGCAGGAACTTCTTGGAATCTCCTCTGGTTGCCTGGCAACGTCTCTCAGCCACGAAAAAGTCTGGCACCTAAACCCCCCCCCCCCCCCCGTAAAACAGCAAATGGTCATATTTACACTTGGTTTTTAGGACAGATTAAACAAACAAGATAACATTAATTAGTGCGCTTTGGAGGTGTTGATAAGTGGATTTTGTTTCCTTTGGACAGAGCCAGGCTAGCTGTTTCCCCCCGTTTCCAGTCTTTGTGCTAAGCTAAGCTAACTGCTGGATATAGCGTCATATATATTGCACAGATATGAGTGTGGTATTGATCCTCTCATCCAGTTTTAAAAAGCCAATAAGCCTATTTCCCAAACTGTCAACCGATTCCTCAAAGTTAATGACTGCTGGATGTAGCCGCGGCCTGCAGTGATGCAAGAAGCTGCAGAATGAACAGAAATCCAGTGTCAGATTCTAACACACTTACCCTGCAGATAACTCGATCACAGATCCATTTCTTTCTTCACTCACTCACTCTAATCCTGTCCATCGCTCACGTTTCCCACTTTCTGTTGGTAATCACATTCGTTGCCACTGAATAAATGCCTGACATCCTCACAAACCCCACCCTCTTAACAAGCACACAGCTGCTAAGCTTTGTACACACCTTGAACTGTACACGTTCATCACCGGGCTGCAGATGGGGTGAATAAAGAACTCTGACCTGCTTTCTATACGGCTCTCGTGAGGTGTATGATCGCGCTCGCTTTCTAATTCGTGCTGCGAGCTTTAAAAGAGTCTATAGGGTTCATGGTCCGCAACTTCTAGATGCATGCCCCCAAGGAGGTAGATTCTCCTGTTTCTCCCTAATGGAAAAGGCATTGGGCATGAAATTTCCCCCGACAGCTGATTCCTTTAAACCCAGCAAAAGATCTGCTCTACACTTTGGGGTTAATCGATGGGGACGGAGAGCTGAGGACAGAATACAGATGAGAGTGCAAAGATGTAAAGAAGAGGAAAGACACGTCATCAAAAAAATCTCCATCTGGAGGACTCTGAATAATAGTGAGATTCAAATTTGTGTGCTTTCACATGTCTGTGTTAATAAAGCTCTGAGCCTGAAAATAGATGTTTCCTATTGTGGGGAAACGGGACAAAAAAAAAAATGACCAGGGTGCTGAGCAGTTTGGCGCTGGCATTCATTCGGCCCCAGCCTTGGCACCCACGGGCCACTTGCCCTCATGAGCAAGTAAAGGTCAGACACTTTTCCTGCAGCGCAGCTCTGGAGGAGGAACACTGAAAGATTATATCACGTGAAGCTAACTGTAGCTGACTGCATTTGTTGTTGGAATAAATTCTTTTAATTTTGAGGGGAACAAAGGGTTAAAGTGCTCTGCGGCGTTTCCTGCTGTCGGGCCGAGTTCGTGTTTGAAAAGATCTTCAGCTGACAGTTATAGCAAACGCTTTCTGCCGGTCAGACAGACAGTTCTTGTCATAAAACCAACAGAAATCTATCTAACTAGCAAAGACTTTATTAATAGATTAAAACCCGTTGCCTCTGTGAGAGACACTTGAATATTTCTTTCTAATCTTCCTCGTGAATCCTTCGGCTCAGTGTCTTCTGAGATGAGCCCGGCCACACATCCTGCCTGCTACAAAACAATTATCAGCCAATAACAGCACTGCAGAGAACCACAGGACGATAACGTCTACTGCTGATGTAAGAAAGCTATAAAGCGTGTAACTACCTATTGCTGAGAAAGGCGGTATTCACACTAACTCCCATTCAAAATGTGTGTCAACAAAAGCTCTTTTATGGCTACTGGGAGCCTCAGAGATAGAGAGGCGTGTGTCTCGCTGTGTCTCTTTCATCAGATTGGTTAATATAAGTGGGTCCCACTGGTAAATAGCGACGCTATATTGCCTGCGAAAAATGCTCCGACTCAACAAAACAGCAATAGTAAAACGTCCCACTTTATCTCCATCTTCTCACTGAAGCGGCCGCCCGTTATCACCGCCCTCGTGACTTAACGAGGATGAAGCGGCAGCGTCGGAGGAGAGCGGCGCCTCGACATCCGCTCACCTCCAAACCTCTGCGTCTGCCTCCCAGAACATAGCTATTTCTAATTCTTCCAGCAAAGGTCCACGGGGAGCAATGATGCCAAACATTCCCCCAAAAAAAGAAATTGGCGGCCAGGGTCCATAAATGTTGACTGGCTCTCTGCTGGGTGAATTGCTGCAGCCGGCTGCTGGTGTTTGGCCTTGCTCAGCTCCCAGAACAGCTCTGTTTCATGTCCTCTTTATTTGAACTGCGGTCTCTTTGTATCATCGTCTCTAGTTGGCCAGCTCGTTATGACTTCTCTTTTCTTTTTGCATTGTACTCTCTTGAGCCTGATGTTAGTGTGTATGCAGATAAAGTGCGTTCTGCTTAACAAATACAGATTTCTGCTGTGGCTGCAGCCGCAACTGGGAACTGATTTCATCTACTTTAATCAGCCTTATTAGCATAAAGCCCTGGAAATGGAATAATTATACTTATGACTGGAGTTCAAATTCTACTGATTGCAGAAGTTTAAGTTGGGAAACTTTGATGGTGTCATGGAACAAAAAATCCATTATAAAGCAGCTGCTACGGTACGGCCGTGTGTGAGTGCATGTGTGTGTGTGTGTGAGAGGAGTGTATTTAAAAGCCTGTTAAAGTAAAACAGTAGCACAGATGACGTGAAACTAGCTGTTTTACAGACAACCACAATCTCTATTTCAAATACATACAACTTCCTTAATTCATTTAAATCTAATAGAACAATTTATTGTAATATAAGACTTTCTGCTGGTGAATTCCTAAATAGTCCAATTACAGAGCTATTCCACCTCATATTTAATCATTTAAAAAAGCACAACTCAACTCAATGTTATTATAGGTTTCTGAAGCATTGTGGGAATCCTGATGAGTCAAGACTGAAGAATAAAACAGTAAAATATATAAATATACTATTAAATTCCTACAGGCTAAGCCACCACCATGTGTTCCCCCACACAAACAGAATAATGATACACCAGATGTGCCCAGGTTAAACACAAGTTCTGGTACACTTTTGCATTCCGCAGTGTGAAAGACACATTGAGCTGTTTGTAAATGCAGTTATGGCAAAAACAAGTGTTAAGTGACAATACAACAAACACAGATTTAAATGTCGAGGAAGCAACCGACCTCTAGTGTCAAAAACAAACAAACAAGAGATCACAAGGAAATCCTGATGTACAACCGACACCCGGGTCCAATAAATAAAGAAATAGTACAAACTGAACCTATATACTGCATATGAAGATTGGTATTTTATCAGGGACCTGCTGATCTTTCCACTAGTTACTAGTTAAATTTATGCTAACGGCTCAAAATCCATCTTACGTAAAGACACAGAATTAGTGTCACAAGTGTCAACACATCAAGTATCCTATGGCGCCAAGATATTTATAATATATATACTGGTCAATCTGGAGCTAGTTTGAACTACTTCATATTTACCATATACCATTCGGTAGTTCAGTCCACTGGTTCCCAACCTATGGGTCAGGAGCCTCCAGATGGTCACAAGATCAAGCTGAGGGGTGAGATGATTTTTTGAAGCTACATAAAGTTGTTTTTGATTGGACTTTTCGCTAATCTTTGCTTTTATTTTGAAATACTGGATGATCATGGCTTCTTACAGTTATTCAAATAAAACCACAAGAAGTTTAGAGGGGAACTGCTGACGACTCAACCAGACACTGCTTCTGGGTCACAAGCCTCGAGGATGGGAACTGGTTTAATATTTAACAAGTGTTGTATTTCATATGTTTTTCATGTTTGTTAACCTGTGAAGTAACTAGTAACTACATATGACACGGCAGCAGCAATGCTCCTCTCTGAGGTCTTGATGAACGCGCCTCCCAAGCTGCCACAGCTTTCATTCTGTATATTGGATACAATTAGTCTGAGTAATTGCTTGTGGTTGCTTAATCAAAGCGGTGACGGAGGTTTGGAGACATAAAAGGAGGTGACAGTATTAGACGTTGAGAGGATGTCTTGTATTGACAGCAGCAATGTGTTACTTCACCATGCCTAACGCGCCACTCAGCAGAAAACACACTCAAACATGTCTGCAGAAAACCCACAGCACGTCTGACATCATTAGCTTTAACCAACCGGGCTGCGACCTGAATACACACACGGCCTTGCACTCTCATTTACATCTAACCTTCATGACAGAGTGCAGACATTTAAGTCAGAGCTTTATTCCCAACGAGACATTCGTGCACCGCATTCATCCCGCTGAAAGCTTCCTGGAATAAAAGCATTTAAACGTCATGCTGTATTATTTATTAACCAGGCCGCGATTTACAGTAAATGCTTTTGAATGATTACTTCTTTACAGCATTTAGAATAAAGCAGTGCAGGCAGCCTTACGCCAGCCTGTTTGTACAACAGCGATGCTGTTGATTTTCCACCGAGAGGATCTGACTCCTTCCTCGCATATCAGTCTAATACCAGGTTTGAATTCACAGTCTGGGGCTGTGCCTGGCTGACGCTGTCTGATAGAGCCCCTAAATAATTCACAATCCACTATCCATGTCCATTACTGTAAGCTCTCTCTCAGAAGAAGGTAGTAACCACAGATCCACACAGACTGCTGTGCTGTTTGAGGGGTGCAGCCCCGTCAGGCTCTCAGTGTCAGACCCGTGTTGTGGATGTGTTTCGACAAACATGGGGTGTTTCCTGCTGGACAGATATGTCCTGCCTTCTCTTTGTGCCTATGACAAGTAACTTATTTCTCCCAGTTTAACCAGTGCCCGCTGCCAATTTGTGTGTGTAATAAAGTTGGTAGTAAAATAATTTGGCATATTACATGAATATCCACACACAGCCGGATGTCTGATTATTTAAAGGAACTGACTGGTGATTTTGGAAAAGCACCAGGAACATATTTGGAAAGTCGCAGGATGTTGGAACTGAACAAATTAGTAAATGTTCACTGACTGTATTCCTTTATCCACCGAGATATCAGATCTTACAAGACATTAACATATCCACTTGTAGCAACTTCAGCTACAGACTCAGGATTTTTGAGGCTGATACTGATACTGGAGGCTAAGTGATTAACATGGAGAGTTGGATAAATAATGATGATAATATATCTGTTGATATTAATTGTCTTCATCATAAGCTAAATACATTTTTATAAAGGTCGCTTCAATTTGTTATTTTTGAATCAAGACATTTAAACTTGTCGCTTCTCTCTGGTCGACAAACTACAGAACAAAACATATCTGTGACATTTCTCAATTTCTTGTCATTGATCAGTGGCAGCAATCCTCCAATCCATACGAGCATGTCGGTCGTTTGTTCCTACCCTCAAACACGACCCAGAGAAGTGTTTCCTAATATGTAACAATAATTACGTACTGTCATGGTTACTAAAATAACGGTAATGGCTTGGTTAGGTTTAGGCACAAAAACTACTTGGTCAGTTTTAGGAAAAGATCATGATTTGGGTTAAAATAGTACTTCCTCAACATCAGACGAAGACAAAGCTAAAGATGATCTTTGTTGTCATGGTTACAATAATAACAACGGACGGTCGTGGATAATAGAAACAATATAAACTACCGGTTTCACGTGGGAATCGAACACCGACCTCCTGTGTCACATTCCTGTGTTTTGTTGATCCATCCATCCATCCATCCATCCATCCATCCATCCATCCATCCATCCATCCATCCATCCATCCACCACCTCCTTCAAACGAGGACTTTGTCTCTCTTTATACGACGTCACCGCACTTTTCCCTCTGCTCCTGTCACAACTACTACGACCACTAGATGTCGCCTAGCAACAAAGCGTAACTATGGGTCATAATAAGCTGCTGCTGTCGGGTCATTAATCACAGGAGGACGGTCTTTATCTCATAAAGATCACGGTGTTGATTTAATGCAGGAGTTCACACTGAATTCAAGCTTGAGACACGACATGTTTGTTAGCATTTAATCTAAACCACAGTCTCACTCAAAAAGCTTCTGTTGCTTAAACCTGACCACACTCGCTCTACCATGTCCCAGTCCGGCGGTTTGTACGGCCACCACCTCCCTGTCAGTCCGTGTAGCTTCACTTGATACGTAATTAAGTTTCTGATCAGAAAATAATTGGGAGAAATTTGCAGAATAAACTTTATTATTAGGAGACAGGGTTATCAAAAAGCTAAAAGTCAAAGTTTGAACTTCATCGCTGGATACAATCCTCAAACGTAAGAATAAAATGAAGTTCTTCTGAGTTTAATTTAACTGCAGGTCTCGTGAACTGGTTGGAGTAGGCTCTGGATGACTGCAGTACAGAAACAGGGGTGAGCAAGGCTGACACGTGTTTCGGAGTGACTGTGCAAAATATCATTGGTCTTTATGAATAATCTGAGGCAATGTGTATTATTCAGAATAGAACAGCTTTCGCATACTATTTGCATTTGATTTGAAAATTTGCTAGGGTGCTGTTTTTTTCTCTTTACCACGGGTGAAAGCAACGAGAATAAAGTTGGCACTGATTTTACTTGCAGTCATTTCCTGCACATCTTCACTGTCTGCAGCCTGTCATGCTGCTCCTTTCTGATGTACCTCACCTGACAGCACCTGAATTTCTTTCCTGCTCCAGTTTGTTTTTCTTTTTGTTTCCTACTCCTGTTATTTCTCTCTGTTCTATATAATAAATACATTAGATTGCTGTTTTTTTTTTAAGGTTGACGGTGGCGCAGACACAGATTACATTTGTACTCTTTTGTGTGAGCATACGTGTTTCAATCTGTTCTTCCTAAAACCCTCCTTCTGCAGAAAAATAGTGTCCAGGTGGTGTAAAGTGGCCGAGTTATGAGAGCAATTAACGGGTGAAGTAAAACTTAAGCTGCTGGAGAAGTAGCTTGAATAATACACACACTCCTTCTCCGCTCTTTCTATTAAACTGGTTATTTATTATTTACAAGAGCCATTGACTCATAAGTCTGACTATACAGAGCCTGAGAGAGAGAGACATTCATCAGCCACCACAGGCACACGCACTGACACAGTTTTACATAATCACAGAGAGAGAGAGAGCATGATTGATTCACCCCTCCCCCATAACAGCTGTATGACTGTGTGACAGGGAGCAGTGAGCCGATGAGCTGATCTGAACACACATCAGTCTGACTGTAACGCACAAAGGCTGAAATAACAGCGTGATTGAATACCAAGCACAGGTATAGAGTTTACACTCGGGTCAATCCACCAGTACGGCAGCTCTGAGCTGACGATAAAGGGAACAAACTGTTATTTTAGCTCTGGCCTGCTCTAAATAGCAGAAGACTGCAGCAGGCAGAGCTGATATGAATTCCCAGCATGGTCCGCAAAGAAAAGATGGAAAAGGTCAAAGCCAGCATTCATCTTCTCAGCACAGTTTTCGCTCGCAGCATCACCTTTTCCTGCTTTTATTCCTCCGCGTCCTTGGCCTTTTTCCCATCTCTCTGGGGTAAATAGATGGGATTCTGCCACGCGGTGTCCCGTCATCAGCTCAGCACTGATGACATTTTGTCATCTGCTGGTTTCACTCACTGGGGAACTGTTGTCGCTCATTTCACGCAATCACTAATAACGCAGTTATCCAGAGCAATTAAATCCGTGTTTATTCAAAAGACCGTATGTGATACAAATAAATGTTACAAATATTCAGCACGATTTAAACAGACCATAAAAGTGCAAGCTGGGTCTCGCTGGGGATTATATTAGTTTACTCTCGTGAACACTGTTTTTAATGGGTGTGAGCTTAGTAATTCACTAAACAAGTCGTTGCTGAGGCTATGTCTCTTTTCCTCATGTGAGAGCTACTCTCTGAGTCATCATCTTATCTTTGCCCGATCCTCTCCACCACCTCACCCACTCAGGATTATGACAGCTGTGGATGGGCTGCTGAGAGGATCATTTCTCCCACTCATTCTTCTGCTTTATCTACAGTATCTGTCACCATGCTGTGATTTAGTCGGCTTTCTGAGAAGAGCTAAGAAACAAAAAAACATTCATTTCCTGCACAACAAACACCTGCCTTCATTGTATGGCCATGTGCAATAAAGCACCATCAATAAACCATTTGTTGTATGTGTTTAAATCTCTCTGAGTGAAGGAGCTCAAGTTTGGCTTCAGGATGCAAATTTAAAATCTTTCCGGTCTTTTGTTTCCTCCGCAGGGTGGCCGGGCTCAGCCTTAGAGATAGGGTGAGGAGCTCGGTCATCCGGGAGGGACTCGGAGTAGAGCCGCTGCTCCTCCATGTCGAGAGGAGCCAGTTGAGGTGGTTCGGGCATCTAGTGAGGATGCCTCCTGGACGCCTCCCTGGGGAGGTGTTTCGGGCATGTCCCACCGGGAGGAGACCCCGGGGTCGACCAAGGACACGCTGGAGGGATTATATCTCTCGGCTGGCCTTGGAACGCCTCGGGATTCTCCCGGAGGAACTGGTGGAAGTGACTGGGGAGAGGGCCGTCTGGACCTCTCTGCTGAGGCTGCTGCCCCCGCGACCCGGATCCGGATAAGCGGGAGACGACGAGACGAGATGAGACGAGACGGTCTTTTGTGGCTTTTCTTCCTAATTAAAACATAGTTCAGTCTTTCCATCATCACACCGGAGAAGATGATGCTCGTGTTCAAGCCGAGTGTCTCAGCTGACCTGTCTGTCCGAAACATCAAGGCCATCAATCAACTGACACACCAGGAGATTGTGGGAGTACTGCAGCCAGGCAGGGCTGGTTTGGGATGGGGAACAGCAGCTCAGATGTGGTTCAAAGCCACAGAGAAGAAGAAACCTTGTGATCCCTGAAGTTTTGAAGATGGGAGAGCTATAAAATGAGAGCTGTGAGCCAACAGCACCAAGGGAGCTGGACCACCTGGTAGGCTGTGATCAACAGGACTGTTACATGGGTGGAGATGTGGAGGATGCCCCAAGCAAGGCTAGGGTTCATTATCAGGGCCTGCATGCGATGCTCTTCCCAGTCCTGCAGTCCAGAACCTGCACCTCTGGTACAGCTCAGATGAGAACACAGGTCTAAAGGTCTAAAGCACTTCCTCTCTGGCCGCGGTACAGATGGCGCCACGCAGGGTCATGTGTAAGTTAGCTGAGATTCTGGAGGCTGGAAGCAAACAGGGCCAGCCGGGTGACACGACAGCAGCTGATTGAGTTTGCCAGGCAAAGGGGTGAGGCTCAGACCAGCAGCACAAGGGAGTGGTCCCTCCTGTCACCCAGAGGTGGGTGGAACATGAGATCTGACCTGGAACGCCAGTCGAAGTTCCCCCAAGACATCACCACGGCCAGATATCGTGCTCTGGTTCTACTGGAAGAGGGAATGGAGGCTGCCTCTGAGAGGAAGGAAGTACTGAGAGCTGTTAGCTGTGTGCTCACAGGCAGGGTGGAGGGCGTTCACTTATCCAGTGGAAGCTGGTTGCAGAAGCTACACCGGAGCATCCACCCAGCGGTTCCTGAAGTCTCTTGAGATCACAAGCTCCAGAGCTGAGGAAGGCTCAGCAGAGGAGGCAGAACAAGAGAGTTTCTGGCTCTGACTACAAGGAAAAGGACAACACAAGGATCCTACGGCTGGCTGCAGAGGGCGGTACGGAGGCGTCCCGCCGCCTTCAGATGTTCTGGGATTAAAGGAATGAAACACCAGTGAAGGGAGGCTCCCAGCTGATGAACATGAAGCGCTACAAGAAGAAGTGCTTCAGGCAGAAATGCTCAGCAGGTGGATGCACACATCCAGTTCACATCCAGTCATTAGTGTCTGTGGCTTTCACACATTGAAGGTTATTAACACACTCCACACTTCCACTACAGTTCTCCCAGATAGAAACTATATGGTGCTGCTATTTCAAAGTATCTGAAACCAATAATTTCTTCTTCTTTTTTTTTATTTTTCAGAAAAAAATTAAAGAAACTTAAAAAATTTTTATATAATTTACTTGTGTGATTTTGATTAAAAGATGTAGTTGAGTAACTGAGGATAGATGATGAGCAGCAGTAGTGTATTCTTCTCTGTCTGTATATGTGGTGTGTGTTTGCTAAAGAGAGAATACAGGAGGATGTGTGTGTGTGTGTGTGTGTGTGTGTGAGTGTGTTAGTTCTCTGGAGTCAGCACGGCAGATGGTTTTGTGTTGAGGGTGTGTTGGGTGCAGCAGCTGCTCTCACTGCGCCTTTCTCCATTCTTCTCACCCTCATACCCACCCACACACACACACACACACACATGCACACACACACGCACACACGCACACACAGAGCTCTCCTGAAACCTACACCAGGATCACCTGATGGAACTAGACACTGATCCCCTCCATTATTCATCAGCTGACCGAGAGCAGCGACATGACCACCCTAATATGCTATAAATTCCTAACACAGCGCTCGACCACTCTCTCTCTCTCTATCTCTCTCTCGCCCTGTGACTTCACACTCACCTCAACAACACAGCTACAGTTTGTCATATAAAAAGCTTTATGCAGACTATGACATCATTGTCAAATTACAAGGGGAAAAGACTCAGCTATGAGCAGACTGAGTGCAGGAATAAAAATGAAGCATTTTGACTGTTCTCCCTCTCCCCACTTCCTTTTGTCTCAGCCTCTCCCCCTCTTCCTCTTTCTCCCTCTCTCTCTCTCTCTCTTCCCTCCCCTTCACCTCTCCTCTCCTGAGGAGGAACTTCAAAGCAGCTCTGAAGTCAGTGGGATAGAGGAAGGGGATCCCTGGGGGACAGTACCACACACACACACACACACACACAGAGTACACACACAGAGCCCAAAGATGGCTAACAAGCAGTCAAACAGTGCCCTTTGAGCAGTAACTGGGTGACAGCTTCAAACAGCCCCGACTCCAATAGAGCGCGGCCGTTTCTCATGACTGTACTGACTTCAATAATGCAGTTTCATGTGCCTGTTGTATCACACATCTCACACACACGCGCGCAACGACACGCACGCGCATCCAAACTCCACATCTGATAGGAAACACGTCTGTCTGGTAGAGCAGAATATACTGATGTTAATGGATAATAAGGCAAATATTTCATTTCGTAATAATAGATCTGAAAAAAACTAATGAATTAAACATTCTCTTATTTAACAGTTATCAGCGTGCAAAGGACAAAGTTCATTAGAAACACCCCCAAACTAGAAAAAAGGAAAAGAAAAGTGGGGTTGAATTATTTAGTTCTTACTGCTTGATCAAAATTTTATCTAATGTTTTTCTGCCTCTTGATGAGGATGAATCTGGGGCTAAGCTCCCTTTGATCAGGAGATGAAGCAGGCGTTCTCTTGATCTTCCAAGTTGCTTAAATACTTTCCACGATGGGAGGCTGACCTTGAACGTAAAGTTACATTACAGACGTACAGATTTCCAATCCAAAACTATCCAAAGGGAAACTTTATCACCTCTGAATGTCAAGTATGATTTCAAGAGGTAGTCAGAGGAGGATGGGCTCTAAAAAAAGCTGTGCTAAGGCTAATCTTGGCATCTTTATCCCCCATAGAGGAAATTCACAGTCTGATTTGGTTATCAAAATGACTCATACTCCACAGTTGCACCAGCCTGCTCCAATATTTGTTGTGGATGCAGCGCAAACGGTACAAAAATAATACAATCTCCCACAGAGACGAGTATCAGAAATATACAAAACAAAAAATAAAACACAGGATGATACACGTGCTCCTGCTGCAAGGTAGAGAGGAATGTGATGAAACATCAGAAACAAACTCCAAGAAGAATCAGCCACTGAAAGAGTGTGTGCTGTTGTTTGTATGTGTACTCAAAGGAAGGGGATTAAAAATGGATGTGCTTTAACATGGCAAGAGTGCTGTGCTATTTTGTCAGCCTGAGTGCCGTAACACAAGCCCTGCTGCAAAGCCAGCAGCCGGGGAGGTGGGGGTGGGGGTGGTGGTGGTGGTGGTGGTGGGGGGGGGCTTGTGGGGATAATTCATCTCAGGTAACCTTAATGGACGAGAGAAAGGTGGTGTTTTCTGCCCGTGAGTGGGTCGCTGCAGGTTCTGACGGCGGCAGCAACACGCCACAACAATAGCAACAGCACAGAGCTCATAACGGCTTCTCAAGGGCCGCGGCCGGTGGAGAGTGCGCTGGGTATCGATCTGTATCAGACCAGGGTCTCACAGCAGCTGCTACACAATTCTTCAAGTACAAGATGGCTGCAGGTTACAGCGTGAAGAAATCGCCAGTACAGTCGGTGGGATAGGAGGTGAAACTGTAAATGAAAAACCACTGAGATCATAATAACTGTTGTGCTAGATATTATTCCTTCTCTTTATACCAATAAAACCACAACACCCACCTGATTTATCTAACTCAGACTTCTTACACCTCATATTAACTTCACATAAACTTTGGAATAAATTTTTTAGACAGATGTGTGGATTTGTTCCCTCACAGGAAGGCGTCTTTTGAAAGCCAGTATGAAGAACAGGAATGATTACAACAACAAAAACCTGTTTTAATCATTTATGTGGGAACCTGACTTTTGTTCTAAAACTTAAAAACATAGTGAACCAAAGCTACAGGAGGGAATAACATAAAATATTTATATTATTCCCATTAAATGGAGCGTGGATCTAGCGTGGATTTTACAACATGACTTCCTACGTGACAGGCGCATCTATCTGTAGTCGAATTTTATTATTATTTTTTTTTCTACATCTGTATTTGTTCATTTAGTCTTAGTTAGACTAAAGAGGGATAATAGCAGGAATTCAGATTGTGAAAAACACACTTATCTGATTTGTTTGTGCATCTGTAAGAGATCGTTTACAGCTAGTCATTATCCTAACCATCAATCACGGCCACACTGTGACTTAATAATGAGAAAATGGGGACCTATAAAAATGTGTTAATATTAAAAAAAAAAAACTTAATTTGACAAATTGAAGTTTCTTATTAGCATTAAAAGGTCGAATTTCCCCCTGGTGGTGCGAGGTCTAGGTCAATCACTATGATAAGTTTCCTTCCAAAATAAAACACAACTTCCTGGATTCTTCACTTTCACCTTACCAAGATTAAACAGCAGGAAAACTTAACTCTTTAGCTAGAAATAGTCCCATAGTGCATTCGGGGTTGAGACAGGACGACAGACTGACAAGCTTTTTCAATAAGCTGTAATGGAATTACCCCCTGCAGTGACACCCTACGGCCCTGTGGTCCTTCCCCTGCCAGCTGAGGAGCGGCTTCAAGGAGAATCACAGACTAACGTTTCACCCTGATTTTCCCTATTCCTTTAGAATCCAAGTGTATTTGGTTTGGATTTCTCTGAATGAGCAGAGACGCCCCCGCTGCGCTCTTACATTGCAGCAATTTGACTGTGTATTTTAACACACTATCAGACCACAGCGTGAACTTTGACAAATGGTACTTGCCTAAAACGCTTGAGCCTGATAAGAACTTTAACCTTTCCATCCTCCCTCTGCCATCCATTCAACTGCCCCCTCCCCCACCTCCCCCCAAGGCTTCGCCAACAGCAGCTTTGCCCTTCAGGAGAGCTGAAGAAGAAGGAAGTAGGACAGGAGGAGGAGCAGTGTGTGTCTGCCAGCGGGATGAGAGGAGAGCGCAGGGAGGCATGCACTGACAGTTGCTGCATGTGGCGAGGAGGGACAGCGAGGAGAACCACTGAGATGCTGCAGAGTGGGTGGGTGGGTGGGTGGGTGGGGGGGGGGTATCACTGCTCATCTTGGAACAATGTGAATGTAGAGGAGGCAGGAGACAGATGCTTTGTGGAGAGAGACAGACGGCAGAGGAAGATAGAGCGAGAGTGACTGACATTTCTCTCACACCTCTATGAGCAGCCACATCCTAATACAAGCTAATCCCTGTATCAGCCTCTTACCTCACCTGGGCCTATCTCGCCAACAGCAGCACACAGACAAAATGGAAGACTGCTTTCCCAAGATACACTCAGTATTTGAGTTTGGCCAGACAGACAGGCGGTGTGGTGCTCGAGTCCCCGTGCTGCTGAGTCTTTGGTCAGCACCGTCACTGTCCCGTCACTCACACGGCTCCTGCTGACGTTTCGCTTTTTGACCGAGCAGCTTGTCACAAACTGAGCTCTGATTACTGATTCACGGGGAGTTCATGAGAGCCGAGCCAAGCAACTCATTTGCTACGTCGGCGCCGACTGCAGCGGGCATTTCAATGAACATTTGAATTCTGTCACACAGCTGTCTATCATGAAGAAGTCTGAAGGAGCATAATGGTCAGATAGTGGTGAGTTTGTGTCATCAATTTGAGCCACTAACAATTATTTCCATTACCGATTATTTTCTCGGTTAATCAATTAATCATTCAGTTTGTAAATGGTCAGAAAATAGTGAGATGTCCATCGCAATTCCTCCAAACTCAAGGTGAGGTCTAGTTTTTTCTGACAGACTCCAAAATCCAAACATATTTTATTGACAGTGATATGAGACAGAGAAAAGCTGCAAATCATCACATTTGAGAAGCTGCAAACATGAAATATTTGCTCTGCTTTGTGCTTTGAAAAATGCCTGAAACTATCTAAACTAAATTATCAAAATAGTGGCCGATTACTGTCCTGTCAGTCAAATAATGGACTAATCGAATAATCATTTCAGCGTAGTGTCAGTGCATTAGGAGACAGATCCGCAGGACGAGCACTCACGTTACTTTGCCTATTGGGATTTGCTGTGTATAATTAAATACAATAGATTTTTTGTGTCATTATTTCTGTAAGATTCAAATACAATATTATATCTTGCTGATACACTTGTTTTGATAGTTGTTACTATACTATACTATAGATTGGGATTTTACACGACCTGAAAACACTGCAAAAGCCAAGAGAGCAGAGCTCATTCTGAATCTTTTAAATGTGCTCTACATGATTTCATCTTTACCAATCTGAGGCTGCAACTTACACTTATCTTAATTATCAATATTTTATGATCTGCCTATTATTTTATCGATTAATCATTTAGTTTATAAAATGTCTTCAAATGATCAAAACAAACAAACAACAAAACATCAAATCTTCACATTTGAGAAGCAATTTTTTGTTGTTGTTTTTGTTACATTTTTTTGTTTTAGAAAATGACTTAGATCTTAATCCGATTATCAAATTAGCAACTGATTAATTTTCTGTACAATTTATTATTCGACTAGTCGTTACAGCTCTACATTAAGCCCTTAAAAATCTGCTCTTTCAAATTATACACAAGCTGGCACAGTCTAACATTTCAACCTCAGTGCACAGTTTTCGTGCATCAGGAAACATTTGTGAACAGTTTGGAGCCCAGCAGCACTGGATGAGAGGATTCACACAATGCTAATAAAATGATACCAAGTGAAGCCTATCAGCTGCCTCGGTGATGAACAGAGGATCAACTTCCTCAGATAAAGTGTCTGGAGTCAATAAATAAAAAATAAAAAAAGTGTAATGTAATTTTAAAGGATTTACTTTTTATGCGATTTAAAGGGCAGAACCGGCTCCAGCAGCTGATACAAAACAGCACAGCACCACACAACTCTTCAGTCTTTGCTATTTACAAAACACTATCAATAACTTATAAAGCGTCAGCACAAAGGAACGAACTATCCGGCTCTAAACAAAGGTGCATTCAAATCTCTGCTTCTTTTAGCAGGTCCCCTCTCGTGTAATTCACAGCCGCACACGTTAGACAAAGCCCGGTGTACATGATTATATCCACTGCCCTGTGTGTCAGCCTCTAAACGCTGGGTAATTCCGCAGATGACCGCGGTGTGTAAACTGGGTGGGGGCGGGTTAATCACACGATACGCCCTTCAGTTCACAAAACCCCCTCCAAAAAAAAAAACGGCAACAACATCCACACAGAGAGGGTGGTATTAAATGCCCCACGGTGCAGCGAAAGGGGCAAATGAATAAACGGCAGCTGCTGGCCGCGGCGCAGCGACGGATACCGACGAGTTATAAAACACCACCATCTGCAAAGCGGAGAGGAGGCTGCCCAGCGAAAACACGGTCCCCGATCAGCTCCGTTACTGAAGTGTCCCCCTCTCTCTCTCCCCAACAAGCGAACAACGGGACGAATATAAGGTACAAACAGAGGAGGAAACTCACGTAAACACCGACTTAATACGATCATACAATATTTATGAACCAGGAAGGGAAGTGGGGCTCGCTCCTCTCCACTGATACCCGTTATTATCCCTGCTTCCACCAACTTGATCCTATTTGAGCTTCTTCGTAAACTCTTACCTTTTTCTGCAGTCTTCTGCCTCGGTGGTGTGGGCGTTTTCTGGCGGGTATCGGTGGGTATTTTTCAGTATTTTTCAGTATCTGGGACTCGTGTCGGTGCTGGTGCTGATGTTGAGCTGCGTCTTCAGTGGCTCCTCTTCAGTGTTAGCTAGCCCGCTGCCTCTGCTCGGCTTGTGGTGCTGAAGTGGACAGCGCACCGAGGAGCTCTGGGAACAAACAAAAAAACCCCACACAGCGCTTCTGCGGCGCCGCCTGCGGCACAGCGCCCCCCGCCGGACCGGAGGAGCGTCTGCAGCACAGAGCGGCAGTGGAGTCAAGCGCACAGGGAGAGCGCCACCTAGCGTCCTGTTCCCGCGGTGTTTTCTGTGTGGAGTACTGTGACCTTAACATGAGCCCCTGCCTGTATGACACAGTGGGTCAGTTCACTTTCCCACTTGGAATTCACATCCCTAAAAATGCTGCTTTCACTGAGGCTATTTTGTCAGCAGAGGGAAAAGCACATGTGCAAATAGTTTCACTAATGATTCATTCAATTCAGCTGCTTCAGTTTCAGGATCCAGGTGTGTTGTCACATTGTCATGGTTAGTGGGACACTATGATAGAAATGATGACGTGTTAATGCTATTAGTGCAATATCTATACTTTTCCCACTAGTCAAAATATCTTCTGTATATCAGTACACTGGGGAGTAGTGTTCTTTAAACTGCATGCTGTGTTTTCATGGAGGCTTGTATGTCACTGGTTTGTAAATGTTCATATACTTCAGGGTTTAGTGAACTTCAGGGGCCAGTTTCACAAAGATATTTCTGACTGGTCTGTAGTGTTAGGCCAGTCTTCATTTTGCCCATAGATCAGTCTAATGCAAATCAGACTGTTTCACAGAAATAAAGACTTACTAATTATCAGACACCTTACCGCGAGACTAACTCAGGCATAAGACCAATGTTACCATGGAAATCACAGTGACACCTGCACTGACCAGCAGCACCCAACAAAAAACAGGAAAACATGGCTCATAATTTGTGGTTTGCTAACATTGTTATGGGGAGAGAGTTTTTAGAAACTGCAGCTATTATTTTTTTCCAAATCAGATTTTTCTTTTACTTGTTTCACTCTTCGCTGAATTTCCCAAGTAAAATGTCCTTGTAACCGCTGAACACTTCCAAAAGACAAACATGTTCTGCTGGGGTAAATGGAGCTGAGCGGTTGGATGCTCTTATTCAATCAGCCATCTTTTTTAAATTGAAAAAAGTCTACCGAGCTGGAATTTACCCAGAATTCATTGTACCACAGTCTGGCTTAAGATAGTCAACAACTGATCTGCTTTGTGCAACAGATGAATTTAGACGTCTATCTGAAGATCTGACCGTTTTATCTGATCCACAGTCAAAGTCTGTCTTTGTGAAACCGGCCCCGGGTTCTAAGGAACACAATAGCATGTGTCTTGTTACGCTTTAGTAAAAAATTGCACATCTGATAACTGACAGACTGAAATCTCCAGTCAGCCGTCCTTATTTTCACATGCTAAGTGGGTGGTATCATAATATAATGAGCCCTGGCGGCGCAGACTCCACTATGAGAACCACTGAACGTAATATTCTAAAATAATACAATTCATTTTTACTTTTTTTTTCTTGCACTGGTGAGTGGTACCCAATAAAGCTGAAGATTAATGTGACTTGTAGTAGGAGGGTATGTTACACTGAGCAAAGGTCAATAATTGAGGGCAACAATACACAGAAAAGATAACCTGAGATGTCAAAGTAATTGAGAATAAATGCAGCTGTTAACTGATGTCACCAAATTATTTCAACAGAAAATGAAGCCATTCATCACAGTCACAGTAACTGACGTCTCCTTACACTCATCTGAACTTCTGCTCTTCCAAAGAAAATTATTTTGAGGCTGAAAAATAATCAGAAGTGCATATTACAGCCTATGATTTTTGGGTGTAGAGGAATACATTCTTTTTGCAGCTGGTGAGTTTTATTGGAATATGATTATTAACAGTCTCCGGGCTTAGTGTTGAGTCTTTTTTAATTACACCAGACTCCCCTCTGACTCGTGGTCTCCTGTGCATTGTGTTGGGCTCCAGTTAAGTTCCACTCAGTCTGTCTCTCTGGGTCACATGGGGTGTATATTGTCCCGAGCAGCGGGCTGTAAGGAGTTGTCCATGGCAGCAACCGGGTCGCCCTGGGTGACGGCGAGAGTGGCCTGCTCTGGCAGTAGGCTGGGGTCTGTCAGGATGGCTGTGGTGGTACTCAGGAGACGGAGTGAACGCAGAACCACTGAGGGGACACGCAAAGAAATGATAAACACAAATTACAGATAATAACACATGGTTTAACGTCTGCATAGTTGTAACCGGTTCTACTGGACTCACTGGGTCTGAGGGCAGGCAGGGAGCAGTGCTGGTCCATCCAGGACAGAGTGGATCGACACAGGTCCTCCACACTGGCAGTGGACACCATCCCGTTATAGGACTCAAACAGCGGCTCGATGATGATACTGAACTGACGCTGTGTTGAGGAAAGACGTCTGGCTCGTCAAAAATACGACACGTGAGCTCATGAATTTTCATCAGCAAAGTGTTTTATAGTGTTTAAAAGATAACGCTGGTGTTATTCTACAGCTTATATCCCAAAAAAGAACAAAGCCAACAATGTGTGAGTGTATCTCTCAATCATGTCTGACTTCTCTACCCTGTCTGTGGCACTCAGCCAGAACCCATTGGCTCCTACTGCAGACATGAATCTTTAAAAAGTTTCATTAAAAAAGGCTTAGCAATTTCATATTGCAGTTTTTAACGAATGTGACTCAAACAGGGCGGCATGGTGAATTTGTTCGGGACTATTTTCAGCTGCAAATTGACACTCATTTGGCTAATGAATATTTACAGCAGCAGAACAGTAGATGTGATGGACTCAAAATAAACTACAGTTCCCATGTTTGTGTTAATAAAAGAACATATCAAGTGCAAAGATGTAGCTCATTGATGTCTGTTTAAAAATGTTCACACTGGAGCTCTATGGCACATGGGAATATGATGGATCAGGCTTTGGATTCACACAGTATCTGTTACTAGAAACAATACACTGTCAGTTTTTGTGTTATTTGTTGACAGTAAGAACAATAAGAAGTAGCATTAAACTAGTGGTCAACAAAAAAATAAAATTAGTGGACAAATATCTGGTGAATGTTTCTATCTTGAATCTAAGAGAAAATAACCCTCATGGGAAACCTGTGTTTTTAATTTAGAATACTATCAGACCAGATAAAGACAAAAGTGCAATCTCTACAGGAACCAAAGAAAATACCTCAATATTCATGGAGATGAAACACCCACACCCCGTTGTGTTTTTGCGCACACACAAATATGATAAAATTGTTAATCTTCTTATCTCGCCTGCAAGATAAGGCCAGCGGATTAGGTGATTATTAATGAAAGAGTTATGTATTAAATTTACATACAACACTTTTTATGCAGCACACAGACATTTGTTTTTTGTCTGATTACACTGACAGGTCTGAAATTCATTATGTGCTTTTTCTGATTTGAAACTCCAGTGTTAAACTTAAATCAGTACAAAACCCCGGTTGGGAAATTTACCATATGCACTGGACCAAAGACTAAATTTCAGAGGATGTTTTTCCTGCCGCACTTTAAAAACACTATCCTTATCAGTATCTGTCCAGATTGGCATAATGCTTGGCATAATAAGCTCATTTGGATTGAAAGAAAAAAAGGTTTTGGGAACAAAACATAATTTGAAATTCCTCCAAAGGCTGAAGAAGCCAAATGACGCTGCAGCCAAATACTGTACTGAAACATGAGAAGCTCCCCCAGGAATAGATGGGTACATTTAATACACAACATTTAATTATACTCTGGTCATTTTGAATGCAAAGTTAAGTAAGTTCTTAAAGTCATGTCTGTGGCAGTGTGCTGTTTTAATTAACCTCTGGCAGATTTACATTCATAAGGATACGATCCAGAACTTCCAGTTCTGCAGAGTCTGTGCCTGGACGTACTCTCTGAACTTCTGCCTCATGTGGTCGAAGCGCTGCCGTGTGATGGGCACGCCGGTGGCTGGTAGCTGCTGCTGGCACGCACTGCATGGACAGACACAATGAGTCAACAGTGCCCACACCACAACTGACAGCATGCGTGTCATAATAAAGTAGCAGAGGTGGACAGTAACAAAGTACATTTACTTTGAGTACTTGTACTTTATTTTTTTTTTCTTTGGAAACTTCTGACTTCTACTTCACTACATTTAAAGACAAATATTGTACTTTTGACTCAACTACATTTCTATGAAGCGCTCTTACTTTGAAGCAGAGCTTTTAGTAAGCTAAATTTATTCTATTTTATTTTGAAAATGTGATAGACCATTTATCTATCTATCTCTCTCTCTCTCTCTCTCTCTCTCTCTATCTATCTATCCTTTAGTTTTGAATGTTTGCTGTTTGTCACGACCAAACTTCATCACATTGACAGAAACTAGAAGACATCTCTTGAAGCTCATTATCAGCTTCTTCACCAGTGGTAGGGATTTCATTTGCAATGCAATCACCTGATCACCAGTTTACAATGCATGATAAAATGCTTATAAACAGCTGCGTGTCACATTTAACCAATACGGCTCTAACTGCAGGTTAACTGTGAGTCGATGCACAGTGCAGATGTGAACATGTGTTAGTCCTCCACCGATGATGAAGCACTTCTCTGCACCGAAAACAAAGTGTTCTTCATCAATGCAGGATATCCAACCGGTCCTGGTGGAAATGCAGACACACATATATGCACGCACACGCACACGCACACACACACACACACACACACACACACACACACACACACACACACACACACACACACACACACTCACTTGATGGCAGAGTTGAGGACCTGGATTTCCTCTCGGAGTCTCTGAGCCTCCTCGTGCAGCTGAGCTCTCTCCTGCTGCATCTTACTGATGTACTCAGCCGTCTTCTGCAGCGTGGTGGCTTTGCTGATCTGTGCCAGCAGACAGAGGGGATCACCACGTCAGCCACACACCACAATTATTATAGACATTCATAATAATAATAATAATAATAATAATAATAATAACAAATATATATATATATACTGTATATATATAATATGATGTGTCTTTCTCTGCATTTACATGTCAAAGTTTTCCAGTTAAACTCTGCCTCCACCTTCAAAAACATCTATCTCTACTGCAGCTGCACATCCTCTCACAGTACCTTTATGCTTGGCTGAGAGCTGAGTGTTGTCACAAGGTTATGTAAAGTGTCGAATCCCAGTTTGATGTTGAAACGCCTCTTCTGCTCTGCTGAGATGTGAGTTATCCTCCTGGTCTCTGTTTGCTGCAGATAACACAGCTCAGAAATGAGTTCATCACACTGAGAGTGACCTGCTGGGTCAACAATCACTTTTCTGTACTTTTATATATCCATTATCTATTACTTTTATATATTTATTATATTATATATTATATATACATATTATATTTAGCACTCAACAAGGACTACTCAATGCCACGCTGTACTGTTTAAAAGCAGACTGAATGAGACAGTATGTCCTACCTTACTTGATTCTATCTTTCCATGTCCCGAGAAGCCGGGCTGCGGGGACTCGGGGTTGGAGGCTTTGTCTAAAGGGTTGGGTGGTGATGTTCGGCCGGGATGTTCTGGAAAATTCACTAGAACAAACAAAGATAACAACAACATTTACCACAAATATTTCCTGGTAAATTAGATCAGTGGTTCTCAAACCTTCTCACATCAAGGTCCATAAACCGACACAAATGAGACCACAGATCCCATCTGAGAAGACTTTTGCTTTTAGATGGTTTTTTTTTGTGTTTAAACCCACGACCAAAACAGTCATACATCCTGTCATTGTGTTACTTATGAATGGAATTAGAGTGAAAATAAATTATATATTATAATTTATTCCCAACTTTGAGAACCACTGAATTAGATCACGTCTACATCTTCACACACAAATCACTTATTTACAAGGACCTCAACATCTCTCCGGGACAACAATGGGAGTTTAATTACATGACTGACTTCGACAACAAGCTTATTCCCTCGCAACTGATGAGAAAGTGAAGAAAAAGCCAAAATCCTCCGTGTGCTGAGAGATGTGATCATTTGAACTAGACACCACGATGTGCGCTGAGAGGTAATTATCCAAACGTGACAGAGAAGTTGAGAAGTGGTTATCAGACAAATCACAAAGAAACAGAAAGCTTTTTAATTTTCCTTGAACCTCCAATCAGTTGGTAAGAAAATGGAAAAAAAACAAACTTTTTTTGCTTTTTTTTTAACCACTAATCAGTTGAGATTTTACTCTTCAATTTATCTTTCACCAGCCATTTTCATTTTTAACTGCTTTGTTTTCCACTTTTGTTTTGGTCACTTATCTGCATGTACCCATCTTCCCCGTGAAGCACCGGACACTTTCCTCGCCACGTCTCAAACAAAGCTCAGTATTTGTTACAACACGTCATTTGAATGATTGAACTTCGAATATATTTACAGTCACATCTTTGACTTTCATTTTCTGAGCTCCACAAAAACATAATAACAAACCAGAAGCTTTGTCCTCATTAAAAATAATGTTTTTTTTCAATTATGTTATGGCTGTAGATTAATGAACTTTAAAAATGAATCATAATTAAATCTTGTGTAGAAAGAATTATTCTTATCTTTTTAAATTATTTTCTGTATAAAACACTTACTTATGTTGTTGATGTTGCACAATAAACTGCTGCTCGCCATTTATTTACATTAACTAACACTAACAGCTGCTTATAAACTCACTTTGACCAGATGCTCATGAAGCTCCATAGAGTGTATTGGCATGAAGCGCTAGATTTTGGTGTCTGTTTTCACATCACTTGCATGTTCTGCAGATCTGAAGGCCGACCAGTTGTACAAAAAGCTCATCATTACCAGTTAAGGTGCTCCTGTCTGTGCCGTAGAGCTGGACAGGAGATAGTTTCTCAGTCTTGGGAATGAGGAGGGTGGTGCCGGTGTGGGTGGAGCTGTGGGTGAGCAGGGTCGACACCGCCAAGCCTCTGGAGGTGCTGGCGTGCGGGCCGCTGTGAGCCAGGGTGGCACTCTGACTGTGCAGAGGTGTCAACACTGGGATCCCTGCAGGCCAGCCAGCTCCATGCTGCAGCTGCGATGAAGCTCCTGCAACATGCGCGCTGCTGCCTGACTGCTGAACAACAACAGAGAATGTGTTGTCATACAAAAAGCATTTAGTTTATACATGTTTAGGTTAGTTTCTAACTTAAGTTTAACGGTAGAGTGAGACAGAACCCTTCGAACCACCATGAGAAGACTTGATGTGTGATAGTTCTTTCATTTGAGCCAACTTCCATTTAGGGCATCTGAACAGGAGAGGTCACTGGAGCACAAAGTTCAAGTTTTCAGCTACAGCTACTCCTACACAAATGAACTAAAGCATGAAATAACTGTCAGAAACGCAGCGCAAAGCTTTTCAAACCTGGTCTTTTGCTTAGAACGTATTTACCTGGGATCCCACAGGCACCACGGTTAAATGTGCAAAAATAATAATAACTGTAAAATCATTTTCCCCCTTTAAATGTTTCTGTCCTGTCTTCTGACGTGATTCAAACCTCAGATGTAGGGAGGTTTAAAATCACTGTTGGAACTCTTATGAACAAACTGTTGAGTTAGAGAACAAATAACAGAAATCCAAATAGATTTATTTAGGGTTAGGGAGGGGTAGTGATGTGGTGTCTGAGACCCCAAACAGACATAATGACTCTGGATCCTCTTTAACAGCTCAAACTCTTTACTAAACTTTTGCCCATAAACATAATGATGACTGCAGTCGAATCTTCATATTTGCTGTTCAGACATACGAGTGGTATCAGTGGTCTCTAACAAGAAAGCAAACACATCAATCTATTCCTTTAAGTCAGTCACTGATTTGTTGTTGAGATGCTGTACCAGGCCTGTTACTGTATCAGGACAGACTCACCGCAGAGCTGGGAGATGTTGACCTCTGACCTTTGGCTGGAACTAGAGTAGAATCAAATCCCAGTGATGGCTTCCCTGAAAAGCACAAAACACAATAGTCTTTTTCTTCTGACAGAAACACGATCCCTATCATTTCTTCTAATCAATAACCGATGTCAAAGACAGAACGAGGGAGCGAGCGGACTCACGTTCACGGGCGCCGGAGGAGAGAAGTTTAGCAAGGCAGCTCGTGGGTGTGGGGGCAGTGGACTGGGGGCAAGACAGAGCTACAGAGGCGCTAGCTGTCCTCACTCCTCCCGTCTTTTGCTTGTGCTTCCCTCTGACCCCTGTGACAGCCACCTGCTCCGGGACTGAGAAGCAGTGGGGCGCGGTGACAGAGGGCAGCGTCGCCTGGACGGGGTCAGACACGGCAGCAGGGTAACTAAGAGAGGGGAAGGGAACCTGGGGGTACGTGTCCCCTGTGTGTGGGAAGCTGTGAGCCTGGTGCGCCGAGCCCTGGGCCCCCGCGGTGGAGGCGGTGTGGGTAATGACAGTGGAGGTCGCGTTGGTCGTTGTGTAGTAACCAAACTTGTGGCATGGCAGCGGGTACAGAAAAGGAACGCTAGCAGAGGCCGGCTGCTCGATGCTGGTGGTGAACGCTATAGAAACAGGCGGATCGGGGAACGACTGGTGTCCATATGGCATGGCCCCGGATATGATGCTGGACGGGTGGTAGTCGCCGCAGTCCTCGCCCGGCCTGGTCTGCTCTGGCCGGGTGTTGGATGGGGAGGGCTGAGGCAAACTGTCAGACGACAGATTGGGCTGGAAAAGAAAGTGTATTTTACCGATTAAAAAATAGTGCTATTAGTTGCTAATGAAAAACCTCTGCAGCGATACGTCTCACAGAGGAGAGGAGCTGATAACAGCAGCAGTACCTGAGCCAGCTGGCTGTCGATCAGTAGCTGAGGAGCCGGTACCACGGGGGAGGGAACTGGAGCGAACGCCGTGCTGGAGGAGCTCTCAAAATAACCACAGTCAGCAAAACCAGTCTGCTCAGAGGACTGGCCCCTGTAGTTCATAAAGACATCTGAGAAAAAACCACACGTGCTGTTAATCGAACTGTCACTTATAAAGAAACAGGGGTTATGACGGTGACAAAATATTCCTTCTAACATAACATGTAAAAGTATGACGTCACCTCAGTCCACACAAGATACTGGAAAATCTACCAGTTTATATCATCACTGAGATGTAAATCTCTCGACATAATTTGGTCATGGGGCTTCAAACACTTTCTGTAATAAATGTGGTCTCATTTGTGTCAGTTTAGGTCCATGATGTCAAAAGGTTTGAGAACCACTGATCTACCGTATGTTCTCCAGAAGAACCTATTGAGTGACTGAGGTTTAGTCCAGACTTTCACCACAAACATTAAATGTGAAGGGTCTTAATTACAGTCATTTAACTTCACAGGAATAAAGGTGAGTTGATAAATAACATACATATTAAGTTTATTCTGCAGACAAATGAAAAGTGATTACCACATTTAGAGAACCAATCTTTACTCTCAACCTACCTCAAACGCTGTGTATATTCTGAAATTATTACTGTCTGCAGTTTGACATCACAGTCATAGCTTCATTTTGGAAATTCAAACAACAAAACAGAGAGTAAGAGCACTGAGCCAAGACATCCGACAGCAGGTCACCCTCCAGAACAGCGCAGAGCTCTCTGTAGGTGGTGGTCACTCGTGGTATTTGCTTTTATATCTGCCAGGTCACATATTTCTGGAGCCATGCTGGCAACCGACTGTGGCAGGCTGCCATCTGTGATTAAAAACAGTTTCTCAATTCAAACCGAGTTTTCCGAGCAGCTGAGCAGACAAATATTAACTCACTTCATCTGTGTGGAACCGAACACCGATCATCAACATGTACAGTATTCAGAACCCAGCACGAAACAAGCATCGTAAACACCGCACAATAAGTGTTGCACAATCCACAAATACGTACCAGTGTGTCTGTGTTTTCATCTCAGTAACTACTGGCACGGCACGCTGCCTCAGACGAGTGGTCTGTATTTCCATTTGAGAGGAGCTCTGACGAAGGCTCTGAATACATTTAATGCATGGCAGTGTCACTCTGACAGACACTCACCAGCTCCCTAGACCTTGTGACCAAACGAGAGGCAGACAGCTGATCCCTTCAGGACACTGCCAATGCTGTGTCCTGAAGCTGCGCACACACACACACACACACACACACACACACACACACACACACGCACGCACGCACGCACATATTACAACAGTGGGCAGCAGGTTGTTTGTGTGTTACAAAGGCTGACTTGTAGCCAGAGGGCTGCTGGATTGCTTCACTGAAAGTAACACACAGGCCAAAACAACCGCAGTCATTGTGCCCCTGAGCAAGGAACTAAACTCCAACCTGCTTCCTCCCTCCTGTACGAAGCTCCTCTGCTGTCTGTGTCTTGCTGCAGGCCAACTGTTTGCTCTCAGGAGGAGCAGCCCGAGGCAAAAAACCTTCCCTGCCTCTCACACTCTAAGGCACATATCAAGTATTAACTTATAGGAGGATTCAGAATTCAGAGTGAGTTATTATATGATATTTTATTATATTATATTATATTATATTAATGACTTGGTCTTTAAGACTGCTGTTTAGATTAACTGTTGCTCTACATTTTATCCTAGGTTTACTTCACTAAGATGTTTACTTAACCCTGCATTAACTAATTGTTTTGCCACTCGGTGTCAGTAGAAACACGCTGTAAACAAAACGCTCAGATGTTATCAACTTGAAGTTAATAAGTTCGCTAACAGCTGCCTCTTTAGACATCCAGCAGATACAAAGCAACATGAGCATTCATTTGTAGTTGCATGTCTGTCCAGCTGATGAATGGTAGTCCAGTGTTCCCTCTCTTTTAGCTCCGTGTTTGGTCTCCACCAACTCCTGAGGGAAATATCAGGCTCTTTGGATGTTAAAAGCTCCACTGCATTCATCAGTTGGTTGCTGAATATGTGTGTTTGAAGCTGAGCAGGTAAAAACAATGCTCTGACAGTGGTGAGAGTGAACCGAAACAGTAAAGTCGTGGTCCCAAAAAATCAAATCAATGAGCTGAATGTTGCTATGACATTCAGTAGAACAAAGAACTGCAGCATTATGTGATCATTTCCGGTGAGTTTGTCACTGTAAGCGTTCCTCTTCATATTACACATAATCATTTGATGCAGTTAATATTAAAATATTGATTACAGCCACTTGATTTGATAATCATTTACTTGTAGGAACCGGTGTTAGTGTTAAACCAAAAACTTCAGACAAACAAAGTCAAGCTTCATCAGAACTTCTTCCGGACTTTAAACAGAGAACATCCAGAGCTTGTCTCAGAGAAGGAAATTCCACCATCTCCCAGCCCATCACTAAGTTTTATCCACCGCCTTATAGGTGGTTCCAGAGCCGAGGGTCATGGTTAAACATCCTCTTCCACTTCCTCATTCTCCAGGCTCAAACCTGCCTCTGACCCCCCTTTAACCTCAGAGGACCAAATAATAAACTGCACACACAGCACAGAAAAAGAGGGAGTGCCTTTGCCTTTCAGGAACAGATTTTCTTTGTGCAACGCCCATCAGAAACACATAAAAATGAATATAAAATATCTTAATGAAGTAATTTAATTAGATGTAAAGACTTAATACCAGAATAAATTACTCTTTATTTTGATTTTTTTTTATCTTTGTGGGGGAAAAGTCGTCAGGATCCGAGCCTAGAATTGTGGCTTTGCATAAAAACACAAAACTCAGTGGCTGAAAATTTGAGTCTTTCAGTTCAGACATTTTCTATCTGCTATAAAATATAAAATATATTTTTCTTCACTGAATCAAACACAAATGTATCACACTGTTATCCAATAATGAACTATGCTGGACAAAGATGAGCACTTGCAACCGAAATCAATGGGAAATATTGATCTGCTGCCATTCTATAACAATACCTGAAGACAGACAGACAGACAGACAGACAGACAGACAGACAGACAGACAGGTAGCGAGTACCTGGTATATCCATGAAATCATCCAAGTTGGGCTGCAGTGGAGTCAGGCCTGGTTGGATTATATCAGCATTGCTGGTGTAGGCTGAGGAGGAAGAGAACACAATAAAGAAATACGTGTGAGCGCGTCCGTCAGTGTGTCTTGTTGAGAGGTCGTCTTTCATCATTGGGAATTTCCTTATTTGTAGGGTGGGTTCCTCTGGCTGAATGCTGACCAATGTGACCATCAGCCGCACCAAGTGATGAAAATGTGACAGTGGCACAAAACCTTAAATCCCCTGAAGAAGTATTTTTCTATGAGATTAAAGGAACAGTTCAACATTTTAGAATAAATGCCAATTTAGTTTCTTGCTGAGAGTTAGATGGAAAGATAGATACTGCTCTAATATCTGACCATTCAGTATAGATTGTGTTAAAATAGATTGTGTTTGTTCATTATTGTAACTTCCATGAAGAGCTGATCATATTTAAAGACAAATTTATACATAAATTCGGATAATTCCAAAGGGTTCACTTATGTTTTCGTTCCACTGTAAGTCTACAACCAACAGCTGGTTAGCATAGGTTAGCATAAAGACAGGAAGTAGAGAGAAACAGCTGGACTGACTGTCTGAAGGTGAGAAAGTCCTCCTACCAGAAGCCCTGGCTCACAAATGATTGAATCCATACAAAAACTGAAGTGTGAAAACTACATTTGTGGCATTATGGGAAGTTATTGTAGACTAACACAGTGACTTCCTGGAGTCTTGTTGTTACCGTGAGGTTGACCTCAGCTAACAGTAGTCACTACAACCGGCCAGAAGACTGTCTTGAGGTTTAGTTGAGGTGCTGGTAGCTGGACACAGTTGGGACTGATTCTCCGTTTCAAGTCTTTATGCTAAAGCTAGGCTAACCTCTCCTGCCTGTAATCTTATATTGAATGGACAGATGAGAGTGGTGTTGATTATCTCAGCAAGAAAACAAGTAAATCTATTTCCCTAAATAACAAACCATTCCTTTAAACAGCCATGATTAAATAAGCAACAACCAAATTTATAGCTATGGAAATAAAATCCTTAAGTTTTATCTATCAAATCTTCAGGACTGTATCTGTGTGACTTGATCAGAACTGATTGGGAAAAACTGGGGGAAAAAAAAACTGTTCAATCTTTGAAAATGTTATAATGTGAGATCCCATCATTTATGTTGAGACACTGAAAACTGGTTTTCAGGAGCTTTAAAACATTAAGTATAGTTATTAAGTTGGGTTTCCACATCTCAGCTGATCTATCCTGAAGTTTCTAGCTACCCGTAGGCTTCTGCTCATGGCAGAGACGGCATAAAGCTGGGTTTATGAATTCTGACAGTCATTTGATAAAAACACGATTAAAACAAAGTTCGGGGGAATTAGATTAATCTTCAGCCAAACGATGCAGCCACATGGTAAATGAGGACATGTTTTATTCTTGTCATGCAGCCCACAGGCCACCAGTTGTTCATCATTACTATCAATCACTTTTAACCCTTTGAGGCAGTATTTTGTTTCAGTGCAAAGTCACAGCTGAAAGTCAATTTGCAATCTTCAGAGTGTGGACTACTCACTGCTGTGTCGGTCACTGGCCCAGGGACATGGCTTCTGCGTCATGGTGAACAGGGTGTCGGAGATGTCGGACAGAAAGCAGTCCAGGTCAAACATGTGGGCCTCGACCGGCGCAGCTTCAGGCTGCTGGTACATCTGATTGGACCATTTCTCCAGCCTGGCCTGGCAGATCTGACCCTGGAGTGTATCAGGAAGAGATCAAAACACTTTACAGGACCAACTGCTATGAAGTGACACACTGAGTCAATCCCTGATCTATCTGTTAGAGTGCTCTCTACAAACAGGGCTGAAAAGGCCTGAATGCAAAAAGATGCACTGATGCCATTTGGTTCTTAGTTAGTAAGTCATGTGTAAAATTAAAAGTACAACTAGACTCACTAAAATGCTAATATCAAAACAGCAAGAAAACAAATTCCCCCCACTCAATTACACTTACAAAAACAAAATTACACACATTTTGCAGTTGCATCTCCTCCATTATTACAGCATTCAGAGAAACGTAATGTTAACGTTGTCCAAGTTTCCATTCTCTTCTTGAAACCCAGTAAAAAAAAAAAAAAACTCACAGAAAATGAAGCTCTAGACTCGGTCTTTTCCCTCTGTGTGAGATGCTTCGCTTCACCCTGATCCTCTTGTCTTTACCCTCCACTTCTAAATCTGAGGCCACATTTATAGGGAAGCCCAGATTGAGCCGGAAACTGTTTTGATTACGTCTAAGCACACGACATGCCCCCCGGTAAATTATTTATTTCCCTCTAGATTTGTTTCCTTTGAGGGAGAATATAAGTGAGTACAAGCAGAAATGAGGTAAGATTGTTGTGTGCATTTGCATGTGTGTGTGTGGTTACAGTGCATGATGAAAATGAAAACACTCTTTGACATATTGTTCAAAAACACTAGCCCCTAACAGGCTATGATTATTTCGGCTTTGTTCACTTCGTTATTTTGATGTCTCATCATTTCAGTAAGAGCAGAAGCCTTTTGTCCCTGACCTAATTCTGGCAGTCACATTCACGTGCAGACAAACAGGAAGACCTGAGGCCCCTAACAACACTAACTGCTGTTGCCTCGGTGAAGAAAAGGAATATACATGCATATGAACGCCTCCAAATTTCTCACTTCCGATGGTCATCATTTACATTTCTTGAGGGCTTTCCTGCAACTAGGTGGCCCATCGCGTAGAATTTAACTTGTAATGTCATAATGTGAGATGAGACGAGATGATAGTGTAAAGATGAAATTAAAGGTCCCATATACGGCTGCACAAATCAAAATACAATCGAAATCACAATATGGCCGAGTGCAATATCCAAATCACAGGAGCTGTGATTTTGTTTTGATCCAGGTAAAATGTGTCACGACGTTGTGCATCGTAAGCGTTGTGGCGCTACAGAGACGCCCTGGCCTACAAATCATACTCTCCAGACGTAAAGGAACAATGTTTGTTTGGTACAAGACCAAAAATCACATCAACATCATTTTTATATTTTTTCAAGTGAAAATGAAAATGAAAAGGAAAACGACCATTCAACTGAAATCACAATCGCAACAGCTGCCAAGATAACTGCAATATGATTGTTTTTGCATATCATGCAGCCCTAATCCCATATTTTCCTCTTCTTCTTCTGGGGTTTTTTTCAAGTGTTGATCCATAAGAAGATACATTTGTGGTTTTAAGAACCAAAAACCATCTCAGTGTAGTTTCACATCTCCTCTCTCAGGCTTCTCTCTGGAGCTCTAGTAACAACAGGTCGCTGAGCCAATCAGAAGAGAGGAGGCTCTGAGCCTCTCTTCTGATTGTTTTCTGAGTGATCCAATAGAAATATAGCAGATTTCAGGTAAAACACTCAGAGAAACCAAATCCTGCAAGGTTTGGATGTTAGGTCCAGGTGGGCGGGGCTTGGGGCTTTGTTGTGACATCACAAAGTTACAGGAAATCCTGAAGGCCTGTTTTAAGGCTCAGTTTCTGAATATATGTGTGTGCAATACTCACATTATTAATATAGAACCTATACCTGCTTTATAATAATAGAAGGCCTATGGAACCTTTAAATTACATTAGCAGAGAGGATTTTATTTCTTCCCCCCTGCCCTGGTTACCTGTCGTGTTCAGAGTTGATGTTAAAACTCTACTGCTTGTCTTTAAGACACTGGTCAGCGTTGGCCATCCTACATCACTGACCTTTTTACTCCTTACACCACTGCTCATAGTCTCAGATCTGCTGTAAAACTATTGCTGTTGTCCCCCAGGGCGAAGCTTGAGAAAGAGGATAGAAGTTTTGTTTTTTTTCTCTCTCTTTTATTCAGTTCAAAGTTACCTATCTATATTTCTAACTTGTAAATTTTGTCTGGAAATGACAGTTAATATAATCCATCCTGAGGGGACATGAATGTTGCTGAGACGTTTCACTCAAAACTACAAATGTCAGCGTCATGCTCACATCAGAGGAAAAGTCAGGGGGTCACTAAAGACTTTAGGAGTCATCCTCGGGATCGATCTTTTAAACGCAGCGATACACTCAGTGGCCACTTTATTGAGTACACCTGCACAACTTATTACAATCTAATACAACTGTCATAAAGCCTCATTTTTACGATGCCTATAATGTTCAGTTTTGATACTGTCATAAAGATGTTAATTCAATTGTTTTAGCATAGAGGTCAAAGTTAGTGATGGTGCTGCACTTCCTTGTATTCAGAGGTGTTTCTAATATTCTGATAAAAACTTCTCAATATAATGTAGTTAAACACTAATTTGAATATGGGATCAATAATAAACAGATAATAAAATATTCACATTTCTATGAATGTCACCAAAAAGTGAACATCATAAACTTCATAAAGCTTCGATTTATGCCAGAGCTTTTTATAATGAATTGCACTGCGTAAATATAAACACTGACCTGCCCGTGGCACCAGATGAACAGCCAGGGGATCACCAGTGTTCATCCCCTGGGAACCATGAATGTCTGTACAAAATATCATGACAAAACATCCGATAGTAGCTGAGATGTTTCACACTCAGCCAATCAACAGCCAACATTGGTGTCAACAGAGCTGTGCTGCTTGCCTGGCTACAAATCAATAGTAATATTCCATCATTATCAAAGGAGAGACTTCTCATTGGTCGCTCAGTCCACTCCCCCTGTTGAAGCACAGCTTTGCTGCTCAGGCCTTTATTTATGACTTGAATCAGCAGCCTGGCAGGACTTTGTTTCACTCTCGAAATGACTGACTGAGTTTTAATATGCGGGGTGACAGTGTAGTACGTTATGTAATAGTGTCTGTAATAGATTTGCACACGAATCGCTTCTGAAATATGATGCCTGGTGTTGAGTTGATAAAGCTGCACAAATCCAATTGTTAAAGATTTTATGAGAATAAGATTTGATGCTAAAATGATATAGCCAGTTAAATTTCAAATGAGGCTTTGCGAGCTGGAAACTGCTATAAAATATGTGACATAAACAAAATTACAACAACAACCTGGTGCTGAGATGTTTTGTTTTTTTTCTCCAGCCACAATAATCTGGGAAGTCAGAGGCGAGATAACACTTTGGGAACACGGAGCATAAAAAGCTGGTTTAGTGATCTTTGACCTGTCAGCTATGAGCTGATATGTTCCCTTTCAAGTGCCGCACAATACAATAAACAATCCGAGCTACAGGCAGACGCTCAGATACAGTTTTATCATCGCAGTGGTCTTCATTTTGACCTCAGTTAAAATGCGGGTCCCCAGTGAGAAAACCTGAATAAAACCGGATTAAAGCTGATGACAAAGGTGAGAGAAGGAAGAGAGGGATGGCTGTGACTTGCACTGGCACATCTCACAATGAATACTATCATGAATGAGGTGGTTCCCCAGAGTCCCTCCTTTTCTTTGCCTTCCTCCTCTTTTCCTCCTGATATTTCGTTTGTTTCTGCCGCCGTGACGTCGCGCTCGCTGCTCCAAGTAGGTCAGATTTGATTAAATGGCATTAAATTCTGCAGCTATTTCACTTGAATAAAGAAGAGGTGCCTGAAGAGGTGTTAGACGTATTGTCACCGCTGGCAACCAAAATGCGTCAGTTTCCTACAAATGTCAGACCAAGTTGTTTTGCACGTGTCTGTTTCTTTTCTTTTTTTCATCCTCTCTTTCCCTCTCTGGTTGACCAGGGGAGGCTAAATCTAGGTGCTAAAAATAGCCGCCTGGAGGACTTGGATGATGTTGAACTGCATTCAGTAGTAAACCATGTTAGCAGGTCACCAACACACACACACACACACACACACACTGAAGGATGGGTAAATTAGCCAGCTTCAGCCTTCAAGAGTCAAAATCAATATTTGTCTTCATTAGTGTGTTTCTAAATCATATAGAAAGAGAATGTAGAGAGAGACTTTATTAATATTAAAGCAGGATGTGTCTTATTTCATACCTCTTGTAGCATTGATAGAATATCATCTTTCTTTTTCTGGAGCTGCAAAGGAAAAGAAGAGAAACAATTTTATTGATCTGAAAATAAACAAGAGTCGTGCTCGCAGCAGGCGCTGATTACCACATTCATGCTAACATTTGATAATTAGCACTAAACACAAAGTGCAGCTGAGGGGGATGGTGTCATTAGTTATGCAGGTATACCATCATAAACCAAAGAACTTGACTATTTAAAATTCAACCTTGATTTACAGTTTATCCTGAGGGGAACATGGATTTGTACTAAATCTGGACCAATTTCACACAGGTCCCTCCAGAAACAGCTGCTGAGACGTTACACTCCAACACAACAGATGCAAACCTTATGGTGAATCTAGAGGAAAAGTCAGGGGAGTCACCAAAGTCATTAGGATATATCATCTGGGAACCAAGAGTGTCTGTTTAAAGTTTTGTGCTAATCCATCTGGGAGATAACGTTGACCTGCTGGTGGCGCTATAGGAAAAGCCAGGGAATCTCCAAAGTCAGTAGGCTTCATCCTCTGAGGACCATGAATGTCTGCACAATGTTTTAATTCAATCCAACCAGCGGTTGTTGAGATATTTCAGTCCGAACCAACCGACAGTCCGACACTGCCATCCACAGAGCTACTGCTGCTAAAGAGGTTAAAAATATACAAGAGCTGAGTCGTGTAAAAACAAGAGTTCTCACTCTCTTCTTATAGTAAATCCTCCACTTGTGGTACTCCTTGATCACCACTTCAATCCTTCTCTTCCAGTAGCTGCCCTCTAACACGATGGCCTGTTGACAGGAAGCAGAAACACCAGCATGAGACAAATCACACGTCAGTAAAAAATACAAACATCTTAACTCAGCAATATGAACAATAGTGCGTCATTAAGTGTCAGGTTAATTTGAAATAACACGTAGTACTTTGATTAAAAATGAATGTGACTCACTTCAGGCTTTCGATGTGCATCAGCCTCAGAGCCCTCCAGCGGGGTGACAAACCCGCACACTGAGTTCTTCCTCTTCTCCACATCTAAACACAGCAGACACACAGAGACAAAATCAACACGGTGACAGATTTACTATGGTTCATGAATGCAGCTAGAAAAAGTAAGTTCTTGTTCAACTCCTCATTTGTATTTGGTCACTTGGTTTTCCCCCGCAATGATATTCTTCATCATGAGTGGAGAGATGTGAGCGAGAGGAGGTGAAGAGCGGTGGACTCACACTGAATGAACCAAGCTCTCCAGATGGCATTGTTCAGACGGATCTTATCCCTCCACAGCAGCCGCAGACCCTTAAAAGATTTCCACTTTGGCGAGACTATCTTTCCGCTGCAAAGGAAAAGGCAACCGTGGTTTTCACATGGATAATGGGCATTGTGCAATACACTGTTATAGCACTTGTTTTTTCTCCTTATTTTAAAAGCAATTAGAGGGACTGCCATGCAGAAGTGTCAAGATACTCTTGAGAAGAAAAAAGACACAGTGGAAAAATCAATCAGTGGCATCACAGCTACCTCTGCTGGAAACCTGTCCTGACTCTGACTAATGGTGCCCAATCAGCTTATTCACTGCCGGCCTGTTTGCACTTTTGTCCAGTGTCCCTCAGCCCGCTGAGTGCTGAGGAGAGGCCTCACAATGTCAAGTGTTTGGGGAGTTGCTAGGAAGCCGGAGGGAGTCATTTTCAACATGGTTTTAATGGAGTGACATCGCTGCGTGTCCGACACTCCGAAACAGCAGTGACAGCATATCACTGACAAAAACCTGTCAGGAGAAGAACTAATTAACACCAGTCTGGTTAATGACAAATAGATGTTTGTGCAGATATTGTACCTCCCACACAATACTGCTCATACGGTGCATTTAAAGCACTTAATGTAAACGTCCTGAAGGTAAATGTTGGTGTTGTGTTCTAAATGTTTCTGGTAACTGTCCTCGCTTCAGGGCTTATTGTGCAATATTCATCTCAAAAAATACAAAATTGGCACAACCTTTGGGCCAAAGGTTGACGGCAACCCTTCAGAAAAAGTTGGTAAAGCAGAAGTGATATTTTCTCAAGCTGACTTCTTGAAGAGAACGACGTGACTGCGAGAGCAGGTGCTTCCTTTTTCAAGGTTTGCTCCAGACATCTGTCATTTTGTCCTGTCGAAGACAAGACAAGAGCTGCAAAGCTGGACTGTTCCAAATGCAAACTGGCGTGTTGTATCTTTCCATTTATGATGTGTAATATATAATAACATGCAATAAGAACGGTTTAATCTAAAATCAGCACTGTGTTAAGTCAAAGCAACTTTTTAAAAATAATAAATAAATCAGGGGCATCATTTCAGGATCTTCTCTCCTTTCCCTCAGTTACAGTGTAATCTGTCCAGCGCAGCCAACTGGAATCAAAGTCCAGTTTTCAGGGAAGACTTTCCAAGCTGTTGCTCAAGACTCTGCAAAACTGCTCTTTTCAACACATCCACTCATTAACAAAACCTTAACTTTTCCTCAAGTTTTAAAAAAGGGGGATCTGTTGAAACATTGCCTGATAGTTTAACGTGGAGCTCTCTGTGTAAACACTGCGTGGCTCTCACAAACACAGGCAGACTATGTACAGAGGGGGATCACTGCAGGGGAAAGTGCATATTCTTATCAATTATAGGCTGCAGGCTCATTTTTCAAAACACTTCCATGTTGTGAGCTTCAAATGAGGCACCAACTTATTTACAGATCTACAAGTGAAAAAGACTGAGCAAACCTGAAGGGGACAGTCAAACCTGCACGTTAAAAGTGAGATCAACTGAGCAGAGGTGGGTTTTATACTGTCCCAGACAAGACCCACCTGTAGGCCAGGGACATGCACTCAAACAGGCGGGTCAGAGTGGGGTCGATGCTCAGGCTCCCGGAGCTGAATGGGCCATACCGGTAAGTCTGGCACCACGTCCTGTTCACCGTGTCAAAGTCATATCTCATGGAGCTGCCGCTTTTCCTCCTGCGCGGCACCGAGTCGCTGTGCGGCGACGACACCATGAAGTGTCCGCTGTGGATCACCTGGGTGCAGGGGAAGGACCCGGCGGACGGCCCGGCGCCGGCCACCCGGACAGGCTCCCCTTCCGGTTCAGAGTCCGAGTCTGAGGAGTCCTGGAGCTGGTTCTGTCCGGCTGAACGAGCTCCCTCTTTCCCCGCCATGCTGCCCTTTTCATTCACTATCGACGTATCCTCCGACAAACGGTGAACTCTCTCCTCGGATGACTCCTCCCCTGTTTCTTCAGATGGTCCAGTGTTTCTTCAAACAGCCGCCGTCTGCTCACATCTGTCAGCTGCTGAGACACAACTGTCTCCCCCCCGACACACCTCTCAACACAATATGTGCGCACTGTTGTGTAACAGCATACTATCATTATGTCATCTGGCTGAGGACGCTAATTATTAATAGACCAATCCTAGTAGGAAAAAAACAATCAAACAATTTAAATGATACGTAACTTTAATTCAGACTGTGTCATCTTTCAGGGCGGCCTCTGTGGACTGCAAATGAAATACTCTAGTAGAAAACTGATCATTTACAGTGATTGCATAGTAAGATATTCCCACCTAACACATCATTTAAACTGCAAAGTAACTAAGAACATTTACTCAAACACTGAAGAAGTCAAACAGAAATATTGTGGGACTACATGGAACTCAACTACAAGACTTTAAAACAATGGATCAGTTCATACATTGTGATAGATTCAATTATCCAACAGTATATAAACATATTTCACTAATATATCCACCGATCAGCCACATTATTAAACACAGGTAACTGGTTTAAATGTTGTGGTTGATCAGTTATATCTGTGGCCTGTTCTGAAAGAGTTCATTCTGAACCATCAGTAATGTGATTTAATACTCTTTTTATTTTTGTTTCAATTACTTCCCATAGCTTCATGGCTTTTAATTAAAATAATTCACCTATAAGCCACAACACTAAAACCAGTCACCTGTTTTAATGCTGTGGCTGATCGGGGGTAACGTGGTGTGCACACGTTTTAAAGACTTGAGACGACCAGGAAGTCCTGCAACAGATGGCCTGGCCCCCGCAGAGACCTGATCTCAACGTCATGGAGTCAGTCTGGGATCAGACGCTCCGAGACGCTGGAACGATCGACCTGCCAAGAGCCTGGAACAACTGTTAACTGTACTGATCAATAAAACCTGTTCGTGGCTTTATCTTTTAAAGCATCCTCGGTACAGTACTGTGTGTATGACACGTGTAACACTGACCAGCACCATGTTGAACAGGCACTTTCACAGATGCTCACAGCAAACTGTGCAGATAACTTTTATGTTCTCTCACTTCAGTAAATTCCGTTTTTTTTGGTAAATTAAAAATCTCAACACTTCTTCCAGCAGTGTTCACAGCCTTTTCAAAATTTCATTAGACCTGTCTCATTTCTAAAATAAATAGACTGTAGAAGTTTAAGACTGAGTGACACCAACATCCTAAACTCTATAAACAGTTAATAATCTTTCAAATGTCCAAATAAACTCAGACCTGAAATGTCTGAATTTGTTGTTGCTGCTAAACTGAGCAGTTGTGGCTTAGATGCACAGTTGGCTGTGATGTATATATTGTCACATGAATAAATATTAATCCGGTCACAGCTCCGTCACCTTATGTAGGAAGGTTGTTAGTATTGACCTGGGCGTTTTCTGCACTTGTAACACAAGAAACTCACCTATTTTCTGAAGTCACAGAAGTCAACTTCCCCTGTGAGTTTTGTCAAATATTAACAGAGAAAATACTGCACATTGAATATTTTAGGTAAAACACAGAAGTATTTTAACACAGGCCAACACAGCAGATTCCTTTCTTATCTTTAAACATTAAAATATTCTGCATTTCTATGGACTTGCTCTCACACATTTTCCTTTAGGCCTGTAACCTAGAAATGTGAAAACAGTGATGTTCTCTGATCAGGAAGAATTCACAGATGGTGCTGGTTTGTTTCGGTCATTTGTTTGGTTCTAATAAATATCATGTGTCCACGTCTCCATTTCAAACAGCAGCAATAACACCTGGAGGTCTGACTTACTTGGTGTAAAAAACAACATAATCTTCCACTCTTATCAAACTGTTTTAATGGACATAGAACTTCCATTCTCTTAACATACATGGATATATATCATTCAACAGTAGACTTCATGTCTTATGGTCTGGCAGAGTTGAATCAATGTTGGTCAACGTGAACAAGCCCAGCTAGAAGTCAGACTCGGAGCAGGATTGCCAGAAGCTGTCACATACATTTTGAAGTGAGGACTGATTTTGTAAACTGTTTACTTTTTGATATTTTTGTTTTGAATTTGCACCTTGACAAATTTGTCCTTTATTGGAAAGTGAACATTCATAAATACTGACTGGACCCTCCTGAGGCCGTGCAGATAAGACAGGAACTCTAAAATTGAGAGACATTTCTTACAATGACGGTTTCTGCACGATTATCATGACCTACATTATTTATGGCCTTTAAATATTTAATTTAAACTATGTTGTTTAAGTTACAGAAAAATAAAGTCACATTTCACCAAAGGAAAGATGTTTGCAGATAAGTCTTAGTGACAGTTGCTGGCAACAAGGCTCACTGTCACAGACACTACCATCAGTCTCCTTCGTGCGCTGAACAAATCAATCATTCAGTGCTTTCATTTGCTTTAGTCTTACTGTATCATCCTATCTCTGGATGTGTACTGAAGAAAAGTGAAATTTAGCTTCTAACTAACATTAGTTACATTTGACAAAGCCTTGGAGGTCTTCCAGGAACTTAATGTACTCTTGATGCTCAATGGCGGTGCTCAGCTCCATCAGCTCATCGGCAAAGGTGTTGTCGATCCCACGGTCGGCCAGGAAGTCCATCAAGTGGTCATACAGGGCCTGACAGACAACACAGCAACAATTCAGTCATCAGTCAATATCTCTTATCAAGTGGATTAATTGCGTATTACTTTTTGTCTCCTGTCTTACCCAGTCCAGAGAGTCTGTGTTGAGTGTGTAGCTGGTCTCCTTCCAGTCTGTATCTCCCTCAGGCTGGAAACTGACCTCACGGATGGCAAAGATGTCGCTCTCCTCTTCTCCTTCGCCATGACTCATCTACAAGTGCAAATTCAACTTTGCTTTACGACCAAACAACTTAGCCATCACAGAGAAAGGTCATTGACATACTACTGCTGACAACATCACACATCTGACATGTTCAATCACTTTCACCTAAACTTACCTCGTCTTCAGGGAAATGGCAGTCAAACACCAGGGAATGTTTTGAAGCCTGTTTTGTGACTTCAACAACAAAATTGGGAGTTGACACAATTTCAGGCTGTGCAGAGAAACAGAATTAGAGTTATTTCAATGTACAAACATGAACGTTAACAGCTTTAATCAGTCCATCATTTGGCCAACATCTTATATTTTTACACACGTCTGACTTAAAGAATCAGGTGACTAGCAGGTTTGCTGTGGCTCACCTCTTCCTCTGCTGACTTCTGCTGACCTTGTTCTGCCTCTTCCTCAAAGTTAGGAGGAATGCTGTTGTTGACGTTGAATGAGACAGAGATTCTGTACAAAAAGAGGACACATCAGAAGTTCATTTAGTAAACCACTTCTCCTTCAATCACTGGACAATGGTGGTATCACCAGCGGCTGCAGCCTTACTTCTCTCCAGAAACACTTCTTGTGAGTTTAGCCTCTGTGCCATTCATCTCCAGCTCCCATCCTCCAGACAGCTTAGGAAGAGTTTTGTTTTTCTGGATCTTCTTCTCTTCTTTAAGTTCATCAGACAGGAAATCACCAAATGCTTTGTCACCTGTATAAAGTATAACACAGGTTATATGACTTAATCATCGATTCATGTCAACACAAACCACACAAAATATTTCATGTTACATCCACTGACTGTATCAGTCAAGGTGAATGCTAACTGTTTAAAGATGCTATGATTGTTAGCTTAACTTGCGACAGGTACAACAGCCTATGTAATTGTGTTTAATGGCTACACGTATATATAAATGAAAAAAATTTTGTATTTAATTGAATTAAGGCTTAATTTTGAAGTCTGTCCCCACGGCTTGTTGCTCTTTCGTCATGCAGTACTGCCTCATACTAGCTAGCTTAGCTTAGCTTAGTTTAGTTTAGCTTAACTTGTCTTCTAAATCAAACGTCACCTTCTGTGTGCAGTCCTCCACATCCACACGACACCGTGGGTTGCAACACCTTTGAACTGAACAGTTTTGGCCTGTATCCTGACGAGGCTCCTTTGCTGTTCAGCATCCACAGAGACCGGGTGAAGGGCCGCGTTGTAGCCGAACACGGAGAGCACAGAGTCGGGCAGCTGAGCGGCAGAGCCCGGGCTGTGGACGTGGTGGCTGAGGACATGCGGACAGCGGCTCCCACCGCGCGGACCACCGACTTTAGCATGTTAGAAATATTAAAGCGTGTAACGACAGAATATATGAGTTTGACAGCACACAGACCGGCTGAGTCCCCGTTACTGCTGCTGGAAGATCACAGAAACACACGTGTGGAAGGACACATTGACCTATAGTAACTACGACCTTTGCACCGGAAATAATAGGCTACTTTAAAAGCGAAAGAAATGAAATGAAATTATTACATGTATCTTTAAAATGTTCAAATACGATACAATTTTATTTCCCATGAATAACTAATCTGAAATAATATATTTTTATTTATTTTTTATTTTTATTTTTTAAAGGTATGGATGTTTTATCCGACTCGATAGCCCCCCCTTGTGGCTTAATTCAGGCACTCAAGCTTCAAAGCGGCGCTTTGACCTCAGTAAAGACTTGAAGGTTTCAGCTTTTATAACTGTCCATGAAACAACACTGCATGTATATGAGCCCTGCATTGAATAGAAAGTAAGTACAGCATCTGTCCACAAGAGATGGATGGACAGGGAGGTCTAAATTAAGTCATCATCATCATCATCATCATCACAATAAGGACCTGCTGTCAATGTCTAATAAAGGTCCCTGACGCACAGGATCTGCTGTACCATCAAATCAGGGCAGAAATCAGTTTCTGGACAGTATTGGTCATTGAGGGGGGAGGGTTGCAACCCCCAGGGGAAAATGTCTGTATGTTTCAGTGTAATGAGGTGAATCAGTTGCATCATTTAGACATGATTGTCCTGTTGCCAGAAGATGGAGCTGTTTTCCAACAAGTACCTCAGGACTCCACATTACACTGCATCTACTGTATGGTTGGCCCCCGGGTGCTCGTTTATATATTTCTGCATCCCCCCTCCTCCAGGTGATGTTTCACCTCCCCTCCCACATGCACTGTCTGCATCTGAGTTTAACACATGGACATGTTTTTTTAGCCAGTGGTGGTTCAATACGCAACTTAAACAAATGTGACGTGGAAACTTAAACCCAACAGCTCATATACACTGAGACTTTCAGCGAAGTAGGAGACAAATTGTATCCTGCAGTTTAACTTTTGAAATGAACAATATCTTTTAATTCATAGTTTGTTTGAGGAAAGAGCAGCGAATGTAAATAAATTAATTCAATTTTTTGAGGAAAATGATGTCGGACACAAATTATTATTCCAAGCAGAGTTTTTCTACATTTTCTTAAAACAAACATAGTCTAGGATAAGTTACTAACACAAACAAGTAACATACTTTGTTTAAGTTGTCAACAGACCATCTTACTAAGTGGTGCCCGCTAGTAAAACTCTAAATAAGTTATTGTTAGTGTAACTCATCAATGCACTTGAACTCTGCCTTATGCTTTCTATAACACCCAGAAGACTTCTCAACACCACAGTTTAAAAGCTTTCAGCTCTTTGACAGACACTAACACATCTATGACACATTTGACTTTTACTGTGTCAAAACCAAGCAGTGGAAAACGCTCATGTGCCTCTTTGAATCTTTACTCTCCACATGCAGACTTGAGCTCCGAGGCAGTAGGTTTATTTTTCATTAGAAATTATAACATATTGTGACAATGTGAATATGTGAGATTTTAACAAATCATGTTAAATTTGGTCATCATAAACTCATCAAAGGCGTGCATTTCATCTTATGGAGCTTTTAACAGAACATGCAGATCTTAAACGTCTACTTTTCCTGTGAATGAAAAAAAACAATCTTAAAAACCCTCATGGGTAGCATGATCTGTAAGAGACTCAGCTGCTGAACAAACAACCTGTGTGTAACAGCAAGTCTGATGACTCTCTACATGAACCCCAGATGCAATTGGTGTTTGATATCTTGTAAAATTACAAATAGCTCATGTCATTTATTCAGGTTACAGTTTATATTGTACAATCCTGAGTCCGGTATAAAAAAAGACAAGAGGAGCATCCATCCTATTCCTCAACATGGTGTGATTTACATTCTACAAAGTATGAAAGACCTGAGTGATCAGATCGTTAACTGTAACCTCCATGCATTGCATACATTTTGTTGTCATCATACACCTTTGATTAGTCTGTGCAGGGTCTGATTGAGGATCTGTGCAACACAACGACAACAACAAAGAGTAGAACCTGGAGAATAAGGCATGCTGCTTCTCCTGACGTGCATGTGTTCGTGAAAGCGGTGATACCGTCTTAGACGTGAAAAAAAGAGGTCATGCACACGCTAACAAGACAAGTGCTGCATGTAGACTAAGAAAAAACCATGTCACTGTGACATGTGAAAACCTCATATTTAACTCTAACTTTGGTGTTTTTCATGTTTTCTTGTGATTACATAACATCATAGATTAAGACAAAGCTTCTGTCTTCACATATAAAAACCCTTCTGTATAAACCCAAAACTACAGTGGGAACGTTTAAGAAGAGATTGCTTCTCTTAGCCTTAGCTAACATGTTGCAACTTTGTGTCATTCAAATTAACACTGAAAACAACAACTAACCAGTCTACATTAGCTTTCTGAATTAACTTGATGGGAACAATTAACAATTAAGCACAATAGTTTGAGAAATTAATTTGATTTTGACGACAAAACAAACAGATAAATCATATCAGACAGAGACATTGCTTATTATTTAAAGAACTGTGCTCCAGTGAGGTCGTCTGTGCTGTTAAAATGCATGCAAATGTCCAAAGAACTGAAGAAGAAACGATCTCCTTTTTAGGTATTAAACATGTGGCCCGAATGTCAAGATGAAATATTATCAGGCTGAAGAAACAGTTTATAAAATCCTAATTACAGTCTGGAGGAGGTCAAAGTTGTGAGGCCTCAGTTTGCAGATTTCTGCTGCTGCGTTGACGCGTGCCAGATGCTTGTCAGCTGGGAGGTAGTGAAATCCAGAGAAGTTTACTGCACAGAAAATGTTCTTTTCTGATTTGCATCAAGTGTCTTCATCCAAATTCGGCTTTGTAAAGAGAATCCATGGTTCCAGTATTACTGTCACTGGGTGATTTGATGGAGGTGTACTGCTTCTCTGTGGGTTAGCTCTTGGTTGGGTGGAGTTTGCGGCCAAAGTACTCTGGTGCTGCATCCAGCAGCCAGTCGGCATCCACCAAACAGAGGTCTCTCATGTAGCAGCGGGAGGTGTGCAGCAGCTCGTTGAAGACCACGTACGCCGGCTTGGCCTGGAAAAGGACAGAGGAGGGGTGGATGGCCACAGGCTGGTGGGTGTGCAGAGCTAAGTAGCTGCCGTCGGGTTGTAGCTCCGCAGCATTGACGAACATCCCGTGGGCAAGGCAGCGGCGAACATTTCCTGTCTCTGCCCCGCAGGACTCCAGCTTCAAATTCAGCTGGTAAGACAAAAAGAATTTAGTTATTAATAAGCTCAAATGTGCTGCTGTCCCTGTACACAACCAGTAGAGTTTACCCGAGGGCTCATTTCATAAGTCAAGCGAGCACTGTTCCACCTCGTTGTTTTCAGTGATGTCATTGACCATGTGTGTCCCGTCTAACTCAGACAGATGGAGTGACTCAAATGTTGCAGAAATGCAGCTGGGGGGCGGATGAGAAAGAGCTGCTACACAAAGAAAGACGTTGTGTCGGTTGTGTCCACACACTCTGGCTAAGCTAAATGTAAATACTCAAAAAAAAACTGTATAATACTGGGGAAAAAATGTCTGATCAAGGAACTACATCCAACCTCTCGGCTCAGTTTACCCCTTGTCTTTGGGAAGAATTCAACAGTTACATGGGTGTTTTACTTTGGAAATTCAGTGAATTCCTTTCTCATGCTCTCTCTACAACAATGTAAGCAAACCACAAACTATTGAATGTTACCATGGTTTTTTTGGCTTAAAATTAGTCAGTTTTTTCTATTTCTGAAACAGTCTGACTTGGATTAGACTGATCTTTGAGCAAATTTAAGACCAACACTACAGACGAGTAGCAAATATGAATGTAATATGCCAGTGTGCAGTTTGTGTTTGAGTTCCTCAAGAACCAAGAGACTTTTGTTCATTAGCAGCTGAGTCAAGTGACAAGGTGAAACTTAGTTTGTTTTTAAGTATTAAAATCAATCCACCCGTTTTTCTTCCTTTTCAAAACCTGGTTCCTACATTACCAACAATGCAGCTACAACACTGCAAACTACAAAACACCTGTACATGGAGTTCCCCTAGAAGCTATAAAAGTTTATTTATGGGCCTCATATTATTTATTTTCATAGTTGTATGAACAGATGGAGACTCCTGTGCACAGGTGTATTTTATAGGATATTTTGTCATTAATGGTTACTGGGGGTAAATGTCGGAGTTGAATGTGATATTTGACACATTCACATTCACACAGTACAGTACAGTCTGCGGTCACAGAGATTTACGGGTGTGTACCTTAAGGCAGATTTCTTTGAGTTGCGCCTGGACCTCTTTCACCAGACCCATGTTCCTGCTGTTGACAAAGTTCTCCCGACACCACTCCTGTAACAGCAGACATACGCTGGATTATAAAGTAGCTGAGCCACATAATATGATTTATGGGTTGTGCTTAGTCACGTGTACTTTTTTCCCCTGCTCGTCCACATGCACTCACCTTATTACCACCGACTTTCTTGAACGCTCTGTAAATGTTGAGGAGCGTCATGTGGTCTCCTTCGCTGGAGCTGAACTTCTTGCGCGCTGCGAGCACCTCTTCCCGCCGGGCTGGAGGGTTGTACAGCACGGTGTCCACTGACAGCAGAGACACGATGCTCAAAATCTCCTCAGAACAGGAATAATCCGGGGACAACAGGATGGTCTGTGACACGCAGTGAACAAGGCAGGAGGTGTTAAAACCTAATTCTGTCTGGGTTATAAGCATGTGAACTATGTGGCGCTGCGGGCTACAGGCTGTCACTTTATATCATCTTTAACTAATATACAAAAAGATCTGAGCAGCCCCCCTGAACGCAGTATCTATTGGTGTAAAGCACTTTACCTTGGCATATCGCGGCTCCAGAGGGAAGCTTGCCATCTTCTTTCCCAGAGCGGTGAGGAAAACCTGACCCTCCTTCCTCTCCACGGCTCCCAGCAGCTCTAAATGGTCCACAGCAGAACGAACGGCCTCTGGGATAAACACAGCAGCTTACTATGACCCGCCGACCCTCCCGGGTGACCAGAGGAGCACAGTGATTCATGATCGGTAGTATCTTACCTGGAGAGGGCCTGGACATGAAATCAAAATTCATCACATCTGGAATCCCTAGAGCCATTAACTGCAGCATCACGCCGGCTAAGTTACACCTGCAGCACACACACACACACACACACACACACACACACACACACACACACACACACACACACACACACACACACACACACACACACACACACACACACACACACACACACACACAGGGAAAAAAAAACAATAGACAAACAGGCCAATCAATCACACTGACCCAAATGTATCAACCTGCAGGAGAGAAAAGCCTCAGACTCCTGCACATCAGCACATACTGCACTGAGATTTATTAACCGTGCGAAAACGCAGCGTCCTACCTCTGGATCTCAGGCACAGTCATGGGGATGAGGTTGTCAAACTCCTGCTCGGTGTAGAGACGGTAGCAGGAGCCAGAGTCCTCCCTGCCGGCCCGGCCCGCTCGCTGCCACGCCTGCGCTTTAGAAACCCGCTGCACTGCCAACACCTCCAACCCGCTGTCTGAGAGCCACACAGCACATGTACGATCAGATCATAAGAAAAGAAACGAAGGGAAAAAAAAACCCACAAGACACTGTTTGTGTTACTGTTATAACTCATTCTTGCTGCTATGGTTCGGAGGATGTAATTGATAAATATTTGTTAAAAGCAAAAGAGGGATCAATTTCTCAACACTGAGACACAAACAGTGTTACATTTTGGGAAGAGTGAGGTAAATTAATTAGAAGTGTGTAATTATCACTGGGTAATTGTAGAAATTTTAACAGCTGGATTCTTTAAAGAAATAATTTGCATCGCTCATATACAGCCACTACTGTCAGTGGTGGAAGACGCATTCAGATACTTTAAAGTAAAAGTACAAATACAACAATAAAATTACTCTGTGAAAGTAAAGCTCCAGCGTTTAAAATCGTAGTTCAGTAAAAATATTTAAGATCATAAGTTCAGCTAAGATTAATAAAAAAGTGATGATATAGTATGATATAGGAGATTATTAAAATGTAATCTATTGTTGTTTTAACTACTTTATATACAGTAAGATAGTTTGGTCCAGTGTTTCCAAATCCAGGGGTCGGGCGCCTCCAAAGGGTCAAAAGATAAATCTAAGGGGGTCGTGAGGTGATTAAAGTGAGAAGAGAGATGAAAAAACTAAGTTCTGCTGCACGAGATTAGAATTCACTTTTAGGACGAAACAAGACGTTTATAGAGGAATCTCTCTCTGGTGGAACTATGAACAACTCATGGACATCTGAAGGGGATCACAAGCCAAAACGATGAAAACTAAAGGTGTAATCTTTAACTATGTGTTGCACTTCATGATTTTCTCATGTGTTTTCATGTAAAATCTTGATCTGAAAAGTAACTAGTCTCTACTGCTGTCGGACAGTTTTTAGTGGAGTAAAAAAAGTACAATATTTTCCCTCTGATTCGTAGTGAAGTGGAAGAACAAAGTAGCACAAACTGGAAACACTAAAGTGAAGTGAAGTGTAACCTCGAAATTACAAATCAAAATTACACTTGCACGAATACAGCTGTTATGCAGTAAATGTTCTTATTACTTTCCTCCACTGACGACTGTGGACCTTCTAAAATTAATGTTAGAACCTGGTTGGTTTTAGTTAATACTAAAATTGTGTGTGTGTGTGTGTGTGTGTGCGCGTGCGTGCGTGCGTGCGTGCGTGCGTGCGTGCGTGCGTGTGTGTGTCTCACCAGGATTGAAACGTTTGGCCTTCACCATCCCTGTGTCTATGATATATTTGATCCCAGAGATTGTAACTGACGTCTCAGCAATGTTGGTGGAGAGGATAACCTTCCTACTGCCCTGCACAAAGGGAAAGGGACAAACATTTTGAGTAGGTTAGTGATATAATAGAGCTTCACAATGACAAGAAAGCAATTCACTATTAAGTGGCTCTTCTCCTTTAAAGAGATCAAAACAATTAACAGAAACCCAGTTGAGAACGGCAGCACGCAGACTTCACATATTCTCTCCTTTCGTCTGCAGTACTCTGTTTCTCCTGTGTGTCTGTCGTTGCCTTTACCTTGGGAGCCGGCTGGAAGACCCTGAGTTGCTGTGCTGGGGGCAGCGACGCGTACAAAGGGATAACTACCATGGGACCGCAGCCGTCAGGTAGATGCTTGGCGATGTCCCGACACGTTCTCGCCAGAGCCTCGATTTCCTCCTGACCCGTCATGAAGACTAAGATATCATGGGACGGAGGAGCCTCCTGCATGCACACAACAAAATCCTGCTCTGTTCCAGTGTCGCGAAGAATCATCACAGTCCACGAACATGCACCCAGGAAGCTGATTACTCACAGGTTTGTGTTACTTAAGATATAAAATGAAAGACTTTCTATTGTTTTTGGAGATACAACTGAAAATCTGATTTGTCAGGGTCCCCCGTATTCAATTTAAATAAAGAAATGCATTATATTAGAAGAAGCAAGACATCACTATCCCAGTACGACAAAAGTTTCTGTTTAGTTGAAGGTAAATATTAAAGACTACCTGATGGATCTGGAACACAGACACGAGTGCAGCCTGCAGGTAGTCTGACTGGGGCTGCTTGGTGTAGTAGATCTGAATGGGATGCTGCCTCCCCTCCAGGTACAGTACAGGTGACTTGTTGAAGTACTCAGAGAACAAATCTACATCCATCGTGGCTGACATCACTATGACCTGCATGCGTTACAAAAAAAAAAAAGAAAAAAACGTAAGCTTAAGCAGATCAAGACGGCAGACGCAGAAAATGAGCTTACAGGAATTAATGTAGAGCAAGCTTTTTCATCTCACAAGCAGTGAAGGGATTAGCCCGGTGTTTACTATGAATGTTAAATATCTTACTGGAGCCAGAGCAGCTGCAGCTGTCCTCCTACCTTCAGGGGAATCTTATTAAGTTCTCTGCGCCTGCGTTGAGCTGTCTTAACCACGCCGAACAGCACATCGGTGTGCACTGTGCGCTCATGAGCCTCATCCAAGACCACCACGGTGTAGCGCAGCAGTAAGGGGTCTCCGATGGCCTCGCGCAGCAGCATGCCATCTGTCATGAACTTCAGCTTCGTCTCATGGGAGGTGACATCCTCGAAACGCACCGTGTAACCAACCTGAGAAGGAGTTTGATTCATTTACCATCAACAGCCCAGTGAGATTTAGCACTGATGTTCTTATATCACCTCATACATCCATCCCAGGACTGTAACATGATGATAGCAGCCAGAAGAATTTATTCTACATATGATTCTATATATTTAGCATGTGCCATTTAATTGTACAAAGTTTATTTCAACAATTTACAGCATAGATATGGTGACAATTATATAGTTATGTATTATTTGGGGCGGCTGTGGCTCAGGAGAGAGTGGGTCATCCACTAATCAGAAGGTCAGAGGTTCAAGTCCGCACGTCAAGGTGTCCTTGGGCAAGATGACTGAACCCATAATTTCAAGTGTGTGTGATGTATGTGCGAGTGGATGGGTGACTGTGGTAAGTATTGTAAAGCGCTTTGTGTGGTCTGTGGCACTTATATACCTTTCATCGAGCCTTTGAACCTGTGTTTTAAAGTAAAGACTAAGCAGTGATGTGGGAAACCTGACCCCTGTTCATACCAGCTTGCCAAGCTGAGTCCTCTTCTCCTCTGCCACCCTTCCTGCCAGTGAGATGGCAGCGACCCGACGGGGCTGAGTGATGGCAACGATGCCCTGTCGTCCGATGCCGGCCTCATACAGATACTGTGGGATCTGAGTGGTCTTCCCAGAGCCAGTCTCACCTGGTGCATGAGAGGGAATGGACAAGTTAAGTATGGTGCAAGTAACACACTGTAAAGCGCAAAGTGTAAATTATACAAAAATAATTAAGGCATTTAAAGAGGTTTATTATTGTAAATCAGAGAAATATTCAAAATTATGAACCGAAAACAATCTAGTAATATTAGAGCTGACAAGATAATTGAACTTTAGAGTGGATGTTCCCTTTAACTTGAGTTGCACGGCAGCGGCTAACGCTGTAGCAACATTAGCTAACAGTAGCTAACAGTAGCTGAGAGCACTTTACCAATGAGAATAGCACTGTGCAGCTGCCTCAGTTGGTTCAGCAGCTGAGGTTTCGCCTGGTAGATTGGAAGCTGCTTCCTCTGGACTTCTATCGGAGTGGTTGCATTTCCCTTTCTAGGCAGCAGCATTCCAGGTTTATTCTTATCGAGACGGAAAAAAACTGACCCCGGCTTGAATTTTTTAGCCGGAGGAGGGGCGGGGTCGTAGGGCATGGTCTAGAAAAAGTGACTCTGATAGCAAAACCTTCGCAGCTTTTTCTACGGGCTCGTTTAACGTCAAAAATAAAGAAAAAAGTTTTCTTCGTGCTCACTGACAGACACGCAAGCGTCACTGCGGATGTTTTGCTCTCTCTGCAAAAACGTCCCCACGTGGTAAAACTCGGCGCACACGTTTGACGTCATTCTATCTGGGTAAAATTTAACCCGAGTCAGGACTGTCAGGTTCACTCACTCAAGCCACGAATGTGCTGTACATAAGTCACGCATCACGCACGCATCACATCACGCATCAGTGCGTTCATGATTTCGTTATTTGTCATGGTGCGTAATGTTTCAGTCGCACCCTTTAATTACACTTCACAACAAAAGAATTTTCTGATGAACCGTTTAACCAATATGATGAATAAAGTATCTATCTATCTATCTATCTATCTATCTATCTATCTATCTATCTATCTATCTATCTATCTATCTATCTATATTTATTTATATGGAAGATTAAGAATGTCTCAATAAAGACAATTTAAAAAGGAAAAATAAAGTGAAATACAGTACACATTGTGATATGTATTGCCTTTATGTGTGTGCATTTAGTGTGTTACAATTAAAGCTTAACTAAACTTATGTTAAAAGGACACTTAAGCATTTTGTCTTTAAGTACTGGAACTGAATGAACTATTTTTCCTTGTGGCATGAATTTTCCGTACAACATCAAAATCAAGACTAAAAACAATGTGAAAAGGTGTATTGAATTTGACTGTGCCAATACTTGATGCAAAGCATTCATTTTCACGAGGAGTTGCAAAGGAGTTTTATTTCTTTTTGGAAAGATATGTCAATGCAAAATTATGAGTTTCCAACTTTTAAACAGCATTGACATCAACTTCCAAATTGTAATTGTGACTATGAAACTCTGAAAACTCAGACATATCCGATCCAGAACGGACTGATTCAGAAGTGAGGACAAATATCGACACCTCACCACTACGGTGAGAACTAAGGTGTGTTTTCTGTTTCAGCATTAAGGCAAACACACTCAAAACACAAAAACACCACAAACATGAAAACACATACAAGAAAGAAAGAACAAACTGGACACATGAGCCAAATCCAGAAATGCAACAAAAACAACACACAGGGGATGGGATGCCAAACAGAGTGAAGGGCTTGATTTGAATAAACACAAATGTTACAGATGCCTTTGCTTATGTAACCTTTTATTAAATTAAATATGATAATAACTTAATTTGAATACATGGTCAGTTTACAATGTCATTTTGCTCTGACATTTACTGAGCTGTGCGGACCTGCCCAGCAGGTAAGACCTGCCAGTAACTATGTGCTGTCCACCCGCACAGTTCTGTCTCAGCAAGTCCTTTGGTAATTTGCCACTGGCTTTGATGTAAGTGTTGTAATTCCTGGAAGATTAAATTTGTTCTCAGAGTTGAAATATAATACTTTAATGATAATTCTGTTGCTACAAGTTGTCAAAAGGTAAAGCTGAATGTTTTACTGGATAGTAGAACAACAGTGCTGCTTCTGTGGTGTTCTAATATGTACAGATATATCACCACATTTGAATAAAAATACATTTATAAACAGAAATAAACAGAAATGTTATGTCTATGCAAAAATTTGCATTATTTTGTGATATATTATTTAAGTCAGTTTAAAAATAAGTCTAGCTGTATGGTCACTGCTTATCCAAATTGTTAGAATTGTTATAAGTAATATAGTTATGATTATTACTTTTATAATTATCCCTAATCTAATGGATAATTTGTCTGTGCACAGTACTTTAATCCTCATTGAACCAACTCACAACTCACCACGGACATGAGCTAATGGCAGCCACGAACATGTCGACAAACTTTCATCTTCTATTTACTGCACATTCAGATACATGTGTGACCGACTTCCTGCAGCTTTAAGACATTTTGTTTGTACAGCAGGAAACACACACTAATTGTTTTTTTTGTTGTGAGCTTGTAGTAAACACTGAGTTGTTTGATGGAGGAGTATAAGTTAATGCTGATGGATGTCAAGACAGATATCTAGAATTACATGAAGGGCTGAATGTGAGGTGGATTCATTTTGCAGTGAATAATCTTGATGCTGCTGAGGAAAGCAGAAATATATATATATATAACACTAATGTTCTGAAATGTGTTTTTGTTGTGTTATCAGATCAGAAGTGACAGTGACAGAAGGCCGTCAGTCGTCCCTGTTCTTATCTGTAGCATCAGTTTACCCTCCTCCATTAAACCACTCTGTTTACAGCAAGCTAATGCTCACCAACTTATACTTACACTACTGTTTCTTCTTTCTCTATTTATGTTTTAGAGCATTTTTTGCCTTTATTCTGACAGCGACAGTGAGAGAGAGACAGGAAAGTCGGGGAGAGCAAAGGGCCATGGGTCGGACTCGAACCGCTGCGGTTAGACTACACCCTCATGATACGCGCTCTACCAGGTGAGACACTGGGGCAAATTTTTATTGAGACGTTTTAAATCTTCATTAACTTTTGGGCCCCAATAAAATACACCTTTCATGCTAGATTTAGTCCACTGTGCTTCTCTAATGTGGCTGGAATTGTGAAATGATAACACATTATGATCACATGGTCACAACATGACTCCTCATAAAATCAATAAAATGATTTTTAATTGTTGGCCGGCCCTATTAATAAGATAAGATAAGATAAAAAACCTTTTCAAATGTTTTAAACACTGTTCACAACTGAAAGCAACTCATTAATCAAAGTGATTGTATTAGGGAATACACAGAGAAGATAATCCACTGAGATATTGGGACTATTTGATATGAAATGATTAGCTCATATTTGATGGTGGATTGAAATCTGTCACTGAATTAAAGGTTTTTTGAATTTCCTAACTATTTTAGGTTCTCGAGCTCTACAGAAATAACGGAAGTATTTCGACAGTGAAACTATGTCGTCATCTTCCTCTTTAATTATTAGCAATTAGACATATTATTATCACCCTCTCCTGCCTCCGGTCCGGGTGTCAACAGGGGTGATTTGAAACAACAGCATTAACATCTGGAGCCCGGGGGGGGGGGTCCTCAGATAACTCAGTATTAAACCTTCCCTGTAATAATCAGGGCAGGGCATCACACACCTACATTACATCACATGACTTGCCCTTTCAGGACAATCATGTGGCAACACACAGGATATTATGTAAATTATGAACGATGCAGAGGAGTTGCGTCAGTAATGTGATTGACATGTTGTTCGGTCAGGTGCAACTAATGAAGCAGTGAACAGCGTTTTCAATTTCTCCTTCAGGGGAAATGAAATTCTTTGCCCTTCTTTGGGAGAAAGTCTGAGTCATGACTGGCTTGTCTGTGTTTACATGTTGCGTGTTCAGTTTACCCACTGTGAGATCTCATGGCAGCAGTTAAAACACAGCCCCTCCTTCAAACCTCCGCGTGGTGTTTTACTAATGGTGTTTTTTTGTTCAGTATGTTTTTGCTTGTGACACAATGAAGGCCTGAATGACTCTGTAGCGCTCGCTATTTTGTAATTATTTGATGTTCCTTTTTTCTCCTCCATGTAGTTGACCCAACAATGCAGTCACCTCAGTAACCCTCCGGTTCTTCAATACAGATTAGAAATCCTCTTTTAGACCTAATCAGTGACAGTCATGGACAACCTGCCAGTCTGATGCTGCATGGGAATAAATTAAGATAATCTCCAATTTACTTGCTTCATTATTGCATCTTTCCATCTCTGTCGACATCAACTAACTCATCAACCTGAGACTTAAATTCACCACTTTGGTCCGGGCTGAAATATCTCCACTCAATCTGATGGATTTCAAATCTCCACACTAATGACTAATGGCATGCCCATCAGCCTCAGCCTGTATTTGATCTTTATAGTGCTAATTTGCAAATGTTGGTATTCTCATCTAGGACAGTGAATATGGTTTCATTACATTAGCTCAGACAAACTGCTGTGCACAAGCACAGCCCCTCAGAGCTGCTAGTGTGGCTGTAGACTGGAATTAGCCCATATAGCAGCGTCAGTCTGCTGTTGTTAAAGTGTGTAAATGATGCGTAGATGTTTCCACTGCATCGGCCTCGTGCCCTAAACAATGCACAATCAAATGAAGAAAGAAACGTGCCTGGCATGTGCACTACTTTTTCTTTTTCTTTTTTTTTTTTTTTTTACAGCTGATAGTGATGGCACTAAATGACAATGATTAGTAAGTGTGTGAAATCCAAATTTACTGCTCACAATAGAGTAGCAGTGAATCAGTGAACGAGACAGCGATTTCAGATTTTTGGTTCCTTGCTATAATCCTACTAAAATCTATGCATGGCCATTTTGTGACAGGTTCCGATGTATATTCCTCTATCTCTCTCTCTCTCTCTTGGAATGGGCTTAACCAGATTTAGATTTGGATTTTAAACACGATTCCAAAATAAGATGTTCCGTTCCCTAATCTCTGGAGATTAGAAAAAGCGCTGCACACAAGTGAGAAAAACATTTTTGAAGACGAGAATAACCTTTTATGTAATATTCTTAATATTTCAACTTATTCATACAGAAATGAAATGGTTCACTTTTATTATAATTAGCCGTTTAGTTTCGCCACTTCCTCTCCTCCGAGAGTGAAGATAAGAAATGCAAAGCACCTCACAGTATATGAAAGGGGAGAGTGAATTGTCGAGTGGGGTGAGAAACCTAAACTGTGCCCCCTCCACAAAAAAATGACGATAAAACATAAGAAGGCTTAATGTCTGCAAATGGTGACACGGGAGCAGACAAACAAGCTGAACTGAAGCATAAGCACTGTGTGTTTATGTTGAGCTTATGTGCTTTCTATCTCTGCCTAGCATGCAGGAAGAGAGTGTCAGTGGAGACGATAAGGTTTGATTGCGCACACACACACACACGCACATACACACACACACAGAGGGAGGTCCAGTGCTTGTGTGGCAGCTGTTGAGCTATTTGAACTTGCAACCAAGTCAAGAGTGAGTTCCAAAAAATGTCCAAATGTGGTGTATGAGAAAAGAGATAAGAGAGGTGCAATGAAAAGTCAGAGGCTGCAGCGAAGAGGTGAATGGGAAGGTGCACAAATGACCCCGTGCAGAGAGAGAGAGAGAGAGGGAGAGAGAGAGAGAAAGAGTCAGAGGGAGGGAGAGAGGGAGGGAGAGAGATAAAGCAGCGGGGGGAAGGAGGAAGTCCAACACTTCAGGACTTCTCATGAAAGGCTTCAGACGTCACTTATGAGAGGAGGCAGAGGATCCTCGCCACCAGTGAGGAACGAAGCAGAGGCGACCGGGGGGGGAGAAGAGGAACTGGAGTGTGGGTGCTTATATGCGAGCGGGGTGAAGAGAGAGACCCTCTTCTCTGTGGGTCAGCCGATGAGAGAAGATGAAGAGCCAAATCACCAACGCCCTCTCCGACTTCTTCTTTGAGTATGAGACCCCGCGCCAGGTGCTGGTGAGGAACAGGAGGGTGGGAGTGGTGTGCCGTCTGATCCAGCTGGGGGTCCTGGCTTACATCATCGGGTAAGACCAACACATACACCGTCTCGTTTGTTTTGCCGTTCAAAGGGGCAACAGGCAGATTTGTTTGTGGAGAGGATTTGCATTGTCTTACATGTTCCAGCTTGTTTGATGCAGGCGTGACCTCTCAGTGCGACCCTGCAAATTCCAGCAACTTCTGGCTGGGTTGTTTACAGTGACATAACCCTGATATCTTCATTTTGCACTGCATTATAAAATATTAGAAAATTTAAATCTTATTTGACTTTTTGATCAGGATACAGTAACTTTCCAGGTGCTGTTGCACAGCAAATAGACACTGCAAAAAAAGTATTGACTGAGTGAGTGATGGCAGAATCATTTTTATCATCTGCCCTTCTCAAGTCGAGACAAAAAAGCAGCGTGCTTGTTATCTTACGCACAGTGACTCACTCACTCACACCGGACACTCTCTACCTCCACACACCTGCTTTGACATGTTGGAGCCATTCACTGGAAAGTCACTCCCCGAGAGGGAGGGATATTTTATCTCACCTCAGAGCACTATTTTTTGTTTTTTTTTTGTTCGTTTGAGATCACTCATGGGCTGTTTGTGCATGTGTATAAGTATGTGTGCGTGTGTGTGTGTTTAGTTTTTTCTGTCTCTGCACCTCTGAGCAGCAGAACCTGAGGAGCTGTGTGTGATGAACACGCTGAGGCATATGCTAACACAGATAACAATCAACTGCTGCCCAATTCCCTGCCAGACAGCGCACAGACATGTTACCTTCTGCTGCTGATGTTGATGGCGACCAAAGAAAAGACAAATTTAAGAACATCTTTTCTTGCTAATGGCAAGGTTATGTTTATAAAAAAGGAAGCAGCCTGCTGATTTAAACTGATTTTGAAATGTTGCTTTCTCTTTGTGGTTAATGGCGCTCTAAGCTTGACAATCTCCAGAGTCAGAAAAAGTTTGTTATGATAATTTCTTTAATTTTAAACCTTGAAAGTCTTTTCTGCTGCGATAACTGTGACACATCTTTTTTTAGTCTGAACCGCGCACTGATAAAAAAAAAAAAAAAAAAAAAGAAGAAAGGGAAGAGTGTTTTCGACTGTTCGGCCTCTCTTGGTATCAAGGCATGACATGTGCATGACGGAGCTGCCTCCCCTGCATCCTGACCCCCCATCACCTGCCTTTTTCAGCCATCAGGCCACATTAAGGTTGGGCCAGTGATGGGCATGAGTGAAGATGTGATTATAAAACTGTCCAGATTCTCCTCTCTGGGATTGAGGCAGCAGGCTGTCAGGTGGGAGCAGCACTCAGGCTGCGTCCCTGAAGGCACCGAACCAGTGAACCAGTGAATCACTCGCTGTCTTGTCAGGAATTTTGCATTTCATTTTAGATTCATTTTATGCTTCTATTTTTTGTGCGTTCACTCTCTCAACATTTTCCTTCCTTGACCAACCACTCTGCATGAATTCAAAAAAAGAAATTGCACATGAATGGTTTGGAAAATATATGATATACTGATTCAAAGTAAATCTCTTAAGAAAAAAAGCAAAGACTAATTTAACAGAGATGAGCAGCTTCAGGAAACGATCGCAACTCTTCTTTCACTTGGTTCCCATCTTGTCACTCTTAAGTTGACGAAGCTGCCAGTTCACTGTTTGTGTTTCACAGTGATTAGCCGGAGGTTGATTTTTGTCATTTTAATTTGTGTTCACAAAACGCTAACACTAATCTCAGCGCCACAATATGGTGGAAAGAAAAAGCCCCCCACACATCAAGAAGCCTCCTCCCTGCCTCCCCATTCTCCCTCCGTCGGAGCAGATACAGATCTCACTTAGACCGCTGTTTCTGAACATCCCTCCATTATTTCATGCTCATGGGTTTCTTTATTCTGTTAATGTGCTCTATTTTTCTCCACTTCCCCTTCAGCGTAAGCTCCAACTTACATAATTTGATTTTCTCAACTGATAGAAGTTGGGGCTTTTAGCTCATTGTGCACCTTATTTTCTTCTGCAGTTTGAACAACGTCTCTGTTCGTGTGTTTGCTGTAAGGCGCTTTCATTGTGCGCGGATAAATGAACGTGTGCTGCAACGCATGCCGTCCTGTAGGCCTTCTGCCATGGGATAATTGCTTTTCACACCCTACAGTATATAAAATATTCCTGTGTGTGTATATGTGTGTGTGTGTGTGTGTACATACATTATCTGTCCAGTGCATACCAGCTGTTACCCATACCTCCTGGCCACGCACACAGATTGAGCAACACAATGAGAAGCTTCACTCTGCAGAAATCAAAAAGTACTGCACCCGACTCTGAAGCCGGTTTCTGCTTGATGGGAATCCTTTCATGTGATGAAGGATTCAGGCACTTGCTCTTAATTGAGTCAACTCGACAGTACTGCAGTTTTTCACCAGAACAAAAAACGGACTATTTTACATTTGTTATATGAAGCAGTAATGTGTTAAAAGAAGAAGTTGTGAAGCAGGTCTTAAACGTCTTTGTAGATTATCAAGAAATACTCAGATCCTTTACTTAAGTAAACATACCAATACAACAATGACAAAGTCCAAGTAAAATGACAAAAGTACGAATATACACGAAGGTGCAAATACAGGGGCATTAATGTGTAAGCCCTGTATAACGCACTTTATACACTGTTACACTTTAGCCTACTGGTTCCCAATTTAAGGGTTGGGCCCCTCTAAGGGTCACAAGATTAATCTGAGGGGTCGTGAGTTGATTAATGAGGCAGGAATGAGGGAAAACCAAGCTGATATTCAGATTTCTTGAAAGAACTATCTGGTGGTCTGTGCTATCATCTGTGACATCACATATATTTCTGCCTGATCTATTTTCACTTGCTTAACAGACGTGTAAGTTTACTGCCATCATTTTGAAACTGCTAAATTGCCATCTTGAAAAAAACACTGTAAATGCCTGTACTCTGAGATTCAATATGTCCGATTTGTCCTAGTGATGATGAAGTACAACATCATGGTGGTTGCGCAACCACAATCACACGCACGTGTCCCTCTGAGGTATTGCTGCTGGTATGTGGGGATAGCTGTGCAAAATGTCAACATCACCCATATACATGCCCTTGCCTGTGGGGTGAGACGCTTGGCTCGGGTGGAGCGGGAGTCTGAGGTGCTGACAGGCTTGACAGGATGCTTTGTGTGTCCCGTACAGGTGGGTTTTCATCTACGAGAAAGGCTACCAGTCCACGGACACAGCGGTGAGCTCCGTCTTCACCAAAATGAAAGGTGTGGGCTACACCAATGTGAACGGAAGCGAAAGAGTCTGGGACGTGGCCGACTACGTCTTCCCCCCGCAGGTTGGTGACTGGTCGGCTGAAGCCTTTCGCGCATGCAGGAACATTTAGTGCGTGCTGATCAAATGGCTCCTAATTCTCAAGCGGATGTTTTGCACCTGGTACAAATCACTGACCATTGCTGGGATTTAAGTAAATCTGGGGCAGAGTCAGATGTCATGAGGTCAACATCCACAGTCCGTGATTCAAACTGTCAGAGCGATTAAACGTCAGGCTGAGGGAGACGAGTGACGTCAAAACGCTGCGCTGCTCACTGGTCAGATTCTGACAAAGCTCAAGGTTTGGTCACACTTTTAAAACGTACGTGACCGCGGCAGCTTGATTTTATGTTAGATCCAGTCACTGCGGTAACAATGAATGGTGCACACACAGGTTGAAGAGTTACTGTAGGTCATAACCCTGATGATAATATGGCTTTGTCAACATCAAGATGTCCCTGTGCTTTCTTATAAAGAAGTCAGCAAACAGTCTTTCAAAAGGGACTCTGGTCAAATATATTTCTTTGTTTGCCTAAAATGTTGCTGGCTCCTGTTATCTGTGGGAAAGAAATAAAGAATACACAATGAAGGTTTGTAATGGGCGTGGGCCTTATTTAATTCGGAGTGGAATAAGCTCATAGTTAGGGATGATAAACCAAACAAGATGAAAAGAACACTTTGATATAATGAGTCACACTTTGATCAGGTAGGTATCTTTATTCTGCAATTCATCCCTTTGTCTGTGAAAACTCCACAGAAGGTCGTTGTTGTACTCGAGTTTATCACTTTAATCGATGTTTTCCTGTAGTAATGATTTATTTTGAGAGAAATGAAACCTAATAGTCAATATTTGATGTTCTGAATTTGGCCTGTGTGACCATAAACACCAAAGCAGCATGTTGTTGTAGAGGATCCTGTTTCCTGCTTGACAATATCAATGATAATCAACTTCAGTTTCACAACAGCTTGAGCGCAAAAGACAATAAAATGCAAATTTTCCCAGGGCGGCATAAAACTGATTCAAAGATACTAGTGAGATAAAGGGAAAAAGGAAACTGTTCAGTCAGAGACCGAGACACACAGACGCACTGCAACAGATGGTCAGTGCATCTATTGCTACCTTACAGCTAACATCTGTACAGTTGGTACACAGCTGTAGGACAACACAGACTGCACCAACACTTTGTTCTCCGTGTGAAAACCTTTTAAAAACTCACAAATGAACACGTTACGACTTGCTTTGTCCAGGAAGACCTTCAGCCAAGGAGTAGTCCAGTAACACACAACTTGTTTTGATGCTCTGGGTTTTGAACTGATCAAGATATAACATAGAGCAAACACTTCTTTAGTATTTACATTGCGGCAGAGTCACGAGAACACTGATATTCATCTTGTGGCTGTGTCAAGTATGAAGCTGTAGGCAGCAACCAGTTAGCTGAGCTCAGCACAAAGACTGGAGGCGGGGAAGCAGCTCACCTAGCTCTGTTTTAAGGAGATAAAACATGTTAATTAGTGAGCTTTTAAAGGTGGTGCTAGGTAGATAATTAGCTGGACCATAATATCTGAGACTGACTGACTGAGTGATCACAGTTCGACCATTGGTCAGCTGAACACCACGTGACTGAGTTGGCGTTTCCCCATTGGCTGTCAAAATGCCATCTATTCTAGTTTCTATTAGGGGGTGTTTACAACCTGCAGCACATTTGTCACTGGATTTAGAGACTTAAAAAAAAAGAAAAGAATCCAGCGATAAATATAGCAACGTCTTGGACAAACATCGGTGCCAGTAACGCCCTCTCTCACTGTGTCCACTCTTGTCAAAGACTGGCAGAGAGGCGGAGCTGCAGTTCGTCACCCAGACGGAGAATGTGAGGGACAAAATAAGAATTACATTCTGTTGCCTCTAATGTTTTCTCTTTTTTTTCCGGAGTGATAATTTTTCAAATAAATATATCTAAACTCACAGCTCACCTCTTTAATTTATGTCCGTATTTATGTATTTCTGTGTGTGGTGATTTTGCCGGACGTCACTGTTTATGAAATCAGGGTTTTATTTCAGTTAAGAGCAGCAGCAGCAGTCTTAATGAGATGCGTTTCGGTCATTAGAACATGTCAATGAGAACAGCTTTAATGTGAATTCAACTGCATTAAAACACTGAATATGTGAGCACAGAGAGAAGGAGAGGAGCAAACAGATAGAAGCTGAAACCCGCTGACACAAGGCAGAATGCTAATAGGAAGCGATGATGTCAGTTGTTGTCACGACAGCTTTCACCTACATCCTGAATTTTCCCACATTGACCACACACAGCACAGCCATATGTTTAGACCTCGTCTTGTTTTCCCCTTCAGACGGAGCCAGGCTACCAGTCTTTATGCTAAGCTAACAGCCTCCAGGCTCAAGGTCAACACATACAGATACCATCAACCTTCTTATCTACAGCTCAAGAAAGCCAAAAAAGCACATTTCCCAAAATAAAGTATTGTTTAAAGTTGAATTCTCTGGGGGATGAAAAAGTATTTGTTTAGATGTGTCTATAATATCAGCTGGGCCACCAGTGGGAAACAGCTGATTCATGTTCTACAGGCTGCCTACAATAAACTTTGCATGTTGTATAGTAACTACTGCATTGTGTCATTTTATGGTACAAATACATCTGAATATGTAAAATGTTCTTTCTTTTACCACAGGGAGACTCATCCTTTGTGGTGATGACAAACTACATTATAACTGAAGGGCAGAGTATGGGAAAATGTCCAGAGGTATGTGAAAGTGCTTCCACATATTTTATTTTCATCTCTCTTTCCCGCTGGTTTTTTTTTTTTCTTCCTCTCTGTTTACTCCCTCTCTGACTGATACACTTCCATAAACAGTAAAAACGAAACGGAAACAGCGTCTCATTCCGAGACTGTTTGTGTAATTGGGTAATTTTGTAGCTGTGAAATTGCCGAAAAAGTCTTTTTAAACTTAATGGCTTCAAGATGAGACAAACTGCGGTTTCTGCTTGCTGCAGAGTATGAAAGTAAATGCAAAACCTTCTTCTCACATTGTTGTGTTGTATTCATGTTTAAAATGTTCTGGTTTCTTCACATCCTCATTCCTATAGTTGTGTACACACACACACGCTGACAGTGTTCTCTTGTTCACGATACAGCTCAAAGGGAAGCACAACTGCAGCTCACATGCCGACTGTGAAGGAGGGAGTTTCAAACGTACGGGACATGGTAAATCCTGACGGCCTGACAGTGTGTGATCTCAGCAGCCCTCACTGAGTAACCGTCTGTCTGCCTGCGGCCGAACTCGGATCAGTCCAGATCTCTGGATTTTCATTATCGTGCTTTGTTTTGCCAGGGGCCGAAAGCCTGTCTTAAACTTCTTAAAGCCGGTGACAGGGCTGCGATGTACTGAGGGAGGTAGAGGATCATGTCAGGTTATGGTTATGAAGCAGTGTATTTGCTAAACGGGTTGTGGCTCACACACACAAGGTAGAAACTAAAATACACCAGATCTGACGCATCACTATCGCTGCTAAAGTAAACACCTCATACGTAATTCAGACACTGCTCTTGTCCATCACTAAGAAAAAAATGGATTAAAATCAACAATGTGAGTCTTAGCAGCCAAACACATTGTGTGTGTGTGTGTGTGTGTGTGGGTGTGTGTGTTGTATTACGGCTTGTTGATCACTGATGCGTGCAAGCACAACCCTGCCTTAAGCAAGTAGACATGTGCATGTATACGTATAAACACACGCACAGATGTTACATTAACTTGTGAGTATGAGCTCACACAATATAAGCAAACAGAGACATTAAAATCAAATAACCTTCCAGACCAGAGCCTTTTTTTAATAGGTCCAAACATACATACATACATACATACATACAGTACAGACAGCCAGTTCAAAGAGCACTTACATAAATTTATTGTCCTCCATCTGTCCCACGGTTAAATCCAGAGCCTTTCAAGTCCTCTGTGTCTCACATCACCTTCAATAAGACCAGTGTCAGCCAAAGCTTTAGATCTGTCTGTTTTAGACCAGTCAAATTCACCTTTAGGTGCCAGTGTCCCTTTAGAGGCGACATACTGTCTCTGTGCTTGTAGACAAGTAAACATAGGAGGGGGGCCCTGTAGCTAAACACAGTGGGCGCTGGTGAAAGGTCAGAGACTGAAGCGGAGTGACCAAGCGCCTGCTGGAGAAGTGTCTGTGAACGCATCCAGCACATGATGAGAGAGACTGATACCAACAAACTAATCACGTGGAGCGAAGTTATATATGTTAGGATCGGGGCAAGATAAAGGAAAATAGCTATGTCAGCGTTTGCTTTGTCTGACTTTTCGCTTGCTGCTTGCGATGCTAATTCAAGATAAGATGGAGAGTGGAGGCGGACGATGTTTAGAATTGCTTTAATGTTAAAGCCTATGCCTTTTTTTTTTTCTTCCTGCTTGACACACATTTGCTGCAGTTTCAATTTGGTGTCAATGATAAACTCCATTGTGTTTCTGTTTCAAGGGGAAATGACGGGAGTCTGTGTGAATACGACAAAGACCTGCGAGGTGTTGGCCTGGTGTCCTGTGGAGGACGATCACAACATACCAGAGTATGTGGAGACACTGAATTATTCATACTGCACGCTGGTACTGATTTGTAATGCACGTGATGACTGAAATTTGCAGCAATTCTGTGCCATTTGTGGGATTAAATAATCGTCTGTACAGGACAAACATAATTTGTGATGATTTATGCTGAATACTTGTATGAAGCTCCTCAACATAAAGTGTTTGATTCTTTTCTATTTTCCGTTCCAGCCCTCCTCTGCTGATGTCTGCAGAGAACTACACTCTGTTCATCAAAAACTCTGTAACCTTCCCCTTATTTAAAGTCACAAGGTGATGGTCCTCATTCATGTCAAACTACATTTACTTCAGCAGGTGCGACAGATAGGTGGATAATAATTAATGAAACCCTTTTTAAACTCATGTTGTTGGTAAAAGCAAGTTTTAAATGAAATAGAAAGAACCTGATCTTTTATAAATAACTAAGACCTCTTTTTAAAATCCACTTCAGTCATGCTGTAGATGAGGGTGAAGGATGAAAGAGGACATCATGCCTTCAAGTGAACAAAGCAGTGACTCCCAAATGGTGTCAGTCAACAGTATTTTTGGAGACAGCGTAGCGTCGCTTCAAGCTAAAAAAAAATAAGCAAGCAAGAATAATGTTTTCCTGCACGTTTCTCTCTAATATCCAGTCGTTCTTTTCAGGAGTAATCTGGTGGAGGGTATTGACGCCAAATACATCAGCAAATGCCTCCACGATCCAAAGGAAGCTCCACTGTGTCCAATATTCAGACTGGGAGACATAGTTAAACAGTCTGGCTTTAATTTTGAAACAATAGCCCGAGAGGTAAGTTTCATCTTTACTCCACACTGACTGGATAGGAACGACTTCCAGGTGGATTGGAAGCAGATTTTCTGTCCATTTAGTCACAGCTGCACACGTTTTGTCTTTTTGTATTGTTAGCGTTTTGTTTCTCATGTGGTAATGGAGACCTGTATGATATATTAATGCGCTTGTATCTTGACAGGGAGGGGCCATTGGCATTGTGGTCGACTGGACATGTAACTTTGATGTGGATGTAAAACACTGTAAACCGACGTACAACTTCCACGGTCTGTATGGAAACCCAGCTGAGACAGACAAAGCCAGAGCATCAGTGGGATACAACTTCAGGTGTGTGAATAAAATGGACATGGACTCAGGTGGACTCGGCACGAAAAGGCCGTGTTCTTGGTCCTGACTGTGGTGCTTGAGCAATAGTTTGACGTTTGGAGAAATGAGTTCAGCTGAGAGTGACATGAGGAGATTGATACAATTTGCATGGCAGTGCTTTTTAAGAGTGAAGCTGGAGTCAGCAGCTGGTTAGCTTAGCTTAGCTTAGCTTAGCGTAAAGAATGGAAATAGCTCTCCTAGCTCTGCTTTAAGGGACATTATAACACAGCATAAAACCACAAAGTGTTGTTCTTCTCTTCACTTTATTTTTTTTCCCCCCGAGTGACTTAAATCAAATGTCATATATTAGTTAGTGAGCTTCAGAGGAGCTGGTAGGAAGACTTTGTTACCTTTGGATAAGCCACGCTAGCTGTTTCTCTTTCTATCTTAAGCTAAGCTAACAGTGGCTGTAGCTTCATGTTCAACGACTAACTGTTTTATATCGTCGAGCTCTACCTCTTGGCAAGAAAGCAGATTAACCAAAGAGAAGTTTTTCAAACACAGGTTTGATGCTCTGTCACCATTTTGTTTAGTCTTGTCTCTTGGTGATGGGAATTTCTACTTTCATGTCCATATACTGTCTCCATATGCAGTAGCCCGTGTACTATTTTTTGCTCGCTTCATTTGAGTTTGTGCGGAGTGCAGACAGCCTGAAGTTTATAATCTTTCCTGGCCCTGAGTCAAGCAGCTCAACATGGCGCTGAGATTTGTCTCAAACTGTCACTGCGTTTCTGAGCACAGCCTGATGTCTTTGTTCACACATACTCCGGGCATCGTCATTATCAGGCTATTATTTATATTGTGACAGTGCTAATTGTTGACTCTAATTGCATGGGTAGCCTTTAATACCGTGCTGTCCTTTATTTATTGTTCTCTAATTGGATGATTCAGGAGGAGGACGTGAAACCTTTCATTTGTTCTGGTTAAATTCTAAAGACTTAAAAGCCCTGATGTTTTACAATAGTTTATTATATGGGAAATGAGTGTTATTGTGCAGGTTCCTAAAAATTATCATCTCAAATGGATGGTGGGAATATGTGGAAATGCTTTGTCATAAATATTCTGTGACACACTTTAGGTATGCGAAGCATTATCTGGAGGACAAAGTTCAGAAAAGAACTCTTCTCAAAGTGTTTGGGATTAGAATCGATATCATTGTGCAATCACTGGTGAGTTTGAATATTTTTCATTCATATTCATTTCTGACTTGAGAATTAGGGAGAAAAAGCTTTTGAATAATTGGCCCTCTGTCCTTCACAGGCAAGAAAGTTTGACATCATCCCAACACTGACAGCTATAGGCTCTGGAGTGGGCATTTTTGGAGTGGTATGTTGTAGCCTTACTCATACCTGCAATAATTATTTATTGTCTGACAAATACTTTGCATGCAAACTAATATAATTCTGCTTTCTTCAAATAATCCTTCAGGCCACTGTAGTGTGTGACTTGGTGCTGCTGTATTTGCTGCCAAAAAGAGAATTTTACAAGAACATGAAATTCAAATATACAGATACACAAGTACAGGTAAGATCTATTCTGCATAAAACCTGATTATCACATGTAAACTGTACTGTAATCAGTCTGAACACAAGATGGAAGCAGAGAGGCGTTTAACAAAGGGAGTCCAGACAGACACAGAGCAGACATCGGGGAAAGTTTTTAGCTGTCTAATTCCCTATCTGAACATCTTTTGGGTGGATTTCAGTTGCTGTGAAGGAGTGCTACACACCAGAACTAGAAACCACGTTAGCGCACAAGAACATTAAACTTTCAACAACTATCAGATTAATGCTGTGTTTATGCCCATAACATCCATGCACACTGCAGAACCATGGTACAGTGCAGCCATTTATCTGATAGAAGATGAAATCTCCTCCTATCTCACCCAGACAGTTTCCTCTGTAACTGAACCAGGCAGAACATTTTGTATTTACAGCCTGACAGCGAGTCGCTCGGTTTAGACACAAGTGTCTATTACACCCTTGAAGCAAATCCAAGACAAGTCCGAGGCACTGACCTGTCCAACGTGAGTGTATGTAGAAGTCCAGACAGTGGAGTTTTTTTTTTTTTTGTCATGTGATGATGAAGCAAATCCTTTGGCACATTACCTGAGATGCCTAAATGTCCTGTGGCTTTTATTTTACAGGATCCTGATTCAGAGGCAGGTAGCATAGAGACTGAAGTATCTAAAGTAAGATATTTGGATTAATAAATAAAGCCTATTTGCTTTAACTTATGTGGTGGCTGATCTGTTCATCTGCTATTCTTGTGTAGAAGTGACCTGGGGACAAACTTTCAAGCCCATGGCCCATAGCCATGCTGATTTGAAGCTGTACTGCGCGGGAGCCCTGCATTAGATCCTGCAAGACAAGACAAGAAAACACACACACTGTAAATGGGCTGAAAAGGGACCAGGCCTGGAAAGGACAGCGTCAAATGACATTGCTCTATGTGCCCTCTATTTCTTTTTTTGATCTCCAGCAGCATCTTCTACCACCAACGTCCTCCCACTCTTTAAAACCACCCCGAGTGACTGTGACTCTCGATGGCGTAGCTCAGACGTATGTGTACTCTTTTGGGTGTAGCTCGGTTTGCTTTTAGTTCGTGCACTCTGGGTGTAACCTCCACCTCTTAACTGTTTCCATATCTGTGCGGGTGAAAGAACAATTTCTGGCCCTTGGGTGCTCTTGTGTGTACACAACTCATCCGTAAGTCATCCATTACCTCTGTCACTGTCTTTGTCACAGCAAGATATACACACATCACGTGTGGATGTACCACTACTGTCGGAGTGATTCATCCCTTGTGTGCACCTTGTGATCGACAACTGAGTTCAATAAAAAATGTACAGTGATATTCCTGCTTGTTCTTTTGTCTCACAGTGCGAGCAAAGAGGAACACAGACAAAATATCAAAAAGGATTCAAATTTTTTTATTTTTTTTATTGTCTGGTTATGTGTAGGTGTACAAAAAGCATGCAAAAAATAGCTTCTTTATATATATTGGTACATATTTACATTGTAACAACTGCATTCCATAGGGACGTGCCATGCGTCTGTTTTTCATATGAGCGACTTATGCAGGCGAGTGAGTACATTCAGAGAAATGCACAGGACGGCACGAGACTGACGTCCAGAAACACAGAGACAGCAGGCATCTTCAACACACACGTCAGGACAGTCACAGAAGACACAGCAGCGGCTCCAGTCATCCCTGACTTCGTATTATGTACAGACTCGCCTTCCCACAGTCCTCCACCCATTTCCTCCTTTGGATATAATAATGACCTGAAATCATGAGAAATTAGTCCTGTCACTCACTTCCTGTGCTGCAACTGGAAACCATTAATGTTTCTTCTGTGTTTCACTGCTGTAACTAAGCACAAAGCTGGAAAAGATTTTGGAGTCTGCAACCTCTGCCAAATCCACTATGTTTAATACACCTGTATTCTGCATTGAGAGCAAACAGAGATGGAAAATGATGAGTTCTGGAGAGCAGCCAAAATGTGTAAGTTTTAGGATTCTCTACAAGGATAACCTGTGCTGTTTCAAAACAATCATATATGTGACCACTAATTTATACCCATTTAAAATGAATTAATCATGTGCTTGAAATTTAGCAGGCTCAATCAGCTGATTGAAAGGGTGTGTGCAGAAGTCAACTGCATCAAGTGTTCAAGATGTAAACCTATAAAAAACAAACAAAAAAAAAGTAAAACTTGTTCCAGGTTCAATCAGATATGTTACTTTGAAATTTAGTGAGGACTGGCAAAAAAAAATTTATGAAATTCTTTTCTGGTTTTGTCTCTAGGTGGAAATGGGCGTGGCCTATACGGATCTATTGACAAATGCTGGACTAAGTTCAGGAATTACAAATGAAAAAACAAAAAATAAATAAACATGTTTTATAGATGGCGGTGGATTCTGCACCAGTTTTTCATTCGCCCCAAAATATAATTCATCATATCTGAGGTAATAATTAATATTAAATAGCTTTTAAATAACCAGTTGGCTGGGTGCATGAAAAGACGGTCCAAGCTGCTCCTGTGCTCTGATGAGATTTACAGTCTTAGCCTTATGCATCATTTCAGCAGTAAAACCCAGAGCTCCGCTGCCCCAGTCACACACACACACACACACACACACACACACACACACACAATTCTGTCATTATATAGATATGCACAACGAAAACAGCTGTTCAAAACCAATCCTGTTGCTGCAGTTACAGCATTTTAACACAGACAGGAGAATAAGTTACTGGAAAAATGGAAACATATTTTTAGTTTAAGTAAAAAACCACGCGGCAATGCTGTGACATGCAGATCGATAGTAAAGAGCAACGCCTCAAAAAAGCACAGGAGATCGTGAGAACGCACCGATACACAGTAAATGTGGTCCGTTACAGGCGAACCACGGCTTTTCTCTTGATCTTAAACTGTACAGTGTGTCATGGCTGGCAGGGATCAGTAGTGTTACATGTAATCACAATAATTTCAATATGTATCTGTAAGTGGAAAAGTGCAAATATTTAAATACAAGTAATGTTTGAGCTTAACTTTCAACAACTAAAACACGCGCACGAGGATGATTGGCCCGCGTGCATCCGACAGCAGGGGAACGAGCCAATAATGCACTGATGATTAAGACGACAACAATATTGCACCTCTGTCACTGACAAAACGTCTGTGCAGACACACACACACACACACACACACACACACACACACACACACACACACATGTAAAGCTGGCGACACCTAGGGTAAAAATGAATTCCTTTAAGAACGAGTGTTTAAACCTTTAAAGCAAATAAAAATACAACACAACGTTTCAGACTTCATACTTTTTGGTTCGATCAGCCCTTCACTGAAGGTTACTCTGCAAACAGACAGGTGTACTTCACCTTACGTCACCCTCATCACAGAGAAAACAAACACGAGCGTCACATCATCACATTAATGTCCACAACCCTTCACTTTAAACTGCACACTGAGACATTTTTAGACAGTTAGACAAAGATTTTCACGTATCTATTTTACCGACTGAATAATACAATTAAAAACAGATATAAAGATCTTCATTCTCCCGCGTGATGATGCCTCTGCCTCTGTGAACATGTAAAGCCCTAAACACAGAGGCTCAGTAGCAACGTGTGAAATATTCTCCCACCAATCCATCTTCAGTCAGAGTCCTTCACTGAGACGCACTGAAGTGGATGGGGATCTGTTGCTGTTGTTGTTTGTTGTTGTTTGTTGTTGTTGTTGTTGTTGTTGTTTGTTGGCAGCCTGAGCCTAATCGTGATATTAAAATGCCCCTTTTCACTGCGGTTCAAGCGATGTGAGCGTCATTCAGAACAGGAGGAGAAAGACTCTGGAGTTATATAAACCTTTATCTGAGGCAGAGCTGCTGCGGAGGCACAAATGTTCTCATTGAGTTGAGTCGGCAGAAACAAAACAACCCACAGATTTAAAAAAAAAAAAAAAAAAAATGTAAGTTAGCCAACCACTTTGAATGGCAGACAAAGGACTCATATCTTACAAAATGTTCATTCATTCTTTTTCATTCGTCCTTAATCCCAACATTACTTTGCATGGCTCGTTGAAAGCTTAAAACGTCAGCCAGGCGAACTGATTAAGGACTGTGCAAAATGGACTCAGGTGAGGAGGGGGTTAAATTTTAAAACTGCATGATTTTCTGCACCATTAACATTTTATTTGGACTCTAACCTTAACTAAAAGTATGTTTCCTACTGGGTTGGTGCAACTAGTTCAACAATTAATAACTAAAAAAAAAGGCAAAGCATGAAGAATGATAATGAATGAATTTAAGATAATGTAATGTCAATTTCAACCTTTATATATATGAATTAGCAATTTTTAAATTTAGCACAAAGATAATCAGCCAATTCTATATTAGGTATTTCATTTTTTTCCCTTTATTTTTGTTGAAAAAAAAAATTGTCCTTTGCACATGATGAAGAACACCTGTATGACCCACTGTGTGAACTAATCTTTTTTTTTTTTTTTTTTAAATTGGGATTGATTTAAAGGAATATTGAAATATAGTTTTGGGTTATTAAAAATAAAATGTCAAAGTCTCAAAAAAGTCTGACTACCCTCCCCTCAACAAAAAGAAAACACGTGTAACCCCTCCCCCCTTTCTGACCTCCTCTCCCATCCTAATATTTTGTGTAGAGTCCCTTTGCCGTTGCACAACTTGATTCAATTTCATCTGCAAGAGCGCTCACTGACGTTTGACTTGGACAATGAGATTATTTATGCCTTTAAATCAGCTCTGCATCCATGAATGTTGCATAACAACGTCTAATGTGGCATAGACTGAAATGTGGACAATCCGAGCGGTTTATAGTCCTTTTTTTCAGTCTGTTCACACTCGCCATCAAACAACATTCACTTTCAAATGCTCCATGTTCTGTCACAATGACCGAAACAGTACGATATGGAAGCAAAGTGACAGCGTTAGAGAACCACAATCATCAGACAAACAAACACAGAACACAGGAGGAGAAGAAGCGTGAGATTACTTCTAACAAAAAACAATAATAATTACACATCACACAGCGGGAGAGTCACTTCAAGATGTGTTGAAGCAGAAAAAAAAGCCGCTGCCCTTTCTGTGTGATCGGCCTCAGACGGCTGACTTCCTCTCCCTCCTGTCAGAGGACTTTATAACCTTTATAACCTCGCTTCAAAATAAAAGCTATGGGTGGCACGTGTACAATGGGGCTGTGAGACGAGAGCACTGAAGACATCAATGTACAATATTAAAATGTCTGATCACTGATCAGAAATCAAAAGCCCTGTACTTCGCTGAAGAGACAATACAGTGTCATTCACATGCAGGAGTCTGTGACGAGTGTCAGAGAGGAGTTTCTTTTCTCTTCATCAGCCTGATGATGAGCCATAACTATTCACCATGCAAAAAAAACAAAAACAAAAGAGTTTGACTCTTTTTTTTCCACATTACAGTGTAATACAAGCCGACGAACAGGTTCTCATCTTTTCCCGCAACAATAACTTGAACTGTGAACGATCCAGAGAACCGGCGGAGTTCCTCTCCTCGCTTCACTCATGCCAGTAAGTGGTTGAGCAGGTTAAACGAGCAGCCTCCGCAGATCGAACACTCCACGGTGACCAAGGAAAGTTTCGGGGGATACCGGGGTGAGAAAGGAAAGACTGGAAGCGAAAACGAAAAGCAAGCGCACAAGTCTGACTGCAAACACAAGCACTGTATCAGATTCAAAACCTTGAGTGTTTCCTCGGTGCACGGACGGAGAAGCCCGTAGTGCGTCACTGGTTTGGAGGACGAAGGGGTGAGTGCACAGCGGTTCAAGCAAAGGGACGTAAAGGGACGGAGTTCAAGACAAAGCTCTGCGGACGGGAGACTCAAGAGGAGGGCTCGTCTTCATGCAGGTCCTCCAGCTCTCCCTCTCTGGGTCCGTCTCCTGTGCTGCACTTTCTGAGAGAAGAAATAAGAGAGAGAAAGATCAATACCACATACGCACAGTGAAGACAGAGATCTGAATGATGACGCTATTAAAGGCTTAGGACTTCTCTCCTAATGCAGCACATTCAGAGAAGTTCTTTTCCCTTTTTCCTACATGATGAATGTTAAAGACACAAAATGCTTTATCCATGAAACACAGGACTAAATGACAGCAGCAGGGAGACGACAGGGGCGGGGAGGGAGGGGGGGGCGGCTCCATCACTTCTCATGATGGGGATAAGCAGGAGCTGAGGAGTCTAAGATGATGGCGGGCGCAGCGGCTGACAGACAGCGTGCCACACTGTACTGAGAGAGTGTTACCTGAGGGAGGGGTGAAGTTTTAAAGAGGGCCGGAAGGGCCACGAGTCCCTGCAGCACAGTGGGAGAAAAGATGGAGAAGTCACAGGTGAGAGGGCAAAGGTCACCCGAGGAGCTCAAAAACAAGGTTGCCGGTGGAGATGACCTCCCCCCTGTTAACCCCACCCACCACAACATGAAGGTCATTTTCTACATTTCAGTGTTAATGCTGAGATTGCCAGTCAACACTGATCATTGACAACTCATTAAACGCTTGAGTTACTGTTTCTAACATGAAGAACTGACCAGGTCTGAAAACATTTTTGTGTGTGTGTGTGTGTGTGTGTGTGTGTGTGTGTGTGTGAGCGTTACAAACGGATGATCGGTACTTGAGGTAGGCAGGGAAAATCTAACTAATGGTGCTATTATTAAAAAATGTAGGACTGAATGTTTTTGGAGCTTGACCCGTATTAGGGATTATAAACAGGATATCTTACTATCTGCTGTTTGGATTTTGATCACTCTTTTGTAAAATTGTCTCTTTATGATCCCCGACAGTGGAGTGCTCCATTAATCACTAAAATTAATAATCATTACCATTATTTTAAGTTGTGAAACCTCTGCATAATTAGTATGAATATGAACTCATGTCCAGTTGCATCCTGTGATAAAGAAAAATGCTACTAGTCTTGTTTCTTTCCCCCCATCCTCCAGCAGGGGGCAGCGCTGCCTCAAACAAACATGTCCTCTGAAAACACCTTTACCTTAGACAGCAGCTTCAGCTCTGACTGCTCAGACCTCGACCTACATACAGAAGAAATCATCAAAAAGACGCCCTCACAATAGGAGATTAGAGTCCGCTCCACATCCAGCACTACAGTAGTGCATCTTCATGACAGAGTCTGCTGGACACATAACACGGATTACTGTCCCAAGGACGCCGGCAGGACAGCAGGGAACAGCTATAGATGCTCCAATCTGCCCTCGGCTGTATTATGTTAAAACTGCATGATGGGGTAGGACGATTGTTTCCAATCCATGTAACAGAAAATCCAAGGTCAGCCCGAGGCACTGTAGGATCTGTATCATTCTGTCTCACTCTAAATCTTTGTGCCCTTCAAAGCTGGAAGCAACACACAAAGAAACACTCAGAAAAGCTGTAAGCTCCACTGCATACAATGAAAGAATGAATTATGGTGCTATGGCAACACAAAGCAGCAGCTGCTGCCACAGGAATGAGTGCTAGTTAACCTGATACAGCAGAAAGAGGAGACAGGTGTGAAGTATCAATCTGTGTTAAAATCTCAAGCAATCTCAGCAATAAGAGCCTGTGTGGTTTTAGTTTTGCTTTTCCCTTCACTGATAAGATCTGCAACCATTAAGTGTGTGAGTGAGGTGTGGACATGTCTGGCCGCTGGACCGAGTGTGTGTGCGTGTGTGTGCTTACATGAGCAGGCTGCCGGGCGCAGACATGGACCTCTCCTCCCTCCTGCTCGGACATTCAAAGGGGTTACTGAAGGAGCGCTTCCTCAGCATGGCTTTTACTAAGATCTGAAACAGTCACAGAACACAGGGCGGTTACCGGCGTGAGCAGTTTTGAGCTTGTGGTCGTGCGCGTGGAGAGCAGCTGGATTTACAAGCAACGTCATTGTGAGACTTGCGCGCAGGGGGTGAAGCAAAACAGAAGATCTGTGCTCTCATGGGGAAATCAACATGTTGTGTTTGTGCAATTAACTGCATGAGAAACTAGAATCACTTCCTCGCGGTTGCCTGCTTCCTCCACTCAGACTAGTTATAGATTACATCCCTGTTTATCCAGAGTCGTATAAAATATCAACCATTTGTGTCAAATTTTGTCATGATTTCTGTGTGAAGTCTTGAGTAGGGGCTACAAAGTGTTTTGTGAGGTCACACTGACCTCGACCTTTGATCTTAGCTCTGCCATCAATAAGGCAGAAACTGGTGTGGAGGAAACACTTGTTCTAAGGTAAGACAGCCCACACCTACAGTGTGTTTACATCTGTATGATCAATGATTGGATGATCACTTTGATGTGTGTTTAGAGCTTCAGTGTGTGACCATTGATCGAGCTGCAGACTGATGTGTGTGTGTGTGTGTGTGTGTGTGTGTGCGTACACAGTATATGTAAGCTGTCTCGATACTGCGATGACACACTACGCCTCCACTCCCTTACTGTTAAAAAGGTAAGGATCGACTGTAGTGAGAATTTCAAACGTGCTCCACTGCTGCTGTGTGCGTGCCTTCGCCTGTGTGAGCACATCTCCACGGGTGTAACATTATAACATTTACGGGAGTCACATATCGCAGATTGTGGTTTCCTGTTTTCGGGGACGTGGTTCCTTCGCAGCAGCAACAACAGCAGCGAAATAACAGGCTGCAATATATTATTATGTACTATTATTGAATATCCCCGAGAAACGTGCAGTAAAAGTCGACATTAAGCAACAGATTCCCTCATTCAGCATCATCATCATAAGAACAGGCTAACTAACTACTAAAGACACTAATAACAATACACAACACACAACAGCAAGACCAAACCAGGCTGCTACAGTAACCAATCAAAAAACCACGAGACAATAAAATCAAATAGTATTCCTGTCTATTTGAAGTTCTTCTGCACATTACATCAAACTCTTATAGAACGGCCTCCGAATCAATTCCAGTATCATGATGGATGTTCATCCAGTGATTAACATCTGCAGTGTCAACACACTCCTCCTTTATCTCCTGCTCTCCTCTTGAATCACTCATAAAGTTAGTGAGTGGATGCAGCCGAAAAATAAATCAGGATTACCTGTTGCCACCCTTTTATTTTCAAGATGTTAAACAAAAACCAAATGCATATGAGTACAGGATTACATTTGCTCAACAAAGAGAAGACGCAACCTCGTCCTCGGTTTCTGTGTTGCTCATTATTTTGTCACAATTACGGTTTAACAGTGGAAGCAGCTGCTCTGAGCGCTGCTGAACGAAGAGCTTGGTGAACAGGGGACACCCGGTGCGTCTTACCACTGCAGAGAGGCTGGGGACAAACTTGACTGAGTTCTGGATGTCCTCCTCGGTCACCTCCACCACAGAGCAGTGCTCCTCCTCCAGAGGCAAGGGGTCGGTGCCGCCCTGGGTCACCCACTGGTCCATCTGAACACACACACACAAACACACACACAAATAAAATAATCAAAATATTCAAAACAATCAGCCGGAGTTCGTTTGCAGCTGAACATTTCTGTATTGTTGCATCTTTAAATTTGTTGCAAAGGGCGACAGCCTTTTTGAATTAGGATGTAGCCTTCGTACTGAACAGCATGCAGACATTACATCGCTGCCGAGCATTTTCTAAAGCGGGACATGTTTAGATTTATAAATGAGAATTCATTTCATTATGCTCCAAAAATCCAAAAGCAACGACGTAAAAGCTGCTTGAGACAAATGCTCCATCAAACTGAACCAGCCCCAGTTGATTTTTATCCAAGTTGCTTCATTATTGATCACAGTGATTTGAATTCGAAGGCTGCAGTTATCCTATATTTTCTTACTGCCATCAAATCAAATGGAAAGACCAAATACAAGTATGTGTCAATCAGTGCTTCCTGACTTTCATCTGCAGCCCTCTCATTCCTACTGCAGACATACTTTTATAAAAACAGGCCACTGGTGTATATACTGTAGTTTTTACCAAACGTTCCTCAAACAGGAGGAAACTGTTGTTGTTGGGGACTATTTTCTGTCATGGATCAGGTGCTCTGGAGTAATGGTTTATCTATGTTTATCATAATGAAGGAATATATCACTCAGTGTAATGATCCACTGACGCACATATATATTTATTAATATGATCATTTCATTGGTCCTGTCATAGGATTCGTTGACGACATTGAGTATCTCTAGATTTATCCTTTAAAGTGCCTGCAGAAATTCATTCGCACGCTGCCCGGGAGGCTCTGACATCCAGAACATCATGAACATCACTGCTGCTTCTTCACAAATGAAGAACCAATCAATCAAAAATCCACACAATCCAGGAAGACAGCAGACGATCTGCAAACCTTTCAAATCAGTGAGCATCAATGCGCATTAAGGAAAAAGCAATGGACAGATTTACCTGCCTGAACTTTCAAATCTCTTAAAGTTCGTTTTTATACAGTGACTCGACTTGAAGTGTGCTGTAATCATTTGACAATAATATAAGACACAGTGTAGTTCATGGCTAAAACATGATTTTGCTTTGAATTAATTCAATTTAAGTTGCATTTAATTAAACTGTAAAATAACGTGACTTTTTGTGATATTAAATCTTCAGTAAATGTAATTATCTCTATCGACTGAAGGGTTTTTCTGAGTTTCTTCTCGTAACTTGTGTCAACTAAAAAGATGTGTTTCTGTGTTTGTGCACAAATTCATGCATGATCCCTCACAGCCTAATTACTGCATCTCTTGTTCTATAAACACAAACAGAGTCTCTGGTGAGAAAAACCACTCGCTGACACATGATCAGACTGTGTCATGGAAACACGGCGGGGAGCGGGGAATGTCATCTGTCCATGGCTGCTCCCAGACCTCCTTACCCCTCTGCTACTGGCTGACTCAGTTTCAGCCCGGTCCTCCACGGGGACAAACAGGTTTCATCGTGCCCTGGAGCAACACAGCAAGTCTGATGAACCCTGCTCTATTTATCACAGTGAGGTCAGAGTCTCACCATCAATCAGTCTGATGATCTTGTGCGTTTGTGTCAGTGGAGCCAGAATGAGATTAACAACTTTCAGTCTCAGCCTCCTACTGTTTTTATACGACTAAAATATGATAAGAAATGCATTCCCTCTTCTCTTCAGGGTACTTCACACCAACATGGTAGCAGTGTTTTTTTGTGCAGTGGTCTACAATAGGCCTTCCACGGTGCACAGAGCCTTTTCTGAGAAACACTTCATGTGTGTTCTTATTAGAAATGAAACACAAGTGGGTGCCGACCGAAAATGAGGGTCCTGGCTCCTGTTGATGCAGAGCATTATATTTTTCACTGCGAGAACTGCTGCATGTGTGTTTGTGTGCCTATTAAAACTTTACATCCAATATGCCTATTGACATACAAATAGCACTGTAGCAGAGTGAGGTTTAGTCCCCTGGGCTTATTTCCCAAAGTACTAAGTACTGACCTTATTAGCTTAAAAGCTGAGAGTGGGGGGGACAAACGGTCTCGCTGTCCCTCCTACACAGTAGCCAGTGTGATATATGATATATGATGTCTGACAGCCTAATCTTGTCTTGTTGTATAAACAGTCTCTGGTGAGAAAACCACTCACTGACATGATCAGACTGTCATGGAAACACGGTGGGGAATGTCGTGTGTCCACGGCTGCTCCTGAACCTCACCTACCCCTCTACCCCAGTCCTCCGCGGGGACAAACAGCTTTCATCATGCCCTGGAGCAACACAGCATGTATGACGAACCCTGCTCCATGTATCACAGTGAGGTCAGAGCCTGACGAGCCAATCGCTGCAGAGAGAAGCGCATTCCTGTCGTGTGTGAACATCGACGGTGAAATCCTCTTGTGATGACTGTGTTCAACTCAGCTGCCTGTCATCCTGAACAATAAGTGACCGACCCCAAGGTCTCGTTCCACAGCTGCTTTGCTCTCTCTCTACGTTACCTTGATCTCAGGGATGGTGATCCTGGTGTCTGGGTTCTTATCCAGCATCCGTAAGATCAGAGTCCGCAGCTCTTCACTGATGTTTGGTCTGCATGAAACAACATGATAATGACACAGAACAAGTTTTGAGGCCCGTGTAAAGTAGAGAATGTATACCAAAGCCATTCATGGTCCTGTTTAGACCCAAGGGTCAATTTAAACAGACTTGGATCAAACTTTCTGAACTGGGCCACCGGAGGGAGGGAGGCTGTGTGTGTGTGTGTGTGTGTGTGTGTGTGTGTGGATCAGTGGACCAGGGGGGAAATACAGAGTGAAACTTAGTTGAATGAATAAGATTTATTTATGGAAAATAAACAAACAATAATTTGTTGATGCTGCCGTCCGTCCCTCCCAGTCTTGTGGATGTGATATCTCAGTAACGCCTCGAGGGAATTTGGTGAACTGATTCGATTTTGGTGGTCAAAGGTCAAAGGTCAGGGTCACAGTAACAACACAAAAACCGTTTTTGGCCATAACTCAAGAATTCATGCATTATTATGATTAAATATAACACAAATGTCTATTAAGGAAAAAATGATTCAGCTCTGTAACTCAGGAACAGAAGTGGAGATTGACCGTGTCTCCTGCAACTGGACTGGTTGGTGGACATATTTTATATAAGCTTTCCTCTTTTATGTTTCAGTGTTACACCATGGGTATTTTTTAATGTTGACGCTGTGAATTAAGTTTTTAAAAAAAAATCTTCTAAAACAAATTATAGCAGTGAGTCCTAACCAGGGCTGCCGTAGCCCCAAGGGCTAACTTCTCCTGCTGCGTGGAAAGACTGCGGAGTAGCTCAACTTATTCAAAACAAAGTAGAAAAGCATATCCTCAGCATATTAAGTCCGTTAGTCAGTCAGTCGTTAAATGTGTTGTGATTGAGAGGGAGAAAACTAGTCAGATAACTTCCTGGAACTTGAATTACTTAACAAATGAAACAGCTAAAAGTGACAAATAAACGGTTAGCTAGGTAAGTTTATGCTAACACTACTAGATAGATAGATAGATGGATAGATAGATAGATAGATACATAGATAGATAGATAGATAGATAGATAGATAGATAGATAGATAGATAGATAGATTCTCATAATGGCAGTAGCAACATTAACTGCACTACACCTTGAGTGTAATGACTCCATCAGAGCTGACGAGAAGACGCCACTAACTGTCATTGATATGTGCAGTGTGGAGATGATTTCATTAGTTGCTGTGCTATTCTGTTCTGACGGAGGGTGGTGTTTAATGAATGAGCTGCTTTCCACACAGCCGGAGTCTCTTGAGCCCGCCGGGGGAAGACACTTTCATTACTGATATGACCCCCCCCCCCCCATACTGACACACACTCCAACTGCCACTCACAGGCCTTTCACACATGCTATGTTTATACTTCATCAGTCTATCACCACCGCCAGCCTCTTCCTGGCTTTTCTATCTCTTGTTCTCTCTTTTCTTTTCTGTATTATTCACCCGACAAGACCTCCATGTTTTTCTTTAACCTTTCAGGGGGAAGGAAGATAGGGGAAGCACAGCAGCTTGTATGTGTCCAGGCTGCTGATGCCCCCTGCTTTTTTTCTTTTTCAATGCTTGTTTTGATCACACGCCGGTGACATTTACTGTGTGCTGGCACCGACTGACTGCTGCGCAAAACTATTCACATTTTTGTAGGTGCAATTTGTAACCAGAGAGGAGAACAAAATGGTTTTGCGATCGGAGATGCAGATTAGAAGATGGCAATCGGCGAAGACGGTGACTACAGCTGTGGACAGGAGGTGGCTGGAACGTCACCGCCGTCTCTTTTAATAAAGGGAAGGGAGAGAGATGGACTCACGTTTCTGAGAAGTCCACAGGCTTGGTCCTTATCTTGTTGTGCAAAGCCAATATGTACTCATCAATAAATGGGCACTGCAGGTGAAGCAGAAGAAAGCGAGGGAAAAACACAAGGAAGGAACATTGAATTACTACTGTGCCGGGAAAAATCTGTATCCCTGAAGACGACAGAGGAAAAAAAAAAAAAAACACAACAGCAGCTTCTGCAGTATGACACATAAAGCAAAACCGATGATACAGAGTGTTCCTACTAAAGTGCCACTCGGTGCTGTTTACAAGCATTGGAGTCTGTGAAATGAACATTTTCCTTGCCTTTACCGTTAACCTTTCGTGAGCCAGATTCTGATATGTGATCGAGGGGCGGGAAACTGTGCGTACTTGCCTTCCCAAAGACGAAACAGTAGAGAGTGACTCCCATGGCCCACACGTCCAGAGCCTGTGAGAAAGTGGCAACAGTGACGTTAAATGCTACATAACAGACTGCACAACTATACTTTTAGAAACACACTGAAACGATCCGAACACCTGCTCATGTAAAAAAAAACAAAAAAAACACTGTGATCTAAATCAATATAGACTGCCTACTGTGATTTATGAGACATTTTTCAGCTTATTTTCTGGGGACGTCTACCATCAGACACCTTAGAGATGGATGTGTATGATCAGCAGAGGCAGGACAACTATCCATCAGGCTTGTAGTTCCTCTCCGCTCTTCTGTATGACTAACTAACGCCCTAATGGCCCGATGTACGACTGGGACTGAGGGATTAACTGATTGAGTGTCAGATGTTAAATATTTCACTGATGACTTAAACTTCAAATCAAATCACAAGTGTTGATGAATAATGGACACAGAGCTGTTCGGAACATGGCTACAACAAATCCAAATCAGGAAGAGAGCAGGACTAATCAGAGAAAAAGCGTCCCTCTAACACAGTATATACCTCTCGGAGCCTCGGGGAAACAGTGGGCCGAGACACTTGAAGCGCTCCTACATCCTGATAGCATTTTGTCTGCAATCAAACATTCTATTCTGACCCCTCTTTTATAGACATGCAACTTCCTTCCAGGAGCACATCCATCAGTCTGCCTTCAGTGATTACCACCGCAGAAAGGAACACGACCTGTACCAATCATGCTGGATATGAATAGGATGTCGGGGGTTGAGAACCGAGGCTTTGTTGTTACTTGTTCATAAATCAGCAGGTAGGGTTGATTCACAAGCCTCAAAAAAAAAAAAAAAAAAAAAAAAAGACTCATACTGAAAAACTGAAAATGGAGGAATTACGTCAATGAGTTCTTTCAGTTGTAATAAAAAATTAAAGCTTTGCGATAAGATGGTTTTCAAATAATGTGGATTTAGTGTGGAGGCAGGAGGTATTCAGTTCCAGCATCATGGAAGAGTGGCAGGTTGTCCTTGACAAACATGACTGATCATCGCTCGACCTTCAAAGCAGAAACCCTTCTGTATAAGGATGTGAATCATCGCCGAATCAATAACAGATATGTAAAACTAACAGACTTGCTCCATTTCTTTACTCTGGTAATGCCTTTGTTTTCTGTAGCATCCTCGTTACTAATGCCAGCTAACACAAAGGGGAAGCGACTGACAATGGCAATTAGTTCCTCAGATTAGCAGGCCGGCAAAGGTCTGAAATCTCATCTTGGTTTATTGGTTCTCATTTTCAAATCATGTGGTTAAGGCTTATACCAGCACCTGCAGCTGCTGTAATCACATCAGTTAAAACTCACGCGCACACACACATCACACGAGCACGGATGAAGCACTTTGCATTCATATATGAATGTAAGGTTAACTCACCTTTCCGCTGAAGCTCTTGCGCTGATCTGACAAGGTCTCTGGTGCCATGAAGGCGGGAGTGCCGGCCGTGCTGGACAGCAAAGCATCGTTGCCCTCAAACTGGTTGCTGACCCCAAAGTCTGCTATCTTCACATGGCCGTCATCCCCGAGTAACAAGTTAGAAGGCTTGATGTCCCGGTGGACAATCTTCTGGTAGTGCACTGAGGACAAAGAGGGCGTCGTTAGTCTGATTTTTATAAGAGCTACGATAATAAAACCAAACAAACAACATCCTGATGATTTTTTGTTATTCTTGGACTGTTGTCAGCTGTGCGGCTAAAAAACACAAAACAAACTCAAGCAGTATCTAAAAGGTTTATTCTCAGGGGGGAAGTTTGAATGAACTCCGTATATTTTTATGGCGCTCTGCTGCAGAGTTTGATATCTCTATTTCTCTATCTACATGTCTGTATTTCTTATTGAAACACCGTGTCATGGAGCAAGATGGCGCTAGTATGACATAAGTATGAATGAATAAATAAATAAATACAGAAACACATGATTAAATTAAGAAACGTAAATATATATAAAAACACATTTTTCATTACTAAAACGTATTTAAGAGAAGATATTCCTTCATTAGGACGTGTGCAGTGTCACAGCAGCAAAGTACGAGACGGTACAAGAAAGACAAACTGTAAAATGTGAAAAATATTAAGATAAAATAGCAGCACATGAGGTATTTAATTATTTATTTATGAACTTATTCAATTATTTAGTTATACTTGTGTCTTTTTGTCCTTCATAATGATCAGATTGTTAACACAGATGGATTAACGTCTCAGGAGCATTTTACTGATGTAGATGGTCGGGGCGGAGCAAGTTTAAACTAGTTCATACATAGTTCAGTTGTTTAGTAATTATTATTATTTGATTTTTTTGTGGATTTTTTAACTTTAATCTGATGCCATGTGAGAAGTTTAGTGGACATGACTCCGACCAGACAGAGGGTTTCAAAAGCCAAACAGGTTGACAACTGTTCAGCTCATCACGTGGTTTGTAACCAGTAACTCCAGCTGTCAGATAAATGTAGTGAAGAACAAGTACAATATTTCCCTCTGAAATGCAGTGAAGGAGTTTACATACAAAGAAGCAATAAATGGAAATACTCAGGTAAATGTACTTCCACTATACCACTGCAGCTGTGCACATATCTATCATATAATACACACACTACTGAAACATTTACTTCCATTCATATCATATTAAAATGAACCATGTGTCTAATAAAGGTGCATGTCAGTTGTCATTCGGATGTACAGTATAAGTGAGACACAGGGATCTGTAATTTAAAAAAAATAATCTGATTGCTGCAGTGTCAGAATGATGTGAAGCAACTTCAGGTCATCTGAAACCGAAAGTTAAGTGCATGTCTATGCCTTAACACTCAGCAGCCGTCTGGAGCTAAGCCCTCGACGCCTCACTGATTGGATAAGTGCTGCCTTCTTGTCTGAAGAGGTCTTATTAAAACCATGAAGTACTTTACTTATTAAAGGCCTTGGCAATTAAACATTGTTAGCTCTGATAATGCTCAAATTAAAACACACAACATCAGTGACCTAAAGAATGACCACTGAGGTTTAGAATTCAGGATAATTCAGGTTTTAAAAAGGAAAAGCTATTTCACTTTCACTACACTACACATCAAGAGACAATCATACACTGACCTCTGTGGTTTGTTATGGAGCCTCTAAATGCTCTATATCAAATGAATGAAAAAGTAGTTTTAACTATAATATAATTAAAACAACTCAAGATGCTAATTTATCATTCCTATTTTCATTATAAGAATTACAGGAGTTTATTTTTATTTCATGATGTCACTTTTCATGACAGCAGTCGTGACCTTTCAGCCTTTCAGCCCCCTGAAGTTTGAACCGAGCACTGCTCCTCAGAGAGAGTCTGTCTCTGTCACACAAAGATTTCAATAATATTCTGTAAACAACAGTAAACCAGACTTTTTGAAAAACGGTCAGCACCACTCAGGTTATTAATTCGGCAGTTACCGCTTCATAAATCAAAAATAAACAATTAAAAACAATAACAGTTATAACAGTTTTCGTACGTTGATGCAGGCTCACTATTTGGCAAGGTCAAGTTAATGCTTGATACTTATTAATCTTAACGATTAATCACTGAGTATTTTAGTATTTATAACTGGTAAAAGGAGCCCTATTGTAAAGTGTGAAACATCACCAATTATTAATGAGTTACTATAAGGCTCCTTTTACCACTTATAAATAATAGTAACTCATTAATAAATTAGTAAGATTAATGAGAAGTAAGCATTACCGTAATCATGCCAATTAGTGAGGCTGCATCGATGTATGAGAACTGTTATAAGTTGTTTATAATTCTTTATTTTGATTTATAAAGTGTTAACAACCAAATGAATAACCTAATTATAAACCATTTATAAATCCTTTCAAAAGGTCGTCTTATTGTGAAGTGATACCAAAAGGTCTACAATGAAATAAAGTAGTATCATATTAAAATCTGTTATTATGGAAATGAATCAATTATGCAGTAAATTGTTGGTTCATTTCTATATTTCACAGAATTAATTCATATGATTATTTGTTTCATAATTTGTTTTTTATTCATTTAATATTGAACACATGCTGGTTCCATAGTTTGTAGTCATCAGTTACTACTCCTCATACTCCTACAGAGTCCAGGCTTATCATTTTTATGAGGGTTGGCAATAAAAAGTCAAATGATTAGAAAGTTGCTTTTCCGCCAGAGGGACACGGTTCCTCCGCCCTGCTGATGTGCCTTTGAGCGGGAAATGTAACTGATCCTCAAATGTGACCTACGACTCCTGAGGTGTATGAGGTGTAACCACTCCAAAAAAAAAAAAAAAGAAAGAGGCAGCATTGATCACTAATGATTGGGCTTATAGCCAAGTAAAATTGATCCAGTGCAGCAAATGAGGACACAGCTGGAGAAAAAAACAATCTGAACAGAGGCTCGATACTGATGAGGTGGACAGCTCACAACTGCAGCCGGACCCCAGGGGCATGGAAACAGGGCGAGGAACACTTTGTTCCTTCAGACGAAACAGGAGAATACTATCATATCAGCAGAGCAGCGAGATGTATGTATGCTCAGCAGTCCACATGTTTCTGCTTTTACATCATAAGGTTAATCATAAAGAGAAAATCTAATGCTTTCATAAGATACTTACAGTACTCTATGCCCAGGATGACGTCTCTGAAGTATAACCTCGCCTGCTCCTCTGACAGAGGATTGTCCGCGGGCACTTCCATCACTGGACTGCAAATCCACACAGGCAGAGTCATGGTGGCGTAGAAAAGACACAGACACACAAATCCACAGATTATCAGAATGTCAGTCTTTTCATTAGCACTGGAATTTGACTCCAAATGTGACGACATTCAAATGGGAAACACATGTAAACAGACATTACACGTCCTGATCAAACAGCACCGATACTCACAGTCTCACAGTCAAGATCGTCTTTGTATCAATCAGAAAACCAACAGCAAGAGTCTCAGTTTGACTCTCTCAGGCCGTAAATAAAGCACTTAATCAAATCACTTTTAGAAAGATGCTATAACCCCGTTCACTATGTATCAACATCAATATTATTATTATATATATTCAGTCTGCCTTAAAAGGGAATTTACCCCAGCTAACTCCACCTTTACCCACAGAGATATGAACACAAAGGATTCATGTCATTTGATCATGGCCATATAAAGTTCCTAGGGGCCCTGGGGCAAAAATGTGTTGTTCGGCCCCTATTGACCCCCAGACAAGCACAATAAAGGTCGATTGACAGATATTGAATTGGCAACATTTCTGATAATTGACTTATTGTTTGTCATTTCTAAAATTCACTGGTTGCAGCTTCTCAGGTTTGACAGCTTGCACAGACTGTGAACTCAACATATTGAGGTTTTTGACAGCTGCTCACACAGAGCAAGACATTTGAAGATCTTGGGCTTCAGGGAATAATATTCTCTGACATTTTATATATTAAATAATCAACTAATTATCAAAATAATCATTGGTTGCAGCCTTACAGTTCATCTGTGTTATATTACTGCCTTGCCCGAGGTTTCCTGTGCGTTAATTTAAAATTGAAGCAATTTGGTGAAATAACTTTACAGCAACTGAGCTCAATGTTAATTAAAATAATTAAGGTCGTAAAACTAGAAGTTAGCACAGGGTCAGTGTATAAGACCGGGGACCAGGAGGGCCCCTCTGTTGATACTGTATTTTGCAAACAATGAATAAATGGTTCATCACACTATAAAACACAGTGGAGCAGGTATTAGGACATTTTTAAGTGTTAATGTATTTGTTAACTGAAAGTTCGTCTATGCAGTTAAAGTGAAACTACCGAAGGAATATTAAACAAAATGCTTTTGAATTTTAACACATAACACCTGGTATGGATGGATATAATTTAATCTTTAAATAAATGATAACATAAGATATTTGTATATTAGCTAAAGACAATTTTACATGTTATAACAGTTAAAATCTAAAATGATGTAAATCTACTTAAGAATTACAGCTATGTCACACTGAGTTATCAACCATTCACTAGCTATTTCTTATAGTTATAGATATATAAGTTATAGATAAGTAATAACATAATAATATAATAATATAGTGCCATAACTATTCATTGATTGTTTATTTACTGCTTCCTTTACATGTTAAATGGAGGTTTAATGTGACCATTGTTTCATTTAATTAGCTGAACCTTTATTCATAGGATGGCATGAGAAATGAAAAATACCCATAACAATTCCCCAGAGCCCGAGGTCACGTATGTGTGCAGCTCGTTTTGTCCGACCAACAGTCTAAAACCAAAACCTATTCAATTTACAATGATAAAAAAAATCAAATCCTCACATTTGAGAAACTGCAACCAGCTGATGCTTGAAATCCTACTGCAGCAGCAATAAATATAATAGTAAAAGCTATCATAGTACTAATACTAATAACACTGTTGGCTGTGGTAGAACCAGTTGTTGCGTGGCAACAGAAACACTTTTAGTTGCATCCAATGTATAAAAGAAGAAAAAAAAGTGATTATTTATATGAGTAGCGGAAGACAGATTAATAGCAGCTGTATTAATCAGCTCAGCTGTCTATCATCCTCCTCCTGGGGGCAATAAGAGAGCACACTCTCTCTCTCTCATTATAAACAGCCAACAAATAGCAAATAGAGCATATCTTCCTATTAAAAGGACAATATAACTTATTTATGCACAAATGTGTGAAATGATACCAGCTACTCCCTCCCACCTCCATTCAATTACACTAGCAAAAGGTCTCAGATCATTAGATCATCGCAAACATTTTATCGGTGTAGGAAGGAGCAGCTCATGCATCAGGGCCTGAAACGCTTACAGGGCTGACTGCCGCTGGTAATAACTGTGAAAACCTAAGAACATTATCAGTCCCTTTGAAGCCTGAGATGGAACAAACACCCGCACTGAGTCAGCTTGGAGTAATGAAGGGGAGAACATTGTAGAGACCGAGGCAGGGATGGAGGGATGCAGAAATGAGGAGTGGAAGGTGGCGGCGCTGAGGGGACAAGCCTTACATTATTCAAAAAAAACAAAGACATGTTCTCTACTCACCCTTTACGCATCAGCTCAAACACTGTCAGGAAAGGGAGGGAGAAGGAAATGAGAACATGTCAGACCACACAATTTATTCATTCATTCATTCATTCAGCTGGGTTTTGATCACTTCTGCCACTGAGGCAACACGGCAGCATCACATTATTCACTGTCGCTGAATTAGCTGTATGTTCCACATGAAGCACAAAGAGTTTGAAGTTTTACACTAACAGGTGTCCTGACTGTGACCTGGCACTGCTGATGGAGGGTTTCTGCATAATGCCTGAGCCCTGAGGTGGTGTGGAGGGAAGCAAGGGATGATCTGAATTATGAATACGTTATATGAATGCTCCTTGATGGCATGTGTGTCAAGTGCTAAAGGCTGAGAGAGGGGGGCAAAAATAGAGAGAAAGATTTGGATTTGGCATACCCATGTGAAGGTTGTCCTCCGCAGGATCATCCAGCACCTGCAATATGAACATAATCATCATGAATGGAGATTGTCCAGTTGGAAATCTCAAGGTCTTAAAGGTGCAGGTGGGTGTGAGAGACATGCGAGTCTTTTCCTCCTTTACAAGTAACTGGGATGACAGTGCCCTTGACACTTGGATACAACTGGATGAAAATGACCTTCTGGCCTTTAGGAAAGCCGTTTGTCATTCTCAGTCAGGACATCGGTGGGAGCTGTAATGTAAAACACCAGCTCTACATAATGTGTGCAAATTCACATTTCTGCTCTTGACACTTGGCCAGGTTCATGGCCGGATTAACATGCTGTGGGGCCCCTGGGCAAACCCCCCACCCCCTGCCCCAATTACCAATTCCATCTTAGTCCTGTTTTCATCAGCGACATGTTTGTCTCATTTTCGTCATGCATTTTTTTTTTTTGTGTCCTCTAAGCATTTTGAGGCTTCAGCTGCTTTTGATATCTTTTTGAACAGTTACCATGGTTACAGGTGTCTATCGCGAGGTCTCCACACAGACTGACTCAACTCAGTGAATCCAGTTAGCATTTCCAATCTGTGTCTGTTTGAAGAGAACCGTTAGTTCCTGCTAACATGGCGTTACTGTAGCTCATGCAGATCATCGTCTGGGTTTCAGAGGAGACGCCGTAATATCAGAAAACATTAACACTGCGATCTTTCTTTAGCAAACATCTGGAGGACTATTTAGATGTTTGATAGCCAACATTCATCTTGAAACTTGCTCTCTCCTCCTGATAAACACTAAAGGTATCTGACTCAGAGCAATGCTAATGTTAGCCGTGCATCCACAGCACTTAATAGCTACATTAGCTAACCTTATTATAAATGCTGATGTGCTGTCTGCATTTGTGTGTTTTGTGAATCAGGAGCTACACTGTGTGATCTTGCACGCAGGTTGCTGAATTAAACTTTGCATTAAAACATGTCCATGTGTTGTCTTGCTCACTTTTAATGTGTTGACAAAAAATGTAAAACATCGTCATAGTCCTAGTTACTTTTCATATAGTTTTAATCTTGTTGTCATTGTGAAAACAAGACTAATATTTACACTGTTCTGCGTATGTACGTATCTACTTGTATAAAGCCTGTTGTGCTGTGCAAAGTCAGCACTGGCTGGGGCTGAAATCTACAAGTTTGAAAATGAAATACATCTGGGGTAGAGTTAAAGAGTCCGCTCCTCATCTCTGCTTGAGGCTGGAGGCTCAAGGCTACATTAGCCGCTACTAGCATAACAAGCCTGAATCTACAACCAAACTACTGGCTGTTCAAGTTGCATTGTGGTTAATGTAGGCATCAGGTTTTGAGAAAGAAGAATGTGTGGAATAACAAAGAAGATATTACTAGTTCTGCTGCATCAGTTCTGATCATTTCATTTTTTCAGACTATCTTTCATATTACAGGACTGAATTGCTAAATCAGTGGAATACTCATATAAGTAATAATAGAAGAAGGACCTGCCTTGGAGCCCTACCTGTAAGTTAATATTATCCTCTATGGGGGATATTTTCATAAATGCTAACTTAGATCAACACAAACTAGGCGTGGAGCTTTAGAGGCCCCTGGAGATCTGTGGCCCTGGGCAGTTGCCTGCTCTGCCTGGTCGATAACGCAGCCTCTGCCAGGTTAGTGAAAACAGGCGTTCCCACAGGACTACATGGCCCATATGCTGCGCTTCAGCAAGGCAACAGCTCACAGTTCCAACCACGGGACACACAGTCCTTCCAGAGCACGTGTCCAAATACAACATCCTGGTGAACTGAAATGACCACAGCGACGGTAACGTCTGCCAAGGACACAGCACTGGAAAAACAAGGGCAGGTAATCACCTCTAAAGCAACAGGAACACTGTTTACACATGACAGTTTCACACCATGAAACAAGGCTACATTAGCCGCTACTAGCATAACAACAGTTCTTTCTGCATTGCACACTGTCTTCCCCTTTTTAAAGTGAAAGGACAAAAAGCCATAAACAGTAAGTGTGCAAAGTGCAAACCATTAGCAGCCTTGTCTTTTTACTTGTAGATGTTGAACAATGTTAAGATGCATTAAAATCTTGGTCCTGGTATCTTGATATATGAGGAAATGACATAAATTGAGTTCAGGATTTAAACTCTCATAACAACCGCACGCCTTGGCGAGTATGGGGCCGGTTTCTCTGTCTCTTCCCAACCATCTGTGACAAATGACCATATCACTTTCATCAGTTTTAATCTGCTCCAATCGACATGGGCTTTAACGTTTCAAACGAGAGAAAATGTCTCTTTATAATTAGATGGACTGGGCCGCAGTCTCACAGGAATCAGTTGGATATCCATAATGATTCTGACCCAGGCACAGCCCATTTAAACTGATGAACAGAGAGAGATGGCAAGTGGGAGAGCAGGTCTTCCCATTGCCTGCGTGTGGCCATTATGCAAGTGAGGGCGGACAAAGAACGGAAGAGATGGGGGTTTGTGTGTGTGTGTGTGTGTGTGTGTGTGTGTGTGTGTGTGTGTGTGTGTGTGTGTGTGTGTGTGTGTGTGTGTGTGTGTGTGTGTGTTGTTTCTGCTGGAGCGAGCACACAGGAGCAGAAGTGCTCAACTTTCAGTTAAAAACTCTCTCTCGCTGGCACACTCTCCACCTGAACAAGCCAGACGGCTTTCCCACCGACTCCCTCATCTTAACTCCCCGCCACAGCGACGCTGCCCCAGCCATCTGGCCAAGATTTGAAAAATGCGCTGATAATATCGCAAGGGAGCGGCGGACATCTTGAATCACATCTTCAAAGTCGGCTATCATATTTCATAAACAGCCGCCCCTGTCGAAACTGGAATCAATCCATCTTCAAATTTCCCTACTCAGTTTGAGAGCGTTGGCCGTTGTAAACATAAGCTACTTACAGGGTGGAAACTGTGCTTTTCTAGAATATGTCATAAAGGTCCAATGATAGAAGCGTGATAGATGCGCTGCAGGGTAAACAGTCTCTTATTTCCCACCTGTTTCCTGGCAGCACAAGGTTTATCCACCTTTTCTGTCTGACATAAACTGACATGACATAAATACAAAACATGAGTCAGGGCACACAGCACCAAAGGTTATCTGACGATACAGTGCTAACGGATAATCCACCACAAAACATCCAGCAAAACATCCAGACTGAGAGAAACACTTAACAGCTTAAACAACACAGCTGCTTGCGTTGTGTTCCTCTGTCGTCATTTTGCATTGATTTATTTTTTTAATCTTTATTATCATTATTTGTAAAAGGCTGAAAAATAAGTTTACAGCCAAGATCAGTTCTATGCAGTTGATCTTTTGCATCTTTTTGATGCTCCTTGTAGTTACTTGCATTTGTTTGTGGTGGTTGGTATAGCTTTCACCTTTCACCTCTCACCACAGAGGCTCTGAGTACTTCAGCAGGTGTTTATATGTCAGCGGACAGATCCTGTCACTGTATTAGCATCACAACCGCATAAGACAGTCATGACACTTTACAGGTGTGTAGCTCAGATGAAGATAAAGGCAGAGTGCGGTCCGACCAATGAGTACCGAGTACTCATGTAATAATAATGTAGTAATAACTACATTTAGTCATTCAGCAAATGCTTTTATCCAAAGAAACTAACAAGAGAGGGACATCACTAAAGCTTCAGTGCAGTAGCCTTGGTGTAAGTACAAGGTACTACATCTATTCAAACAGTGAAGGAGATCAAGCTAAGAAGTGCACAGTAAGTGCCAGTTAGGCATGTTGGGGTGTTAGAGGTGTCAGGAGAGATGACAGAGAGGGACGCCCCTGTTCTGATAACATTCAGCAGCATGTTCCACAGTCGGGGGAACCACAGACCAGAGCGGTCTGGACTGAGACTGTCTCGTGTGCAGGGGTGGCAGCGTCAGACGAGATTCCTTGGAGGAACGCAGAGGCTGAGGAGGAGCATGAGGCTGAGTGGCTGAGATCTGAGTAACTGGGCGCAGACCCACAAGTCTCTCTGAAGGCAGCATTAGTGAGACTTGAGTTTGACCTCCATGTGCAGCCAATGGAGGTCGATGAGGAGCGGAGTGACACGTGACCTGATGCATTCCTGGACCATCTGTAAGGGTGTCACTGTGCACGAAGGAGAGGCCCACCAGATGAGCAGTGCTTGTGTAATAATGTAGTAATAACTAGTGAGTACTCATGGGTGACATCACCGTAGTGACGGGCACCGCTGCTGGTGTGATCCCATCACAAGATGGTCTCTAGTCGTCTAGTTGTTCTGTATCTTTCTGCTGGTTTTTTTTTTCCGTCTCTTTTGAGTTGTTAATTTATTGTTGTGCGTTTTCTTTCCATGATACTAACAAGCCAGCTACCTATTACCTTCTGAGTGTGGCAGACGTAAAACACAAACACATAGTTCCATCCATGCGTGAGGAACCTGCCGAGACTCATCCGACAGTCAGTGTCTGCACTCGCTGCATGCAGAGACGGATCAGAGGAGAAACATCTGGACGCTGCTGCTGAGTAAATGAACATGATATAAGTCCTCTTCATGTTTCCATGGCATTCTGCTGTTGAAAGTTATTTTACTGATTTAGTCTTAAACGGATCATAATCAGCCAAGTGGTGGAGTGCGGCACTGCAGTGTTGCTATTTGTGCTGTTTATTTCAGGGTGCTATTGTTACCCATAAATATTTATGGCTATGATGTTTATGAACAGTAATGTAAAGTGGTTTGCAGTAATTTGCCATTATATTTAGTATTTAATCAGCAGCAATTTCAACACCTGCTTATATTCAAAGCTGGGTATTTATACTTGCTCCTGAATTAAAGGGCAACATTAAGCAGCTGTATGTCTCTGAATGTCATGTTCATTTTCGTTTGTTGTATATATCATTTCTTCTAGAACACAAACACACAACTGCAACATCTCGCCAGCAGCATGGATGTCTGTGCACTGCTCTTCCTAAAACAAATTCACCGAGCTTGACGCTCTCTACTGCCACAGTCTCTCACTGGAACCACGTCTGAATCTGCCAACGGTCAGAGCCTCTATTAAACCATCTAATACTCCGGCCCGGGCCAAAGCCGTGGACCAACCAGCTGACATTAACATTCTTAGTATTATGCCACTAACATAAGAACACGCTCTCATCAAGTCTCATGAGTACTTTGAACTTTCTCAATGTAAAATGTTTATTCAGAGAACCCTCATTGATTTCTCATGAAGTTAAAAATGAAAAAATAAAAATAGGCAAAACATGAAAATATTATCATACTGCATTTGACCTCATTTGATCGATCTCCTCTTTTAACGCAAATGCAAACACGACATTTACCATTTACTGTTGTGTGTTCAACAACCAGAAGACGGAGAGACTCTCACCTCCACCAGCTTGACAATGTTGATGTGGTCCAGTTTTTTAAGGATGGCGATCTCCTGGTAGACCCTCTCCAGGGGTCCTAAGATTTTGGGCTGCTGTCCCTGGGCTGCCTTGGGACCTCTGGGGGGTGGGCGACCTGCAGACAACCACACAGATCCCCAAACACATTCATTTGATCATGATTCAGATACAGATGACGAGGAATCAGATACAGATGTTTCTCTACTGTGTTAAAACATGAGCGATAAGGAAATGAGACGAAGAAAAACTTTTTCTAGAAAAAAGCGTGATAATATATATATATATATATATATATATTTATATTTATTATATATAGTCCCTGCTGAAAATAGTTTTAAATGAATGTCAGAGAAACTGAGAATGAAAGCAAAGATTTCACCCAGTTTCACTGGGATTGTCATTTTTTCTACACACAAAATCTAATTTGAAAGATTATTTAAAGGAACAGTCCACCAGTTTTTACACATGAAGTCAGTTCACTCATCACAAGGAGCATTAGGCCTCCTGCTGCAGCAGTACGCTGCCACACCCCTTTCTGATAGCAGGGTGTGAAATCAGAAACACAACCGCCAACAAACAGCTACTCAAATGGTTATGTTTAGGTTACAGGTGATTCATATATATATATATATATATATCTCTATCAGTCATGAAGCTATAAATGCAGAGCATTTTTCTCAAGACTTTCTGTCTCTGCAAATATTCAAAACAAGAGTTAGAAGATATTTTTCTAAATGTGAACAGACCAGCCGTAATCTGTTAAAACCTTTTTAAAGTATTGAATACAGTGTTGCATCTTTATGAGGCAGACACAATAAAGACATCTTAACTTTAAGTGACACTGCTATTAAACCGGCTGCTAATTGGCAGTATTTGTCACCCTCCTACAGACTCTTTATGTCTGTCACGCTGTTCCTTTTTCTCTGTGAAATGTGCCTGTTGTTGTTTGTCTCTAGGTGTTTGCTGTCACAGTGTTGAAACCTGCTCTTCTTTACACAATCCTTTTGCAATGCGCCTGCAATCTGCTGCAGATGATTTCACTCCTCTGGAGCTGTTCGTGGAACAATCGTATTATCAGTGTGCCGACCGTCAGACCTCTGTTGTAACTGACAAACAGTTTTTACTGGCATTCAACTTTCATTTCTCTATATGTAATTATGATGATGTTTTTTCAGGGTGAGCGGCTGTTGTAATCACCCGTAGGGACAGTGAATTGTGTGAACGTCGTTCATGGTATGGGCTCTGTGTGTCCTCAGACGATCAGATTATCTGGTATTAGCTGACGGCCTCATCATTCTCTGTGGGTCACTTCCTTCATCTCTTACCTGCTTTGTTTTGTTTGGCTACAAAAGAATGGAGCAAGACTTACGTGGAAACCCACACTGCTTCATTAACTTCTTCTTGGACACCACCTTCATGGCCTAGGAAAGTGAGAAAGGATTTAGATCATACAGTGTAATCACATACAGCTTTCTTGCAAGAGAGTGCACCAATAAAATAAAAAGAATGGGCCCTTAATGACATTAAATGATGCAACAAAAATGCAACTAACTCCAAACATCTGTGCTGATACAACCATCAGCAGCTGGATTCGTTATCGGTGTTATTGTCCTGTGTAAAAGGTCGGGGGACAATCTGAACAGGTGAGTCTGAGGCAATGGGATCTTCTGATGGTTTTCTCAAGGACAAATGTGCTGCAGGTGAAGAGGTGAAGTCTCTGCTTTATGCTGACGACCTTGTTCTACTGTCTCCTGCTCTACAGGGACTACACCCAGCAGCTGGACATATACTGCAATACTGCTGTAAATCCACATTTCAGTGAGGTAAATGACATCTCAAAATCAAAAAGAGAAGGAGACAGGACATACCCACAAGCCACCACCTGGTAATGTTTTTTACACTTTCATGCCAGTAAAGCACCTTTGAATTTGAGAGGGTGAACAAACTTTGAGCTGGTGACGCAAAGGAAGAAGAGACACAGTAAATACCATTCACCACATGTTGGACATTTCTCTAAAAATACTAGAGCCGCTGTGCTGTCAGAGTGATTTCAGTCTTCATTAATTCATGGTGAGGTGGAACGTTGTGTTCTATTTCACCGTTTCACCAGAGTTTTGGTGATGCACGGCTCTGTAGTTTCTTTTAAAACTGTGGCGCCATCACGATGACTGTGCAGAAACCAGCAAGATTGCAGATCCTCCCCTGTGCAGTTTCCATGGTTTGCTGAGTCTGTGTGCGTGTGTGTGTGTGTGTGTGTGTGTGTGTGTGTGTGCGTGCGTGTGTGTGTGTGTGTGTGCGTGTGTGTGTGTGTGTGGGGGAGGGTAGTTAAGGTAAGTAAATAAAGCATCTCTCAATCACAGAGATGGCCAAGCGGAGCAACGGGAGGGAGCAGGGCCTTAGTAACAGAGGTGACCGAGTCACTCTGGCTGAGCTCCAGAGATCCTGTGTGGAGACGGGAGAAACTTCTAGAAGAACAACAGCTCTCCACCAATCTGGGCTTCGGTGTCCAGACGAAGCCTCGGCCTCAGTCAAAGTTTGCAGAAAAGCAGCTCAAGGTCTCAGACTGTGAGAAACAAGAATCTCTGGGCTGATAAAACACTGTTTGACCTCAGATGGTATTTCTGGAAGTTTCTCCATCTCCACACAGGATCTCTGGAGCTCAGCCAGAGTGACCATTGGGCTCTCGGTCACCTCTCTCCCCCTGATTGCTGCTTCTGAGAGAAAGCATCTGCGAACTGTTAGCTCTAAACTCATCCCTTCCAATTTGAAATGAGCTGAGTGAATTCCCCCCCCCCCCCCAGGGCTGATACATGGCTTCATCACAATTGGATATCTGCCAATCAAGTTGTGAGCAGGGTAATTACATGAAACAGAACGCAGCGACAAACACGCCTCATACCAAAGACCTTTAGTAATCTGCTGATTACGCCTGTTTCCAAGTCTCACTTGTGTTAATACATAAAACTGTGAAGAATTACTCATCATTTTATTTTTATCCCGAGTGCAAAACTGTGTCATTTCCATCCGTTGTAAAGCCGACCACTGAACTGCTGCTTCATCAACATAGAAACTGATCAGTTTTCCTCACCATGCTGCCAACGATCTCAATTAACTCAATGAAGTGATACAACAAATACATTTCTGTCAAGCTCATAGGAAGCAGGTAAATACAGGTGAGATACAAGAGCCTACAGGAGCCTGTTGAGATACTATCTTTCCTGTGCATGGTATCTGTGTGTGTGTGTGTGTGTGTGTGTGTGTGTGTGTGTGTGTGTGAGATGATATATGTGCTACCCCAGATGCAAAAAAAATCCAATCAGTTCTCTGTGAAAGCGACTCTGACTGCGGGGAAATACGAGCACCCTTTCATGGCACCATTACTCATCTGTTCCCCTCCTGATTCCTGTCAGTGTTATTACAGATGAGTCTGTCATTTGAGCCGGCCTGTAGCGACCTGCAGTCTGTCTTCTCTATCAGCGTCAAACAATAAGCATCAAATACAAGAACACTTCCAAATAAAACCAGGAAATGAAAGATGGAAATGCAGAAACTTGAACAGCGGACATGAACGTTTCCTATACTTTAGATGGGACAGAATGTAGAGGGAGAGAATGAGCTGAATCACAGACTTCAGATTCTCTCATACTGCAACACTGTCTCCCACAAAATGGATTTCTGCTGTTCTTATTTGTGGTATACAGACGCCATTTGTTGTTGCATCCTGCTGCAGGTCTGACCTGCTCATCAGGTCGACATGGTTTTAGCGCTGTGTGTCTACATTCCACTCCACCAGGAAAGTTTATACGATCGCTAGCTTGGAATAATATTTCACTCGTCTTATAAGCCTCGTCTGTGCCCTTATATAAACCCTTGTTGTTTACCGTTCAGCATCAGCACGTTTACAAGTTCCCGTTTTAATATTTGGTTGTGTTTAGCTCTGAGCTCCCACTGGCTCCAGTTCAAAAGTACATCTTAAACCCATCCAGAGTTGGCAGCTTAAGTCCACATGACTCATCCAAACACTTTCATTGTTGTTACTGTACAGGGAAGCTTAGCTATGTTAAGACATAAAACAGCTTACATGCAGAGGGGTCGAGGTTGCCGAGCTTTTACGGGAAACAATTCACCTTAATGGAAACAGCTGAAATGACCTCATGTCAGTGCGCCGGCTCATATCCACACGCTCCCTCAGGAGCTGACCTCAAAGCAGCTACAAAGCTACAGCAGAGCTGCTTTGAAGATGATAAAGTCTTGGATGCACCTAAAGTAGCACCAGAAGTCACTCTCATTCCCACGTTCCCTCCGAGGCAACTGATGCAATTTGAGTGGATGGAACTTACAGCTAAGCTACAAGGTGGAAGAGGGGGAAAATAAAAAAAAATCAATAGCCCTGGTGAGATGGTGTAAAGCTCCTCTGTCTAGACAATAGCTGCAGAGAGAATGGATGAAATCTCAAAGGAGAGCTGAGGCTGTGTGGCAAGAAAAAAGCTCTGACTTACATAATGTTTCTCATCATCCTCATTGTAGGCGAGCTTGACCACACCGTAGGAGCCCTGCGAAGCAACGACAAAGAGACTCGTTTTCATATATGGACCGACTCCTTCACAGCAACACATGATTCAGTGATGGTTCAGTCCTCGGTGTGGAGGTTCAGCTCCACATTTATGTTTAATATTGAATAAATAAAAAAACATTATGAAATAATCATATGAACTAAGTGTTTAAACAAACCAAAAATTTGTGAAATAACTGAAGAAATTATTAAAACTGAAGTCATTATCATGAAGTATTATTTCATCATTCATTTTTATATTTCAGTGTAGACATGACTTGACATGAAATGTTTCATCGGAGCAATGTAATGATGAAATACGAGCAGATTTCTGAAATTTCGAAATAAAAATATCTAATACGAAATAAAATGAAGTCATTTCTTGAGAATATGGACGGAATGACATTTTTTTTTTTTTTTTTTTTAAAGTATATTTTTTTGGGCTTTTATGCCTTTAATAGACAGCACAGTGGAGAGAGACAGGAAACAGGGAGGCAGAGAGAGGGGGAATGACATGCAGCAAAAGGTCGTCCGATGCGGGATTCGAACCGGGGCCAACTGCAGCGAGGACTGTAGCCTCTACACATGGGGCGCCTGCTTAAACCACTACGCTACACGACGCCCCCGGAATGACATTTTTTAATAGTGAATTGAGTCACTGCTTAAATAACTGAATTTCCACGGTGTATTTGTGTGATTTTGGAGTTCCATACACATTCAAACTACGAAGCTGATGGGCTGAGGTGGTGGTAGTTTCTGTTCAGATCTCTATAGCATCACTTTGAGAACAGACGGCAGCACCATACTGACAGTGTTTTGAAGGCAGCACCGTTTCCATTCAAAAACAACATTTTTATTCTTTGACAGCACAGAATGGCTCCACACACACACACACACACACACACACACACACACACACACACACACACACACACGGGATATGATCTTACCATCATAGCCCTGTTTTTCCCCCATTGGCAAACAAGAACCATAACTGCTTGAAACATTCACATTAATTAAATAAACTGAGTTATATCACCTTCGATGTCTTGCACAGCCAGAATCACCAGCTGGCAGTTCATAAATGACTCAGGGTTTAATCGTCCTTAGAACAAAATTGCTTCTATCTCATGGACAGACACGGATCTATTTGTGGGCTTTAGTTACCACGTGGTCAGAGTGTGAATTCTTCCAAACATCACCTTATATTCTCTCTGTTTTCTAATAAACTGACACTAATTTTTTATTCTTTAATATACCTACTGTTAATTAGCCCTTTTAACGCCTGTTGCTAACGATGCCTTCATATCTTTACACCACTTTCTGCATGTGCCTGGCCTTGCTGCAAACAATGAGGGCACTTCCCTTTTTAAATTGCCAGGTTTTACAATTTTCCCCTCTGTTGCTGCCACAGTGAATTTCCCCCTGTGTTAGACCCAAGAGTATTTCTCTCCGAGCGACACTTTGTGAAAAGGAAAACTTGTAGCTGTCAAAGTAACTGTAGCAATAACACATGCTGCAGGTCAGTGTTGCTGCAGATTTCTACTCTAATTCTAAAAAACACTGATGATGCAGAATTTTGCCATTTCTCTTTTCATTTCCTCCTGACTTTATATGTTGATATCCGATCTAATGTTTTTGTCACACTGAGACATTTATCTGGGCTGGATATGTACCTGACCCTGAACCTGGTGGTCGGTCTGTCCACCTCTTCAAACTAGACTGAATGTTTCTGTGGGGTGGACTGCAATAAAGTTTTGTTTAAACATTCAGGTCCCCAGAGGATGAATCCTAATGGCATCTGTAATCTCCTGACTTTACTTCTAGCACCACCACGAGGTTTACATTCTGTTTTTAGTGATAACTGGCAAATATCATGATGCTAACATGCTAAACTGCTCTTATGGACACTGTAAACATCTCCTGCTATTGTCCATTGTCCCATTGTCACTGGGAGCATCTTAGCATGCTGAAGTTAGCATTTAGCTCAAAATGGCAGGATGTTAGTATATTTCTTGAAATGAAGAACTTGAGCAGCTATAAAAGCTGTTGATTTAGAAAACTGTAGGATAAAATAGAAAACAACATTAGTGAACTGGGAGCTAGAGGTCAAGTGTCAAGTTTAAGGCAAGTAGGAAGTTGAAAAAGTGTCAACTCACCAACGTTCTCTTTGAAAGTCACTTTTTCAACTTCCTACTTGACTTAAACTTGAAAAAAACTAAACTAAAAATCACAAAGATTTCGGTTTCTTACAGCAACCTCTGTGGTGGATGCTGCTGCCCTCTGGAAGGTACTAAAGGTCCATCAAGACCCGCATTTCCAGACTTCTACAGTTTTTATCCAAGTGTCATCAAAGAACTGAACTTAAATACTGCAATAATTCTCTGTTTAGGTGCAATAATACAGCTAAACTCTTAACAACCGGTGCAATACAGACTCTTTTTATTCACACCTGGTTTTATGATTCACGTGTATGTTATTTATGCTATATACTGTATGGTTCTTTTGTCTTATTTTATAGTTTTATCTTGAACGTTTGTGACACTACGGAGATGCATTAAATGTCGCTGCATAGATGTGCGATGACAAATAAAGGCATTCTTTTCTTTTCTATCCTATTCTTTGCTGATATATCTTTGAATATGGAAAGTAAACCTCAGGAAAATGCTTCACCCTCTCAGAGACTGATGAAAGCAACGCTGAATGAAGCTAGTGAGACGGAGGCTGGCCCAGACATGACGTCATGACTTTACCTGTCTTCACGGTGGATGGAGGGGTGTTATGCACCTGAATAGGTCCAAAAACAAAAACCCTCCTGTCTGTATTATAATATATTATACTTGTAAAATTGAACAACCCACAAGCCATACAAGAAGACAACACACAACTGTTTGTGTGCACACGCTGTAATGATTTCGATGCCCAGGTAAATTGAGCAAACGGCCAATCTTCCCCGAGCTACTGTTATTTTCCCAAACCACCTGAAATTTGAGTTAAAGGGCAGAAACATAACAAACTCACCTTTCCAATCTCACTCTTCAGCTTATACTGGTTCAACTGGATACAGTCCTGTTAGAGGGAAGAGAAAAGGAGGGGGCATGAGGAACTAAATCATCAGTATAAACAGGATCAGCACCACAGTAAATGTTTTGCATCCTCCAAAGCAAAGAGAAACAGGACTGTCTTTGGTGCAGGAACAAAATGTTCCCGATCTGTGTGTGTGTGTGTGCGTGTGTGTGTGTGCGTGTGTGCGTATTCGTGTTGAAAGACATTTATTTCTCAGATGTAGGTAACGATGCAGTCTGTAGTTTCTGTTTACTGTCTTCAAATCCATTAGAGTGCTGCTGCTTAAATGGCTGATTTGCAGTTCCATAGCAACCACCAGCTACAGCACAGAGTCAGCCAGGGGCACGGCAGAGGAGAGTAGACCACAGCAGGGCGGGGTGGGGGTGGGGGTGGGGGTGGGGGTGGGGGGGTGACAGGACAGTTTGGTGGTGGAGGAACATTTCACAGGTAGGCGAGGGGGGGAGGGAGGGGGGGGCAGACAGCAAAGTCAATAAGCACAAAGTGAGCAGTGATTTAAGTGCAAAAACAAAGGGGATGGAGCAGTGGAGAAAGCGGATTTAAAGCTGTTGTCTCATTACAGTTGGGTGGGGGTGCTTAGTGTGAGCCAGACCATACTGGAACATGTTTAAAGGATGAGAGGCGGTGGCAGAACACAGATGTTACAAAACAGACTCAAAGTACAGCACCAACTCACGGTGCAGGACAGGACCTCACTCGGCATCAGGGAAGGTATTTTAGAAAATATGACATTATATGGCGGGTTACATAACGCGGCGGTTATGTAGCTTGTGCTGAATATTCCTGGTGCTGCAGGAGATGTGAGGAGGGTTATGCACTGTAGCTATGATGGTGTGAAGTACTGTGGGCAGGGATTATGACAAAGGGTGAGAGATAGAACAGAAGATTTGCTTTTGTGAGGTGAAGCGCGCGGCACAACTCGGAAAAAGAATCGCTTTGATTTGTTAAAGAGTGATAAAGAGAGCGGAGAAAACGGAGCGATGGGAGGATAAAGGGAAAGGCAAATGAGGAGCATCGGAAGAAAAGAGCAGTAGGAGGGATTGTCTGTGAAGACTTCCATTGGGTTCACAGTTTGCTGGCACATGCTCAGTGGGCGCTGCAGTGCAGTTAATACTCTGTCAGGGCTGATGGATAAAGAGGGCCAGGCAGAAAGCCTTAAATACATCTGTCACAAGCACACACACACACACACACACACACACACACACACACACACACACACACACACACACACACACACAAATTCAACTCAAATGCTCCACGGGGCCACGATAAATCTTTCAGAGCTTTTTGTATCACACTGTCATGTTAGACTGTTGCTTTACATAAACAGTTTCTTCCCTCAGTATGTAAACACACCCTTCCCTCCCATCTGCACCAAACTCTCCACATCTCTCCAATCCAATACTGACATATAGAACTGATCAATATCAGTGCCTAACAAATACATCACTGTCAGTGCGCCATTAAAAGCCAATGACTGCGCATTTCATTCTTATAACGAATGATGTGCAGGTCTGCCACAGGAAGTGTGAAATAAAAAGGGAACTTGTGTTTGATCGTATTTAAAGCCTGTAAGTGTAAAATAACTTTCCCCATTCTGTCATTTTAAAAATCAATTTTGATGGATTGGTATAACGGCTGTGCAGAGGAAGGTGGTTTATTCTGTGTTGTTTTATGGGTTTAGGTGCAAACGGTTGAAATGAGCAGAGCACACTTGTGGCTTAATGAAGGAGCACCAGCTAAAACAGGAAAGACAAAATTATGAAATATTTAAGTAACACGTACAGATTCTGTTCTGTGTGTGTGTGTGTGTGTGTGTGTGTGTGTGTGTGTCCACTGTCAACTACTGCTGCTGCTGTACTTGACAAGTATTGAGACAACCACAACATTGACTGTGCTAATGTACTGTGAAGATGAAAAGGATAGTAACATTCCTTGTTGCAAAAGTGGCTCATTTTGAAATTTCTTCTGCTGCTAGCTTTAACATAGAGTTAGTCAGACAGAACAGATACACAGGAAAAGGCTTTGTTAACTTTTCAAAAGAAACTTCTAAAAAGGGACAGATCGGAAAATGTGGAAATGGGTAATAATAATAACAAAAAAGCAATAACAAAACACAAGCTTTTATAGTCAACATTCAGAAAATAATTCAGGTTAATTCATTTTGATGTAAGAGCCTGCAAAGAAGCTGCAGGCTCTTGAACACAAACAGAAAGGAGACTCATCTGTAACAAAGCTGCAAAAACCTACTTTGCAAAATGACCCTGAGAGTCGTCACAGATTACTGCAGCACAGGACAGTATTTAATCTTAATTGGTGGACTCTCAGCAACCATCTGACCACATTACAATGACAGTTCTTGTCTTGTCGGGCCCTTCAAAGTACGTCCTCCATTTGCTTCCTATAAAGAATGGGTTCACAGTCAAGTCCTCTCTGGAAAACAACACACTCTCTTCACCTATTGTCACACCCTTTTGCATAATGTTTGAGATATGGTTTCATTTATGCTGTTCTGTGAACCGCTCTGTAACTGTGTTAAGAAAAGTGCTATATGAATAAAATTATTATTATTACATTTAAAGCACGAATGGTGGTTGTAATTGGTCCTCCTGTGATTCCAATGTAAGTGATTAAATCCATGGTCCCATTTCTGCACAAAGATTAACTCCAAAAAAATTGAGCCAAAGCTAATGAGGCTTTAACTGAGAGAGAAAAAGGACTGTGGATTTTATACCACCACTTCTATTGAAAACGATTCCTTTGCAGCCAGCATCAAAACAGTACTGTCAATGTACATATTAGCATGCGTGGACTGTCTTAAGAGAAATACTGCTAGCATGTGGTTCTATCCTTTAATAAGGTTTATTGTGGGATCTTTTCCTTGTTAAGGTTGTGGGTGGGTGAGGTGGGGGGGTCATAGCCATGCATCATTTTCATTTGTTTCATAATGTGGGTGTTATGTATCCTTGTGAATAATGGCTATATGAATAAACTTGACTTCATATCCTGCTTTGACACATAACATCATGCCCTGAAAACTGAAGGCAAACACTGAGCACTATTTATTTCTGGTTGTTATCTCTGGATTTTCTTAATCCTAAATTTAAAGCACAAAACAGAGAAGTCATTGTGTTATAAAATTCATCCCATTTTAAGATTACAGACACCTTGTGTACAAAACAGAGCGAAACACAACAAGAAAAGTGATGGTGAAGTCAAGAGTGAGAACCCAAAGAAGTTTCCTGCAACACAGAGAGAAAACAAAAGAGCTAAGAGGCTTCTGTGCTTTAGTTAAAACGTTATATAAGAAATACACACACAGTATTTCCTCATATGGCTCAGTGCGGGACTTCCCACATTGTCCAGAGAGGACAATTCTCTATAATGAGGGTGGGGATGACAACATGCATGCGTAAATCATCCCTATACATTTTCCCAGTGCGGTAACTGCTGTTACAGCAAGTAACGTCCGTGTACCTGCTCCGACTGCAGAGAGGGAAAAACTGAAATTCCACAAAGACAAACAAAAAAAAAAACATGCCAGCTACAACAAAAAGAGAAAACCCCTTGCTGCTGCTCATTGCCTCGTATGTATTCCTCACAGGCCTTATGAAATGTCAGTCATTACTGATGTTTGTGCAAGAAAAAAAATGTTCTCTCTTTCTCTGCTGTGCCATACTGTAGACCCAGTGAGAGCAGGGAAATACAAGCAACATGAATCCTTTTCATGGTTCAGTGCGAGAGCTGCAACTCCATTTTCAGATAGGAAAGGACACAATGACAGGTCTGAGAGTCTGTGGCAGCAGTCTGTTAAATTCATGGGGGTTCCACATCCTGGCAGATGTCATGAATTTTTAATGTTCACTACGAATTGAAAAAAAGTCAGAGGAAAATGGAAATTCAGGAGTCACCCACTCCCACATGATACTCCTACTAGTTTTCATGGGTTAGCACAATGGCACTGATATTCCACATTTTCACCTACATGTATTCTGAAAAGAAATCTACAACCGCTTCTGTAGGTTCAGTTTTAAAGCAACATTATGCAACAGCTTGAAAATCATTTAGTTGGTACACTGACTCCTTCATTCCCACTCCCCACCCTGAACGCCTGTTCTTGGGTTGAGCTTGTTTTCTGCTGTGAGAAGTGCGTTAACGCTTTACAGCACAACGTCAGACGCCACCAGGTCGTCAGCTACAAGAAGAAGCTAGCTTGTTATTCTCAGTATGGATTTCACGTTGGAGGCAAAGAGATTCGCTCCTAGCATCTACATATTAGCACACAGCCTCTGAGGGCTCAGGTGTTTTTAGTCAATCAGATTATCTAAATGCTGACCTCGCATGAGTGGACAGTGTGATTGCCCCTTTGTAGTGAGACGTTGCTTCCAGTGCCCTTAACCACTCGGACATGGAGCCCAACAGGTTTTAATGCGCCTGTGTCCTGTAATTACCACTTGTGGCTGCAGAAGCTGCTGCTCAGCAAAAGTGACATGAACTTGCTTCAAATGAATAGTTCAACATTTTGGGAAATACACTTATCTACTTCCTTGCTGAGTTAGATGAAAACATTGATACTTCTCCGTCTGTAAACTATGAAGCAACAACCAGCAGCTGGTTAGCTTAGCTTATCAAAGAGGAAACAAGGTGAAACAGCTAGTCTGCTCTGTCCAGAGGTAACAAAATCTGCCTACCAGGACCTTTAAGATCACTAATTAAAACATTATATCTTGTTTGTTTGTTCTGTACAAAAGCCGATGTGTAAAAACATCACTATGGTTTTATGGGAGGTTAAGTGTTTGAGGTGGAGTGTGTGATTCAAAAACAGTAGTTTAGAGTAGTGTGAGTAGTCCTACTGCATTTTCTGTTTTCAGCTGGTGGCTTGCCCCAAATATCATCAAAACATCATCATCTGGCATGTGGACATTCCCTGGTGCCAAGCCAACCACTGCCCCAGATATGGGTCAAATGGCTCCCAGTGAGACTCCACTCCCAGGCTGTTTCCAAATTGTGGCAAGGTTGTGTGACAAGCCAGCAACCGTCCACGAAAAAAACCTGAGAATGCAGCACGCAAACACCTTCCGACAGACAGTGTCTGACCTGACCCGTCTTGATTTACGAGCTAAGAAACACCCCTGAAGTATGGAGGAGGTGCCATGGTAACACAGCCACACTTACTCTTCAAGGTCATCTGGGACTCAGGTCCCTAATGACTGGAGACAGAGTGTGATATTTCTGTTCTGGAAGAATAAGGGTGCAAAAGACCAAACCACAAACTACTGGGGCATCACCACGTTGAGCATCCAAGTCAGGGTGTTTGATACATCCCACTAGCATGGAGCAGACCCATCCCACTGGGTAGGGGCAGAGGTGGCAGCACGGTGGTTTTACACCTGGATGGTCAACACCAGACTGAATTCTTGCATCCCAGCAACCACTGTGCCAACCTCTGCACCATCTACTGCACCAACCACTGTACCAACTACTGTACCAACTACTGTACCAACCACTGTACCAACCACTGTACCAACTACTGTACCAACTACTGTACCACCCACTGTACCAACCACTGTACCAACCACTGTACCAACTACTGTACCAACCACTGTACCAACCACTGTACCAACCTCTGCACCATCTACTGCACCAACTACTGTACCAACCACTGTACCAACCACTGTACCAACTACTGCACCAACCACTGTACCAACCACTGTACCAACCTCTGCACCATCTACTGCACCAACCACTGTACCAACTACTGTACCAACTACTGTACCAACCACTGTACCAACTACTGCACCAACCACTGTACCAACCACTGTACCAACCTCTGCACCATCTACTGCACCAACTACTGTACCAACTACTGTACCAACCACTGTACCAACTACTGCACCAACCACTGTACCAACTACTGTACCAACTACTGTACCAACTACTGCACCAACTACTGTACCAACCACCGTACCAACCACTGTACCAACCACCGTACCAACTACTGTACCAACTACTGTACCAACTACTGTACCAACCACTGTACCAACTACTGTACCAACTACTGTACCAACTACTGTACCAACTACTGCACCAACCACTGTACCAACCACTGCACCAACTACTGTGCCAACCATTGTATCAACCTCTGCACCAACCACTTTCAACAACAGCACAGCCTGGAGTTTTGCCCAGAGCCGTATGGCCTGGAGGAAGTACATGCTTGCCTCAACAAGCACTAGCATATGAGAATGTGAGTTATGTGTGAAATTATTTCTTGGCTGGATGCAGTGACTTCCCGGAGTTAATACTACTTAAACAAATGAGATATAATGCACCAATTAAAGAGCTTTAGGGGTGCTACAGGGGCGGATTTTGTTACCTTTCGACAGAGGATGTCCAGCTTTTCCCACGTTTCCAGTCTTTGTGCTACACTAAGTTAACCATATCCTGGCTCTAGCTTCATATTTAGCATAAAAACATAACAGTGATATCAATTTTCACACCTTTTTCTCAGACTTTTCCTTTAACGTGTTACAGACATGAGTAACTGCAGACACTGCCCACTTCAAAGCAATATTTAAGAGGATCTAAAAAGCAAAGGTAGAGCAACACCAGTGAAGAGTCAAGAAGCTTTGATTGCTTGTTACTGTTTAGCTTCATATCTAACATAAATATTTTCTCACCTTTCTCTTGGCAAGAAAGCAAATATGCATATCTCTCAAAATGGCTGACTATTCCTCTAAGGTGCTACAAGCATGACTAACTAGGTGCAAAAGCTGCTTACCCCGAAGCAATTTTTAAAAGGGTCTTAAAAAAAAGCTAATATAATACAATGTAGATCATCACCAGTGAAGAAGCTTTGACTGATTGTAACTGTTGAAACGTATGCTGATATAAAGATGCACCATCCAAGTGTTTCCACACTGTGTATGTTTGTGTAAAACTTGAAGGCTATAGGCTGCATTCAGTGCACCTCCAGTAGATCTGGTGTGTTCATCAGTGTGGGTTTGTCAGCTCACTCCTGCATCCCTGAAACCCCGGAAAACAGGTGATGAAGCAGGTAGTTTCAGACACCGTGAATTTCTTTTCTGAATGTGCAATAAAAATGTCAGAAATGCAACAGCCAGCAGGGGGAAGGCATGAGAGGGGACGGTGTAACAACCTGAACAGGCTACATCTAATTTATATAAACAGATATACACGCAGAGAAAAACAAGTAGAAATGTTACATGTGATTACCATGGCAAATTCTCAGCTGCTGCCACCCCTCACCCACTTCTTCTATCATGTATCCAGCAGCACAATGTTGGCCTGAATGCATGTCATGTCTGATGAAACAGTCAAAAGTGCTCTTGTCAAAGCTAACCCCAGAACACAACGCCCTCACGTCATTACCACACGCACGTGCTAACAGTACAGGGCATGGGGTATCATACGGGCTGCACATCCATGACAGAAGCTGGGATAATGATGTGTTAACATAAGTCAGCTAATAGACACTGGCATGTCTCTATGATGATCTGTGCTAATGGGAGCCTAGTGTGCTCACTTTCTCACAGGCTTCCTCCTACCTGTCATGTTCTCCACTGACCTCTCCTCTTCCTTTGGTTATAATGCAGATATACTGAACTATATGCCGCTTGTCTCTAGTCATGACGACTGCTTTCATCATCACAGGGGAGCTGCATTCTCTCACTTTGTGTGTTACCCCCTGCTATGGTGTCACACCTGATGCACAAATTCATGTCCGCAATTCCACATCAGAGGAATATAGTTTTAAAGAACAGAGAAAGTTCTAGGTGTAAGATTCTTGGCTCTTTCTGTGTCACTGTAAATGGAAAATCTATCAATTCTCATGCAGTTAAGGTAATTTAACAATTTAATGATTATTCATTTTAAGAAAACATGAATAAAAATGACTTCCTCACCTGAGCGTCTGATATAGACACACGCTTAGACTCCACTGTGGGCCTGCGAGCCACTCGGGGGGAGATATGTGTGAAGCCTCCTCCAGAGCCTGAGGACAGGTAGGTGCCTCTCTCCTGCAGCGACAACTTCCTTCCAGTCAGATGAGGGCGCAGCGGATGAGTTCTCTTGGCCTGACCCCAGTCCTGCTGAGCCCCGCTATTCCTCACGCCATTGGCAGCTGAGCCGCCTGAGTCTTTTGTCGTCATGGCAGCCATGTTGTCCATGAGACTGTTGGTCTGTTTGTCAGAGTCAGGGTCCAGCCTCTCACAGCCAGGGTCACTGCTCGTAGCCATGGCTGGCGGGGGGATGGGAGCGATGCAAGAGCAGGTGACAGGGAGAGTACTGGGGGGTGCCCACCAGCATCAACGGGACCTGGGCCAGCCTGTGCTCGCAATGTCCGACGTCTCACCGGAGCTGGAACAGAGGGGAAGGGGCTATGAGCTCAATCAGATACTGCAAGACAAGCTGATATACATTATATCCACCTTTGGATCAAAAGAAAAAACATTTTACTTTAACATGCTAGATTACAGCCATGCTAGTGGCTCTGTGAGGCTATATGTTTGGCTGACATTAGCATGCTAACATGCTCACAATGCCAATAGTAGGCACTTTATTTATCCCCTAGGGGAAATTCATGATATTAATATGTATATACAATATTAATATGCTGCTGTTTAGCAGGTATTTTAACAGCCTCGTTTGGCATGTCTGTATGTTCGATGAAGACCTTCAAACACTACTCTGCACAGACTTCTCTGCACATCCTTCAGGTAATATTAATCATTTAATGCATGTTAGTGTTTGTCGACAGTATTCTCCTAAAGAGATTGAACATCAGCCAAACATAAAGAGGTAAAGGACAGAAGCAAATATAATGTATCTATCATAAATCATTAAAAAGTGTTGTTAGTGTATTGATTGAATTAATGCTGCAATTTACATGCACCCCCCCCCCCACTTGTGAAACCAAACCCACACCCTCGGTCATTAGGAGACATTATCTTGGAACCAAGATTGTCTGTGCAGCATTTCATAGCAATCCATCAACAAGCGTCTGGACCGGCTGACAGTGACGGCGCTAGTGCGTCTAACTTTGTCCACCGTTTCTGATTGTCTGACAAAACCTCAGTTCCCCCGTATTTGATAATTTAATTCAAAGCTCTCATTTTGTGAACTGCCCCTTTCCCTTTTATTGGCTATAATAGAATTAGACAGTATAATGGGTACTATGTTGCCAGACTTAATGATGAGATATTGATTGGTATGATTGTCTTTTAGTCTGGTGCTTATGGCTGTGTTACAGTTAAATTACATTTTCTGAGCTGATTTGACCGTTTTAGCTCGACAACATCCGCATTAACTTGCTTATCGTATTCTTGACCATCGTATCAACATTACAGTTTTCTTTCTCCAGAATTACCATGAGCTGCTCGTCACGTTGCATTGTCACTTGATAATAAACACACAGATTTATATGATTGCAAAGACTGATTTTGAACCTTTGACTTCTATTATAGATATTTGGCTGGTCACATCTTGCAGCCAGAGCAGCTTTGAGACTAAAGTTTAATCAAGCAGACAGATAAAAGAGAAAATGTCATCTGTATGTGTGTGTGGGTGGACTGGTGGGTCAAGTTACCTACAGACATGCGTATCATAAACTGAAATAAATCCCCTGATAAAACCCTAACCAAATGCTGCAAAACTAATTATGCTTTATTCCTCTTTGGTCATTGCTCCTTGTATCCCCATCAAATGTTTGTGGGTGGGCTGATACACAAAGAGATACACACATAAAAAAAAGACTGACGGTATTGTGTACATTTAGCATGTGTGCGCATACACACAGACATTTAGCGGGATTTGTTTATTGTGGATTTTTTCCTTTCATCTCTAATGAAAATCAAGTCAGCGGCAGATTGCCACAGACAGGGAAAAATCAAAGCTCTTTCACGTATCTGGTTCAGGTTTTGTTCTGCAGGTGGAAGAACAGAGATATGCAAAGTGCGCCTTGCACAGTCATCCAAGGAAGAGGGCACTTAAATCCCCACTCAAACAGTTTCCCTCGACTGTACGTAACAGCAGGAATCAAGAGGAATAAGCGTGCTGGTTGTTTGCCACTTGGGTTTGCAAATGTGCCGTGAAAGACTGAAAAGAAACAAATATACATATGTATATACACAAAGCCACTTCTGTGGGTATGAGGTGTGCAGTAAATGGGCCATGCTATGCTATTCCTGAAGTGTGTCAGGTAGGTAGAGCTTCACATTCAAAAATAGGCTAACTGTTCCACTTCGTCCAGGTGGGTCACAGTCATTCATGCGTTTGCACAGCACGGCTCTAGGGGTGGTGATGTCGGACAGTCGCTCCACCACTTTGGTCCAGACTGAAAGATCTTAACTTTTCATCAGGCAACATTAAGTCAAAATTTCTATAAACCTGTAAAAAAAAAAAAAATAAATTCTGGTTCAGATTTACTTTGTATTTAATGCTGAATTCCAAATGTCAGCATGCTAACACGCTAAACTAAGGTGGTGAACGCGGTAAACATTATACCTGCTAAACATCACGTTAGCATCATCACTGTGAGCACGTTAGCATGCTGATTTTAGCATTTAGCTCAAAAACCGCTGCGTCTAGGTTGCAGTGTCACAGCGCTGCTAGCATGGCTGCAGACTGCTACAGTGAAGACCCACTGAGCGCAACATGAGGCAATGCAAAGTTTAGCCCCATGCATGGCTTTGCAAGGCATTGTGGGACTCCAGGCAACGTGGGGTTGATCAGCTACAAGGGAGGGATGGAAAGCTGAAATGTCAACTTAATGCAAATGAGGGCAAAAAAATGTCCATATTATTATAAATTCTAAACAGCATTTTGCTCACAGACCACCATTACAAGCGACATCTGTAAAGCTGCTGAACAACACCTGGAACAGCAATCTTCTTGCTACTAAGAATTTCCGCACCATGGAGGTTTTATATTTGCAAACTACAAAACTTTTTTGATTTATGTGCCTGGCCAGCAATTTTCATTCTAAATCGACTGCATTTGTAATCAGCTTTTGTAGTCTCATTGACCACTCGAAGCCACATACACTCACACTCACACAGTGTTTTTCTATCACACACACACACACAGCGATGATACATGGGGGACAATCTGTGGTCGCTTTCCGATTAGTGAACAACGCGCTCTACCTGCTGAGCCACTGCCGCCCCGGTTCTGTGTAGTAGGGTAATGGCTTGTCATGAATGTCACATATTGTGCCTTGTATACACACACACACACACACACACACACACACACAAACACACACACACACACACACACATCATTTGCATATTTCAGATGACTGTTATTCAAACTAAATTCAGACGGCAGGAAAAAGCTTTTAACTGTCAGCAGCGAGGGGAAGTGCGTTGTTTGACTGCTACTCATTTGAGCAAAAAACAAAAAAGGAACCATCATATTTTGCTAATTCCTATCACAACTAGTGATTATCTGTCTGTCTCTGTCTATCTCCACTGTTGCACCATCCAGCCCACTGTATGTGTGAGCAATATCCTGGTGGAAGTGGGAGGCGGGGGAGCAGCAGTGCACTGGTTATTCATTTCAGCTGCACTGAGACTTTTATTTGTTTACAGAAGCAGGTAACCACACATTTTCATTACGGAGGACACATTTTTTTTAATTTTTTTTTTTTTTATTAGGTTTCATATTTTCTTTCACATCTAACCTTATTAGCTTCCACTGCATCCATCCATCTTTTCACAGAAGTATCAGGGATTTAATTAAACGTAGCCAGGTAGGTTTCGTCTCTAGGTTTACACGTGATGTGACTGTTAAATGTCTTTGTGTAACAAATGCAGCAAAACATTTGAAGTTGTAACACATTTTCCGTTAAAGATACAGTCTTTGTTTTTCTGTGGATTTTTTCAGAGCCGGAGGACGAGGCACAATGGGGATTTCCCCCTTCAACCTTGATATCACACACCTGGATCACTCTATCATCTTCTGTTGATTATCCTGCTGAAACTACCAACGTAAAAACCCCATGAACTTTTTGTCGGGGGAACCAGAGTGACGCTAACATCCGAGTCGGCCCACAAAATCATGGTTGTCACATTATCTTATTTTGTCATTGCCATTACTGTTAAAAAAATGACCTCAGACTGGTAGAAGTGCTGGATATCTAATCTGCATGATCAAACTGCCTTTTACATACATGTACATACAGTATATGAATAAAGCTCATTAGCAGCTGCTCCGTATTTTGTTGTTGATTAAACACAATTAAGAAGACTGGTGTTTTCTATCGACAACATGTGCTGCTGCAGTGACAAATTTCCACATCTGAAGCTCAGATAACTGCAACAGCTTTCGTTTATTAGCTTAAACAAAGTGAGGAAAAATAAAATGGATACGTGAAACCCGGTGACAACCTTGAGAACTGCATCTGAATATGAAGTGTTTTCAATAGCTGCCATCTTTCAACTGGTTCACATGGAAAGAAGCTTCAGGAGAGCCAATTACAGTAGGGGGGAGTGGGTTCATGGAGGGTGAACAAATGAATGAATTTGGCTCCATTAGAAAACCATTTTCACCCTTAACCTGGCTTCTGTTTGTCTCTCCCATTATTCTGTTGTGTGCAGAAAGAGACAGCCAAGGCCAAACAAAACCCGTCATCAAGAGCTTATTCAGTCTTATTGCTCTCGCATTTTCTGATGTTTATTTGTTTCTTTACCTCCTCCGGGGGCAGGCACACAATCTACAGTTAATATTAAAGAGAGAGACGAAAGGCTTGTGGTCTGACCTTGCAGACCTGCAGTGAGTTATGCTTTCTGAAAAATATAGTCTTTAACCACGTAACTGCAGCACACAGGGACACGCTGAGAGCAGGGGGCATGTAGCGGGATGTTTGGCACTCTCTTCCTTCGATAGGAAGCGGCAGTACATTTCTTCTTCATTGTCTTCGTTCTCATCCAAATCAGTCCTCCACTGTGAATATTTGAGGTGAGGTGCAGCTACCACCTCTCTCAACAGGATCAAAGGCAATCAACTTTGATTGCTCTCTGATTACAAAGATGTCATAGGACGACAATCTGCATTGCAATTATGTTAAACCCAAACACATCTTCTTTTTGTCTCTGCATATGCATAACACATGAAAACCACACTGAAAGGTGCAGTGTGTGCGTCACTGTGTGAGGTTTCCTCTGTTGTGAGATCAGAGGCATGTGTTTGTGTGATGCTACTGACAAACTGAATTCCTCAGGTGGAACAGAGCTCACGCTGATGGACAACACGCTGTGGCCAGGGTGCTTCCCCTAGTAAGAATGAACCTTAGCAAGGATGCGACATTGTGCAATATGTGAAGCTAACCGCGGTGCACTGCGGCCAGAATCACCCTGTAATCGTCTTGATAATGTGTAGTGATACAAAGTTCCTTCAGCGCTGTGGGAGAGTGTCCAAACCTGGGCAATGTGGGTAATGTCCTCCAGAGACCAGTGTGGAGACATTCAGCCGCCAGGATGACTTGGTCGACTAGCATCTTTATGCGATGTGTGTTCAGGATTAATGAAGATATTTGCTGTTTTTCCTTGTTTTAGCAAACTGAAAACTGAACCTGACAAAAACTAATATCGCCCAAACGGATCCTTTTTTTGTTCTTCAAGCTCTGAACTTCAGCACGTTCAATTTGCAGCACAATAACGATGCTACATTAAAATCGGTCAACATAGAAAGAACTGTATGTGAGATAAAGCCTTCGTAACACCTAGTGCCCGAATTGCAATGGTTCAAAAGTCCCTGAACGCTCGGCGACTAGAAAGTTCAACCTTGGTTTAGTTTCAACTTTTCTTCACACACAAAAGAGCGACACGTGTCTCAGAGTTGATGAAGAGCTGAGAGTTGCCATTTAGACTGACTGTCATTATGTGGAGTAAAGAGGTGACCATGCAAATGAAGAGGATAATAAAGAGGTAAGAGGTATCAAAGGTCGTTGGTTTGCCAGAATCAGTTGGGCACATCGTAAAAAAAAAAAAAAAAAAAAGCCGATGTGCACAGGAAAACTAGAAAATAGCAAATGAGCTGATAGAAACAAGGAAAAACAAAAACCCAGTAATGATCGCACAGCAAGTCAAGAATGCTCTCCAGGATGTAGGCGGACATGTCCCCTTGTCAACGATGAAGAGAAGACCCTCCCTATCAACCTCTATCAAAACCATGGAAAGAGAAAAATGTGGAGAAAAAAAACAAAAAAAAAACAACAGCTCATGACCCAGAGCCACGACCTCGTCAGTCAACCACGGAGATTTCCAGAGTGAAGACGACGAACATCTTCAGTCCACCTGCTGAGGACCTGACTGAAGACAGAGAGACGCCACAACAAGGTCTGAGAGAGAATCACCAGGGACGATACCAACTGTCTGCTGATGCCTGCGGCTCAAAGAGGATTTTACACTAAATATCAAATATGATGATTTAGTTTGATTTCATGTGTATCTGTCCAGTTACTTTTGGACCCCTAAACTTTGGGTCACTGTGTGTTAAACTCACTGTCTCCCACACACTTCTGTCTATATTGATCTAAATCTACTCAAATTAAAGCTGAGACTCGGCACTTTAACGTAGTATCCTTTATTTCTAAATTAAATATGTTGAAGCTCAGAGCAACAAAAGATGTGTGACTGTCCATATACGGTCTGGACTGTATTTGAACACATCCCCTTGTGAAGTCATGATAAACATTTTTCACTATTTTCTAGCCCAAACGATTAATTGAGAAAATCATCAGAAGATAAATCAAAGATGAAATGAATTGTCAGTTGCACCAGTCACCTATTGTAAGTCAATGTAATGTCCTCTGAGGTCATGGCGATACAGTGCATGTCTGTGTGTGTGTGTGTGTGTGACCTGCACAGACTGCTGACCTGCACAGTGCATCACTGTTATACACAGACCTGGAAAACACACTGCCAGGTAATCTCGCCACACAAAGTAAATGTCAGCTGATCAAAAGAAATTAAATATGCTGCGTCTTATCTCGCGTTCGAAAGTACAAGCTCAATCTCTGAGCTTTGATCCCTCCTGCGCCGCACAGAAAAGGGCAAATTTTAAACATTCACAGTCCTGCTGGAGGCAGTGTGCAGACTTTAGCCTGGTGGAGCTCTGTGTATGCTGGAGCCTCAGACTCTGCTGGGTGCTGTTTGCGTTTTACTCCTGATCAGAAGTTGACATCAAGGCTAGAAGAACCATTATGGTGGACTGCACTGCAGTGCACATGGACAGCTTCATCTCCACTGTTCACAGCATTAAAAAAAAAACACTCAGCTGATTAAAGGACAATAAGCAAGGAGCAAATATGTGTTTAATTATGAGGGGCTGTAATGAATTAAATTAAATTTGAACTATAAAATCAATAAATAGACAGTTTAATAGACAATTTACAGATGCAATATCTTCTCTTAATGTCTGACCATTTTAATGTCAAGCCAATCGTAAAATAACAAGGATTCAGTGCTCTCCGTCCGTCCAGTATTTGCAGTCTTGGCCGGGTTGGATCGGCGTTTATGTAGTTAAGAGATAATAAAACTCTCCTGAAGGCAGTGAGCATCTTGTTAAAAGATAATAAAGAAAACACTATTTTACGGCAGAGTTCTACAGACTACAGACAGCACTCTCACGGGCTCTTATCCCATATTCAATAAAAAGCCACAATCAGCCCAAACTAACACGTCCACCTCACGCTTCCTCATATCAAATCAGAGCGGTTGTATCTTTTCCCTTCCTGCAGCTCCCCTCTCCCCGGGCCCCACAGGTTGATTAGGCCTTACTCCCCCGGTGCCTTCTCCCGTCACATTTCATCATACTCAAGGAGATAGGTCACATTAACTGCTGAGGGAAAAAAAAAGAAAAACGCAGGAATAAGGAATAAGAAGGGGGGGAAGCCCAGCGGGGACGTTACCTGGCTGTTCCTGTTGGATGATAGAGGGAGCCTGGGGAACAGCTTGGATTTGCATGGCTTTTGTATGCATGCACACGCACACCTGCCCACACAAACAAACCCACACACACACACACACTTGATTTTGTTTTGTTTTTTGGAAAAAGGATTAAGGGAGACATTTTATCCCCCTATACACACACACACACACACACACACACACACACACACACACAAACACACACACGCACTATAGAGAATTAGCTTTTCCTCATGTTCCCCCTGTTGTGGTAGCAAACAGTTGGCAGTGATTATGCCTCATCATCTTTGACTGAGTGAGCCTCATTCATATGGAGCAGAGTGTGCAGCATCTTCAGGGCCTCTGGAACCAGTGAGAGAGCATAGTAATCAGCTATCTACTGTGATCAAGGGAAACTGTCAGCACTGTGAATGTTGATGAATATATTTAATGTCAAAGACAACTTATTCTTAGAGACAATAACAGAGACGGAACGACAAGTCAGTGGCTAAAAAGCATCATCAGCGTCAGCGGTTCAGCAGCATTAAGCTGTGAAGTCAATTTCATGGAAATCCATTCAATAGCTGTTGAGACTTTTCATGTCAATCTCAGGACGACACTAAGGAGGAGTCAGGGAGCAGAGTGCTGGACTGACGACAATGCCATCCCTAGGAGCATCATGTAATACTGTCTGATCGGTTCCAAATTCATTCTGCAGCATGACAACGATCCCCAAAACACACGAACACACCCATCATCTGAGACAACAGAGTCCGGCAACAGATGGTCCTGCCCCCACAGAGACCTGGTCTCAACATCATAGAGTCAGTCTGGGATCACACGAGGAGACAGGAGACACACTGACAGAAGAACTTCTCCAAGTGGAGAACGTGGTGCTGTTTTAAATGCAAAGGGTGATCAGAGAAAATATTGAAAAAGACAAAGTTCAGTTCACCAAAAACTGAAAAGTCAAAACAGGCCTTTTTCAAGGATTCAGAAATTAGTTCCAGTTTTCCTGCAGCAGATGAAGTAAGTGTCTTGGAATTTAATGCAAACAATTCCTTCAGGTTGATGACTTACAAACTCTGCGAATCCACCCTCTGATGCAGACGGAGGCTTCACATGATGGAAGACCAGCAACAGTCTCCAGACCTGAACCCCATGGAGCTGATCTGGGAAGAACAGGACTGAATGTGAAGGCAAAGAAACCTGCCGGTGCGACACAGTCACGGAAACTTCTGCAACAGAGTCGGAACGATCAGTGTTTGATTTTCAATGTAGAAAGGAAGTCGCGAGTGTGTTCAGTGTCTTTATTATTCATTTGTTCTACACTTTAATATCAGAAACACTGAGAAACACTGTGTAAATTTCAGTAACAACTGGAAAAATGGAGGAGTTCTAAAACTTTTAACCGTGTGTGAACAAGAGAGTCAATCAGGATACGTCAAATCCAACAACCAATGCTACAGTTTAATACCCAAAGCAAAAACAGCTCAGGTCCTGACTCACACAAAGACTCTATTCTTCACATTACTGATGATAAACAAAGCTGGCAGCACAGGAAGTTTATGTCCATCGACGAAAACTACCTTCACAAAATCCTTCTTTCATCTTTAAACACACGGGGGACAAACAGCCAAACTGCAATAATTTATCTGTGTGTTACCGGTCACAGACTAATCCCTGGAACTCTTTAATTCAATCCACAGGATTAGCAGGCAGCTGTACCAGACACAACTAGCCATATCCGTAAACCAGTTAAACACGTTCTTGTACGGCCAATCAATGTGACGTGATAGACTGAACAGGCAGCAGCTCTGCCCCCCCCCCCCCCCGACTAGACGCTGGACACAGGGTGCATGAGCATCGATCAATGACTGGACAGAAATAAACTCTGGGACAATCTCAACCAAATCCAGGGCCACCCCCTCTGAGGTTGGCTGCCTCAGGCAATAATAAGCCCAGGATTACACAGGATATAAGAGTGCAAACTGGCAAGTTGGATGAGCCAATTATTTCTCCTCTACTCACACTGACAATGAGGCTTTGGCTTCAGCGCGGCTGACCTTCCTGGAATTTTAAAAATGTCGCCTGACAAGGGTTCCTCTAACGAAGACAGACCAGCCCAAGATCACACCCCCCTCTGACCTCCCCCCTCCCACCTCCAGACAGCAGGCAGATGAAAACTGAGCTGCAGATCTGTGATGAAGAGGAACCCAATATGTATGCAGGGTGGGCGGGACCTGACGGTGGCTCCGCCCTCTGTCCTCGTGACACTACTCAGGCTGCCTGGGTGCTGGACCTGCTACTACTTCATCATCTATTTTTAGAAAGGAGTAGTAGCACTGGGCTCGTTCTGGAAGTGATAACAAGAGAGGCTGAAAGAGTTAATATATAATAATATAACACATAATCAAAATTCCCATTCAGAGCCTTGGATGTCGCGATGCTGGAACGCTGTGGTGATGTGAACCTGCAGAGGATTAATCTATTGCTGCTGAAAATGAGAAGCCATCTATCTTTTCCACTGGGACTCATACTCAGTGCCCTCTAAATCCCCCAGGGGGGCAGAATATCCCAGTGATCTCATTGCTTTGAGAAACCTGTGGTCAGGTGGCAGGCAGCCTGCCAGGTCCCGATGCACAAACGCTGCTGCCGGCTGCAGTTTACTCTCATCTAACCGACCGATGCAGGATCCAGCAAGCTGTGAGCTGCAGAGTCTCACTTCTCATCACAGACCAAGTAACGACGCAGACGATAGAGAAAGTGCTGAACTGAATTCATATTGTTTTAATCAGGGATTAAAGGAAATATATACAGTAGATCAGTGTGTCGACCAGCTGACCAAGGTTAAAGGAACACGTTGGTTGTGTGAGGCTGTACTGTACATATATGCACAGTAGTGACTACGCTAACATGCTGAAGTTTATCAAGGGTAATGTTTACCAGGTTCACCATCTTAGTTCAGTGTGTATTATTTAACATTTTATCAGGACATGGACAACTTTTACACATGACAAGATTTACAACATTCCAAGTTTATCCAGTGAAGTTGTTTGGAATAAAGCTGCCATCCCCAGAACGAGGAATCATTTTATTAAAAAGTAAAAGTCCAAGCTCCATTTCCAAAAATGTTTCAAACCCCTGCAACATTTGCAGTAGTGGCATCACTGTGCACGATAAATTGCATCTACTCAATGCACCTACTGTAATCATTAAATTCAAATATCAAAAACTCTGGCGGCAAATAATGCAAACACACAAACTGTGTTACTGCTCCATATAATACTGGAGTTGTTTATCTCACTGCAGATAGTCCAAAAGGAGAAAAGAGACAGAGACAGATCTACGTCACCATGCACAGATCCACAACACGAACAGGACTAAAAACACAAAAGAAATCATTTGGATAATCTTCATGTGCCGTGTCATTTATGGCATTAGAGTGTGGACTGTGAAACTGTGGAAGGTGTTGTGCATTTGATATTCTGAGACAGTGTCGAGATGATCTACAGCAAGAGCCACTGTTGTCCTCCACACAGCACACAGTCACAGGTGTTTTACCACCAGGGTGTCTTCATGCTCGTGTGTGTGTGTGTGTGTGTGTGTGTGTTTATAGTCTAACAAGTGAGACCCGACTGTGTGAATGTATATGTGTGAAATGCAGATTATACTATAGGTGTCTGAAATGCCAACATGACTAACAGGATGACACAGCCTCTCACTGTGGATAATGATCTAATGAACACAATTAGTCCATAATTACACTTGCTGCCTGTTATTCTAAATGAGCAAAGACCGCAGTCGGTAGTAACTTGACTTCTTATGTCAGTTTCTTCTGTGACTCGGTTTGACCCCTTGATGTTAGTCACATGTAATCATCACTGCTCCCTGAGCTCCCTCCTGCATTGTGTTCCCAGAGAATCCTCACCGCCCTCTTCTCCAGCTGATCTTCTCTCACGGTACTTAAAACATCAAAACAAAATGCTAATTTCTTTTAGCTCTTATCTCTCAGAAACAGGTTCCTATCGGAGCCTTTGGATTTTGTGGTTTAAGAAAAAAAAAGAGAGAGAGAGAGAGAGAGAGGGAGAGAGAAAGAAAGAGAGAAAGAAAACAAAGTTCAACAAAATCAGACTTGAGGCAGTTCTTTGTTTGGGGAAAGGTCGGCGGCGGAGGACAACAGAAGTTCAACGCATGGACGAGCTCCTGGTATCACAGATGGAGCAAATGTTTAGGCCAGCAGCCCTTTGATGACTCATCCCAATAATGTTACACCATAAAGACAGAGGATGATTATTTACATATTTTACAGCTCATTTGATTAAAAATTCTCATTTACATTTTCCTATGAAGCAGAATATCTGCAGCTTTAAGTGACACTGAATAATGATACATTTTTAAAAAATGACAAGAGTTTACAAGCCAAAGTCAAAACATAAAGGTCTTCGATAATTATATCATCTTAATTCTAGAGTTGCAGTGATCAGCTGATTAATCAATTACTCGATCATCAGAAATTATTTTGATAGTAATATAATTGAAATAATTTATAAAGCAAAAAGATTGCAAAAAAATCAGCCTCTCAAATAGAGAGATTTTCTGCTTTTCTCTGGTTGATATCGATGTAAACTGAACATCTTTGGGTTTCGAGCCGGTGGTCGGACAAAACATCTGAGGACACAACCTTCGATTTGGAGAAACTGCGATGGATATTTTTGAACTGCTCTGACATTTTATAGACTAAATTAATCGATTAATCAAGAAAGCTACCAACAAGTTAATTGACAATGAACATGATTGTTAGTTGTAGCCTTTCGTAAATCAAATAACATCTTATTTCTTTTCCTTGCTCTTATTCTTTAAGACTTTTCTAAGACTGCAGAAAACCAAACTACTTTTTTATTTCCTTTTTTTTTTTGTTAAGATTATTGAACAATTATTTTGTCCTTTCCATGCTACTGTACATGGAACATAGATCCACTACAATTGAGCAACCCTATATTTTAGTTAGTCCAAAACTGACTTGTAATCTAACACACAACACTCGGTTTTAGAAGCTGCCTTTTTACTTTTAGTGACAGCAATTTCTGACTTCTCTCGGCCCTCGTCTGATGTGTCGGTTGTGTTTTTCTTCCTACAGCGGGAGGGAAGGAGAAATACAAGAATTTCAGGACTCTGGGCTGCGAGCCTCTTTCTCCTCTCATCAATAATGTTAGCAGCAGCACTGAAGAGTCTCTTATTCTGCACCCTGGTGCAAGCTACAAAGAGAAATTTAGATGTAGGAGCCAGGAGAGGGGGGCCGAGGTTGGTCGGTTCTCGAAAACTGGAATGGATTTGAGGAATGGTTTGCTCACCAAAATAGGTTGTTTTCTCAAAAGGAGAGCACTGGTTGTCAGCTGGCCCAGGGTCAGGTTCTGCTTCTCACTCCTCCAGGATTTCAACAAAAAGACTACCAGCGTCTTTCAGTTCCATCATCCACACAGAGGAATATTTCTGCAAAGCTATTGCAAGGAGACCTGAGCAGAAATAGTAAAGCATGTCATATAGAGAAGCCTAAGGAGGAGAGTACTTAACGGAGGTTTAAGCTCCTTCTCTTTGGCTGGCAGTCTCTCTGAAATCACAAACCTGTCTTTGGAGCCATGAGAGCTGAATCCTCCCCCGGCAACACTGTCACTGCTCAGCACTAGCAGACAACCTGCCAGAGCCTCCTACACCACCACGGCCCACATACTTAATACAAGTAGAGAAGGAAACTTTTCTCTTTAATGTATTAATTAGTGATTTTTATGCCGTCATTGCAGAGGGAGTATAGGAGAAACCGTTGTTACGTCTGGTGGAATACACCGATGATAAGTATTTATGTTGAGTGTCACTGACTGATGACACCAAACAAAGGAAGTGGGCCTTACTGGGACCCAGGCGAGTCCAACTCACCTGCAGGGCAGCCGGGCCCAGTGTCCTCGTGCATGTCGCCAACCGTGCACTGACTGTTCACGGCTCAGCACTGGTTTCACTTCATTTAGTGCAACATATAAACCCAGACGGAAACTACACCCAGACACCTCAGAGCTGAGAGCCGTCATTCCATCCAATAGTTTAGAACATAAATGTCATCCTGCTGGAGGCGCCGGAGCGGATCCCCAACGTCATTAGAGGATTCATCCTCCGAGGACCACGAAGGTCCGTGTCAAATTAAATGGCAGTCCATAAAATGGTTGTTGAGATATTTCAGTCTGCACTGCACTGTAGCTATACAAAGGTTGAGTGTGCAACACACACCTGGCCATAATACAAAAGGTATCCAAGCAATTAACAAGTCCAGCCGTGTACCACTCCAATCTGATGTAAACAAAGAACATACCATCTGTTAATGCATATTTCATTACTATTGTAAGTAGCAGATCATTGCAACATGTGGGATGGGTGCTACAAAGGCCTCTGCGAGTGTGTGGGCATTCACTTGATTTCACATAGTTAAAAATAGCAGATACTGTTCTATGTATTATCAAAGCTAAAAAAAAAAAAAAAAAAAAATCAATAACTTCCTGCACATTGCCAACCCAGTGTGCGGAACAGAGGCAAGACTGTGGCTGTAAACGGTTTACCCAAAGGAGTCCACTGTGACAAGTGGCGGCAGGGGAGAAAGCTGGCGTCAGGGTTTGAGGAGGAGTTTCGGACAGCTCGCAGACAAACCTCTCAGGAGGACAGACGCAAAACTCAACCAGCCATCAGTTATTGCAGTTAGCTCACCAGCCATACGCACATAACAGCAGAACTCTGGGGACATGCAGCTGAATAACATCATCTACCGGGAGATTTAGATATAAAACATTTAGAAATAAAACGTAAAGATATCTGAGGTTTTTCTAGGAAGTGGTACATATTCTATGTTAAAGATGACAGAGCTAGAAGACCACAAAGCTGTTATAGTGTCACTTTTTCTGACAAATTCACAGCCCAACAATGCTGTTAACACTGCCTTACATCCCAATTTCATACTGAACTACCTAGCCAAAAATACAGTTTGAAAGCAAATAAACGAGCAGATTACCAACTAAACCTTTCAAGCAGGTGTAAGAACTCAATAAATCAACAGAAACATATTAGTGAATCGTTAATGTGATTTGGATTTACCTCCTGAGCTAAGCCACGCTCTTCTTCTTGAACATATTCCGATAAAAAGACATTAACTGGTGTAGGCTCCCAGTTGGTGCCTCCTTCACGCTGGCGTCTCTCATACACAGACTAATGAGAACGGGAGAGAAGTGCAAGTGGGGTGGAGAGCAGGCTAGCACTTGGATGAGGTTAACTAAAAGATCTGAGAACCCCCAGAGTCCTTACTGCTCGTGCTTTGAATAATGAAGGCTAATATGCAGATGCGATTGTGCGTCTGGCACAGTACAAACTAATGAGGACCTGTAAATGTATTCATGTTCCCACTCTCCACAAACACCCAAAAACATTTGCAACTGACTCGGCTCACTTCAAGTTTCATAATTACGTGTCTTTTAGTGACATGAGTCATACCTGGAATATAACGCAAATGTGAAATGTTACATTCAATCACAGCAGGGAATCAAAAAAATAATCTACAAAATTTGTGTCAATCCATCCAGTAGATGTTGAGATATTTCACAGGTTTAAGTGAATATTCTGACTGGCTGCTGGCTCCACTGGAAAAGTCACTAGGATTCATCTTCTAGGGACCGTGAACATACATGCACCCAACAGATGTTGAGACACTTCAGCCTGGACCGCGTGGAGAGACACGGCGGTCCATAGAGCAATGTCACTAGCATGGCTTCCTTAAGCATCAGGGATGCATGGTCTTTATTCTTTATCATCATCAACATCATTATTAAATTCTCATTGTGTGAAATTTACCTTTTCACCTGACCATTTACCTATTTATTAACAGTTGAGTCGAGTGAGAAGGCTGCTTTCATTGAGGTGGGGCTGCCTGGATATGTGACACAGCTTACATGCCAGCGTATATTATGTTTATAGTCTGTATTTACCTTAAAAATATGAATGCAAGGGGATACTGCATGACACATGGGTGTCAGGCTACAGCAGCATGAGGAAGGGATGATGACATCATCACAAAGGCAGAATTAGAAAATAAGGTTTATTGCCAGGTAGGTTTTTACTTACAAAATATTTGGCTTGGTGTTTGGTGCAGTATCCAATTAGAGCATTTACAGGAAATAACATTAAAAAGATCAAAAAGATAAATATACATAGACAGGTGCTGGTCCATCATTGAGGAGGACTGGACTAGAATTCAGGTCATATATATATATATATATATATATATATATATAATATATATATATATATATAATATATATATACACACACACACACACACACACACACACACACACACAGTATATGAACATGCATACATTTACAATGTTTTTCACCTGAACCACAACAAAATGCATCCACAAGCACTTGAAGAGAAACTGTTAAAAATCACTTTTATCAGAGTTTAGAATCTTTCCACTGTGTTTCACTCTGGTCCTCAGGGGGCTCTAGCCCGCCCCCGTCCACACTCTAACGGTGCTTACTTGGATCCAGCCGAAATGATGAGAGATGCATGATGCAACTTGTCTCTGCTTGTCTGATCCTGCAACAGAGTCGATCTCTCTGCATCAGCGTTCTCTTCCTCTAGCAACGATGTAAAGATGGCAGAGTGGCTGCAACTCCCTCCGTCAATGTCAAGCTTAGGTGGCGATGAGAACTGTGCGGACTCAACCCCGGTCTTGCCAACCCCCCCCCTCGACACTGTGTGTTTCCTGTCCTCTCTCTTGCTGCTCTGACTGAGGGGAATAAGAGACAGTCTGGTCACTGGCCATCGCCACAACTGAACCCATGAGACAGAGACTGCTAATGCTAGCTAAACACCTCCCCCTCTGTAAGATATAAACTTTATGTTAGCTAAATACTAATAAGCTCACAATGTCAAAAATGCTGAAAGTTAGCAGGTATAATGTTCACCAGCCTACTTCAGCATGTTAGCAAGCTAGCATTAGTTTTGATATCAATAAATTAAAGATGAAGTCAGGAGATCAACAGAGATTCTAGAAATTCAGCCTGAGGAGGAAATAAAGTACATGTCAATCCATCCAATAACTGTTGAAAGATTTGAGTCTGGACCAGAGTGGGAGACCAACCAACCAACATCACCATCCTCGGAGCCACACAGCGTCGGCTAAAAAGAGACCAGTCAAAACAGATTCCCTGGCCTTAGTCTCTAGTACGGGTCAAGACCTAAAAACACTGACTCCTACATTTCCCATAATGAAACCTTTTGAGGTCTAACCTTTTGTTAGACTTGTTAATATATTTGTAGACTGCAGACTGCACACCAGTTTGTTTAGTTTGGTTTACTTTAGTTTTTTCATTTGATAGGGACAATGCAATTTAACCTAGTTTCAAAACATGGTATGAAACTAATGTTTATAGCTGTTGCTAATTCTCCACTCCGTCCATAGTTGGGCTTCGACATGCATGATGTAATCAAAACAGTCAATAGCAAAAACAACACAAAACAGACAACACAATTGATATCCTACAGTGAGCTACAAATATTCAGATGTTCAGTCTAAAAAGAGGCAACAGCACAACAAGCTACAAACTGTCCAACAAAGACGATTAACAATAGATACAATTACCTAGAAATGAGTACAGCTCTGGTTTGCTTTTAGCAGCACTTAACCTTTGCAAGGCTTTCCATTATATTTTTGTCATCTCCAACCTCAAGATGAGATAACGCTGGTGCCATCACCATGACATCACCAGATGTTGGAATACTCCACACAGAGCCACAAAAGACATTATACAACTATTGTCACTCGTCATGTGGAGCGGTGCTCAACATGGCCTTGATGTGTAAAGGCAAATATGGTAGAGTCTCCCTGTAACAGGGTCACAGGGAAGATTTTGTTTCTTCAAGTTTTCAGGATTGAATATAAACCACGAACTGAGGAATGAAACCAGATTTGAAAACACGGTAACTTTAAGGTCACAGATGTGACACATCGTGCACTTTTGACAAGCAATTGACAAACAGAGCGTGCATCAACAGGAATGTTGACCTGACGGAGAGATCGCCAGTTAACACTCCCAGTGTCGGTCCACACTGCAACTCAAGCACAAATACGCACTTGAGTGTTTCCATGACAGTGGAAGTCGACAAACACACCTGAAGAGCTTCCAGGAATTGGAGGTTGACTCCACGGAGGAGGTGGGAGATGTAGTGCTAACAGTACGAACAGAAACATCACAGCAGGTACGGCTGCTGCTCCTTTCTCACAGCTGTAACATGAAAGCCTGTTAGACATCAAATAAACAGCTCTTCGGTGTGGATTCCACAGGGCCGAGCGTCTTAACAGCGCAGACTGGAAAACACTTGAGTCACACACATTATGAGTCGTCTTACTTCTGAGGGAAACTATTCTGTGAAAGCATTTACACCCCTCTCAGCAATAGCTTTTTCTAAATGACTCATTAAGGTTGTTGTGCTCAAAAAAAAAGTCCAATGACATTTCACTTTAATTATAGGCTGTCTTTTAGTGCAGCATCTGTGAAAATTATAACCCATGCTTTTAATGGATGCAAGACAAAGCATCAAACACTAAAAATGCTTAATCCCTCTAGATCAAGGTCATGCATGGACCTCTATTTTCATCCATTTTCATGTCTGTAAATTTGTCACACACACACACACACACACACACACACACACACACACACACACACACACACACACACACACACACACACACATAAAGATGCATTCAGAAGACCAGCCTCCTGATGATGATCACTTGAGGATAAATCAAGAATTTTACATGTCAAACAAATTGAAGGGCCTTTTGGTTTGATTGTGCTGAGAGATGAGCACTTCCAGTAAATTGTTTGTGGCTCTACAATGAGCAAAATCAATTGATATGATGACTGAAAACTGAAGATTGTTGCAGTAGGAGAGGCACAGCGGTGTTCACCAACCAGCACGGACCAATCACGGAGCAGAGACGCTCCCTGTTCATTCTCTGATCCTCAGAGTGGAGCTGTGCTTGACATAATATGGGTGAATGATGTCCAGGCCTCCATGTGAAACTGTTTAGGACATTTATTACAGACACTAATATAGTTAGAACAATAAACACATGATCATACACACATTCACACAAGGCAAGGACAGACACACACACACACACACACACTCTGCTGGTTTCTTTCTTGACAAACCTTGTTCAAGTGATTTCCCAGAGGGGCTGAAGGAGCTGGGAGCTGTTGACATGTCCTCTTTGTCAGTAGCTGGGTTGTAGCTCTGGTATGATTACCAGAGCCCACAAGACGAAGTGTTAAGGGGGTTACAGCCGTCAGCACATTCAGCAGCCGAGAGAAACAGAAGTGATACTGGGGTTGCTAATTTACACAAAGCACAACAGTCGTCTCGAGCATGAAACATGCAAACATAAGTCAGAAATGTTACATCAAAGTAATCTTCTATCAAAATAAGCACGAGTGACCAGACCAGAAGTTTGATTCAAGAATCAGCAATTTCTGAACAGGACAAAATGTAAGGCACATGATGCTGCATTGTTAAGCTGGAAAAGATCTCTCTCTTAGTCCTGATACAGAACTGTCACACCACAGTGTGTGTCACAGTCTCATTTCTGGCATGTAATGCTCATACAGTTGCATACAGAACAAATGATATGAACCCACAAGAGGGAAGAGAGAAGAACAACACTGCAAAACGCAGCGCTGAGTAAAGCCTCTGGCCATCTCAGCAGAACTCGTTTTAAATATTAGCATGTGAATATTTAAATCATCACACTATAAACACAACACAACTGGAACTGGCTTTGCTGACAAACACTATGCAGACAAGTCCATTAGGCCGGGTTTAGAAGAGAAGAAAGAAAGTGGAGACGCTGCAGTAATTTGTTGCATGTCATTCTGATACTTGCTGAGTGTTTTTCAGGGTGCAGCGCTTGAGGAGTCGATTCAACTTCAAGTCATCCTTCAAGTCAGTTCAAAGGGAAGCTGCAGCCCTGCGCCTCCTAAACGAGGACTTAAACAACCTGTGAACAGGGTTACATGAACACCACTGGAGGCTGAGATGAAGCCATTGTTTTAACCAGACACCAAGTTCCTTTGGAGCAACGAATGCCACAGAGACAAACAGGAAAAAAAACAGGTTTACACTCACCTACATGAGATCATTTAAAAAAATGTAATCAGAGACCAAGTGAACATCTTTAAATTGCTTTTCTTGTGCATCCAATAGTCCGAAAGCCAAAGATATTTCATTTGCAAACAAACAGAGAAGCTGCAAATCCTCTTATCTGACAAACCAGAACCAGCAATTGTTTGCTGTGTTTCTTCTTGAAAAATGACCCAAATGAGTCATCAACAATCAGAAGCCTTATTGCTGGTTAATTTCCTATCCACTGACTGATCAATTAATCTGGAAATCCTGTGATCAAAGCAGACATCATCCTAATTCCTAAAGAGCAAACTGAAAAGAAATCCCCAGATTACTGGGAGCTCCTTCACGGGTCCACGGTGGGACCCGGAGCTCAGTTTACAAAGCAACACAGTTTAAATGTCCTGTGTGACTGTGAGGCAACATCATGTCATGTCAGGTGCATGATACAGATCAGTGGCACATTACTGTCGTGCATGCGTGCTGCATTTCGTTGCAGCTTCCAATTTCCCGGTGCAAAGTGCCCGCCCCTGTGTGTAAAGTGGTAAAAAAAAAAAAAAAATCCAGTGCAACAAACTGCAGAGGATGCACTATCCGTACGTACCCGCCACTGAGCAATTCACTGAGTATCAATAAAACACGGCGGGGGGAAACACGTGCACTGAGATCCAGCTGCATTGCACAAGGGCATATTCAGCTCCACTTGCCCACATTTACACAGCAGCGACAGACCCCTGCAAGACCCGAGGCAACACGCACCCGCACCCCGAGGCAACACGCACCCGCACCGAGATGATCTTAAAAGTTTCACTTACCCTAATGAGCGTGTTTGAGCCCCTGAAGCCTCTCAGTCAAAGGGATCGAGAGGGATGTTCCGCTTGATTCTCCCTGCTCACAGCCGATCATTCACACACACTGACAAGAGACGCATCCGCACGGGCTTCCCCCCCCGCCCCCCGACACACACACACACACACACACACGCGCGCGCGCGCGCACACACACTAGATGTGTGGCAGGATCAGCCGCTGACCTGAGATGTGTCCCATGTTTCACACCCTCTCTTCCGGAAAACACGGGCAGACCAGCCCACACACACTACAGTGAAGCCACGCAGAGTGAAGACACCCAGCGGCTGAGCGCACACACAGCCCGCAGCAGGCTACTGTTGCAGCGCTGCAATGTGCACAGAGCGGCAGAGGGGCTGGCCACAAACACTTGGAAACACACTGACTGACTGCTTTTGTCGCACATCGACAGCTCACAGATAACCCCAACTTTTATTATTCGACAGGGAATGACTCCATGGGTCCTAAAATCCGCCATGTTCCCGCACCATGACCAGCCACCCCAGAGCTGTGCCACAGTGTCTCAATTACCGCTTTATACAGGAAGGCAGCCTATAGTTGTGTCTTTATGTGATAGGCTGCAGCATTATACCCGCAGTGAACACATCAAACGTTCACAGATGACACTCTTCCATTCTGCTCCTCCATTACAGACTGGATTTACCACAAAGTGAATTTGGTGGGGAATGTGTGATTGCGCCTCTACTGGCCATATTCCTCCTTTATTATCCAATTGACAAAATTCACTTGAGCATCTCAGTGATTAGTGAATTAGTGATCTAATTACTCATTCTCCACTTTATCCGACTGAACATGTTGTAGGAACAAATTCATCAGCTCCGGCCATCAGCATCAATTTAATTCCCAACAGATACGTTTGACCTTTATTTCCCCCTGGGAATATTTGCTGAGCAGTGGTTCTGTGCCTCACAGTCAGATACATACATATACATGTCAGGGCTGAGCCATGAGCTCTACTGTCGCCTCACACTGTTAGACTCTGAGCCACAAATAAAGGAGATTGGATTTAGAAAGAAATAAAACAGGAGTCACGTTACTGCCCAAAACATTCTTCTCTTTGAGAGTATTTTATGTAATGTTAGATATATTGACAAGATTAAAGACCTGTCTTTAGTTTTTACAACTGTTTTGGTCAAATTTGGCCAATGCTGACATTTAAGAGCATTAAAAACTATGTGAATGAAAATCTTTATGCCTGAAATTTTATGACCTTTCCTTAAAAAATGTTATATTTTCATGTAGCCGGTACACATTTTTACTCATGCATTAAAAAAACTGTGTTAAAAAATAAACCAACCCTAACCCCACCTCTGATTAACTGTGGGACAGAACAGGTGCTGGGTTGGGCCGAGCGTTGGGTTTTACCATTTAACCCAGAATGCTGTTGTTCATTTGACCCGACCAGGTGAGGGAAATTACCTCTATATCTGGGTCACATATCACTCATACACTAGGTTATTTCCTGTCTCAATGATCTGATACTATTATCACAACAACAACAACTTTGGCATATTATACAACTATTATTAAATGTGCATTTTAATGACATTCTACACATTTTCTGCAGGTTATGATGCATGAATACAAATGTAAACAATACACCTGATGCTAGAGAAGCTCCCAGGCGGCGAGGCACTGCCTGGTGTAATAGATGTCTAACATGGAGAATCTGTTTCGATGGCGCGGCCTGAAATAATAGTGAAGGGCTGGCACGTCGTCGTCTCTTCCCCAAGGTACAAGATGTGTAGGGACGGTTGACTGGTCTCTGCATTCTGTAAACACTCACCACGTTGGTCTCCAGCTGTTAATTACACATCAGTCGCTGAGTGTTGCAATATAACTGACACGTAAGTTATCAAGCTTATTTTGTGGAAGTATGTAAAAAAAATGAAACATTGCAAAACATTAGATTTGTAATTTGTGAAGTAATAATTTAATGTTGATATTTGTCATTAACATTAAAAGACACACACCAGCTCTTACAGGCAAAGTGTTTAGTTTATTCTCATTTACTGGTTTTACATTTTCAGTCTAATTTTATCATCTTTGAGTCTCGTATTACATTCACAGTTTGTTTGTTTCTTTGCCTGTCAAACATTCTGGATCTAAATTACCTTCAGAGTTATCAAGCGTGCGAAGCAGTGAACGTCCACCCTCACTGAAGCAGCTAATGTAAAGTAAAACTCACTGTCAGGTAATGACCCGTGGGACTCGTCAGTGGTGAGTCTGAAGGCTTTTCCTCCTCTCTTGTGGAAGGATGGGGGACACAGAGCTGACACCTTCAGAACTGTCTCACCTTTAGCAAATAAACAACTAATACACAGTGTTGCAATAACATTTAAATAGTATGATGTATTGATATTTCTGAGGCAGTATTTCTGCCCTCTGATCTGGTGTATGCTGTCTACCTGCAAACAGCAAAGTTATAATTACCAGCTGATGCTGTGTCTGAAATACAGTCTAATTCCCAAAATATTTAAACTGTCTTTCACTTGTTTGTTTTTTCATAGATTATGATTATATTACTATAAGAAATAGCATCCTGGTGTCATGTCTTCCAGCACTAAGTGCACTTTCCCTCTAATGCTATTGAAAGTATGTGAAAAGATGATTTCTTGTGACCGAGAGATGGAAACGTGTACAGATCAGACCCACAACGCTTCAGTTTGGGACAGATCTGGTTCTGCGTACACCAAGTCTGAACTGCAGCTGCTTATATCCTAACTTGATCAGGGCATGGTAACTATCATCTGTTAACCTCAAAACCTTTCTCTCAATGTTTCACTTTTATTGCTTATATCCTCCTGGAAGTACCTTCGTCACTAAATCTCTGCAAGGATGTAGATAAACTCCTAAACACCAATATAACCATAAAACTTAGATGTGTGACAGACTCCTTGGTATCCTGCTCCCCCAAAGGTCAGCAGCTTTAAGGTTCACATTCTTCACATCCTAAAACCAAAGTTGCCAACATGCAAAACAAATACAACCTTACAGTATGTTTTACCTAGACATTATAGTTAATGGCCAACTTAGCAGCTAAGGTTACTGACCTTTTTCACCTTGCCTTCAGTTTAGTATCAATATATTGTCATTGTCAGTAGATAACACCAGCAGCTAACCTAACTCTTACTGTTGTTCATTTTAAAAATAGATTGGTAAGACGCAGAATTAGTAGCTAATGTGACTGTCACTGTGAATGTGTCACTTCTTGGAAACTTAGCAGCTAAAGTAGCATAGATTTTATCTTGACATTGAAATCTTGATGACCAAATTAGCGGCTAATGTTAAAGACACCTTTTAAGATTTTGTCTAAACATTAGATCTGTGATGATGTTAGCAGCTAACGCTATTGAAAACATTATACTTTACCTAGATATTAGAATTAATAGCCACTAAATCAGCTAAGGCTATAACATTTTACTATTAGTATTACCATATATTTCTATTGGCAGGCAAAGTAACTGTCATTGTTTCATTTCATATCAATATTACATTTGTATTATTATAATTATAATTATTATAATTAGAAGCTAATGTTACTGTCACTTAATATTATGAAAAGAATACTCAAGTACAAACACCTGTGTTTAGTAAATGTATGTATATATATCGACTGTCTGTCCCCCACAGTCCGCTGTACACACTGCACAGTGTATTAGACTCTTTATCAGCACTACAACTGCAGTAACTGCTGGACCGAGCGTGTCGTGGTTTTTATGGGTGCTCTAGCCTTCGAGAGTTGTCTCTCTTCCTTGTAGCAGCCGTGGGGGAAGTTCACAGCAAGTTCATTTAGTTTCTTGGCAACAGCTTCAGCCTCACAGCACAACACAGACTGACACCACGGGATAAGGGGCAGAATGTCCTCCCTCACAGCACAATCACCCCGCAAATTTAAAGTCTTCCTTTCTGTCTGGAGGCGCTTTTCTAGACGTGTGTCCTCACACAGCCCGCTGCACAGCAAGTAGCCTCTGCTTCTTCTCATATGAGTCATAGTGCAAATCAGCCACAGCCAAGCCTTGTATGTGCATAGTACGACCGGCTTAATATAGGCATGGTGCATGACCAGATGGTTTGCAGAGATCTGTGACCCCTGTTTGTGTCAGAGCTCCATCCTGGTTGAACAGTAGTGATGTTTTAATGAAGCCTCGAGTGGGAGCCTATAATGAAACCAAAGTTTTTTTTCATGTGTTCCTTTGCAAAGAACTGTGGTCAGTGTCAGAAAAACAAAGACATGAGTCACAGAGAGAAAGAAAAAGAGAACGGTCATAAAAAAAAAAAATCCTCAATTAATCTCAATCTCCTCTCTGACTTTTCTTGTCGTGCAGCTCAGATTAGCCTTTGTCATTAGCTTGTCATGTTTGCATTGATTTTGTCTGTCATTTTAAATATGTGTCCACAGCTCCAAGGGTCTTCTTATTCATCTGCACAAAGTCCAGTTTTTTTCTTGTGTTTCATCAACATGAAACTTTGATTTCAGTTTAAATATATAAAAAACAAATCACAGGCACTTTTCATGATTGTGCGTTTGGAGTGCCACTCTCCTGTTGCTGTGGCTTTAGCAGAGCATCCAGTTTAATCAGAGGAAATCTTCCACCTTGTTGTTCGGGCGGCAGTCACGCTGATATAAAATTATCAGCAGAAAAAAACACAGAATCAACTTCAATTAGAATTTAGACAGAAAAAAAAGAACATCTTTATTTTCCAACACCTTTGTCCCTGTGTTCGACTTTTCCATTGGTTCATTATTGCATTAAGTTTTTGGGTTTTTTTTTCCAGCAGCTCCCTGGTCTGTGTGTTTCACTGGGACACCGGCCCTGCTGAGTCTCCCTCTCCTGCATCCTCCTGAGGCTCAGGGTGGAAATAACGGCCTAATACTAATGAGATGCTTTTTCTATTCTCCCCGCAGCCCCTCGGGATCCCACCTTCACTCCAGGAACTTCCCCTGGAGAGGAGGCGTGTGTCATTCTCACATGTGAGAGCTGAGGAAGCATGAGCACGAGCAGGAGCAGTTATGCTGTGTGGGTAATTTGTATGCAGACAGGTAGGTGCAGGTAAACACGTTGAGTCAGCCGATTAAAAAAAACCTAAAAAGCTGAGTGTAGATCCAGAGTGTTTGCGTCTGTTTCGTGGAGAAATCACAGACAAAAACTCCCTCTTCATCTGTTCTGTTCATCTGTGACAGAGAAGCTTCATTTCCTCCACCTGAGCAGATGCGTTTGTGTTGACATTGTGTTACAGAATCAGTTCATGCTTCTTCTTGTAAAGGATGGAGTCACATTTCCCACCTTGCAGCTTTACACAGAGTAAAGGTGGAGTATATCTCCCCCTGCTGGTCCAAAAGGTTCAGTGCACACACTGTGTCGCTGTTTCTCTCCATTGATTTCATGCACTGCAAAACCTTCTGCTGATACTGCAAGATACAGTGATCACAGCTTCAAATGCTGGCGTGCACGTTTTCATGCGGACACTGAGTGAGAGTTTTCTGATCACAATACAGAGGAATGTGTTTCTATTGATTTGACTCGATAGAAACGGTTCTTTGTCAGTTGGATTGTGCTACCTGAGAGACATAACAGCCTCCATATGCTGGAAAATGAAATAAAAAATAAAAAAAACTATTTATTTTAAGTGACATTTAAAGAGAGAACAGGTGGTGAAAATGTTTCTGAGCATGACCTACAGCCTGAGGCAATTTATATTTTAGCCTTATTTTAAATTTAGTTTATTTAAAATAGTCTAAATTGAGTAAATAGCTGACTAAAAGAATGTGTCAAAATGTGAAAAAAAAAGGAGCTTTTAGTGAAAAGCTGACTCGAAACGCAAAAGAGGAACCACGGTGTTTGGAGGGAGGTGTGTGTCTCATAACCTTCAGATAAACTCTGGGAAAACCGAAGAGATGACGACACAAAAGTTTACATTTCTCAGCTCGGTCCTTTAAAGAGAAAGCAACGTCCACAGTATCGTCACGTTGACTCATCAGGCTGAAGCTATACGACGTTTGAATTATAAAGTAGCACTTTAAGGTACATGTCATTTTTTCTTTAGTTTAGTTTGATTGTCTTTGTAATTAATTGATATTCTGCATATTTTAACACAGTTTGCTAATCTGACTTTGACTGATCTGATTTTTGCATGTTAAGGCATTTTGATTTTTAATTATCTAATATATTTGTGATACTTTGAGGCAGAGTCACTTCAAGGTTTGTTGTAATGTAAATTATGAGTTGAGTGAAGTTGTCTGATATTACAGGTGTGGTGAGGAGAGAAATATGGTTCCCCAAATATTATTGTAATCTGTGTTTTCATCATTAAATGTTTGCAGGTCTCAGCTCAAGGTTTGATGTGTCGTGTGTCTCCAGTCTTCAAATCTTTTGTTGCAATATATGATTATTTCTATACTGAGTTTTCTGTTTGGATGATTTATAGTTTTTTGGATGTGAATGCTCTACACTTGGTCATGAACAGTTTTGAGGACACAGCACCTTCTGCAGCATGTGTCACCTATTCTCAGAACTGGATGTTTTGTTTCCTACATCGCATCAAAAATAATGGAGAAAAACTGTCTGAAAAATTCATGAACCCATTTCTACCAAGAAAACTTTCCCCCTCGTGGCGTCTAGCTGTGCAGATAACTTTATCTTTTGTGTCCAGTTTACAGTTATCCCACTCTGAATTTTGTCTGGGCTCCTCAAAGCAACCAAAACAATTTGTTGTTTATTCAGGATAATCCACAAAGAAAAAGGTGCATGAAAAATAACACAAGCTCTGAATAAATAACAAGATAAATAATCTTTATTTCCACGTCTTTTTCATTTATAAAATTATGTGTCCACAATTAATATTAACAAGGCAATACAGAGAATCCTTTAATTTCTCAGAGGTGGAACTCAGGCTCTAGAGACTGTTCACTTGTCTATACAGACAACGAATAAAGGAAACCACTGGTCAAATGTTATTGATATGAAACCGATCACTCCTTCACTGTTAGGAAGGGAGGTTGTTTTTTATTGGTGGCAGATGACTTTGAGAACCGCGCTGGACTGTCACGGGTCTCTAGAGCCTGCATCCTCACCAAGCCCTTCAATATACAGTCATAAAACTTCATAAGCCAGGATTCATCACTGCTAATCGCTCAGTGTAAACCAGACACAGTTCATTCACAAATTCTTGAACATTCTCACACTGGATAACTATCACTGACATGATCAGGGTCATCATCATTTAATTAGCGTAAGCATGACTCTTGTCTATCTTTAAAGTGATAACGTCATATTCTTTTCCCTACAGTAAAAGACACAAAAAACCCCAGTAACTGTAAAAACCAAACGGGAACAATGAAGAAACAACCTTTCTATTCTACAAAAAAAACCAAAAAAAAAAAACATGTGCTCAAAAAGAAACATAAAAAAAATGTTTTTTCGCAAGTCTGTCTGTTGTTGGTAAGTAGATTTAATTGATTAAAGTTATCAAAAATTAAATATTATATACTGTATAGGTTATTATTACAGTAACAAGGTTCCATGCGATCATATTCTCCTCTTCTGTACAGAGTTGAGGAGTCAGTAGTAAATAACAAGGCTATACAGACCTATAGTGCCCGGTGGCCAGAGTGCCAGCATGTTACAGAGCCATGGAGCCCTGGGACGGGGACGGGTGTCTGCTGGTCTGGACAGAGGTGCCACATTGTCATTGTCATGGTGGTGAAAAAAAAAAAAAAGGAAACGTAATAATCACTGAATGTAAAAGGCTGTTTATGTCAAACATAATCAAAAATCTAGCGTCTGGGATAAAAATTAAAGGAATAGTCCACCCTTAAATCATTATTCTGTGATGTTCAGAGCATGTTGTTTCTGCTGACGTGTTGTTATTGACTTTTTAGTGTCCTTCCCCTTAATCATTATCAACTTCTGCTGGAGTGAGTGATTTCCTACTGTACGTTTCCAACCATGACCCCAGAGAGAATGTGGACCTGGAAATATCTGGACTCAATGATGTCATGCCGTCTAAGTTTGGCTGGTTCTCCTCTGGGGTAAGAAAAAAAACAAAAAAAACATCACCAAGCAACAAAATAGATGAAAACAACAACATAGAAAACTCCAAGCAACAGCAGACTGAAGATTTTAAGGATGGATTTCCCTTTAGATTTTACACCATGCAGAAACCAGTCCTGCTCGTTTGAAATAATGTCTGGAAGCAAGAAAAGGGAGGAAAAACAATAAAGATCTGCACATCGTGTCAATGACTCCCAGTTCAATTCCTTTGGAAACAACCTGCACAGATGTGCGTCAGGCACTGAAGCGGGCATCTTTTATTTTCTCAATCAATCATCAGTCTATAATACATCAGAAAACTGAAAAAATACAATAACTTTGAGCAGAAGGTGACATCCCTAAATGTCTCTTACTAAAATCCAAAAATATTATTTTTAATTATAGTCAATTGTCCCATTTGAGAACTTGAAACCATCAAATATTTGGTAATTTGCTTGAAAAATGATCAATCATTTATGTAAATAGTCGCCGATCGCAGCCCGACCTTGAAGATCTCTGTGATTGAAAAGCGAGCATCGTTAAATGAGTCAGAAGCAGTTGACACGGTGTGGACATCTTGTTTCCTGTTTTTGATCCAGCACCTTTACAAAGTTCTTTCTTGAATGTGCACACTCTCTTCTCTCCTGTGTGGAGGCAACAAGAGACCAAAAACACCCCTGACCCGGTCCACAGGGCGCCAGGGCCCGACACAAACCCCATGATTAAGACTTAAAGACACAATCCACACCCCCGCGGGTTCATTCAGTCAAATACATTATTATTAATCATTATAAAACAATACCCAAGTGAATCGCCAAAGCACTGAAAGAGCAGTTGGAGCTGAGGGAGCAGCGCGAAGCACAAAGAAAAAAAAAAAGGGTTTCCTATTAAAAAAAAACATGCCTCAGACCAGGTGGACATTCAGAGTCTGTAAGACCTCAAGTGATGAGAATCATTATGACACGCAGGAGAGAGAGAGAGTGGTGGAAGAGGGTGAGAAAAGGTTATTAAAGGCGGAAGAAGAAACACATTCATTTGAACCACATATTCAATGTGGAGGTGCAGTGGGCTGTATAAGGCATGGACGTTAAAACGTATCTAATATATAAAGGATTCATGACCAAGCGTGACAATCAAGCGGTTTACTTGCCATTCCTTAACTTACTTTAACTACATCTTCTGTGCGATTCAGTGACTGAAAAATGTCTATCAAGTCAAATTAGACGAATTAATTCAAGTAAGGCTACGAATATGCACACACATCTTAGCACTGGGTGCAGGGTTAGAAATAACTGGATCAATTAAAAAGGTAGATGAACAGTGTGATTCTCCAAGACACACAAAATGTCACCGAGCATCGTCCTCGTGTTTGGATCTACCTTTGAATTAGATATCCGACAGCTAAAACTCCAATGGCAGCGCAGCAGATGGACATTAAAGTGAGGCTAACAGAACCAGCTGGGCGGACTGGCCGACAACTACTCTACTAATATGCTGGTTTGGTTGCTGTTTGACATTTTTATTTTATTTTCTTTGTTTTTATTTTAGCCAAGTCTGTGAGCTGACCTCAGCTCGTCGAATTAAGAGCCGAAGCGAAGCGGCCAAGCGGCGTAAAGCTATTCACACCTTTAGGTGGAGCGACACCTCCACACCCCAAACTCAAGAGCCCGATATAATGTCACGACCCCGGGGCCCACAGCTGCCTCATCGACAGAGAGACGGAGAGAGAGACAGAGAGAGAGAGAGAGAGCAAGACGGGCAAAAGGAGAGTAACTCTGCGTAAGATCCGATGAGCAGGAGTTTGTTTGTTTGTGGTGAGAGTAAAGACGCAGAGCGGTGGAGGAGCAGAGACGCCATTGTGTTATTGTGTCGTGCTGATAAGGCCGCGCTCCTGCAGAGCTGGCTGCAATTCACTGCCAGTAGTGTGGGTGCCAGAAGCCTGGGCAGTACCTCCAGATAATGCTTTTGTGGACACACACAGGTACAATGGTTCTCTGCATTGGTCTAACACACACACACACACACACACACACTCACACATTCACACACACACACACGCCGCCGGCTCATTTCATTTTCCACATTCTTGCTGATGCTCTTCTTTTGCCGGCGTGTCCTCCGGTCTCTTCTCCACGGCAGGTTTCTCCTCTCTATCTCTCTTTCGGTCTCTGTGCTGATTTCAAACCCACCCTCCACCCCCCACCCCCCTCCCACCCCACCCAGCAATATCACCCTCCATCATCCCCCTGTCCTCCCTCTCCTTCCCTCCCCAGAGTCCAGGTACTGCACCACTATGTTTGTACTGTACAGTCAAAAACAACAACAACAAAAAAAAAACTGAAACAATGAGCAGAAATCTTTAAAAAGCAGAGCCCTGGGCAGTTTTATCCTTTTTTTCTGCAGTTGTTTCTCGCTCTCGCAACTATAAAGACAGGCCTGCATCTCCCTGTACACACACACACACACACACACACCACACACACACACACCACACACACAGAGTGTTCATCTACTCACACACTCGTACAAAGCCATGCTCTCTTTCTTGCACACTCATTCTCATGCAAGCCCTGCTCATTTTCTAGTGGTGCTTTGTTGGACATGCAGGAGCGGGGAATGAGGACAGGGGGAGGAGAGAAAAGGCTCCTAGCTCATAAAGGGAAGAGGGTAGACGTGTGTCTAAACTGTGTGAGTGTGTTGAGGGAGAGGTCTTAGTTCAGCTGCCATCTCCTCCGATATTTCTTCTCCTCATCACCTGCAGGGTGGGGGGAAAAAAAGAAACAAAACACACAGAATTTAGGAACTGTAGAAACCAGTGCGACTAGTCTACAGCTACTGGAGAGAGAAGGCATGAAGAGGTTGGAAATCGAGTACCTTTTCACAGAAGGTGAGATAAAAAGAATTTAGGCTGATTTAGAAATGCAGAAGAGAAAAAAAGAGCAGAAGAGACTTGTTAGTAAAATCTGATTTTCAACACCACTGACTTTAATAAGCCTCACCAACTTTAAATATGTCAGACTCATAAGACCAGATTCTTTATTCACCGGGAAAGCGGAAGAAAAAGGCTCCACGTACCTTCTAGATGGTTCCTGGACATATATTTCAGTGCCTCATCCAGGAGGATGACCGGGATGGAGATCTTCAGGACCATGATCCACTGGGACCAGCGCAGGGGGGTCACCTGGAAGATGAGCTGAGGGACAGATGGGAATCAGAGGGTAGATATAGAGCAACAGTTGACAATGTGCAGCGAAGCCCTTTTTATGCGGTGGCCCCTGTGAGCTCAACACACAGCAATGTGAGAAAACAAACAAAGCAAAGAGAAGGCCAAGCAAACAAACGAAGTCAGGAAACACGAGTAAATACCGAAACGCACTCTAAACACAGAGAACACGACCACATATGGAAACCTGCGGCAAATAGTTTCGTGTTCGCAGCTAAACTCAGAAAACACGCTGCAAAACACACAAAACACAACCAAATATAGAAACGCTGCAGTTTCACAGAGCTCAGTGGAAATGAGTTTGCAGAACAACACACGTTTCCAGGGGGACACTAAAAAGTGATGAGCGCGCTGGTCATATTTAAAGAACCCCTGGAAACTTGGCTGAATCCAAAAAAGTCCACGCTCCGGGCTCGCTCCGGGACTGTGAGGGGGATGAAATGTGCCTCATGTGTTTCCATGGAGATGAACTGAAATCCCCGTAACTCGTTTGGAAGTATTTTTCTGAATGGTTCTCAACGGTATTCATATTCAGAATTTATGCACGATGTGTGATCGGAACAGATCTGGTCAGGCTGTGCAGTAAAATGTTCCCTTTCACACGAGCTGCCAAAAACAAAATATCACATCAACATCAAACCCTCGGAGGATCTTCTCACCACAGATGGACTAAAAACAACATTTGCTCGTCTAGTTTTGGAGATTAGAACAAATCCAAATTATTTCGGCCACTTTATATTCTGTATGTGAAATATGAAACCTCACGACAACAAGCTTCTACCACAAAAAATAAATACGGTACACAATATTGTTATTTATGTATTTTTATATTGCCACATTGATTACTTTTTTCTTTCAGGGCCACCGTACTTTTCTCTCAAGATATTTTTTTCGTCTTTAGAAACAACACCAGTGTCCGCGTTGTCAAAAAGGATCTGCCTTTAAGTCGAACACGAAGCCGTGAATTCGGACCGTCTTCGGTGAGTATATGAGTATTGGCCAAACAACTGTCCTGTGTACTCACCGGCAGAGGCTCAACATAGAGGATTAAGAAGTGGAGGGAGAGCGAGAGGATGATGGCTCCCAGCAGCCAGATGTTGACCCAGGGAGGCATCCTGACCAGGGACTGGTTCTCAGACAAACTGCCAGAGAGAAGTTTTAGTAGATCAGCACATGTTGACAATTTAGCTGCTAAACTTGACATTAGGGACTTAAATGGAAGTTATTCCTTCAAACAATAATATTCTGGAAAGCTCACAGATTTCATTAGTTTCCCATAGGACAATTAAAACAAATGAGCTGTGCAATCAATCAAATAAAACTAAATGCAACATAACAACTAGTCCCCCTCCTGCTAGCAACCGTGTAAACACGTGTCCCCCTTCTTGGTTCTGGATAACATGCACTTTCATTGGTCAGACAGTCCTTTATTTTAACCTTCCCTTTCTCAGATTCTTTCCTAAAAGAGACATTAGCATTTGTTTCTATAGGGAGCTACTGACAGACTTGCTCCATGAGCAATCCTGGCAAAGACACAGGGAGTTTTCCCTTCATGCCACTGTTCCTTTCATTTTCTGTCTCCTCAAAAAAAAAAGCTATATTCCATTTCTTAAGATGTGTGTGTGTGTGTGTGTGTGTGTGTGTGTGTGTGTGTGTGTGTGTGTGTGTGTGTGTGTGTATTAGCCTGATTCCTTCTCCACATTCACCAAATACAGGATATTATAAATATGAGCGTTATAAAGAGTAACATTACGTCCTGCAGCAGTGAACAGAACTGATGTTCGTGACGGATGTGTTTTTCTGGCACGGAGAGTTTGTCGTTATCCATCAGACGGACGACAGTGTTTTGGTGGATGACAGTGTCTCTTCTTTCTCATAAACCTCTGACAGCCGTGACATTTAAGGAGTGTTTACCTCAGCAGTACAACACAAGATGACTGACCTGTTGAGCGCGTTGAACATTTCGATGGTGACCAGCACAGACAGGGCCATGGTGGTGGGGTAGCGGGACTCAAACACCTCACAGTCTATTTTCTGGAACATGGGGTTATCATCGGTGCACTGCATGAAATGTCGCTGTGGAGAGAGAGACAGACAGGAGCCGGTGTGAGTGTGTGTGTGTGTGTGTGTGTGTGTGTGTGTGTGTGTGTCGGCTGGACCCCTGTGACCTGGTTTTGATGGAGCTGGGATCTGATGGGGGAACAGCTGCACAACCTTGGCCTCGTTCCTACCCTGTGTGCATTCAAACCACACGGGGTCTAACTTCCCTTTCTATTTCTGTACACTGCTGGGATCGCCAGACATCGCTGTGTCCGACAGCGGGGAATGTAAAGAAGACGTGGAGGGTGATGCATATCGAAACATAACGCTAATTAAAACCCTCTCCTCTGAGGACAGGGCACAACAAAGCATACTCAGACTCAGACTCAGACTCAGACTCAGACTCAGACTCAGACTCAGACTCAGATTTGGCAGAACAACATTTTGCAACTTACCAGCTGATAGAAAGACACTTGTGGGCCTTCCTCATCAAACAGGTACCACCACGTCGCAGCGCCTACTGTTCCAAGACCCACGTATCCTACAGGAGAAACAGTCGGAGACTTATGTATTAAGTGTGTATGTATAAATTAAACATATGTTACTATAACTCCCAGGATGGAAATTTGTTTTCCGAACAATGTCGATGCGAGAGTCACACGCAGTGGAGGGAAATCACAATGACTTAAGAGCTTGTTTTAAGGAAACTCACTCTGTTAGTGTGTGTTTATGTCACTTTAATGAATAGTGTGTAAAGGTTCATCAGGCTCTGTGATCAATGCTTTGCTGATCAGTTTCATGTATGCTCAGTGTTTCAGTGTGTGACTTGGTGGCAGCTGATAGACGAGCAGACCGACCACATTTTGTTGTCGTCTTTAAATTTTAGAGAAAAGAAAATCACAAACGTCTTTTCACGATCCTGTCTGGCTGATAAATAAGTTAGTGAAGTTATTGCTTGCTTTGGACATACAGTATATCTCTACTATATTCTGAACAGAGGAAGTTCATACATGTTAATATCAACACCTAGAATTAGGGGGCTGCTAACCGCTTAACTTTAATTTCATACATGCTACTTTTTTTTCTAATGTGGATTTTTATGCTAATGTTTCCTTTTTTTATGCTAGTGTTACTTGTATGAGGGAGGGCATCTGTGCTATTAACCTGTGCTGTCTATTGATGGTGTTGAACACTCTCATAGTTCATCTCTCACTATCTGAACAGCTGACTTCCCAGGGAGCAAAATTATTCTGGTGAATACTTGGGCCGCAACCTCGGCCCAAGCCTGGCCCACATACAGCATGACTCTCAGATGCTGCTTCCACATTTGGACCAATCCTGGTGCGGTGTATAACAGCCAGAATCAGCCCAGATGTGGAAGCGCTGTATATGGGCCAGACTCGGGCCGAGGACGCAGTCACATGTTGGGCTTGAAATTTTATTTTGCGACGTGGGTTCATGTCGTCTCAGTTAGCGTTATCACTATCGTAGCTGCCATTTGTCGCTGGAACATCATGTGCCATGTTAGCTAGCTAGAGCCGCTAGGTGGCTATCGATGTGTGATGTACGATAATAAAAGTTGTAGGTGCTGTGTTAAAATTCATCTCAAAAAAGAAAACTTTCACCTTTCCAGCAAGATTTTTAATAATGAAAATGTCCATATATAAGCTGCCATGACAATGTGTTTTCATGTGTTTTCTACCCTCCTGCTGCTGGAATAACCTGGAAACCTCTCTCCACCATGACAGAGTCACACTGATTAACAGCAGTTTAATCAAATCAGAGCTAATTCTACCTCCAATGGCCAGGTATCTGAAGAAGAGCCAGCCAGAGATGAGAGGCTCCTTCGGGTTGCGAGGGGGTTTGTCCATGATGTCCAGGTCTGGCGGGTTAAAGCCCAGGGCAGTGGCAGGCAGGCCATCGGTCACCAGATTAACCCACAGCAGCTGCACTGGAATCAAAGCCTCGGGGAGACCCAGGATGGCCGTCAGGAAGATGCTGAAGGCGAAACAGAGAGGGGAGACACACAAACGTCAGCCGAGGAGGTCAGACTGGAGGTGGAGACGGTCGGCACGGTGGCTTTAACTCCGTGTGCCTTTTTCCGTTCCTCACCAGACGACTTCTCCCACGTTAGAGGAGATGAGGTATCTGATGAACTGCTTCATGTTGTTGTAGATGGCTCTGCCCTCCTCCACGGCAGCCACGATGGTGGAGAAGTTGTCATCAGACAGCACCATCTCAGATGCTGACTTGGCCACCGCAGTCCCAGAGCCCATGGCGATGCCAATCTCTGCTTTCTTCAGGGCTGGGGCATCGTTCACACCGTCTCCCGTCTGGGACAAGAAGAGATTACTTGTATCGTTAATGCATCAGAACACAAGATTATATTTGAAGTTAAATTGAATTGAATTAAAAACCGCAAAAACCCAAAACGTAACTAATATTTCCATGAAAGGCTCAAGACCCATAATTTCTTTTGGAAGCTGTAACATTTACTGTTAACACAAAGATATTTTATAGATAAGAACTACTTTCAAACAACAGAGGAAGATTTCTAAGGATCAGAGAGTTGGATGAATCTCTTTGAAGAATAAAAGCTCAAATAATTTCTTAGCTGCTCATAAACCAGCGTCATGCGATGTTTGGAACTGTTATTACTTTTGCTTTAAGTTCATCACTCTTTAAATATTTAGCCCATGTGACGTTTTTTTCTGAGAGGATTATTCTTTAAACAGTGATGAGTCTAACAGTGACTGAAGACAAACCGCTGTCTCATTATGCAAAGTCTCATTATCGTCTCAGATCCAGACGGGATTTAGCTAAAGCTGAGCAGGAGAGAGATGTTTATCGGCGGTAGCAGGGCCTAAAGCCGCTTGATACTGCGGTGAATGGTGAAGTCTATGTGACAGGCAAATGGTGATATTGTTGTTTCCCCCTCCCTCCCATCAGCCCCTCTTCTGAGACGTGTGTCAGATAGGAAGCAGCAGAGCGGGCAGGAGATGACAGCTTTAGATAGCTGTGTCTGAGGGAGCAGCTTCAGAGAGACCTGAAACATGTCACGCCTCGCCGTCCTCTTCTCATGCATCCTCCACAAATCGCTCACATAACATCACAGCCGAAGGACGCGGAAAATAAACTTTCGCCTTGCTAGAGACGTAAAGAAATACGCTGTATGTGACAAAGATATGTGTGGTGTGTATGTGTAGGAAGGAGAGAGCAGTGTAGGTAAGTTGAAGTTGGTGTGTGGGTGCCAGTGAGAGTCATCAGAGCATCATCCCCTCCCCTCACCATGGCAGTGATCTCATCGAATGACTGCAGGTATCCCACGATCTTGGACTTGTGAGCCGGCTCGACGCGGGCAAAGCACCGCGCCCGTTTGACGGCGTCCCTCTGCGCCTCCTGCGGGAGGTCGTCGAACTCGCGGCCCGTGTAGGCCTTTCCCGCCACGTCCTCGTCCTCCCCGAAGATGCCGATTCGTCTGCAGATGGCCACAGCTGTGCCCTTGTTGTCTCCCGTGATCATGATGACGCGAATACCTGCCTCGTTGCACAGTTTCACCGCACCGATCACCTCCTTCCTGGGCGGGTCGAGCATGCCCACACAGCCAACAAACGTGAGACCCAGCTGAAGGGAGAGGAAAGACGGGGAGAATTAAGGATGTAAAGGGCTGTATCTGAAAACAGAGTCTCTTTCCAATTCCACCGAGGTGGACTCTAGTTTGTTCTATTTATATTGGTGCTGAAAACAAGGAACTGTTGCAGGGGAGAAGAACCAAGTGTGAAAGCCTCATTCTTTAAGTGGATGAAGGTTTAATAGCTTCTGTGATTCAAACAAAAGAGAGAGAACTGCAAACGATGACATGAAAGGAATAGTTTGACTTACTAGTTTAGAAGGCACTGGGTGGTTTGGCACCTCCACACTTCATCATCACGTGCTGGTAATTAGTGTTAGATTAGCTGTTTCCAGGCTGTAAGCTAAGCTATCTAACTGTCTCCTGGCTCTAGCTTAGTATTTATTGGACAGGCATGAGGGTCTCAATCTTCTCATCTAACCCTTGTTTAGAAATCCTTGAAATCCTGAAAATGCAAGTTGGGATTCCCAAGCTAAACATCAGATGTTACTTAGGTCCTCTACCTCATACTCCACAAACTTGGTGGAGTTCTCCAGGTCCATGTCCTCTTTGCGTGGCGGGGTGTCATGAGTGGCCAGAGCCAGGCAGCGCAGGGTGTCCCTGCCTGTCCCCCAGTCCCTGATCTTAGACATCAGCTGGTCACGCAGGGCCGGTGTCAGCGTCACCTTCCCTGTCCCCACTCGTAGGTACTGACACCGCTCCATCACACTCTCCGGAGCACCCTGAGGGGACGGATTGTAATTGACACAAGAAAGGAGACGTCAAACAATGGTGAAAACGGAATTCAAATGGAAGCGCTGAAAAGTATATTTTCCTGTGTGTTAGTGATTGCATCATTCGTTCATGCCTTGATGAACATCTTGCTCTGGGAGCCCGGCTTGACGGGGGTGCAGTAGACAGACATGGACTTGCGGTCACGAGAGAACTCCAGGGTGAACTCCTTCTTCATCAACTGTCTGATCACCTGAGGGGTAAGAAGGAGGGAGGTAATAGTCGAAATGACAGAGGAGGGGGAGGAAGAGGAGGAGGAGGTGAAGAAATAGAAGAGGAAGAAGAAGAGAGGAGGAGGTGGAGACAAAGAGTCAGAGCTTGAGCTAAGTGGCTGTATTCGTGGGCAGCTGTCAGGCCGGCAGCCGGCGGGTGACTGAGAGGTTTGGCTGAGCTTCTGACAGCTGAAGGGTGACACTTTAAATCAAGCACTTAACCACCTTGTCTGGATGTCTGGCTGCTAGCAGATGTCTGTGGACAACAGCACTTGAAGTTAATGTGGACCTGGCTGAGGACGATTAGCAATAACAGGAAGCCATAGCAAAAAATGACTAATGAGGAGGCAGACCATAATAGGTTTCCTATAGGAACACAAAATTCAGCCTAAAATCAACCCTCCGTACTGTATAATCTGCTTGTTGTGTCAGGTCTTGTTCTACCAGTAGGTGTCCCTCTAGTTCAGTCTGTGCTGATCCCAGTGCACATGAAAGGCTTGAAAGCTTAACAATGCTGATGCTCTCTGTGTGATGTACGCACCCCGAGCCAGGGGACTTTAAACATCTGATAGATGTGCTGAAATCCATCAATGTGACAAACGTGTCCTCTCTAATCAAGCTGGGACAGCAATGGGAGTTTGTCTTGGCACGGCATGCTGGTGAAAGTTTTGTACGTCCAGAAGAGATTCGCAAAGTTAAGGGGTCATCTCGTCTAGAATTTGCTGAGGAAGTATATTATTGATAAGAAGTGTCCTGTATTTGTCCGTTTATCCACTAAGCGGGTGGACTGGGTCGACTCAGAGGTTTGAATTAGACACAGAAAAACTGAGACTTCTTTCACTACAGGGCTCGTTTCATCTGAGAAAGTGTCATTGTCATTGACGAGCTTTGTTCTTCCTGAAAGCGAAACCAACGGGGGTTTCAATCGCCTTTACCTACAGCGGAGTGAGAAGGCTCAGAACCAGAGATTATCACAGCGGATGACACCAACATCAGCTTAGCAATCCCCTCATGCACAGGTCAGACTCAACCCTTTCCCACACAGACCCCGACACCTTCTTAAAGGACGTCGAGCCAAAACTGAGCTGAACTCAAACTCATGCAGCAGGCAGGCTTGCCGTCTTTACTGCGGTTGTAAATGACATTTTAAATATTGTTATAGCTGACATCTTTAACAAAAACAATCACACGTCCACGCCCTGAAGTCAAACATGTGTCTGGTGTCTATCGACAACCTTGCGCTTGATTAAATAGTCCTTGAGCGGCACAAAGAACCCTGACCTGTTGACTGATTGTAAGTAACTCTGGATAAGAGCCACAACAATGCTTAAATGCAAAATATCAAATGAGTACAAGAGGGGGGCACACTAGGTCATTATGTCGCCCCCTGTGCAAAGCATAACCAGGGAATGTACAGTATGGTGTAATGAGGGCAGTAATTCAGTCTCAGTGGCACGTTCCTGCTGAGAAGTGTGATGCCTGCAGCAGTCACTGAAGGAAGCAATGTCCTCACTGCAGCTGAGTGAATGAATGAGCGTTAATACTGACTGACTACAGAGACTTGGTTCAAACACTTGACACATCACTGATTGGACGTTAAAACATTACTCAAAAGATTTAACATTACAATCCTATAACACTGTCTGACCTGAGATACTGATGATGGGACAGAGATATCCTCTTTTTTTTTTCTAAATCCGCACATTCTTCTTCCTCGTCTGTCTGGCAAATTACCCATAATGCAACTTTACCACCGATAATTTAGTTGGAAATTCGGGTGTATTATGCTAGAAGCTGCTTATGTAGCCTGGACCCTCTCACCTCAAGCGGAGATCAGGAGCATCACACACATCTCCACGTGTAGCTTACCGAGTTGCAGGACCCGGCACGTTCCACCTTGCTGAGTCCAGATAGGTCAGTCTTGAAGACGTTCATCTTCTCCACCAAGGTGGTGAGAGCCGTCTCTGTGGCCTCACCCACCTTCTCATAAACCCCCTTGGCCTATAAGAGAACAGAAATACATTGAAAACGTGCTGCTGAACTGAATTTTTATAGTGATACAGTATTTAAAGAGCGATTAAGTCGTTAAGAACAAGTCCAAAGCAAACACGCTGTGAGCAAGTCTGCCAGTCGCTCACCTCTGCCTCCACAAACTTTGAGTCATACATGCAAAGTGGTTTTAAATGTGTGTCCTGACCGGCTGAGAAGTGGAGAAGGTGAGATGAAGCAGTAATGGCGTACCACACATCATTTGTTTGTATGAGCAAGCACAGACAGCAATAAAACACCTCGCACCACTTCAGCGCTCTGCCCCCCCCCTCCCTCCCCCTCTCTCTCTCCAGTACAATTTATTCTCACACTTTATTCAGAAATGTACAAAATTGGTGGCAAAGCGACAGTTTAGGAGGACAGAAAAACAGAAAGTCTAGGGAGGACACATGGAAGCTGAGGAGTGCCGTATCCCTGGCCTCTCTCCTCCGCATGGTTACCATGATAACATGATGATAACAAAGAGGTGAGAAAGTAATCCAAACCAGAGAAAAACATCGAGTAAAAATTAGCTCAGCTGAACAAGAAAAAGCTTTCTCTGGTGTGTGTGTATGTGTGTGTGTGTGCATTTCAGCGCTACTTTTCATAGTCATTGCATTTACAGTATGTATATTACATATAATGCAAAGAAACATGACACAATGCTGTAAGTGCTACAGGTTTATTTTGCATAGAAACTTTAAATTATATCTCTATGCTTGTTTGAGTGTGTGTGTGTGTGTGTGTGTGTGTGCGTGAGAGTGTGTGTGTGTGTGTGTGTGTGTGTGTGTGTGTGTGTGTGTGTGTGTGTGTGTGAGACCTCATTGTAGTCCAGTGAAGAGTCATTGCACATAGAGCACACAGTGGCCAACTCCAAAAGTCCATCATAGTCTCCACACTGAACGGGCCTTTCTCCTTTCAGTCTAGAAGGACACACAGACACACAAACACACAAACACACAAAAAAAAAGCACAAATGTCACTCACAACACACAAGGGAAAAACCCTTCACAGTTCGCTACACGTCAGACACAGTAACCTCATCAATATTTATGAGCGGGGAAGATGTTCAGTTGTTTAGCTTTCCAGAGTTGACTGGTGAAACAGTGGTTGTAGGGTAGTAAACAGCGCCTTCGTGCGTGTTCGCGCTCGTGCGTGTTCCTGACAAGCAGTGCTGATTGCATGACAACCATGGATCCCTTCCCAGTAGAGACTGCAACGGTTGCTAGCGAAGCTCCCACACAATAACCCACACTCTGCTGTTATGAAATCGACAGGTTCATGCAGAGTGCTGTACTCACCAAACAGCCAAATAAACAACATGCATACATAATGAACTGCAGAAATCCTTCTCCTACATAATGACCAGCCACCTACCATTAATCCTCCACAAATGCTGATTTACTGACATAAAAACATCTTTCTGACACAGCAGAGATCAAAATGCCCATGTTTAAAACCTTTTGTTAAGTTTATCTGCACTCGAACAATTACAACTGAGAAAGTGTGTAACTCAATAGGAATACAGTGCAGCTGAGGCTTTAGGGTTTTTACGATTTTTGCGAGATAGTCAACAAAAACATATGCTCAGGTTTACCAGCTATTTCCCCCGGTTATCACAGAAACAGCCATAGCAACACGTAAAGCACAGCTAGACACGTTTTTAGGGGGAATCATTAGCAGTGATGTAACACATCCTGGACCACAGACCACATCACAGCTCGCTTGACTGCATCTATTTCAATCATATCTTATTTTGAAGATAACAACACACAACACAGCCGAGTGTAAATTGTGTTGTTAAAATACGAAATCAGAGACACGTCCTTTTTTACCTAATGAGGTATTTAAGGTGGACAGACTTTCCTCAATAAAACATGATACATGTTTAAACTGTGACACTCACATTTGTCCCTCAGGGGCATAAGTAGAACCAGTTATAGAGAACTCATGAAGGGTGCAGTTTGAGTCTTCCACCTTGTCTGCGACGAACATCTGGACAGGAAAAAAGGCAAACACAAACAGAGGCGGTAGTTAGGTAATTAGTGAGAACTGTGGTTGGTCCTTGTGTAGCTGCGGCTGCCCACCGCTGTTAAACAGTTAGGATGGATCAAATGAAGAAATCTGTGTCAGCCTTTCTGTCTTTGGAGCTGGAAAAAAAAAACCTTGTTAGTTGCACTAGTGAATGAAAGTAGACTCACTGACTCTCCTGTGGACTGAAATCTAGTTTTAACCAAAATGGGAGTCATAGTAGTCTCTACGATAAACGGTTATCTTGATACAAACTTTACCCGCCAGCGGTTTCATCATTAGAGAGGCATGTTTGTTGGGCACGCCTCGTCAACATCCACACATGCATATTTTTGCTAAAAATCTATTTTACATGTAAATATCCCTGTGATTTAGGAAAGAAAATAAAACATGGACAATATACAGCTTGTCTTTAAATGTGGGGAAATGTGAATACAAAGGTGCTAAGGATATCTGGAATATTTACATTTTGTGTAATGGTGCACCTATAATGGGATGTTGAGTTAATGAGGTCATCAATAAGCAACTTAGTGTAAACTGTAGCTTTAACTAAGTGTCAGAACCAACATCTAGATGATATCTATATGATAATAGTGGATCTTTTTCACTTCACAGTCTACAAACTGTCACTTAAAGAGACTTCAAGTGTGAATTTTGCATTTACTGTGGCCACCAGTAGCTATTCTGGAATAATAGTAAACGCTAAAACATAATGCAGAGAAGAGGCATAAAGTCTTAAAGAGACTCAGTGATGTCGATTGCACAGCAACAGTTTGCCAACATGAGCCAGTATCCAACTGCAGGTCACTCCAGACCAGGTGAGGCTGTGGCAGCGCGAGTGCCAGTGTATTTAAACTGAGCAAAGATGTGTTTTATTGGTGATGAATTCAGCTTTTAATTTCAAGCTGAAAATGACAGTTTAATAGTTAATTTTATAAAAAAAACTGGCTCTGCAGCGTGTCCTTGTGTTGTGTGTGTGTGGCTCACACAGGTAATAATATTATTCCTCTGCTGTCATAAAAAGCCAGAGTGGAACTGTGGTGGTGCTGTTGGTACATCTTGCAGCTGAGTTGCCAAGTGATTCAGTGCTATTGCATTATCAGCTTCCAATTCACACGTAACGCCACGGTGTCAAAACACACTTCAAGTAAACAATGAAGGCTGCATCGTGTGTAAGGAGGCGACTAAGAAACAGCAATTATTCTTGCCTTTGTTCTTCATCCACTCCGGACAAATTAAAGGTTTTTAAGTATTTATCAAAATCAAACAGTGGCTGTAAACAGGAAGTATTCTGCAGACTGGCAAAATGGTCACTGGAGAGGTGCAGTTCAAACTATGACCAACCCCCCCCCCCCCAGATTGTTTAGTGTTTCCAAACACACAGGCAACACGGGAGTTCCACCGCTCACGTCTCGGTGTAAAGCTTCATCAGTCAATCACACTTTCACACGACCGTACGCGCTCCGGTCCACTGCAGAAAAACAGAGCACAAGCCAGAGAAAGTGGGAGAAAGAGCTGGAGTCCCAGAGCTGTCCAAGGATTTGCTTTGTTGGCAGCTTTGTTGGCAAATCTTCTTCCTGAAGGGCAGTTCACGACGTACTGGTAATACTAATATATCGATGAAAACAAGGAGGCAGTGCGGTGCCCGGTTGCTTATAAGAATGGGGACAAACAACTATTCACAGTCCAAGGCCTCTTCGTGCCTCTGAACACCTTCTAAATACATAAATTCACAGCAGGCTGAAAGACTGCCCTTGATTTCCATTCCTTTGTCAATATTCACTTTTTTAATAACCTGACACTTCAGTTCAGCAAACAGTAAACACACACACACACACACACACACACAGAGGCAAAGCACCCTTATAACCCACCTAAGCTCTGTTTGAGACTCCATTAAATCCAGCTGATTGAAGAATTAATGAAGCAGCTATTTAGTTAAATGCGATTTCCTTCTCGATTCTCTGTGCGGGTGTGTGAGTGTGTGTGCGCGCGTGTGTGTGTGTCACTGACTTACCAGCACCCATCGATTTAAAAAGGAACGCAAAATCAATGATGGACTTGAGATGAGGGGCAGCTGGGGTCCCTCCAGCGCATGAGCCTGAAAGGCGCGTCTTAGCCTCTTAATGGAGTAATTATTCCTCAACATCTCTCTGAGCCAACAGGGTTACTACATTTAGTCTACCGCTGTAGTCTAGTTTGGATGAAACACAGTTATAAATAACTGTCATACTGAATCATAATTATAGCCTGTGAGATTATAGCTTTTGTGAGAACATGCAATTTTGCCATTGTAATTTTTGACATCAACAGTGTTGACATTTTCCTTAAACAGAGGCAGAAGTGAGAGGGAGATCTGAAGCTGTAGCTGTAGGTTCATTCACCTGTACACCTGTAACTGTGACGTGTCGTTATTTCGAGACGAATGTGCTCAGTAATTACATAAAGAGGTTGTTATAATTCTGCAGATTTTCCTGATTCAAGTCACCTACAACTGATTCTTAGAAAACAATGCATGCATGTAACACAGCATTATTGATTATCTCATTTAGATCAGCCTGACTGTGTCAGAACTGTATTAACTTAATGAAATATAATACAAACCCAGCACTTCCTACTGCTGCTGGTCAAGTCTGAATTACCAACTGGGCAGAGTGGGCAGCCAGTTCACTGTGTGGCAATTAGTTCATTTGATAAACTGATTAATATCAACTGAAACTGTGTAATAATTGTGTCAAAACCTAGTTTTAATACTTACTTACTTACTTACACATTAATGCTTACTTACTGCATATTTTTTAATTTGCGATTAATCAATTCATAAACAATCAGCGTTGGGGAACACAGCGAGCGCAGTGGAGGCTCACAGCTCACCGTCACATTAAAAGCATTCTACAGGTGAAACACAGGATGGCCTTTACTATGAAACAGACACAGGAAACGCAATGTGTTCGCCCTCACTGACAGCAGTGGTGTCTGCAAAGCAAGATGATCATTTTTCAATATTTTGCACAAAGTAATGGGAAGCGGCTGTACACCTCAGTCTCCTCAGCGAGGTAACCAGCTGTTTTCTTTTTCTGCTGATGTGAGGAAAACTACTCACACTGCGCTGCAAATTGATTGACTGACTTCTTTATTAAAACAAAGTGAGTTTGTTTGGCTGCGCTGCAAACACATGTACCAGCTACTATTAATCTTGCTGTACCACCACGAACCTCGGGTGTCACCGAATCAACCAGGACTAATGAATATGAATAACTTTAAAGTTCGAAAAGTTACAATATTCTCTCACTTTCTTCTTTCTTTTGTTCTATGTATCCTCTATTCTTTTTTTTCCTAACTTTCATATGCAATCTTCGTCATTACTGGGTTTATATGTGTTTGTGTATGCTGCTTTGAGCTGTATGCAAAGTGTTTGCCTCATACCAGGTTGTGCAAGATGTTTGTTTGTACTGTTCTACATTTACACTCAGTAAATAATAAGACAGGTTAACTAGATGGATGGGGAACTAGTTAGTTTTTTACTGCTTTATTCCATCTCTGCCTTATAATTCACAGCAGCAAAGGGAGACTGCGTGCAGCACTCTACTCCGTTATTCCCTATATTTCTGTTCACTGATTTTTTTAAATTGATAACTGGATGTACTGTCCCTTTAAGGGTCTTTTAAATAGCCTCGCCCTTCCGCTCAATCCTTAATTTCACAAAGGTCATCAGGCTCGCTCCTCTCTGCTCCACAATGCTGTAACAAATCACTACTCAGAGACAGAGCGCGCACAAAGTAGGGCCTGAGGAATATAATAAGGTTGTTCTCTCATCCGTGGTCAGTTTCCCTCACCATCTGATCCGCTGTGGTCTCCAAGGAAACAAGGCACAGTGTGATCCATGTGACTCAGTGGTAGTGGCACAAGTTTGTATTTTTCTACACCCCTCTACTGAGCTTGTGCGTAGATGAATGGTGAGTAACCCTTTTTTATGTCTGCGTGTTTGTGTGCATCTGCATGTGTGACGGGAAAAGGGAAGTGCAGTGTCAGGACACAGAGGGGAATCCCTGGAAATCCTGCCGCTACGGGGATACCCCCGAGGCAAGGGAGACACATGGCGCTATCAGGGCCAGTGGCTGGAGACCAGTCCAAGAATAAGCACAGATGGATAAGCCTGGGCAAACATTTGTGTTGAGCAATGAACCTTGACACACAAAAACCATAAAAAAAACATACGCAGACGCAGCAGACCACAAACAAAGGTTAGATAACCACGAGAAATATCTCCAGGAAGCACCACGACGAAAAAAAAAAACTGCAAAGGGGAAGTTTGATTCGTCTCTGTCCTGTAATTGTCATTTGTGGCCACAGTGAATGCTCTTCAGCTACAGTTACAAACTGAAGGCTCGGCGTAAAGTGGGCGACCACTTAAGCCCAACCCAGATTCAGGCTCCGTCCCACTGCCCACACCAGCTTCTCTTCTGACTTCAAACTAAAGGTTGAGGAAAATTAAAATCATCTCTTCACAGGACCTGACCTCAGGTGAAGTCCCAGGTCTCAGGTCTGTGTGTGAACATGTCTGATATCTACAGTGTGTGGAAACATACTCAGTATCAGCCCTGATCACGTGGCATGTCGTCATCACAGCACAAGAAAACACTGTGTTTAAGAAATTATTGTCATGAATTACACTAGACGATCATTATTATGATCTTGTCCAAGTTTGTGAGGGAGGACTTTAAATTATTGGCATTCTTTCAACTGATCTAATTATGCTCCGGTCTATTCGGATCAGGTCTCTCTTTGTTGAAAATTCATTTCAGGTCCTGTAAAGACTTTAACTCTTGACTTCAAAATGATGCCAAACACTCTGTTGTTACTGTTGATGAATAATGAATAAGTAACAACAAACTGACCAGATTCCAATAACGAACACCGTTTCAGTAATCAATAAACCCTAAACACGTGACCTCTAGGTTTTTGTGGTGGAAATCACAGAACGAGCTGACAACACCGTCTTCTGACACCTGGTTTGTCTGGGCATGACTTTAGTGCTGCCCAGTATTAGCTGAGGTGAGAGGTGAGAAGACAAGAAGTGTTAACTGAAATTAGGTGTGTGTGTGTGTGTGTGTGTGTGTGTGTGTGTGTGTGTGTGTGTGTGTGTGTGTGTGTGTGTGTGTGTGTGTGTTGGAACCCTTAACGGGAGCCAAGACAAACACCACGCTGGCATTTACTCTGTGCTTGGAGCAAAGATGGCTGGTGAACAACACACACACACACACACACACACACACACACACACACACAGACAGACACAAAGGAAAGGGCGAGGCTTTGTGCTGGAGAACACTCATGAATACCTGTGGATAAGATCTCTCTGTTTGTTGTGTAATGTAATTAAATATACACCATTTACACACTGAAAGCTACAGGACAGTTCAGGATATAGATCACTGTATTGTGTTTATTCAAGCGATATGACCTTTTGGAAACCTTCACTGTGTGTGTGTGTGTGTGTGTGTGTGTGTGTGTGTGTGTGTGTGTGTGTGTGTGTGTGTGTGTGTGTGTGTGTTGATCTGTAACTGATATACTGTAGTGCGCTGGGTGCTGCCAGCCTGTACTACTCCACCAGCAGCAGCTATCTCATACCTGCCAAAGTGGAGGTAAACATTACAACACCACAAAAGATTTTCCATCCTACTTTAAGCTCCAGCTGCACGAAAGGAAAGATAGAAGAAAAAAAAAACACACACACACACGGGGGGGAAAAGAAGAATCTCGAAGATGGATGAACTGTGGAGACTTGGCATCAATAAGAACAGCAAAACACTTTTTGGGAGGGAGTTCCCAGAAGCTTTTTTAGAGGTGTCAGTCAAATGATCGGATGTGGAAATTGAACGATAAGCTTCTGCTCTGGAACAAATTCAGCTGTGTGTCTATGTGTTAAACTGTATTATCAACAGCCACATCCTCACTCAAACAATAAGCATGTTTCAGTTTCCTTATTTGCCACTTACTCTGCAAACAGACATCTGGTTGGTGGTGAGGGTGCCCGTCTTGTCAGAGCAGATAACAGAGGTACAGCCCAGGGTCTCGACAGACGGCAGGCTGCGAACAATGGCATTTTTCTTGGCCATGCGACGTGTGCCGAGGGCCAGGCAGGTGGTGATGACAGCGGGCAGGCCCTCAGGGATCGCAGCCACAGCCAGGGCCACAGCGATCTTAAAGTAGTAGATGGCGCCTCGGACCCAGGAGCCGCCGTGGACGGGGTCTCCGAAGTGGCCGATGTTGATGACCCACACGGCCACGCAGATCAGGGAGATGACCTTGGAGAGCTGCTGTCCGAACTCGTCCAGCTTCTGCTGCAGCGGCGTCTTCTCTTGCTCCGTAGCTGCCATCTGGTTACGGATCTTACCAATCTCTGTGGTCACGCCGGTAGCGACGACGACACCTATGGCGCGACCTGCAGCAATGTTGGTGCCCTGATGCAGAAAAATCTCTCAGTTATAAATTCAGTCATATTTCCAAATAAATCATCAAAGTCAGCAATGAAGCATAAACATTCATAGACTCATTAAGCAATCTGATATAACCTATATTAACTGATGTGATTAAAAGTCAGGGTTTTATTAATTCCTGCCATGAAGTCAGAAGATAAACATGACTCTGGGAGCTGCAGGGAGATGTTCTTACAGAAAACAGCATGTTCTTTTTGTCCTGGTTGACAGCTCTGGGGTCAGGGACAGGGTCAGTGTGTTTGATGACGGACACGGACTCGCCTTAAGAAATAGAAAACGACACAGTTTACACGATTAGATCTGCAAGTGTGACAGGTGATAAGTATTAGACCAACAATGGGATATTCCGAAACATGACCAAGCCAAACAAAGTTACATTCACAGCCTGAGGGGTAGAAACCTACTATCACTGAAACTAAAATTGTAGAACACTTTTAACCTTAGGTCTTCTAAGTTCATGCAATAAAAGGTGCAATAAGAGGAGTCTTCTCTGTCTACTCCCAAAGCCTTGAAGCTGGACTTGAGAGATGAGAAATACCTGTGAGGATGGACTGGTCCACTCGCAGGGTGGTGGACTTTATCGAGGTCACTCTGATGTCAGCAGGCACCTTGTCACCAACTAACAAAACAAACAAAGAGGCTGAGATTACCAAAAAATGAATATTGAAATATATTTTTAAAAAAAAGGAAAAATCAGTTTAAGTTATCGAGGAAAGGATTCATGCTAGAAACTCTCTGAGGCTGCACTTAGCTTTGAGCTAAATGCTAACGTCAGCACTGTATGCTAACATGCTCACAATGAGAATGCTAACATGCTGTATAACGTTTACAATGTTCACTACCTTCATTTAGCCTGTTTGCATGCTAACATTTGCTAATTAGCACAAAGTACAGTTGAGACTCGTGGAATGTCAACTTTTGACCCGATGACGGTGCTTTGACCTGAGAAATCAAGAGATCATCAAGTTATTACAACTTATCTTCTAGGGACCTGAAATACTTGTTGAGACATTTCACTCAAAGGAAATGTGAGAGATTACTATTGCAATATACAAAGTGTTGTGCCAATCCACCTCATAGATGCTATTTCACTGAATAAGTGAAATACTTGACCTGCTGGTGGTGGCTAGAGGAGGAGTCCAAAGATTTCCAAAGTCATTAGAATTTATCATCTGGAGAATGTGAATATCAGAAACAAGTTTTGTGGCAATCCATCCAACAGTTCTCAGGATATTTTCTCTCTGAATCACAAATGTCAACCTGCTCGCTGCAACGGATCAAAGGTCAGAGGATCACTAAAGTAATTAGACTTCATCCTCTGAGGATAATGAATTTCTACAAGAAATGTCATGATAATCCATCCAATAGTTTTTCAGTCTGGGTCAAAGTGATGGAATGACGGATCAAAACCGCCACCCTTTCTATAGTGGATAAAGAAAATACACAAAAGGCAATCCAGCAGGAGCTAACATGCCCACCTTATTCAAACAATATAGAGGAAACAGGACAGCGAAGAGGACACTGTCCGTCTGATAAGTTTGACCTTCGGCCTGTGTTGAACTCCTCGGAGGAGTCCACAAGTGTAGCTGCAGGTGAACACTCAGTTACGCCCTATCGAGTGTCTGTGTTCAAACAATAAATCCCTGAGCAAAGAAACGTCGGTGGGTTCAGCCCGGCCTCCGGCTGCAGCCGCAAGTAAATAGAGGCTCAATACAGCCTCCATGGAGTCACGTTGCTGTTTTAAAATCATTGATTATTTCACCTCCAGTTTGTTCTCTCCTCACTCTCAGCAACTCTCCCCGTTCCTCCGATACACCACCTCCTCACACATGTCAGACGTACACTACAGACGAAGCCTGCAGTAAATCCACAAGATGCATTCGGTCTTCTCCACCTTACAATCTGCTTATTAAGGCTGCATATTAAACTCGTATTTCTCAGCCAGAGCTAAGTATCTAATGCCCCAAAACAAAATGGTTATTGCTTCCTCTTTGTCAGAGCCCGACAATGAACATTTAATGAAAATATTTTCATAAAAGCAGGACAGAGCTGGCTTGTGTAAAACTGATCATTTAATGTAGTCAATGGCAATCGTCCCAGAGCAGAGGAGAGGGAAATGACTCAAAACACTCAAGACAGATGTAATATTCGTCACTTGTTTGTTTCCAGCATGAGAGAAAAGGAAAAAGACTTGATCATTATTGTGTAATGAGCGTCTCATTTAATGCCAACTCAGAGCCTTCAGTCGTCAGTGCTTCTCCACGTTAATCTCAAACCAAAACAAGGTCCTGCCTGTGAATCCATCATGGTTTTTTTTTTTTCAACAGGAAAAAAGCTTGGACATCTTTTTTGTTTTTCTCCCGGTCCTCGCTCGTGCGCTGAAAGACACTCGACAGGCAGTAAGTCTTCTGTCTCAAACTGGCCTCACTCTGAAGTTTTCTAAGTGCTCACGTCTTCTGACATTTGCTCAGTGCTCTGAGACTGGAGAGGAATTTTTCTTTTTCCTGACGGGACGGAGATGGAGAGAAAGAGAGAGAGAAAGAGAGAGAGAGAGAGAGAGAGAGAGAGAGAGAGGGAAAGGGAGAGAGAGATGAAGAGGCCATGCTGTGTGAAAAGCTGAACAAGCCTGCTCTTCCATTTCTGTGTTTCTCTAGCTTGCTCTGTCTGACACCCATGTGTTGGGAGAGAACAACAGTGGGAGAGGCGGAGGGGGAGAGAAGAGGTGTGTGGTTTGTTTGTGTGGGAGGTGGCCGGGGGCTACAGGTTCACTGTAGCAGGACTGGCTGAGGGCAGAAAAGAGAGGCTTTTCAAACGCCTACCCACAGACTCCTGCTCCCCTATCAAACCTTCCCTCTCTGCCACGGCCTCCCACAGACACTCTCCATCTGCTAGAAGAGAAATTTAAATCCTCACTCAGCCGCACTGAGTTCACATAAGCACCGTTTTAAATATTACAAAGACCAGAAATTTGTCTGGTTATTATTATTAGCGATTCGAGTATAAAAGCAAGACATTTTTTTTTTTTAAATGATCATTTTAGCCCATTATTCATGAATAAACTGGAACGTAACACATGCACACATGAGGAAAACAACTGAGGAAATCATCTGGTTTGAACAGTCAGAGCTCCTTTTCCATTTGGTAAAAACTGGACTCCAAACAACTGTCTTGCATAATACACTGGCAAAGAGGTCGTGATTCACGTGCAGGATAACCGTGACTCGTTTACTGGGAACGGCTTGGCGTGGTGTAGCTTTCAGGTCCTGTGTAAATCCTCTACAAGTTCCTGACAACCTGACCACTGCATCACTCACATCTAAAAAAAAACCCAGGAAAGTTCCAGTGGAGGCGCAAATCACAACTGTGTCATAACCGTGGCTGGCATCGCCGGGGTGTACCTACAAGAAGGAGAGCGGGCAGCGGCGGTGGAAACCCGAGTAAATATATTTATGTTCTTTTCTCTCCTCAAAGGCACTTGTGGTCAACAGTGTCCTTTTCCGAGACCTCCACACAGTTTGTTTTACCCCCTAACATCAAGTTCCCATGGAACAACCATGGCTAATCTGAAGCACAGGAAAGCCTGGGAAATCAACGTAGGAAAGGAAAATATTAATTTGCTTTCTTTGTCACTGTATCCCAACATATTTCAGTCAGGAGGGTGCGCTTGAAGATCCCTGACACACATATTTTCTAAGTGAGAGGAGCGTGTGGTGCAGTACCTACCTCAGCTGTTTACCCATGTTTAAAACTGCTTAGCAACAGCATTATGTCAGACTGAACGAAGCGCTGAATATATGACTGTGTATATTTGACAAAGATGCTGCGGGGTGCATAATACCACTGTCATGTCTCTTCTTAGAGTAAACTCTTGACAGTAAAAAGCATTCACTACTTAAACTGGAGTTGCAGCCTTGATGAGTTTCGCACTAACATCTACATCCAACCGTCCAGCTGCTGGCTACGACTAATATCTCCTCTCCTTCTCCTGCACGAACAGCACTTGAGGAAAGTGATGAAGTGAATTAAAAAGAGTGAGGAGAAAACCAACAACAGAAACAAAATGTATTCTTTTCTCTAATATAATGTAGATTATGGGGGTTTAGGTCAAACTAAAGAGGTGGATAAACTGAGCTCATGAGGCTGCGTCTAAACCACCGTCTCCTCTAAATGTCTTTTAATTTCTTTTACGAGTTTATGATTTAAATTCAGGAAAACGCTCATTGATCAACAGAAGACGAGTTAGCCTTGGAACCCAGTTTGTTATCCTCTGACCTTGGCCGCTCCCCACAATGGGACAACCAACATGGCTCCTCTCGCAGCTGCTGACAGCCAGCAATAATATCAGATCCCTTGTTCAAACAGCAGCTGGTTCATTTGAAGTCATATCTGCCTCCCCTCCTCGCTGTCATCACAGGTGTCGTTAAACCTCAACCCCTTGTGAACTTCAGCGACACCGAGAGGAGCCGGGCACGGGGGTGTTGTCATGGTGACACTGCCGGTGTTGACAGTGACGGCGCTGGTAGCCGCGGTAGATGGGGGTTGAGTGGAGTCATTTCGGTGCTTGCTACCAGTGTGGGCTTGTCAGCGTCTTGCTGTGTGCGCGTACGCACGTGTGATCGAGGACACCGGCTGTAACAAGCCCAAATTCCAAGGAAGTGCTATCTGTCACACACAAACGCACACAAAGGCGTTTCTTTCCCATGCAAGTCATGCAAATTAGGCTCCATAAATATCAAGAGGAACAGTTTAGTGGATTTGATTTAATTTTCTAAAAATGTGCAACTCTGACTTGCCTGTGGGGGCCGGGCCGAGAACCCCTCAGTGATCGTTACTTGGATGGATGATTCAATTTTCATTTTTCAAACCCTGTGCTGAAATTAAATTGAGCCGAGGCATCACTGTAACCAACGCGCCGTGTATAATCCCTCTCCTTGCTTCTCTGTGCTGCACTTATGAATGAATGCTGTGATCTCTCACACACTTCCTGAGCTCTGCCTCCTTTCCCACACACACACACACACACACACACACACACACACATCTCTGCGACCGTCTGAGACAAATCACTAGCCGTGCAATTGGGGAAGGTTACCCTCCCGAAGCCGGTCATGTTGATGGTGGAGTGAACTCCTTGGTGCTACGTGTGTGTGTGTGTGTGTGTGTGTGTGTGTGTGTGTGTGTGTGTGTGTGTGTGTGTGTGCACATTAACTCTGGCACACACAGAGGTTCTGGAACCAGAGTGACAACAAGACTATTTTTAGCGGCGGCTGCCCACACATGGGCGAGTTTACAGCCGGGGAACTGTGTGTATGTAACGTAGAGGAGTGTGAGTGAGGAGCTGACAAACATCCAGCAGTGTCCAGGTGGTGAGACTGAGAGCATGGAAAGCAAAGGGAAGGGGAAAGCTGTGGAAAATCAAACTGGGCCTTAAATACAAGGGGTGACCACAGCCACTGACACACAACCTCTCACACACACACACACACACACAAATAGACACAACTGGATAACAGCCCTGGCACCTGCACACCCAGAGAGAAGACTCTTATGTAATCTAGTCTGAGATATTCCAACAGTGATTCCAGACTCATGAATTGGTGGCAAAGGCTGTGTGAGTGTGTGTTTCTGTGCGGCGGCATCACACAGGCAGCTGGGTGACAGCAGCGAAAGTCCTCTGGAGGTTGACATGGTATAAATTAGTCTCAGTGAGCGACAGGAGGAGTTTCTCCGGGTGCAGGCGCAGCTTACCTGCCACCTCCACTATGTCCCCCGGGACGATGTCTCGGGCTTTGATCCTCTGGACGGCCTTGCGGTTCATGCGGTACACCTTCCCCATCTCCGGTTCGTACTCTTTCAGGGCCTCGATGGCATTCTCAGCGTTGCGCTCCTGCACAGGGAGACGTGCCAGAAAAATGTGAAAACAGGAAGTCACGCCAAGGGGGCATTTTAAAATGTCTTGCTATATTGATGTTTTACAATAAACAGGTTATTCTGCTTTATGGCATCGTGAAAAAAACAAACAAGCAAGGCAAACTAAAAGAGAAAGTCACGGTCACGCTTTGAGGAATAATCCACGCCGGCTTCCTCTACAACACAAATGAATGAAGAGGGCATTTTGCACGAGCTCCGCGGTTTGTTTATGTTTTGACCTGATGCATAGACTTGACTGCTCCACCGCCAACAGCCGCCTTGGACGTACAGATGTAAACACACGGTGTCAGTTTGAATTTAGTACACGGATAAAAGGACACTAACGATGAATCCTTCAACAGCTGGTGGACTGGGTAATTCATTTATGTTTGTCTTACACCATCTCCTTATCCATTGTTAGCCCTTGTAACCATGAGAACACCAGCTGAAAAAAGAAACATTACACATATGCATGCACACTTCACACAGAGACACAGGACGACGAGAGTATATCTCACCTGCCAGACCCCAATAACAGCGTTGGCAATGAGGATAAGAAGAATGACAACAGGCTCCACAAAGGCGGTGGTCGTCTCCTCTCCCTCCTCAAACAGAGCCAACACCTATATGGACATACAGCAGACACAACCTCAGCTGACAGACATATCAGACTCCTCAGCTCCAAAACATTTTCAAGGACAGCTTTTCTCTGAAACTGGAAACAGAAAAGCAGAGTGAAGTAGTATTTGGACAGAGGCTGCTCAGTTCCAGTAAGTGTGCGCTGCTACAGCACTTTTTTTTGTCTGATGGAGACCCACAGCCGCGTCAGATGGATTCAAGGACCCCTTCGCTTACACCACCCATCTTGTTCCAGGGGTGTCCGCTCACATGATTGGCTAACACTCCATGTACCTACGGTTAACTCTGAACTGGGGAACACTGCATTTGGATTCAATGCCCCAGACACATGGAAATGGACAGTTTTATAAGTTATCCACATTTTAGAAGCAAGATCTTAAAACCTTCCCAAAAACAGAATCCAGTTGTTTTTAACAGATGAGGCTGTGTTTTATACGTTTGTCCTTGTGTGTTATTTTTATTACAATTTTGTAATTTTATTTATTTGTTATTTAAATTTTATTGCAAATGCCTGTTGGACTATCTGTCCATGAATTCTTTTTACTATGTTTCTCTATCTCAGTGGGATTAACCAATAAGTTTTAATACTTTTTAACCTGGATGTTCTTTAACACTAATAATCATACAAAAGTGGACATTATTACAATAAAGTGCTTTTTTTTTAGGTCAATATAAGTTTGCATTCATACTATAACTTGGTGTGGCAGGAGCTGGATATTACTTTTACCTATTTGAACTGTTTTACTGTAAGCTATGTTAACTATTTGTCCATTACAGCTTAATATTTCAACCATGGTTTAATTTTACTATTTCAACTGTTTCTTCATTACTTCCACCAATCCAAGTATTACTAACTATTTATCCATTACTTCTTTTTATAGGTTCACACCTCACAGCTCACTTTTTCATGCTTAATTGCTACACAAGGTGTTCCGGTGTTTAACCGATTCAATGTGTAGATATTTCTAATTCTTTCTGCGTAACCCCTGGCAACTGCAGAACTGCCTCTGGTTGGTGATCGAGTGTGGCAGAAGTCAGAGGAGATCAAATCATGGCCTGCTATATTCACAGCAATCACACTCGAAAAAACAGAAAGGCTGAGAAATGACCACTGAGTCCAGGCCTGTCCTCTGCAGGACTGTAAATACTGTTAGAGGCCGAGAGCATCTCAGGCTGGAAATAACAGCAACAGCAAAATGCTGCAGAGTGAAAACATAAGAAAAGCTAACATTTCTCTCCTCCAGCAGGAAAAGCCAACAGTGCCTGTGGGCATTCAAAACAAATATAATAAAATAATTCAATACTTAATAGTCTAACATGCATTTCTATATCCACTAAGTAGACTGTGATATACAGTTTTAGCTCACTTTAGTTTAATTTAGCAAGTTTAGACTACTTTACTCATAAATCTAAAATTTAAAAACAAATGAAAACAAATGAAGGGGGTGTTTAAAAAGAAATCCTTCTGAATAAACGCTCCACACACACACAAACACACAAGTAATGACAATCCCTAAATGTTGGGCTGCCATGAGCGGGAAGATGATTCCTAAAAATGACAAGAGCAATAAAAATAAATCAAATCCTGCATGAAATTAGATCAGTGGGGAAATAAAATCATTGGGATTACATTAAATGAACTGGGCTAATTTAAAACACTTCTTCTTCTTCTTCTTCTGAAGCCCAGTTTCGCAGGAGCACAGATTCGTACCAGTACACCAAAGCTCCTGGACGGCGGGAAAATCACACACAAGGATTTCATGAGATCAAGTTCTTTCTGTGGCGCCGTGTCTTTTGGGGTGACCGTGTACCCGAGCGGGAGCCATGCGTGGTTTGAATGACAGGACAGTCAACAGCTCAAACGGTGAAAATGATAAGTGTTGTAATGCAAGACAGAGACAAGCTTTTGGAACGTCTCCCGCATATTAAATCAACTTCAAGCTAAATAGCTCTGCAGAATTAAAATAACTTCTCAGAAGGACCTTTGACGTTACAATGCAGATAACGGCTGAGGTGAGATGCAACTGATATCTGATGATGCAAAATATGTGTGTGACAACATCACGAGTGAATGTTGAAATACCAAAAGTGTGTAGCTCCTTTTCCGCTGTCCGACCATGTACCGAGTTTTATTAGCACCAGTTGCTCCAATGTGAAGGAATCAGTCTGTTCAAGTCTGAAATCCTCCAATTTGACTTTTCCTGTTCAAGCTCGTCGCACATGTTCTGCTGTTTGTAGACTCAAAGCTCACTTTTTTTTTAAAAGATAAATTTAGTGGTGATGTTAATAACTCTCTGATATTATATTAAATTATATATTATGACCAGAGTGACCATATTGACCACACATAACCTGCGAGAGTTCATTTTTTTGGCCACTTGGAGGCGGCAGAAACAAGCTGTGAACACAACACTAACATATTATGACCTTTTAAGTTGATATGGCAGAACGGCTAGTAAACCGTTGCCTATTTCCCGCATCACACAGACACAGAGGGACATGAGCATTCATCTGGCATCATGTTTCTGGCCACTTGATGTCCAGTTTTTACATTTGCAGCTCTGTTTTTCTCCCCAGAGATTTCTAAGAAACAAATCTATCTCTTTAGCTGCTACATGCTCCAGTATGTTCACCTGCTAGCTGCTAACTTTATCTGTTTCTTTCCTATCGTTTAGTTCTGGGTAGACAGCATACCGTTAGCGATGTTTTGCTGAAAACAGCTGTCTGCCGCAACGAAAAGCAACGCTAATGAGAGCAGAGAGAGTGAATCAAAACAGCTACAGCTAATCAAAGACGCTAAAAAGCTCTGTATAAATGAGGGAAACGGCAGAGTCAGGTCATAATTCTTTTGCCTGTTGCTATGACTGACCCCTTTCAGGTACAAGTGGTCATGTGATCCATTGTAAATGAAAAAGAAATATTGATTTTAGCTGCTTTAAAGCCATGCCTCAAAAACGCTACAGATTGCCAAAGTCTGCGGTTCTCCAGTTGAAAGAACTAAAAATAGAAAAGAGTGTTAAAGACATTTCACTTTAAATGAAGAGAACTGGCTCAAGTAACGTCTCCACAGAGACGGCCAATACACTCATGAGTCACTTTTATGTTACTATTCTTCTTCTACTTCTCTATAGCCAGACGTAATATGACAGCTGAGAACTAATGGAATCTGCGAAGCCGCCGGAGATGGCAGTTACTGTATGGTAGCAGTTATAATGAGCAACAAAGTAGATCTTCAGGAGATCGTGACAGAAAAAGCTCCCCACTGCAACACAGAAATGACTTTATGTTTCCATTATTTTATGAATGGCAGGCACAGAGATTGAAATTACTGCACAACAGAGGCAGCGGAGAGAGAAAAGAAGAGATAAAGTGGATCTATGTTTAAATAATCTGATGGGGCTTATCAAGTGATAAAAGAGTATATTCTCCACAGAGTATTGAGCACCAGCGTGTAAGTCACGGCAGCCTGAGCCCTGGTCGATAGCTCATCATTCCCCATCATTTGGGACGGTAAATCTCCCTTCTGCCTGAGCTGAGATTGGAGGGCAACAATGTCAGTCCTCTCAGTACGGACCCGACTCTTCACACAATCAGAGAGCCGTCTGAATACCTCACTCCCACCTTCACATGAGGGGGATTTAGAACTTACTTTCTGTAATCTGAAATAAATTTAAGATTAACTTCAACATTGGGTATGGAAAGCAGAGCTTAATCACCAAAATAAACCTCCCATTACAGCTTTAAACACTGCACTCTTCACACCCCACATGCATAACTGAACGCTGAGACACATGCCAACAGACGGCCCATTATGCCCGAGCGTCTCCAGGCTTTTGGAACATCGCTCAGTGATTAGAAAAAAAAATAATAATGGAAAAACACATTTTATTCGTATCAAATTGAGCATAAGGTCACCTATTGGAAAAAAAAATAAAGTATTGTATACAAAAGGAGGCTCCAGATACAATTCAACTGTCACTTGATTTTTTTCAGTCCCTTCCTGTACTCTCTTGAACTCCTCAGCATTAACTCCACTTCATGTAGTGGAAAAACAAATAAAAGATCAGCCCTCTTTCTTCCCTAAAATCAAAGGGAGGAAGTGCACTGATTGTTTCAGGTGGTCACTGTGGCTTTTCTGTGTGGCTGTGCTCTACTAACCCTACCAGAGAGTTGACTGTCAGCTTATCACCTCAGCAAAAATGAAAAACACATAAATTATGACCAGAAATAATAAAATGGTTTGATGAATTGAGGCACAATAAGGATGTAGCTTGCTGAATTAAATTTGACCTTCTTTTTGCTGTAAACTTGTTGTCATATATTATAAAGTAGCCCCACCCCCCTGACCTACTTTGTCTACTAACAAGCTCCACTCTTGTGTCATGCAAAGCAGGAAGGAGAGTCTGATAATCCCAGTTTGATGTTCAAAAGAGCAGACAAATGAGTCTCAGGTTAAGGTTTAACTTTCACTCTGGTTCACTCAGCTGTAGCCACTCCCTGATTCTGCTGGAGACACACAAAACAGCCAGCAGATAGAAAAGTGAAAAGGTTATAGAGGACTATAGGAATATAATTCATCAGCAGACACGCTCTGAAATTTGTGTGATTAAAAAAAGCTGCTCTGGGGTGTAATATACTTTTGATTTAAAGTCAGATCAGGTCACAGGGAGCCTTGTTTTAGTCACTGAGCTAAAACCTCTCCAGGCAGCGATGACACTGTAAAGCATTAGGGTCTGTGCGGCAGTGGAACAGGGGCCGTGCTCCACTATAAACAACCTTTTTAAAGTAAGGAAAGCCTCATTTACATGAGGAAAAGTGAGCTACAAGTCCTGCAGTTACAGCCCACGCCTGCACTCCGAGCCTCTCACCAGCACGGGGAACAGCTCCAGAAGATATGTTGTGTCATATACATTTTTAGAGCTAATTTTCCTACTTTCAGAAATAGCAGCAGCAATTCCATCCCGAGACTCCGGGGACGTGCTGTAATAGATGGAAAAGTTATTATGCAGTCAGGATTCCCCAACTCCACCCCTCTTCGACCTTCACCGCCCTCGGAAGGCAACCAGGGTCACAGTCGGAGGCGCTGCAGCGGAGGGAGCTTTGATTGATAGTTTTGTTTCCAGTTCAGCTGCAGTGCTGTTCCCCTCACTGAAACCATATCAACACTGGCTGGAAAAGCCTGTAATGCGCAAGTTTCCACATGAAAAGGGACCGCAAAGTAGGTTGAACAGCCTTTAACAGGGGAATAAAGCTGCCTAAAGCTAATGGAGCAGTTTATTAGGTGGCAATTTCCTGGCCAATGTCCAATTTGGGTCTCAAATCCCACAAGGGTCCATTCGAGAATCGAGATCGCGAAGAAATACAGTGAGAGCCACTGGCATTTTTAATTAGGTGGCTCGTACTTACAAAGGAGACGCAGGCAGCTAGCAGCAGGATCCTGACCAGGAGGTCTTCAAACTGCTCCACCACCAGCTCCCACAGGGACTTGCCTGAAATATACATGGACACATAAGCATCACACACCTGTACCTGTGTATCACACCTGATTTAAAGTGACTGAACTAAAAAGTGTGTGTTTACACTTAAGGTGGAAAGGATCTGTATAATGTATCAACATCAGCTATCTCGTGTTCGTTTGCAGCTGAAGAGCAAGAACAATCCCTGTATCTACAGAAGAGTAGCGGTGTGTGTCCGTGGGTGGAAAGCTGCAGTAGTGTACACTCCCAAAGTTTACCCCTCAGTTTACAGAGAAGAAAAGATCCTGGCTCAAGACACTTAATCAGCTAGTAAAGGGAGGAGGATTGCAGCTCACTGGAAAAATCAATATTTACCTTCTTCAGCCGGGAGCTCTGTGGATGTCACACCACGTCAGTTGTGAAGGAATCGAATTGGCGGGGTCCGAGATAGAGAGAGAGAGGGGGGGGGGGGGGGGGGGGGGGTGGAGGAGAAAGTCAAAGAGCGGTTAATACATTTGATTAACTCAGCCTGACTTTGAGATGCAGGTGCACGTACAAAGCGCTCTGCAGAATCGCCCCGTGTGGTTATGATGATTAAATGCTGCAGCACACGTTTTTCAAGTTGAGAAATACTGTCTGCAGCCGAACTTGTTACTGAAATGAATAACTACCAGTATAACTCTTGAATAACAGACAAAGGAATCCTTAATCCAGGATGTTTCAAATTCCACCTTAAGTGTGCCGTTAGAGAAGCTTCAGGCCTCCAGACTCAGCTCAGCTGTATCATGACTCAACACAGACATTGTAATAACCAGCAGCTTCATAATCTAACAAGGCTGTTGATATGACTGTTTTTCTTGTAAGGGTTAACTGAAATCAATGATGGTCTGTCTGTCTGTCTGTCTGTCTGTCTGTCTGTCTGTCTGTCTGTCTGTCTGCCCACAAATGATTTCAAACCGTTAAAATAAAGGACTCGACATGTCTTTGATGGAGTGGACGGAGAAGTTCTTGTGAGATTAATATTTCACTTGTCAAAACCAGCCTCAGTTCTGTTCGGTCCATTCATATTTCACATTCATTATTTTCTCAACTAAACATTTGGTCCATTAAATGTCAGAAAAGTGTTTTTAAAAATTAATAAAAAAATCTAATTTAGTTTAATATCATAAAAGACCATGAAAAACAGAAAGGAGAGTAAAATCAATTAATTTTTACCCAAAGAAATGACTGAAAAGATTGATTGGTTATAAAACTAGTGATTGTACTAGTACTTTATTCGAGTATTTCCATTTTATACTACTTTATAACTTTAATCCACTGCATTTATTTGATAACTTTAGTTACTACCTACTTTTCAGATTCAGACTAATAATACAAAATATATTCAGAAACTAAATTATGATGTTTTATTATGGGTTATGATAAAATAAGATTAAACTTTATTAATCCCTTTAAAAATCCCAAGATACCCAGAAGTGAATTAATTCAAATTTGCCTCATCTTAACTTTTAAGTGATGAACACATTAATGCATATAATTATAATTCAACAATATAATATATTACAGTTGGTGGCCATTCTGCATAATGACTAACCTCACTTTTGGCACTAGAAGTATATTTTGATGCTTTTAAAAATAAATGTTAAACATATATTTGTTCCAGCTTCTCAAATGTGAGAATCTGCAGATTTTATTTTATGTCAGTGTCACTTGAAAACATTTGGGATTCAACAATTAGTCACACAAAACAAGCAATATGAAAACCTCACTTAGAGCTCTGGGAACTGTTGTTACTTTCCTATTACTGTCATTTCTTTTTTAATTAACTGAAAAAATAATTGAATAGATGAAACAATAAAAAGAATCAACGGTTGGAGCTCTGTCTGCAATGACTTTCAGAATAAAGCTAACCTTTTAGCTTTTCCAGGCAACAACTATTCCCTAATCACAACTGTGGTGGTCATTGACATTCATGCTGCAGCCTCAGTCTCTAAACTGCTAGAGTTTATTTTTCAGTTTCAGTGGTCAGTGCAGAGGCTGCTTCCTGCACCAACACACCCCCCCCCCCCTTTTTTTTTCTTTATTTGCATCAGTCCGTGCGTAAGTTCCCACGAAACCAAACCCAAGAATAAAAAACACACTGCTCTTTTTGTTCACATTGTCTTGTTATTTTCTCATCAACCATTTACAATGAAAAGCTGCTTTTTTTTGTGCATTTGGAGACAAGCTGAGAAGAATCTTCACCACTCTGATTTGATTACCAGAACACAACACCCACCGCACACATGAGTCACTGGTGTGAGTAGAAAACACATCAGTCATATTCTAAAAACATTCGAAATGACAAGTACTGTTGATCAGTGTCACCATAATGAGACACAGGCGTGCTTAGTCACCGCGTTTGTCAGGTCCTCATCAAGTCCAACGCAAAGCGACAGAACAGGTCCGATGTAACAAACAGCATCCATCAGATCTGAAGAACACGAGAGATGAGATCATCTGATCGGCTTATTTTCCACTCAATTTTCTGCATCTGTCATAAAAGTCTTTGTGTTTAGTTCTGATTTCTTTCTGGAAAAGTGCGTTTTCATACATCCCGACACGGAATAAACAACATATTATTGTTCGTTATCCTATGTCTCATAATGTTATGTACAGTATAAAGCAATGAAAGAACTTGAATTACAGCGTGCTTTATAAAATGATCGGAGCAAAGCGGCTATATTTAGGAGGCGGTGCACTGTAACCCTAAATGACAGCAGTGTTCTCAGTGTGCAGTGGAAACCTCGTGTTTCCCTGCATGTTTTGACCAGACGGCGCTACACGAGTATCAAACGTGACCCTGTCGAGAGAGGGGCTGGAAAGAGGAAGGCCCATGACGTGAGCCCAGAGCCTCCTTCCAAAAACAAAAAGCTCGCAGGCACTCGCATTACACATGCCACTGGCAGAAGAAGACATTATTTCACATCATGACTTCTGGAGTCAAACGTTTTTAAGAAAGCAATATGGACTTTTTTTTTTTTGCCCAATGAGTTTGAAGAGGTTTAATAATTTCTTACTTTATTCGGGGGGGGGGGGGGCGGATTTTTGCAGTGCACACAGGCTTTTAAAGAACACATGAAGAAGAACATAAGTTCTTTAATAACCACTGAAGTGCAGAACTTTGATTGGACACTTAGTCTCCTGCAGATGATCTGCTGAACATTATTAGTCTATTAGATCCTTGGAGGACCGACCCTTGTCATAGGTCATCTCTCAGCTCCATGAATGACCACCCTCAGCCTGTGTAACATAGCTGATGAGTCATTGTGAATAAACTTGCTGTCTGGAGGGTGTTCAGAGTTCAGGTTGGACACAGCTGAACACACGGGGGACTTCTGGCTGCACTCTGCCAGAAGCAGCAGCAGAAATGTGGAGAAGTGGGTTCTGCAGTTTTCCATGCTCCACCAGTCTGACATAAGCCTGTTTCCCCATTACTGTGCCTCCCTGGTTGTATAATGTTTTTTATGGCAGACAGGCTGGCTGCAGCTCCAGGGCAGGAGACAAAGACTGACTGACTGAAAGGACAAGAGAGATGAAAGGGGAAAGAGAGAGAGAGAGTGAGAGAGTGAGAGAGAGAGAGAGAGAGAGAGAGAGAGAGAGAGAGAGAGAGAGAGAGAGACAGAGAGAGCGAAGGAGGGAGGGTAAGGGCTGGAGGTGTAGAGCGGGGTTCCCCTGCTTCCCTCTGCCAAGGATTCCCTCACAGTCATCTGGGCTGTGTCAACCCGAGGCTTGCCCAGGCACATTCCTGAATACTGACTTCACCTCTTTCTCTCTCTCTCTCTCTCTCTCTGTCTCTCTCTCTCCATGTCCCCACAGCACCTCCCCACCTCTCCCCTCCACCCTCCTGGCCCAGACAATGAATAAAAGAGCTTGTTTACACGCAGCAGAAAATCGAGCAGCGCTGAGCAGAGGGGAGACACTTCCTGGAGACAGTTGCCAACAACAGCAAGGAGCTGGTTTCTGTGTCCAGAGAGTCAGGAAGCAAAGCAGGAAACTGGCCATGTATCTATCTGCACCACGTACCATGTTCTGATAAAGGAACTTTCACAGCCAGCTCCTCTGTGTCTAGTCTGACTGAGTCCATTAACAAATTACAGCCCGGATTATTAGGACCCCCAGTAAACCTCACATCTGAGTGTGGTTAAGCAGTAACAAGCTCGAGTTCAGGCTGTGTTGTGTAAACTACAAACAGTAGAAGCAGTTTAGCAGTTACCATGACAACTTGGATCACGAAGGCTGCTTGAAAACGAGCATTTCACAAGGTAATGTGCCGGGGTCTGTCAAAATTTACCAAGAATAACTGTTATGTAATCAGCAGGGCCTTGATACAGCACGCTCTGACTGCAGGCATCAAAAACCTCCACACATTCTGATGTGAACAAGTGTAATTCTGGCCTCCGCAGTGCTGCTAGTACACAGTCACCATGAGTGATAACATGCAGGCAAGCAGACACACCTCCAGATAAACAGCAGTGTGAGCAGGAAGGCAGTAAGCACAACAGGACCATGGAGGTACAGTTGTGCTGCTTCAGTAAGTGGCTCCAGCTCCAGGATCCCCGCTCCATTCACTGACCATGAGAGAGTAAAACAGGCCTATAAATATCATGATGGTAACTCCTAATGACATAGTCTACTATGGCTTCATATATCCGCTCACTCTCCCCTAATGTATTCTCCCACCGGAAAAGGTCTGAATGCATTAACCGTATCAAATGTGAATTATAAATGTCCCCCATTCTCCTCCCATAACCTTATTATCTCTGAGACACAGAGGGCATCGCAGGTAACGGCGGAGGAGACGCCTGCAGCCTGACAAAGTCAATGTTTCCTTTATTTACATAAATGTCAATGTAGGGCTTCCCTTCTCTGAGGAAGTCATACACAGTCGTGTCAAGTGGGTGAGTGTCAGCAGCTATCTTTAGGCATCCCGCCGCCCTCAGAGAAGCTGCTCTGAGGATCAGTACGGGAGCAGAGGAGGAAGTGGTACCAAGTCACTAATCACTTCTCTGCAGCATAATGAAACAAGGACATGGAGCCCAGACATGCAGCTCTTCACCCACTGTCGGTCCAGAAGCCTCTCTCTTTTCAAACACATAGCAGTATGCTAACATGCTAACAGTGACAATGCTAACATGAGGGTGTTTAGCAGGTACAATGTTTATCACGATCACCATCTTAGTTTGGTGTGTTACCATGCTAGCTTTTGCACCGCACAGGCCGATGGGAATTGGGCTGATGTCATTAACTCAGCAGGTATTTGCTGATAAACCAAACTGAGATTTTGACCTGATGATGGCACTAGATGAAAAGGGATCATCAAAAATAATTACACTTCTTCATCCTGAGGGGAACCAGAAGGTGTGTACACAATTTCATGGCAATCTATCCATTAGTTGTGGAGATACTTCAACAAAGGTTAACCTCAGGGTCAGTAGGGTTCATCCTCTCCGAACCATGAATGTCTGCATTAAATGTTGCGCCAATCCATCAAGTAGATGTTGAGATATTTCAAGAGTATAGTTTCAATCTAAAAGAGTAACCAGGATCTCCAAGGTCATTAAGATTCATCTTCTGCGGACCACGAATGTCATGGCAACCCATTCAACAGCTGTTAAATAAATTGCAGACCAAAGTAACATTTGTACCAACATTTTCCCAACTAACATCAAGCAACTGTTAAAAACCCGCTGACACATCCAGACTCCCGAGCTGAAATGACATGGGGGGGGGGGTGTCACACTAGACTAGAAGAGAGAGAGGAATGAATTCATATTATTTTAGCTGCTATGTTTGCCTGTAACTCTCTTCATGCTGGAGACACAGAGAGGAAACACGCCGCGCTGACATCATTTCTTCTGAGGCTCATCTCTGAAAGACTAACATGTCAGAAAAGGAGAATTAGTATCAAAGTGGAGATTTTATCTTCTCGAGCCAATTGAGACACCAAATGTCACGGGGATCCAGCTCGATGGCTGCTGCAGCTGCCCATTGGCTGGACGCTTTCTGACATCATCGAGCTGTGGTCAGGGAAAAAGAGACTGGATTTTTCCTCGGGATGTTGCACACAATAGAGCGTGCTGAAATTACACTGCAGCATCAGCTCTGTATGTTTTCATTGGATATTTTCACAAATGGTTCCAAACCATGTCTTACTAAAGAGCTTCTTCTTAACCACTTCATCTCGAAATCAACAGATTTTGGTCAACCTGATTAGGAAATTTCAATAGCCACAAACATTTCCAGGACACAGATGACATCAGCCGTGAAAGAGTGAAACTGTTGGAAATTACTTAAGATAAGGCGTCTGTGTTTATGCAATGACTGTACAACTGGTCTCTAACTGCACAAACACTGTACACTGCTTGTTTCACATTCAATTCAGGTTCAAACAAACACACCAAATAACCATCTTCCTCCAAATGTTCTTTTTTTTAACACAACACTGCAAGGCGAGCGCTACTGACAAGTAACAGAGGAAGAGGGCCTGTCAACTGAGCAGGACATGCATGAGGTGATTAGCACAGAGCTGATATCTCATCAGGGCTCCGAGCTTCCTCTTTAAGGTCACAGCTGTGCAAAGAAACCATTTTTTGAACATCTCAACAGGCTAGTGAGGAGGATGGCACCCGGCCACCCAGCAGCCAAATGGAGAAACTGAATTCTGTGAGAAATAGTGTGCAATCTCCCCAACGGCAGACTGAAATATCTGTGTTAACACCATGCTATTTATAGGCTTTATTCTAGGTTTAGAAACCAGAGCAACACTTCTATCCAATCAAATGCTACGATACAACTTTACTCATCTAAGCCCTGAAGCAACAGAGGCCGATCAAACCAGTGACAATTTTTTAAATGTTGGATATTACACTTATAAACCTGGATGTACGTGTCACTGTGTATAACTTTCAAATCACACTTTTAGCACACCAAGATTAAATGATATGCCAAAAATGAAACTGAATAGCGTAAGTCCAAAACAAACCAAAACCAGCAATGACTTGATCCTATTAAAAAGTCGTACCTATGTAGCCTCAGTCTGAGCCATCGAGCTCCATCATTGTCCAAAAACTGTGGAAAACACCTGGGTGAGCCACACTGTTGCACTGGGTGACATGATCCATTATCCATTATGGGTACTGTAGTTTATTTTGAGTCAATTCCACTTAGACCACGCCGCTGCAGTAAATACTCATTAGTGCAACAAATCCACAACTGAAAGTAAGTCCTCAATAAATGCACTATTTGCTAAAACCCACAGTGTCCAGCTGTTGAAGGAAAGAATTGAGCCTTTAAAAAAAAAAAAAAAGGCTAGTATATATTTGTGACCATTTTCTTTTTAAAGATTTCCATCTTGAGTTAAAAGCAGCAGGTTCGGGGCTGAACACAGGGATGTTGGAAAAGTTTTAAGAGACAGACTAACAGATTTTTCACCTTAATCTTTTAATGGGATTTCTTTGTAGAAACAAAATCACAGAATATCCTCAGCTGCATACTTCATATACCTGACAACTTGAATTTCGCCATCTTATCTTAAGGTGTCAAAAAATTCTGTATCTGTTGAAACTGAATAAAAAGTACGGAGCAGGAAGCCAGCAAGGCGTCTGAAAAGGAGTGAAAATGTGGGAATTGTTTGGACATAAAACTCCTTTTTAACATTATTAGTAAGTATCCACTATGACATAATGAATTAACTAACAGGGCAGGGAATTAATTTTCTTGCTCTGTTTTGATGCCGTGTTGTTTTCACTACCACTTGTTTTCTTTCAGCTCAGCCTGTCCCAGTGAAGTGGAGCAGGTTTATCCTTCTGATCCGTGCACGTGACTTTTCTTTTATTTACTTCTTTTTTCCAGACACACAACATTACACCTCATTATGCTGCTCATCTCTATGCGAGTGCCTTGAGGTGACCTTCCGTTCACTTCATGGTATACACTGGAGGCAGACACGCACTGTACAACATATGCTGCCACTTCTTGAAACACAAACACATCTCCACATTGGACCGAACGGCGGCGGCGGCGGCGGCGGCGGCGGCGGGTACAGTGCGTTAGGCTGTGGTGACTCAACATCATCATACCATAAGGGCATGTGGTGACTGACAGATGAAGAGGAGGCAAGACAAGTGACAGGCCAGAACAGGATCACAGCTTCTTTGAAGGCAGGCACGCACAGAGCCGGGGGAAGTGACTCAAGCGACTTTTCTACAACTTAACTCTCCTTTCTCAGCCCACGTAACCCCCGACACCGTTACCGCATTTTAACTCTCAACTGGACAGTTTTCAGAACAAGTGACGGTGAAGTGCAAGCCAACAACCACTGACTGAGGAGTGCACTGCAATGTGCCATCAAGAGTGTGTCGGTGCGAGGGAGGAGGAGGAGGAGCAGGAAGCAGCAGAACGCCTCTCTCGTATTTCAAACGCGAGAGCGAGTAATTCAGGCTTCCTTTCATGTCGAGTTGCAGAACAGGAAGAGAAACAACACTGTGAGTGAGATCCCACCAGAGGAAGTTGTAATTATTTGTGGCAGAAACCGGGGTGAGGAAAGTGCAACAGCATTGCATAATTTACCAAGGATGGTGTCATCTACTGATCACTACCTTTCCACTTTTGGAAAAAATGTTTAATAATTGAATCAATGGAAGGAATTCAAACTGGAGCTCAGTGGAGCTTGTGCACAGATGAAAAGATTTTTATTGGCATCAGCGGATATTGGGAAGATTGTTGTTGCTGTTGTTGTTGGCTCCAAGTCAACATATGTCTCCAACACTGGACACTGTAACGAGATGGTGCAATCACATGCATTGCTAGGTTGTTTAACCTGAATGTGTTGCGCAATTGAGCTTCTCTCCTGGAGGGAGCGTCAAGTTTTTAAAACCTCAATAATTTTGTTTTCAGCTGTGCAACGTAATTTGAAGTCGTAATGACTCTTAACTCAGCTGTAGTCCTTCTGATGCTAATGTTTTAAAGCCTCAACAACTTCAGCTTTTACGTTGTTTTTTTGGTCAGATCAAAGAGCAAAATTCTCCAAAATGTTAGAAAAGGAAATCAATAAACTAACACCACCTCCTTTTCCCTGGACACTCCTTCACCTGAGTGTCAGCTCCTGTGCACCCCCACCCCCCAACCCCCCAACCCCCCAACCCAAAAAAGTTGATTGCTCATGGGGACAATGTGCCCTTTTACTGACACTTTCTAAAAATGAACACACTGTGCCTTTGAAATCGAGGTTGTGAGGGCACAGAATACAATCATCAAGCACCACAAGCTGTAACAGCACCAACATTGTTTGTGCACCCACACACAAAGAGCATGTGTGTGCGTGCGTTTGCGTGCGCGCGCGCATGTGTGTGTGTGTGTGTGTCTGAGAGAGAAAGAGAGATAGAGGCCTGCGACTTCCTCTACTACATGAGAATCACATGTTTCAGCCTTGAAAGTGTCAAACTGTCTGGTAAACTGCGGTGCAGTTCTCGGCAGTGAATTAGCAGGATTCCTGTAGTGTGTGTGTGTCTGTGAGGGAAGATGAAAATAAAAGGAGCTGCTAGTGGACTATAAATGTGCAGGTGTGAAAAAAGGTTTGCCGCCACCTTTTCTGCAGCACAGACCGTCCAGATGTGGAAGCTAAGCTCTTTTTCCAACATCTCAGAAAGGGATCAGAAACCCTGACGCTTGTGAGCGGGGTTTTCTCTGTCACAGCACATGAAAGTGCCGATTTAAAGCCAGGAAGGCCTGGACACCACTTGCCTGTTTTAACCTACAGTGTGGCCCTGAAAGACAAGATTTTTATGTGCTTTTCTAGAACATTGTAAAAAGGCAAGAATCTATAGAATCCATACTTGAGCCACTCTGCTGTTAAAGACAAATAAATGGATGTTGCCATCTATGATAAAAAGGGAAAATAATCCCAAAACCAGGACAAAACAAAGAACCTCAAAGTGGTTCCAGCACATTTCTAAGTTATCTATAGAAGAAATGAGGCAGGACACACTCGCAACATGTATTAACTGTGGGGTTGAGGGGACAGATAGTGTTTCTGGAAACCAGCCGTGTTTAAACTCCCTCATCCACCCCAGAGATCCAGAGGGAAATCGAGTGTGTAAAACCTCTCCGGTCTCACGGAGGAGGGTTATGTCTGAGTCAAACATGTCACATTGTCTGCCCTGCGTGTCGGCGCCTCCTCCTGCAGACGCTTGGAGCAGTGCGTTGGCGGTGAAGTGACAGAAGATCATGTCACTTTCATCTCCTGTTCCCCCTCTCGCGTCCACACTGACACAAACACTCGCAGAGCTCGGACGCACCGTGGAGATTCTGTTTGTGGACATGTTGATTTGGGTTAATGATCCTTCTGATAACCGGATCCTGCTAACCATTACGCAGAGTGAAACGCGGTGCATGCATGTCAGCGGGAGCGAGGTAATCGTACCACCCGCAAACAGCTTTGAACAGGCGCTCCCTGGAACAAAACACCACGGCTCGCACAGAGAGTCCTTGCAGTCAACTACAAAGTCTGCGGTTTGTGTGCAGAGGGGAAGGAGCCGTTTAGCAGCTGTACATCACTCTGCAATGACATGTACTAAAATAGTAAACAGACCAAAGCCAATTTAATGCTGCTTTTCCCCTTTTTTGGCTTGTGGAGCAGCAGCTAGAGTGGATAACCCCCATGCTATCAGCCCCAGAAAGGAAAAAGGGTATTCCCTCCCTCCATTTATCTGCAACACGCTCGTATAAGACAGGAAGTTCACAGCTAAAAGCGAAAGAGATGTTATCTGTGGCAAGACGTTGCTTTTTTTCCATGAAGTCATCACAAGCCCCTGGGTAGAGTGGCTGGCTGCAACAAAAGGGCTTCTGTTTGACTGGCACAATGTGCCGCTCTACTCCACAGCTTGGCCGCACATGCAAATGACAGGCCAGGAGGGAAAGGTGTGGTGATGTCAGGTCCGAGCTCAACACGAGAATACTCTTCAAACGCCAGCTGAGTGTAAAAGATGATGAAGATCTCGGAGGGAGCGGGTGGGGGGGGGGGGAGGCTTGTGTTGCAGCATGATCCACACAGACAGAAACTAGATTTTCACCTGAAACACACCTGATAAATAGTCATTTTACTTGTTTTTACAGCAGAAGTCGGAGTCCTTCTGATCTTTATCACTCTAAAACATTGTATTTTGAAAGACTTTACAAAGCCACCCCCCCCCCTGTGATTTTGTAATCTGAACTGGAAAGTATAAACCATGTGGAGAACAACTGCTGAAAGTGAAAACAGGTTGTTCAAGATTTTCTGTTTCATTATCTTCACCACCTCATCCTCATCCACTCCAGTAGCCTGAGCCTGCCTGCCCTCCACTTCCTCATCCCTGCATCACAGCCAGGGATGTCTTGTCTTCACACACACACTCACTCACTCTCACACACACAGTGTCAATACGTAGGGAGGGAGGGCTGCAGGTTTGTTTTCGATAAGCTTTCTTTGGAACTACACTCGCCATACTTTCAAACCAGCCTGACATGAGGTGACCTCAGGGGACCAGCTGAATAATTTTTTTTTTTTTTTTTTTTAAAGTCGCTCTGGACGAATTTGTACAATCGATCAGTTTCTTTGTATCGATATCTTCCCTGTCAATACGTCTCCCGGTGTTACTTTAACCGATGGGCGCTGAACGATATCAACACAGGCATGTGCATCAATGAATGTGCCGCTTACATTTCCACTGACTGCGCGCCAGAGGCATTTTTTTTTTTTTTTTTTTTACGCGCACGAACAGCCTGAAACCAAACAGCAGCAGTTTGGTTTCCTGATAAATTCATATAGGTTTTCAACACGCGCCAGCTGTGACGTGAAATAAAAAAAATTAAAAAAGATAATATATAAAACTACTCACCGTTCGGTCCATATTTCTCCAAATGGACTTTGACTTGTTCCAGAGTCAGCCCAGTGTTTTCGTTCACACCGAAGTTGTCTAAAACTTCAGTCGCTGATTTAGTGTGCGCATTTTCCATCTTGGTGGACTGGGCTTAGATGATCAGGCTGAAATGCATGTAGTATCGCAATGCATGTACTGTGGCAATCGGTGGGTGTGTGCGTGAGGGGGGGTGGGTGGAGGGGTGAAACGACAATAATTTCCACCGATGGACGTTGAGGCGGCTGAGTGTCGGTCGGTTTGCTCTGTCACCTGTCCCCCCTGAAGAAAACCTCCGGATCCGCGGTAGAGACGCTGTCGTTTCTCTTTAGATCGACTGCCGCTGCTACTTCATCTCCATCTGAAGGTGTGCTGTGTCTGTGCCGGGGCGGACCGCCTCTCCGCTGTTGAGCACTCCCTCCTGCGCTCCCATTGGCTGCGTGTACCTGAGCGGAGGGTTCAGCCGCCTCATGCAAACACTTCAGACGTCTCCCTTCAAAACACGATCCGCGCAGCTCTGCCGATCCTCCTGTTTGTCACGGAGCAGGTTCTTAAAGGTTACAGTTTGTGTTTATTGCGCTTCACAGGGAAACTGTTGCTTATGCATTTGAACGCGGTCAGCTGCGCATCAGCGCCCCTGGGTCTGAGAGGGACAAGGTGCCTTGCTCAAGGACACCGTGAAACAATGGTTTTCCAGCCCTCAGCACCAAGACTGCTGCAGTTTGTATGAGACCAGTGCAGAGTTGAACGTGTCAGCCCTGGAGCCGGTTGCACAGAGATCATGTTGACCCAGTGAATTAGGCCACTTTTAGATTTGCTCAAAAACCAAAAAGTCAGACAGAAATAATGCTGACTAATTTTAAACTTCAAAAAAGTCAGCCACTCTCTCCAGGCCACTTTCCACTGTCATGGTGGTTCTAGCGAAGACAACATGGCTTATAATTTGTGGTTTGTTGTAGAGTCAGCAAGGAAATAAAGTTTCTGTAGTTGACATATAATCACTTAAAATATGTTTGTTATTGAATTTCTGCCTTTGTTTCACCTACATACAATTCTCTCAGTAAACTGTCTTTATGCCCAGGAGGGCTGAGCAGCTTGAACTAATGTCTCAGTATGTTTGTAGTTTGAAAGTAACACTGAAATGAACCCAAGCTAGAATCATAATCAGATGTATTGGCCGAGTGTTAACACACACACACACACACACACACACACACACACACACACACACACACACACACACACACACACACACAGGATGTCAGTGACTCTACAGCAGTGCAGACACTGGGAATTAATTTCACAATAAAGTTAATAACTAACTGAAGAATCAAGAGCGGCAGGTGATCCTGGTCGGCTGTTTATGAGGCTGATGGCATGAGGAAGGACAGTGCTCCTGTGTGTGGTAGTTTTGGTATACATGGTTGTGCGAGCCTGCTGGAGGGGGAGGAGTTGGAAAAAGGTTGAGTTCAGGGTCTGAGGAATCTGGTGTGATTTTCTCCGCCTGGTTCCTGGTTCTTGAAGAGTGCAGGTCCTGGGGGGCACCAATGATTTATTTTTATTTTTTTTTATTCTCTGCTGTCATTACAGTTCGCTGCAGTCTGTGTTCGTGGCTGCTCTGAACCAGACTGTGATGGATGTGCACAGGACGGATTTGATGACTGTGGTGTAGAACTGGCTCAGCAGCTCGTCTGGCAGACCAGACTTCTCCGGTTGCCATGGAAAGTACATCCTCTGTTCAGCCTTCTGGAGTTCATGTTGGTTCCCAGAAACTTGAGGGTCTCCACGGTTGACACAGGGCTGTTGGACCACTGTGTGTGTGTGTGTGTGTGTGTGTGTGTGTGTGTGTGTGTGTTTGGGGGGTGGTAGTGCTGACAGATCCTACACTCCACTGTCATCTCCAAAGTCAGTGAGTTCAGCTCCAAGTTGTTCTGACTTCAGGAGTTTAACAGCTGGGTCTGTGGAGACGCAGTTCTCGGTGCAGAGGGAGAAGAGCAGTGGGGAGAGGACACATCTGTCCATATACAAGAGGTGACCTCCCCCAGCCTCACCTGCTGTTTCCCACCTGTCAGGAAGCTGGTGCTCCACTGACAGAGGCAGGTCAGGGAGCTGGGAGAGTTGGGAGGAGAGGATTTCTGAAATGATGGTGTTGAACGCTGAGCTGAAGTCAAGGTGTTGCAGGATGCAGTGCAGTCCCATCCTGACTGAGTCATCCACTGACCTGTTTGACCCGGGAGGCAAACTGCAGGGCGTCCAGCGGGTTGTCCTGTGATGTTCCTGAGGTGGGCCAACACCACTCGTTCAGAGGACTTCATGACCACAGGCCTGGAGTCATTCAGTCCTGTGATGGAGGGATGATGATGGAGCATCTGAAGCAGGAGGGGACTTCACACAGCTCCAGGGATCTGCAGAAGATCTGAGTGAAGTCTGGAGCCACACCGTCTGGAATTAGAAAGCTTTGTGCCGCCAGTGAATTACTGCTGTTCAGTCTTTACCCAAAGGCCATTTTATAGATCTAAACATTATCAAAGTCAATACCTATGAAAACTGCCCCTGATATCACACTAAGTTAAGTGTGTTCTTATTTCAAGTAAGTGGTGTGTTTATTTACTGAGAGAAAAGAAAGGGGAGAAATGAGCATCGTGCAGTAATTGCTGGATCTCTGCATATACAAGCAGCAGCTAATTGGAAAGAGGACTCAGACACTTGTGGAGAGGAGGCTTGTAGCCACTGTTAGTTTTAATGATCAGAGAGAGTAAGATGAAGGGTGAGTCTCTGTTCTGTTTGGTAGTTAAGAGTTTCCTTGAGTCTGGCTCACACAGGCCAGAAGATTCAAAACACGTGTAAATAACATGTATACGTTTTTTTTTTTGTTTTTTTTTTACAGTTTTAGGTTTATTTACAGGCACTTTTACAATCAGGAAAATACATCTTTAACATTAGGTGCACAACAGCAGCTAAACAGAAGGTCTCAAACTCTGACAGCTGGGTTCCTCGTCCTTGCAATTCGTACCAGAATGTTCTTGGAAAGGAGACTTGGAAAGAACATCCTTCTCAAAGTCCAGTCTTGACCGCCCTGGTTTTGAGAAACAGCCTTAGAGTCCTCAGGACCACGGTGCTTCGGATGTTTGCCAAGTCCAGGACTGTCCAGTTAGAGGTTACTCTCAATGTGAAGTGTAAATGGAATAAAACATGATTTTCAACACCGTATGAATTCACCCAGCCCAAGAAGTGAATGTTAACCATTGGAATTACAGTTATATCCACCTATGTGCCATTGAAGTGCAACATATAGAAGAAAACTGTACAATACAATAACAATAACCATAAAATAACCACTGATTGTCTTTATAAGAATAAAATCACGTGAGAACTTTGGAGGGAAATGTCTCAGGACAATGACCTCAACTAGAAAAAAATGTTTTTAATGTAAAATTAAAAGTACATATTAATAAAAGTACAGCACCTACTAACTACAGCTGTCAGATAAATGTAGTGGAGTATAAACACACACACACACACACACACACACACACACACACACACACACACACACACACACACACACTAAAAAGTTTCTTTTTCCTGAGACACCATGATTGCATCCAGGTGACTGAAATTATTCATCTTGATGAATCAATAATTTATGACAGATTTTTTCCATGTTGTCCCACACACTCACTTTGGCTCTTTCCAACAACTTGTTTCTACCACAAATACATACACATGCAGCAGCAGCAGCAGCACAGCAACATGCTCTTCCCTGTCACTTGAAGTAGCTCACATCCTGTCAACAATTGATCCCTCGTGGCATCAGAAACTCGTTCAAGACTACTCTCAGTGTACATATTATTTTGCATATCATTTACGAAGACCCTGTGGGACCTGAACTTCCTGGAAAACTGTCACTTCCTGGAAAACAGTAAAGGTGACCTCATGCGACATGAACAGTAGGTGTGACCTAAACCTCCAACCAATAAAACCAGCACACATTTGTGATCAACCCTGCCCTTCTGTGCCTGCTATCAAATCAAACTCCCTGTCTCCCTCTACCTGACAGCCTATTGGTTGAAACTTTTGAAAGATATCTCACTTTGTTTTGTCCCCTTTGGCTTTTTGTGAGACTGTATCTTCGCCCTTGTTGTTGCATGATAGATAAAAGTCTAGCTCACATCAATGTATTATACATCTCATAAATGTAAAGCCCCTCCAGAGAGTTTAATGAATTTGTCCATTCATTGTTGACTGGGGAAGAATCAGCCAACTACACACAAGTAGGGAAACTGGTGCTCCAGATTTCCCTTCCATCACTCTATCCTGAGTGTAAGGTTACTGCAGCACGATCTCCCCACAGTATGCAGATGCTGAAATGGGTCTACTGTTGGAGATCACAGGCACTGGACTGGGACCTCGTTGGGCACAAAGTATAAAAGGAACAAGGTGCTCCAATTCTGTCCTGGCTCACAGCTGGCCTCCTCTCTCACTGTGAAAAAAACGTGTATTTATATCTGGAGCTTACGTAACTTCCAGAGCTGCTGTCTGGAGGATGGTAGCAGGCTACATGAAGTTCTTGGATGCTAAGTGCCTACAAGTGCCCTCTCACTTGCTTTGGAGGTTGTGTCTTTGCCTCTGCGTCAATATTCAGATCCAAAGATTTCTATTTTAAAAACCAGACCTCACTACAGCAATCCACAGATCCCCAGCAGACACTCGGGCTACAATCACAGGCTCCGCTTCTTCTGCTCGCTGCCCACTCACACGCACAGTCAGTGAGATTATCGTTAGTCATCAGTGGTATCGACTTATGGCTTGAAGTTCTCTTTAAACTTGTGTGTGAGTGTAGATCTGCGTGAGCTAAAGCCTTTGCATCCGCCCTCACGGTGACATAAATTCTCGAGAAAACCCCTTCGATGCCAAAGCCCTTATGAAAAGGAAATCCCCACCCCGGACCCCCCTCTCTGGCTCGCTCCCTCTTTCCCCTCAGTGGCACACACTGGGGGACTGTGCTGGTCTCAGCGCCAGTCACACAACATTTTCCACACAGCACTGTCAGCCCTCCAATAGCATTTGCCTTCCCCTTTCACTTGCAGCTTTCATTTGCATGAGGGAAATGAGCCGAGGCCTCCCAAGCATAAAAAAAAAAGATATTTCCCTCCACCTTGCACATGATGGCTCATAAAACTACAGTGTCTCCATCTAAGACAAGACACGCCATTCTCTGTTCACCTGAACATGAATTCAGGTTTTTTTTTTTATATTTGAAACATATTTTGAATTTGAGTCTTTGATTTCTGTTTTCGAGCCGGGCTCATCTGACATCTCTATGCTGTCTGTACAAAGGACCTGAGTGTTGGGGACAAACAGCTGCTGCTGCCATTGACTTTGAATCAAGGAGATGTGATGTGAGTCAAAAAGCAGTCTGGAGCAGCTGCACTTGACAAGAAACCCAAGTGGCAAGTCAATCCTGCCCAGCCGTCTCGCCATTAATAAACCTCTCCTCTCTTTCCCCCTTTTCTCCTTCGCCTCTTCCCCATTCGGGGGCTCTGCACATCTGTGAGAGAAAGTCATCATTTCACAGTCTGGTGCAGCAGGATGCCGCACAGCCTGTCAGCCCCAGGAAGAGATGGGAAATATTTTATATCAGGGGAGAGCTGTCTGTTTTTATGCTGTCTTAATACCAGTGTGATATTTTAAATACAACCCTGGAAAGATGTTTGAAGCAGCAGAATTAAAGAGGCAATATGAAGGTTTTTGAGCATCGAAAAGTACATCAGTATGCGTGCACGGGTAATCGTGCTTTTTCAAGAGGGATGGAGAGATTGATATATGGAGCATTATTCTGTTTGTACTATCTGCCCTTGTCGCCTTCTGTTATGTTGTGTAAAAAAAATATGTTTCCCAAAATCTGACCTGTGAACATCAGTGTGTTGTAAAAAGCTGCGGAGGGAGATGTGCAGCTTCTTTAATTATCCTGCACAGAAGGTATGATTTTTGATGTGAAAGAATTTAATGTGATTTAGCACCTTTAATTAGCCTTAAAGAGGTAAATTGTCTCATCACTTGCAGTGGAATCGTTTTTGGAGAGTTGTCTTTGAAACTCAAAGTTAGAGTCTTATCTATTTTCTTTTGTGGGGGCGTTCCACCATATATAACGCCCAGTCGCTGAGCCTGAAGCTGAGGTTGGTTTCTTGTCAGCGTTAGTGCTTCTTGTTTGAAGGCAGCTCATTGGTCAGTGCACTTTGTGTGGAAGATATTACAGCCTTGCCATGCAGCAGAACTGCAGATATTGTCTTTATCTTCCTCTACAAAACCTGGCACCTACGTTACCCACAAAGCCACTTGACTGCTGACAGATCAGTGTGAGATTTAGGTCTGGTATGCCAGTGGCGGCTAATTCAGTCTCAAGGTTGGCCTGTAGGGGAGATGAAGAGCCTTCCACGGAGATCTGGTTAGCTCAGTTCTTTCTGTCTCCAAAACCCCACTTTTTTTTTTTTTCTCTTTTCAAACTTGTAGTCTTCAGTGACTCAAGTGACATCGCTTGAGGCGATTAATCAGACATCACACAGCTCCCCCTGGGGCCACAAAAGAGTTTATACAACTTTTTCACATATGTAGACCAAGACCTGTAAACAGACTTCGATGTGGAATCTTTCTAACCTTTTAGATGATTCAATATTTTTATTTTGTAAATGCTTATTAAAGATCTCTTTTTTTTTTTTACAAGCCAATTCTTCCTTTAGGCAATAGATTTTAAAATCCCATCAGTCTATAAACACTTCATATTGTTCTGACTTACTGCCTTTTGTTTTGTACAAGGTCTGACAGTATGTGATGACTGAGCTCATCCATAAGAGGCTTGTATTCTGTTTGCAAGACCAATCTTTCAAAAGCTCTTGAAAAAAAAAAAAGTAATTCCCAGGCTGCATCTTTAAAGAGAGTCCATATTACTCTTGATGAACAACAGCGCCTGTAACCTCAATGTGCAATAATGAGATAATTGTAAAGCTGTGTCCCAATTCAGAGGCCGCTTCCTTCAGAGGTTGCATTTGAAGACTGATTGCGTCACAGCGGTGCGACTACACTGTCTCATTTTCGAAGGCTCCTTCAAATGTGACAGAGAAACGTAAAAACAGCGACAGAACCTGAGGATTGCACTTTTAAATGTAAGGGTTGCATTTCCGTGGACCGGACGGTCTATGACGCCTACAAACGGCCACACCTTCGTAGACCTCGTCCTCCAGAGGATGGGGCCCCTCAATTGGGACACAGTAACAAGAGTACAAGCAAGTTGAAGAAGTGACTCAGTAATATCAGTTATTGTAACTTTAGCTAACGTTAGCCACTATAAGCTACTGGTCATACCAGACCAAGGAAGCCTGTAGCAGAAAACCCCCTGAGTGAATCGAATAAAACAAGGCAACATTTTTATTTTTTTGTTCATTTGTAAGAAAAGTTAATCAAAAGTTAATAAGAGTCTGTCTTTAATTGAAGCTGTAGGGGTATTCTGGATACCGTCAGATTTTTTGAGGTTGGTGCTTTGAGTGAAACCAGTGTAGGTACAGCACACAACATTCAACTCTTCGGGTACATTATCATCACTGATTATAATAGATTTATTATTCTGTCTTACTCCCTCCAACATTACTCAAATAAACTATTTGAATCAATCAGAGCTTTTTTTTATTTTTTTGATTAATGCTGATATTTGTTTTTGACATAATTAAACTGCACAACCTTTGACGGCCCACTGTCTACACTTGTCATCATTTATTTCCTCAAAGCCAACACTTTAATTCAGAATAGACTCTGCACACACACACACACACACACACGGACTGCCATCATTGGGCAGACTATTTGTTACTCAATCATTTTTTGAGCAGGGTGAGTCACCGTGCGATGACGGGGATCATCCCGTCAATCAGCCCGTCTGTCATGGAATCAAATGCTGCATATGAAGCAATTACCCAAGTCAGTGATGATGTGTTTAATAAGCAGCCCATTTCAGGCCTGTGCTGAATACATGGTCCCCACACATACACCCACACCCACACCCACACACACACACACAGACACACACACACACACACACATGAACAGATCAAATCCTGGAGGGAAAAGACGAGACGGAAACTATAAGCTATCATCAGTATTGATATACATAAGAGATCACTTGTTTGTCCCACCTGGTGTTAAAATACTTTGGTGATTATCAAATAGCCAATCAACTAAAATGTAACAAATAACAAAGCTGATAATTACTGCAATTTAATTATTCATATTCCTACATATTTAATCACAAAATAACAATGTATCAAAGGTCAATGTGAAAACAATGTGACTGTGTGAAGAGGGTCACTTATAGTAACGACCCGGCCGAGAATTACCACCTGATTCTGCAGTTCCCCTCAGGACAGCTCTAACAGTCACTGCAGTTATTAAGGGCTCTGGTAACTTGTAATGCACTATTATTTTTTGGCCTTTTCACAGAGTTCAACATGCACTTCTTTTACACCCAATAAATCTTTGTCTTTGTAGACCTGAATCTCACATTTGTAGTCCTTTAAAAATGTTTTACTGTAATGCGCCTCGGACACATTTTAGTATCTTCGTCCTAAAGCGAAGGGACTGACATCTACATCACAGAGTCGTAATTCCTGTATCTGTGCCTCAGGGCTCAACCCACAATCCACTCAGCCCATAATCAAATCCTCGGTCTCTGAAGCCAAACCTTAGTAGACTGTGTGTGGTAAGTCAATATAGATGCTGCACCCTTTGGAGATAAAGAAAAAAAGAGATGTATCATTTTAGAGGAAAATATTTCAGTCAGCTGCAGAGAAAAGGAAACACTACCACACTTATTGATCAACCAATTATGCTTCATCCTATTTGTTTTAAAGAATCAATAGTGCAGACGCTCATCTTCCTGAACCTGCTACTCTGTCTTGTGTTTTTCATGTTATCTCTCATGTCTTTGGAAACCCCAGGTTATTAAAGTCTTCTCACCATCACAGAAACCTGCGCTGAGTGCTCAAGACGTTACAGAATTGATTAACTGGGACCGGCCTGTTTAATCAATAACTGTGAATCTGAGCAGCTTGTAGTTTATGGTTAGAAGACAAACACCAATCTAATGTTCTCATGTGACAAAGACGTACAGCTTCGGGCTGATCCCGGTCAAATGGGAGAATGACTTTGTGAACACAATGTACACTAACACTGAAATAACATATGTACCCATACTGCATCACTCTCAAGTCGCCTTTTCACCTTACCTTTTTGAATTCCTCATCATAATTATAGAACTGTAAATCAACAGCAGCATGGGCTGAGAAGCAGGACAAATGGACCGCTGGAGGCAGCAGTAACAAATACAAAGTGCTGAATTGTCCTCGGGCAAAGACAACACTGAATAATAAATGTCGGTGCTATCCCCCTGTCCAGGTGATGGATTGAATTTTGCATTCAGAATTTGCTCTTCTAACTTGTCTTAGGCTCCAGCACATTAATGCTATTAATAGCAATGATGATCAACCTCCAAAGGCTCCTTCTATCTGCTCCTGAGCTCCGCAGCTTTAGCCAGAGGCTGCTGGTTTGACAGGTCATCTACACCAATTAACTCCAGTATGAAACGCTGTCAACAAGCGCAATGGCTTCAGAACTTTTGCCTTTGACGTGATGAACATGTTGACAAGGCAGTCTGTGTGCTGAAGGATGGCGTTGTTTCTCTATATGTATGTAGGGATGCTGTTGAGACTGTTTTTGGGAGTAAGAACAAAAAAAAAAAAGAGCACAATGGAAGAAGTGAAGTTTGAAGAGATTACACCCTTCCAGGCAATAATAATTGTTTCTTGAAAGTCAGTTCTGCGGTCTGGGTCCCCCGCCACTTCTAATCATTTCTCCACACTGATCATCACCGAGGACAGACTGGGCCATTAAAGAGGATCAAGTGGCGGGTCGCTCATTCCCCCAAGGGTTTTTATGTAAATTACCAATGAACACACTTCTCCACATCACAACAGACAGAGCACAACAACAACGGAGGCTGTCACTTCCTGTCAGACAGCTCCAATTACCAATCAGTGACCTGGGAAATAGACGGTGTGATGGTGGGGTGGTGGGGGGTGGGGGGTGGGGGGGTGAGGGAAAGAGAGGAGCAGATGATGCACTAAGCAATAACGTAAGATCCAAATGAATGAGGACACAGGGAGCTGCTAACAACAGATACTATGAAGGGGGTTTACTCTCTGGTTTACCAGTTACAGCTAAATGTTCCATTATGTTCACCAGATAGTTGCTAACTTGGTGTGTTTGTTGACTGGTGTTGGGCGTGTAGTGCTCAGTGAGTTTTAATAGCTTTCTTGTTGAAAGCAGCAGTTACAGAAAACCAAAACAGTAAACCAAAGGCCAATAAAAAAAAAAAAAAACAGAAAACCAAAACAATTAATTAATTAATTAATTAATTAGAAGGTTAGAAGGTAATTAGAAGGTTGCTGTTTGCAAACTTTGTAAAGTAGTTGTGTTGTCACAACATCCTGTTTGTATTTACATGTTGAAGTGAGATTTAAAGTGAGCACAGAGAAATTTTCCCTCTTCAGCAGATGAATGTGAAAACAGCCTTCTGCTCTCAAACTTTGCTCACAGCAGTAACAGATTTTTCTAGGCAACAAGTTGCGAACACAACATGGACATATTACTATCTTTTACACTGACAAGGTGAACGTGTTAACAAAGTATATATATATTAATATATTGCCTATTCACCAAACAGACGCGCAGCAACATTAGAATTAATATGGAGTCTCTGTTTTGGTTGGTACCAACTGCTGGGGGAAGTGTTTGGCTCTTTTCAGCAGCTAAAGTTGTTGCTAACTTAATCTGAAGTTTGGTGTCGGGCAGGCCGTGTACAGAGTGTACCGTGTTTTAGAGATTCTTCAATGAGGACGCTATGAAGCCTACAGGATCAGAATCACACACACTTGTCCTGTGAGACAGACGCCAGCGCCTTTTGACACATTTCCTGACACACACTGTTCAAGCTTCCTAACAACAAAGCCCCTCTCTAAGTCTCTCTACTCTCAAAGTTGCCATGGCTCATCCAATATCCCAGGGAACATTTTTCTCTCACACTGTGTGTGTGTTTGTGTGTGTATGGCTGCATGTATACCTGTCTGAATGAGGACTGCTGTGTCCAATGGTGACCTGGCTCTCCCCTCCCTCCGATTGTTTTTAATGAGGCACAGATGGCTCCTCACTGTCAGCATCTCTTCCGTTCATCTTTTAACCAGTCTACATTGTAACAACACAACACAGAGAATGACAACAGCTCTGGTGGCAAAGTGCACAGGCCCTTCATACAGGGACTTCCCTCCCCGGTGAAAGTAAAGGGGTGTTTAGTTTGTGCTCAGAGATGAGTCAGACTTTTCGGTCTGATGCAACATGACAAACACTGTCAGAAGGAACAGATGGACGAAGATAGTAACTCAGTTTGAATATCAACACTTCCCCTTTTAGAATAAATGTGTGACTTTATTCAAATGAGCTGAGAGTCACACTTCCTCTGATTGAGCCCTGCCTCCCTGTCACCAGAGCGGTGCTTAAAGATCAGGGAAAGGTCTCAGTCCGGTCTCACAACAGCAAGACCAGACTTCATGACTGAGGTCCCATGGATCAAGTAAGAACAAGTTTCTCTGTAAGTTTAGCCCTCTGGCCTCCATGAGATAATAGACACAGAGGAGGGAAAGGTGAATATTTCTGTGAAACGTGGAGTTAAACCCCACATTCTGCCAAAATAATATATGGAAGTGATCTGTGTTCATTTATTAGCAAAAAAAGACCAATTTGAGAAACATATAGGCCTATTGCAAAGAATTTTTAAAGGTCCATATTTTCCTCCTCTCCTGTGTTTTATTTGAAGTGTTGATCCATAAGAAGATATATTTGTGGTTTTAAGAACCAAAAACCATCTCAGTGTAGTTTTCCATCTCCTCTCTCAGGCAGGTAACAAGAGGTCGGTGAGCCAATCAGAAGAGAGGAGGCTCTGAGCCTCTCTCCTGATTGGTTCACTGTTTTCTGAGTGATTGAATAAAGGTTCTTCCCCTAAAACATAAATAAATAATCTCATTAAAAATTCTTAAAAATATTAGTCCTTCTCCCAGCATGAATAATCTGGAAACTATGAATATGAAAATATTGTTCCTCAACTAAAAGATGTCTCCTGCTTCACTAAAAAAGCTCATTCTTAGTGTAAAGTAGTTCTCATAAAATCCTGTTTGTATTTACATGTTGAAGTGAGATTTAAAGTGAGCACAGAGAAATTTTCCCTCTTCAGCAGATGAATGTGAAAACAGCCTTCTGCTCTCAAATGTTGCTCACAGCAGTAACAGATTTTTCCTGGGAACACGTTGTGAACACAACATGGGCATATTACTATCTATTACACTGACAAGGTGAACGTGTTAACAAACTGCCTATTCACCAAACAGACGCGCAGCAACATTAACATTCATATGGAGTCTCTGTTTTGGTTTGTACCAACTGCTTTGGGAAATACTTGGCTCTTTTCAGCAGCTAAAGTTGTTGCTAACTTAATCTGAAGTTTGGTGCCAGGAAAACTGTTTACCTTGTACTTATGCCTTCCATTTTTATAGAAAACAAAGTGGAAATGTTCAAACATCTCAAATAGTCCCTAAGCTATAAACTATCTTCATCCAAGACAACTGACGTCTAATAAATACAGACGTGCAAAGACACCGTACAGCAGATGTCTTTTCAGCCTCCACTTTCTCAGCAGTTGTAGGTTGTAACCACACTTGTGAGGTTTGTAGAGAGTATTACAGTAAAGGAAAGAATAACAGGAAGGGGAGGAGCAACACTTGAAGGCAGGTGGATCCACGATGCTACAATAAAAAACTGCTGAAAAACGTACAGACCAGTCTACTGTGACCAGACCCATTCTTAGTATCTGGAGAAATACGGAAGTGAACTGGGGGGTTTTCTCATAAAGAAACCAGCTGGAAGAGAGAGGATCCAAGAACATCTTCTCAGAATGCATCATGTTAATATCATGAGGATCATGGTACAGCACAGCAAGTAAAAATCAGCTGCAAACAAATCAGCCAATAACAGGTTTAAATGGGGCCAAATGTAAGTGCACTGTCCCTTTAATGCAGATACAACCACATAAACAAAAATGAGCCTTCCTGGACAAACATGCAAATCCAACTGTTGACAGGCTGCTCTATTAGCATACTGTGACAAACAAGAAGTAAGATCAAAGATCCTCTACTGTCTCTGGTAAGATCAAGTGTTCAGTTGGTACCAAAACACTAATAGGGAAGTGATTTTTGCCGGAACTTTGTGAAGGAAATAAAAGTCCTGTTTGAATGTGTACACCAGAGAAACATTAAAATAAAATGTACAACAGGAATAAAACATTGCAACCTTGTGACTGTTCATTATGCTGTATTCTGCCATATCGACATGCTAATTAGCTTAGCTTAGCTTGTTTGCTGATTGTTGTTGGCTAGCATGTTGGTGGTAGAGGGGTATAAGAAGATGACCTGACACGTGTTGAGTTTGTGTGTGCAGGTTAAGAAAACGGTGGTTCCTGTTCTGGGACACTGGAGCACACTGTTGAACCTTCTTGGTGTTATTGGCCCAACTCAACAAAACAGAGAGGATGCCCATCTGATGACTCCTCCACTTCATGCTTTTCTTCAGTAAGACAGGTCAAGTGACTTCAGGAAAGCTTTCTCAGCTGGGTTGCTAACCAGGGGCTATAGTGGATATACATATGTAGTTGGACTAAGCAGATCATTCAAGTTGCCATTCAAGCCTGTTGGGCCAGACACTCTAAGCAGACATTATGCAGAGCCAAGGTTAAGCCTCCAAATATCTGCTCCTTGCTTGGCTGAGTGTAGGATTTAAAGTCAGCCTCGGGGTGTGTTAGGACAGGGCCATAGAGAATATTGTTGAGGGTCCAGTAGATTTATGATTGCACAGTCTGATACCCACTGCACAGCCTGGTGATGGTCAGAACATTACTTTACATTTACACTGGGCTTCCATAGGAACTTTCATCCAACACATAATCCAGTGGATTTCTGCAAAAAATAGAGTTTCTGTGATAATGTAAGTGCTCCTGAAAGTGTCATGTTTTATCTAAAGGAATCTCCAAATTCCAATAACTGTGGGTGGAAAATTGTTTATTTGCTTGTCATAGATACAGCCACTTAAAAAAAATCTCCATTGAAGTTATATCAAATGATTGACAGGGAGGAAACCTCACTGCTTTAGGCGAGTTCACACCTGACAGACAAGTCAGCGGTATGCTGTTTATGTTGTGAATAATAAAATGGTGCAGAATAAATTTAAGGAGTCACAGTTTGTATTTTAGTAAATATCCAAAGTGAACTGCTTTGGCTGTTTTATGAAAATAAATGCTTCTTGCATTGTTGAAGCAAATACAACTTTTGTCTCATTTCATCAGCAGCATCTTGAATTCATTATTCCTACTTCTGTCTAACCTTATTGGAAATTATTTTGTACTCTTCTTATTCAGATAATTTCTATGTTTTTTCAAGTATCTAATGTAAATAAGTGATTTGTCTTTGCAGATGTTTTTCTTACGTATTCAGCTGCTTCTCCCATCATTTCTTCTCTGAAACTCTAGTGTATTTAATCTACAACCTCACTTTTACTCTCCAAGTTCTCCTGTGGAAAGACACTTTTCATCACTTTGTCATGTCCCTGTGTTACTGTTGTATATTACACATTTTTCTCAGTGCACAATGATGTAGTGCGCTCTGGAGCTGCTCCATTCAAGATGACAAGGACATTAACTTCATAAACACTTTGCCAGACTAATTCAGCTCTAAATCAAAAAGTCATTAATTTATGATGCTGCCATTCTTTCCAAATGAGAAAATACAGCCTTATACACAGAAAATAACATCAAGTGCTTTAACAGTCATCTTTTTCACCTTGTTCTTTACAGTCAGCTCTGTGTGGAGTGAAATCACAGCTCAGTGGTGGAAGAAACTTCCTCTCTTGTCGTGTTCTGGCCGGAGACACCGGTGCATGCTCAGTCATGAGTGTGAGTTTGTACCTGCTTTGCTCTGTGACGGTATCTGTCTGGTCATGTTCATGTTCCTCGTCCCAGGGATGTTTCCCCCTCATCGGAGGCCTCGCAACACCGACTGCATTTTAATAGGAAAAAAAGGGGGACACAGCAGAGTGTGTAGCCTGGCAATGCTTTAATGAGCTGTCACGCCATCAGACTCAGACTGATAATTAACCTTGATAATTTGTCATGTCATAATATCACTGGGAGGTTCATCTGTGCGCCTCTCTGTGGACTTCCGAATAGCTGCCGTGCTCACGCTCTCTCGCTGACATCTGCTTGTCTCCTGGCTGCAGGTTCAAGGAGATGGAGGAGAGGGGAAAAGAGGAAGAGAGGAGGAGCGACTGTGACGGGGGTCAGAGATTAGCCAAGCGGATGTTGATACCTCAGGGATTGCTTGTCCTCTGGGAAGTCTCACTCTTTTTATAGTCTCACTGGTCGACTGGAAAAGCCAGTGAGATCCCGTACAGTCCTGACACCTCATTTCATTTCTCTCCCTGTCTGTCTTTCTCCCTCTAAAACAAACCCCACATATTTGTCTGTATTCAAAGTGCTGAGAACTTCCCACAATTTTCCCCAATAGCGGCCAGATTTTTTTCAAACAAACACTACACATGTACTGACTCTTGCTCGCTGGTCGACTCCCTGGAGGAGGCGACTGTTTGTTTTGCCGTTATCAGACATTAATGGCATTCATGATACATCATTTGAGATTTATGCAGTGGAGACAGTCTACAAGAGGAGAAACATGCAGTCATTGGTTATGTAAAGAAATTCACAAATGGAATGTGAGAAAAAGCAGCGAGCATACCCACAAGCACCCGTGTGTGTGTGTGTGTGTGTGTGTGTGTGTGTGTGTGTGTGTGTGTGTGTATGCATGCGAATACAAACACACCAACGGGGGCATATAGTGCTGCACAAGCTACGAGAAAGATGAGAGGCTGCATCTTGTCTGTGGGTGGGACAAGATGAGCAGACAGTCCATGAGCTTAACAAGCTGTGAGCTGAGCTGGAGCTTTCTAAACTCCGGCCGGGCTCTGAGGAGGAGGAGGAGGATGAGGAGGAGGAGGACGAGGAGGAGGATGAGGAGGAGGAGGAGGAAGGGGGGTGGCACGGAAACACAGACACACTCCTCTCCACTTTTTTTTTTTTGGTTTTACAGTTCACCTCATGTCCATCTGTCTATCTCATTCTCTGTCAAACGCAAACACATTTATTAACACAGTGGGTTTCCATTAAATGAAATTACATCCAGCACTTATTTGACCTAACATTTTTGTTGGCTGCACATTCCAAACTGGGAGTTACAAGCTTTATTACTGGAGAGGCATGCACACCATGAGCTGGACTGCTTGTAGTTTGTCTTGTTTTTGCTTTTGTGTCCTTATAAGCTCCTCTTGTCCGGTTAAGCTCCTCCTTATCAGTGGTGGAATTAAAGGAACTCATTCTCATTTTTACTTTTCTTTAACAGTTCCTTTTTATGCAAGTTGAAGCTTTTTAGAGAGAAATTATTAACTTTTCTTTTTTCTTTTTTTACTTCACTTCATTGCATACATGATTTAAGAACATGCAGCATGTGAGCATCATATCAACTGAGATATTAATCAGAAAACTAGATTTTGAAACAGAGCCCCTCCTCAGGGGGCCCTCAGTATTTAGTAATCAAACAGGAGCCACTTTAACATTATTTTAGTTTCATTTGGGCAGTTGCCCACTATGCCAACCATCACGAAGTTGGTGATGGTTGCCAAGAGTATATATAAAGTAGTTACCAAACCACAACATTAAAATCCTGCTTACACATTCATGTATCAGAAATAATAATCCAGTAATATATTACTGTATATGAGACTTCAGCACTGACAGGAACATTGTGCTGCATAATGAGTATTTTTACTTTTGATATTTTAAGTAGATTTTGAGACGATGCTTCCACTTTAACTTCAGTAACATTTTGAATGCAGTGTTTTTATATTGTGACTTAGAATCTGAATACGTCCTCCACCAGTTCCACTTACTGAAGCTTAAGTTTGACTAGTGAAGGTCTCCATTGTTCGCTGTACGAGATAAATGCTTCTGGCCACCAAAGGTCACTCTTCATCATCTCGTCATAAAGTTGGAGGATGATGTTGACTAAACGGGCTGGGCGGCAGATTTTCAGAAAGTCTCAGTAAACACGCCCCCCCCCCCCCCCCCCCCCCCCCCCGGTGTGAGCAGCGGTGAAAGACATAGGACGTGGTGAGATACTTCTATACCTGTCACACAGTAGACCTGTCTGTGCTGGTCTGCAGGACTGTAAACTGTTTGCAACCCTTTAGTTTCATACTACACTCTACTGTAAGAGCCCCTCCAGACAGGTTTTAAGATAGAAAATCCTCTGCTGCTGCCTCACCTGCTGTCTTTCTGTTCACTAAAACATTTAATCATCTAGTTAAAATACTGTGTAAAATTCCATCTACTCCATTTCCTTCAATGAAATATCCAGAATCTATGAATATGCAAACACATGCAAAAGTTTAACTACCCCACACGAGATGTGTCCTACTTCACTGAAAAGGCTGAACGTGCACTGAACGTGCACCGGAGGTTCATCACACTTGCACGCTCCATTACTAGTCGTCATGTCGTCGCTCGTACGTGCACGGCCTTTACGTTGAGCACAGAGAAACTTTGCTCCTTTAACAGATGAATGTGAAAACAGTCTCCTGGTATCAGACTCTGCACATACATCAGTCTGCACGGTGACACTCACACGTCCAAGGGAAGGAACAATAAGCAAAACAGTGGAGGGGATCAGATCTGGTTTTCTGCTGCTTCCTCCCTTCGGTCAGTGATTTGGAGTTACTGGAGTTTCTTTTAGTGTGTCCAGTAAGATTAAAGTAAAATTACAGTTTTCACTGCAGTGGAGGGGAAACAGGAACAGGAACCAGGCAGGGAGTTCAGATCAGAAAATGTGAGTGGAAATGACACCTGAGACTTCCTGGAAAGAAAGAAACAGGCTGTATTGAGACTAAAACCATGATCTGCAGCACAAACAGGCAATTAAAATGAGAAGCACATATTTTCCTCTATTGTTGTTGTGTTTGTGTGTGTTGATGCACTGACAACACACTCAAACCTTTATACTTACCGCAGGAGCTTTTGTACGAGAAAGGATGAATTATCTGTTATTGTCATGGGATCATTATTACACTGTTTATCATCAACAGGTGCAGAATGACAGGAGCAAAACTTGAGCCCAAAAAACAAATATACTTAAAACTCGCTGACTATATATTTGTTTTTTCAGGCAGTGCACTGATGTTGACGATACACGTCACACAGAACATATGGAAAGCAAATCAAACGCTGTGTGTGCAGCCACCTTCAGCTTTTGGGACACATACAGCAGCTTTTGTAAACACCAGCTCCCCAAATCCAAGTACTGTATTTTTGGCATGAAATTAAATCAGGTGTTACATAGCACAGAAGAATCCTTCTCCAATCACCCAGATGAAATATGTTGGACGGTGTTCTTCAGCTAGCTGGTCAAATCATCTCAGACAAAAAAAGAGAATATCTTGGCAGTGTGAGGCCGGCACGTCGCTGATGACGGCGTTAACAAGCAGAACAGCAGCCGGTTTATTCCAGATGGGAAAGTAGCTCAGGTGCAGCGGTGTGTCTGATTAGGGGAGAAATTACTCATCAGTGGACCTGACAGTCATCTGGTGTCTCAGACAGGTTCATCCTCCTCTTTGCTCTCAAAAGCCCTGAAATATGAGTAAGTTTACTCTCCACCTCACATATACAGTTCAGTTAAGTTAGTTCTTTGACTCTGTTGGTGCTTGGTTTACGTTGGCGTTGTCAGCTAGGCATGAGCCAGGCTGACGACTTATATAATATAACACCATAACAAGAAGACATTAAATATGTTGTGTAATTAGATCAAAGGTTTTCTGAATAGTTTCCTTATAATCCTCTCAGAGGTAAACCCTCAGGATCAGTCTAAAAAGCAATTTTGTGCTTATACTCTGGTTCCCATTCTCACACATTTAAACACACTTTAAACCTCTTCCACATTTATACCTGTATGGTCACCGGCTAAGTGTATGTGTGATGCTGCGTGAGGCTCTGCAAGGTCTTCTAACACCTTTACAAACCTGGTGCACAAGCACAGGAGCTGTTTGTGTTCTGTGTCTTTCACATTCCTACTATTTTAACTAATAACACACAAATCATTGTTTTGTTCCAAACTCAATACGTCATTCAAACATTCACAGCGTAGCCTGGAAGAAGTACGTGAACCCCTCGGCTAATGGCATCAACAAAAGCCAACTGGAGTCCAGAGTTATCAAACCTGGAGTCCAGTGAAACAAGACTGGAGGTGTGTGTTAGAGACACTTTGACTTATAAAAAACTAAAAACATTTTGAGCTTGCTGTTCACAAGAAGCATCACCGGGTCAGACAAAGTGTTGATAAATGTAGGTGATATAGTTCTGTGGCTCCTCTCTCTAGAAGTGGGCGTCCAGCTGAGATGACTCCAAAGGCGCATTGCAGATGCTCAGCTCAGTGAGGTAAAGATGAACCCCAGAGTAAAAGCTAAACGCTTTAAGGAATCCTTGGAGCTGGTTAAATATCTCTGTTAATGAGTCTACCATACACAGATCATGGTGCATTGTTTGCATGGAGCCTGGTGTCCACGGCAGGACACCACAGAGGAAGCTGCCGCTCTCCATAAAACATCACATCACACGCCTGAGGTTTGCCTAAAGAGCACCTTGACACTCCACAATGCTACTGGGAAAATGTTTGTGCGCCCTGATGGAACTCAGGCTGGATTGTTTGGAGGAACACACAGCATGAAAAGGGAACTGGTTGAAAACGTCATCCCATCGTTTCAAACCAGACATCTTAAGAACACGACTGCGCTGAGGAATCCTCCTGAACGTTGTGCAGCAGTGCTGCTCAAAAACCAACTGTTCCTTACTGATACTTTTTGCGAGTTCAACATGAATCAAGTTTACAGCGGTATGTTCTACCTCCAGGAAAACAGGCGCTCCGAGGTCTGACACGACACAAACTCTCACCTTCTCCCTCCTACTCAACTCTCACATGTTACCGACCCAACCGTCAGCCGTGCACAGCCTCAAATAGAGTTTCAAACTCACCTGAGCGCTGTGGGGCAAAGTTCACCTTGCTTTAGGCAGTGAGGTGGGTGAGTGACTGAATCAAGCTTTTTTCCCTTCGGGGCTCACCGTAGCTGTTTGTGCTCGTAGCTCAGACCATTCACTACTACAGACCTGTCTGTTCAGTTCAAATCGTCTCGGCTGCAGTTGAAAGCGGCTCTCGTCCCCACCTGTTGCCCTCCACTTTTGTTTGTTTACTGTAAAATACACACATTTATATCGTCAACACAATTATCACAGTAAGTTAAGCAAGAACACTTATTGATATCATAAGTTTTCAGCTTTATGTGGCCTGCAGATTCATATTTTCGGGATAGATTGATGTATTGGTTTATCTCCATATCATATGGAGATATATTTATATATATATATATATATATCATGTGAGTGTGCCTTGCAGTCTTGTGGCCTGCACAACACTCACTACTTGAACTGCTTGATACATTTAGAAGTCCACACCTGGCAAATACTACAGGAAAATAACACTTGAACCTCTCGGCACTCGTGTTCAGGTCTGATCTGCAGCTACCAGAGGAGCTTGTTTTGTTATTGCTGCCGAAGGAGGTTCGTCTAGTTATTAAATCCAAGAGTGAATGTTTAATGGTTGAGCTCAATAAAGACACGGAAGCACATTGTGTTTGTCTACATTTTGTGGTATTTTATGACCAAATAATGCAGAAAACCAGGTCATTCCATACAGAGTTCACATACTTTTTCTTGACACAGTATGTGGAACTACACATGGCCACTTTAAGGACCCTGAACACCTATTTATTTATTTACTTCTATCAGCTTCTTCCTCATTTTTGAGAAGATGTGTGACCTGTAATGAACCTACTTGGCTACACGCGCACTACTTCTAAAGATGCAACCACTTGCTATTATATAATTAGCTTCCCTGGTGAGCCTCCATCGCTGTGTGTTCTTTGTGATGTTACAGCCACTACGCTAATGCTGATAATGTAATAGCTGCTGTTATTGTTGCTCCCGCAGTAGCTGGGACTCTGTCACCCACTGAAACAAAGAGGTAGGTGACTGATAGAAGGGTTTTTTCCATAAAGTGTCACAGTTACAGAAAAAAGCTTCACATGCATGATTAATGAACTTGTCATGCTCTCACAGGCACAACAGCAAACAGTCATTGTTCACCCACCCACGTGTTTATAGTACTAATGAAACATACAAAGTCATTGACCTTGCAGACACAAACACATGTAACAAATGGACTTATGCAAAACAGCTGTCCACCCAGTCGTCCTCTCTTTCTCTTGCCCGTCTCAATAACGCATCACAACAACCATCACGCGCTCTGAAGGAAGCTGCTGTCCAACTCCAGATTATACCAGATGCGAAGTTGGGGGAGAAAAGGGCTGAGGTGTTAAAAGTTAGTAGGAGGTCTGATCACCTCTATGAGAGCTGTGCTGTGAAGCATCCAAGCCCCTGAGAATTGCTGCTGCCCACGTTACAGTCTTTAAATAAAACACTGCCCTGAATATACTGCTCTCTTCCCGGCACTGAGCTCGGTTTCAGACACATGCGGCAGAAAGCAGCGTGCCTACATGGCCTAGATGCAGAGCCCCGCTCGGTACAGTAAAGTGCGGCAGTGCAGCACGACACAGGACGGGGCGGCGAGCAGCGTACACCTAAACTCACGTAAGAGTGAGAACGGTCAGATGGCAGAGATCCTCGTGTTGTCTAACACAACCTACGCTACAAAAATCTGCCGCAGCAGGGACGTGATCCCACCTGTTTCCAGAGCAAATCAAACTTTTTAAAGTTCTTCATCGTGGTGAGACAATCCACTGTTGGTTTTGGTAAAACAGGAAAACCTGCACTGGAATCGGGCCAAACCATCAGGCAGATGAGGAAGACCATTTTCTAGAGGGGCACTCTGTTGCTCAGTCTGCATAATATGTCTGAGAAAATCCCGCCCTGGTATGATGTCATCTGGGTTATCTAGCAAAAAGCCTGCGTTACAAACTGTGAGTAAGAAGTTTGAAAGATATGATGTGTTTCTCAATCTAATTTCTTATCTGCAGTTGTGTAGCTGTGAAACATCATCGGTCACACCCCAAGTCCTGTTCAAAATCTGCATCTAGTCAAATGACCACAGGTGTTCTTGCTCTACCTGTTTTATCCAGGATACACTGGTGCAGACAATGTGCAGCATGCACTGCACATCAAGCAGTGACAATAGTGGAGAATTTGAGCCAGAATTTGCAATAATTTCCATACAAACATGTTTGATTAAGTTTGAGTAACATGTTGATTTTGAATGTGTGACCTATTTAACACAATAATGTTTATTTCAAGCTTCGTTCCAACATTTTCGGGATGTGAGTTCCAGTCATCTTGGCAGCTGGCAGCTGGACAGGCCAGTCAACATCCGACGTCATGGTGAGGAGAACAGTCTTATCTCAGCAAACCCTTCAGTTCATTGCCAGTGGCTTTAATGTCTCTTTACCATTTTGAACAGAGGAGTTAATTCCCTTTGGTCTCAGTGTTGAAATCTTATATTTGTCTCTGTCAGATACAATAGGTTTGTCTGAAGCAGAGGTTAAAGGTCATGTTTTTATTGGACTGTTTTGAGGCTGAAAATGCAGGAAAAAAAGCTCATTTAGTTTTATCTTCTTGTCTGAAAAAGAGATCCTTTTGTAACAGGAGTTGTATTGAAGTGTAATCACTAGAGGTCACCTGAGCAGGTGGCATGAGTAAGAACGCTGTTGTTCCAATTGCAAACTGAGCATCACATCTTCTGGAGTTTTGACTACCGAGCTGCACTAACAAGTACATGAGAAGAAAACTCAGTGTACTCTGTATGGAGCAAGACCTACAGGTTCATACCAGGCAGGAGGGAGGGTCTCATTGAAAGAGCTGCATTAAGGAATTTGTACAATCCTGTGTTTTTGGAGTTTGATGCATGTTGGGAACCTTTTTGTTCTCTAGTAATGGTCAAGTATGTTAAGACTTCTCCGCCCCCGCTGCATCAATTTGAACTATTCTTGCAAATATATTACAACTTTATGGAAGTATTATACTATATTGCTGGAGAACACCTTTGAAATTAGAATTGTTTCCCATTTAGGCCACTAATAGGAAACAAGAATATACCTGTTGGCCCTGGGGACATCAGGTGAAAACTGATCAACCTGAGGCATGTACAATATTTGCTTAACAAACGATGGCAAGCAGGGATGGACACTGGATGCAAACGAGGCTGAGATAATGAGACTGAGGCTGGTTTCTGTGTGTCACACACACTGTTGTGTGTGTCTATTATGACAGCTACCTAAGAAGGTAATCACTTAGAATTATCATTTAGAATAAAAACAGATCAGTTATGAAGTGAATCTAAGCAGCACTATAACTGATACAGTGAATCCAAAGGGCAATTTTCTTTTCTGATGAGATTAATGATGCCAGTGGGTGACAGTGTTTGGATTTGGTCTTTTAGCCAAATTCTGATCCATGTATTTAATTTTATTCCTATTATGCAAACTCATAAAAACCCTCCTCTGCTATGCTCTTATCTGCAACCGGCATGAGGATGAGATTAGAAGAGTGTTGTACAGAAAAGTATAGAGATATATTAAGCTCTAATTTACCTTTAGAGTTATTAGACTCTAATTTAGATGGTAATGAACAAGTGCAGTGCTTTCATTATATGATTAGTCCTCAGATGAAGCAAAGACATTGATGTAAAATTGTCTTAGAAGCAGCCTTCTTGGCGCAAGGCCACCTTTGCAATCAGGCATAAATTCTCCACATTAGCGCTCGCTGAAAAACAGGCTGAAGCCCATTTGATGTGATGGTGATACAGTTCGTCCAGTGGGAATGGACAACTTGAAAGATGTTCAGAGGTTTTAAAAAGGAAGTTCACTATAAAGATGTGTTGAAAGGAAGTTCCCTATCTGCACTTCTTATTCCTGGACTCCATTACAGAGTGTGTAATGGAAAATTTTTTTGGTTTATGTGCAGGCTCTCACACAGGTGGCTGAGACACCCGACTCTTAAATGCAGTGACAAACCAGCTGCCTCTGACAGATAGCCAGAAAGCTGCTCTCTACAGTGCAAGTACAATTACTCCATTACTCTATCTCTCCCTATCTCTCTCTCTATCTCTCTCTCTCGCCCTCTCTCTGTGCCTTCACTGCTCTCTCTGCAGCAAAAGGTGACAATTTGGAAAGGGAAATCCCAAAGACACGATCATCCAGGGTTATTTTTCCTTTCACTTTTTTAATGATCTGTTTTCCAGAGTCATTCCTGCTGACACTGAAATTTCCGATAATTTTTAGCCATTACAGTAACAATTATTTAAGACCTTTTCCCTTGGTCATCTGTAAACAAAAAGGTTTTCCTTCCTCGCAAAAAAACAGATCTTTTTTTGGATGCACACAACCTAGCACGCAAACCCATCGACACAGGCTCTGCTGCCCCAAGTTCAAGTAATAATAGAGATGGCCATTAACTATTAACCAGCTCCTGCTCATTTATGCTGAGGTGTCTTTGTCTGTCAAGGTCATTTGGTGAGAAAGGATACCGAGCCAGGTGCGCTCTATAAAAATGAGAGAATTAAAATATCATCTTTCGTGGCCACGACTCCACTGGACCGTTGACATTCGCCCTGAATAAGTTCTAGTACAGTGAACACTTAAGAACATCACATTGTGCAGCAGGGCTACGAGTTAATGATAGAGTTACAAGTAGACCACTGCAGCACATTGCTGTGCATCAAAGTGTGACCTGAATCCGGGGCAAGTGGATGTGGAACAAGTGAGGCACGAGTTGCAGCACGCTGCTACATTTTGCCAGGTTTCATGGGTTCATATTTCATGCAGGGCAGATATAGGTATGAACTGGATATGTGTAAAGATTGTAGATAACCGTATGTGTGCGTGTACCTGCACACGTGTCTGACCTTTCCCTTTAAACCAAGGGCGCCTGAGCTAAAATAAGTCGATGCAGGCGGTGTGTGACACACTTCTCATCAGGACATGGGCTCCGACTTGTGCATATATACTGTATATATATATATATATATATATATATATAACATACACTTAAGAGACCAAAGCAAGGTCACTGATGATATGCATTCATTTAATTAGATTAAAGCTTTGCACTATAATTACACTGCAATAAAACAAAGGGTCTTGTTGTCACGTGGCTTGGGTCATACATTTGATTGCTGTTGATTGCAGATTCTATGTCCCTGAACAGAGGAATTAGGCTGCTGAAAGTGTTAAAATTTTGCAGTATTTTATGTATGTGTGAATATGTGTGGGTTTAAATCCCAATGGTGTAACAGCTACAACCCTGTAGAACAGTGGCTGGGATTCTCTGCTGCATAATGTCCTCTCTGTTCCTTTTTACCCACTGCTCCTTCCTCTCCCCGTCACTCTATCTTATCTATCACCTTAATAAACCCCAGTCTGTGGGATTGTGTGATAAGTGGTACCCTGTCAATCCCTTGGGCTCAGCTGAACAGGTTTTCTCCCTGCAGGAAGCAGATCTGTAACAGAGCATTTACCCAAAAGCGTCTGTTTTGGATTCATGAAAGTACACAGTGTGCATGTGAGCAGCTTCTGTGTGCATACACTGTAACGTCGTGGTGGAAATATGTAAATCCCTTACTTAAGGAAGAATGAAGAAATACTACATTTTAAAAATGCTCCATTACAAGTTGTACATTCGAAATCCCACTTAAGTAAGTACAGAATTATTATCAGCAAAATGTACTGAAAGTATCCGAAGTTAAAGTACTATTAGTGCCAAATGATCCTTTTCATATAGTGTCATATATATCATAGGGTTAAATGCATTTTTGCTATGTGGCTGGTCGAGGCAGAAGTTATTAAATAACTTCATCAATTTCTGTCCATAATTAACATAAAACCCTTAATTAGCAGTTCAGAGAAAATATTTAAGCCTGTTATATATTCAAATGTTGTACAAATGAGCATCTGTGTTTTAAAAGCTGGATTTAGAGAATTCTTGAAACAAGTTGATTTGCACTGAAATGTTTCAAATGATCCTAAAACGTTTCACCTTTATTAAGAAAATGAATGTGACTCAGTTCTACTCTAAAATGGCCTGACAGTCATTTCTTTCACAGGAAAATGTATCATCTGGATTTTGTATGAAAAATAATTAGCAAAATATGCAAAGCAACTTGTAACTAATTGATAAATGATAAATGTAGTTGAGTAAAATGTATCATATTTCCCTATTTCCCTATGTATTTAAAGCTACAGGATCAATGAGTTGAATGTTTTCACGACCTACTGTTTAAAACTTTGTGTTGGACTTGTTCGTTAGAGAAGAGCTGGTGAGAACGACAGAATACAGACAAAGGATAAAAAGGAGAGGGCGGCATGACAAAACAAAACAAAGGAGTAGAGAAGAGAGAGACAAGGCAGAAACACTGCTGTCCTTCAGGCGTACAGGTTGGTGGGTTCACCTGATGTGGGCGGCCGCTTCTGCGGTGTGGAGACACACAACGGGGACTAATGGAGGGTTTATGATTCTCTGCCAGTTTTCAGCCATCTCTCAGCACCTGACAGCCTCCTACAAGAAATGGCATCATAACAAGCAAGGGCTCCTGTGTCACAGATGAGCAGTGAAGAGAGAAAGCGGGGAGACTCCACACAGCTGATGGCACTGCATCCCTGAGGATTTCTCACTTGATCCCTGCTACGCCTGTTGCAAGCCATGAGCTGTTTTCCACCAGAAAGGAGGAAGCGTCATTTATACAAACTCGACTCTGATTGGCGTTTATTTGGAAAACAAAAGGGTGAAGCCAGTGACGGCCCACTTGAGGTTCAAGAGTCACTGATTTCTTCTGGAGCTGTGTTTATGCTGTAGCTGGAGAAAGAATCAACACACTGTAGGAGTTTGAAACTGGTTAAATAACATTTGGCTGTGCTGAAGATACTGATAAAAAAAACAAAACAAAACACTGACCTTTCCAACAAGCCCTCAAACCCGAACGACCATATCAGCCATTTCTTTTCTTACTGTCAGATAGGACTGAACCAGCGGTAGGTGTATCAGAGCACCGTTGTCATGGTAACAATAATAAACACAGTTAAGCTTAATGGATTAGGTATAGGCACAAAAACTACTTGGACAAGATTGTGTTAAAATAAGCACTTCATTAAGGTTAGAGGACCTTTGTCACCATGGTTACAGTAGTAAACACGCCTGACGATAAAACATAGCTAGGGGTTGTAATTAACTGCTTGCACAACAAATGACCTGTGTTGCGTTATATAGGAGGACAGTCTTGATCTGTCACAAGCATAAAGGAGTAGTTTGACATTTTGAGGAATACATTAACTCACTATCGTGCGGAGAGTTGGATGAGCGAATCGATACCACTCTCATCTCTGTGTTGCATTAACTATAAAGCTTGAGCAAGGACACGGCTAGCTTAGTTTAGCATAAAGACTGGAAGCAGGGGAAACACTAGCCTCGCTCTGTCTGAAGGAAGGTAGCCTGCCCACCGGCACCTCTAAAGCTCACTAATGAACACTTTATGTCTTGTTTGTTTAAAATGTACAAAAACCAAATTGTAAAACTGGCAACTTTTGTAAAACTGGCAACTTTTGGTTTTATCATTGATAATGTGCTGGACTTTTTCTCTGCAGCGCTCTGGGTGTATTAAAAGAAGCTCGGGTGCAGAATATGTTGTTTTTACACTTTGGTTTTTGTACAGATTAAACATCTGAAGAATTAAGTGTTAAAATAATTTGCTTTAAAGATGCTGGTAGGTGGATTTTTAAGAAAAACTTTGAACAGTCAGGCTAGCTATCTCCCCCTGTTTCCAGTCTTTATGCCAAGCTAAGCTAATGCTCAGCAAGAAAGCAAATAAATATTTCTTCTAAAATGTCAAACTTTAACACAAGTCTTTATCCTGTCTCCGTTAGAGACTAAACCAGTTTGAGCCTCAGTCCGACCCAGACTCAGATGAGGAGTCAATCAGAGACTAGCAGACGTATCAGAACGGTTAGCGTAGTTAGCTAATTTTATTTGTTTATGATGTTTGCTAGCTTGTAACTGGCAGTGGCTGACACAGTGTTAGCAGTTGTGCTAATGTTAACTCTCATTCTCCGTACTGATTCAGGTTTATTTAGCCCCGCCCCCTGTCCTCACAAGTTGACCGGGTTGGTTCCTTAGGTTTGTGACGTATGAAACCCTGGATGTCTGAATCTGTTTTTATGAGACTGTCATTGGTTCATTGTAGTTCAAGGTGGAAACACTCAGTCATGGTGATGACTAATTATTTCACTCATGATATGTCTTGTATGATATAAAAACGTCACATGTATGTTAACAAGGTTAAAAACTTGATTTTCATTGGACAGGGTTTTAAGTTAAATTGTTTTTATAGAGACAGGATGAATACAAGGTTGTTTGGACATAAACAGATAACAAAGAAGCTGCAGCAGCCCACATTTTAAGAAATGAAATCACAGCTTGTGTGTGTGTGTGTGTGTGTGTGTGTTTGTGTGTGTGTGTGTGTGTGTGTGTATGTGTGTGTACATGTTTGAACTTTTCACTCAGACCAGCTGCTCTGCAGAAGCAATCAAATTCCTCCTCCAGGGACAAAATGCCAAGAGGATTCGAGGACGCTTGCGTAACTTATGAAAGGCCTCGTCATGTTTACCTGATATCCTTTGCCAAAAGACAGGACGTATCCAGACGACTCCTGGTCCACACACGTCGACTTAGTGAGGATACTGTTCCTCGGTTCCTCTGCTCTGCTTGGTATTCTGTGCGCTTTTTGTTGCTATACATCTGAGTTTGGAGAGCGTATGGACATGAACAAAGCTTTAGCTTTAGTTCTCGAGGTTCTCAGTACACGTGCAAACAAATCTTCAACACTGGATCCTCAAACTGAACTCACTGAACAAATCAATACCTTTTAGCAGTGGCGTTCCTCTCAGTGGTGACTGAGAGCATTATTGTTAGCTCAGCCTTGAGACGTGCATACTTCCTGGTTAAAGACCATGAAACCCACATAAACAGTAACGACTTAATAACTCAGTGCATTTAAACTGTAGTGTGATCGCTTAGCTTAAAAAAACTCTACCTGGGCGCCCCGGTGGCTCACCTGGTAGAGCACACATACCACCTTACCGGGTTCAAGGCCGACCAATGGCCCCTTGCTGCATGTCATCCCCTCTCTCTCTCCCCCACTTTCCTGTCACTCTCTCCCTGTCCCTATCCAAATAAAGGCAAAAACTGCCCGAAAAAATAACTTGACAATGAATCTTTGAGATCAAATAAACACTATTATCGAATCAGCTAAGTGAGATTCATAATTCCCACCTCTTGATGACACCCTGCTGTTTCATTCATGCTTCACAATCACTGGCTTATGCACCCACTGGCTATCAGCTGATTTGTAACAGCAAATCATATTGATGTAGCTATTATAACCAGATATGGATATGCTCAGGCCAATGCTGTTTGCTGCTCCATAACCACAACCTCCCCCTTATATACAGTATGTTTATAGTTTTGTTGCTTTAACTAAGATTTAATGTTCATGGAAGAAGATTTATATGTTTTACCTGATTTATACTCATTTGCTATAAATGGTCAATTCGATGATATTAGTGTTTCTGCCTGAACTCAGCTGACTTACAAGACTGAACGGGTAAATATGAAGCAACTGAAGTCTGTTTTGGTGTTGTTATATCTAAGAGAAGATTTGCTTAAAAATATATCATAAGGAGTCATATTTGGAGTTAGGTAGCGTAGGCAACCATCTCAAATGTCTCTCTCTGACCCAGAGTCAGTCGGTCAGCCTGTCCTCAAGCTGATTTGGCTGTTAGTGACCAGTGGCTTGCCTGGGTCAGGAGTAAACATACGGGCTTCTATTTAACACAGACTCCAGTCACAGCAGGGCAGTCCATCTCCTCTCATCCCCATCACATTAAAGCCACCATCTCCTTTTAGTCATACACAGCCCTCCTCCTAATGATCCAGATTAGTTAACAGGCTTGGCACCGGGGCTGTCATGTCGGAAGCCCCAGCTATCCATTATAGTCCACCTTCTCCTGGTGCCACAGGTGGCTGTTCCAATAACAGCCCACCTCTAACCCAGATAGGAGACAGGCAAGAAATGAGATCAAAAACAGCAGGTTTCTCCCTCCCAGTGCAATCAGACAATAGCATGTGCAGAGCTGCTAAATATGGGTGTAGTCCTTCGGTGCGTCTTATTCTCACTGGATTGTTTAAACTACCCAATTATCCCCGAGCCTCGTGAGAGGTGACCCACACTGGCCTCCTGTCCCAGGAGGGTGAGTGGAAGTAGGTCTCATTATGACAAGGTGGAGGTGGAGTTTCCTCCAGCGTGGCAGCAGTTTTCATCAGCAGGGGGTTGCAGGTTCAGATGGAGTAAAAGGTGCATGGAGGATTGACAAAAAGAAGAAGAAGAAGAAATGACCAGAGAGGGCACGTGGAAGAAAGCTAGAACACAACCAGTGACCACAACTCAAATGAGATAACAGAGTAAAAGGCAGATGCAGACACACACACACACACACACACCCAATAAAACTGACCACACACGATGAGATCCCTGGACATGATGAAAGGAGAGGGACGATCCACAGCAGGAGAGGGAAAAGATGCAGATGATTCAAAGCAACATGTCTCTCGGCCGACCTTGATGATGGGAGTCATACTGTAGTCGCCTAATTTATCTGAATGATGCAACGGGAAAATGATGTGAGACAAAGGGGGGCAGCATATAAATGTAGGGATGTAGGAGGGTGCTGTGTCACCGCTGAAGGCAACATTTTGGAAAACATTAGTGGTGGTTTGTGATTCATAAGTGTAAACAGCTGAAGGAAATGATCATGAAAAGCAAATGAGTTCTGAGGAACAAAGCTGCTGTCATGCTTTGTGCATATGGTCACACGAAACAAGCCGTAAAATGAATCTGAGTTTATTTCACTACAGTGAAGTGAGGCTATCTTTTCAAACAGTCAGTACGGCCTTGGATTTTATAAGCAATTTTAATCTGCTCCAGTAGTTCAGTTCTTTCCATTTGTCTATACTTAATTACATATTTGTTCTTTTCATCCATTATTTCTGGAGGTATCACACCTAACGAGATGAATAAAATATAACCTGGACCCGTAGGGATTTTCATTATGCATTCTGTTTTCCTTTTCACACCAATCCAATATGATTTTAACACTTTACATGACAAAAAAAGAAGGTGAAGTTTGCACAGACTTCTCCCAAAATTCCCTCCAGCACTTAAAAGATGCAAATAAATTATATATGGCATTTTTATTTGTGGTAGAATACTGCATCTGTTTCTTTGAAGCATTTTCACTCCACATGAGTAAAGCAGCTGAGTTCCAGTACAAATGTCCTCCCAATGAAATTAGGCAAATCAGGCAAGTTCTTCAGGTGACTTTATGCCTTTATCATCTGTGTGTTTTCTAAACATATCTAATCCTGTTTGACCATAACTGAAATATTCTATCATCCTGAAGTCTATGGAACCCCAAAGTGTTAAATATGAAATTAGCAATGATTATGGATAATGACATAATTAATCATATGAATCAATTCTATAAAATATACAAATTAATTTGTGAAATTATTATAGACTTTTTTATTTTACTTCACTGCCCCCATGTACCGTGCTCATTTACAAGTAGCAGCCCGGAGTGAAGCTGATTCAGAATAACTTTAGCATTGCTGTTGCTCTAGCTAACAGGAGCTAAGTGGCTAATTCTTGAAGCAGTTGTTGAGCTTGCTAGTGAAAGAGGCATGAAGTGTATGATTGACTGAAAGGTGAGAGGGCGGTAACAGGTCCACGTTCATGAAATGTGACCTTATGAAATAAAAGTGTCTTGGGAACTAGAATTACTGCATCACAGTTGTATCCCTCCACCAACCAGTCAAGTTGCAGGAAATATGATGAATCTCACCTTCTGGGGAGTTACAGGGATGAATAATAGCCGGAAAATGCTGAACATTATGATGACATAGTGAAGTTGACCCTTGACCTTTAAAACATATCATCATTTTATCCTTCTAGACACTTGTGTGAAATTGTGTCCTTGACCAAAATCTAATCAGTTGATCCTCGAGTCCAAGTGAACATTTAAACTAAATTTGAAGAAATCACCTCAAGGCATTGTGGGGCATAATGTGTTTCCGAGAACAAGATGGAGAGACGGGCGACCTGAAAACAAAATGCCTCCAGCCACGATGACATGAATGATGGAAATATCAGTTTGTAATAATAAGTTATGTTTTATATTTTAATACTATTATTTAAAAAATAATTGTTTCATTTATATATTTTACATCATTTATTCGTATGACACAATGTTACTTATTTTTTTTATTACTTACAGTTGATTTAATTGTGGACACTTTGGGACTCAATAGTATGTAATATTGGCAAATTTTAACATGAGATTCATACTGATCACATGAGGAGGATTTCTTCATTTCTCTGAATTTCTCCCTGGCTAGAACAGGCCAGCGCATTAAAGAGAGTTGTATGACTTTAAGGCAATAAAAAGATGATTTTCACAATCTAACACCAACAGATTACAGATCCCTTTTCCGAGTTCCCCATATCGTGACTGTATTACAGTTATTGGAAGACATTTCTTTCCTGTCTACCTTCTCGGCTGGTTCTTTTCACCTTGGCTAAATGACAGCACTGGGATCCTGGGCGGACAATCAGAAGACGCAGGCGACAGAGCGGAGGGAAGAGAAGCAGGAGGAGGATGATGGGGGGGGGGGGTAGCAGAGCTGACTCACTCTGGCGTGGGGGCTTTGGTGGCGCAGAGGGGCACTGAATCATCTGGAGCTTTATTGAATATTTCCTCCATTTGATGTCATTATCGCCCCAGCGACCATCACTCCCATCATCAGTGCTGTCCCTGAGTCTCCAGATTACAGGCAGGGGGGAGACAGAGGAGGCAGGGAGGCAGAACAGGGGCTGAGGGGCCTTTGAGGTAAAAACCCACTGTGCAAGAAGAGACTGAATAAACAGAAGGGACACCAGTGTGCTGTTTGGACAAAGGCAGAGGAATGCACTGAATTTCAGATGGCAGAGAGGAGCGATTTGGCTGCAAGGATGCCTGTAATAAAGTGCATGAGATTTACTTGTTTTCTTAGAGGTACGAAGCTGGAAGCCGCATTTAACAGAACTATTGATGCGATCGGATCACTGAACACAGTATCTGCTGGGAGCGAGTGTGTGGGCTCCAGTCAATACCAACTAAGTGATCAATACCGAAATTCTCTGCTGAACCTACACAAAAAAACAAGAGCAGAAGTTATATTTAAGGAATTTCTATTTTTATTAGAAACGAATCACATTTCAACCCAAGCAGGACTTTTTTTTTTTACCCTTCAATGTGCCATGCATACAAAATCAGAATCAAAGTGTCCATCTGTTAGTGCCCATTAAAGTTTATATTTGTAAGGGGTAGATATCAAAGTCTTTCTCTTGTGCAATTAATATTCACAGATATGTACATTCAAATTAGTCAGCCTCAAATATCAAGCATCCTCGCGAAAAGAAACCAACATTAAAAGTAAAAAGTTACAAAAACCTTCAAATTAAACAATATATTTCTCTTTTAAAATATAATTAATAACTATTCCACTTACATGAGTTAAATTATGATTGCTTCATTTTTAACCATAGGCACGTCGTAGATAGGCGAGGCGTCGTAGAAGCCAAGTGGAGGCCATGTTTCTCTTCCTGTCTCCTCACTGCAGCTGATGTTTGTGTAAACAAAACCACCGAGCTATCCTACGGTCCTCATAGGGACCAGTTCAAAAATAAAAGTAAAAAAAAAACTAATATAAATAAATTAAAAAATAGAACAATGTCTAAAGGTTTCCTCTGTTCCAGCTTCTCACAGGGTAGCTGTTTGATATGTGATACACAGACAAGGAGCTCTAACAGAGATGTTTCATGCCTCACAATGATTGGTTTCTTTGGTATAAAACCACCATGACCTCCTACAGCTAAAAGAATCTCTTCATCTGAAATGAATACATTAATGATTGGAAAACGAAAAACCACCATCTACTCACTCTCTTTGAAACTGATCATTTATCAACGTACAAAACGTGACGCCTTCATTGACATGAAAGTACATGTGACTGATGTGGGTGTAGCTACAGGTGGAGTTCACCTTTATAAAATGTGGCGTTAATGTGACGTGGCTGAAAGTCACGTTCAACATCGAAGGAAGATTCGCACCAATTATCTGTGTCGTTACAAAAGATGAGGTAATTCAGTATTTAAGAATCCAACCGTCTCAGCTAACCGAATATGAGATGTGTCACTAGTGAACAAGTGTCTATTTTACAGTCACCTTTATGTTTATCAGTGTATCGGCTTCAATTCTTAACAACGACGGTCAATTATGTCTAATAAGTGATTCTGTGTCAGTGGAAATCCACAATGTGTTTTTTTTTCTGTTATAGGTATTTGTGTTGTTCTTGCATTCATTACGATACACAAGGAAGGGGGACATGAGAGTGTGACGGACTATGATTCATGACTCAGCTTTGTTTTCGCTGCTTTGAAAAATTGGGTCCCTCATAGACTGTTGAAACTTAATTATACGTTAGATAAAAAAAAAATAATAGCAGTAAATAAACCTGTGGATAAAACTGTAAAGGCCTTTAACAGATTTAGATTCAGGATTTCCAAGTGACCTTTTTTTTGATGTTATTCATTTCCATGATCATTGTTTGACATCATAATGGTCTTTCATTCACTAGTGATGGATAATACTTCAACATAATGATAGAATAACATGGAGGAATGCATTGCAATAGTATGTTATCACAGTTTTCCCTCAGCTGTAATGTTAATTGTCATCCTATGTAAAGACTGTGTGAGTATCATCTTTATCCGGTTCAGCTGTCATCAGTTTGGAAGTGGCGCTTCAGATCAGATATGTGATAGGTTATCTAAGATGATGTACTGATCCTACTTTTTCAAAAAAAAAAAAAAAAATACCATCATCTACTTCTGTTGTCAGAAAAAGAAAAGGTAGAATAAGAGAAGGTGAGTAGGATGAAAGGAAGTATAGACAAAAGAACAGAGGGACGGGAGGAAGGGAGGAGTGGAATGAGCTAGTAGGTCAGTACTTTCTCCCTGTGGTGATTAATGAGACTCCACTGTCCTGGACAGTATTTTTAGGATGCTCTACATGTCCACCGGGACATGCAAGTCGCCAAGGTGACCCGTTTTCACCATGATCAACTACGTAACCCAGAGTGGCTGCTGTTTAGGAGGGGACAAAAAGGCAGGAATAAAAAAAGACAAAAAAAAGGAATATACTTCCCCTTGAAGGTCACGAATTTGGCACGCTTCATGTCCTTTAGCACGGCATCTTCAAGTAAAAACTTAAAAAACAAAAAATAGACCCCAAAACTGTTCCTGTTCCAGTGAATGCACATGCTGATATACTGGACTCACCTAAGGCAAAAAGGATTGTGAATAAGTGTGGAAAGTGCTCTTTGAGCCCCCCCCCGGCCCCCCCGCCCCACCCGCCCTCCCTCACAGCTCATGTCCACAGTATGTCAGTGAGTTACCAGTGTGGAGGGGTGGGGTGGGGTGGGGTGGTGGGGGGTCGGGTCCTGGTAGAAGTTAAGCACTGGGTGATCAGAGAGGTTTTTCCCCCTCACCCCTCTGTTCCTCGTTCAAAGTGAAGTAGCTGAGTCAGGATGTGCCCCCCCTCAGGTTGCCGCCCTCCTTCCTCTCTGCAGATCTCTCAGGGGGACATGTTGAGTAGCTTGGTAGATTTATTGGGGTAATTGATAGCCAGGCTGATGGCAGCGATGTTCTTCAGAGCCTGCATAATAATAATAATAAAAAAAAAAGTGCATCAGTATGTGAATGCAGTAGAGAAGAATAGGTGCCGGGGAGAGGAACCCGAACGGTGTGAAGATGAGTGAGACATGTTGAGCGGTGGTGACTGAATGGTGCAACACCTTCTGTTTGGTTTACTTCACCTTATTTCATAACCAGCAGCTCAACAGACTGTGCTGCCCTTCAGTGCATTTTATTTCTTCACTGGCAAATGTTCACCATTAGCTGTCAGCGAAATCGGTCATTTAGTCCTCGTTTCCCTCCGTCCAGTAGTTTGGTAAAGAACATGATATGATGAATATTCAGTTTTTATTCAGTTCACTGTGGAGTTGGTTCTCTGATCTTTTCATTCACATCATCTTCAGACAAGAATTACCACAACAAATACTGACTGAATAGATGAACGATTCAGCTGCCGCACCGAGACAACATGTCGGTTACCTACGTAATTCAGAGTCATAATAATTTACGGAGAAGTTTAGACCAATTGTCACTCTTTTTTTATGTCAGCTAAAAGCAAACAGCTAGCCCGTCATTCTGTGGCCCGGCTCGGCTCAGTGGGTTTATCAGAACTAGTTTGAAGAAAACCAGGAACGAGGCTGTTGAGAGCTGAACTGAACCGAAACAGTAACGTTGCAGAACATAAACAATGAGCTGAAAAAGGCTAACTGCAGTCAGGTGATAACTGAAAGTGTCCCTTTTCACATAACAGTCAATTGATCCATTGTTAATATAAAAGTATAGATGAGTGCAGCTTTTCCTGGAAAAGTGAAGATAACATGATCGACCTGTTAACTCAGTGACAACAGCTGCTGCCTCCCCGTCTCGATTTTACACCACTTTAAAATTCAGACTCATTAAAAAAAAAAAAAAAACTTCACCCAGTGATTTCCTCACTCCAATACATCTCCACGTAAAGCCCTGACACGCAGCAGCACTCCCTGATTCAGATGTTAACGTGCTCGGACGGTTTAACGAGCAGCACACATGTAAACACGGGGTTGTCTCACACTGTTACCCAGGTTCAATTGAGGGAACAACAGGAAAAAGAAAAGCCAGGGAGTAGTGGAGTGAACATGATTCTCTCAGCATGGTGCACCTTGTGTTACGCTATAATAAACTCATCAAAGAAAATAACAGACCACTAGAGGAGACAAAGCCTTCACAACAACTTGATAAAAGTCTCCAATAAGGGAAACTGTTTTGCTTTTGACGACTTTGGAACATTTTCTTCTCGTCCTCTGAACCTCAGTAAATTCACTCTTGGACTGTGCATCACTGTTACCATAATAGTTATGACTACTGCTAAGTCACCTATGGTTTTGTTTTCAACCTGACAGGTGTTAGGTAACTGCTCAACAGAACCACCCACAACGTTGTTTTCACCCCCCCCCCCATCCTCTCCTCCTCTTAACTGCCTTCAGGCTCCTCTGCTGTATGACGGGGTCCACAGTACAGAGCTGTGGCTCGCACTGCCACAAATGCTAATGGACTGTAATTACCAAATACATTAGTCCTGAGTGCGGCCCACACACACATTCAAAACAGGAGGGGGGGGGGTGTGGAGGGATCTGCTGGGTGTCAACGGCTTGGTGATTCACTTGCAAAAGAGACTCCAGCCGCGAGGTGACTCACAGCCACCGAAGACTATTCAATCAACGGGACTGCGTGGTTAAGAAAAGAGAGTTGCGTAATATCACAGCGTTTCTGGGTGAGCGCACAACTTCTTTGAACTATCACACATGTCAGGCAGTAATTAACATCTGAACACATCAAAGATGACCCGAGAGAGCCCAGCTAGAGGGAGGAGTTTGACTTTAGAAAGGCATCAATGGTTATTATGTGAAGACATAAAAAAAAAAAAAAAAAAAGGAGGAAAAGCCTTACCATTGCAGTGTGATTGAGGAGCTGCTCGTCAGTGGTCATGGCTAATAGATACTCCTGGAGGATACCCTGTGCCTGGGAAACACATCAAAGGTTGGTAATGAACGTTTGTCCTGCAACAGTCCGGTGTGCAGCTTGCAGAGAAACATAGATAACCTCACAGGCCAGATAACTGTCATGAATAGAAGGAAATTCCAGAGACAGACTAGCCCACGAGGTTACATAAGGGATGAATTCGGTTATAAATGAGGCCTGGTTCCCTCACCGCCCTTCATCTCCATCTCAGCATCAAATTGAACAGCGGAATGTTGGAAAGGTTATTGAAAATTATAAACAAACTGAAGAGCACTTCCACTGAAGCCCTACGGGAGAGATGTACCTTGGGTTACATAAGCTCAAGGACTTGGGGAACACAGATAAGACTACATAGAGGCTAAATGGACTGAGACCGGCCAAATGGAGCTTTTACAGAGCTGGAGACACAGTCCAGAGCCCCGGTCCGCCATCCATCTCGCGGCACCCCAAATGTTTATGCTGGGGAACATCCTAGTACGATTTGTACAGTCAGTAGTGCATGACATACCGTTGATTCCTAAATATAACTTTCACTTCCTGGAGTAGAGAGTTCACTGAATCTCAGTGGACGTGGCCGTGATCTCCATGTGCAAAAGAAGAACAAGAACCGAGGCTGCGATGTGAACAGCACCGTCTGCTTAACCTTTAAAATAAGCCGGTTCCAGGCTCAGACGTAATACGACCACAGAAGGATCCACAATGTGTCCAGCACTCATAAGCCTCTCACGGTTTTACAGTAGTGTCAACATGGAGCAGTTGAAATCGACTATACAGGATGTCATCAATGCAGTTCATATGTCAACATGACATGAGGGCCACCAACCTTAGTTCACATCATAAATGCTTACTGTCTCGGGGGGGGGTCCTTACAGCTGATGGTTTTCCATTGTGATTTAAATAGTGACTTTTCCTCTCTATATAATCCACACAACCCTGCCTCGTTAGAAAATCCCCTGCGGGTGAATACAGATGTGAAGAAGTCCTGGAACACTACATAGACACTATGTCCAGTTTTATTATAATCGATGTCTAGATGGCGCTCAGCTGAGGTGCCGCCTGTGAAACCCACATTCACTGGCTTTTACTTGGGTTCAGCTGGCGGCCACTTTTTAAAATTTCTTGCAATACTTTAAACCACATCCTGAACCTTGGGCAACACCAACCACCACTCACTGTGACAGCTGCCACAAGAGGTAGCAGGTGTGAGAATTTTTCAAACCAATCTTACTTATTTCATTATTCTATCTGGAGAATGCTGGCACAACCTAAATGGCAGAAGTGAATGAGTTACCTTATCGTCTTTGAAATAGCCTCTGTGTGTTCCTCGTACAAAACACTACAAAAATAAAATCATCCACGTATCTCTCATTTAGCTCTGCTAAGACCTTCATCTCAGACTATTTCAAAGTGAGGAGCTGGGGGCTATTAACCACTGCAGCACAGGCTGCGGAGTACTCCTACTGCCCCCTGGTGTTTGTTGACATGAGCTGCACCACCTGAGCATCTGATTCTCCCTGTCATGCAACAACGTTCAGTGGGTGCAGATGGGAGCACAGAATCCATCGTGAATGACAAGCCAGCTGATGTAATTTTATTGTCAGACGAGCTGCCTCAGGCCTCCCGGCCAGACCTGAAGAGAACAGGAAAGATAGAGCTTTTCTGAGACTGTCTGATTCAATTGCATCCACAGATGGGAAACTCCTGGCTGACGACGTGCTCATAATCCTTGAGACTTCTCTTAATTAATAATTCAAGACAACTGAGAGAGAGGGAGAGAGAGAGAGAAAGAGAGAGAGAGAGAGGGAGAGAGAGCCCATACACATTGCAAAATGGATAGCATCTCTTCCTCTCCCATGCAGTCTGCAGGGAGCCAGTGTGGCACTGGTGCTGTCTGGCAGATGGCAGGGCTGGGCTTTGGCCTTGAGCCCAGCACAGAACAGGTGGGTTGAAGAAAAACATGCTCATTTCACAGAGAGACAGATATAGACAGAGAGAAGGGGGAAAGATAGAGGTAAAGAATAAACTGTTGTGTATTTTTTTTACTCTCATCATTTCATTCAAGTCTGTTATCAAACCAAAAGGTATGAACATGGACAGGTATTACATATTCAGTCATTGAATCCCTTTGATATTTCACCTTCAAAGTCAACAATGTCATCACAGGAAAAACAACCAACACAACAAAACAAATACTTAAAGTGCAGCCAAACCTCAAGCTTTAACAGCAATACCTGCACAGTATCCTGGCCTGAATATGTGCATGTATATATATATATATATATATATGTGTGTGCGTGTGTGTGTGTGTGCATCACTCACAATGGCACGGGCCTCTGCGATGAAGAAGAGTTCGGTGAGGGCTCTGTGAAGAGGCAGCAGCACGGTGACACCGGTGGGGTCCTGGCTCAGGCTGTTTTCCATGGACATAAAGAGCTGCCACAGAGGTCGCAGCAGCGTCAGCTCACAGGCTCTGCAGTGCAAACAAATCAATAGTTAGACGGGACAAACACATGAACACGGGCAGAACAGGATAATAAAGAGTTTCTGATTCTGAGAAAAGCAAAGTGAAAAATGAAACCTTCATTTGCCATACATTAATCTTGCAACATCCGATCAGCCATTAAGAGTGGCTAATGGAACTAATCACTATGCTATTTATCCTTTTTGTGAAGTATAATAAACACATTTACAGTATTTACACACATTTACAGTGATCCGAGATGCTCTCTGCACTTTTGTATTCAGAAATACTTCCTGGTGGACAGTTAAAGATCCCACCCAGACACGTTTTAAGACATAAAATACTATAATAAAATACGAAACTACTGGACACTTGTATGTCACTGTAAAGTCCATTCTGAGCGTTTGTGTGCTGGAGGTTTTAAATTTCCTCATCACACCAACGTAAGCTGCATGAACGGCTTCCAAACCAACAATCCTGCTCTTATGTTCACATCTCAAACTCAAACTTAAGCTGAGCCCAGGAAAACGTCAACAGATGAATGTGAAGACAGTCTCCGAGTGTCAAACTCTGAACAGCTCAAACAGTGAAGTTACAATAAGTAAAAATCAAAATGATGTTGATGATGCGTTTGCTGTCTGTGTGAGCGCAACCTTCTCATAAGTGGTGTCACGTTGTTATTGTGATCAGACAGTTGGACGAGTCGTTGTGCACGCATGCAAATTCTTAGACACACCCTTCACCTCATTTCCGTGGTGACTACCATGACCATGGAACTACATGAGGGATTTATGAGGGCTTTCATGCAAACCCTGTGTGGAGGTGCAATACTGGACGCCTAGGGAAAACACACTGCTGAGGTCAATAAGTGTGCTGGGTCCTCTTAGCCAAATTAGCATTATTTAGGTCGGGTAAGTAAGAACGTTTGTGTATTTTACTTTATTTTTCTTCTTCAATTTAAGGCAACAGTTTCAAATGAATCTCACCGGCGACAGAAAAAGTACAAGAAGCATCAGAAAGAATTAGAAGGACAGAACTAGAAGTGTACAAGTGAGGCTGGGCTTACGTCTGGGATTGACACTGCAGGAGGCGGAGCAACAAGTGAATGGCTTTGAGTCGCTGGTTTCCAGTCTGGCGACAGGCCACGCCCACCTGCCATTCCCATATGTCAGCCAGCGGCAGGTGACTGAGCACTTGGTCATCAGCTAACATTTGCTTCAGTATCTCGAACCCTAGAGACAAGCAAAAGTGCAGGATGACAACCTGACGCACCTGAGGATTCATTTCGAGGTTAATCAGCAGAGTCACTGAAGCAGCTTTGCACAGATGTAAAAGTGTGTATCTGCTCTAATGTCAAGTACCTGTCTGGAATCGTCCTCTGTGGCCTCCTGTGACGGTGAACTTGTAGCCCCACTCTGTGTTGCTCATGTCCGACATAAATCTGTAGTACAGGGTATCACCTGAGAGAAACCCACACAGCAGGCACATTGGTTTCAACATAATAGTTAAACTATCTCAAATGCACACACACATGGACGCGCTTAGAGCAGAAAGGAAATAGATTATTTTTTGAAAATTTCCTCACCAGGGATTTCAAAATCAGACCATTTCTGAGGAGAGCCACTGAAATTGTGGACATCCTGGAGGAAATCACTGCTGCTGGACATCATGAGCTCATCACAGCCTTCTTCTGTGTAGCAGCGGGCGTCAAATTTCACTGAAAGGTAGATAGCGCCCGGGATGTGCACCTTGTCCTGCACAGAGAAAAGAAGCAATACGGTTATAAAACTAACTGAAGAAAGGACACAGGAGCTCAGAGTACAGAAACAGAATAGTTCAGCTTAATTTTATTAGTCTGAGCAACAGACATTCTGCAGCCAGCTCTATGACTGACTGTGAGAAGAGAGTATTATAAATGAGAGGCCATTAAAATTCATGAAAACTTCAGTTATGACTGCTGATGACAAAAATGTAATTTACCCACCTCAAAGTTGGTGTTGTTGTCATATGGGTGTTTGGACTCTCTGACCTGCACGGCCATACCTGGCTCTTCCATGAACTGGCAGGCAGTGAGAGACAGACTACACAGCATACTCTGGCTGCAACCCTTCAGCACCCTCTGGAGAATCTGATCATTAACAGAATTTCCCGATCACATTAATCCACAAAACACCTCTAATGTGTTATATGTGCACCTCTGCACGCAAGACAAACTTTCATTTACCAAAGGGAACAGACGCTCCTCTCTTTTGCCTACCTTCTCCCAGAGCGGCCGCTCCTCCAGCTGCATTAACATGTCCAGGATGTAGGCCATGTGTGAGGCACCGTTCAGTTCCAGCGCCTCCTCGCTCAAAGCAGCCTCTGCAGGCCAGTCAGCCAGCAGCGAGGCCAGCACGTGGCGGGCGTACAGTGTCGCGATGGCCTGGTTGACCTTCACCAGATACTGGCGAACCGCCCGATTGCTGCGCACATCCAGTTCCTTGTGCAAAAGAGCTGAGCTTTTGGTGCGCCTCTGTTTGGCGTAGCTGAGCTGTAAGTCGCTCTCTGAATTGGTGATGAGCTTCTGGGCCACGACGTTGATCTCCTCTGTGGCCTTCTCACAGTGACTGGGTTTAGACTGTGGGAAGAGGGCAATGATGTGGACATAAGAAAAGTGACATGAAAAACAGCACCTACAAACTTTCTCTCACTGAATCATATCTCTTCTTATCAGTTAGTAATATTAGTAATGTTCCCAACGGCCTTTACTAAACAACGAGTAAAGCAATGACTGAAAATCTCTGTGTAATTTTGTCAGTTATTCATAGTGTCTTTAAAAAAAAAAAAAACTCACCACACAGGACACCACAATCATATCAGTGTCCACGGCCTTGGTGTTCCTCTCCTCAGAGCGAGGCCTCCTGATGGGCTGCCACTTCTGAGCCAGCGTACGGATTGTCTCATCTGTTTTTATCTCCTCTCCATCAAATCTGAAAGTTACACAAAGGCATAAAATGGAGGCAGGTTTTGATTGCAAAATAAAACCTTAAATTAAAATCATATTATATATATATATATATATATATGGAAGATACAGTGTATTAAAAAGAAGTTTAGAAAGAATTTCTCTATAGGGAAGCCGATGCTGACCTCTTCTGCACCTCCAGGAAGAAAGAGTCTGTTCTCTTCATCTGCAGCTCATACATAGCCCGCAGGATGGGCAGAGGGGCGTTTAAGGCATCGTGGGTGATCTGTGGTGAAAAAAGACTTTTTTCGATTATTACACTATCATATTATATTTACCTGAATATATTATGACTGGAATCCCTCGTCACCTGGAAGCAAATCTTTGTTTCCTCATCGAGACCCTCTAAGGGGTCGGGCCTGTTGACGTCAGTGTCGTCAGCGCAGCAGCTGGAGTGGTCCGAGTCGTGCTCCTTGTCCTGCTCTCTTTGGTCTCGCTCGGGGTCCTGGGCCATGGAGTGGATCTCCCTCTTAGAGGAGTAGAGCATGATGGAGAGGATCTCTAGATCTCGCAGCAGCCACAGCTTGCTGAAGCCTGTCCCCTTGCTGCACTTCCTCACCAGCAGCTGGGTCAGTCCTGACTGCTGGATGGCTTCCTGAGCTTGTTCCACCCCGTGCTTCTAGATAAGAAGACAACGCGGGATGAGAAAACTACTTCTGCAATCATTTTATATCGTCCACACCGGTTGATTCACATGTCAGTTCCAGATATCAACGCAAACGTGTCCGATTTTGGAGTGGGGATGAAATACATTAGTGCTGCACTATTGCAGGCTGGGGCAGGTACCTTGAGTGTGTTGTAGAGGCCTTTAAGGGCCAAGGACAGGACCCAGGACGCCTCCACAGCATCAGGAGAGCCATTGTCCTGGGTGGTCTGCAGCAGGTGGCTGATGATAGAGGTGAAATTGCTCAGGTAGCGGCTGAGCAGCGTCTTTGAGGATCCCTGGCTCTCTGACTGCCCTGGGGGGCTGGTGGTAGTGGAATCCTGAGACTGTATGAGTTGGTAGTCCTTCACTGTGAGAGAAGGAAAAGCACACACACGGTTAATGCCAAGTTTTATTTCTGAACACTAGCAATGTGGTTAGTAGAGCTACTACTGCACTCACCTGTTTTCCTCTTGCGTGTCTTCACGTCCACCACTGCAGCATGGTTCTTTTCTGTGAAGTGTTTGAGCAAGATCATGTTGTGCTGCTCATTGGCGTTGTCGATAAACACCGTCTGGGTGCCCACGCACAGCACCTGACAGACACACACAGGAGTCACAACTGGGTTAAAACAGACAGGAAACAGTGGACAACTCTGTGCGGCAGTATGTATTCTACCTACCTCAGGGAAGCCCACCAGCACCAGCAGGGTGAAGAGGTTGGTGCGCTTGAGAGTTTGTGGCAGCTGCTGAATGCAGTGGTCAGTGAAGGCAGCGATGACTGCGCTCCACTCAGGACAAGCATTCAGACTGTGTAAAATATCTGCAACCGTGCACGCCCAATCCAGACCGATACGACTGCACAAGAAAGGAAGAGACTTCTCACATCTGCACAAACATCTCGGAAAACACCTTCCTGGCAAATAAGATCTACAATGTGTGGTAAAAAGAGATTGGTGCCAGTTCTACATCTGTAAATATATTAATTCTTACAATATGGTGTTAATAGAGATAATATGTAATGATGAAAATGAAACAAACACTGGCTCACCAGAGGAAAGTTTAACATTTTAATTATATCAAATATTATACATATTATTTAAGACGGAGCACATGCAGCCTAAGATCAAATTGTTAACTTTTATTTGTGTGATTGTACAAAGTAAAAACGTAATAGTTGTTTCCACAATGTTGCCGATGATAAAAACAAACTATGTGGACCCACTTCATAAATTAAAAACAGGTTTGAACATGTAAGTAATTCTATTTTCATTTTTTCAGTCAAGTAGGAAAATATCTCAGACTGCTGCTCAGATCTGGCTAAAAACCATGTAGCTGCAAACAAGTGCAGACCTGCCCTCGCAGTATTAATAACTGCAGCCGTGCCTTCAAGAAAATGTAATATAAAAAAAAAAAAATCCCTGATATCATCAGGTTTCCTTTGTTTTACCTGTCCAAACAGACGGCTCCTAGGCTGAAAAGCAGCTGAGTGGTCCTCCAACCCTCTGTGTCGGAAGTGGCTGCCTCTCCTTGTGTCAGCAGCTCATATTTATCAGCCAGGGCTTCTGTGACGGCAGCGTCGGCCTCCATCGGAGGGATTCGGAGAAGCAGCTGACCCAGTAGTCCCAGGGTGAGGTGGTAGGTCTCGTTGAGAGAACCAGCGTTGGAAATGACTGCCCTGAAAAGCTGGGGCAGGATGGAGCTCAGACTGGGCAGAGACAGAGTGCAGCCCTGAGGAGACAAACACCACGGTGTAAATGATATTTGCAGATACATTTTTAAAAAGTCTATATTGGTGCAATTTTGTCAATATTGAACATTTCATGAACAAAGGTGTATGTTGGGCACAAAATAATCCAGTGTTTTAACTTTAAGTGTTAGTAGATTTTGGTGTATTTATTTAATCCATATTTATAATAATTCCCTAAAGTCAGACCTTAAAGGAATAGTGTGACACTTTGGGAAATACGGTTTCTTGCTGGGAGTTATATGAGAAGATCAATGCCACTCTCATATTTTGTTCATTAAATATGAAGCTACAGCCAGCAGCTGGATAGGTTTTATGGAGGGTTAAGTGCAGGACTATTTCTTGGACAGGAGCACTGACTTCCTGGAGTCTCTGCTGGTTGACCCTTGGCCACCCCAAGATAAGACTCTAGGAAAGCCAGTGTGTCCAGCCAAGAAAAAATATGGCAAATAACCCCCTCATAAAACTAACAAACAAACTTTTGTTTTAGCACTTTGATTTTTGTACAGATTAACAAATAGAGGTGCTGGTAGGCAGATTTTGTTACCTGTTGACAGAACCTGGCTTTTTCTGTTTTCCACTGTTTACAGTCTTGATGCTAAGCTAACTGGCTGCTAGCTAGCTTCATATTCAACATACGAATTTCAGCCATGTTTACCTTCTCTCTCAGCATAAAAGCAAATAAGCATATTTCCTAAGATGTCAAACTATTTCTTCAGTGTCACTCTACGTAGAGTTTCAACCATAAAAACTGGTTTGACATACTGGTTTGGCTGGCGGCATCATGGCTGCTAATAGTCCCAGGATCCTCTCTCTGGAGCACTCTGAAAACACATGCTCCTGCAGGGGGACCTGAGGCAACCTCTCATCTGTCTCCTTAACAACGTCCGACGGGGAGTTGACTGTCCCTGGTCCAGATTCTGAAGCTGAGATAAAAAATAATGAGGGATTAAAAAATATAAGGTTAACCCAGTCAGCTAAGGGACAGTAACCACTGGAGGACAGAATCCGTCCGGTAATCGGATTAGTTATCTCAGTACTTACGTCGAACCACAGGAGAGAGGGGGTCCTCACTGGACACAGACGGTGTCTGGCTGAGACTTGGAGAATCCAGGGTGTCTTGAGTGACCAGCTTCTTTTTCTCTCCTTCTCCAATACTCGGAGGGGACAACACCTCTGCAGGAGGAGACCCCACCTCCTTTGCCTTCTTCTCCTTACCTGATGGTTTTCTCTGTAAGTGAGAACATAATGACAATTCAGTAGTGGCAGTCCAATAGTGTGAACTCCTGTTAAAATACTATTGACTATCTTTCCTACATTAAAGACTTAATACAGTTGTATAAAGTTGATCAAGTTTAGGCTCCCTGGGCAAATGACATATTTTGTTGTTTTTTGAAGTGAAAAGAAGTAAATACAAACCCTGCAGCAAACACACTTTAAAATGTGTTGTTCCTTTCTTCATGAAGTAAGAAACTGAAAACCCCCCAGTAATTTTGGCCTCAGAAAAGGTTTGGGCACTCTTCCACTTGTAATACACTCTTTAATTGACTCATTAGGACTTGTAAAGCAGGTTTAAGAATTGTCATTAGGGACTCTTCAAAAGTTGTGGTAACCTTGGGCTCCTGTAAGCAACGGACTGAGGATCTAAACATTAAGCTAACTGATGCTTACAGCAGGAGAGGCAATAAAATGATAACAAAACACTTCCACTGAAATTTCCACTGTCAGAAGTTTTGTTAAGAGACAGCAGTTAAGGGGAACTGTGCAAGTCAAGACAAGATCTGGAAGACCGAGAAAACAGTAAGATAAAACTGCGCGTCTGCAGGGCAGAAAGGCAAAACAAAACCTCCACATGACTGCACAAACAGCACAGGGTGTACATGGAAGAGTCACGAGAAGGAAACAAAACCTGCGAACTCATCACAACAAAGCACTTTGCACAGATAAAGGGAAGAATGGATTCCACAAAATATGAGAAAAGGTCCTGCAGTCAGTCAAGAAACTAAAAGTGAACAGAGACCGGCTTCTGCAACAAGACAATAATCCAAAGCAGACCTCCTAATCCAACATGAACCACTGAATCTATAGGAAGAACCCTCACAGTCCCGCTGAGTTCAACATCACTGAAACTCTGCGGGTAGATCTTTAACATGCTGTGTGTGAAAGACAGAACCTGAATCCCAGAACCTGAAGTGATCTGCAGGACGAGTGGCTGAAAGTTCCTAAATAAAGACCAGAATGAGTCTTAGCTGCTACAAACACCATCTGCAAGCTGTGAGATTCCCCAAAGGGTGGGGTTACTAAGTACTGACTAAATAGGATGTCCATACTTTTTGAACATGCTGGTGATGAATTATTGATGAACGTTTATTTTTCTAACTTCATGAAATAAATAGTTACGGGCGTTAACATTTGAATGCATTTGAATGTCTGTTTGCTGCAGGGGTCTTATTTACTTCTTCTTCTTCTTCAAGAATCAACAAAGTGTGACATTCGCCCAGGGACGCACAAATGCATACAACTGTAAGTACATGGCTATGTCTCTAAGTGGGTTTGTACATCAGATAAAACACATATTTTTCGTTGAATGTAATATTCTGACCTTGTGATCTACACTTACACACCTCTCTTCCACTGAACTCATTCATAGATGTGTATGGTACAAATATCTGCTCTATTTGTTGCTGTTTGTTGTTATCCTCGCCCCATACAAAGATCAAACAGTCTCCATATCATTTCTTAACATGACTCCTGTTCCTCACCTTGTCCCTGGGAGATGACGGGGAGCAGATCGCTGCGGTGCTGCCGGGGAGAGAGGAGGTGTCAGTGGCTGTACTGAGCTCCTGAGAAGACTCTGGAGAGACTGGACACAGCTCACTATCAGAAGCCGACTCATTGGAGGACAGCAGAGCGAGCAAAGCTGAGGAACGCAGACCTACACGTTGAATGGCATAGAAGGGTTTGCCACAAAAGGATAAAAACATAAAGAAAAATACAGGTTTAAAGAATCTGAATGTGGCAAATGGATTAACAATGAGACACCCCGATTCAACAACTCCAGTTTGAAAAAACTGAATTCTTGTGAAACTATGTGAAAATGGATGGATACAAGAAAGAAGAAAAGATCAAAATCACTCTTGTCACTGGTGTAAGGTTTCCAGGTGACCGGTAGAAGTCACTGCTCCCAGCTAGGACAGTCCACCCATATTATTGCTTTATTTTTTACATTTTGTTTAAAGCCATTTTAATTTTGTTAAACCGACAGTCTGCTTCGTCTAGCTTCATATTTTAGCATAGAGACATTAGGGTGGATTCTTCTCATCAAGCTCTTGGCAAGAAAGCAAATAAGCATGTTTCCCAAAATGTTGAATTTGAAAACAAAATTCTGGTTTGGATTTACCTTTTCCAGTCTGCCCCTTGAGCAAGCAATCGGTGATGAGTTGGGAGCAGCGAGTCTGCAGGCCTAAGGCCTGGCTCAAGGTGTTGCTGTCCAGCGACTCTCCCTCCATCTGCTTCTCACTGCTCAGTTCTGATGTGTACAGCGCCAAGGCGGCAAACAGCAGCCAGGAGTAGTTGTGGATGTAGGGCTGGATCAAGCGGTGACGGTCACTGATTCGTATGGTCACCATGGGGTACACCGTGATCCGATGGGTGGGCAGATGGCTGGAGATGGGAATTTAAAATAAATAATTGAGTTTACAACTGTGAGGTAAATCCCTGCAAAAAAATAACTGTGTTTCAACAGCATGAGATTAAACTTCACCTGTCGGGATATTTCTTAGCATTGTAGCAACCAAAGCACAGGTCGAAGTCTTCACACACGTTGCAGTTGATCCTGCTGCCGACAATGAGCCCTTGGCAGTGGTCGCAGGCGTACTCCATGTTCACCATCTCATGGTCATCCTCATGGCCTTCAGGCTTGGCTCCACCTAGTTAGAAACACACACATCCACAGTTAGCTTTTTATCAAACTTATGATGATTGCAGTTACTGTGTTTGTCTAAACCCTAACAGATACTCCTGTGTGACTGTATGAGTAGCGAAGTGGCGTGTGTGACTCACTGAGGAAGCACGTCTTGCAAAGGTCCATGTCCATGCACTGCAGACATCGGTAGCGGTGCCAAGGTGCCATCCTCTCGCAGCCGTCGCAGGAGATGACAACATTGAGCAGGTCACAGTAGCGTGCAATGAACATGTGCATCTGTGGATAGGACCAGGTAAATTTTTTACACAGCATTATGATAAACCTTTCCTCCGCATGCTGAGAAAACCTTTACACAGATCCTAGCTCAATATTTTCTTAGCTACAGCTTGCTGAACTTCCATCACACAAACAGAATTAAAGTCAGAGGGTTTTTGGATTTTGAATTGGGTCTTATAATGACAGGAAATAGATATTACAGTATCTCCCTCAGTCTTAACCATTACTGTGTGTACGTGTGTGGGTTTGTCTTGTTAAACAGACAGACGATACATTTTAACACTTGTAAGATGGTGAACATTATACCAGCTAAACATCAGCATATTAGCGTTGTCATCATGAGCATGTTAGCATGTTAATACTAGCATTGTACCTCAAAGAATCGCCGTGCCTAAGGTACACCCTCACAGAGCCACTACCATGGCTGTATACTCGTTAGCCTTGTTATGAACTTGATGACAGATGTTAAGACGTATCCGTAGATATTACCACACCTGTTTTTAAATGGCATGTTAGGTTGCAGGTTGTCTTTAAATGCATTACCTGCAGGACTACATCTGCTCTATTACTGAGATGCACAGGGAAGGAAACAGAGAGCAGAGAAGCACTTGGGACCAGTCAGGTTAAACAGTGAGAGCTATTTGTTTCCCTGCACAGCTCTGACAAAAAAACAAATGTCCTTGTTTGCTAATGCACTTTTATGCCTTTTATGCACTGTGATATACGGCACCTTTCTCCTGTCCTCCATGGAGTCCTCCTCGTCGATTTTGTCATACCACTTCTCAAACATCCCGTCCATACACTCATCCATCCACTCCTGGTTCTTCTTGTAGTCTGCGATTTCATCTTCCTCTGTCCATTGACTGAAGATGAATTCAAACCACAGACTGAATCAATCATCTCTGCAATCTAAGTGACTGGGAAAATATTTAGCATCTCGTAAACAATGTAAAAACCTGTATAATAGCAATATTATCAATAGGAGAAAAAAATAATAATTTCCACAGTGCTGTGGCTTATCTTCTGGTGGCTCTGATATTACCTGATGGCGATGTCATGAACACTGATGTTCTCCTGGGACATGCTGAGCAGCAGGTCAGGAAGCTTGATATTCAGGAAGAGAGGGAGGTCGTGTACCTCCCAGCTCATGTCTAGAAGGTGCAACAAGCAGGTCTGCACGCACGACAGGGCCGGTAGCAGGGCTCTGGAGAGCAGTGATGAGGGTCGGGTTACAACACTGCACACACACTTGGAATTATACTGATCACTGCTGCAAGGGCTTTTTAATTTCTGTGCATCTAGTTAAGAGTGAACGTGCTGGGTCGCAAGGATAAGAGCTTACTTCTCGGTGAGGCTGCTGAAGCCGTGCACTGCCTCCACAAGCATGAGCACCAAGTGATGGTAGGAACGCCTCACCTCCCCTCCAAGCTTCTGCCCGCTGTCTGACAACTGAGAGAAATAACTGAAAAAGACAAAGAAAATCTTGAGTGAAATATGACTGCACAGTTGTATAGAATTGTACAGTTGTACATACATTTGGCAGCTCTAACATTGTCTTCAATATTGAAGGTCAATCTAGTATCACTATGATCCCACTCTCTTTTAGCATCTCAGAGACCAGTTTATACTGGTATTTCAGAATTCTACACTTTGGGACAACATTGTTCAAAATCCCAAATATTGAATACTGAAGTATTACCATACACAATGTAAAAGTGGCTGTAATTGCACTTGAGCTGAAAAGATTTTATACAGATGTACCTGGTGAAGTCTTTCTGGCATGCCAGCAGCTCCTGTAGGAACAGGATGCAGGGGGCTTGGAAGAGGTGTGGCTTTCCCAGGGAATGCAAACACTGCTGAACCATCTCCAGGACCTTGCACACGCTCAGAGCCTGGGCTTTGTTTAGGGACAGGCTCTGCAGAATGCTACAGGAAGAAGAGTCTGATTACTTACCTCTGTATGGTACAAATTACACAAAACTAAAAATGTAAAATAGAAGACCGGAGGTCAGTAACCTTGCTGTTGTTAGAGCCTGGTCCCTTATAAAGTTTAGGATGTGTTTGAGTATCGGGTAGCGATCCTTGACAGAGGGGGTCATGCGTGGCTCTTCTATAGATCGACAGGACAGAAGTCGCAGGCGTGCTCGACTGAATGGGGGTTTACGGGGGAAGGCAGAGGGTGAGGCGGGCTCCCCTGGCTGGGATGAGAGGCTCTCTGTGGAGCCTCTGTGGCCTCGCCTGCTGGGACCACAAGAAGATGAGTTTTGGGCTTGAGCACCGGGGGACTTGCTCTGTCCTGCCTCCTCAGCCCCTGCAGCCTGAGGCCCCGGAGAGGGGCTGGCCTGGAAGTCCCCTTCTGAGATGGAACTTGAACGGAGGAGTAGAGCACTGCTGCCCTCTGCAGCTTTGAGAGAGTCATTGTCCTGGGATGTTACTCCGCAAGGGGCAAATCTGAACAGCAAGAGGCTCTTCTCGATACACATCTCAGCTAGAGAGACACAACATAACAGAAGTCAGCAAAAAATAATAATCAGGATATAACAGAGACGGTGAAAGAAGGTGGGATTTGGCTTTACATTTCCTGGAGTCCTCACCTAATGTCTCCATAGTAACCTCATCAGGAACGCCTTCTTTCTCGTCTGGAACATTCATTTTGCCAACAAGGTATCTCTGCTTCATCTCCAGCTGACAGGAAGAAAAACATCATCAGCGTAATAGTCCAGTAACATGACCATATTTGAATTCAGCAGCAGATAATCCGCAGAGATCCGAGTCCTGTCACTCACCATCCACGTTCTGATGCTGTCTGCCAGCGAGTACACCTGCACAAACTCTTCACTGAGACAGGATTTGCAGTCCTGATTAACTACTCATTTGAAGACAAGACAGAAGGGAGAAAAATCAACCGAGTGAGTCAACCGAGTTCATCGAACATGCGCAATTACCATGTGAAGAACAGCTTTTGCTCTGTGACCACTGATTATAGGCAACATTACCGTAGGTCTTCAGGGCATGGCTGAGGGCTGGTGTGTGGTACACCATGGCTGCCCAGATAGCATTCACAGCTTGGTCTGCCTTTGACCCGGCGGCTATCTCGTTCCTCATTGTCTGCTTTCTGCAGGACTGCATGAGTTTCCTCATCAGCTCTGTTCTACTGTCTGTCAGCTCCTGTGAGGGGTTCCAACGGGCAAAGTCCTCCAGGAAGCTCATTAACTCATCGAGAGACCATGTATTCGCCTACCACACAGAGAAACAACATGGCAGTGGAGCAACATTTATGCATTTATGCAATGCAATAATGTCATTATTGGAAAGGTAACTGGATTATGCAGACTTGCTCATACCTGGTCTGTGGGTGTTTTAGTCTGATTTGTCTCCCTTGTTTCACAGAGCCCGTGTCGCAGGATGGGTTTCCATAAAGGAGATGACTGAATATGGGACATTTTCCCAGATGAAAGCTCCTTTACTGTGCGTGTCTCTGAAACAGACAGCAACCCCACAAAACTCAGCTCTTCAATCTGTCATTGAGGGTCTAAAAAGTGCTTGAGTAAAATATAATTCTGAAGTGATCTGAAATGAATAAATGCTAAAAAATGTTTAACAATATCCTGATTTCGCAGGATCTGCTCCCGTGAGCCTTGTTGCAGGAAAACAGTTTTACCATGAGGGGATTTCAGTGCCAGAGTTCTAGATGCAAGACGACCCATCAGACGAGCCACCAGCAGCTGCAAGTCCGACATCCAAGAAATGGTGATATCTGGCAGACCCAGGGCCGTCACAGTGAACTTGTAACCCCACTCGTTATTGCTGCTATCCGAATGGAAGAGGAACTGGAGCTGAGGGCCAGCGTCAAATGTCACTTTCTGAAGGAGCAAAGAGAAACAACAGGTAGGTGTAAAGAAAATTAAGCAACATGAGTGTTTCATGTGATAATTCAGTGGTTTTCATTGTCCTACCTTTGGCCACTTCTCTGTTCCAACTTTCATATCATAGCGGACCTTGCCACCTCTCGAATCTGTGAATTCTAGGTAGTCGTATCTGTGAATAAAAGAGTATAGGGTAGGGTAGGGTACAGTATAGGATAGGTAAGTAAAATCCTCACTGGGGATAAAAAAAAAAAATAAATACATTTGAATATTTTACATTGTTCACCTCTTCTCTGTCTCACAGCGTTCGTCAAACTCCACCTCAAAGGAGGTAGCACCAGGACAGGCAAAGATGCTGGTCTCGTGGCGGCTGTTCTCGTAGTTGTGAGGGGACTCCATGTTCCAGGTCCTCAGCACCACTGGCTGCTGGGGCTGGTGCCAGCTCTCCTGATCCACCTAACAGTGACGTGGTGTGCCGTCAATATTTGTTATTAGTGGTAGAAAGCAACTAAGTTCATTTTTACTCAAGTACTTTACTTAAAGTTGATGTACTTTACTGTGTTTGCGTGTTATGCTACTTTCCACTTCTACTCCACTACAGTTCAGAGGGACATATTGTACTTTTTAACGCGCTACATTTATCTGACAGCTACAGTTACATGTTACTTTGTGGATAAAGATTTTACATTCAAAACAAATGATGAGTTTATAAAATACAATGCGAATAGATTAACCTCCTCAGCACTGAGTGAAATATTTCAAATTAGGTAACCACCTCTACCGAAAAAAACAGTACAATGCTACTTAAACATTAATACATTAGTAATAATAATACCTAGAATATCCAATATCCTATTTACAGAGGAGTCTTAAAGTCTGAGACCATTTTACTATTCAAGTGAATGGAAAAGTGTTCTCAGACTGTTGGACCGCACTTATTATTATTGTTAGGTCATTTCTGCTACTTTTGATATTTTAAGTACAGCTTGCTAGTAATAACACCATTTACTTAAGTTTAAGTACATTTAATGCATGCTTTTATTTGTAATGGAGTACTGGTATATTGCAGTATTTTACTTAGTAAATGGATCTGAGTACTTCTACCACAGCTGGTTACAGTAGCACTGCTATACTTCACAACCCTCCAAGCCCTGAATACTGGTCTGCACTTTGACCTTTCCACTCATACTCAAACAGTGGGATGGGAAGGTGGTATAAAGTCAGGTGCATTCAGGTCAAAGGTCAGAGCAGACTGACCTTGGAGAAGATGTCTCCAGTGTCACTGGACAGGCTCTTGAGTAGCTCGACCAGAGAGGAGAAGCTCCTCAGCAGCACACTGTGAGGGATGTCCAAGGAGCACAGCTCCAGGAGGAATATCATCTGCCAGGACCAGAACACATGGTATTCACATTCATTCAGCACAGTCAACTCTAAAATTGTGCCAAACCAGGAGCTGTGAGTGTATTACCAGTTGCCTGAAGACTGTGGCTATGATGGAGCTGCCTAGTTTGTCAGTGATTTCAGCACTGGTGTATCTCTCCAGCAGGGAACCAAGGATGGTCTTGATGCTTCCCAAGAACTGATCCACATCTATTGAGAGAGCAAGAAATAAACCATTCTGCATTAGTTCTTCTCCATTGTACGATGAATGTTATCCAGCAAATTCAACTCAAATCTGATGGATCACACTTGACTGATCGTCATCAGGCTGTGTGCTCTTGCTGTTTACATACTGTCCAAATGTAAACACAGAATCTAACCCTGAAAAATAGGGAGCTGTAAGAACATCAGCAATGCAACACTGTCACTGTATCTCACATTTTAGTAGGATGTCTCTTGCCAGCTCCATAGCAACAGCTGTGGAAGCTCCTCCTTTGAGCTGCAGGTAGCACCAGGAGACCAGACTACCCTGCAGTGCCCAGAACAAGGACAGCAACACCGTCCTGCTGGCTCCACTACTCTCATTCACCATCATGACTTCACACTGAGAGATGGGAGACACGTCGAACAAGGAGCAACATTAGAAAAGCAGATAGAAACGTGGGATTTTACGTTGAGACATGAAGACGCAGAGAGGGCTGGTGGTAGATGGTAACCAACATGATGAAAAAGTTGAGACATTGTGTGTGTGTGTGTGTGTGTGTGTGTGTGTGACAGATGTCTCACCTCTCGCGTTGCGACCAGCAGAAGCGTCTCCATGACTGACAGTATGGGGCTGATGTCAAAGTCCGAGGGAGCTCCTTTAGGTGGGAGCAGGAGAAGGCCACTTGGATCCTGGTCACTGCGTAGAGGAACACAGCTGTTACTGATCCACTGTGATCCAGGTGTGGGTGTGAATTTGATGGTGTGTGTATTCATCTACAGTATGCTTACCTGAAGTAATTACAAAGTGATTCAAATGTCACCTTTACTGACTCTGGCTGATCCTCTTCTGTGATATTTTTCTGTAAAAAGGATATTATTATATCATCATCATCATTTTCTTATTACATTGGAGTTATTATTATCATTATTGTTGTTTTTAGAAACTCACCATCATGTGGAAGAGTTTGTCCCGTCTGACGTGTTTATCAGGGAAGAAAACAGCAGCTCCGTTAAGAATGGCCTTCACTGCTTCCTTGTGCAAAGCTTTTTCCACTAATGTTTCACCCTCTGGACCGTCCACAACTAAAACACAAACACAAAGAAAGATTATCATCACATAGATTTCCAGGAAATCAATCATGACAAGCTGCTACTGTCCACTGAGTCTCCAGAGAGACATTTAACCTTTTAAGCAAATATTTTTAACTACTCCCCAGTTGACTGAAAGCTGACAGGTTCTTACTGTGGCAGAGGTGAGTGTAGAGTTCCCACACAGCCCTAACAGAGTCATTCAGAGGCTCTCCGCCGCTGGACGTGGACGCACACGCCGCCGCTGTGGCTCCCTCGTCTGGCCCTCTGCTCTCTTCTGGGCCCTGGGACTCCAGTGGGTTGGGCAGCATGGGGAAACAGTTCTGCATCAACTGGAGCAGCAGAACTCTGCTCTTCAGCACCTCCTCTCCCTCACTGAGACAAAGACATACGCTCGATTACAGATGAGCCCTTAATATGTGTTCTGGGCCTGATTACTCCAGATAGTAATTACTGCTGCGATGATAATAATGCACACGCAGTATTATCACTCACATCTCCCTGAGTTTACTGTAGAAGTTCCAGAAGAGGCTGAGGCTGAGACCACCGAAGTCCAGGAGGTACTTCTGCTTGAAGTGAGAGGCGTCCTACAGAAACAGGAAGACAACTGTGTGACAGTGTTCAACAATAAGACAGGAAACATTCACCAGCACAGGAGTTCAGCAATACTGCAAAGGAGATTAAAAAAAAAAAAAAAAAAACATGGGACTGGAGAGTTTCTTGAAACATGTGTTAGTGCAAAAAGACGGTGGTCTTTGGTGGGTGGGAATGAACAGGTCTAGAAAAACCAAGGCACTCGCCTTTAGAAAAAGGTTTAAAATGCCTTTAGTGAGCTGGCAAGTTTTATGAAGTAGAACATGATTAAAAACAAACATTCACTTTGACGCGTTCAGCCTTCCATCAACGGGTGTAAACATTCAGCAATCAGAGTCAACCGGTCTAAATCAGTGTTCACTTGGTCAATCCCTTTCTAATACATTCTTGGGGTCAGCAGGGGGCAGCCTCTCCAGATATAGGATATATACAATTAAGGAAAGATGAGGACATATATACAAAAAACATATCTACATCTTCACTTATAAAACATAGCATGAAGGTATATATACACACACACATATCTCACTTTAACAGTGAATAACAGGAAATGAATTAATCTAGATAAGTGAGCAGATCATGACTCATCACTAATAAACTGATGAATATAGTGAAAGCAAAACAAACATGTACAGCTGCAGGTGGGCTAGTTCTTAAACGTATTAATCAAATGTACTACTTTGGTACGACACAAGACGATAGACAAGATAACGAGCACAGTCTCCATCTCAGGCTGTTGGTAAGTTAGGTGACGATTCTCATAGATCTCCATTTTACTTGCTGCTGTTGTTTGATGTGAGTGTGTGTAAAGAGGGAGGAGGAAATAATGCTGGAAGATATTTCCCACTGGTCTTGTGCTGTGTGGTGCCGTGAAGCACAAATATAACATGGCGGCACACAGTATATCATGTAGTGTAACTACAGCTGCAGAATTGTGGCATTTACTCGTAATCATACAAACCTACTTTACTACTAATATTACTGATATTTAAATGTTGTATATCCCGTTCTACCTTCAAGCAGTGATCGGTAGTTACCATGTCTCGTGTAAGCTGCTGAATGAAGAATAGAGTCTTGTTAAGAAGACAAAGGCCAGTGACAGCATCGCGGTCGACCCTCTCTCCCTCTGGACTCAGGTCATCCAGGTCTCCCAGCCTCTCTGCCCCGGGGCACAGGTAGCCACTGAAGGTGATGGACTGCACACCAAGGCGCTCAGCAGAGTCCTGCCTGGCGCAGAGGAATTTCACCATCAGGAACTGCGAAGACAAGGAAACAGGAGGTTTCTACTGGACAAGGATTCCTTAAGAACTGTTCCCAAATGCATGCTTTCATTTCCTAAAGGAATTAAATAATTTCCTAAGCAAACATTACTCAAACAGTAGGAAATAGTATAAATAGTAGTAGTAGTATTATGAGCTGTGAATCAATACGCATTTAATGATCTTGTGAGTATTTGGCATGACCTGTGTTGTGGGACTGACTCAAGACAAACTGCAGTGCTCATGCTTATTGTAATGATGTAACATGCCACGCTGTGCAGCTGTGTGGCTCACTGATAAGATTTACTGTGTCATGTTTTGGATACACAGATAATATCTGCTGGTAGAATCAGTTCATTGGTGGTTTTTGTTTTTTTCATGGGTTTCGTTAATGTAAAGAAAATGATTAAATATCATCTTATCAATCTTATCTTTTAACGCACAACTGCTTGAGGGGTCGGATACAAAACACAAATGTTAAATAATGAGGTTCAAATGATTAAAGAGGACTAAGTAAAATGGTATCTTAGTTTTCACTGGATGCAGCATGTACCTTTGCAACTCGACACTGCTGCAGCTTGATCTCCACGTCGTTCCAGTCCTCCTCCAGCTCAAACCAGCCAATCGGCTCGTCCTCAGTTTGCGCTGGAATCCTCACACTGCAGGTCAGGTGACAGAGTGGTGTGTCAGCCATTCACATAAACCACTAAGGCAGACCCCCACACTGCTGAGGGGTATTATCCGAAACACAGGGAAACTACTGTCTACTGCAATCTTATTATACTGGAGGGTTCACTGAAGAGCTACAGCAAAACATATTTAGCCACATGAACTCTTCAGAACTCCTTTGCTAACCATAGTTGTTTCTCTTATTAAAGGTTTGTCAACATGTAAATTTACAAAAGATATTTGGATGATAAACACAAAAGCACAATAACCTAAAATATAAGGAATAAAACAGTTACTGATGGATCCTTACTTGTCTTGTACAAACTCTTTGTAGTCCTTGTAGTCCCATGTGTCGTACTTCTTGAACCTCTTGAAATGTTTCTCTGCATCAAAAGGGTCTTCTTCTTTGTAAGCAAACACCAAGCCGCATTTCGCTCCAATGGCTCCTTTTCGTACCTTATCAAACAGATCAGAGAGCAAAGGTTGTGTACAGTAATCCTCTGTGGCTGTCAAAGTTATCACAGACTCTACGAAATCACAGGGAGCCTCACTTTGATTTTCATCTGAGTGACCTGGAAGTTGCTCTGGTCCTCTGTCGACAAGATCACACTGGCTTTCTTCCTGCCACTCTCCGTGAGAAAACCTGAGGAGGGACAGACATTCAGTCGTACTTGGGGGGGGGGGGGGCATGTTCATACTGTACTTAAACTAAAGACGAATTGTGATTGATCTCAGCTGTACCGTCTCCAGTGGAAGATTCTGTGAGCATGTTCTCTGGTCCTGATTTCTCCTCTTTACTCTTTACGTCACAGGCCTGTAGGTGCAGCTGGAGGGGCTTCCCTGCAACATCAATCATTACAACAGTTTATTTTCTGTGACAACATTGTTAATCACTTGATCACTCTCCATACTGGTTCTAATTTCAGTCTTATATTGCGAGGCTACAATCACCACACTGAAGTGCGGCTTTGTAACAGAATTAGCAGTTTACTAATGCATCAGCACTTTCTCTCCTGGGTCTATGGTTTCAAATGTCCTCATGTGAGTGAGAGTAAAGGAGGGTTGGTCACGTTACCATTGCGATAGAGTAGTCGCAGCCTAACGGAGGCCATGGACACGATGAGGGAGGAGGCCTTGTACGCTGTCTCTAAATGATCGCTGATGCAGGACAGGGCCTGGAGCACTTTGGCGACGCTGCCTCTGGCCAGAGCGAAGGCCAGGAGCGTCAGTTCTGCATCAGGACTCACACAGCAGCTACGTAGGAGCAAAGAAACAAACATAAGTTATCTTTGGGCGGCATTAGGACTTATTAAATAATAATTTTGAAGTATTTTGGCCAGCTAAGTATATATTAATTTATTTATTTCCATCAATATCCATCAAATAAATCCATAACTGACTCCTGTGTCTAACTTTAGGGGAGAAATGTGGACTCAAAGGTCTGACACCACCAGCTGACTCTGGGGGCCATATTAAATACAGTATATCTGCAAAATGATGGCTGCATTTGTTCCAAATAATGTTTAAACAAACTACAGTATATCCACAGCAACAATTTGGATGTTTTTAACGACCTAAAGCTTAAGCTCTCATAAGAAAAATGTTTGTTATGTTGATTGAAAACTTGAATTTGAAAACTGACTGGTGAGATAATTTCTGTCGTGTTGTTGCTGCTGTTGTTGTTGACAAAGACCCTGAACACCGACAGAAGGATTTATAGTACATTAAATGGAATGCTAAGAATGTGTCATCGCCCCACACGATCAATACTTTGATTTGAGTCTGATTCCATTGCGATGATGTCAGCATTATGAGCCCAGTGTGGCAGTGATGGGTGAGTGTGCAGGTCATTACTCTGCTATCCTGAGCAGAAATCCATCCACCTCCTCCAGGATGTTCAGGGAGAAGAACTTGGGGAACTCTGTGGATGACGGCGTGAGGGACAACGGCGGCATGTGCCGTAAGGCTTTTCTAGGAGGAGAACACACACACACACACACACACACACACACACACACACACACACACACACACACACACACACACACACACACACACACACACACACACACACACACACACACACACACACACACACAACACACACACACACACACACACACACACACACACACACACAAAAAAAATTAATAAAAAAACACTGACTGGACATATCACTACACTTGATTCATACAATAAGAACTGAAACATTATATTAATCACTTACAAAGATTGTTGCACTCTTGCAAACATGCAAAAGGATGAGTAGTACTTACTGTGTGCTGTGAAGGACAGTCTGAGCCAGCGCAGGGTTAGTCTCCATGGAGGCAGTGACCAAAGAGGTGAGGAGAGACAGGTACCAGATGGCTGAAGCATCCGAAACAGACACCTCTTTACTCTTGGTAATCTGATAGCCAAGAGTCTTCAAGCCATGAATCCGTGTGTCACATCCGTCGCTCAGGCACCGCTTAATGTTGATTTGGATGTCTGGGGTTTGGTGAGGAGATAATGCGGTTAGCAGACTGATGGAATATAATGTTCAAAGGCGCCACAGTCAGTTGCTTCATCCTCTTGAGAAGGGTATAAAATAGATGTTGACGAAGGGAGTCAGGAATAAAACCCTAACAATAACCCACTTCTACTAATAAAAAACTTCGGTTTGCTCCCAGTAATCTAGCAAATCATTTGCAGGACAAAGCATTGCCATGAACAAAACACAAAGCTGCGACTGATTCAGCCTGTAGTTAGAGCTGCAAGCCACAGGCCTGCTTTCAAAATACATTGCTGAATTTGTCACCATCATTGTAACTTCTCTAATATTTGTCTGACTGTTCATGCTCACAGCTGCCTCTGATTCTCACTTGATGTTATCCTCATTCGTTCATTTCTCTTTGAAAAAAACAAGCAAAGCCCGTTTTAGTCTAGCTTCTATGTGGCTAGACAAGTTCTACCAAGGTGGACATGTGGGCTATTGGCTATACAGATGCTCCTTTAAAACCTGAGGCAAAAACCTGAGTTAAAACTGGAGAAAAAAAAAAAAGCCACCAATCCCTGGATTAGATCCCTTCAGTCCCCGGCTCATGGCAGCTTGTATGAGGATTAAAAAGTGAGGCATTTAACCACTCATCTATCTATGAACCCAGCGCTCTGCCTTCACTGGTGGGGAGCTAGTGAACAAGCATCAGTGAAGGGACACAAAAGCCCAAGATTAGTGAACACAACTAGGAGGACATGATTGACAGGTGGTGACTCACAGGGGTGTGTGATGTTGGCATTCTCCAAAAGAGCTACGTATCCTGTGACATTACTGGGGATGCGGATATCTCTGATTTCCTGCAGGGAACGCCGGTTTTTCCCCACAGCAACTGAGACCAGCTGAGGCATGTAGCTGTGGTCATTAGAAGCCACAGCAATGGCCAGCCGTCTCAAAACTACATCTGGTTTCATTTTCAATCTGGGAAACAGAAAAGAGACGGGTTTCCACCTTAAAACTGATGGTACACACATGGGTGAAAAGTTCTATCAATCAAGGATCAAACACACGTGACAATCAGCTGTGAAGTCTTGGAGTCACATATTACCTGATCCAGTGTGAGCGTGCGCTGCCGTCTGACTGCCAGAAAGACGTGGTTTCTCCATTTGTCATCTTGTAAATGTCAGACACATTGGATGAAGCTTCTATTGTGCTGTAGCACTGTGTGACCACCTTGACCTTGTCCACCTCCGGGTCACGGTCCAGCTCTGCTCTGTACTGGATATCTAAATCTGAAAGAAACTAATACAGATTAGGACAACTGTCTCAAAGTTGCGCAGCAAAGGCCAGACAGCTTCTTCCGCACTAGCCACTAGTTCACCTTTCTCCTTCTGCAATAGGAATTCCAAGAAGTCCTGGACCACACTGGACCTCATGGTGCAGATACTATTGTAGCCCTCTAAAATAGGGAAAGGGATGGCACTGCTCGGGATACGATTCCTGTGTAAGAATTTCAGGATCTTGGAGGCATGTGCTCCTAACCGGTCTTTTGTCTTGGAGAATATGTCAACAAAACCTGCAGAGACATTACAAGAGGCGATGTTGGTTTTCAGGGTTAACAATAACTATCCAAATAAGATTGGCCTTGTTCACCCATGTAAACAAATCACATCTCATACCTGGGGTTAGGGAGCACGCCTGTAGCTGTCTTATCACATGACTCAGCTCTCCCTGTAGATTAGCTCCATTGGAGTTCTTCAGAGCAATCAGCATGCTCTCTACGTCCACCACCCCATCCCCCTCTGCATCGAATTGTCCAAAAGCCTGAGACAGCGGACGACAAAGACAGTATACATCGTGACACTTCATATACTGACACGATCACTTACATTGCTGCACATCATCTCTAAAACCTATAAGGATATAACTCTATACAAACGGGGCCAACACTATGCTCTAACCCTATTGCTTATTATTAAGTTGTATATATTTTACGCCTGTTTAAAAAAAAACATCTTTTGACAATACAGGTAGTAGCTCTACAAATCTGAACGCTCACTTTTGAAGGAAGCAGTGTAGTGTGTGGATTTTAAAGCACAGCAGTGGCATTCCATGTCAAGCTACACAAAGCCAAAGGCAGACTAAAGTACACATTCATTATTTAACCCATTCATTTGGTTAGACAACAAATGTCAGCCAACAGGCACACAAAGCGGCGTGTTATGCTCAAAGAGGCCAAAGCTGAAAATGCCCAGGGACAATAAAGCTGGCAAGCAAAGGTGACATGATGACAGTTCATTTCACTGGTTTCATTGCACACCCTTAAGATTACAAAACTGGTTATAGGATAACATGTCTGCCCCCCCCCCCTCATGGCCTCACCAGCCAATCATGTTTACTAATCACTCATCATAAATGGGCATGTCAACAGCTATCAGCAGCTCTACCCTGATACCTGAGACACACATTTCAAATCATGGCATTTCACATGACTTCTGAGAGGCACGCTTTTCTGAGTCTTTATACCTCTTCACATTCATCTCTGGGGGCATCTCTGCTCTCTAACATCTCACAAAATTGTTCCACATTGACAGACTCTTCCCCTCGGTTTAACCGGTCCTCTAGCCACCGCACCAGGACACCCTCATTCCCGGCCAGGACAGACTCCTGAATGGCGACCCCTGAGTCGCTAATCCGGGCCGCCGCTTCTCTCAGTTTCACTTGCTCTAAGAGGACTCCGGGGCTAGGTGGTCCACCCGTGGGCACGGGCAGGTTATTCGATCCCCTTCCGCTTCTTCCAGAACCGGAGCCACCACCGCCTCCGACACCGCCGCCAGTGGCCGCAGAGGCCGGACTGTCTTCCGCGAAGCCGGGGCTCTCCGTTTCTATATCTTCCTCGTCGCCGCTGCCTCCACCGCAGCCGCTCTCCGCGTTCCCCATGTTTGTTTCACCGACCTAGAGCTCCCCCAAAAATCTCTGCGGCCCACTGGGTGTCAGTTTTGAGACGGTTGTGCCGGTCAGACCTCTCCTATGTTCACCTACAGCTAGAAGTCTGCCGTTCACTACTACCGCATTGACGTACTGTACGTCAACTTGCCTAAAACGTCCTGTGCGTTTCTAGTTTGCACATGCGCGGTGGCGTTTCCGTTCACGGAAGCGCTTGCGGTGTAAATATATCTCAGTGACAAGGATGTGAAATGATGTCAATGGACGAAATACCTACAGGCTTGAATGAACAGCATGCTCAGCTATGTTTTGGTGGCGCTTTTATCTGTGTCGTTGGCAGTGTTGTTCATTCCTCGCGACTGGTACGTAAAATTTGGAAATGAATCAACCCAGGGGCCCCCTGTGCGGCTCCTGAGCAGGCATGAATTATCACTGTACGACGGGGAGGAAGGCAGCAAGGGCCTTTACCTGGCCATCATGGGACAGGTTTTTGATGTAAACAAGGGACAGAGGCACTATGGACCAGGTGGTGCCTATCACTTTATGGCAGGTGATTCCCCTTTTCTCCTACAACTGTCAGTAATAAACCAGATATATATTTTAATGCTTAATTGTAGGGCACCTGTTAAACATTGTCTTATATAGAATTCCATCCCAAACCCTCAAACCCTAAATCAGAAACATGATTTCCACTGTAATAAGAGCAACTTTTGTACATTAGTATGCTTCGTGCTGTACTGTACTATATAAAGTGTGTGTCTTTATTTTCAGGCAGAGATGCCTCACTGGCCTTCATCACTGGAGACTTCACAGAAAATGGCCTGACAGATGATGTGTCCAGTCTCTCCCCCCTGCAGGTGGTGGCCCTGTATGACTGGCTGGCCTTCTATCAGAGGGACTATCAGACTGTAGGTATGTGACGTTTGTCCACCAGCTATTTTAAATGCAATTTTTGGTGCACACATTTCTTGCAAAAACAAAGTCAGCAGTTACCTTTTCAAGCATCTTGTAAGATCTGGTTCAGTTCAGCATTATTAAATATTTTTTACACAGTTGGCATATTTTATAAAGTTTTACACAACCACTTCTATATATCTGGACCATTTTACTCAACAGTAGTACGTTATGGGCCCTAACACTAGTGTTCTATTTGGGCCCTGAAGACTCCAGCCCTCTGTAACAGCTTAAAAACATTATTAATATTGTTTTATCACCTTGATACATAACTGCGTTGGTGTTGACAGTAGTTTTAACACATTACTACCCCTCCTTAATCCTAAATAAGCCTATTTAGAGTTGCAACTGTATTTCCTAATACAATTAATTAATTGTATGAAAATATAAAATATTGGAAACAAACTAACATTTAAAGGTATAACTGATGATACTGTTTATGTTGGACATCAAGCTGGGAGATTATTTCCAGCTACGCTACTTTGGCGTGGAAAAAATGAGGCAGTTGTGTAGCAGGCAAAACGTTTTTAATCCCATTTTAGAGGATACTTTCAGAACAACTTTTAGATTTGGTAAAAGACCTTCAAAGTTTTTCAAAGATTGACAGGTATACATACATTTTTGCTCTGCTCTTTTTCTCCATATCTGTTACAAGTTGGGTTTTCAAATGGAAACCTAAACAGCTTAGATCTGTGGAACTGCTGCCTGTACAGTCTTGACTCAGCCCTTGATGGATGTGTAATGTTTTAAAAAAAGAACTGCTGACTTGTTTCACATAAATTCTCATTATCAATGGACATCCATGATCTTCAGTAAAAAAAAAAAAATCTTGAATTTCAGGTTTGGTAATAGGCCGGTTCTATAGCGAGACTGGACAGCCCACAGAGGCCTTGTTGCAGGTGGAAGCATCACTATCAGAGGGCCAGCGAATCAAGGTCCAGTCTGAGGCCGAGATGGTTCGCTTCCCAGCCTGCAACTCAGAGTGGAGCGCTGCCAGGGGAGGAAGAGTCTGGTGCTCCACTAAGAGGTATGGGATAGTTCCGGCCTAATCAAATACGTACAAGCCCACAGGGCATATGATAACAATGTTGTGATGTACTGCATACCTGTAATAGAGCTTGCACCATCAGGCGTTATTGGTATACATCAGGATTTAGAGGACTGACTAATTTTTTCCCTTCAGTGGTGGAGTGGTAAGAGACTGGACAGGCGTCCCGCGGAAGCTCTTCTCTGCAGGAACCAGTGGTGTTCGTTGTGTCTGTGTTGAAGACCCGTCTGCAGCAGAGGAAGACCCCAACCTGCAGAAATATGAAGCCTGCCCTCCACATGCTGATTCATGCTCTGTTGGAGAGTACTAGTCTGGACCAATGGAGCTATTCATGGCCTGCTGTCTACCAGCATAAAACTCAGGAAAACACTATTTCTACCAGTAAATCACAGCAATTAACTTATTCGCAATAAAGAGTTGGAATGAAGAAATCTCAGCACATTCATTTTTGATGACCTTTATGTAAAGTTGTCCTCCCTTTCTCTAAAAGGATACACCAGGAAGAGACAGGCTAGATATCTGAGCATACAGATACAATACAATGTGCATAAAAGATTAAACAATGTGCATAAAAGATTAACAGAGGCAAGATTTAGGTTTGTCACAATGACAAGCACAAACTGCATTAAAGTACAAAACAGTTGTAGTGGTCAAAAATATCACACATTTATCTGTACAATTTAACAATACTTAAAGAGGCCCCACTACCTGGCCACCCAACACATTCTCCCCAATGATCGGAAATGTCATGTGATCTTGATAAAGTGCACCTGTTAGGCTTAGAAATCAAGAAGCGTTAAATGTGATGGGTCAAGACGACGACTTGACACGAGGCAACATCATGGGGACTATGATCACAACTTCATACGCAGACCTCCTGGCAGGTCAAAAATGGAATGTAAAATTTGGTGACTGATTTTCAGATATGATTTTTGATTATGACCATGACAAGTAAAGGCTACAAATTAATTGACATGCATAGGCATAATAGGCATTTCTGTAACTGATGAGGAGGATTGCAGAGAGAATTTTGTTTTGGGTAACACATTTATATTCCTTCCATAATAAAATGGGCTTTCTCAGGTCACATTTTCCCAACTTGTCATGTTAAAAATTTAGCATTTCCATTTTAATTTGGCCGAGGGCTTCATATGACACACTATGTTCCAACTGTGGAGATAAACACAATCTTATTTCATGAATTTCATTTTGTCCATTTGTGCCATCTATCATCTCTAATGGTAAAGTAATACAATGTCAATGTTATAATTCTGAATATAACTAAGTAGATTAGACCTCATTTGGAAATGATGCTCGTTTAAAAAACAAACTTAGTTCCTTTCCCTTTAAATCCTCTTTGCCTGTCCCACTTCATCCAGTCAATACAGAATTGGGGTGACAGAAGAGTGAATAATGCAAGATTACAGAGAACATGCTGATAGTTCAGTCTTTGCAGATCTAGTAATCTGGGGGCATTTTATATTTTTCCTCCTCTTGGTTGAAAGCAGCCTCAGCTCTTGTATGAATGTACATATTCATTTTGTAGTAGTGAATCTTTGTCTTTGGGCAGGTCACGTAGCACGAAGGCTGCTGACAGTGAAATATCCCAACAGAGAAGAGGAGGAGAGTTTTGATCACTTGTATGTTTATCATTGAACTGACATGTCTGGGTTCTGCAGTTACCTGCTTGTGATTATAAGAGTTCATCAGGACAAGCACACATTAATTAACTTGGGAAATTGATTAACAAACTCAGTCCAGCTGTCACCAAGCTGGAGAGATGCTTATATCCACATTAAGATACTTTGATCAAAACAGAAACAAAAAGACAATGTTTCACTTTCTATTTGAAACGTCCCTCTAGAACATTAATAGTTTTTCATAGACTGGAATAGTATAAAGGCGATGGGGTCCATAACTGTCCGGGAAATCTCTTGTTAGTATGTCCTGCTACTGATGTCCCTTCTCCTGGTGTGCCTGAATTACTGTGCCAAATTGGGCCTGGCATGGCCAGTGTCAGAGGATGGAGGATATCCAGGCCAACGCATTACGATACCCCACCCAGAGTTAGTACATCAAAGCAGATGTCACACACCCTCACAGGCTTGTTCAAGTCGAACTTGATGATGGGTATCTCCTTTATAGAGCACTTGTGGCACAACAGGCGCCCACAGTGGCGGCTGGAGTTAGGAGTCAAAGAGGAGACACAGGATTAATCATACAGTGTGACACAAAGTGAAAACATGAGTGAAAATCAGAAAAATATTATGTAATATACACATATAAAAAAGCCTTAGTACTAACCAGTGATGTTTCCTTGTCGTAACACCAAACTTGGCAACACATTCATAGCAGTTGGACCCATCACACCAAGGGGGCTCTTTGGACAGCATATCTAAACAAAAGGAACAAAAATACTAGCTGAGTTATCGCCATGGAGGTCAAATAACCAGTATTAGAGCATATCACTCAATGTGGGGCTGTCAGTTTAACGTACTGGTATAGTGAACCCCTGACACACAGCGAGTGAAGCGTAAAAACTTACCTAGAAGGCGGAAGAGCAACTGTTTGGTTGCGACTTGGTAGTTGAAAATGTTGATGCCCTGATTATTATTGATGCCGAGTCGAGCTCCAGCCCTAACAATGGCACGGCACAGGTTTGCATTTCCTTTCATGTAGGCCAGGAGCAGAACTGCAATAAAATACAGGCATTACAGTCATTTTATCTCAAGGGTGCTACTGGTATTATGCTATACTGTATGTGTATACCGTTAACTACGGTGGCCCCGAGAGCTCAAAGCACTGCAACTTCAGAAAACACATGCAAATAGACAAAATTTCAATTTGACAACATGCGCTGCAAATACTCACAACACAACCAAATACACAAAAGTGGGAATTTGCTTGTGTTTTGCCTATTTGCATGTTTTCTTAAGTTGCAGTGTGTTGAGCTCTCAGCGCCACCGTAGTTAACAACAGAAAATGATTAAGCGAGCTACAGTACCTGTGTTCCCTTCATTATCTGGTTTGTCCAGAGGGTATTCAGGCATACACTCCAGAAACAACTCAAAAATGGCGGCAGCATTCTCTTTCCCATAATGGCCTAGTACGTGCATTGGCGACTGACCCCTAAGCAGACAGATGACAAAAAAGAGACACGCAAGTTGACTCTATAGTCTACAGAAAGTTACGTTCTAACGTTCAGATGTTTCAATCGTTTCAGGCATGCTTAAAAAGCTTCCACTGTCTACATTAATTATGCACCAGTTTTTTTTCTCTCTATCCCATTTTCTGCAGTTCATCTTGTTACAGTGTTGCTGCTTCACTGAGCTAATTTCCCAAATGAATCATTAATGTTTAATTAATGTGATCATAAGGTAATGTCTGACTAGGAAAAAACTGAAAGTACCTGAGATTAAAGGCCTCGGCATCAATGTTGGACTCTGTGAGAAGGGCTCTGACATTGTTAAGGCGGCCTTGCATCACAGCCAGATGCAGAGCTGTGGAGACAGCAGGAGGAATAGAGGAAATAATGAAATGTTATTCACAAGGATGATAGTGGCTACAACTACACAAACACTTACTAGAGTAAGTAGAGTAGCTCGTTTGAACAAAGCGATATCTACAGATAAGTCAAAACCTACACCATCTGACTTAAAAACAAAAAAAAAACTGACTAAAATAGCCCATTATGTTTATCTTTATCACTTTTTAGTGAAATAACATTAATAATGTAGATACCAATATAGTTGAATATATATACATATAGTGTGAACTAAAATATCCACAGAAACGAGTAGTGAATAGTCACTTTAACACAACAGTACTACAGGTCCCGTGACAGTTATCCGTTATCCGAGTCAAAGGTGGTCAAACACTTCAGGTTTCTATTCCTATGGTCACTGACGATGCATTTTCCTCAACATGAAGCTGTGTAGTTCCTCAATATACGAAGTTTGATATGTGGAAGACTGAACTGACTCAACTGTTCTGTTTCTCAGTAACAACACAAGTGAATGTGAGACTGTTCTCTGAGTTGACTGGTAATTATTTACATTGGAAATTTGTCAATTCCAGTGCCCTTTGTTTAATAGCAGCATCCCAGATCACAAATGCATAATAAAGATAAAATGGTATCAGATACCATTGTTGCCATTCTCATCCTCAGCAGCAAAGTCTACTCCATTCTCCAGCAACACAGAACAAATAGTGGCCAGGTCCTGTTGGGCAGCCAAGTGTAGTGCTGTCTGCCTGTGTTTTGTCAGCTCATTTACTTTGGCTCCGGCAAGCAGCTGGTAGCAGAAAAAATAAAAAAAAATGAAATAACAGTATCACCTGCACCACTCTTTCATTAACACTTACATTAGTATGAATAGTAAAAACAAGAGGAACAAGAAAAATGTACCAGGTTGCGGACAATGATCTCAGATCCAGCCTGGACAGCCAGGTGGAGAGGGGTGAGTTTGGCTGCATCTTGAACCCTGGAGTTGACATTAGCTTGGACACTGATGAGGAACAGGACACTTTCAATATCTGAATTTTGCACAGCCACATGGAGAAAATTACGCCCTTTGTTGTCCACCTGGACAGAAACAGAAGTTTGAGGTCAGGAGTGATTAATACTGTGACTGTACACAATTTTTCTTGATGCAAAAGCAGTCCTTAAGATTAACTGGTGCATTTACGCCAGTGCTACCTGTTCAGCAGCGCCTGGCTCCCTCTTGAGGATAGCCTCTGCCGCCTTATTGTTCTTGTGCGTCATGGCACAGGCAAAGGGGGTCATTCCTTGACGGTCGCGGATGTTGAGACGAATGTCTGGATGGGAAATGAGGAGCTGTATGATGACGTTGTGCTGGCTGCTAATCGCAGCATGGATGGGAGCTCTGCCCTCTGCATCCTGATGAATTGACAGACACAGGATTATACAGTGAGAAATAGAACATGTTTACAACTCACTTAGTACTATCGGAGAAAAATGGACCCTCTGATGTGACAGGACTGACCTGTGCATTAACATTAGCTCCAAACTCTAGAAGGCACTGCACCACCTCCTCCAATCCCCAGCTGCTTGCCAAGTGGAGGGGCGTTTGTCCATCTCGGGCTTCTTCGTCTCCTTCCCCATTAGGGCCTGGCTGTCTGGGGCTGTTCACGTCACACCCACTACACACACATAACACAGACAGTAAGTTAAGACACCTAGATACATCGATCTCAGTAAAAGCTTATAAAACAGTCAGGTTGCTCGTTTTAGTCTGATTATATTTTTACTTGCACAATTGCTTTCATTGACATGACTTTTGTAAAAATCTTAGTATATTGATTTGCCCATATCCAAAGATTAAGCAAATATGTGCATCCACATTTCCCAAACCCATATGGTAAGGAGAACTGGCAGACCTGCGGATGAGGAAGCAAGCAGAGACCTCATTATTCTCATCAACAGCTCTGTGCAGGAGGGTCTGCTGGCAGCCAGAGGGCCCTGTGCTCCAACAGGTGGCATCACAGCCATGGCGAACCTAGGTGGGACAAAAAAGGAGACAAAATCAAAATACAAGAAAATATGATCGTTTCCCTGATAGAAATCTATAAAACACATGTTGTATAACAATGACTTCCGTGCATTGCCAATACCAACGAGGAATTAAAAGGGTACTATCATCTCTAAATTGGTTGTGTATAAAATTTGTCTCACCAGTGTGGATGCAATATCCTCCAGGCCATTCTCGAGAGCCAGCCACAGTGGAGGGTCCCCTTTGTCATTCACCACAGACATATCGGCTCCTCTTGTACAAATTGCATCTACCACCAGTGGCAGCTGGTTACTGATGGCCAACTGTAGTGCTGTTTGTCCCTCTTGGGTCCTTATAGTGGAGAGAAAAAGAGATATAGACATAAGATACAGAAGAATCATAGACTCTAGTGAGAACAATTTAAAAACTCCTTAAGCTGAAACCTTTTAACTGGACACTGGCAGGTGGCTTAAAGAATGCCTGGAATTAATTTGTCTCTAATAATGGTTGAATTAAGGGGTCCTTTCATGACACATAAGTTCAAATAAAATATTTCCTCCAAAACTACTGTTTTAGGTCCAATCTTAGGTTGTGATATGTTACTCCTGCACATTACTGATCAAGTGTCACTGAATCTGGTTCAAATAACAGAAGAATACCAGAGGACAGGGGCACCCTGGAGGGGGTAAATGCACTGATCACAAACAACCACGTCAGGCCAGGGACATTTCATTCCCATCTTTCTAACCCCTTATTGTCATCTCTCTACTGTCAGCTGACTAATGAAGGCTAAAAAAAAAAAAAAAAAAACAAACAAACAAAAAAACTGTCCAATAAACCATGCATTACCTAACATTGATGTCTGCCTGATGCTCAAGAAGGAAGAGGGCACTCTTGCTGTCCTGTCTCTGGATGGCCATATGAAGCAGGGTTTGTCCATTGGACATAGTGTCATTGATAGAAGCCCCTGAGCCCAGCAGCTGAGCTGCTATAATGTGCATACCTGACAGGGCCAAATTATACATGTTATACATCACATACACAGATCATCATGCAAAAACATCATTTTCATAATGCATAATCAACTATATTACTAGGTGCAGTGCTGTTTACCTGTCCAGAGTGCCAAGCCCAGCACAGTCTGATCCATGGAGTCTTTGAGACTGAAGTCTGGAATGATCTGGAAGTTGTTGGTGGCATGAAGTGCATTGGCTGCAATAGATCGAGGAAGAATTAAGTAGATGCATTTTGGGACGTCTGAGTACATTACTGATAACGTGTAGTCATGTAAATCAGAAATAGCTTAATATCTGCCAGTTTTACAGTTCAGTTCCAGGCATTCAAATGTATCCGACTCCCAAAACATACACCAACCTTTTTGCTCGAGGATGACAGAGACCACATCTGGGTGGTTGTGAGCAATGGCCATGTGGAGGGGGGTCTGCATAGCTACACCAAGGGTGTCGTCAGGCAGAGCCTTCTGGGTCTGCAGGTTGGGGTTGGCCCCCTGCTGGAGCAGCTCTGCCGTCAGGCTTGCCAGGCCACAGCGACATGCTGTATGAAGTGGGCTCTCACCCTGAAAGAATAAGGTTTTCATTAGTAATACAAAATAGTTTCATCATCATCTTATGATTTTGGTTTTATCTCTTAAGTACATTTAATTTGTGCAGACATAAAAATTCAGATTTGAATTTTCAGATTCATGATCTTTGATTGCAATCCACTGCATGTTACAGATGCACTAGTCCCACACCTGTGAGGCATTATATGAAGAAAGTAAATAAAAAAAACAAACATTTACACTCAATGACATGAGGAGTACAGTTTAAATTTTGAATTTTACTCTTTTTTTACCAGTGAATAAAATGAGGGGAAGAGAATAAAGCTTGTCATTTGTCATTTTCTCCAGCCATCTGTAAAATATATCTGAGTTGATGCCACTGGCCCAAATTTGCTAAAACTCAGAGAGGCTGATGTACTTGACTGAATTTATTTTGACCTTTGAAAAAAATTACACTGACTGGCCTGAGGACACTGTGATAAAGGTCAGAATTTTAAACTGTTAAAAGGAAATAGTACCTACACATTACAGGTCTGAAACTAAGCAGCTGTTTGGCAGTTATGTGACTTAAGGTTCATACGCACCCATTTGTTGACATGGTTGACCTTTGCTCCATGAGTAGCTAGGAAAAGAGCAGCTGCCTCGTTGCCTGCCCGAGCTGCTCTCTGCATGAGGCAGTTTTCTACAAAAGGACAGAATGAAGGGAGATGAAGCGTGTTAAAGTCATTTAGTCATTTAGACAGAAATGACTGTAGTGAGGTTACTGAAAAGCACCTGTGGTAGTGTCAGGAGCATCAGGGTTGCTTCCTCTCTGGATAAGCTGAGCTGCAAAGCTATTCTCGTCAAATGAGGTGCCATTCACTACTGGTGCATCATCCTCAAATGGGTTTACTGAGGGGTCTGAAGACACGGTGATATACTGCAGGGCCAGCCACAGAGGTGTGCTGCCCTCATGGTCCTTGAGTTCCAGGTCAAGCCTAACAAGATGGACAGATTACACCAGGTTACACACAGGATTATCTTTGGAGGCGACATGACCAGGGTGACATGTATGTACTTGAATACTGGTGCCCTTAAACAGGATTGTCTTCCTGAGAAATTCTGAAATTAAAAATGTCTAAATTCACTAGCTGTGATGTATGCTGGTGTTGTTAGAAAATGACTTAGCTCATAAAAGTAGGTTACATTTGTTGTCTAATCTTATCTGTCAGCTTAGAACTACAATCACCACCTCGCAGTTGTTTGCCTCCGCCAACGAGTGAAGTTACAGGAAATATGGTCACAACCTCCCCTTCTGTTCCTGACTTAGTGTTAAATAATTGCCAGAAAAGCTTTTTTGCAGACTAATGTGACGTCACAGTGAAGTTGACCTAATTTTAAAATAAAATTTCACCACTTCATCATTTTATCCTATTACACATTTGTGTTAAATTTTGTCATAATTAGTGTATGAATTTTCGAGTTATGACTTAAAACGTGTTTTATGAGGTCACAGTGACCTTTGACCTTTGACCACCAAATTCTAATCAGTTCGTCCAAGTGAACGTTTATATCAAATTTGAAGAAATTCTTTCAAGGCTTTACTGAGATATTGCCTTCAAAAGAACGGGACAGACGGACGTCCAGACAACCTGAAACATTTTCAAAAGGACCTGTGAAGGAATCGTACATTATCCATTTTAGTCAATTAGAGTTCAATTATTTGAACACCAAGCACAATGTGTGTGATGTTCCACAAACGCTCTAATTCCATAAGAAGGCAGAACGTAACTCACTGTTTGCACTGTAGCAGCTGGCTGAACACGGGCTCATTCCCTGATGCCACAGCTTCATGCAGCGGAGTTCTAAAAACGACAAGACAAAAAGCTGAAGCACCGTCACGCTTAGCAATGGTGCTGGTCACCGTTGCAATACATCACAGTTCATAAACAAGAGGTCTGTGACCCACCTGCCCTTGCTGTTCTGCATGTTGGGGTTGGCTCCGGTCCTGAGCAGAGCCTCTGCTATTCGTGCCATGCCGCTCATCACTTCTACAGAGTGCTTCTTGGGGCTGAAAGAACAAACCAGGTGAAGTGGGGTTTCCACAGCCCCCACTGTGGATGCATTCACCTGAGCTGAGTGGCGAATCAGGAAGATGGAGGCAAATTCATCACCTGGAACGAGGGAAAGAAAGACTAGCAGTCATAAAAAAAGAAATTCTGCTTTCATGTATTAACACTAACACTCACAGAGCAGCAACTCGGACTCGTACAGAAAAATTAAACAGGTAAGAGCAAATTGTTTATTGAATAATTTGTCAAGTAGGTATCTTAACTCTTTGACAGCAGAGCTGAAAGTTTAACTTCCACAAGAAACAAACATTGGTAACAAAGTGTGTTAAAGAGTGGCTCCACACCTCTTTGGATGGCCTTATGCAGGAGGCTCCAGCCACTCTGGTCCACCATATCCACATCTGCTTTGTTGTTAACCAAAGTGGTGGCAATACTTTCCAATTTACGAGAGAGTGCCAGGTCCAGTGCCAGGTCACCGTTGTTGTCCAGCTCATTTAGCTTGCCGGGTAGCTGAAAACAAGAGATAACAAAATCCAAAACATAAAACCAGTTCAGAAACATTTCATCTACCCTGCTGGTGACAATGTAACAAACAGTTAATAAAAGGGTATCTGGTGAACTGACCTGCGAGTCCATCTCGATGAGATAGAGAAAGACCACATCTTCTCGCTCAACTTTGATGGCTTTGTGGAGAGGATACTCCGTTTTAGATTTGATCATCTTGTACAGAAGTTGGGCGCTCATGGTGCTGAAATCTTCTTTCCTCAAATCATCCTAATAAATGACAGTCAATGAAACACAACAAAGCATCAGTGTCAAATATCCGAACTGATGACAGAAAACATCAACAGGTGTCATCAATTGTCTACAGATAGAAGCCTCTAATGTAATGTTAGAAGACTGTTACGACGGAGAATTTCTTGCTTTCAAGAATAAAAATAAAAAAGCCATTAAAAACAGAAAAAAGGAGACTGGATGTGTCAGAAGCTGGTGACAGCTAACAGCCATTTTCTACAATAAAGTCATAAAGATAATTTTGACAACTGTTTATTGTATCGTAAACAGTGATGACACCAGTGTGACAACATATCTCTGATCCAACAAAAAGGAGTAAACGTAAGAGATGAACCTACAGAGAAACACAAGGTCTGGTTAAAAGTGGTTGGTGGATTCAGAAGTTGCATACTTATTTTGATGCCTCAGCACTGATGAAAACTCAAATAATTAATCAAAATAGCAAACTAAAATGGTTTGGTAAGGCATCACTGAAAAAAAAAAAGTAAATAGTTAATTTAGTCTACATGCATAGGTAAACACACACACACACACACACACCTAAAGTTGCCCAGTTAGCCAACACAACACAACACAACACAACAAGGGACTCACCCAGTGACTGGCTATGATCTCCCCACAGTAGTTCATCAGGGTGGTGGCATTTAGTTCCTCAGCTGTCTGATAGAAGCGAATGCAGTTCCTGACATTCACCGAGGACATCACGCCTTTTTCACATCTGTCCCAGAGGAGAAACAGATATACTTCAGGCCATTAAGCCACATATGTCGCTCTATAAAATGCTCTGCAACAGTAATTCTGCTTGTGCTGACCTCTCTCTGAGCAGCTGAAGCTGGAATCGATTAGCCAGCTTCATCAAGTCAATAAGGAAGGCATCATCCTCAGTGAGTTCCAACTCATCGGTGTATGCCCAGCGCAACATCGCCATGGCAACCTCCGGCTTGCAATCTGGGAATGAATTATGTGATAAAAAACAGGGATTCACAGAATGATCAATTACAAACCTTCTATGATTCTGAGTGATAATAAATTATCAGTCTCTGCAAACACTGGACTCAACACAACAATCACTTAAACACATTTATCTTGAAGCACTGGGATGAATCTCCATTCATTCATGTTTCCTACAGTCATTTTCTCATATGCATGTGAATTTAAACCTTACTCATTTGCCTACTGGAAAATTGCCATGAAGGCCAAAATCTACCCAGAGCCAAACTGTGTCAGATACTGGACTTTGACAATCTGCTGAATCCACTCCAAAATAAATATTCAGTCATCATCTATTAACCCAGGCATGTTGACTCAGTGACGGGTGAGTAAATAATGAGTGAATTTTCATTATAATTTAAGCTATGTAACACCAGGGTTGCTCACCAGATAGGTCCAGTTCAGAGGTGGAGGCCAGGTTGGCCAGACTCCAGACATCACTGCGAGCAGCCAACACAAACTTATGGGCACTTAGCTTCTCCCCTGCGACTTTCACTTTCAGATCACTGCAAAACCAGCACATTCATCTATGAGAAACCACATCTTCAGTAATCCTGAGACTAACAAACAAAGTAACAAAGATTGGTCAATATATTCACATATCAATATGTTACAGTTACAGCACTCAAAACATGACCCTCAACACAGGCTTTCATCATGTTATGTGACAAGCCCATCAACTGCAACAATGTAGGAGTATAGGCAGGTTGCATCACACAACACATACCAGAGGAGACACACAACTGTATAACATTGGCAGGAATGCTGTAGAAAGCAAAGCCCATACCCTTCCATACCAACCATGATCCTCACCTGTACTGTTCCTGCTGGTAGAGGTCGGCCACGATGTCCAGCAGACGGCTGATGAAGGTGTCTGCGGCTGCGGGGCTGGAGGAGCCCTGGCCAGAGGCCTGAGCAGCAAGCACAGCACAGCGCCTCTCTGTGTCAGCCAGCTTCTGCTGCATCTTCACATACTCCTGCCTGAGCAGGGCCAGGTGCTTCTGCAGCTTGGCCACCTCCTCTGTCCCACATCAAGGTAAAGAAGACAGACAGAGGACAAAACACAAAAAAAAAAAGTAGGCAACAAAGACCGATTTCTGAACACAGGTTAAAACTGGGCTGAACGTTGCCTTGAACTGAAAGCGGTGGTCCAAAGTACATTCAATTTTCAATTACTTACAAAAACATTACTGCTGCTTGAAGATGACTTTTAGGGCAATGGTCATATGACAGGAAGAAGCATACCATAAAGTTTGTGAGCTTGATTTGCACCTATACTACTAATGGTTTGAGAAAGGAGACTTCAGACAGTGGCTTATTTCTTGTTAATAGCACTTTCTCATGTGACCAAAGTTGCACTGAAGCAGAAGATTTTTAGCATTCTTTGTGCAAAAACCAAATCCCTGAATCTTAAAAAACGGACTATGGTGAATCTAAGGAGAGTCGTTTTGTTTGGAAAAACTTTTTCCTGTTCCTCTGACTGAAATGCGCTTTCTACAGATCTTCGTGTTACAGTTCTGATTCATGTCTCAGCCAAGAGTCCACAGAGTTTAACTGAGGCCCATTTCCTTCCTTTAAACCAGTAAAGTTTTAGTGAAGCAAGAATGCTGAGACGGCACGTTACTTTGTCCTTCCTCGTAAACCGTTACTGGCAAGGCTACTGGTCATGAGGAACAGAAAAGGGGTGTCCCTGAAAACCACCTGATCAGCTCAACACAGGAAGGGTGGTATGCTGGAGCAGCAGCTTAGGACCAACGGATCAGCCAGAGAATTTATTTTAATATATTAAAAATCATCTATCTAACCCTAACCCTAACCCAGGATTAAAAAAGCATCACTAATGCATCTGCAAATTAAATATTTATCTCACGCTTTGGGAAAATCCTCCTATGACAACCATATGTATGGCAAACCCTTGACATTTAAGAACAATACACCCTTAACAAAACTTATATGAAATGTAATCCATTTTGTTAACATTATCTAGTCTCTTCCCGGCTTTGTAAAGCCACACACCAATGCACTCTGTCTGTAAATACAAAACACACAATGGAAATTCTCTCAAACTGTGCCACTGGCAACAGAATACAGGCATTGCAAGAGTAGTTTTAGAGCGAAAAAAAAGGGCCCTCTCTTTTTCATTTAAGTGAAGGCTCAGACAATCATTTAACATGCCCAAACAAATATGCTTTCTGTTCAGTGGAAATGGAGCAGTTACACACACAGTAACGCCATGGGCTTGGAGTGTTCTCTGGATCCAAGTTGGTAAGAAGATTTCCGTTAATGAGGAACACAACAGCAGACGTCCCCTTATGTCTAAGCCAAATATAGGTGGTGCCCTTAGCCATGGCACTTCTGCCAGGTGGTGCAGATGATACCTGACAGGGAGTGACACCTACTCTGTCCTGTGGAGCCTCCTGTCCCATATTAACCCTCCTTTTGACAGCACTGCCTTAAAATTCAGCTGTAAAACAAGTTTATCTTCATGAACAAAACAGCAACAGTTAACGAGGTGTTAACTGTTATGGGATTATATATCTAGATAGTGTAGACAGTTTGATACCATCTATGACGCTGACATTTAGCTAGGCACTAATATCAACATTATCAACGAATTCCGTAAGTTAACATAAGGGTGTTTTTTCTTACGTAGCAAACCAGCAATCTTCCTAAACAAAAACTGTTCCCCGCAGTCCAACCCATCAATATCATCTCTTGCCTGGTTCGGCTAACTCTTAGCTCTAAAATACAGCTAGCAACATCAACGACAGCTAACGGTAGAGCTTGCTCACTGACAAGATGAGTGTGACAAGAGGGGTGTCGCAGTGCTTCGCATTTTCAACCACAGACAATGTACGGTTCATCAAATTGCCAAGACACCCGTTGATTCAGCACGACAGTTCAACAAGCATACGACTATGAAAGGGAGTGCACCAAATAGTCAAAAAAAAAATCAATCTCATACCTTCCGCCATGTTGCTCAGCGTTCGCTCCGTGGCCTGATGGTCTCTATCGCGATATGACGAAGAGGCAGATAGTAGGCAGTGGCGCTGGTGCTGCGTTCAAACACTCGTTCATAGATTGTTTGTCACATGACCGGTCCAGGACTATTACAATGCTTCTTGCATTGAATAACTGTATCATTAGGTCTCGTTTTCTAAATTTATGCACGTGGTTTAATTCACCATAGTAGCACTTAAGTTGATAATTTTCTATACTAAAGGGTAAAAGGTGCTAACTTGAGGGATTTTCTTTGCCACCTGCAAAAAACAGAAATCCTGGGGGTCAACGCATACAGTCTCATATTATTTCATTGTGACTGTGAAAATATGGAGGATTGCCTTCACTGACGACAGTTGAAAGACCCCAGGCCGTAGGTAGGTGTGTACAAACTGGTAAATGGCTTTAAAATTTATGTTGCCTTCAGGGGCTCCTCGTTAAATCCGAACTCAGCGATGAAAAGTCATACTAATGTACCAGGCATATTCATACAGTAGAAGGGGACTCTACAGACACCAAACCACACTGTGAATTCAGCTGAAGTCCCCATGTCTACTGCAACAATACCAGTAAATGCAAAGATTGACTCATTTCTACAAGAGGCACTCTTACTTACCTGACACTCCCCATAAGACCTCTTGGAATATGCAAGAGTTCATAATAAAATTAAGCTGCTGAGCTGGGTATGATCAGTCTGTTCTGATGGGGGCCACTTATGGCACTGTGATATATGCCTGTGCACTGATAATAAATCAAATAGTAGGAGTACTGTACATGTACAGCAAAAAAAAAACAAACAAACTGGACAGCAACTAAGATAACAGGTGATCAAGTTAATATTCTCGCCCGAGTTATTTTAAAAAGTTGTGCGTTTTGAGGATAAGGAAGATATGTATGATTCACCGCCATTTCAAGTTCTAGATTTTGCTAACTAGATTGTGAAAACTAATGTTTTCACTTGGCAAGAGCATTGTCTCCCAAATTGCTGCAGATACATCTATTTTATCAAAGTACTGTGCTGTGGAATTACAGCTCCTATTATTTGTTATGTTCAGATAGTCCTGCTCACCTCACAAAGTTCATTTTGCATTTGTTTTATTTTGGAGCACTTACTTTAGGAGATAGTGAATGAAATAAAACAGGAAAACATCATGGGATTCAGTCTGTGTGACAATTAAAAAAATCTAAATCTCTCCTGGTTGACAGCGCCATGCTTGTGGAGAGGCAAGAGTGCAAAGGAGAAAGCATTATCGTGGCTGTCATTAGTGACATTGGATTCATTTAGTGACTCCAACCCTGAAGGAAGTAAAAAATCTGTTAATGAGAAAGCAATTGTTGACTGAGAGAGTTCATAAAAGATGAGAGAGAAAAGGAAGCTACATATTCTTGGCACAACCCCCTAAATCCATCCTAAACTAGTCATGCAAAGAACATTATATCATAATATATAATCTGGAGAGTAATCTTTCTGAGCAAACATGATGGCATTAAAGTTTAAACTCAGAAAATACTAGATTATAAACTGTCTAAATATATGTAATACTCAGCGAACATTTTGTTTGAAATACTGGAAAATAAACCAGGTGAGAAATCCATTTTACAATGTGTTGTTTGTGTTCATAAAAGGGTGCTGTTTTCATTGGCATGTAATTCATGTTGTGTCCAAAACACCGCCTGAATTAAATACACAAGTAAATATTGAAAAAAAGTCATATTTTAGAAGAACTCACTACAGGTAACAGGTTTCATAACATGAAAAATATACATCAGTATTTTGTCTTTGTACATTAGGCAAAACTGCAATAGTTCAGTGAGCAGAATAATCATGAGATTGTGGATCAGGGCAGAGCGTGACAAAACAAAATGGGCACACATACTGTATACACAAACACTCAAACATAATCCCAGAAACATTCAGCAAAAACAAACCAAATAAAAAGGAGGATAAAGCATGCATAACAATTCCTACCGAGGACAACACAGACGAGGAAAAGAGAGGCTGCTAAAATAACAGAATACTGGAGAATAGGACCTCAAACTGTATCAGGATATCAAAAATTAACGTGTACACTTCATACTATGGGAGTTATTGCTATACCAAATTGTTACCAATTATCTAATGATACAGATTCCCTGTGTACTGGCTATTAAGTAAATTCATACATAGGTGGTACACAATTTCTCCATCTTTTCTCAACGTTTTAAAACACTTGTTCAATGCAGGGTGAAGTGGCCAAGCATTTTATTAGGAGGCACTTTTGAAAAAAGATAAACAAAATTTAGCATGCACAAAAATTAAGGGGTATGTTGCTTTTCTCGTGTCAACTGAGCAGGATGGTAAGACTTACAACAGTTGAAGAAAAACAAAATCATTCAGGTACGATGTTGAGTTCTGAGAGTGTTAAAGAACCCATGAGAACAGCTTTGTATTCTAATATGGAAAAACCCTTCATCAGTCACATCATTCGTGTCTCACTTGAATCAATCAAGCTCTTCTTAGGTGACATTCCTCCAACAGCATCGCAATTCTCTCTATTTAAGACATCCTGATAAAACAATCTGAAGAGAACTAATACATGCTGGAGTTGAGAGAGGGAAGGTGGACAAAAAATAAATCTATCAGTACCAGCGCTATCCATTTGGTCTAAGTGTCTTGATGGATGGAAAGGGTGCTTATATATTATCCGGTTAAGTCTGTGCTATATACATGTCTTTACAATATCTTCCTGAATGTTGAAGCAGTTCATAGACTTGAAAAATGTTTTATCATCTTCTGGGTTTGTTTGTTTTGTTTTTTTTTTGAGTTGGCACTTGCTTGGCGGTTTTCTGTCAGCCTTGGTAGTCACTGTTATGTTCTATTGCAGCCTACAGTAGCCAGTCTGTTCCTGCCAAAATAAAGGACAAGCCTGGCGGGTGGAAGAGTGCAGGAAACAGTGCCATGTTGATTTTCAATTGGAGACCTGTGGGAAAGCACACAACAAACAACAGAAAAATTTGTTAGGAATCAGCAAGACCAATAACACAAGTCATAACATTAACAACAGGCATAAATAATGAGTTGTCAAACGGGCCGCAAAAGATCTGCAGCATCTTATACCGTCTGGATGTGTACAATTCAAACCCAAGATGTTAAGTCTATATTCTTTGTTACTTTTAAAATAGTCAATCTGACACTTGTTGAGTTGCACCACAGATGACAAAGTGTAAGATGATTCATACAACCCCTTTTATTTGAGAGGCCAGTTACAATGTGACTAAATTAATTTCCTCACCGAAATTAAGTGAATGCCACCAAACTTAATCGATTCAACAGAAGAAACAAAGGACATAAACCGACAAATCAGAAACATCAAAGATTAGTATGTTATGCAGGCGTCCTGGTGTTAAAATTGATCACCATTCCCACACACAAATCTACAGTACAAAGGATGAAACGGATTACAACACCTGTCTGCCTTTTATAACTGTGAAGCTGATTATGTAAAAACTCTAAAACAGAGTCAGGTTTTATTTGAACTTAATGGTTGTTGTAATACTAGTTTATGGAAGTAGTGAGGCTGAAAGGGCGCATTATGTTACCTTATAAGCGAGAGAGAAAGAGGAGTGCCAAAAAAAGCGAGTGTGTCCCGTTTCGCTGCCTTTCTCCCTCATTGACTCCAGAAGTTCTATTTACTGCGATAAAAAACCAGCGGGATCAGAAACTGAACTAAATGATGTGTTCGGTCTGTCTATCTCCTCCAGTCCTAAATCATAGCAGCTCCTTCACACAACGAGCAGCGTCATTACAATCAGCTGATCGGACTGTGTGTGCCTGTTGCAAGCGTCAATTATACGCGGTTATATACGTGAAAATGTGGCAGGCAATTATATTTAGTATTAATTTAAAAGTAGAAATAATAAGTCACTACATTCATGAGAAAACAAGTCAAATATCGTCTTGACGTTTGCAAAGGCATGAGCAATCAGCGATAGCTCTAATGATCCTTGATCACCGATGTCATCGTCCATCGACAGAACCCTAACTGACGCAGTGACCAGCAGCAGCCAGGTGAGAACCATTCGCAATCACCTTGATTCCAACAGAATGACAGAAATGTTAACAGCTCCACACAACTATGGAAAGGAAATTTAAACAAAAGGGGGTAAAGCTGATCATTGTGGTCGCTGGCTTCCTGAATTCTCTATGACGTCTTAAAGTTACTGGAACATAAAAAAGAAGAGAGACATTTGGGAACAAATTGCCAACAGTGTTGGTGTGTCTAGCAGCCATTGATAACTCAAAAAACAACTGTCTGGTCGGGGCAGAGGACTACTTCTTGTAACCATAAGTCTGAGCGCACCGTAATGCAATCTAATACAACAGAATTCTACCTTCATGAGAGTTGTAATGTCAGTTTTTGTTTAAACTCCTTTAGAGTGTGTTTCTATGATTTTGTCCACCCGATTTATATTAGAGGGTAGGTTAACCAAAACACCTTTTAGTATAATGCAGTAAAATTGAACAGCACCAAAGACTGCAGCCACCAAAATGACCAGAAAATCTAAAACAAAAAACCGAACATTAGAACCTTCATGAAGATGGAGTGTAGTTTACACTCAAACAACAACACATTTTTACTTGAATACCTGTTGAACTAGGCAGCCATTTCTTAACAGCTTAAGTTAGTTGTGATTCGTGAACTTAAGGGTCAAAGAATACTTACCCTGAAAACATGAAGCTAGATCCTTGCTAAATATCACTCAAACGCAGTCTCTTGGCTTTTTCGTACACAACGGGCAACTTTCCTTTTAAATGCTCCGTGTCTGTCCTCCCTCCACTCTTTCTGCAGAGAGAAAGAAAAGGTAAAGTCAATTCAATTTCTTAAGTTTTATATCTTTCTAATGTATTGCACATCTCCTTTTCAAAATTATAATTGTAATATAATCAATAATTTATTCACTCACAAATAATGTATTTTTAATCATACATTAACTATTTAATGCCACCAAAAACATAATCATGCAAAAAACATTTCTAATCAACTTCTTTTTTAACATGTAAACTTACTGCAGCATCCACATTGGCTGGTGAGTCACCATTTGGGTCTGCCAGCATAGAGATAACACTAATCATGATAGTTTCCACTGTGTGGATAGGCAGCCAGCGCTCCTCTGGTTTCTCATAGCCATACTTGTCCTCCCCAGGCTCGTGCAAAATAGAAATACATACATCTCCATTCTTGTCAACTGGAAAAAAACATGTAGTACACAAATTATGAAGCAGAAAATGCTATTGCTGTTCCTGTGATGTAATGGGTGTTAATGTTTGTTTTGAATGTTGATTTACATATGAAATGTAACCAATTAACTACACAACTAATTAATGATATTGTTTATGGATAGTGCCTATGAAAACTATCTGTCTCCACTCTGAGCCAATGTTTAGCAGGTGCATCTTTGGGAGCAGTTACAGTCCTGTGCCTACAGTATGTGGATGGGTCTGTGTCAAATTTGCACATCTGCATAGTCCAATTCTTCCCCATTCTTCCTTGCAAACTACTAAAGTTCTGTTAAATAATGTGGGGACAGTTCATGAAGAGCAGTATTCAAGTCCTACCACAAACAGTGTGTCAATCCATACCTACAGAACTTAATTTGAATTTATTAACTTTATAAAGCTAAAAACATGCAAATAATAATCACTCATGTTAATACTAGTTTCCAAGAAAATAGTAAATCAAAACCCAACGAGTACAAACACTAAAAAGGGTGCAATGCCATTTCATAGCAGTGTTTATACTGCACTAAAAAACATTTTGCAAAAATGGTAAAATGCATTTGTGAGGTAAAATACTATAACACGATTTGTAACACATTATTAAGATATTACGAGGAATAGTGACTAAAATATAATTTGCATCCAACCTAAAGCTACTCAGTTTTCTCCAAAGTGACAGTGGTGTATTTCAGTTTATTTTTGTTACATCAACTGCATTTCTCAGCAGTTATAAAATGAAACCCTTATTCAACAATTTGTCCGACCGAAGTTCACTCTGGTAGACTCTTGCTGACCTTGCTGTGGACAAGCATTCAACTGAATGTTTCTTTAATTTAAAAAAGGCAGCTGAAGATAATGACCTAATGCAATGAATGGGTATGGAATGAATGTAATGAATGAATTGCATGTTAATAGTCCTTGGTATTAATACATGTACAATCCACAACATTTCCAAAACTGAACACTATGATCTCCTTGAAAAAGATTGAACCTCCACTTTCTCAAACAGGGCTTACTACAGACAAAGTTAAATATCACTGACGGTGCGGTAGACGTGAACCTACCATTAGGGTGCCAAATATCTGTGATAAATTTCATTTTAGGTGGCCTGAGAGGGTAATCTTTGGGAAATGTCAGATGAGCTTTAAACACACCACCTTCACTGTGAACAAAAAAGATCAAAGAGAAAAATCAATATAATAGGTAAATATGTTTCAAAACATCCAACGCAATAGAGGTAATAAGATTTGTTTAGAGCACAAAATAATACCAAATGTTTCATACTATATCCTAAACATAAGAGTGATAAACTTACTACAGTGTGTCTGGAGGCCCAATGATAAGGACTTCCCATCTGTAGAGATCATTATCCTCGATCAGACCTGCTGAAAATCCCTCCACTGGGTTTTTGTTCAGCTCTAGATATAAAAACAAATGCCAAAGAAAGTTTAATTGCCATAGGCTCATATCATAGTGCCTATAATATATTACATGTGCTGATGATGTGATTTTCTGGAGACTGCTGAGGAGACCACATAAACCTTTGTCTTAGGAGGCCTTTTTGGCAAAACACTGAAGATAAAAGTTTGTCAGCACTCTTCCTACATATTTCATTGAATGTTCATTAGATTTGATATGCAACATATTTGGATGATCCCTGGGGTTAATTTATTCAAGTTACTAATTTTGTGACATTCAGTATGCACATATCAACTCCAAACAATCTTGCAAAATATGGAAGTGACCACCAACAGTTAGCACTTCAGCAACAATTTACATAGCCATAAATCAGTGTTATGAGTTAAAAATTCTGTACAGTAATAAATGAAAATATCAAAATCTGAATAACATTTAGTTGCCTTTATGTCACAAGTGAAGGTGTACACTTTGAAGTAATTACTTTATGGTTTTTAATGATTGCATGTGTACAACAACGAACGTACATAATTGACAACATTTGGCAACTCCTAATTTAATTTTTCAAGCTCTACAATAGGTCCAAGTATGTGTAAGAAGGCAATGAAATACTAACGGTACTTTAAAATTTCTGGCATTAGGTTAAGGTACCTCATTTCAATCGAATGTCACTGAAAAATATTAAGGTGCAAGATAATTACCCATCACTATGGAGGCAATAACAGGAAAACAATAAAGAAGCACATTATGTCCCTGACAGTTTGCATATGGATTTTGCAATCTTAACCAAAATCTGAAATGTAACGTTACGGCTACCAGCCCAAAACCTTATACGATGTCTGTCCGACTCAGCTGTTTTTAGAAAGTGGGTTATATTAGGGCAGCAAAATTTAATTCGCAGCTGACTCTGTTAAAATAGCGAATAGAGGTAATGCGAGATTAACGTTAGCTTGGCGTGTTGATGCTAACAACAGTGACAGCAGCTAACGTTAGCATACAGATGTAGCGAGTTTGCTAAATATGTTGACAATTCAACGTGGTTAGCAAGACAAAACTGGCCAACTAGTGAAACGTTTATTGGATTTATGCATAAAACAGTGACTGCCACCATGCTATTCGCATAACTGGTAAACCCCGTATGTAAAAAAATACAAAAGACCACTTGTCATGTCGTTTAAGATACATGTAAACACATCGAGTCAATCGAGACAGCTAGAGGCTAACGTTAGGCTAACTGCTTTTAGCTAACCCGAAAGTCGTTGGGACTTCTGACAGCGGCTTTCAACTAAAATCAAGTGTACAAAGTCGAAACAAACGTCTAAATGAGTTGGTTTCCCAGCACACTGAATGCGTTTATTTGTCAAGAGAGTAATGTGTCTGTCGATATCCACTGCTATAACCTCCATGCAGTTTATTTTTCATGGGACCTTAACGTTAGTGTGGAAGGTTCAAGAAAACAGTTTGCGCCAGCACCATCATTTGAATCACAGCTAACGGCAGGGTTCATCGTTAGCACGGCAGCCAGCATCATTTCACACCAAGGTTTATTTACCTGCAAGCTGTCTCCTGAGTAACAGCGCTGATTGAGGCTCTGTCATAGTTTAGCGAATGTAATGCAGCTATATTCAATGGCAATATTTCGAGGTAAATGCGTTAATTTCACGTTCACCAAACAGTACTCCGTCCCCTCTATTTTCCGTTTAGCATTATCTTCATTCTTCTTCTTCTCCTGGTACTGCTGCCGCTGCTGCTGCTGCTGCTGTGCTGCTTCTTCTTCTTCTTCTTCGATGGTGTTTAACGGCAGCTGGCATCCAAGTAGTTGTATTACTGCCATCTTTCGACATCACTCAGTACTGCTGCTGTTTCTTCTTCGTTCAGCTTTTACAGCAGCAGACATCCATATTGATGACTTACTGCCATCTTCTGGATATACCCTCGACTGCAATCATCTCTAGATTTACTGCAACAATCATATCCCCTATACAAAATAAATAAATGAAGAAAATAAAGTAAAATAAAAAATAAACTTCTACCTAGTCCACAACCTCTTTAGTTTGTGAACAGACCCCCCTATATCCAAAGTCCAACATAGCCTACATATGCTAATGTCAAATATTAAACATAGGAATGTTGCATCTGACTATCTGCAAGATTAAGCAAAGACTTGATGATATGTTGTACCAGGGGTGACCACTCTATGGTGATTACCAGGAAGCTACTTTTCTCAAAATACATACTAAAAGTCACTGGGTTAACTTTATCCAGTATCAATGGATTGTTGTGAGACAGTGATTTCAAGTACGAAGTTCAAATAATTTCATGGTATTTCTTGTGGCAAAGTATGGTAAGTCCCTGTATGTGTTAAATAAGAAATTAGTGAAGTCCAGGTGTCTTGCCAGGTTAGCCACTTGTACCCTCTGTTCTCAGAGGGCTCAGCTACACATTGGATCTATAAGGAAAAGTTGGATCCATATCCTTTTTCTGTAGAACATGAAAATAATATTTCTGAAGAAGCTTGGGCCATTGATGTCTTGACTGTCATTTACACCGCAACCCTGAAAATCTCATCATACTTGTAGGCTATAGTCTAGTCCAGAGGTTGGGTTAAATGGTTCATGATGCACAATTCTGATTTTTGTGGCGAATCATGGCAGTGCCTGTATTAGACAGAGGAAAAATTAAGTTAATTATAGTATTTGCTGCTGCGCAATAATTTCTACATGAATTCACTAAACTATCGGGGCAAGACGCACTCTGAAAGGCTATAGCCATATGTTAAGACCGAAGTCCTTAATGAAAACTCTCTGCAGCAGACACTGACACTAGATGGCAGCAACTGACAGGATCCTAAGAGCCCCTAACATAATCATAACACAATTTACTTTCCTGTTACAAAATTTACTTATTACTTACTGTTACCAGTAGTACATCTACAACTGGCAATGATAATACAAATAATGGGGGAAAAAATCAGCACAGTACCAATGAAAGCATAAACTGTTGGAAAGGCAAAATAGATAAATGAACAAAAGAACAAACAAATAATTTTTTTTTTTTTAAATCTCAAATTTTTCCTCTTCATCTCTTACAGTATGATGTTGACTGATCTATTTAACACTAATAATTTGGTCACTTCTTCATAAATGTGAGAAATAATCATCCCATCTGACACCGTGCTGGCACTTGTGTCACAAGTGAAGGAGGAAGTTGATGGGAATAAACATTTACTGTCGAGAAGTGATCACACATGTAGGCGTCTTGGTGGCTGATGAGCCTGTACATGTATGTCTCTGCTGTTTGTCACAGAGTCTGTCATGTTTGATCTAGTGAGGCCAGAAAGCCTCTGAACTGGCTGAAACAGCTGAGCCTGCAACTATGCTGAAGTCAATATGACTACACCAGTTAACTAGGGATGTTTACCATATCACTGAAACAAGAATTTAAGTTTTATGGCAATAAGCTTGGTGATCTTACGTTAGGCCCCCAAGAGACCTCTGTGGTCCCTTTGTGAGTGAGTCTCCAAAGCAGAGTGTAAGATGAACGTTTCTCTGGTATTCTGTCAGTTTATGAGGATAAAAGTAAAAAATATATAAATGAACTGTAAGGAATGATCATTGAGGTTGTTCGTGTGCACAAAAATATGTAGGTGAAAATCTTTCATCTCACAGATTAACGTCACTTCATGGTCTCTTCTGAGCAAGTTGAAGACAAATATTTTCCATGGATGAGAAGGTGATCCAGCTTTTTACTGTTTGAATTTCATTTGACTGCCATGGGATAAAGGCTTTATAAGATGTAACATCAAACAGAACAGCAATTACCAGAGCTGTGCAACAAGCTTCAGACCACAGATATTAGAGGAAACAATAATAGTTTTGTTTTTTTTCAGTTTTCTGAGGCGCTGCACCACTTTAGCTTTCTCACTCCTCACCCGTAATTCAAATGCATTCTAGGCCACATATTTCTTAGAATTTGAAGACAAACATTTTAAAAGTAGAGGTCACAGGTTATTTTGGGTGATGAGCAGCACCGGCTTTCATTCTTACGCTGTTTGAGGTTTGTGCATAAAGCTGTTAAAAGTTTTTTAAGAGTCCGACCTGTAGCATGTAATGTTATCTAACATAAAGAATGAAAAAGAAAAACCAAAATGAAGACAAGAGAAAAACTGAAAATGATATTTGGCTTGTTTACAGCATTGCGTCACAGTGGAGATCTGTGTGAAAGCATATGACCAACCCAGAGTGGGCTGGTCCCTTCACTAACTTAATATCTCTAGTGGCATGTTAGAGCTCAGGCCCCTTCTTCAGTCCTCAGACACACACTGAGAACCACACCGTCCTCTAAAACCTGCAAATATGGACTTAACTGAGAAGACTATATAAACAAGACATCATCAACAACTAGGTGAGGTGGTTTTTGATCTAAATTTGAATTTGTGTTGGCAGTTTTAGTAGCTGAAGGGTTACACCTTGATATGAATAGAACAACTGTATAAGTGTCAGTGTGTGGGATAAAAAGAGCAAGGTCTTAGGTTCTTGCAGCCAAAGCTGAAGAGAAAAGATTTTACGCACAACAATCTCATTGTTGTCAGAGCAGAAAGCATGGTGACCTTTCTGGAAGTACGCTGTTCCTGTCAGTCTGCACAAAAGAAAACAAATGATTTTACAATATTATGTCTTTTAGATTTCTTATCTTGTTACTCTATGATCTGACAAAACAGGCGTTTTTTATAGTGGTTTTTAGCTCAGTATTTGTTAGGAGTGTACATCGTTCACCCACAGACTTGCCTCATTTCCTTAAATCTATAAAGGGCTCAAAACCCTCTTGCGTTATCACCCAGCGACTGTCCACTGCGCGGTTAAAACTAATTTTGTAAGAAACATGAAATAACTGTAAAGATCTTCAGAAAATCCTCCTTCTCCTTTTTTCTTTTTGACATAGTTGCAACAATTTGTTCTTACACCGTTAAGTAACTGCCTTTTGTGTCATAAAGACTATTTCTAAAGCGTTTCCAAACATTAACTGCTTTCCGTCAAACTAGATTAGTTGACTTCAAACGCAACTCTTAAGAAATGAACTGCACTTCTCACCGCATGGCATTCGGTTGATAAATGCACAACAGGAGAGAGAGAGTCACTTATCTACTGTGATGTGATTAGACTTTAATTTAAAGTTGAATGCAAGAGGGGCTGTACTTTGTATCCGGAACATGTATTTCCCCCTCTCAGTATACAATATAACTCAGTCCTGTCACTGAGCTTTATTGAGTTTTCTAATAAGACTTGTTTCCAAACTACTGTGCACACAGTGCAACATTATTGTCGTTGGTGGGTCATACATTCTTCATTTCCAGGTGGAGAAAGAGCTGCTCACTATGAACGCAGAGGACGCAGTGACGTCCCCCCAGGACGGGCCGACGCCTCGGTGGAGCATAGGCTCCAGCTCCGGGCTGCATTATGGCTCCTTTGCAAACAGCCTTGCGTCCCTTACACCGATGGCTGTGGAAAAACCAGCCATATCACCGAGACGGGCCCATTTAGCCGTAGCTGTGCTCTGCTATCTCAACTTGCTCAACTACATGGAACGGTACACAATAGCAGGTTAGCTGATCACATGACAACACTAGCTGTCAAAAAACACTGCACTGCTGCTAATTTGTTGGGGCTTACACATACATTGTCTTTGTTGTCATTTAGGTGTCCTCTCCAACATTCAGAGATTCTTTAATATAAGAGACAGTACGGCTGGACTTCTGCAAACAGGTATAATGATGCACGGACACACTCACACACCATCACACCTTTGACATATTAATGTTTGAAACACATATTTTCAAGGTTCCTATTTCACCCTGCATTACTTAAGATTGAATAAGGCAACATGTGCTGCAAGTGAATTGCAGAGCACTGCTGCTTATTGCAAGACTTGTGTTGCACATTGTGGTTCTAACTTAGAGATCTTTGCTTTGATACCTGTGATGTCATTGACATTATTCATACAGGAATTATATTTTGAAAAGTTTCAAGAGCGGGGCTTTCTTTCATTGAATGAGTCAGCTTATCACATCATGAAGAAGGAATTAACTTTTGTTCATGCGCTTACAGTTTTTATCTGCAGTTTCTTGCTTTTGGCCCCTCTCTTTGGTTACCTTGGGGACCGCTACAACCGGAAATACATCATGATTGGTGGTTTGAGTGTGTGGCTAGTGACTGCAGCCGGCAGCTCTCTTGTGACTGAGTCGGTAAGTGAGGAACAGATGAGTTCAGATATATAAACTTTACAACAAATAAGAAGCAACGAAGTCACAGGATGTTTCTGCTGTTATTAGTTTTTTCTTCCTCTATTATACAAAGTCATCACGCCGTCACTCGTGAAATAGAAATGAATGAACTGAATTTCAGTGCAATGAGTGTGAGATGGTCAGTTACAAACATGCAGAGCTAATGTCAATAGATGCTTAAACAACATCTAAATAAATGTCAAACATTGTTGTAGATGTGTTTAGTGTACAACATGCACTTCAACATGAAAGTCAATATTCAGAAATTTCTCTTGGAATGAAATTATTATTGTATTAATTGTGCTTTTATTGGCTGTAAGAATGGTGGATGTCAAACTGTGAGAAGATCCTTGTGGTTTATATGACTGAACTATGGTGAAATGCTTCCCCCCCGCCGCTCTCTTGATCTCTTCAGTTATTCTGGCTTCTGGTGCTGTTGCGAGCCCTGGTCGGGATAGGAGAGGCCAGCTATTCCACCATTGCTCCCACCATCATCGGGGACCTCTTTACCGGTGGTCAACGGAGCATCATGATCTGCGTCTTCTACATCTTTATCCCAGTTGGAAGGTTAGAAACAAACTCAATCTAGATCCACGATGATTGTGTGTGTATGAATGATGATCTTTTAAACAGTTCAAAGTAAAATCAACACGTAAAAAGATTGTATTGTTAAGCTTGTTGATGTCATTGTGATCAGTCATATGGTTTCTCCGTGTCTTTTCAGTGGTCTTGGATACATCGTGGGGGCCGGGTGTGCGAACCTCACAGGGGACTGGCGCTGGGCTCTCAGGGTGAGAACGTTTTTTCATTATCAGCAACGTCCGTGTTCATTGACAGAAATAGAGTGATAGGTATCTTAACATGTCTCTGTGTTATCAGATCACTCCCATCTTGGGTCTTGTGGGACTTTTCTTGTTGGTTTTCTTATGTCCTAACCCAGCCAGAGGCGCTGCAGAAACCCATGGACAGGGAGTGGCAGAGCAGACCTCGTACAAGGAGGACGTCAAGTATCTTCTGAAAAAGTAGGACATGGAACAGAACACACACCGGCATATCAGCTCTTATTAATTTTCCACATAAACACATAAAAACAAACATTTCTGATTAGGAAATTTGGTTATTGAAGGCTTGTGAGCAGGCTGTGTGCTGAGCGGGACGTAGAGCAGGAAAAATAAACTTGTTCTCGCTCTCTGGTGGACATACTATGTAATAGCTTCACGGTTTTTAAACAATATCAAGTTTCTTTAGTGCAAAATTTTGTTAAATATGCTGTATACCAATATATCTATCCTAACTAATACTGCGGTACTTTAGCACATTAGTCCCTACACTCTACTGAGCCATGATTTTTGATTGATATTTACACATCTTGTTGTGTCACTCTGACTCTAGTAAAAGTTATGTGTGGTCCTCATTCGGAGTTACGGCCATGGCCTTCCTCACCGGAGCCCTGGCTTTCTGGATGCCTACGTTTCTGTCCAGAGCTCAGGTCACTCAGAAGATCCGACCGCCGTGCACCAAGGAGCCTTGTGACTCTACAGACAGGTGCAGCATGACCTTTGACCTCCATCATTTACTTCATTTCCCTCAAAATCGCCACAGAGTTTTAACGACGCTGTCTGCCTCTGCTCCCTGTGCAGTTATATCTTCGGTGCTGTGACGGTGGTGACGGGCATTCTGGGAGCGAGTCTCGGCACCGGTTTATCAAGATGGTTAAGGAACAAGGTGTCAAATGCGGACCCGCTCATCTGCGCAGTAGGCATGCTGGGATCGGCCCCGTGCCTCTTCATCACCATATTCGTGGCATCAGAAAGCATTCCAGCCACTTACGTAAGAGACAAGCTTCCGTTTGTTGGTTTCCTCTGGTGAAATGAAAGTATAGCTCAGCTGCTTCAGTCCAGACTGAAATACGTCAACAACTACTGGACGGATCATCATGAAATTTCGTACTCACATGCTGCTGATGTTGATAATCCTGTTGGCTTTATCTTGAGTGCCGCCATGAGTTTCACATTTTTGGTTTTAAGTGAACTGCCTTGACAGCTATTGGTTGGATTACACATGCTTAAGTGATCCCTTAACTTTCCATCTAGTGCTCCAAGTGCTGCTATGCAACCTCACAGTGCTGCAAGCACGACACTTAGTCTTGCGTTACTCAGGGGTTTTAGAGTATGAGATCCTAATGTGGCTCGACCTAAATGACAAATGTAACAAACCTGCCATCAAATGAGTTAATCTACATTAAATGCTTATAGAATGTATTCCAGTTAGTCTTGTTTTAAACTAAGGATTATCTGTGTCACAGTTTCTACTTTACATTATGGAAGTATAAAAAAACTCAAAGTCAGAACTTCCCCTAACTGTGATGAAGAAACCACACAGCTGTAGACGTTCTGTATTTCTTCCAGCAGAGATGTAGGTCCAGTAATGAGTGGTGTCTACACACACAAGCACAAGGACTAAACAGTCGCCTCAAAGTTTTTCAGATGGATTTTCCTCAAATCCCCTGAACATGATTATAAATTCTAACCGAGATGCACTTGAACTCTAAAATACTTTTCATCAAATGTGACAGCCATGGCATCTGCTGTGGATGTGTCACTCAGTACAGGCAATACAGCTCCAACGACATGTTGTAACAAGCTCATAAATAATGTTTAATAATGTCAAAAAGTGTAGAACAAAAACCATTTCATTGATGCACTTATCACTTGTTCACTGGGTGTCCCAACTGTCTCGTTTCAGGTATTCATTTTCTTAGGTGAATTATTGCTGTCACTGAACTGGGCTGTTCTCGCTGATATACTGCTGGTGAGTTCGAATGGTTTGTTTGGGAATAAAACGATAAAACGATCTGCTGAAACCTGAAGCTGACGAGTTGTTCTGTTACTTTTTTACCAGTATGTTGTCATACCAACCAGAAGGGCGACAGCTGAGGCCCTACAGATTACGGTCTGTCATCTCCTGGGTGATGCTGGGAGTCCGTACTTAATAGGAACGGTGAGAGATAGTTCTACTTTCCCACATTTAACTTCCTTTTAACTTTACTGATTCGTCATCTTTGTATCATTGAGCACCAATGCTTTTTCCACAAGTAGATCTCTGATGCTATACGCAAAGTTAAACCTGGAACCGATGAGTGGAGCTTCCACAGTCTGAAGTACAGCCTCCTGGTCTGCCCGTCTGTGGGAATCCTGGGTGGACTGTTTTTCCTCATGACTTCCCGCTACATTACTGAAGACAGGAAGGCAGCTCAGGAGTTGATTGCAGGAGCTGGAAATGGTCAGTTACAGTCCTTTTATTCTCATCTGAACAACAAAACCCCAAAACTGGCCACATGTTCAAATCAATACACAATCTGAGAATGTTTAAATTTATATTTCCATCGAGGATTTTTGTGTGGGAGACACACAAGCACATGGTGAAGTCCTCTCCAATGTGTTGCTGAAGAACAGTCCTCCGTTCAGCAGGACAGCACACTTCTAATGCGGTTAAGAAGAAATTCCCCTTATCTGCACACATGCCCGGATGACACACTGGCAGCTCAGAGATAGAGATGGGCAAAAGCTAATAAAGACGACATTGTCTTTCTGACCTCATTCTCTCCATTCTGTTGGACTGTTAAATGTTTGAGGCCGCTGCACCAACACGGCGCCTCAGTGGGCATCACCTCTGCAGATAAGAGCTGGTTTCCTCTTAACATGGTCTCACATACACTTCTCTGATCCTGGACCAATGTATGTGTGTGTGTGTGTGTGTTTATCAAGTCACATAGTTTTCATGTCATTCTAATGAGTGTTTCCTACTTTAATTTAAAACATTTTTTGTTTTTGTTTGTTTCTTTGTGTGTGTGTGTGTGTGTATGTGTGTGCGTGTGTGTGTGTGTGTGTTAACAGAGGGTCCCCCACCTCAGCCGAATCCTGCACCTGAACCCTCCATGGAACTGAGCAACAGTAATAAGTAAAACTGGAGAAAAGCTGCCATTAATTAATTTATCTGTAAATATCTGAAGTTAAGTTAAAAACCACTGGTGTGGAGAAAAGGATGTCGCAGCTGATCCAAACGGGTCCTTTTCCGTCACTTTACAGCCGCACACTGATGACAGATGCAGAGAAAACTTGTTAATTCACACTGTCGGACCAGGAAATGCCTTTTTAAAAGTGTGTGTCTGTTCACTCAGGCTTATAATTGTATTTTATGCAATTGAAGTCGAGTCAGTTTTATTTATAGATCACAAAATCACAACTTTGCTTAAGCGCTGTAAAATCTGTGCAGCAGATAAAACCCTGCAGAGCAAAAACTCACCTGTAAAAACTCAGGGGAAATAAAGAAAAAAGAAGAAAGTGGAGACACTGACATTTAACAATAGGCCTAATAAAAAAGTCATAAGTTGTTTTTTTTATTGTAACACCTCAGTGAACTTTCACAGTGGAAGCAGGTTACATTATCATTACAATATTACCTCCCATTCAGGGGCACTGCGCAGTATACTTGAAAAGTAAATTCTTATATTTTCTGAATGGAAATGTTGTTTTTAACTTATCAATAAATTTGATGCTTTTGTTTTGCTTGACAAACTGTAATAACTGTACACCCAGCCGTCTTTGCTGGATACATCAACACCAGAAACTCTACAAAAAAGAAACAGGAAATGAGCTGACTCATCAAAAATCATCACAAGGGTAATGGGATTATACAGGTGCATTTGCCCATTACAGTCTGAAACATACAGCTGAAGAAACCCTCAGGTTTCTGCATCAGCCTAACGAACAGCCCCGCCTCAAGGGAACTGCTTTGCTGACACCAGAATTTCAAAATGGCCAACGGAGTTCAATCCATGTGCGACCATCATCCACCTGTTTTTCTTTCCTTAATGATGCTCTGTGAATTTTGCTGACACCCGTCAGTGCACATGAGGCCAGTTTGCGCTGCAGATTCTCCAGCTCAGTCAAGTTCATAAACCCCGGGCAGATTATGCTGAATTTGCCCCAAGTATCCACATTGAGGATAATCAGATTAACTTCTCCATCTATGATTGTCCCGGCCGGCATCCATGCAGCTGCTGCCTCCTTAATGAGGAGCAGAGGGGCCCCCGGCTGGACCACAGCATATGCACATCATGGAGCTACAGATACACGACTTCCATTCTCTACTCTCTAGTATTTACTATGACAGCGGCTGGAAAATCCATCATAATTCTGTGTTCACTCCCCATCTCAGTGGTGCTGCCCCGAACATGAGTCAAAGCTCTGACTGTATGTTGTGCTCAAAAATATTGAACAAAAAAGTCTAGTCTCTCTATTTTCTCCATGTTTATTAATTCATTTATTTATTTTTTGAGTGTGTCCACAAGATGGCGCAGCTGCGTCACTGTAAGAAAGGCTATCAGGAGGATCAGGTGACGGGGCCGTAACACGAGCACAGCACACACTGAAGTTAGCAGTTTTTCACTTCTGCACATGCATGACCCCAAAAATAACTCATTAACCATTTCTCCCCGACGTTAGAGGGTCCCCTCGTAAAACGGACACGGCTGCCTCTCACAGCTGTCTGTGTGTTGTGTTGGCGTGTTCAACAACCATGCGAGTGTCTGCCTTTGACATTTTGCTCTCCAGTGGAGTGTTTACTTTGGATATTCACTGAACCCTAAACTGTGAGAGTGAGTCTGTGACCCCTGCCGAGTTCATGGAACACGATAGGTGGTGACCCTCGTCATCTTAAGCTCGGCTGCTCTTGTCAGAGACGATCGCAGACCAGGCAAACGGGACATATTCACGTAGCCCAGTATGACAGCGGCCTGTCAATCCATGTCTAAAGCGTTCAGACAGCTGTTGCAGAAGTGTCTAACATCCCCTGGCAAATCCTAACAGCTGCATGTCATTGCGTGTTGGCGTTGTTTTGTTCTGGAGTAAACCGCACAGGGAGGTCAGAGGTCATTGCTCTTGTCACTCTCAGGTACAAGGTCATGCAGTAATTGGGCTGCACTGTCATCATATCATTGATTAGTCTCAATAGCTGCTGCAGAGACTGAAGTGGAATCTTGTAGCAGAATTAATTTGCTGATTCATGACATTAATTTTTTTGTCCAAATATTTCCCATAAAAGCTGAAGCTGTTGACTGAACTTGACATTGACAGATAGATGAAAGCTGCAGGTCAAGGACGCGGAGCCATTGTTAAGGGTTTCATTGCTTTATCGTGGAATTCACTGGTACTTCCTTTTGTTTTTGAACATCTCAGCCTTAAGTTGTAATTTTCCAGAAGTGATGTGATTACTCAGTATGCTGAGGGAATAGACTGGGCAGCAGGACATGTATGTGGAATAACAAGCAAGCACACACGCACACTCAAAGGTATGTGGAAAACATTTCAGAGGTAACAGTTCAACCTGCAATTAAAACACAATAGGTATTGTGCACCATGTTTCTGAGCACTTTATCTGCATACCTCTCCGTTTCCCCTGTCGACCCTGGCTGCACAGGAAACTGTCACAATGGCTAATAAATTGTCCAGGCCGATCAATGAGGGAGCAAGGCGGAGAGCGGATACAGTCAGTGTTTACTCAGGGATGGCGAACATTTTTAGTCGTGAAAACAGACTATGTTTTTGGGACGTAGTGAAATAACACGCAACATGGGAGCAGTCCATAATCAGAACGCGGTCCTGATATCAATAATAACCACAAAATGGCTCATGTGCATCACACATATTTATTGTAAGAGAAGAGAGAGGTTTGTGGTGTTATAGATTAGCTGCGGAAAAACGATAAGAGTCAGAGCACATTTGTGGGTGTGATGTTGCACTCTTTCCTTATCGCCAGTAAACTGCTGCGGTGACATGACATCATGTAGAGGAAGAGCCTCCTTCGCCCTCTGGACGGCCCCTTATTTGGACAATTACATCATATGGGGCCTTCCTGTCTTTACACCTCAGCTAATAAGGGCAAATATATGTCTCTGTTTAGAGTTACCTCTACAAAATACACAGCTCTGTGTGTATTTGATGATGCACAAATGAAATGTGTTGATTGGACTGTGGGTGAAATTTCACACAGGCATGCACAGATGCAAGATTTTTTTTTTTATTGCTGGCGTTAATTAACACAGTGGTTTAGTGATTGTAAATGCAACTAAGCCAGTTGCAGTCAAAGGATCAAATGTTACTGGGAGAAAAATAACACAGTGGAAAAAAATGTGTTATTTCCATCCTGCTATGAAAAATGTGTTTGATATTTTTAGGTAATACTTCAACAAAGTGAAGGATTCTTCCTGTTTGTGTATGATTAACTTTATATTAGGCTGTAAAGCAAACCAATCAAGCTTTTTCTGACTGTCATGCCAGTGACTTTGTCTGGAGCAGCGAGCACAAATGTGGACTGCAACGGAAATGCAGCCAAATCTGAGGTTTGGCCTATAATGGCATATGCACATTCTGGTCCTATGTATTTAGCATTCCTGTTTCGGAGGCTTGCTGGCCACTGGGCTGGAGAGAGCTGATTCACAGACACAGCCACGGCAATGGGGTAATTACAAAGAGCCATGCAGCCTATAAATATGAGCCACAGCATCAGGCAGATCTGCAAGTTAGTCTCAGCCACATAGTAGCTCAAATTTCACCAATTAGGCAAAGCTTGATGCAAGTTTTTCGGCTGCATGAAGAATGCAGTTGGAGGGGAATTATTCAAACAAAAAAAAAAGGCCGACATGATGATATTGAGGCAGACAGTGGAGTCAGAGCTGGTTTTACCTCCCAGACAGATCAACTGAGACTGATGACCCAGGACCAAGTAGTCCAGCTTGGATGGAGCTGTCGAATAAATAATTAAATGAGCAGATAAGAGACGCCGTCTCTTGCCCCTGAACACTATATTTAGTTGCTGCTCTCTCTCTGCCTCCTGCTGCTTCTCTGTACAGTATAGCCCCCCCAGATAAGACTTCCATGGAGTGGAGACATCAGCCCAGATCTATTCAAATCCTCAGCTGCTCCTCTACCAGGCAGTCTGTTGCTTGAGTTTGGAAGTGTGCACAGCAGGAGGTGGGTGGGTGGGAGCGAGGTAGCTCCAAGCAAGCTACTGTCAGGCACAGAGGTCAGGAGGTCACAGTGGACGAGGAAAGGTCAGAATGGCAGAGCCCACACCTCGAGATCGACCCGAGCCGAGACGGCTCCGTCTCCAAAAACAAATGTATGTGAAGAGAGCGGATGTCGGGTGGTCCAGAGCCACCTGATGTCAGTGAAGGCAGCGTGCTCACACCGTCTCAAACATGTGTTGATGATAACAGCTTAGTCTTAACAAGGTCTCTTGTTGGGCACATGCAAATATTTAGGAAATTTGACATTATGGTATTGAAAGGGAGGCTGTGTTAATACTTGGATACTACATGAATGGACTCTCTTCTACTTACTGGCCTGTGTGAAACGAGTCCAGTTAGATGCTTCATTGCCTGATCACTGAGTCAGCCAGTTCTACCAGTTGTATGAATTGATGACATGCATCACACAGAAATGAACTAGAACATTTCTCCTCCAAGAATGCACTCCAATTGAATTTGTTGAGCTGAAACGGAAGCCAGAGAAGTGAGTATACAGAGTGATATAACGATGAACTACAAATGACTCCATAGTATTTGAAGAGAAACATCAGAATTAGAATTACACACATTTTAGTTTTTATCAGGAGGAGGCAGGACTCGAAGGAAAACAAGTGATGGATTTGCTCTTTAGATTTGTTCAGTCCAGTTTCAGTGTCTACCTGATGGATGCAACCAAAAATGTGACATTTGTATTTTTAAGGGATTAAAACCATACATGACTTTAATCGTCATGTACCGAAACACAAAGGAGAGAACACAAACACAAATGTACAGCTGGTTGTTTCTTTTCTTACCTGAACCAAACACGGAGAGGCTCTTTAAAGTGTACAGTATACAGTACATGTACTGTACAGCACATAGTGTTCTCAGGGAAACTGGGACACTTGGTCCGTGGTGCAGGAAAAGGAAACGTATCTAATTTAACTGGATGTAAATTTGGCTGATCGGAGGAACAATAGGAGAACCACAAACTAGCAGTGTGATTCCTGTGTTTGAAAGTTTCTTTGATTGACTTTAATTGCTTAATGTTTTGTTAATTTATTTCACTTGAATACCAGAGCCATGTTTGATATAAGAAAAATGTAAAAGATAGAGAATATAAAATAGTTATTTACATAAATTAAAAAGCGACAATCAGATGAAATCACCCTCACTATCAATTACACACAGTGAAGATGACTCTGAGACTCTGTGTGCAGCTTTTGGAGGAAAGAATTGAAGAGCAGAACTGTGGGAAGGATTACCAAGATAACCACAAACAGAACCAGTTTTACACTCATGTAACTGCCTGGACAAGTTAAACAGGAGCTGAGATAATATTCTGACTCTATTACTGACCTGAAATAGTTTACTTGATCAATTTTGTTTATTACAGCAAAACCATGAGAAACATGCTGAACACGCTGCGGGTTCTTGGGCCAAAAGAGGTGGAGACATTTGTACCAGAGCTACAGCTGATAGACACACGTGTCAGTGGGACATTTAAACTTTACTGGCAGACTCATGGTAGAACGCAGAGAGCGTCAGCTTTATCGTCCTGTGGGCACTGGGCCTAGCGATTAGCAGGTTATCTCCCATCCTGCACTGGAGGCTTTGCCCTGAGCTGAGACAGGAAGGAAAGCTGGGGCAGTGACTCAGTGGCCCCAGGCCACATAGTAGAATAATGCGAGAGATAGGTCCAGGTCCTCCGAGCCACTCTGCACGATGGAAAAACACACAGGATCCCACAGACATGAGCCGCATATCAAACACATCCCAAAGAAAGGGGAGGGGAGGAGGGGGCTCCAGAGAGGGAGACAGGAACAACTGTTTACTGGGGCTCCCGCCTCAGCCCCTCCACATCAGACCACTGGCTGGCTTGGCTCTCGTCTCTTTTCCTGCATCCTCTTATCCTGGATGTCAGTCTGCAGCGTTACAAAAGCAATTCTTGTCAGTATCACTTGATCATTTTCTGCGGAGCCTGCCAGGCTGCGCTGTTTGCATCATACTTTCCAGATTCGAACAGAGGGGGTTTTCAGACATCAAAGTTATTGGGAAGTAAGTGGATAATTGCTTTGAAAGTAGTTCTGCGAAACAAATGCGTGGACGGGCTTTAGGTTTTAGTCGCAGAGCTTTCTCATTCCAATCTAGATAAAACAATACAGGTCAACTAAGTGCATGTGAATGCATTCAGACCTCAGCTCTGATGCCCTGCACAGCAGAGGCCAAGCCAGGATCCAGCCTCCCTCATCTTCTACCCAGCTACCTCCCCCCAGACTTTGTTTAGCCCCTCGCTGGTTCTCTAAATCTCATCTCTGTGTGCTTGTGTCTCAGTGAGGTAGAATAAAACTTCTAGCAGGGGATGTGTGTCGCACAGTCATTAGTAGGCTACACGGTTCATCAGGGGCCCCTCTGGCTCCCGGCAAAATCAAGCTAAACTTGTCAGGACGGCCTCCTCTGCACGCCCACCTTTCACACGTACACTGAACTCTGCTCTCACATTAAATCAGCACGTCAGCTCGTCCTCTCACCTTTCTCTTCAAATCCCATCACTATGCCTCGGTCCAGACTAATAAAATCCCCTTAACGCTCCACTTTCTGTGACATACAGTCGATCATGTGCACGACGGACTAGTCTGCAACAATTAGCTGGAGATATTTCACATCCTGTCTGACAGAACACAGATGGCACCAGAAAACCATTCTGTGGACTCTCCGTCATCTCACAGCTCGCCACCGTCATTTGTTTCACAGGCTCATTTCATAAAATGTGATAGCACCGGAAATAATTAGGTGAGAATGCTTATTCATTTTTGAAATAATCAAACAACATGACGTGCAACGTTTCAGGACTCACCTTCCTCAGATATATTTAAGCCTCGGTTGTAATTAGTTGAATATAAACTGCAGCATTAATAAAGGGAGTCATATTCAAATTGTGTATGAGATCAGCAAAGAGCAAAGTCCCTGCAGCCGTTGAAAGCTTCGCATGTCTTCCTGCTGTAGACTGTGATGAAGCTGGGGGCAGTGGTGGCTGCTGAAACTGTCACAACTCTGCCAGTTGTTTTGTGTTCATCCTTTCTTAACCGAACCGGATGATTTTTTTTTTTTTCCCTGAGTTCATTCTGTAACCGCCGGGAAAACCACAGACAAACACGTCCAACAGTAGGATCCATCCAGCTTTATTCTCCTTCCACCGCAGCGCCCTGGGCAGCTCGTTGGGATGAAGATCTTTTCCAGAAAACAGTTTACAAGTAAATGTGACTTATACATTTTCATCACGGTTGCTCACACACAACAAGTTTACTCTGTCTAATTTTTTTTTTTTTTTTTTCCTTTTTAGAGCAGGAATAATTTGGTGCAAAAACTGGGTCAGAGTGATTCAGTCAGTGGTTTCATGGTTCTACTATTCTGGTGTGTGAAAAATAACTACTGCTGTTGTCTTCTGTGAAAACATCTCCCAGATGTGTGCAGTGCAGGAAACCCAGGAGACGAGCAGGAGATTGAAATTGACAAGAAGCTCGGCCCTGAGATGGAGTTAAAGTGAAGTTTTAGGTAGAATTCTCTATTTTTTTATGTCAGTGTGAAGTCAGACTTTGCTGAGTCCTAGCAGGAATTCCACAGCAGCTATTGTCTGACTGCTGAGCACATCTCCAAGGATGCTGTAAACTACAGGAGGTTGGATATCATACCTCTCCCTATCTTGTTTAATCACTAGAATGAGGATATTTCCTTAATTTTTTTACCACAGAAAATAATAAAATAAAATATCAACATGCAGTTATACAGTATAGGATGATAATACTGTATTTAATTATAAACAGATAAAAATACATGGATCCCTCTCTTGTCTCACAGTATTTTTTTTTTAATTATGTCACAGAATATTTTGGTTTTCATTACAGGGATTCATAATGAATGATTCTGATGATGTCTGATAATATTTGATGATATTTGATGACTACTGCCCCCACATGACAAGCTCAGTGGGCGTTTAGGACACACAAAAATGACTCCACTGAAACTCTCATTTCTTCTTTCTGCTTGCTTGAAAAACAGAGTTAAATAAGTGTGGACCTTTATCCATATTTAGTAATTAAAGAAAAATGATTTGACACATTGTAATTTGCAGTAATAAGTTATGCAAATTATTTTAAGTGACCTTTAAAGGTTCAGTTCTGTTTATTGTGCAATTTATCAATTCAAATGCACTTCTGTCAGAGATCAGCTGTTTGTGGTGGGAAACCAGTGTTGCTTAGTTGAACTGAAACTTTATTTGACATCTAAATGAAATGAACTCAAATGAACTCAAAAGCAATATGATCTTTTTGGTCAGTAATTAGTTATCAATTAGTCATGTTATTCATTGAGCCATGTGCAGCCCACCTCTCTGCACAAAGACACCTTTGACTTTTCATTTCATTCTGCTTCACATAAGATCCCACAGTGTTGTTTCTCATGATGCAACATCTTTGTAAGTTACACTTAATCTTAAATGAAGCATGCAGTCTTTGATTAGGGAAGCTATGGCAGTCAGTATGACAGAGTGTGTGGATATTATACTAAATCAATAAAGCTTGACATTTCAGATTCATAGGGAGGAAAAAATATATACAAATAAATCCGGAGATGTATTTAGGAGCCTTTACTAAAAATAAGAGCACACCAGAGGCGATTCAGTAGCTTCCTCTCATCTCTAAATGTGTCTGTGCAACACACTTTAGTGACCTACTTCTATCAGCCTATGCTTATTGAGTAGTAATAATAGTAATATTTTCTCCTTCAGCGGTCATCGCTCCCTTATAATTTTGATAGATGAGCATGAATAAAAAATAAATAAATAAATGCACAGAAGAATAAAGTCACACCCACCCACCCATTTCCCACCACAGTCAGCTCCTTAGAAATAACAGAGGTTTTTCCAACAGCTCTCCGGTTGTAATTCTGCTGCACAGTATCAGGTGCGTTTCCACCATTCGCTGCCGGCTTCAGGGGAGGAGTTTCACAGCCAAAAAAAAAAAAAAAAAGCTAAGGAGCGCTCAGCTCGTCCGTCACCTCACACTGTTAGAGGAATATGTTCCCGAGAAGAGCGGCTCCTGCGCTTCAACACTTGAGACAACAGTTTCACTGCGACTAATTCCAACTGAAATCACAGAGCACCGCAGAGTCTGCTCCTTGTCCAACTGTTCTCCTCTCCCTTCTCTCTCTATCTCTGTTTTTTTTTTTTTTTTTCTGCGCTGGATCTTTCGTGCCAGAAAATGTGTGTGGAGAGCGATGGATGCGAGATTGAAGGCTGCAGCAGTTCGGATGAGGTGCGCACGCTGTCGGGCAGCATGAGTCCCGGACTGAAATCCAACCCGGATCTCCACCCGTGCAAACCCGGGCAGAAATTCCGAGCCGCGCTGCTCAGATGCCGCTCACCGGCTGCTGCCGCCGGGATCCTCAGTTTTGGGAACGTCCTGAATTACATGGATAGATACACTGTAGCCGGTAAGAGACCTGATCTCTCTCTTTCTCTTAGAGCTATGTCAGAATATTGTTTTATTAATCTTTATTTATCTGAGCGGCCCCGGCACAGAGAATAGCGCAGCTTTATTTCTCTGCTGGAGTGATTTTAGATGCACTAATTGCCCGTGAGCCGCTTCGGTCCTGTGGAGCAGCTCACCTCAGAGAGACGGGCGGAACAATGGGCTTGCCCAAGCGCAGTGGACAATCTGCTAAAGCACAAGGCTGTTAGATGTTTTCATGGTTGTAGACTCTGTAGTATGTGTGTGTGTGTGTGTGTGTGTGTGTGTGTGTGTGTGTGCGTGTGTGCGCGCGCGCTGTGATTCAATCAAACTGATAACCCACACGTCCTCACTATCACTCAACAAAATTCTTGACATGAGTGGTTTTACGCGGGGCTGGTAGATAATTGCTGATTGATCAATTAGAGCGATCAGCTCTCCATCACCGAACCTGACTGCATGCTTTCACACACGGCGTTTGTGTGTGTGTGTGTGTGCGTGTGTGTGCGTGTGTGTGCGTGTGTGTGTGATGTCGCTGTGAACTCATCTGTCAGAGCAGTTTCGGCTGCTGCAGAATGAGCGACAGAGATAGAGGGAGCGTATCAGTGTGAGGAATCATTCATTAGCTCCTTGCTGTTTCTGGGAGCGACTGAGTCCAACATCTATCCGCTCTGTGCTGCAGCTCGCTGTGTGATGCTGCGATCAGGCCATGTGGTGTCCATCCTCCTCTGGTGTCCGCATTTTCCTCAGACCCGGAACATATTCTGTTGAAACTGGACACAGTGTGCAGATGTAGTGGTGGAGTGTTTTAAAATGTGGAAGGAGCGTTTGGTTTGAAGTGATTGTGGCTCAGATGAATGATTATAGAGAAGTCAGGAGATAAAGCAAATAATATTTATGTATTATAAGGTGATTAATAGATTAAAATTGTTATTCAACTAGTTCAGTGATTAGTGTCACAGCATGTTCCTGTGGGTATCAGGAAGGTCCTCTGGTAGATTTGTATTTGATTAGTTGATTATTATGGATTCTTTGTAAAGGAAAATTGCATATAACCCCTTGTTTCAATTAATAACTGTGTGCAAATAAAAGATTAAAAGATGAGTTGAATTAGACCAGATAGACATATTTAGTGAGTGGATTTTAGGCTGATTAATGGGCACTGGACTGTGGAACTGAAAGGGTTAAAAATATTGCTGCAGCATGGAGAATGAAGGGAAGTGTGTTCAGGGCGAGAGACTCCTCTGTACAAAGACATGCTTTCCTGGTTAAAGTGTAAGTTTCTGTTGGTGCACTCACTGACTTGACTTACATGATACAGTCACTCAACAGAAGCGCACTTGAAAAATCTCACCCGTTATTTGTTACATAATTATCTGACATTAATATTTCTAAAACTGATAAATCAGTAAAAAACAGTAGTGTAATTTCCTTGCGTGGCCCCGAGCAGAAAGGAGTGGCTAATGCAAACAGAACAATGTGTAGGCCGAAGTGGCCACATGCCTGTGGCTCATCATCCTGAAGGCTTCAGGTCCAGACCGTCAACTTTCAGGAGTCGAGCCACGCAGGAAGGAAGCGGTGAATGAACATTACAGTGGGGAAAGCTTTAGCTGCTCGCCCTACAGCCACACCAAGAATGTGTTGATGTACAGTGGCATATCTAATCTCAGCATCATCAAGCACCACTCGGTCACAGCAGATAAAAGCCACATCCTCATCCTCAATCATGGCTGAGTCAGTCTCCTTCTAAAGCAGCGATTTGTACTCCTGTCTGCGTACACCTCCTCACGCTTTGATCAGAGGAAACCCCTCATTAAGGGGGCTCGGAAAACAACTCTATTCTCCCCTGTCCTCTCCATCATGATCCCGCCTCAGTAATCTGCCTCGGCTCTTTACAATACCTCATGAACAGCAAGGGAGAAAATCCTCTGCAAAGCCGTTAACTTTGCTGGATGTCCGCTTGCCTGCTGTGCTGTGACAGGAGAGGAAGAGTGACTGATGTGAGATGAGGAGAAAGTGGAAGCAGGGAGACGGAAGAAAGTGCAGGATGGTGGGGTTGGGGCAGGATGGGGGGTGGGAGGGGGGGTTGTTGGTGCAGCAGCCTGGGCTAACCCTCGTGGAGAGAGGCTGCGCTCAGTGCATGTGGTGCAGAGGGTAGGTCCTTGCAACCTGAACGCTACTGGACTCCTTTGCATTATGCATGGGGGCGGCATGTGCGTCAGACAGTCACACAGAATGAGGAGGACGGGCAACCATGCACATCCAACATAACTAATACACACAGTACGAGCTGATCTGCCATTCTCTTCCATCTCTCTCTCTCTCTCTTCTCCTGCTGTGTGAGCTACGTTGCAGCAGTAATTAGATGCTGGAAGCAGCAGCAGCATCTGTGTTGGTCGCACACAGTGTGTAGTGTGTGTATTCTGCCCTGGAGCTGTGTGATATATCAATATAAAGTCATTATTGAGCTGTCGGGGAAGCCACTTATTGTAAAAACTGGACATTTGGCTTAAACGTCGTTGTTTCCTGATGCAGTTTCTGAGCTTATTAGATTCTTCTAACTGATATGAAGTATCAGTTTGTTTACTTTGCATCACCACCTCCCTCCTCCTTACGTACCCATCTCCTCTTAGCTCTCTGTCTCTTCTCGCTTCCATCCACTTCCATGCGCTCTGCTTCTCATTCAAACCCTTTCAGTAGCAGGTACCCAAACTCATGGATCTTAATGTCAATTAAGCAGGCATGAGCACACACCCACACAAAGCACACACTCACACACACACATATTAGAAAAGACTCTCCCCACCATTTGAAGAGGGGCTGAATGAGAGAGGGGAGTTGTGAGGGGAGGGGCTGGCTGCTGCAGTGGCAGGCAGGCAGAGGGAAGTGGACGCAGAATGCAGGCGGCGCCAAGCCTGAGCGATGCTGTTCCCCCCTCGACGTCAAAAGCTCTTTGTACCAACAGCCATTACTGTAGTGTGTGCGGATCACTAAAGCATTGTCACAGAGACAGAGGGTGACCATTCCTGACACCGGGGCTATTCTGCTCCACAACAATGATGGGAAAATTGCACCCAGCAATGCACATCAGCTGTGTGAAAGAGACTTGGATCTTTCTGTTAATCCCTCGTGGCAGAGGTGAAGCCACACACACACACACACACACACACACACACACATATAAACAAAACAACAGCACATACAAACTTGCACTTTATGGTTCCAACACTTTACTTATCCAAGATGATGGTAAGAACCACAAAAGAAGAGAGAGATCACAATTTCTTTTTTTTTTTTTTATGGTGAGGTTCTTTTGTTCTGGGTTCGATAGATTTACTGCCAATATGTTTTATACAAGACTTGAATATTTAATCCCTCCACTTTGTGAGGAGCGACAGCTTCAAAACAAAATAATTATATGAGAAATAAGCTGCTGCGCATAGAAAGGCATGTTTCAGATCTCAGCATGGCTCCATAGACAGACTGACAATTAAACACAATATTGGTTCATTCGAATCACAAAGCAGAAAAGTGAAGCAAATGTAATGACACTGAGTTAGTCTTCAGTCCGGGAATGAAGCTGACTGTGATGTATGTGAACTTTTTAACTTTTCCATCCCCTGAACTCCTCTTTCCACCCCTTTTAAAAACGCATTTTCTGTTTCACTGATGTCATGCGGTGTGTTCTGGGATCATCAAAGTGTTACAGGGAGTTCAGTTCAAATTTTCTGCAGTTTCCATATTTTCTATGTTGTGGAATTGGCAGACAGCGGTCTGGCTTTTGTCAGACACACTTATGAGCCAAATCCAAGTGTGAACAGGCACAGAGGAGACCACTAAGATTAAGTTTCATGAATGCTGATGAGAAGGAGAGTGTGAGTAACAGCAGTCAGCAGTGAATTGGACTCGAGGCTTCAGCTGTTCAGGCCTGATGTAGAGCTCTGCCTCAGAAGCCTGTGCTTGTTTTTTGCAAGGCAGAAACAGGGAGCGTCTGAGACATTGGAGGAGTGTCCCCATCAGGTCGATCACTCACTCACTTACTGCTCACTGCTTTTCAGAATAGCAGCGTGCGGGTAAATGAGATGGAGACCCGACCATACAAGATTGGAGTGGAGGACGGTGCAGCTGGATGAGTTACGATGCTCTGGCTGGGTCACTTGCGTCTGGCCTTTGGAAGCAGCCGTTTAACCCACAGCCACTTATATTCCATTTGCTTTTCAGAGTTCATAAGAGCTCTGAGATTTAGAGGGCCACTGCATTTAATTTAATTTGAGGTGGCTTTGAAACCTTAAATCCCGGTGTTGGTGCCACTGTAGTCCCACAGCAGACAGTCCAAGCTCCTCGACAGCTTATCATATAGAGGGGATTAAGTGTTTTTCAGAGAATATGAGGATATGTGAGGCAGACACTCAGCACTTAAAGTTATTTGCTTAGTAAGTAAGTAAACCCTGATCTGCGTTAGCTCCAGCCACCCCCCTGTGTGCCCCCAGAGTCACCCCCTCAGCCAGCAGAGGCACAACTTGTGGGGTGCTGACTGCAGCCTAATCTGTGCTGAGCAGAGATGCTGGGGAGCTGCAGATTAAAGCCTCTTCAAGATGAGTTGTCTCAGTCAAGCTGTCATTCCAGGAATGCCCCAAAACAGGGTCACATCCCATTGGACAAGTGCGAGACCCTTGCATGTGAACTTTTGGCATCTTGCTTATAGACACAGATGACAGTGTGGTAATAATCCTCTTAAGGCAAGCTCTTTGTTACCCAGTCATAAAGATGCAGCAATCCATCCAGTCCGACAGGCTATGCAGATTAATTCCTGTTAGCTTTGTCCAGTTCTTTCGTGGATACTCATTATCAGTGTCCACATAGACCTGAGGCGTTCTTCTGCATTAGCATTTTCCACTTTAAGCAACGACCGGGTAAATCCTTTACTCATTTTCTGTCCTTTACAGACGACTCCATGAAACGTCACATCCCAAAGAGCTGCTTCATGTTGGGAAGAATGTGCACCACTTTCAGTTCCACAGAGAAGTGAAGATAGTGTCGGTGTCTGTCGGGTGGAGATTTAGAAATGAATCACAATTACGAAAGTGGATAAGGGTATCGCTGCGTGACAGTTCGAGTGTAGAGTGTCTCCGTGACTTTTTTCTAGCTGCTGGTAGAAGCTCGTCGCAGCAGATCTCCTCAGTAACATGAAGTGACGGAACATGTCAGGGTTTGACATACAGGAAGTGTCTTCTCACTACTAAACCGTATGAGGGGCTGTGTGGGCCAGCGCTCGGGTTGCTTTGGGGTTTAGCCGTTGGTTGTTTCACCCTCTCTTGTTTTATAGCGTTCACATTAAAGGTCTCCAAACAACAGCAGAGGCATTAAAAAGATGGAGGGGCCTCTAGTAATTTACTTTATAGGGTTGCTGCCTCTTTCTTGCCGTGCTTTTTTCCCTCTGATGTCGAGCTGGTTTGAATTAGACAAATTGTACTGTGCAAGAAGAATCTCTCTCTCGTCTCTTTGAAAGACAGCGTCGTCACTTCAGCACGGTTTTTCGTTTCACTATATTTCAGCATTTTCCAAAAACACCGTTGACAGCAAAATATTGACACTCTTCACCAGATGTTAAACGCGAAGTCCTTTAACAATTACGTGACATCCTTCCAAGTGGACTTTTCCAGACTGGTTTCCCACAGATATCCCACTAATCTCTTTATGTCTGTATCTTAGCGTGCCATTCCCACTGCTGTGAGAAAACAGTCTGTGTGTTCTTTAGGCTCTGATTTAGCCGATGTCTGTAATAGTAACCGATGGAATTAGACGGAGCTTCTTCCTCTGCCAGTGCAGCCCCTTTCATGTGGCTACTCCAGATTTTACCACAGAGTAGACGCACTTCCCTCGCAGCAGCTCTCACCCTGTGACCCTCCAGCTATGAACGCACCATTTCATGGCCCTGCTGCTGGTCACTCTGGGGTGACTCTCTGACTCTTCCCCCCCTCCCACAGCTGTTATTTGGGCATTATCCCAACCTTGCATCCTATATCACTCATCACAGCCATGAAGCCGTTACATGTGTTGCATTCTGGAGAGGATATTTTTACTCAGTCTATAAACCAGAGGTTCTCAAATAGTGAGTGGAAGGGGAGGGGGGTGGGAGGGGCGGAGGGAGAGACGTGAGGCAAAAAGATACAGTGTGAGGTGAAAGGGACAGGTACACCCCGCTGTTCTCAAAACAATGGGAAGTTAGTTATTTAGTTTGGCGCATGGATTTGGCCCCACTCATCAGCACAGTGAGCAGTTACAGCTGCAGCAGCTCATGGAAGCAACTGAGCTACTTTAAAAGCCCAATTACTCAGTCAGACCTGAACACACGTGATATTATGTATATTTTTAGATTCAGCGTGATTTTCACTTTAGGAGGACATCATCGTATCTGATGTCCATTATGAATCAACATCCATAAATTGGCTTAGAAATCATTAAAAATGCTTCTTATAACTCCAGAACTTCACATTTTGAGATGGTCCTCTGTACATCCATGGGTGCGTCGCAGACAGGAACTGCTAATAGCTAATGCGGCATATTTTTAATGGTGCCAATTTGCCAAAATGTAAACAAATATGAGCTGAAAAATGTGGCAATGCAGCCCACAGCTTGTTCACCGACTCCGGTCTGGCTCCTGTTTACAAAATGCCACATGTCCATTTAGAAGAAAACCTCACGCCAAGTTTTTAACAAGATCTAATATCAGGCGTTTCAACATACAGTGTCTTCTCAAGCTGCCTGTTGATCTTTGACGTGGAGGAGACTGATAATCGCTGACCTCCCCTTTGTCATCAGAGGAGTATTTATGGCTGTAAGGATGTGACAGTGGTGTTTTCTGTGGTGTAAAGAGTTTGCTTTAGGATTACAGCCCCGAGATAAATATAGTTAGTTCAGTCCAAACTCCCAAACTCTATCCACCCCTTTCCAAACTCACATCCTAATTGTTAAAATTGTGCCACTCCCTTCCTGTCTCATTATCTGAGAGATTGGAGTGTTTACCTGAAGAAAGAGCTCAAATTTGTCTGTTCAGGCAGTCGACAAGATTACAGGAAGGAAGGAGGACAGATAAAAGATGTGTCGAGCACTTCGCTGTGTTTGACACACCGTCAAATAACAGTTCATCCCTGCTTGAAAAATATGTGATAGGAAAAAATTTCTTCACTCCCTGCATTCCGTTTTGATTATTACAGCAAATTTTAACAGGGAAATGTTGGAGCAGCAGTGTTGCTGAAATTAAGAATAGCCTACACTGAGAAAACAATACTAGACATTTTCAGAGTAGAACAATCAAAAAACACATAGACCATTTTTTTTTTCTTTTAGTCAGACGACTGACCTTTTCACTGCTCAGACTGCACTGTAAATTTCCCTTTCCTCCAGCCACCCCAAACACTCTGTGACATTCACGTCCATTTCAACACACACACCAAGAGAAATCTTTTTTTTTTTTTTTTAAACAGAGAGAGAAAAACACAAAAGAACACAAACAAGTCAGATTTCTGTGTTGTGAAGGTCATATTCAAATGCTCCCCTGAGCCAGGTGCTTTGGCTCAGACCACTGACACATTCGATGAAGAAATGGAAATAGAAGAAAATGCAATCTATTTCGTATCCTTGTGAAACACACAGACTCTGAATATTGATCAACACAACAGCAGCCTGGAATTTGTTACTAGTGATGAAACTGTAATGTCCAGGGAAGCAATGAAATTGGATTTTTCTCTGACACATTAACAAGTTGTTCTTGAGAGGATTGGAATCTAATATTGACCTGCTCGCAGCACAAGTTACACCCAGCGGTTGTGAAAGCAGACCTGCAGCTCACAAGTAATATTAGCTCTCAGCCCCTGGAAGCGCCCACAGCTGCTGAAATAATATTTAGAGTGCTTATTTACAGCAGCCCTATATTTGAAAAGCATTCCTTTTTGAGGGAAATGGAATCTTTCTGCCCATTTACATCTGATAGAGTAAATAGTGGAGCCTGGCAGAGGGATTATGTAATCTTTTATATCCACCAATCCGGACCTGGATAAGGGCTTGTGTGTGTTTGTGTGTTCGCTCACATTTTTGATTTCACTTGTGGAGATCCGTCGTGTTGTCAGAGCTGGATGAGGTTGCAGCTGGATTTTCATTACAGTGTTTGGCGTATGCATTACTGTGTTTGTGGGAAGAGCTGGGGGTGAATGAGGGCGCTGCCCTCTGTCAAACACTTGGATCTTCACTTGGCCAGAGGTTGAAACACACACACACACACACACACACACACACACACACACACAAACACTGACAGCCCTAGTGGGATTTTCTGCTGTAAAAGGTTCACACTTAGGGTTGAATTCCTATGAGACTGTGTCATTGATTTTGTCTTTCCAAGACGTCAGTGGTGTCGCAGGGAGAACACATATGCACACATACATTATGTGCATAAGCAGCTATTAAACTTCATGTTGGGCTACAGTCTGGCAGCATCACATTATCTTTTTATTATCCAATCAGTTCAGCCACTTGTTGAGATTCTGACATTTTTTTTCACTGCACAGCTCGATTATCAGGCAAGTAAACTTTTGCATTAGTCTATTTTGTTTCTGCACCGTGGGAAAATTTGCTTCTGAGAGAATGGCAGGTGCAGTTTAGGTGTTTGTTGTATACTGGAACGTTGGGTGGATTATTACAGCATTCTTTTGATTCCTCTGCACCATAATGTTTACTGGATGGTCCATGTTTAAATGCAGAACTCTGCAGGCAGCCTGTCACCACACCACTTCAAAAAGATCACATTTTAATCTCATGTATTTATAACACTGACCATGTAGCATTATACAATTTGGCTGAAGTGAAGGTGGTAGTTGTGGCATAAAATGCTATGGTACTTTTGCTCAGTGATGTTTGGGACAGGACTGCAGTCGTCCGTGTTGCCATTGAGGTTGTTGATGTTGTATCTGGGCAGCACAACAAAGCAAAGCTCTTGCATATTTCTCGGTATAGTTCAATGACTGACTGATACCTGTGGAAGCCCTGAGGTTGTGTTGTATGCTGCAGGTACGTGGGCTGTTCTTTAATGAAACAGGCTTGGTATGTGGAGGAATTTTACAGAGGAACAAAAAAGATGCCTCTGTGTGTTTCCCATGTCAACAAGAGCTCAAACTCACCTCACAGTCACACCTCACTGACTGACAGAGACTGTCCTCCATAGTTATGTTTTATTGTTTGGCGGCGCAGAGACGGGAGCAAAGTTGGACGACGTTGTCTGACGTGCGACAAAGTCCACATCAGGAGGAGGCGGGGATGGAGTGACAGTTCATGTGAAACCAATCAATTTATTTCTTTATTTCTTTTATCTGTGACCCTTCCTGCGTGTTTGTTATTGTAACCGTGGCGACGAAGGTCATCTAACCTTAAGGAAGTACTTGTTTAAACACAAATCATGATCATTTCCTAAACTTTACTAAACCGTCAGCATTCTATAGGTTTAACAGCATATTTATTATTGTTACCATGGCGACGCCTGCCACTGGTATGCTCCAATGGGTCTATGGGTAATGACAAATGACCCTATATGGATGTTTAGGTTGGAAGACTTGTTGGACTGAAAAAGTCATAGAGTTTTAGAAATGTGGTCACAAAGTTTTAATGTAAAATTTCCCTTCGAGACCAACAGAAGATTTAAAATGGCACCTGAGGTCATTCTTTGTAAGTTTGTGCAAAAAGACAAAATTTGGGTTTCTCAGAGTGTTTGATGAAATAGCAGAGGAAGTAATGAGATGCATATCTAATTCATGAGACAATGAAAGATGAACCTCACAGCTTTAAACCCCATAACTGGGATGAAATTGTGTTTGAAATTATAGGCTTCCACCTTAAAAGAAGACATAGTGTGAGAGTGGCATTAGTGCAGTTGCTTCTGTACATCATGGGCGATATGTGTGCAGCTGTAGAGAGGTCACCTTGACAGCATCTGAATAAAAATGTTTTATATGTCTGACTGGCTGCAGCTCTTCTGAGAATTTAAGAGGAAGAGGAAGTCCGAAGATAAAAAAGAAAATGTTTATATACATTTATAAACTTCAGGGAGTCATTATAGCATTAAAGTAGATGTTAGGGTATAGACAGTGCAGCATACACAGAGTATATAGCCAGTTATACTGGATAGAAGTGACAGATATATCCCATTAGCTGAAGTAGAGCATCTGCAGGAGTGACTGTTTTTTTTTGTTTTGACTAATTTTCATTAAAAAGTCAACTTTTATCTAAATTCGATATTTTTAAAACCTGTTCTCACCCAGATTTGTGTATTGATAAAGCAAAATAAAAGTGTCATAGATTTTAGCCATATGAGAGAGCTGGACTCCGACTAGCTCTTCGCTTTGTGGAGCCTAAGCGCTGTGATTATGCAGAGAGGATAGCTGTGCTGTAGTTGTTTGTTGCCAAATTGAGCTGAAAATAAAAATCTTCTTTTTACATTGGCTTGGGGTCATTTCTCCCCCTCTCTTTATGCAAGAAAGCACTGAGGTGTAGACAGTCAGTTTGACAGCCTGTGGACTTCTTATCGTTATGCATCACAGCTCACACTGTGGCTGAATCAATGGGAAGTCAGATGAAGCCAGAGAGAACAGAGACTTATATGGTTTATAAGTATTTAAATGAATATATTAGCAACATTTTAGAGAATTCTCCTTTATGTGTCAGTAATTAAAAATGCTTTGTGTAAATGTGTGTCATTAAGTTGACTATAGGTACAGTTTATGATAATTATGAAGTAAGTTGTTTCAGTACCCCCTGTGGTGGACTCCTCTCAACCTCATAAAAGCACAGAGACACCAGAGGAGGAAGAGAGTGAGCAGAAATGAAATCTCATTAAAAATCACTACATAATGACTTTAATCCTCCACACTGTTATGTAAAAAGCATTGGGATTACTGTGTGTTTGTGCACACACATAATCACACGTATTCCTGCACGCACACATCCACACACACACAAGAGAGAAATTTTACCGCTGCGTTCACATAACCAAACATTTTCATAAGGAACACGGCATTGTGGGTGTAAAGGCGTTTGTGCTGTATGTGTGTTTTTAGTCACGCTAACAGCTAGAGGCGAGGCAATGAAGTTTTGCAGACGTTCATGTCCGACTCATGTCCTAAAATTGTACTGTGGTGCTAATTAGCAAATGTTAGCATGCTAACACGCTAAACTAAGATGATTAACGTTGTCTGCTAAATATCAGCATCGCCAAATTGAGCATGTTACCAAGCGGACGTTAGCAATTAGCTCGAATCTCTGTGTTTTACTATGTGCAGAGTGTTACATTGCTGATATTTGACCCTCTGGTTAAGATGCCAACTGTCTGAACACTTGAGAGCTCATTATTTCATCCTGTTTCTAAGTGCTGCTTTCAAGTAGAAATTTCAGGATGCATACGTGTCAGTATGTATTGTATAAGAGGCATAAGACCTTTCTGGATCTGGTTCTTTTTTAGGGTTTAATGGTATAAGACTCAGCCAAACTGAATGTAAACCTCAGGGGAATTTTTTGTGGGTTTGTGAAAGGGACAATGTCCATATCACTTCTCTAAATACACTGTTTGAGGCTCCCTCCACGGCTCTGATTTTCTCTGGTTAATGTGGATCCTTTTCAAAATTCCACATAAATAGCACTCCTCCAGGTCCACATTCAAGGTTGAGTTCAGCTGCTGTTCAGTATTCCTGAGAGACGCTGGCGTGAACGAGTGCAGCTCACGGAGATCCCCTGGCAATAACAGTCTCATCTCATCTCAAATACCTTTGCTTCGCCTCACTGCGTCTCTGTCCAATACATCTAATGCATTATCTCATACGAACAAGTGGGCTACCACCTGGATGTATTATTGATGAGCTATAGGTTTAGTCTGCTCCCCTGATGCTTCACTGTGCATCCTCTCAGCTGCCATCAAATATTTAGCACGTACTGGCTGGGACTAATGCACCGCGGCCCCTCAGCTGAATTCAAGCTTTTGATTAGTGAAAGAAAATTAAGTGAAAAAAACCCCTTTTAATCAAAGTGGTAAGGCTGGCAAACCTACAGGCCTTTTCATTTGATTCATCCCCACTCACAAATTTAGAAGATTAGAGTGAAAGCTGCCTCAAATGTCAAAGTGGTTGTATCACTGGAACAACAGCATATTCATCTTCACACACCGGCCGGAGCTCTGATGTGAAGTCATTCATCTTGGTGTGTGACAGGGCTGGAGCGGTGGCAGCATCAGCAAAATGAAAGAAGAGAAAGTTTTACTTACGCTTTTTGTTGTCCCAATTTACATTTTTTATAGCACATAGAAGAGTTTGAATCCTTTTTCCTTGAATAGCTGAGTTTCACAGTCAGTTTTGATAACATTCATGAAACTGAAACATTATAGTCAGCAAAATAAAAAAAGAAACATGAACTGAAACCACAGCGTGCAGTTATTACAGTAACTTACACTTTTTGTTTGGATCTACTTTCTTAACGTGCACACATGTGAGTTGTAGTGACAGTGAGAGAAAGTAAAAACTGTTTGAGTGACACATCCATCAGTAGAAAACTTATCAGACACTGAAACATTGCACCGTGGGTTATAATACTATGAGCAAAGGTTTTAAAACTCTGGTGGTTGTCACAGCGACAGCAATGTTACTTTCCTTTTCAATTACCCAAAGGCAAACTGTAGATTTACACTATTCATGTCACAAAGTAACCTACCGTGAATGTGCACCTGTATTCAATATATTTCAGTATATTATTTCTTTTCTTTTCTTTTCTTTGTTTTTGCCAGAATGCTTTGAATCAGAACCCAAGCTGTGTCAACACCGTGGTCTCAATGAAATGAATGAAGAATGAAGTTTTTTTTGAAGCAGCATTACTGTCGGTCTGAACACGGCTCTACAGGATAAACCAAAAACTCTTTTAGCATTAGCAGACCCTCTTCAAAAAGGCTAAAAAAAACATCAGACTGAAGAATCAATAATAATAAATAAATGAGTGAGAATAAAAAGCTATATCGGTGTAACATGCTCAGTATGGCAGTCAGATCATGCAGGTCCAGGTTTAGGTGGGTTTTTCTTTCATTCTCTCCCTCTGTGGTGACAGTAGCTGCGTTTCATTGTGTCCTGCTGAATTTTCTTGTAAACAAATGTTGAGTAAATTTCTTTCCACATTAAACATCTGCAAAGCTGATTGTTTACATTCATGGCTGTAGAAACCCGCAGCAGAATGTAAATGACGCTGCTCATGTGCTCACATGCATGTACAGTGTGCGTCCTCGTGAACATGTCTGACACAAACAAAACAAGGACCCGCTTGTAAAAACGCAAAGTGCGAAGAAACTCCATCGGGCGTCTTTGATCAACAAGACTTACTCTCAGATGGAGAAGGATTTTCTCTCGCTCCTGCACAGAAGCTGTCGGTAGAATCTTACTATATTCTCACACAGTGAACAGTAAAAGTGGTTTTGGGTGAGGTTGTGACTCTAACTTGCTACCAATAAAGAAGCAGGCGTTGAACTTCCTAGCACACAGTCACACTCCTCACCTTGGCTGATTTTATTGGGGGAATCCACCTCTTGCAGGGGCTCTGCAGCCCTCCCCGTGCCGGCGGCTCTACACACTGTCTCTCAGACATCTGCAGCACGTTTCCTCTCTGTGTGGCAGGGAAAGGAAGTGGAATGGAAAAAGCTGTCCCCCGCCCACTGCGGCCACATTGCAAGGGAGGAGAGCAGTCGGTCAGGAGCCCGCCGGCCACAGTCGGGCATATTTGTGGTCACCTTCTTGCTGCAGTCTGAGCTGCCTGCCGCCTCTGTACGCTGCTGCTCTCTCCCTCTTACCGTTTATCACACACTCGAATACAGAAACTGGTTACAAGAACAACAAGAAAAGACACACTTTCTCCTCACCCCCCTCTTCCTTTCCCGGACTATTTATACTGATGGGGTGACATATGAAAAGGAATCACCCCCTTCACAGGAGTGGAGTGGAAGGATCTGGCCACATCAGCAGAGTGGCTCACCGCTGCCTGCCACACTCTGGCCAGAATGAATGACTTCCATCCATTGGCTCCCTCTCACTCTGACACACACACAGTGAAACCAGGGGAAAGGGGAACACACACACACACACACACACACACACACACACACACACACACACACACATATATCCTATATATATAAACAATGGAAACATATGCTTTACAAATCCAATCGAGCCCTGTGACCTGATGTTGCCACCACCTCTTTCTTTGCAGCTCAGGACTCCTCTGTTTCTCTCTGTGTCTCTCCCAACACCCATCGCTGTTATACTGGACTGTTATTCTCTCCTTCCTCTTAGCCTAGTTTCTCTGAGCAGAAATAGAACTAGAGGGGCCGGAGATCCACGAGTCTCTGTTGGGGATTTGATATGAAATCTGTCCTCTCCAAGCTGATGGAGCTCTGTGTGTGCATTTCTGTTTCTGTTGTATGGGGTGTGGTGGTCAGTGTGTGTGCGTGTGTGTGTGTGTGTATGTGTGTGTGTACGGTGGTCCCAGAGGAGTAATGCCAGCAGCATGCGTCACTACATGGAAGCTGGACTTGCAAAAACATCATGCTGTATCCTCATTTAAATGAATCACAATATCATGTTGTTGAAAGACTTTAACACTTGCACCTCACCCCTAGTATCTGAAACAAATAACCTGTGTGGTGTTATTTTTAGTTTTGATGTATTATTGTTTCTTTGTTTTCAATATATGATGCTATGCGTAAAAAAAAAAAAAAAAAAGAAAGAAAAATTCTGGAGCCTCATATCCTGGTTCATACAGTAAATGAACAGTCTACTGGTTGCCTCATAATGGAAACAGCAAAGACTGAAAGAAACTGCTATTCATATCGGAGAATGATCATTCACCATTCATCGCTCTAAATGTAGCATTTGTGGTTTGTTAACGTTCACAAATTTGAGTCATTTCTCTTCTGTAGCAACGCTGAAAAAAAAGTGGTCATAAAGGCGGACTTTATGAGAGGGTGGAATAAGTGTCAGCTCCACACCGGCCCCCGACTCTGTGTCAGCTCTGTGTTTTGGCTGCAGTGAGCAACTGCAGCCGCATACGTAGCACTTACAGCATCACAATACACTGGTGAGCACCGGACAGTGCTATCACACCTCACAAGATAAATCCTAATAAATGTCCTAAAGGGCGGCGGCTCTGCATTCAAAGTCAGAATATTAAATACATGAGAAAACATTAAGAAACCCTGGAATGATTATTTAACCATTTCTTTGAGCTTACTCATGTTTTTGTTTTGTTTTTGTATAAAGCTTAAGCCAAGGGAGTGTACAGTACATCAGGGAGGGAGTGGCCTACAAGGAAACTGTCAGTGTACATTGCTGTGTGAGCGCTGTTACCTTAAATGAACATGGAAGTACCTGGTGTTATTGTTGTGTGTGCAGTCAGGAAGATCCACATTCTTGCGATGCCTCTCACTTGGCACCACGCTCAGATACACACGAACCCCTGAAGGCCTGAGACTTGAGAAACTCATTAACGTCCAATTAAATGGATCTGCAGGGGCTTATACTGTATGCGCCACGTTGTCACAGTGGCAGTGGTGACCTAAGATGTAGCTATAATGTAAAATATCACTCTTTTCACTGTTGCCATGGCGTCACACTTGGTATTTCTGGCATCGTACGATCACCTGTGTAATTCAGGATGGCCTCAGCAGAAAGAACAATGTGAGAAAAGCCTGTTGCAGAAATGTTGATGTTCATGTTGAAGCAGGAACACTGGATCCAGTTGCAATGAGGGTTAGAGAGGGGCAGTTTGGAGAGTTGGAAAGCTGAGTTCCTTTGTGGTCTCTTGACCTTTATCTCTTTGAGTGCCCATACAGCATTGCCATGGCAACTAAGCTGGGCACTGTCAGCCCGGGTGGGGTCTGTGGTGCCTCGTCGTTAGATACATCACTGAATCTCTCTGTGTACATTTAATGGACTTCTGGGTCCATAAGTCCAAAAATATGAATATGAGTTTGACTAAGAAAGAAAAAGGAGTTAGAAAAGAAGAGATGGGAATGGAGGAGGGAGGAAGAGGGGAGAATGATGGGGGAGAGAAGTCAAAAGGACGGAGTTTAATTTCGAGGCATTAAAAGGCCTCATTGAAAGAAGAGATGATAGTTGTGAAACACTGCTACACAAACAGGGAGCTGCTGTAATCCCTCACAGATTAACACTATTCATTACACATCTCATTGCACTTCAACCTCTACAATAAACACTGCTGCCCTGATATGACTTCCACCACTTACTTAAACTGATGCACATTCACAGGTGGCTGCTGGAATTAAGTAGTGTGTAATGTATATTATTATTATTATATTAACTTCTCCTACAATATTTTGATGATTGATATGATCTTGTTGAACTTGGCACAACAGGACCGCAGCTCCAGTTTATCCAGCAGCCCCAGCGCCCCATCTTTTCCAAATCTTACAGTAAACAACATTTTACCAACTCCACCATTATTAATCGTCTGCTAATTGTGTGGCAAGTGTAGACGGGTGTGGCTCAGACAAACGCAGACTCTGTCCAGGAGGGACGCTCCACCATCTGGCATAGGAATCCCCCTCCCAGCAGGCTGCGTATATGTCTGTGTGTGTGTGTGTGTGTGTGTGTGTGTGTGTGTGTGTGTGTGTGTGTGTGTGTGTGTGTGTGTGTGTGTGCGTGCGCACGTCTTCCAGGCCAATTAGAGTACAGCTGCAGTTGTACAGCACACTGTTAAACAGTGTTGTCGCTGTCTGACAGGCCGACCGAAGGGTGGGGTGGTGGTTTTGGGGGGTGTGGGTGTGGGTTGGGGAGGGGGGGTGTAGTCACTGTCACAGCCAACCTGTCTGCTGAGGCCATGTACCTGATGTCAGTGTGCGGTTGGCAGATCAGCTCCCTCTGGACAAAGAATTAAAGGCGTGTAAAGGACTGTGTGACGTATAATGTCACATTGTGATTTCACGATTCATCGGAAATCACAATGTGACAGAAACATCAGCTGAGTCGTACCTGTGTTTAGACGGTTTCTGCTTAAGTCTTCACCGAATGCTCTGATGGAACTGCTGATGAAGACATGCAGTTACCACATGTTAAAACAGACGGAGGCGATGTAGCACACGGGGGAATCCGAGGCGACTGAACTGTTGGTTTCAATGAAAACGATAACTAGAAGTGGAGTTGTTGTGAAAGCGAAAGAAGGAAAAGGAGCTGTGAGCGTATAGCAACAAGAATGCTGCCTGTGCTGTGAGAATGTGAGCAGGTGGTTTGACTCAGATGACAAGAATCTGACCTATGTCTCTCCTCCCTGCCACACAACCTGAACCTGCCTGTTGACAAATAGACAGGCGATGTCAATGCCGAGGATGGCAGTATCAACGACGCCTATTATGTTAAGACGCTGTTATTTACCTGATTGGCTGTGATCTGCCTCATCATCCTCCAAGGCCACGACCCTGAGATGACAAGGACATTATGCATGAGTTATCTCTGCAAGTTACAGAGATGCACTAGTCTAGAGGTCAGGCTGTGCTCGGTGTGCTGGGCTCAGGAGGAGAGGGGCAGACGGATCAGAGGCAGCCAGCTTTTTAAAATGTTAGTCATGCTGCTGTTCCATTTTCATGAGCTGTGTTGCAATTCCCAAGGACCAGCCTGCCAGTTTCACAGAGGGTCAGACTCACCACATTGCATCTGGACTGCAAGGATCTCTAGGATAGAGATGTATTATTGTGTTTCTTTTGAGTTAGAAAATAAGACTTTGAGATTTTCCAAGCTGGTGGTCTCCAGAGGAGCAGAATTCATTTGATGAGACTTGTTGCTTCTTGTTTACTGATGCTTTAAACTGTACGTAGCCATAAAGGGGTTTTCTTTGACCCCAATTTATCACCCTCTGATCTTCTTTATCTTCTTGATCTTCTGATGTTTATGACGTGTTAAAACGTTTATGAGATGTCTTGTGCATGTTTTACATGCTAGCAACATTGAACACACATGTCATAATGTTGTGATGAGAAGATATTCAGCTGTTCCTGTATGTTCCTTGTCCTACCTCTGGCCAAGCACCAGGTGCCGTGCACTTCATTAAAGCATCATAGGCATGCACAGTATGTGAATTTCCTCTCGGGGGGGGGGGCACAGTAAGACGACTTCAGAGACCTTGTGGTTTCTTTGCTGTATGTCTGTGTGACTGCTGAGAGCCACTTCACACGGCCGTTTGCAGTGTCATCTGGAAAAGCCCAAATCAACTCCAGTCACTGTGCTGGAGCTGCTCCCCAGAGCCAATGAGCCAATGGGAGCTGGAGAACGTGTGCGTGTGTGTTAAGAGATTAGCTTTTTTTTGTGTGTGTGTTTAGCAGAAGGTGTAATTTAGCACTAGAAATTGTTCTTATAAAGTGTAACACCCTGCAGTGAAATCTTTGCAGCCATTTACTAAAGTTTAGCGCTGTACGGCAGCCAAGAGAGCACTTATCAGGGCTGTTGCTCCTCAGGGACGTTAAGTGAGTTCTGTCTATACATCATATCCAACAATAATCACAAGCCACAACAGACCACCATAAAGCCACAATTAAATGAAGCATAAGTCAAAGAGAGATGACTGTTTCGATACCTGTGATTATAGTTATTATTAGGTATTGAAACCACATTCATGTTTTCCCTCTCCTTCCATTTACAGGTGTCGTGCTCGACATCCAGCGGCATTACAAAGTAACGGACAGTGGAATCGGCTTGTTGCAAACAGGTAAGTCCTTTAATCCCATAATTGTACATGTGAAAAAAATGTGAGCTCAACAGCTAAACACATTCCCCTTGTCGTGAGGGTGAATGATCGTGTAGCTCGGATATGTTGGTGTTACGACACTGAAATGTAAGATTTGTTTGGTAGAGATATTGATCACAACTTACAGATATAAATGCTGCACATTATGGAGTTAATTTACATGAGCAACCCACTAATTGTTTATTTATACCTCTAATATTTCCCCTTTATATGTATTAAGGTGCTTTAATGTAGGATTTAAATAAAAACACTTCAAGTTTTCTCATGGGAAAACCAAAAAAATGGGCTCTACTTCCCTGTCTCTAATTTCCCGAAGTGATGTCGCTTCATTCAGCATCAGTTGAGTCTGAAAACTGCAATTACAAACAAGAAAAAATCGGAGGGTGTGGCGATAGAAAGATGACAGCTCTCTTCTTCTGCTGCATCAATTTGGATTCCTTTTTATAACTGTCCATCGTGACTGAGTTGTAGGGATGTAATGCTAAATCAGCAATTCAATGTCTGCAAGAATTAATTTATTGTCTCCCTGTGACATGCCGCATTGATTGGAAGAGGATCTGAACGTTTCCCCAGCTTTTTTATATGAACTCAGTTTGTATAATTCGCTCTATATATGCAAATCGAAGCTGGTTACATTTACTTAGCACCCAAAGTATCACAGACTGACCTAAACAAGGTTTTTTTGGTAGCAGCATATCCCCACAGCAGCAGCAGCAGCAGCAGCAGCAGCAGCAGCAGTAGAGGCGGTGGTGGTGGTGGCGGCAGGGCAGGTTAATTGAAAGCAAAACAAAGTCAGGAGCCAGGCAGGCTGTCCTGCTCAGAGCCTGGATGCGTGTACCCGGAGCGTCTGAGGACGCCGGGCGGGGTTTCCTGCTCTACCCGGGAAACCCAATGAATTCACCTTTTAGGGAGATACCATGCAAAGCCCTCTCATTGGAGGACAGGACCCAGTCTTGTCTCCATGAGTCCTCACACTCATTCAAACACCTAGCAACCTGCACACAAAGCACCATTGAGGGGCAGGCGGGCAGGTTTGAGTTTGCGGGTGAAAGAATACAGCCCAGTGTTTCCTCCGTCACTTGATGTTCTCAGACCGACTCTGGGTGAGCTGAATGGTGTGTTGAGGACAAAAATATCTAACAGGAAAAATAAATCAGTGTTGTAATTTCTGTTGGCTTTCCTGTGAATAAGCTACTTCACCACTTCCAAATCTCATTTCCGCCCCGTTTCACTGGTATGAACTCTACGTTTCATATCAGTGACTCTTTTTTGTCTTGTTGTTTTTCTGACAGCAGTAGTCCAAAAAATGTAAATAATCAGACTCCAAATTTCACATTACGCACGTTCATGTGCTGCCGGTACAAACTGCTCATGTTTTGTTAATGTGAGTGAGGGTGAGTAAACGGCATTATTAGCACGGTGTCTGTATTTGTATAAAGCACACTCACATTTCCAGGTGATGTCTGGTTAGTATGAAATCTAAACAAGAAACAGGAAACTGTGAAGGGTGTTTGACTCTTAATGCTGTTTGTACTGGCTCATTATTTAGGTTATGCACACAGCCACACTGGCACACACACAGTATGTTAGTGGAGCGGCATGTGTAGCTGATTTGCCCTCTGCACCGTCTGCGTTTGCAGGTCTCTCTCTGAGAGGCACCCAGCCGGGCCCGGCTAAAAGCAGGGTGCTTTGTGTGTTTGGTTTGCCTGGCCTGTCTTGGCTTGTCTTGGTTCAGACTCCGCTTGGCCCCTGATCCCCAGGCGACCTCTTTCTAACACCGGGCTGAGGAATGCTGGGAGTCCGAGCCTGGAGGTGTGAGAGCGGGTGGGCGCAGACAGGGAGCCTAGATGTGAAGAAGAGGTTAGGAGGTTGATGTAATCAGGGTGCTGGGAGGGAGAGTGACAGTGTGTGTGTGTGTGTGTGTGTGTGTGTGTGTGTGTGTGTATATGTTTACAGTATACACCCTTACCCCCCGCTTCCGTCTCCAGAGGGAACAATCCCTGCCTCTGTGAGCACCTGCAGACCAGGCCAGCTCTGCCTTCTCTCCTGCCTCGCTCCTTCTGGCCTGGCAGCTTTTGTGCACCTGGGAATGCAAACTGCCCACGTAGGTGTTTTATAAGCAGTGGGCGTTGTGTGTGCTGAGGCTTTCTCTCTCTCTCTCTCTCTCTCTCTCTCTGTCTGCTGCCAGGTCACCCTCACACTTTTAAAAAACACTGACCACACACTGCAGGATCCAAGTCTTAGAACAAACACAAGACTGAGTCGTTCCCTTTTTCTGAACTCTGATCTGGCTCCGTTTGAGAAGAGGAGAAAAGTTTCAACCCTTTTCTTTGGCTCTTGATCAGAACTCCAGGAATGAAAAATTTCCCATATCTACATGTTACTGACAAGTTGTTTTCTTTTACGAAATACTAGCCTGACTGAGCACAGGGAGCCCTTTAGACCTGCTGCAGTGTTTGCATTTTGATTGTTGCACTACAAAAACTGTCTACTACTTTTGTGTAGTTTTAGTCTAATTTTTGATAAGTGGCATTAAGTCATTTTGTTTCCAAATGAAAATCAAGTGCATTTTTATTAAGTCTTGTATTTTCCCTGGGTTGATTTATTAAGTGCTAGAAGAAAAAGTAGAAAAATGTCCCTCCATAGCAGAAAGATAAGAAACATCAGTCTTGTGAGACTGAATGTCTTGGTGTGATTGATGTTTTTGCCATGCTGTGGTGTAAACTGGTGTTTACATGTTAAAGGACAACACATGGAAAATACCCTGTGGTGAGCTCAGCCTCGGCAGCACCAGTTATTTCTGTTATTTGGCAACACTGACTCTTTAAAAAAGCATCTTACACAACACAAATTGACATGAGGTATGTGCTTGTTTCTGTTGTGCATGTGTGTGTGTGCGTGTGTGTGTGCACGAGTGTCATTACTGCCCGGGGAGCTGAGGTCTCAGCTGTCTGTGTAAGAGGATGAGATGTTCATAGCTGTCAGTCAGGTTGGGCTAAAGGCATGCTAAGCCTGGAGCTGTCCGGCTCCGTCCATCAGCAAGTGGAGATGGTCTCACCTGTGCTCAGCAGACCTGTCAGAGCACCAGGACGGCCTGAGCTCAGCTCTCCCGCTGAAAAGGGCCTGTAGGCAGCGGCTATCTGAAGTGAGTGACACTCACACACAGCTGTGAACAAGGACCAGTCCCGAGGGTACTAGGGGGCAGGAAAGGTTAATGGAGGAGAGGAAGAAGAGAGGGGGTTCACCTGGATGGTATTACCTTCGGTTGAGGGGAGTTTTAAGTCCTTTTGTTAACTAGAGGGAGAAATATGAGAGAAAGCTTTCTCCTCCTGTTAACATGCTGAGGTTATTATGTTCCAGTGCTTTGAGGCTAATCAAAAAAAAAAATCCTAATGAGTTGAATTATCTCCAATACTGGAAGCTGGCATAGTAATTATCCTCCTCCTGGTTTAGCATGGAAGCAGAGTTATTGGGGTCAGCCAGACTGGATGTACAGAGGGGCGGCGGCTTAATAAGGAGCCGGCGCTCAAAACAGCTCGCAGACTGTCTGTGCCCTGTTCTGTGTGTGGCTGCCCACCTTGCCTGAAACACGACACCAGCACATGCACACACACACACACACACACACACACACACACCACACACACACACACACACACACACACACACACACACCAATTGCACCAGTCTTAACATGGTGTCAGTCTGCCATTCGGCCAGTATGTGAGCTGTGAAGAATGAGGCCACAGGTGCTGTGTGTTACGCTAACACATCAGACTTATTCTGCACACAAGAAAGCTTTAAGCCGCAACCGCAACAAGTCAGCAATGTATTAGCAGAAGTCAGGTTTTTTTACCACTGAGGCTTTATCCCGTGCTGCACTGTGAGCTGTGGCCGTCTGGAACCTGATACTTACTGGATCTGAGTGTAGCTAAGTGTATCGCTTTATGGTCAGTGTAAATCAAAAATTCCTACTGTTGAATGGAGGCCTCTCTGATTTCCCTTTACACACTCTGTAGTTGAGTTATCAGTACTTGATCAGCTGTTTTGGCCACTCACAGCTGCTCCTATTTTGTCTCTAGCCGTCATTGGTGTCCCTTGGTACGTCCCGTCCCCCCCCACGTGTCTCTCTCTCTCTCTCTCTCTCTCTCTCTCTATCAGCAGCAGCTGTTGTAGCCTTGTTGTCACTCCCACTGGCACCTTATAGGAGTTAGTTGAGTCAGGGGCATGAAGGGGAATGGAGGGAGAAGAACGGGCCACCTGTGACTTCCTCCCTCTGGTCATGCGTGGCAGAAAAAGGTTTAATCTTCTCCACTATTGATTCCTCAGGCCAAATAATTGCATTGCGATGGTGTTCAGCAGCCCCTCTTCCTGCTGTGACCAGAATAGAATGATGACCTGATGATGCATCAACATCACAGCGTGTGCGTGCGTGTGTGTGTGTGTGTGTGTGTGTCTCCATCTCAGGCTGTTTTTTATAGGCCATGTCTCGGAGGAAGGCAGCTGTTGGCCGATGATTGGCGCCCTACTCTTTTCTTCCTTCTCTCTCACTTCCTGTCGACAAACCAATAGCTGAGTGACTGCCGATCCAATCAGGATTTCATGGCCAATTAAGCAAGCATGCTGTCAAGCCCTTTTTCATGTAAATGCCCAGTGAGATCTCTGGTCACTCCTTAATTTTAAGTACCACAGAAAGTGCACAAAGGAAGGAGTGGTGGGGTGTTGTGATTTAAAAATAGGCTTTTAGTCACCGTGGGAGTGACCAAGCGTTTATGACAACAATATTTCTTCCTGCTTCTCCGAAACAGAGGCTGAACATTGATCGATGGCTTGACGCCACGGGAGGCTGCTCAACTCTTTCTGGTCCGAGTGACATCAACAGATCAATAAGGAACTTACACACACACACACACACTCCACACCCCTCTTAGTCAAACGTGTTCGGTTCACACATACCTCACCGAGATATGGGCTGCTGCTTGCTCATTTAGTCTATGTAAGTGTGTGAGTAATGAGAAATGTGCATGTACTTTGTGTGTGTGTGTCAGCCCTGGTTTTCATACCCCATTAATCCCAATAAAAAGGGACGCATACAAGAACACAAACACAGACAAGTAGGGTCCTCTGTCATTTCGGCCGGAGCTTGTCATTAAGTCGGCTGCTCGTGTAGTTGCTGCGGGAAAATGGCAGAAAAGAAAAATCTCCTCACGCTCTGCTGCTGGAGCTCAGCTCAGTGCCATGTCACCATAACTGCATGTTTTTACTAATGCTGCAGTCTGGATTGCATGTGCACACGAATGAATGCACATCTCACTACTGTTCAAAAAAGGCAAGCACCTCTCTTTATTCCTACCATATGTGTTTGCTTATGGTATGTGCTGGTAATGTTAAAAAGATGATGTTCCCAGGCACTCCTTTCAGCCAGGCTGGTATTTGTAGCAGCGTGTAATTCTCCCCAGCTGCAGCTCTCACATTGAGCAGGTATCTGAGAGAGAGAGATCTGCAGCAGCAGCAGCAGCAGCAGCAATGACAAGCTATCAGCTCTGAGAGAAGCTGAAAGATTGAGTAAAATAAAAGAGGTTTAAGTTGGCATTAGGTAGCACTTGGTGGCAGCTTCTGCAGGAATTAGCCGCTGAGTTTGACAGAAACAGACAAGACAGAGAGCGCTGCCGGGGTATTTCCCAGGGCTGCATGTGGCATTTATCAAACAGCAGCCAACGCGCTGGTAATCCAACCCTGGTGAAGTCTGAGCGGATGGGTTTCTTCGAGAATTAGTGGTGATCAGAAATGCGAGGAATGCAGAAATGTTTGGGGCGCCACATGAAGGGGAATCCAGGAGGCAGAAATTTGATGTATGTATGAGAATGTCTCAGTTTCAGTAAGACACACTGGTCGGCTTTAGTGTCCAACTCAAACAAAAGTTATGTGTCGCACCCTCCACAGGCAGTCCCATTAATCATTAGAGTAAGAAACAAAGCGGCCACGCCCACCGGCGCTGGACACATAGTAGAAAACACTAACACACTGAACACCAGAGTGTCTTTCTTCCGCTCTGTGTTGTAGTGTTTCTTCTGTTTTTCAGACGATCTTCAGTCAGCAGTAGCAAGATCAAGATAATAAAATATGTAACATCTTATCCAGCCTTTGTAGTAATGAATATTGATTTTTCTCTTGCTCGTATTTCATCTGCAAGCAGACAGAGCCTGGTGCGAGTTACTCTGCTCCATATGGACACGCACTGACTCTTTATGAGACCCAGAACTCGAGTAAACAGCATTAGAATTTAGTGTTGTGTTAAATTTAATACACAGGGGACAGTGCAAACCTCCAGGCTGCATTCTGTTAAACAAATACATGCTGCTAAGTCTCCACAACCACAGTTCAGAAGTTAACTTACCATACCATTACAGCCTCTGTATTACTATTCATTATGCTGATTAACTGTCAGATGTAATAAACGAACAATCAATAATCATGTGGAGAGGTGCAGCATAAAGATTTTAAAACTCTATGTACTGGCACAACCAATAAAAGATTCCTCCAGGTGTTCACACTGCTGTGTATCTGTTCCAATGTCTCCTCCTGGAAACAATCAGGATTTCTCTACCTGTTATTTCTCGTGAAGCGCTGCTCCACATGTCTCGGTTGAAAGTTTCAGGTGCATTCCTGCGTGTGCATAACTGTAAAAGATCGGCTTCAAACGGGACACCTGTGGTTTCTGTGGAGACATCAGACGGGATTACCGCAAGTACCTGAAATTCTTCTATTGTGAAAGATTCGTCCTGTGAAGAAAGAGATAAAAAACTGAATCTGCAGAAAGGCGTGTCAGCCAGCAGCTCACGCCAAACACACAGCAGTGGCCGTCTGATATCATGGTCAGATTAATTCATTTGGTGTCTTTAAAGCATGTGTCCGTAACGGAAGTATTTTATGTAACAGACTGTACGGAGTTCCTTTTTCTGGGAAGGGTTACATATGGTCAGAGTGCCTGACATATTCAGCGTGTGATGAAATCCGTGACAGTGGTATGCAGGGTTAGGGTTGGGTTACCTGTTGTATTCCCTCAACAATGCCGGTGCCCTACTAAGCGTAATGGTAATGATAAGATGATATTTAAATGACAGGTGTATCATGGTTCAGGTCATGTCACCACAACACTGTAGTAACACACAGAGATGTCCCTGAAAAATCGCAGCCGCAAAATCTCACATAGTGTCAGACTGAATGGTCCTGACCAATAACGCAGTGAGTTGTTTGCGATTTCCAAAGCTCTTTGGAGGGTTTGATGGGTAATATTATCAAAAGCAGCCAATTTATACACAGTGAAATAAAGTCTGTATGATAAAAGAGATCACAGGAGACTTGAGACCTTGAGACTGAGAAAATACAAGAGTTACGAAGCGTTCTCTTACTGACTAACAGACATTACTCATCCATAGTGTGCTCTTCATACAAACACCTCCGGTTGCAGGCGGAAAATAAGGGCAGAGGGACAAAGGTGGAGGAGAGTCAACAGACCCTGGGGATGGACGTTGTATTTATGGAAGTGTAGTGGGTGCAGTGCGTTTACGGTGCGATGAGCATTAACACCCAGACACCTCGTCCACAGTGAACAGGTCAAAGTGACACTCGGCGGTGCTGTAAATGGCTCTGAATGACAACGCCCAGCCTGCAGACATGTACAGACCTGCACAGAGGACGTGCTTCTCCTATTCCTCTAATTCTGTCTCTCGCAGCTGACGGACAGTGGAATTCCTCGAGCTGATGTCCCCTGGTCAGACTGTCAGGTTTCACAGCTGCAAGGATGACGCTGCCTTCAGCAACGGTGGGAAATACCCACATCATGAACCTAAAAAGAAAATGAAAAGGAGGAATTTCCATAAATATGACATGATGAGATCTGACTTTTAGTGGGTAGAGAGAACAATAACGATGTGCTTTATTACACTATGATACTGTATGGTTTGCATCTCATATATGTGACAGGTGCAGTTGGACATTTTCATTACCAATAACCTAAAGAGTTTCCCTTCAATTTCACATTCCCCCCTCTGTAGCACACAAGGCAGCTCTGCGCCTCTCGATTTTTATATTAAATAAAAAGCTGATTGCTTTTTGTGATGATTTCCAGCCAGGACCATTCACTTGAATCCGTGACAAACCACATTCACTTCAAAACTCTGATCTCAGAGGTAGGAGCTCATAGGGAGCACTTGAAAGCAGCCGAATAGTTTCTGTGCACATCTGCTTTGGGTGGAGATTAAGTCATGCTCTATTTTTGTGCCTCTCAGCACCTTCAATTCCACTTTTTCAAACTAAATCACTGTCTATTCATCATCAAGAGAAACGTGAATTATCCCATATATAACCATACAAGTGTTTCAGTGTTGTTTGTTTAAAAAAAAAGAAGAAAAAAAAGGTTCAAATGGGCTGCTGAGCGTTTGCTATCCCACAGCCGGATGCTGAGCCTCACAGGTGCTCTCTTCAGGGGAAACTAGTGTTTCATAGGGAAATGTATCCATACAGACTCTGTGAATATCAATCACACACACACACACACACACTCAACATACGTGTGTCTGCATCTCCCCCTGATGCTCTATTCACAGTGGCATTGAATCACAGGGGGTGAGTCATCCCGAGGGGTATTGTTCCGCTGGCCAATCAAAGCCAGGACTGGATTTCCGGTGTTTCTAGGCTCCATCTGTGTAGCATGTGAAGGAGAAAAGTGTGTGTGTGTGTGTGTGTGTGTCTGTGTGTCTGTGTGTCTGTGTGTGTGGGTGTGTTAAGGAGGGGTCTGTCCATGGGGATGCAGCTTCGCTCGATTGTATTCTGTTTTTGAGTTGAGATACATTCATTTGTTCCTACCCAACCGCATTTTCAGAGAGGCTCCACTGCACCGGTATCTGCACTGATACTCATGTTTTCTTCTTCTTTCTTTCTTATACAGAGAATATGTGGTGAGAAACACATGCTGAATTTCCCCATATCAGACTATCTACTAAGAAGAGGCATAATTAGACCAATTTAACCAACCAACCATTTTTTAGAGGATAATTCTAAATTAAAAGGCGTTGGTACCAGTTCACCATCAGACGTACTTCATGAGGTGTTAATTGATTCATAAGGTTCCACTAATGGTGAAAGATAATAAATGATGATGGCGATGATAATAAATGAAGATAAATGATCACATCAGGGCTCACTGACCTTTACCAGACGTTTATGACTGTAGAATTAATAGCTTATTGTTAATTGAAAAACCTTTGTTAGTTAAAAGTCAAGAACTTTACAATAAGATAGCTTTAAATATCCGTAAGCTATTAGTACATGTATTTCAGCCTGGAGAACACTGTGTGTGCTATACAACCAGCCTGGCAAACAATGTACTGGGCCATTAGCTAATTGATGACAGGTTCTGCTGTTTCATACTGTGGCCCATGCGGGTCCTCATCCACATGAGAAAGAAGTAATCAGCAGCGTGATTCACCTGCGTATTACTGCCACACTAACAACACAGTAATGCAACTCGAATACCTGACTCCAGTGTCTCCATTATACCTGCTACTGTGTCTGCTTTTGACTTATTCTCTCACGGCCATTGTCTTCTCATGGAATGTCCTAAGACTGTGGTAATTGATGTAATTTGCTCTCTGAGAGACTGTGAGAAACATGTACAGCGTCTCATTTGGTATTTAAAGAGGACAACATCAGAGCAGGTTTGACACTCCTACCTGAGGCACATATAAGACCGATATTAGGATCCATTGTATTCTTTGTGAAAGAAATTTGAGTTCAGTCGCAGGACTGCTGTTATGTATTCCGTCAGAAGTACACAAAGTTCAAGAGACTTTTTTTTTTTTGCTTTAAGCCTGAGCGAGAGAATGAAATAGATAAGAGGGAATAATGATTAATTCATCTCCTCTGTAGAGGGTTCAAAATACAAAACCACTTCTCGTAGACCGGCCTCAAAGGCGTCCCTGCAGTCAGATGAGCTAACGTTAATAAGTGACCTTAATGGTTCGAACGACTCGGTGAGGTTACAACGAAGCGCCTCCATATTCCCCGCACGGCTTTGAGAATACACAATAATTTAACCACTGGCGTCCTTGCTATTAATTAACTGCAACAGTTTTCTTCACTTTAGGCCGCTGGTGTAGAATTGACAATTACTCACAGCCTAAGAGGAGATAAACAGTGATTTTAAGAGAGAGGAATCAGTGTTTGTTAATATGTTACATAAGCCGAATGATAAAGGCAGGATGCCAGGCAGAGCTGATACTGTTGGGCTTGTTAAAGTGTTTTTTCAGTCTACGGTTGAGTCACTTCCCTCAGAAGTAGACGGCTACGCAATACCGCCATTGTCATTTACGGTCATCATAATGATACACACCAAAAGTAAATACTGTAATTAGCAGAAAGAAGCTGTTCCCTCAGGAGATACATCCTGTCTTTCTGCTTAGGTTTTGCCTAATTTGCACAACACTGAGAACTGACTCATTTGTTTTTTCTGCTCCACGTGTGTCAATTCGTTTGTCAAGATGGAAACAGAATCAATAATGAAGGTAAATCTTGCTTCGACACGCTACTGAAAATGCAGCCTTGGTGAACTGGCTTGTTCTAAAAGTTGGTTGTGAGAAGTAGTCAAAGCTGACCATTGTCTCATAAATGAGGTTATGAAAACTTTTCCTCCCCTTCTGCCCGCAGTGTAAACATCCACAGAGGACGTCTGTGGTGCGCTCCAGACACCAGCCCCTCGCTGCTGGAGCTTTCCTGCCGCTGTTCGCTACGTATGCGCTTTATTTATTAAAGATAACCATCTTTGGTGATTTGCCAGGGCTTATCTCTGATGCCACCGTGGAGCTCACACAAACATGTGGCCTTGCGGTGTTCCACTACATAAACAAGAGTAAACAAAGAGACAATAGTGGTCAAGGCAGGAATGTGACTTGTGAGGACAGGCTGCATTTTATGCAAATTTCATACTCAGGAGGTGTTTACTGTAAATCACACCTGTCCAGCTACCTGTTCGACATTTAAAGTCTTTCAGAGTGCAATTAGGCACGTCCTCTGCACAATGAGAATAATTGAGCTTTTCCTATGAAGACTTGTAGTTCTCACTGCCGGCACTGAGAGTTTTGGGTGTGACCTAGCATCTGTGAAGACTTATTCTGAGCCGTGGTTTGTTTGTCCTTCCTACAATGTCTTGAAATAGACCGAACACATTTATTTTCTTGTCAATACGTCCATTCTCACTAAGTTCGCTGCTCACACAAGATTCAGTGTTCTGCACTAGACAAACTGAACACGATGTAGTCTCATGGATGAGGTTCGGTTTATTTTTAAAGAAAAACATCTCGGATCTCTCAAACTGAGTGATACTAGAAGGAGGAAAAGCTTTGTTTCCAAGTATGACAGATGTCTTTATTTGGGCCCTTGTAGATTTGCAGCCCTCAGTCAGGACTGACAGGAGAACAGTGGGGCTGTTTTATAGTCAGTGTTTGTAGTGACAGGGTATTTCCTGGGAGCAGATGAGCCTCCGTAAATTTCACGTGTGATATCAGTGAGCATCCAGTCTCAGTGACAGCATGTTTTTTATATGATGCAAATTATCCAACGCCAGGCTCCATGTGCACAGTCTTGTAACAGATTTAGTGTAACATTGGATTAATTACAACAAAACGGTTCCATGAAAGATTCCTGTTGGTTTTTATATAATGAAAAGAATCAGGTCCTCTGTCGATCTATATTTTATATTTTACGGTTTTATTCGCAGTGACATTTCTTTATCAGCATTATTTCTAGATTATTGAGGATATGCACATTTCAAACAGCCATAAATCAGGTCAAATATAGCTAGACGACCTCTCTGTTCGTGCCGGCTGATTAGAGAAAATGTGAAGAGAGAAAATGCAGCGGTATTGAAACTAACACACCCTGATTCTGTGGCCTTGACACCTTGACAATGTTCCCCTATGCTTTCCGTCAAGAAAGGAAATATCTCTCCTCAACTGACATGTGACAGTAACTTCCATGTATATTACTTCGTTAGAATTCAAAGCCTCTTGAGAAAATGTTTATCTACGTCACCGCACACTTGTTCTGTTGGGTCACTCTGTTGCTTCCAAATACACTGTGTGTGTGTTTTCACTAGATTAACCCTAAAAATAGTGACACAGACATTTGGTTTGTACCGAGGACTCTTATCTCCTTCTCCCTTGTACAGTCTCTTCTTCGCTTGAACTGGAGTTAAACTCGCACCAAGCATGTAAGCTTAAATATATACACCACACTCTCCCTCCTCAGAGAGAAGCAAGGTTATCACTAAATAAATGTGAATGAGTCATAAGAAAATGTTGCAGCTTATCAACAAATCACAAAATAGCTTAGACACACAGGGAGATGGTGTTGTGTGGTCCTGCTAATGACTTAGAATAAGCCAGTTAATGCCAGCTAATGATGTGAGGATATCTACTGTATTTTTTGACTAACTGCTAAAGAGTGAGAGAGATGATCCGTGGCCCCTGGCTTTTAAAACCCAGGTGGACCAGCTGCTGGTGAGTGATTGTAGACCTCTTCTTTATCTTATCACCAGTATGCCCTGCAAAACACCCAGCTCACTCGCTCACTCTCTCTCTGTGTGTGTGTGTGTGTGTGGCCTGTGTGTGTACATGGGTTCTCTCCAGCAGTGCTGTGGCTGCAGGGTGACTTGCCAAAGCTCTTTAGAGAGCTGGACCTGCACAGACCAGTCATCAGAGTCATTTAGCATTACACAATAAACGTGCAGCACTTAGCAACATAAATGCTTGTGATGGAGGCCGCAGACAGGGACACAAAGGGGGGGGGGGGGGGTGCAGGCAATAAGAGGAGGAGTAGTGAGACTCAGAGGTAGAGAGAGAGAGCATGGGGACGAGGTGGGAGAGACTCATTATCTGTAACAATCCGCTGAAGTAATTCCGGCACCGTCAAAAAACCCAAACCGTAACTGATTCATTCATTAATAAAAATGGAAATTAGATTTAAATTAGACTGTAAATTACATTTTAACATCACTCTGTGAAATGGGATTTTTTTTCCCCCTCAAAATAACACAGTGAATTCACAGCAGAAGATACCTGCCTATAAAAAAAAAGTAGTTAAACAGAAATTAAGTTGGGTTTTTATTTTAAACTTAGGTTTTGATTTTGTATAAATTAACATATTATTGTGATAAGAAATAATTTCACAGGGAGGTGAGTTTTTACTAAAGAAAAGCTATCTGCCACCAACTGTACCTTTTCAAAGTTCTCAGAATCACACTTTTGACGATCACTTTTTATGTACATGTTGCCACTGATGGAAATGAGGCCTCGGTTCTCGTTAGACACTGAGTGCAGAATTTGATACGAATGGCTATGACATGAAAATCAATCATCTGGAGAAGCTGGTTGTTGGTTGTTTTATTAAACAAAAACTAAAAACATATTTCTTCACTTCAGCCTTTAAGCTCTGACTTTCCTGATACAGGCTTGAAATTATTTTTTTTGCACTTAGTTTCGCACCGCTGCACTTCTTTTCAAATCTAATGCATTCTATGTGTTCTATCATTTAACTTTATTTTTATTTTATTATGATTACAATTATTCAGTGGGTTTTGGTTTCCATCTCATATAAAATGGTTTTCTGTCTTTTTCTGTCTGTGTTATATTCTATGTCTATATATATATTATATACTATATTCTATTTAAATACCTGCAGTATAAGTTATATAACATTTTTACACTAGGCAACATTTCCCTAAAATAGGGTTATGAAGGGACTTTTCTTTTGTCGTGTCATAATATCACATGTTCAAAACTACACTTATGCTATAATCTGATTACTGTCCCTTATCCTGTTGGCTGGCCTCAGCAGCTGTGGGACTCTGATGCCTCTGTCTTATATAACACACCCCTCCTCTCCTCTCTCTCATCTCCTCTCCTCCCTTCCTCCTCTGTATGTTTATGCTGATGATGTGTCAAAACACTCCAGCCTGCCTCCCTAGCTCGCTGTCACGAGTCACATCTCTGCCCTTTCTCCTCTGCAAAGACACGAAACTCAGTTTGAGAGCATTAAAAATTCATGTCTGTTTGGGTTGGTCTTCCTCATTAATATTGACTAAAAGCTCTGAGAACAGTTCCGCTGCTGTCCGGTCAGCAGTGGGACAATTAGGGGAACACGTTTTAAAGCACTTGTGCTCCTTTCACTGGAACATAAGTTCAGCTGTAAGAAATTAAGATGGAGGAATTATTCATTGCCACACAGCCGACACGGTGCTCTCCCTAGAATAGAGAGGGAAAAAATCAGTGCTGTGATGTATTGCTATTAATTGTCTTGCATCAGTTTAATTGTCAGTTTAATTCAAGCAGTACTGCATTAAGCCCTCATGTGTTTTCTCCACCCATTTTAAAGGGACCTATTCCTTATTTTCTGTCATATATTATGTTGCAATGTCGGACGTCCATATTAAACGTGGGCAAAATATCAAATAATGACGTGAATGTATGTAAAAGTAATCCCCGTGAGACAAAAGCTCAGGCGTCAGTCTGCTCTGAACACCAGGTTTCCATCATTTTTTTTCTACGTCTTGACAGCCCGTCACGGATTCTTTTTTATACGGTCATCTGCTCCAAGCTCAGCTCGTTCTCCCAGCAGTCTACATGACGTTTAATGTGCTCCAGCATACAAAGAACCGACAGCACAGGTTCACTTAACAGTCATTTCAACGTTAGCTTTGGTATTTATTTTGGTATTTATAGAATTTACATTTTTATATATGAATTGTGATTGAAAGATGAAGTCCACTGTCATGTTGCACGACAAGCAGGTAATGGGTGTCACATTTACTGAACCCCACTGTAAGGCAGTACACTTCTACAACTACTCACCCGCTCTCTCCACAAATTGAATCCTGTAAAAGAAACATCACCTTCCTCGGTGCTGTACTGTCGGTATGTAATGTCCCTCTGCCAGGTTCCTTGTAGCAAGCAGGTGAAGTATGATGGGACACTAATTGGCTGGAGTTGAATAGAGGTGTCCTCTGGCAGTCCTTCACCGAGTCTCTGGCTGACTGGTATCACACAGTTGATCTTGGCAGGTCTTGACTTAATAAGCCGACCGGGGAGTTGAAATACTCGGCTTAGTTTAGTCAAGATTCAAGGTTTTTGGTTTTTTTGTTTTTTTTACAGCAAAGTGAAGTCAACACATTAGACTGTAAATATGACAAATGATAAATATATATCTGCGTCAGTAACAGTCATTTCACTTAAAGTAACATTTTCTCCCTTTTCTTTTCCCTCCGCAGTCTTCATCTGCAGCTTCATGGTAGCAGCTCCCATCTTCGGTTACCTGGGCGACCGCTTCAATAGAAAGGTCATCCTGAGCTGTGGCATTTTCTTCTGGTCCATTGTTACTCTGTCGAGCTCCTTCATCAGCAGAGAGGTACGACATCGCATATACAGTCTAGATAGAAACACAGGAACAACTGCAGCGCAAGCGCTTCAGTGTTATTTTATCAGGCTGCTGCGCATGTGATACGGCCTTCACTGGCGAGCTAATTATTCTGTTATGATGTGGATATGCTTAATGTTAAGGCTAGTGAAATGAAATGACACGCTTGTTAAGTCAGACACCCGCTTAGCCTGTGTAGACATTCTTTATACCTCACTCTCTCTCTCTTTCTCTCTCTCTCTCTCACTGGCCACTATCAACTAATGAAGGCCCGTGCCTCAGAGTTGTCTCAGTTACAATGCTTTAGAAGATAAGACTGTCGTTTCTCTGCCCCCAGACAAGTGGATTTAGATTTTATATCTCTGAAAGCCTCTGTGCGCTGGGCAGCATTGAACAATAACATTATCTTCGGGGTGATGATGTGGGTGGGGGAGGGGTATCTCGCTGAGAGTAGCCATCACATTACTGTGAAAGGCTCTGCACATGTGCGTGTATACTGTATGTGTATGTGTGTGTGTGTGTGTGTGTGTGTGTGTGTGTATAGACGGACCTTGGTGGTCGTACAGCCTTGACGGACAGTCGCAATAAAAATCTAACGAACTGACAACTGCAAGTAGCTTGACTGGCAGGGATATGCGGCATTAAAAGCCACGTTAGTTAAATTTATGCAGCACATGGCATGTCTGCTGAGCAGCGCTGCACTGAGTAAGCCTGTTCGCTGCTGAAGCTTCAGCCCAGAGCCGTGCAGGGGAATGACAGCTCAGAGATGCTGATGGTCTCAGGAAGGCGTCCTTTGACTTAAATGCCCTATAGACTCGTGAGCAGGAAATACATTCACATGCTTATGGCTAAGATGAAATTAAGGGCCTCTTCCTGTCTGACAAATGACCCAAAGGCTGCTCACTGGTGATGAGGGGATGGAGAGTGGTCCTCAGCCCCCACATTCCTCTAACTCCATCCTCCAGACATGTTCCTGGGCATGCCAATCAACTGAGACAAGACAAGATGGCTCTTATGTAATAGCACTGAGAGATGAAAGGCATGACATGTAATGAAATGTTAATGGCCACTTACAACTGAGTCCTATCATTATGCATTTAACACTCTGGGGCGTTTTGGAAAGACTTGCAGCAGATACAGAATTCTGATCTTACATAAGAGAAATTTGCCACTGTCTTAAAGTTAAACTGCGTACTTTCTTCTGCATGACCACAACAGATTATCGTCATTAAATGATAACTTGCAGGTCAATTGAAATTTTAAAACGCATTAGTGGCTGCCTGAAGCTCACTGCCCCTGAGTCAAACAGCTGAATGTCTTGCAGCGGAAACGCCCCTTTGATAACATGCATCGAATTATCCTTTATCTTTCACGTTATCTCTAAGATAATTTTATCCAATGAAGAGCATGAGTCATTTTATTTCTTATCTCATGAATATAAAGAAGGTGGACCAAGGATAGCGACCACTGCTGCCGCAATGACTGATGATCCCTGTCGTAACGTTACAGGTACAAGGTGCAGGTGCAGCTCTTCTCTTCCAAATGTGAAGTTGTTAGAGGTCCTGGTGTGACCTATTAGACTCAAGATATTATGAGACTTGTCTATTGCCTCTTTGGTGACCTGACAAAAAAAAGTTCTTTCTCGTCTCTCCACATGCAGATTGACAGAATTCAGTTTTGGTAAATGGGTCCATATAACAAAGAGGAAAAGTAAATTATAGCACCTCGTTTTAGTCAAAATGGCATTATTCAAAGTGCAAAGTGCCACATTAGTGTCAAACCCTCGAGGTCCTGCAGAGTTTTCTTTGCATTAAGGGAGACTCTGTGTCTATGTGCTGTAAAATGCACAAAAAGAACACACATCAGCATGCTAGCATTGTCATTGTAAGCATGTTAGCATGCTGATAGCAGCATTTATTTCAAAAGCACTGCTGTGCCTGCGCAGCCTGACAGAGCTGCTGTTTGAAGTTGAAGTAGATTTTCCCTAAACCTCCTTAATCTCTTTTATCTCTTTATAGTCTTCGACCTGCTTTTGCAGTTTCTGAACCTCATTTTCACGCCATTACTCTTTGGAGCTTTTTTTTTTTGTTGTGGTTGTTGTTTTCACTGTTACTTGCACTTCTGTCCCAAGTGGCAATGATGGTCTGGTGACCACACACAAGAGCTAGCATCATGATCCCACTAAACAGCAGGCCATTAAAAGAAGAAAATAGACTGTCTGTGAATCCCTCAAAACAACGTGACAAACACAAAGATATAAAGCAGTGAAAGATCCGCTGGGATCTATCGTAAACACAGTAGTTGACATATGTGAAACCAGAAGCTCAAAAACACAGGCAGCAGTAAACACACAGTGAAAATAATATGTGTGTGTGTGTGTGTGTGTGTGTGTGTGTGTGTGTGTGTGTGTGTTTGATGGCTGTGTGTATGACCTCATGACATGTCAGTCCCATCCACCAGCATGAGGCCCGGAATGACGGCTGAGAGCTCAGGTCAGCTCTGGGGTCACCGTCTTAGCTCTGCCTCTACCTACAGCGCCATCATTAATCTCTTTTCACAGCTGACAACCCCTTTACAGACTGTAACCTTATCACACTCACACACACACACACAGACTCACATTATTAGAGCCCACAGGGAGCTCGTACATGTTTAAGGTGGTAAAGCTAAAAAGGACGCAACATTAAGTAGAAGGGCACTCCAATGTCAAATAACATACACATACATTTAATTCACAATAAATTATCTGGATCTGCCCCAAAAACTAATGAGTTCTTCCCTGTCCCGTGCCCCATCCCTCCATCAAGTTCGGTGCAAATTGGTTCAGTGTGTTTTGCATAATCCTGCTGACAAATCAGTTCTACATGCAACCAATTTTACTAATGGGATTGTCCACGATTTAGTGCATCATTCCAGTGTGCAGGGGAACCACATTTCTTTCTGCTTTAAAAAGCAGACATAGTAGCCTGCATGCAGTGAGTTGTGGTTGCCATGGAAACAGTTAACAATCCAGCTGCCTACACAGGTGCCCCTGCCAGTGTGCATCCTCCTGCATAAGCCTTTTAAGTATTCGTCTTTTTTTATTTATCAGCATGCAATAGAAGATAATGCGCCATGGTAATTTAATATGACTAAACAAGATTGAACGCATTAAGCTCTTCTATGCTGACGTGATGCTATTTCACACTTCCATGAGCTGAAATTATTCTTGGTTGATCAAGATAACCTTCACCAACTTTGTTCTCGTCTGTAAAGACATTTACCTGCTGTTCAAGATCAGCTTGTACGTTCACGTACTGCAGCAAAATCATGGGAGCAAACTTGTGAACGTCGTCTCTTCTCATTAATGAAGAAGCACATACTCACAGTGTTGTATGTCCCATGTGTCCAGCTCTGATTATCTGGTAGACAGATGCATCAGAAGAAGTCTGAGATTCGCAGACCTGCTACTACTAAGTATTGTGAAGGCTAAAAGTAGCGTTGAGCTGTTTTTTTTACCCAATGGAAATTATTCAATATGAAAAAGACAGGAAAAGTGGAGTTTGGATTTACATTCTGCTCTCACAGAAAGTTTGATAATAAAACTCCTGTTTCTTTGCCTCTGTCTCTGTCTTTCTCCCTCTCTGCAGTACTACTGGCTGTTTGTGCTCTCCAGGGGACTGGTGGGCATCGGTGAGTCCAGCTACTCCTCCATCTCTCCCACCATCATAGGAGACCTGTTCACTAATAACAGCCGCACCATGATGCTGTCTGTCTTCTACCTGGCCATCCCCCTGGGAAGGTAAGAGCCAGACAAATCCTCTATTCTTGAAATAGATGCGCAACAATAAAATAATATGATGTGTTCTGTGAGATGTTTGTGCAGATGTATATGAAAATACAGCTTTGTGACATTAAATCTGTTAATGTTTTCATCCAATCCAGCCTGTTCATCAAATATTAAATCCAAAGGAATCAGAAGCACTAGCACAGATCATTAAAATTACCCTCACATAGCGAAGGTCAGGCTCACTCCTATCTTTTTCCAGCAGCAGTCACACAAAGAGCTCAGTCCCCTCTGCAAAAAGAAAAGCAGAACTCACAGTTGGCTGTGTGAAGCTTAAAGGAGGGTGGGAGGCTTTTCGGAGATGTGGCGCGGGGATGTGGGAGCAGGAGGTATTATTAAGCTTAAATCTCCAGCCTTTTCAGTTCATTCAATCAGAAAAAGGGCCACAGGGAGAAAACAAACAAAACCAAGTAATAAAAGATGAATGTGCCGGTTGATGCGGCGCAGGAGCCACTTGAGGTTTATTGTTATATACAGTGCTTAACAGAATGTGCCTGAGCAGCCGTGTGCTGCGCTGCTTTCCAGCTCCTGCACACACACTCACACACGAGGCGACGCCAAGGAAGGGGAAATGTGCTGCAGTCTCTCCAGCGCTATAAACATCATCATTACATTAGATTTATATAATTATCACATGCCACTCAAATGTGTTGTTGCAGAGTAGAATACAGTGATGGATGGTTATGTAAGTTATGCAGTGTACTTATCAGATGTGTTTATTTGGACACGGATGAACAAAGGAAAGGCAAACTGCCCTCTGCGTGGTTGTGTTATGAGCAACCAAAATGTTTGGGTCACAATAAACTGCCCAGCAACACAGACAATAGAAGGTGCAAGAGTGGGGCTCAGTAAAGTGCAGTCAAACATCCTACCCAGCCTCCCACTTGTTTGTCTTTACTGAGGTTGTTATGACCATTTCCAGGAAATGACCTCAGGAATTAGACCAGATTCACGGGAAATGGATTCTCCTGCTCTCGTTTTTTTTTTTTTTTTTTTTCCCTCCTCAGTTTTTAAACTTGGCTCCACAGATGGCGCTGTGTGACGCCGGTGTTTGATGTGAGCATATTTTTCATGCTCAAGTTTTATTGTTGGTGTTGAACTTTCCAAACACTCTCTGGGTGGACGCTGATAAGATTAGCTGTTAGTCACTCACTGGAAATATCATATGCCGTCTGAGCCTGTTTATACTGCAGTGTTATTTTTGGAGAACTAATCATGGAAGCCTAGACTGTTTCCCTCATCGCTCTGAGTGTGTAGATGCATGAGTGTAAAACCAGTGAAACAGGTTTTTGGCCCTTTAGCGGTCAGTGCTGATAAGAAGTCACTCTAAAGTCCCATCAGTTACATTGATCGTCAATCTGCTGCTCCAGTCTGCTTTTCTAATGGAGAGCAGATCCTGCATCTCGTGGCCAGAGGCTCTGCACAGGCAGACAAACAGGTTCAAAGAGCTCGAAGAAAATCAGCAAGTCTGATTGACTTTCACTGACTAATTACAGTGAGGAGGCTGAACAAGCTGCTGGAAGAAGCTGCACTGTGACAAATTAACGGCAAAATCAACATAAAGCGTGCTAATAAGGTGTTGTCCCCCAAAGCAGCGTCAGTGCTTCAGTCCGGACCAGCAGAATCTATTGGAGGGATGAACTTTTTTCCAAATGAAAAGATATTTTAAATATTTCAGACTGGTGTCTAGTGGTAGGAACAGTCTTAATTTTGCTCTTATTTAGTCCAATGGAATCGGGCCGGACACCTTTGTGATTAATTCAAACGTCTATTTGAAATCTGACAATTCATTTTATCTAAGTCATCGTGCTCACAAAAAAAAAAAATAAATAAATCTTCCATCAGGTTCAGTAGTGTTGAGATCTGCTCACTGGCTTCAAAATAACTCATCGAACATTCAGCGACCTCTGTGTGGAAGCCTAGAAAGTAGGGCCCTTCTCCAGAACTGGCTTTACTGGAGGCCATGACAATCACTGACAAATATCAATGAATAACCAGTTCTTTATTTACTAATGCATTACTCTTTTGAAGATAATGTGCACATACTTGACTCTTAGTTGATGCACCTCTGCCGCTCATACCTTCAGTTTACCATTTAAATCCTTTTGTCCTGTAAACGCTGATGCGATCGAGCAGCAGAGGCTTATCACAACATAGGGGGCTCTTTTATCTGATCTGATATGATCTAGCAACATTTCCCTCAAAGCATTTTACTGCCATTTCCTTTTGTGACACAAAACACACCCTTTAACGCAGCTTAAACGCTGTGAAATCGAATTACACTGTGACAACACGCAGCCTTCGGCCAAACAGCCGTGTTGGTGCTGCGCTCTGTCGGCTCACGGGCTGTAACTTTGCACCTGCGTTTTGTGACTATACATGCACAAATCACACATCCACAAATAGACCACCTAGCCGAGCTGCTACCGGTGCTTTGATCAGTGACACTGTCACAAGCTCTCCATGTCAAGTACCCAAACACTCAACGCAGCTTTAATCAGACTGCAAACAGGATTCGCACGATGTAGGCGTAAGCTTAAGTGATGGAAACGAACAACGGCTTAATCGGGACACTGACTCATATACAGCATATATAAACTGGTTCAGACTAATATATATGATGTTTTGTGTTTCTCTGCAGTGGGTTGGGTTACATCCTGGGCTCCAGTGCGAAGGAGGCTGCAGGAGACTGGCACTGGGCACTGCGGGTAAGCATCATCATCATCATCATCATCATCATTCACTAGCACCGCACACCCCAAACATGCACACAAAGACAGATGAAGAGCACTTCCTGCAGGGGAGCCTGTCGCGGAGCTGGGGTCACTGGGGTGAGCGGTGGAAGAAGCACCGGGGGACATGCATGGCTGAACAGGCGGTTCAGGCCCTGACATTGCAGGGAGGTGACAGAGGAGAGAGAGCTGAAGGGTGAACAACTCACACAGACATCCACAGCAGCATCAGCTCAGCCTCCAGCAGCGCTCTGCACAAACCTTTCCGAAAATGTTTCTAAAACTTTTAAACATTAGATTCCCTCATTATCTTCATTATGTTCAAACTAAAATGTTGCGGTAGTTCAGCTCTGCAGGAGAGTGGATTTCTATTAAACATAGAGGCTGATGTTAGCATTTTCTTTCTGGTCACTGTAAACACATTTATCTTTCATTACATTTTACACATGGAGGTCATGAAGAGGGATCAATGCCTCAGTGAAATAACAAGGCGTCAGTTCTTCTTTAACCTGTGGTTAGTGACTTTTTCACTGTTGGAACTTAATGAGACATGGCGACGGCGTAATGTTTAGCCTTTGTCAGTCCGTCATGCTTCCTGCTTTTATTTTCATTTTTCTCCACACGCACTGGGGAGAAGTTACAAGGGGTTTTGGCCATGCTCAGGATGCCGAACTAAATGCATGTTCCAGATACTTTTACAGGTTCCTTTGGATTGTGATTGGTCAAGCAAATGTGTCCTTATGTTACATTTAAAAAAAGTACAGGAGCAACCACAGAGCAATAACCAGCAACTCACTATGGTAACAAAGGAGGACAATGGAAGGGGAAACGATGGCCGTTATCTACAAATAACACCAACCCTGGGTCAAAACAACCCATTGGTAAAAGGTCAAGTTAACCCAGTAATGTAATATTGACCCCACACTGGGTCAAATTTTAAACCAATGATTTTTAAGAAATAACAAGGTGTGTTACAGAAAGCTCTAAGTTTTGTCGTGGAGGAGAGCGGGGTCTTAGTTTCACCTGGCACAAGGACTCATTTGTTACTATTTACTGGCTTGCAAAATGCCCCGAAGGTGAAGACCAAGACCATTAGGCTGGCTCTCTTCTAATTAAAGGCTAATCTCAGCTCTCAAGAGAAATGAATCTGTAGAAATGTACTGAGCTGTCCCACCTTCATGGGGTATTGCTTCCAGAGAAAAACCTGTTTTTTGCAGTAGCACACTGACTGTGTACTTACAAGCAGACAAAGGTGTTAAATCAGGAGCATAAATCACTGTTGTCCTAGCACTTTTTTTATTGGGGCTCTACTGAGTACTTGAGACAAAACATTCTAGAGGTGAAAAGCTCTACAAGACATACCACTAATAATGGAGAGGACCAATGAAAGCTCTAACAGGACTCCCCACGAACCGCTGACTTCAGGGTCAGCTTTTAAAAACCTTACAGCGTATTATGACCTGACTCTTCTTATGAACCAAGTGACATTTAAAAGGAAGACATTAAACATTTTCTCAGCGTGTGGGGATGGAGGAGATTCCTGAAAATGACAGTTTGTCGGCTTATAGGAAACAGGAAGTACATTTCTTCTTGCCTTGGTGGAACATTAAATAAAAAAAAAAACAAAAAAAAAAAACAAAGAGCGGGGCAGTTTGTTCCAAAGCAGCCACAATGACATTCCAATAAAACAATCTCGAAGCCAATTAATCACCAGTGTGGCATGCGGAGGAAAACACATACCAAGACATGAAACAAGGTCTGTGCAGCAGTATCCTGCTTTAAGGAAAAAACACTGCGGCGCTTCCGCTTGTTTTTGCCCTACGTGTTCCAGAGACCTTCCTGAACATGTGGACGATAAGAAGGAGATGCACAGAAGTGAGGAGCAGGAGAGGGCAGTAGCTAATTTGTTTGATTGCCAACCATCCATACAGGAAGTATCTAATGGGCCTTGTGGGAGTCAAGGTCAAAAGTCACAGACTCCCAGTGTCACGTTGAATAATTAAGAAGGGACTTCAAGCTAATATGTATTTTCCTCTTCAGTGCGACGAGCTCTGTCTTCTGCCTCCCTCTGAAAGCACATTATAAGTGTCTGATGTAGATGTCGATCCAATTAAGTTGCTCGACACAAGCAGGAGACGAGTGGCGGGAAGACGCGGCGTAGGGAAGGAAACCATCAGTGTTCCTCGCACCTCTGAGACCATAACCGCTGTGTTGAGCCGCGTTATCGGCCGCGTTATGAGCCACGTCAGACTCATTATTACTCCCTAAATGAAAAACACACATAAACATACACACACACCTACACACAACCAGCTTTCACAGCACCACAGAGCTTATGCATATGGATGGGTTTTTATAAGCTACAAAATAATATAATATGATGAATTTCCCCAGACAGTTGAAATTGTTTGTTTTGTTTTTTTTTCTGTGAGCAATTTGTATAACTCAAACAAACCCTCTCCCACACATCCCATCCTGCCTTTTGTCTTGGTCTGCCCCCACACAGACGCACACATGCACAAACATGCTACCTCCCAACCCATAAAAGAAAAGCTGATACTAAACATATTAGCAGATGGGCACTTAAGAGGTTTTCACCTTGGTGCGGAGCTCACAAGGACAGAAAACTCTTTTTGAGTCTTGTATGCTTATACACCTAGACACGCCCACACATATAAACACACACACACACACACACACACACACACACACGGTGCCAGCAGAGTAAGCAGGGGGAATGTTCTCAGCTCCAGAGGGCTTGTATAGGATGTCAGACATATCCGCAAACACAGTGGCCATCCATTCAGATTGTAAACACACCGCTCTTTGTCCGGCATTTCACATCGGCCCCCCTCCAAACCACTCCCAAGTCTGCCCCAATATGAATATCCAGTCGGTATAATGTGTCAGCACCATCTGAAGCCTCGTACATCTTTCCTGTCCCACTAGGTGTCCCCGGTTTTAGGGATCACTGCAGGAACTCTGATCCTGGTCTTCGTGCCCGAGCCCAAGAGAGGCAGCGCTGACCAGATGGGAGGACGCATCAAGACCCGCACCTCCTGGTTCTGTGACATGAAGGCTCTCGCCAAGAAGTAAGACCTGCGCTCAGCTTCAGGGGATACACATCTTACCTGTCATCTTACCTGATCTGTGATCAGTATAGTGGCCAAACATACACACTTCATGCATTCACTCGTGGTTAGCCTATAGTAACTATTAGAGGCATGGAAATGTCAACAGAGGACAGATGAATAAGTATCTTTCACTCACCACCTTCTGCAGCGCTGCTGAACTGTGAAGGCAGCTTTGCATCCCTGACACTGCAGGCCTGTGTTACTATAGCACCAGTGGGCTACGTTTCCTTAAAAATGTTATTAACTCTATGTGTAGCCGTGCAGATTTATTGATGCTATTTTAGGTGAGCAGCCACATATTCATTCCTTTACGCAATACAGTCTCCTACATTCACCACCTATGGAAGCATGAAAAGCGTTAAAGGAGCTATTTTTAAGCATTAGCAGCTGTTTTCTTACCAGTCTAGAAGAAATGTTGTAACTCCAGCATCAAACTTTATTCCTTCACTCACCAACAGCTGTCTCTAGTGGAAACCATCACCAATTTTAATTCTCGTCTCTATCACATCTTTTCTTCGACTGAAGTTAGCATGCTAACCAGCTAGCAGCGCCTCATTTTCCGATAGCGACTCACTGTAGCCTCCAGTCCGTCCTGAAGACGTAGCGCTGCTCAGAGGATGCATTATAACCGCTGGTCTTGTAAAACATAACGATCTTCAAAGGTCTTGTCAAGCGAAAATCACCACCACCGGCTTCCTGCAAGGAACTACGTTCTCACTCACAAATAGCCCCTTTAAAGAGCGTGTTATTTTTGTCATTTGCTATTTTAAAATCAGCCTTAGCTGTGTATCATTTCGGTTTACCTATTTGGCATCAGATTTGTCAGATTTGAGATAGTGTTAATCTCCCAAGTCCTTTATTTGTTTTACAAAGAGAAACCACAGGCAGGTGACATGTTTGAGATTGTGTTACAGATAACAGTGGCATGTTTATTTTTTGTCTTCTGTAAGCCAATATAATCACCTTTTTGATTTTGTGTGTGTGCGTGTGTTTCTTCACGGCTAGCCGGAGCTACGTGTTCTCCTCCCTGGCGTCGGCGGCTGTTTCTTTTGCCACGGGTGCGTTTGGTATGTGGATCCCTCTGTACCTGGCCCGAGCCCAGGTGGTGCAGAAGACGGCAGAGCCCTGTACAAAAGAGATCTGCAGTAGCACAGACAGGTGAGAGGCTAATGACTAAACATGAAGCACCGGCTTTGAAGTCACTGCTGCTTCTGTTTGACTTGTGCAATCTGAAACCTGTAAAAGAGAAAGATACCGGCATACTTGGTGTACCACATGTAAAGAGCTGGACGGACTGGGTTTTGGTGGCTCTATGCCATTTTGTATGGCTTTATTTATTTTGGAGGTATTTCAGTGTTGCACCATTTATAGTTAGCAATGCTATGCTGCCAAAATTCATCCATGTGGTTGTATATCATAAAAAGTTACATGATATATAATGAAATAACTTATTTCCCTCCTTTCCAGCATAATCTTCGGGGCGATCACCTGTGTGACCGGGCTGTTAGGCGTGGTCATCGGGGCGGCCACCACACGCCTCTGTCGCCAGAAGACTGAGCGAGCTGACCCGCTCGTATGTGCTGTCAGCATGCTGGGCTCGGCCATCTTCATCTGCCTCATCTTTGTGGTGGCAAAGAAGAGCATCGTAGGAGCTTATGTAAGGCCCATTTCCTGTAACTGTTGTGTGTATGTGTTGCGTCTGCAGGAGGAAGCTGCCTCTTTTTCAAACCATGGAGGGAGTTGTGATTAAGTCCAATTTTGACTTTATTTCCAAGAGTCAACAGGTCTTCAGTGAGAAATGTCTCCCTGACAAAGAGTTATATTAGTATGTAAATTATGGATTAGCCTGAGGGACTGAGAATTAAAAGGGATAGTCTGGTAACTGATCTAACAAGAGAAAGCTTTTTAAAAGCTCACCGGGGTGGCGTTAATGTTTGAATCAGGATGCCAGCTCCTTTCAGGCCCAGAGGCAGTGAGTGGGTGTCACTCTTAATGAATAGTTGAATTGCAGGTTAGATTGAGATGGCTTCGGGAGCTGCTGCAGGTAGCTGAGGTTTTGGCCACAAGATCAGAGTCTCAGGGGCAAATGCACAGAGAGCTTGCGTGAGTCTGATTGGCTTGTGAAGCAGGAAAGGGCGCGACTTTACAATCACTGCCCTGAAAACAATGCAGTCTGAGCGGCTGGACTCACCAAGCCCAAACTTCTCACTCTTATCAGAGACAAAGGAATGGGAACTGACTCTCAACAACTCGGCCCGATGATGGAAAGCTGGGAAAGATGGAAAATATTTCCTATGCGTGTCAGGGAACATAACAAACAGGCTTCCATATCCTAAATATGTGACCTTGGTTCACATTGGCAAGTTTGGCCTGTGACTTTTCACTGCTGGATCAGTGCAGGATTTCTTTTACAGTGTATGTGAGATGTGTTTATGATGTAATGATATACTAGAGTCATTCAGCAGCTGCTACACAAAGTAAGTGACAAATAATTACAGATATAAATAAAGATTTTGATTAAACAAATTAATTTTATATATAAGCTTCCATGAAGTCAAAGGCTCATGTTTATCAAGTGTTCGCTCAGCCAATTACTATAGACCTCAGGTGTGGAAGAATCCATATTAATTACAACTCAATTTTATAGAAACGGGCTTCACCATTTGCTGATGGAGTCAAGTGACACCTGGTTTCTTTCTTTGTACAGGTTGCAAAGAGTAAAAATGCAGATGATTGACACTGTCAAATGTTCTAGATCTTACCCAGGATTTTCTCTCAGATTAGCGTCCAAGAATAAAACATTTTGTTATGTGAAAACGTGTGAAAATGATAGTCTTTTAACCGTGACAGCCCCTAACTTCACACGTAACTTCACCTCTTCTCAGACTACTCTACTGTACAATATTAAATCATCTTACTGTACAGCAGCAGTTGTAAGTGATCAACTCAGGTTTCATGGCAAAGAGCTGACAGATGTGTTATATTATAAGGTGTGACGTGGTTGTAACGGTCGGTGCTGCTCTGTTGGGGACGACTGACCCCTCGCAGCTGTTGTCTCGTCAACACGAGGCTAATCTGAGGGAGAGGCTGGGGCTTCTGTCTTCTAAGAGCCAACATGTCGGTCACGGTGTCTGGTTCGCAGCTCTCAGAACAGACCGGTCTACGTCTCTGCCGTCAGGCTCCTTCTGTAGCCCCTCTGCGCTGCACTGTAGGTCTGGCACACTGGCAGAAGGGTTATTCCCAAGCAGGAGATACACATCAACCAGCCGTGTTAAACTGTGTCAGACGAACCCAGTCGATACAGATACACAGGATTCCTCTGCAACCAAAACCCTCTGGGTCTGTTCTTGAGAAAGTAGCCACATAGCGACAGCAGCTGCTTCCAGCCTGTGTACATACAGTAGCCTGCATGTACATAAAGTATGTCAACTCCACTATGTTATTTTAAGTTTGCATTCTCTGCTCCACCCAGTCGCAAGCAGGACATAAACTCAGATCCTGCAGCTGGCTCTAAATGTAGGAAGTGTTATAATGTTTCCACACTGAAGATGCAGCCTTAAAAAGAATAAACAATCCTTATCATCCCATGCTGTTTTCCAGCTCTAAGGCTACATACTCGGCTCAGTGGGACCAAAATGAAGGCCTGCACATCCACATATAATTGGGCCACAGCATAATAACATGTTTTTAAACCACCGCAGCCAAAGCACTTTTATTCAGCATGGATTCCCACACATGGGAGCAATATCTGCAACCTCCTCTTTTGGCTTCTGGTCCGGGGTTACCAGTCTTTTGTGCTGCAGAAATTGGATGATCTTAATCAGCAACACTAAAATGTGCAATTTCTTCTTCTTTATTTAGGTTTGCATCTTTATAGGAGAGACGCTGCTTTTCCTGAACTGGGCAATAACAGCAGATATTTTAATGGTAAGTACTGAGAACTTGTACTTGTTCACTTGGTCACTGGGAAGTCCTGCTAGAAAGAAATTACCACTGGGCAGTGATCCAATTAGAAATGGTTTGGAGTTGTGAAATGTGTGAGTGGACACTGTGGACTTTGAAGGCTGCAGTTTGGGTGGAGCTGATGATGACTGCCTGAGACTGATTCATATACCACTCAGGAAAAGAAATGGAGAGAGCCCCCCCCCCCCCCCATCTCGTGTGTCTTTTTTGGTGTTTAAAAGTGAAAACAGGATGTTGAGAGAGCCAAGAGACAGATCATTTTTTGGTTTATTGTGACAGACAGGTCTTCCTGATCCAAAGAGGTGGGCTCTGTGTACTGACGACTGCAGGAGTTTTTTTACTGACTCCTTCTACCTCTGTGTCTTCTACACAATGTCATGTATGTTTCACCCTCTGTCTCCTTCTGCAGTTTGTCGTTATTCCCACTCGGAGAGCAACAGCGGTCGCCTTTCAGAGCTTCACCTCACATCTGCTGGGTGACGCAGGAAGTCCGTACCTGATAGGCCTGGTAAGAGTCTCCCAGAAGCAGCTATGTTTGGTTGATCAGGGCGGGAAGGGGAATATATTTATTAAAGATTTAACTCAGGTCATAAATCGCAGCTACAACTTACCGCTTCAGCATATCTGTGAGCACCATATTCACACACACACACTCACGATGCATTCAGACACCAGTTCAGCTCTTGCTTTAAGTGGGCCAGTGCAAAGTGAGGTACAAGAGGAGCTTTTAGCACACGTCTCAGGAGGCCTGGTGAACAGAGTTGTGATTTCACCACCGCTCTTCAGGCTGTCAGTGGCGTTTTCTAGTAAATCTCATGGTTCCCAGGAGGGGCCGCAGTTACTGTATTTGATTGGTTAGGAGATGAGGGGCTTACTGGGACACTAGGCCTTTCAAGGTCACAGTCAGCCCCCGCCCACCTCCACCCTCCAACCCTCCAAACTGCACGCATACACAGAGAATAGCATCCAGGAAGGCCAGAAAACAAGTGCCGCTTGCTATTCAATGGAGTGTGAAACAGGATTCACCTCAGCTGCATTCTTCTTGTTCCAACTAGAGAATGAACATTTCTGAAGTTAAATAGTAACTCGATGGAGCTAAACACTTTACGCCATAACTGAGCATACAGGAAGAAGGGAAAGGTTTTTGCCTAGGTAACACACACACACACACACACACACATAATATCCTCATGTTTTATATTTTTATATCAGTTTTTATGATGCAATTTTGGTGCCAGTTGATTGCTGAGACTGCCTCAGTGTAATGTGTGTACACTGAGTTTTACTGTCATGCCTCTGGCTCACAGTCTGGGTCACGTTGACAAAGGCAGTAAAAGTCTTTGATTAGCGAATCAAACTGATCCTCGAGCTCCTCTGTCGGGGCCTGACAGGCTGGCAACAGACGCAGCTGTCTGTCGAGCTGCATTGAAAGTGTCCCGTTTTTGTTTTTTTTTTTCCTCTAAATGGAAATGTTAAACTGTTGTCAAAGCCAGATAAAGGGATCTGTATGTTATCTCCAAGTGCTGACATGTTCTCCAAAAGACTGAACAACAAAAACTGGAACAGGAAAAAAAACAAAAATCCAAATTCTTGGAATCAGGCTCAAAGGCTGGTGCTGTATTGTTTCTGCAGATCGAATTAAACCCAGTGTCATCTGTATGATAAACTTCCTATTGACACATTTAGAGATACACAGCTTTGAAAAACTGTCGGAATCACTTTAATTCTGCTGATTTAAATGTTTCAATTAGTGATTAAACAATTAATCAAGCTACAAAAAAGGAATCAGCAATTCTGAAAACTGAAGTTTTAGTTATTTATTCACTGAGCAAATATGCCACACATTTGATGGATGGACTTCCTCAGACGTGAGGATTTGCTGCTTTTCTCAGCTTGAAATCATAGTAAATTTAATATCTGTGGTTTCTGGATGTAAGTTGGACAAAAAAAACAAACATTTGAAGAGTCACCTTGGGCACACATGTCTTTTCATGGCCATTTTTTCACTATTTTCTGATATTTAATAAAGCAAATAACCAAATAAACTGATCAAATGACCAACAGATTAGTTGATGGATAAAATAATGATCAGCTGCAGCACCAATTTCAACCTTACAGCATTTGTGGAAAAGGCAGGCTACTGTACAAGACCGTTGTTCTGGTGATACTGCAACAATATTCCACAGCCCAAGCTCCAAATGTCAGAATAATGCTGCCTCCAGACAAACACACACAGACACTGCCAGCCAGCATTACCCAGACATGGCCCCACAGTGAGCCAGTCACCCCAGTCCCACTCCATCCGGCCTCCAGGGTCACGACTCTCCTCTGAGTTACATACTACATGTCCGGGGGCTTTCTCACTCCTCCACAAACTGCCTCAGTTCCTGAACCTGAGGTTTAGCACACGAGTGTGACGGACTCGTTGTGACGCACACTGTGAGCGCGGGCTGATACAGAGTCACACATGCAGACTGGCACAAATCCTGTGAATGAGCAAAGTGGAGAATCTCAAGAAAAACAGACCGGTGGTCATTGCTTAGCAACCACAGGAGAAAGCGAGTGAGTCAGTCGTTTCGGTTCACAGTTGGGTTGTGCACCAAACAGACCTGCAGATGATGTACTCAACTCTACAAACCAATGTGGTGCTACCAGTACACCGTAGTTGCTTTGTTAGCGGGAAGGGCCTGCAGATATCGGTGCCCGCGTGCCACACAATGGCCATTCCCTATTGTTAACCAAAAAGTGCTTCAGTACATTTGGAATTCTCCTGAGCTTGAGTCAACATCCTGCTCTATCAGCACGTAGACTGCGGCCGTTGTCGCACGAGAATCCCCCAACAGACACATAATGGACTCCTCCTATACTGCATGGGTAGGACATGGCCACAGGCGGAGTGGGTGGCAGGGGGAACGCCTGGAACAATCTCTCAGCAATCTCCCAAGAAATGCCTTCCTGCTCGATAATTAGACTTGCAGCAGTTTGCTATGTATTTTTAGCTAAGCTGTACTGTGCAAGCTGCAGGCAATTTACTGTACCTGATGAAATACACTCTGCACTGGCCACACACACACACACACACACACACACACACACAAACACATACACACATACATAGCTGCTGGACGTACACCAGATTTTATCACGCACTCCTCACGATATTTACGCACCTTACACATGCACATATGAACACTCCCTCCGACATCCTCCTGTCAGCAGTTCTCCACCTCTCCCCGTAAAGAATCCCATTCTGCTGATGCTAACATATAATCAATGTGCTTCAGCCAGGGTGACCTATGGCCGCTCAGACTCTCACTCACTCACAGACGTGAAGCGACCCCCCCCTTTCTCGCTCCTGCTGTTCATACCTCCACACAATCTGCTAAAAGCAGCCTCCTCTCCATCAGTGCGGTGATCTATGCGTGTTTGAGAGCTGCCTTTTGAGTGGTACAGGGAGGCAGAAATGATCACATCACACCCACTGTTCTCCAGCTGTTGTTTTCCTCAGCACCACGCATGAGAGACAGTGTTACTTAAGCCTTCAACAGCAATATGAGCTATTAGCTATGAAATCCCGCCACGCTTTAAAACAAAAAAAAGAGCATCTTCCATCACGCCGTGCCTCGCTTTTATCTGTTGCTATGATGAAACATGCAGGACTCACTCTGATAAAGTGCTTATTGTGAGTGTGTAACCACCGTAGCATCTTGTTGTGTGTCAGAGCATGACAGGATATTTTAAGAACTTTTGCTGGATGATTAGTGCTAATAAAACTTTTTCTCCTCTGACTGTGTGTGTGTGTGTGTGTTTGACTGTGTGTGTGTGTGTGTGTTTGTCATTGTGTATTTGTGCTTGCGTGCCTGGGTGCAGATCTCCGACGCCCTTCAGGAGAGCTACGCAACCTCAGCACTGTGGCGGTTCCTCAGTTTGGGCTATGCCCTCATGCTCTGTCCCTTTATCATCGTCCTGGGGGGCATGTTTTTCCTGGCCACTGCGCTGTTTTTCCTGGATGACAGAGAGAAGGCAGAGAAACAGTAAGTGACTCAGACATTGTTTCAATAACTCGTCATTATTTCATTTATTTTTTAGTCATCCATTCTTTAAATATTTAAAACGTGCTTGAGTTGTCCTCCACTAACTCTCTGAGTCCAAACACACCACCACGAGAAGCAGCTGTAATGTTGCCATGCAGTGCCATATAGACCAAAGAGGTCAGACACTCTCTGCTCTTTTAGCCTGATGCTGGGGTGTGACGCGTGTCAAAGACAAGCTGCCCAACGATGCCAACAATGGTGCCAACCCTGCAAGACTCAGAGAGGCCCTCGAGCCAGTAGAAAGTCCCAGTCAGCTAAAAGTGCTCCAGAGCTGACACAAGCTGTTCTAGCCATCAATTTGTTAAAGTGTGCTTACTTAGACTTTTACCAGCTACCGCCCCTCTTATTTGTGCCTTCATATTTTCCTCTTTCAAACACCAAGACGTGAACACAGAGGGCCTGGCCGCTGGTCATGGCCTTAAAAGGCTAAAACAAACTCATCCTCTTTCAGAATGTGAGACATGACTTCTTGTTTCTTTCAGACTATTTTTTCCTACTTTTTTATCACGCTGACTTGCTCCCCTGGTGCCAGCGCTCTCAGAAATGACTTCCTTCCTGTTGAAGATGAGGGACATTTTTAGGCAGGATGGCAGTCTGATGTCTGACGTCTATCTGCAGTCACTTTTTCTTCACCCTGTGGAGTTGGTTGTCGTTCCCACGCCAAAACCCCCACATAAAGAGAGATGGGGGAGATTTAGTAGAAAGAACTTCCATCAGGCAACATTTGTGGAATTTACGTTCAACCCCAAACTTTAGGATTTTTTGCATTTTATAATCCCAGGGTCAAGTTAACAACCAAGGTGTTGATATTTCCTCAGTGTAATGTTAACATGAAGATTTAAAGGACTCTTTGCAAAGGCACACATCCATGGCTGCCACCAGTCAGTGGCTTCTGTTGAGTCTATTCTAGGGGAGGGAAAGGAAGAAATGCAAAACAATGACTAAAAGAAAAGTCATGCTCTTGTCACCGTGCCAGCAATAGATAATAGTTTGTGGTCCAATATGTGGTTCAAGCTATTTGACCTCATTATTGCACAGTGTGGGCAGATGGCACATGTTCACTCAAACTATATCTAACCACAACCCCTTGACTTTCACACCACATGCTCTAGGGCGCAGCTAATGGAGCAGCAGATGGAGTTAAAAAAAAAAAAGTTCAGATATGAAACAGACATACTTAAAGTCACTGCACGGCCATTCCTGTGTGTCCTTTTTCACAGATATGATTAACAGAGATGTGTAGAGGTCGGCTTGGGAGTTTTAGAGATTATACCACTACTTGCCACAGCATCTACGTTCTGATAAGTCAACTTATAGAAAGGCAATACAAACTGTAACTCACAGCTCTATCAATCATTAATATGTCATGTAATAATGTTCCATAGAGTCATTCATATTCATTATAATAAACACTTTATGATAAGCCAACAAAACTGCAGTTATAAACGCTAATAAGTCATTAAAAAGTCGTCAGTAAATGGTAATAAAGAGAGTGTGATACCAAACTTCCTTCACATATTGATTGTGATGTGTGATATTAGAAACTTGACTAGTTCACGACCACCTTTGCCTGTGTGCCTCACCTATAAATGAGTTAATCATTCACCAGCTTCTTGGATTACATCCAGGTATATGTACACAGCAAACATACTGTTGCATACCTCACATAGTCCTAAAGCTTCTGCAGAACTGCACACATCTGTACTAAACATTCAAATGAACTTATACAGCAGCAGCGCTTATGTAACGAGCTGCAAACAGCACCCCGGGGACCAAGAAAGATGACAACATCCACAACTTTGTAGGGTTGTTCCACGACTGTGATATATATATATATAGACTCCATTCACGCTATAAAGCCCCCAATTTATAAATTCTCCCTGACTCTACAGAGCGTTTTGCAGCTTTTTTTTTTTTTTTTTTTTCCTCCTTTCAGTGTGTCCTCAGATACTCAGCTCTATTTATAAAAGGCGCGGAGCTGAACGAGTTACTCACTGGAGCGCGCTTGTCTATTTTCAGCCTTAAAGAGTGCTTTATTATTTCTAGGTTGTTAGCTTTTTTTGGCTGCAGGGTTGCCATTAATAGCTCGGGTTCAGTGCGTGTTGCCTCCCCACGCATTCACCCAGTCCACATTTACACTTTGTGATGTGTGAGAGCTGAACTGTCTCATCTGCCACTGCCTGTGTACCTTGACAGTACAGATCCAGTGTGGGTCAGGGCGGGCCGAGCGCTGCAGCCTGGAGTATCACAGAAGCAGATAGGGATGAAGTTAAGACACAGAGAGAAAGCAGGGATGAGTAAAATTAGGAAAATGCTGTTTAAAAAAAAAAAAAAAAGAACTTCCTAACAGTTTTTGTCCTTAATTTCTAAAACTCTTCTTCTCTCCTCAGGTTGAGCCAGCTGACACGACCACCCTCCTCAGTCAAGGTATGACCAGGTAAATTGCCTTTTCTCATAAAGAAGTTTTGACACTTTAATGCTTTGCACATCAGCAGTTCTGGGAGCAGTTTATATGGTTGACAACAAAGAGAACGTCTCCCTCCTCGTTACCATGAAGAGCTCCTTCCATTAGGAGACTCAGACATCTGAAAAACAAGATTTTCTGGACTTAAAAAACACTTTGACTAGAGGCGATCCAGAGCTTTATAACAGTGTAAACACTTCAGGTGATAAACATGATGATAAACAAATGATTGATCCATTATCCATTTCCCATCCCATTGTAGTCTGGGACTGTTTAGGCATTCTTGGAGTGGTGATTATTTGACCAATTATCTGGCATCTTATCAAGACCTGAGCTGCCTTCCCTCCTTCCTGTCTTTATCAGACCCACACACATGGTGCAAAACCCCTCGTCTAACGTAATTATTAACTGAGGGAGAAAAGACAATAACTGGCAGCACACCAGACAACTGTGCACAGTAGACAATGGGGAGCTACTGTAAAGAATAATACGATTAAACTCTGACTGACTGATTAGAAGGACAAGGAAACTGTTGCGACCTACTTGTAAAGGTTATCATGTTTAGCCAAAAGGTCAAGGTTCTACCCCGTTCTAATCATATGCTTCTAACTTTATCTGGGTTTATTTGTGTACATACAGTATGTTGACATTTGTCAACATGATATATGTACTGGTGCACTGGCCTTGCCCTATGGGGCCCGGTCATGCACAGAAAAAAACTGGACATGTGACGGGCCGCACTGTGGGCCTGCCACTTGTAGCGGTCGGGGTCGAGTGTTGTGTAATCAAGGCAACGAGCAAAGGACAATCCTTTTCCAGAACTGCCCAGTGTGACAGACGCCGGGTGGGTGAGGGGATACTCACGAGTTGCGTCGGGGGATACTCGCGACTCCGTGGCGCCGAGGGGAAGGCCCTGACTGTTTTCTGTTCCTGTGCACCGAAGAGCACTTCAAAGTATCCGGCCTTCTTTGAGTCTCTACGTGGATCCTGTAAAAGGATAACACCGAGAGACTGTGTAGGTCTGTCGGGGGATTTTTGGTGCTTTGTTATCGATCCTCTCTGCTAGTCATGGATTGGCCATAACAAACACCAGGTACAGCAGAACACCTTAGGTCGACGATTGGTCGTATCACATCTGTGGCCGTATTTCTTGGACACTCATGTGATGAGTGAAGCAGAGCTGTCAGCTGATCACTGCTAATGCACTGGATCAGATGGTGGCGGAAACTGCCAGACCTTTTAAACCCAAACATGTAGCGAGGGTGAGCTGTGATCACCTGGCTGAAGCCTCAGTCCACAAAGTCTTTAACTCCCACCTCCAGGAGAATTTCTCATGCTTCCTTAAGGAGCTGTCTGGTGTCATGGTCTCTGAGCAGACCATGTTACTCCACTGTGGAGGCAGTGGCCTCGAGCTGTAGTCAGAAGGTTGACGTTGCCTGTCACGACGGCAGTCTGAGGTCCTTCTAATGACAGACTTGATGGAAGCCTCACTCATGTCTCTGGCAGAGGTCTCTGAGCTCCTCAGCCAGAAGGCACCAGGTGTGGATGAGATTCGCCCTGACACGCTGAAGGCTCTGGACATTATTAGGTTGTCTTGGCTGACACACCTCTTCAATGTTGTCTGGAGGTCAGGGTGGACGAGGGTGGTAGTTCCCATCTTTAAAAAGGGGAAGCAGAAGGTGGCAGTACTAGGACTGCCGCTATGAGCAATCCGGTCATTATATAACTGGAGTGAGAGCTGTGTCTCGCCCGTACTTTATTTTAATGCAAGAGCTTCCTGGTAGTCTGTCTGGTCATCATGCATCAGTTCTGACCATTATTAAAGTGCACTTCTGTGTGTATACAAGGAAACTCTGCCATCTGATATTTGATCAGCAGCTGATGGAAAGCATTGCCTTCAGGGTTCAAAGTCGGGCTTTATATTCTCATAGTGCAGTGCTGTATCGTATTACAATATGGAATTGCAAAATGAATTGCAGCTTTCCTCCATACAACACATTTTAGGAAAAAAAAACAGAAATAAAAAGAAAGATTATTAGCTAATTTATCAGTAATAATGCAATATGTAGAATATTCAGGAGATATCTTGATGGGAATTCTGTCTCAAAAGACAAATAATAAGCAAACACATGTGAAAGAGGTGATATGAATTCTGTTGTGTCTTGTGGAATTATTATTAGATGTATTGATCTGCAGCTTAAAAAATCTGAAATCTGCAGTGTCCTTGACTACGCTAACAACGAGAGCTCCAAACACTTGCACCACACAAGATGTGAAGAGGATGATTGGGAGGCAATGGCGGATGCTTTGGAAAACAGTGTACTGCAGCATCAAGGCCACGTCATTTGTATTTAATTGGCTACAATATGCAAAACCGCTGCTGTGGTCTCTTACTGTAAACACTGCAGTGCTATTACCATTGGCGGGGTGACATTAGCGTTCACAGCTAATGACAGGTGACATGAAAGGCTCCCACATGGCTGCCACACATATCAGGTTTCAGTAGCAGTTTGTGCTCTCAGCCTTAGGGTTTCATCAGTTCTCTGTCACACAGAGCGGCTAAAGCTGCTGTCAAAAGGGGCTAATTATAGATGATTACAGCTTCATGAGGTCAGAGTTGAATATGCCTATGAACTGATCATTTCTGTTCCAATGTGAAACCACATTGGTGAGTGATTTTCAGCAAATTTGTTTTGAAAGATAATCCAATCAGCCACAAGCAATATTTCCTCCCTTGGGTCTGACTCACAGATCAATACAGTTCACAGTTCAGCCACTCTCTGATGACAAACCTTTTACATTCACTCTGACCACTGCGCCCAGAGGTACAACATGTAGCTGTGACAAACAATTAAGAGAGAATCAAAGGGAGTTGAATGATGTTGTTGTTTAAGTTTAATATTTCAATTTTCTTCTGACAAGGAGTAAGAAGTGAAGGAGAGGAATTTAGAGGAGGAGAGAAAAGACACACGACCCCTGAATAAATGAGGATGAAGAGAAGCAGTAATCGCCTAAGCTGTTATACATCACAAGCTATTAATCTCCGGTGATGCAATCCCAGACGGAGATCAGATACATCGAGATCCAATTAACTTCTTCTGCAGGAGAAAAGCAGCCTCTCTGCTGACCAGATTCACACCACACAGCACGATAAGTCGAGGACATCCCCGAGCTGGGGGGGCTGTCAGAGGATCAGCGTGAGATCTGACAGCAGAGCTTCACACTCATTTATTCAGTAACCACAATCCCGTAGTACTCGGGGAGGAAATTTATGTCATGTGGCAAAACTCTGATTTAGTCACTGCAGTCCAAACCTTAACTGTAGAAATGTTTATACAGCTGCAGGCGCATACTTTCCTTCTTCACGCTCTTATCATTCAACAAAAAGCTCTGGGTCCTCAGTCAGCGGTGCTCAGTGGGTTCATGGCACTGGGTAGGGCAGCAACCACAGACCACACACACACACACACACACACACAATGTACAGCCAGGCTCTGATGTGATGTGTACATTTCAAAAGCCCCTCGACTTTCAGCTCTTCTTAGAGCGTTCGTTAGAAAGCGAAGCAGCGCTCTCTTTAACACATCTCTGGTCTCATTTACGGGACCATTCACTGCTTTCTCCATCTGCCACTCAGATCTACAGTAATGTCAGCCTGGCCGTGATCAGTCATGATTTGCGTCCTCGCAGCCAACAACCACTACAAGTCGGTTTGATTAGAGTTTGTTCACTTGCCAGACCAATCAGACCTCCCCTCTGCTGCAGAAGCCAACAATCTCCAGCACAGTGATAGTCAAGCTGTGAGGAGGCAGGCCAGTTTTTTGCAGATATCAAAGCGTTCACAAATCTAATTATCTTTACGTCACGCTGCCATCTGAGCAATTTTAAGTATAAGTTTGGCTCAAAAACAATTCCGAGTTTACAGCAACAACTGACAGTGTTAATTGAGGAAAAACGGTTCATCCCAGAGAGGATCGGATCTGCATGTGTCGTACCAAAACACATTGTTTTCTAAAAGCCACTAATCCTCCTGTTTAAGCTAATTACCCTTGTTTGTATGAAGCAGTTTCACTGGAGCAAATCAGTGTGTCTGCATGTGTATATATGCCCATATCTGTAGATGCCTGTGGGTCCATGGGTGTGTGTCTGACACGAGCTCAATGCATTGCTTCTGCCGAGCTCCCTGCACTAATCCTATTGTAGCAGCAGTAGCGGCTTGTGTAGCGGAGCATCCAGGGCACCGTGATGACAGACCACAACAAACAGCGGGAGGGCGCGCCATCTCTCTCATCCAATCTAAAGAGATCACAAGCGTGGCACCATGAACGCTTGATGGTCTAATCTCCAACTGCAGTATAGTTTTCCCTCCGGTGCCAGTTTTTCCCCACACATGAGCTTTGCTTATTTGTTTATGCGCGGACGAGATTTTGAGAAATCTGAATTAATAATCTGACCTAGTGTTCAGCCCATGTTCAGATTCTTGGCATTGAAAAAACAATCTGAAATTATACTGTGAGTGAACAGTGGTGAAAATTTAGACCATCTCCCTTCTTTGTGATAGAGAGCACGCAAAGCAATGAGTTTCATGGAAATGAGGCGCACAAAGTTTTCTTTTTCTTTTACTCCACTACATTTCAGAGCGAGATGTTGTCGTTTTATGTCGACTACATTTACATGATGACACCAGTCTTAACTTTGAAAATTCATATTTTACATCAATAACATATAAATATGATCAGTATATTTGGATTAAACTACGATTCAAATTTGACTAACTACATTAAAATGCATCAGCACTGATCTAATAATATAACATATAATAATATGTCACTGACAGTAATCTGAGCAGTCAGTCATGTTGTATGTTGAACATTAATTTATGCGCTCTGTTATTTTACAAGCAATCAAACAATCAGCAAACCATCTTCCTCATCGTCCGCACGGTAACATCAATATCAAATGTTAAACCCCAGTCTCTGCATCTGGAGATACACTGGCTGTGTGTTGCTGCTGTGGCTTATAGCTTGCTGTTGTACAGATTGGGGGGGGGGGGGGGGGGGGGTCAGCATTAAACACACTGGTATGTGTTGGTATGCTGTTTACAGGAAAATATGTAGGTCACAGGCTGGTCCTGGTGAGCAGGCGTTATCAGGGAGGTCCTAACAGATGGCCCAGGAGCTTTCGACCTCAACGTTAATTACATGAGAATGTCCTGTAGTGAGGCCAGACTCTAACTGCTCTGCCCCTCCCCCCCCCCCCCCCCCCCCCTCTCTCAGGTGACAACCAATTGAGGAGTCATCTGAAGGAGCAACCAACCTCGACAAGGATGACAAATACAGAGATAAAAAGTGAGGGCAGCTGATCCACCTCCTTGAAACCACACCCATGTCATCTTTCCTATTATCACCGCCGCCGCCACCATCATCATCATCCTCATCCTCCTGGCTCCTGCTGCTCTCCCTTTTTCTATACACGCTCATGGAGGCTGCTCAGAACTGGACCGAGGGAGCGTCTTGCCCCCTCTTGAACCGCCTCTAAATCACAGGCTGGTGAGAACGTGCACAGCCACCGGGCCGACAGCTGGTGTCCTTCCTCACCTCTGTCTGTGAGGATCCACTGAACCTTCCAGGGAGGAGGTGGAGGTGGCGCAAAATCCCCCATGATCCCCTCTGACTCCTGATGCCATACTACTGAATGCTGATCATGAACCTGCCCTGTCTGTCTGCCTGTCTGTCCAACGGTCTGTCTCTGTATGTCTGTCTGTCTGTTACATTGGCTGTCAATCTGCACCAAGTGCCATATAGCATCATTACATTCCTTCAGACTTTGCACTGACCACAAACAACCCTCATGACTTCATCCTTGTCTATATTTACATGCACACTATAATTCAGCTTTTGGCTTTGAAATTAGTTTGATTGAGCTGTTTATTCGGATCATCTGCAGTCACAACGCTCCACTGGTGTCTGCGCAGCTCCCATGCAAATTTTTCCACAATTTATTCTGCCCAGGGTTTCAACTCGAAAACAGACAGTAGCTGTAAAATTCAAGTTATGTGGAGCAAATGATGCAACTTGTCAAAACGTGCTGCAGGGATAGTATGTTTCTCGAAGTGTTGTTTATCTGCTCAAACATGCATCCAGTAATGTGACTAATACGACTCACGGTTACTCTGCACATCTTCATCACAGTGTTAACAACGTGGACTTCCAAACGCAGATACAGTGTTTACATGACGATGAATGCAGTATTCTCATAATCGATCGAAATCCCGCTGTGCATGTAAACATAGGCGTCAACCAAGAGCCAAAAAGTGTTGCCGTCTAAAGGTCAGTGAATCAGCCTTAAAAATTGGAGCTTTCCCATCAACAGCTGTTTCTTTTCACGCCCTCCCTCCATATGTGTTTTTATTTTTAGCTTTTAGCACTTAAATCCGTGTAGACGGTGCCAGAGAACATGACAGATGAGAGATTTCTGCACATTATTTTTCACAAGGTCCCTTGTGATCTTTTTCTTCTTTTTTTTTTTTCTTTGTGTGTGATGTTGGATTTGTAACTGGAGTTTACAGTCTGTGATTGTTTCAGAAGGATGGCGAAACAATCCGGGCTGTTTAAAGCAGACACTGGATTTTTATATTTTATCATTTATATTGTACATGCTATTCCCAAAATTGCTACTCCTTCGGTTTTTATAAGGAGTAATACTTGTGTTTTTGTGTAAATGAGAAGCAATACTATTTCTTTTTCATGCAAACCAACCATTTTTTTTTATCCACACTGCCTTATCAGTGAGCTGGGTTTCCCTTTGGAGCTCTCTGATGGTTGGTTTTGAATTTCTGGACACAACACCCACACAGAGACGGAGTCACTTTTAATGATGGATTCCAGTCCAGTCCATGCTGGTTACAATAACAGGCATTGTGAATAGAGACCTTTCCCCCTTTGCTATTGTAGATATCCCTTTCCACGATTAGCAGAAAGAACCTTTGTAAAGAGCTGGAGTCACACTCATCGGTTTATTAGTGAGGGAAATCAAACTCCCAGACAGGAACGGGAAATCCTTCTGCCTCGGGTTAGACTGATGGCGGCCTCTTATCGCTGATAATGGATAAGCACGGAATCCCCCCTTTGAAAGTGGACCAGCGTGTCCTCAGATGTCACTGCAGGAGCTGAAAAACAGAGTCCCCCTCAATACCTGCACCAGGTATTGACACAGAGATTTACATAAAAAAATAGAAGTTCACAATAGACAGAAAATCTGGATTTGATTTTATCACTCTACGTATTAATTACAGTATTTTAAGTGTAATTATGCAAAAGAAATTCAATCCCTCACAAAGATCTGAGAGGAAGACTGCAGCTTCTTTCTAGTATGTACAAAGTTTTTCGGCGAAACGCCTCATTTAGAAAATACCTTGAAGGATCCTTTTTTGTAGTACATGACCTGGTGGATACACTTCTACTGAAACCTTGAAGCCACTAAAGCAGTCACAATTTGTAAAACTTGTGCGTAAAGGGACGAAACAAAGCACTTTGCAGACCCCCAAGAAAAACACAGAAGGAGGAGGAGAAGGACGGATTGACCTTCGCGGAGGAATAAAGGGAGACATTGAGGTGGTTCTTGTAGCGCTGGTGTGCGAGCGTGACTCACTGGCTGTGTGTGGGGGTGCTGTGTGGGCTGTGTCCTTGTTGCCAGATCATTAGCTTTAGCTTCTCTCCTGTGTGGAGCTCTCTGAATGTGATTCTGTCCAACCTGACGTGTTTACACACCTACATCTTCTTAATGAACTAAGCTTCTTATCTTCCTTTTATCGGTTTTCTTTTTGTTTTTGTTTCGTTTTTTTAATGTTACCAAATGAGTTTTTCTAATAACTACAATAGAGATATATATATCTATATCACGCAGCAACTTTAATATATTGTAAATGATGGCTTGGATGCAATGTATTTATTTGTTTGTTACCATAATGAAGAATAATCTATAAAGGGAAGTTTAAGGTTTGAGTATACTACACTTTGTTGTATGTCTTTGGGTTTAGAAATGCCTGTTTATTCATCCATTTGTATCACAACGAAGCAACACAATACCTTTCTACATCGCTAGGATTCATCTTGTTTACTGTGATCATGAATTGGACATCACTCATATTTCTCACACACAGAACTGCAATGTGGAGGTTTAAGACATCATACACGTGTCATTGTTAGAGTGCAGTACTTTTTTTTTTGCATTCGTTTTTGTAGCTCTTGTGTATGTGTGTGTGTTTTTCTTTTTTTTGTTGTTGTTGTTTTTTTAAGAAATAACTGATCAAACCATTTTGCACACTTAATGTTCAGGGATTTATTTGAACCATAGCCTAGCATTAACTTCACCGCCTCTACCACAGAGGCCTGTCACTTCATGTTCACAGTAAGTGCTGACATATTGTCATTTATCATCAGGAGGAATGTTGGCTCTGGTCAGATGGGTCACGAATTGCGTTTCACTTTGCCAAATTTTAGTTGATTTAGCACCAATCCCTTAGGAGTATAAGTCCATTGTATCAAGTGATTTTATGTTAATAATCACTGAAGTGATGTTTTGAGAATATGCTACTTCTTGTCATACAAGAATTGTGTATAAAGAAACCTATTTCTGATGTTGAGCAGAAAACAGAGGTTATTTTTATTTTTAGAGCAAGTTAATACGAGAGCGGTGTCAGAGAAAAATCAAAGGATATTATTGTAGAACTGAACTGTGATGCTCCCTCTGGGGGTTGATAGAAAATGTACATGTCTGTAAATCAAATAAACCTATTTAATCACTTCATACCAAAGTGTTGTCTCTGTTTCTCTTCGTTCACATCCAAACCAATCAACATCCAGCGGTGCCTCCATTAAAAATGATCTCTTACTTAATTATTTTCCCATACATCTATTTTAGGAGACTTTAACACAGAGCTTTCTTCTCTTCAGAGCAAAGAAAAGTCTGTTCACTGGTGAATGTAGTTTTCACTTTGCAGAAGTGTCTTCAGTGTTATGTAACTGAGATGAGCCTTAGATTTATCTCTACTGTATGTCATTATGCACCAAATACTGTGCATATCTGTTAAACCAGAGACTATTATTCTTTAACATTCACAGCCTTACGTCATATTCTGCAGCACTAGTGATGCTGATGCCTTATAAAACTGACATCACTTCCCTCCTTTTATTTTCCCACCTCCAATTTCAGGTGCAAGATTTTCCAGGCTGTTAGTTAATGTCCAGTGTTGAGGAGCTTGAGCAGGTGTAGAAATGAAGTTGGTGAAATCAGCCGGTGGACAGACTGCCCCCTCTAGCCACTGCTATCATCTGTAGCTAGGGTACCCGCTGTCTTATAGATAAGGGGGCACAAGGAAAGCATAGACTTGGAAAATCTTGCTCGAATCTAGTTGTTGAGGATGAGCTAAGCACGGGAAAGGACAAGACACATACAGTATGAAATCGGTAAGAACACGTAGCAGTGAGGATTTTGGTGTCCAATAGCATCTTCACACATGAATGTTTAGGATAAAGTTTAACCTTAGATGGAGTAAGATGTTATGTTATATGTAATGTTGCAACCATGTGACACCTGGGATTATATGACCCGGAACTTGGAGTGGCACCGATTCACATGCTGACAGTGAACTGCTCATCGTTTTCTCCTCAGCACTATTTTATCTCAGTATCCATATACACGATGAGTTCCCTGTTTAACATGTAGTGTAACTGGTTTTGAGACATGGACGTGAATATGAAAGTTTACGTCCTGATAAAAATGTTAATTTAACGAGGAAACACTTGTTAGTTTTGTATGATGAAACTTTATTTTACACAAAAAGGGAAGATTATTTTGTCACTACTCATTATGATGTGTCACTTCACTTTAAAATGATAAGTGCACTGCATTTATACAGTGCTTTTCTAGTTTTAACAACCTCTCAAAGTGCTTTACACTACAGGCCATATTCACCCATTCACATATATTCATACAGCACTTCCATAAACACAGTGCAACACTATCACACATACACTCACACACCGATAGATCACCATCATTGGTAATTTGGGATTCAGTATCTTGACCGAAGGCAGTTGGACATGCAGCCTGGGATTGAGCCACCAACCCTGCGATTAATGGACGACCTGCTCGACCTCCTGAGCCACAGACGCACAAAAAATCAGAGGGGCACGAAAATAGTAAATTAGTAAATAGCATGAATTTTGTGCCACTGATTCAGTGTGAACTAGCATGTTGATTCACAGATATAAATGAATTAATCATTATCCTATATTTCCAGGCCTGATCTTTTATTAACCAGCAGTAGTTTGTAACTTTTGTAAAGTTATGAGCTTCAGCAGGAAAGCTTGATTCACAGTAAAGCCTCCATAAAAATCTTTACACTGGAAATAATCCTGTGGGATAATCACACAAATTGGACAAATTGTGATTTAAAAAAAACCCATAATTTTGACTTCTACGGTTTGTTCTTTTGGATAGCATCAAGTAAAGCCGCAGCATTTTGGCGAGGGGTATTCTCATTTCTGAGGTAATGTTGCACTTCACCTCACTGTGTTGCTGGTGTCTGGGCAGTCGGACAGTTTTAGGGATTTGATTTTAGTAGAGAAGAACTGAACTGAATGTGGAAGGAAAACTCTGTGGTTACAGTAGAAAATTATAACCTTTGTCTTGTTTGCTTGTGAAAATGTTTACTGTGTTCTGTGTGTGCTAAATACCATCTCTGCTCACAAATGACTATAATTACCATAAATGTAAATGAATGATTCTGAGAAATTATTTGTTCCTTACTTACTTCTTAGTAATTAGCAAGTATGTTGTGCAGCTCATTGTAAAGTGTCACCAAGTCATTTATTGTTGTGAACTGAGTTTGTTCAGTTCCATCGCAGTGAAGACGCACGAGGGCGGGTCAAGTCAAAGGTTTTACTTTAATGTGAAAAACAACCTTATTATAATAAAATAGACAACACTTGTTGACCAGAGGTGGATAGCTTGTTTTCTTCCTCTCCTCATCTTTGCAGAGGCTCACAAAGACTTGATTTTTATCACAGTGAGAGAAGGCAGTCAGGCAGGCCTCTGTAAGGCTCCGTTTGTAAAGTAATCTCACAGTCTCCGGAGTGGTTTACAGACGCACTGACACATCACAGACACGACATTCGTGCTGTGGATGCAGTGAAAAAACATATATATATATTTACCTTCACAGGAAGTGAGGAGGTTTTCAGCTGAAGGCCCTCTGTGTGCTGACGTTGATGAAAAAGGGCAGAGTTACCTAACACAGCAGCTAATAGCACTAATGGACATGTCTATGACAGGGCAGCACAAACACAGGGAGTAAGTATACACTGCATTTGGACAAAAGAAGGCTTGAGATGTTGGCTGTGAGGCCTTTAATTAGGCAGAGCAACATTTGAAAACGGATCCCTCTATCCGACATGTGCTCAGTTTGAAGAGGAGAAGATAATAAAGGAGCCAGAGGAGGCTCAAAGTGGAGAATTAGCGTTTGGTCGGTGGATGACCCAGAGGAACCAACACCCTTTCCCACAGTCAGACCAGTGCGAACCCCAAAGTCAGACGCTCCGATCTAAAAGTCAACACACCTAGTCATGCAGCAGGCAGGAAACAGTGGGGCGTTGACAGGAAAAGGGGAGCCATTCTAGCGAGCACTGGAATTTCCATTTGCACTTTGCCACTTAAATTCACAGAGGACAGACTCTGTGCAGCACGCAGAGTAAACTTAGGTTGAAAAATAGCTGCCGGTGGGATGTGAGGCTTCAAAATGTCAGCTTGTTTCGAGGTTTAAAAGCAGCATTGTTTAAGCCATCCATATTTTAAATGTTACCATGCATTTTGAATCACAGTGCCGTGTTGTTGTGAAATTCACCCTCTGGTTCACGGAGCATACAGTCAGCTTTCACTTCAAGCAGAAAAATTGTGTTTGCTTTTGTGATGCTTTCAGATAACATAATTAAATAACATGAAATAACATTATTCTTTTGAATGTTGTCATGATTTTTGTCAAATGGACATCTGAAATTTTCAATGAGCTCATTGAAACATTATACTTAAGTGTGATTCATGTCATCACTGATAAGAGGGATGATAATGTGGTTAATTTACATATTTCTTGCACATATTTCAAGACTGTAAAAGTTATAAACTTTTACACTCCAGAATATTCAAATGTAAAGGAAGAAGACATCAGCTGAGGGAAGGTGAGAGTAACAGGACCTGTGTGGATATTGTAATAACATTAGTTATGCTATTATTACTAAAAAAAACATAAACTTACACTCAGAAACAAACTTTATGGTGGTTTATTGGACAACAAACAGTTTACAGAATACTGTGGCCCCTTAAGGTGTGTGTGCAACGAAAGTCAAGGAATCATATGTTATATTAAAGTTTATAATAAAGTATGTGTTTCACAAAGTGAGTGTTGCATTTGTAGTTTGGTAAATGTGACAGGACATATAGGCTGGAGGTCCCCTGTAAGTACCCTCTAATTATTCTTGAGTGCCAGTGATTAAAAAGTACTTTGGTGTGATTTATTTGGAGATCCTTCCCAAATATAAATTTACAATCCCCTTATTCCCTGTACTGCTTGCTTTTACAGCACTAAATATTTCATTGGTACTTCCTATATTCAGAATATTCACACTGTGATTTTCAGACTACAATATGAGGCATTTCCCAGAATGCCAACATCAACTTTTCATGGACTGCCAGAGCTATGAGCAGTTACATGCACAAGAACATGTAATTTACAGCATGTATCAATATATTAGACTCTTTTCCCTCATTTTCATAAGGAGCAATCCAACACTGAATAATCCCAATGCTGCCTTCAAAGCATTCAGTCCTACAGTGTAAAAAATCCTTAAAATCTTTACGCTTTACTTCATTCCAAGTGATGAAGTGTTTTGTTTGATGCAGGGCATCCCCGAGGGCCGATGAGTGTCAAAATGTTGAAAAACATGTAAAGGCTTAAATTAAAGACCTACAATGGATTCTATCATAAACCAAAACTGAAACTGGCTCATCCTGGCAGCATCTTATTATACAGTCGGAACACAATAGGTGTATGTTGTGGTGACAACCTCAGTCATATTTAATTTCTCTTCATGGTGAAGTTTTAAAATAACAGTCTGTCAAGAAACATGACTCACACTTCAGTACATTAAACAACAAGTGTAATTTATTTAGTGTATATGTTTCTTCCTGAATGCTTGTCACCCTCCTCAGTGGGAATGGGGGATTTCAGACAGAAGAAGAATTGCCTCTGTAGGAAAGTTGGCGTGTTCAGAGTTCCTCACAAAAGGTTTAGTTGCAGACAGAGACGTTCATGTAATTAGATGGACCTGATGATTCCCGCAGAGTTACCAGCACAGCACAAATAGAGGTTGGATTAGGAAAGGGAAGAGATAGCACAGAGCCAGAATAGGCTGTCTGTAGGAGAACACATGAAACAGAGGATTCTGCGGTTTGCAGTATCACACCTCCACTGTGAATCTCTCACCTCTCTCTGTTAGCACCCAACCGACTTTTCCAACCTGCTTCACAATGAAGAAACACAGTTACTTTCACTAAAGCAAGTGTGGTGGAAGTCTCCGTTTGCACCCGGTGAGACATTTGTGATGTTCCAAGACTCATTTGATGTGAAATAGTGTCATCTGCATGTGAATATGAGATCCAGGATCTATTTTCCACTGGCTGATCTATTCTGCCAAGAGGTTTAACATCATTTTAGGGTGGAATTCATTTGATTTTGGTGTGCACAGTTCACAGCATGTCATTTTGTATTCCACAGAAATAAAACGCAAATGAAAGAGCAAAGATTTAAGTGCAAACTTTACTGTGTGAAGACAAAAATTTCTTTCGACTAACAAGATTGAACACTGGGGATTAAAAGGAACAACTGAGAACGAAGAACAACAAATGACTCTGCGGGCTTGTGGTGCAATTGAGGGGAAAAGGCAAAAATAGCTCTTTGCTCCATTAGAGGTTTACTTGAGGCGGGGATGTGCTCGTGTTTTCAACCACTGTCATTACAAGACACAATGAAGCGAACCACTGGGTGACCTTAGCATCACAAAAAGTAAAACAAAATATATAGGAGACATGAGAAAATGTGAAGGACAGAGGGAGCAATAAATACATTTATGTGGTGTTTGCATTCCTATCCAAAATTACAGTTGAAGAAAAGGAGATTGAGTTTGCTTGTCAGAAAGTTATCAAACTCGTCAGGGATGAAATTATATATCTTATTTGTGACAAAAAATATGCAGCAGTGTGGACAATTTTGGACTCCAAACTCTTTTATTTTTGCCATTGTTTCATGTGTTTTATGTCGCACATTGAACTGAGCGAGTGGAGGAATGCAAGTTAGTCGACTACACTGTTGAACGCCGGAGTTACTAATCACTTTACAAATTATGATTTCACATAAAAAAAACATTGTTATAGATTTATACACCCAACAATATGCAAAACTATTAAAATTAGTTCCACCTTTCACCTCTTAAAATGCTTCTTACACATATGTCAACAATAAAAATGCACCATTACAGTTAAAGTATATTTAATAATATTTCCACCACTGAACTTACCAAACATGTTGGTGGTCCAAGAATCAAACCTTGAGGTACACCACATATTATCTTTATAGAAGACATAATGAAATAATCAACGAACAAAAGATGTTCTTATTTGCAGATTAAATAGTGTTTGACATGATGTGGTGTTTGTGATTGAATTTGATTACTTTGAAAATATATTTTGCTTTCTTGTTATATTTCTTATGTAGAAACACAGCAAAAACCATGTAAATGCAACAGCAGCTGCTTTTGGAGAGAGCAGACAATAATGATAGACATCCATATTGTACAGCAGAGGTCGAGGTTTGTTTCCACTGTCAACATCACATAGCTGAGACATTCTCCACCTCTTCTTCCTTTCCCAGTGTTGAGCATCACTGCTTTCATGTGTCAATGGATGTTCAGGCCTGAGGAGCCAGCTAACCATAAGCTGTCAGAGTCTGCATTAATGCATGGCTCTGCATGCGTTACTGTGTCATTAAAGAAGCCGACACATGTTCCAGAGGAAGCATGAGATGTCCTCTTCCTCTTTGCTGTCTGCCCATGTGGAATGAATAAGAGATGTGCTTCATGGTGGGCTGAGCAATGTCAATGAAGGAACCAACGCAAATGATTCAAGAAGATGTAGATGGCAAGTAATGGTCAGGCCTGCTGTCACTGGAGCCACAGTAGTAGAAGACGTCATTACCCTGCAGCCAGTTATAATGATCACTCCTCATCTCCCATCAGGCCTTGAAGCATTTCAAACTGTGCCTGTGAGGTCCCCAATGCAATGAGGGATTAATTTGATTTGCATGCTTACTAACAAGGATGTAATGTAAATTGACAGTGGAATAGCGTTACCGCAACTGTGCTTGTTGTGTGCCGCAGTGGGTTCAGTGTCACGGGTGCAGCAAGTGTGAGTTATGAATACCCGAGTTTTCTGAATTAAACATGAGCTTATGCTTGACTTGGCAAACAGTGAATGATGTTGGTTGGCTTTAGTTGCTGTTTTTAGCTCACATGGTTCCATATTTAGAAATACTGTTTCCACTGCAGCATAAACTGATTCAGAAAAACTTCTGAAGGCTATTTATGCATGTGCTCATGTGTACACGGTAACATCTGCATTGATGTGTCCCACACGTGAAGCGGAAGCAGGGAATCAGCTTTCTGAATGACTTGTGTGCACCGAGCAGAACACGCACAGAGGTAGTGAATGGCCGCAACTCTGTGTGAATGGAAGCAGAAGAGCAGGTTACATGGTTTACATACAGGATGTACATGCATAGCAAACAGTCGTCTCTTTCAGGTTATATACAGGCATGTACTTTACTACTGTAAACCACAAATACAGCGATGCACAATAATAGATTAAAGAGCACACACCCAGAGGGACACACAGAGTTTAAGATGCACACAGCCAACCGCTCTTCTACAAGAGTACAAGAGGTCAAGTGTTTTAATTTCAATATTATTCATCATTAAACATGGATAGATTAAAAAGAAATGAATCCAGGATATTTCCTTATTTTGTGCCGCATAATTAAAAGTGCTTCAGTCCAGGAATACATTACATTTCATTTAATATTAAACCTCCCTGGGTAATTAAGTGCTCTCTAACTGGGTTGAATCAGTTATGCTCTAATACTTTGCAGTCGATCTGTATATCTACAAATACGCAACGTCCCATTTGTCAAACCAGTGAATCATTACAGCAAAACCTCTTGGACCCTCAGACCCCAAATATCTGAACAACTATTGGATGGGTTCTTGTGAAATTCATGCATTCGTGTTCCTCTGAAGATGACACTAAATGACTGTGGTTTTCCTCTGACTTTTTTTTTCCAGCACAACCATGAGGTTGACAATTTGGGTTTTTAGTTAAAAGACTCGAATGGTTTTCATGAATTTTGATACAGATAATCTTAGATATCTTGGGTGATCCTGTAAGAGAGCACCTCCTTTCCTAAAACCCTAACATGTCTAAGTAGCACTTACTCTGCACTTTTGGTGCACTTCTTTAATATAATCTCCTTACACTTACTAAATAGATGTAGTACTTAATATTTACAGTAAGTATCCAACTGCACTGAAGCTTACTGATGTCCTTCACTTGTAAGTCTCTTTCGATAAAAGCATCTGCCAAATGAGTAAATGTATTTAAATGTAAATGTAAGTCTTCCTGTAGTGCCGCCAGCAGATCAGAGGCTTCACTGGCCACCGTCTACTACATAGATCATCATGAAGTCTGGTGCAGACATTCATGTTGCCTGCAAAGCTAATGACATCGCCATCAACCCCTGTTGTACTTTTGCTAATTAGCAAATGTTAGCATGCTAACACACCAAACTAAGATGGTGAACATGATAAGTGTTTTACCTGCACAACATCAACATGTGAACATTGTCATTGTGAACATGTTAGCATCATGGCATTAGCATTATGTCATGAAGTCTCACAGAGCTGCTACTGCAGCTGCAGACCACATTTACTGTTACATGTGGAGCAGTTCCATGGTGCGATTTTGAAGTCATAAAACGGAAAATCATTTCCATACATGAGGTTCATAAACTACACACTGAGAGTATGAATAAAGATTAAATCATCTCAGTTTTGTTGATGAATTCTTCACTGAATTGTCATCAGAAATCAAATAAGTTGCCTTTTAGCAACACTTAACACTTCAAGAAGGAGAGCCTCTGTTTTAACAAGCATCAAGCATGAAAATAAATCCTGGATCAGCACTGTTGTGCTCTTCCACTTTCAGTTCCTCTGTCTGGGTCCCTCTAATAAACACAGTCTGCCTTTTTACTAAATGATGTTGGGGGTGGGGTTGGTTGACACATGTGCCACATTTGATCCAATGGTGTGATGAAATTATGTTACCCAGCATCACTCATCATCAAAAAAGTTAGACTTTCAGATGTGTTAACATAGCAGAAGACTGCAGGTCAAGAAAGTATGCATTTCATGTATTTTGATGTTACATTTTTGTTTCTCTGACCTTCAAAGGACCAGAAAAGATCTGTGCGACAACCAACCCTGGTCTCCCCTGCTTCTCTGTTTCAAGAGCAGAGAGCTCTTAACCACAAATGAATGAATGTCATTGAAGGAGGGCACTGAAACGAGTGATAAATGGGCTTGATAGATTATTCATGATGGCAGGTGATCTACCAGGCACTACATACTGATGCATACAATGATGGTGAAACTCACTGCATGTTAACTCTCATCCCTCCAACCCCTAGTCCACCCGAAAAATAAATCTGCATTTTCACTTGTGCTGCAAAATTGATAATTAAGACTAAAAACTCCTTGGATGAAGCAGGGATAACAGGTGAAATGGCTTTGGTGGCTTAAGTGCTAATTTCCTCTTCCTCCTGTCAAATTATTCCTTAGTTTACTTTGCATCAACTCTGGTGCAGTAAGATTCTCTCACTGAATCCTGTTCTCTGACATCAAGTAATATACACGTTCACTACCGTATGTGGAAGCACATACGATGCACTTCAAATGACCTCATTCTCTGAACAGACCACAGGAATCACATGTTCTCCTTTTCAACATATGGCAGTAAGAAAGAGAGGATGAAGATTTATTTTTTCTTGGAAACCTCAGGAAATGGACTCGAATTCTGTCCATTCATGAGCCTCACGTTTCGAATAAATCCTAAAATCCTGTTTAAGGAACATGACATTAAAAAGGAAATGTGGCAAAAGAGACACAATAATAAACAGTATAGTGTAGTATAGAAGATACTGTATCCTAAAGCAGTGGAAACAAATGAATAGGCTATATGTAATTCTTCTGATGATCATTTTTCACAGTAAGTTGTATGTTCACATTTACAGTATTTATGCACTGATCAACACTGATCTGAGAGGTGAAACCAAGACTCACTCCCTGTTTATCCAGAGCCTTATTAAATATTAACCATTTGTGTGAAATTTTGTCATAATCGCTGTGTGAAGTCTTGGGTAATGGCTAAAAAGTGTGAGGTCACTGTGACCTTGAGCTTTGACCTTTGACCACCAAATTTACCAAATTTGAGGGGATTCCCTTGAGGAGTTTGAGATATCTCATTCACAAGGCCAAAATCATGTTTTGCGAAGTCACTGTGACCTTGACCTTTGACTTTTGACTTTTGACCTTTGACCACCAAAATCTAATCAGTTCATCCTTGAGTCCTAGTGAATGTTTGGGCCAAATTTGAAAAAGTTCCGTCACGGCGTTACTGAGATATCGTGTCCACGAAAATGGGACAGGAACAGACGACAACCCGAAAACACTATGGCCCCGGCTCTGACTGTCGCCGGCGCTGAAGCATAAAAACAGGTACAGACTGTGAATCAGCACAAGTTCTACTGTAATAATTCCCAGTCACATTCAAAGTGATTATAAAAAACCTGAATGAGGCTTATTTGAGATCATACACAATTAACTTCAAACATCAATTACACATATTTGGGATTGCGTAATAGGCTAATTAATTCACCACGTACATTTCTATTTCAGTGGCAAGTTGTTTAAGCTTCAGTCTGCTGCTGATTTGTGGCAGAAACACTTCAATCCTGTGGATGTCATCAGCATCTTTGATTCTCGTGTCGCGATGGTCGTGATTTCAGCAGGGTTCTCATTTGGTAAAAATCCAGCTTGACAGGTGAATCTATTTTCTAATCCTTCCTTCCGCTCAGATCAATTCAATTGATCGACCAGTCGATTCATTTCCTGACTTATGGAAGTGATTCTGATATGGACACATTTAGCTAATGACGTTCATACTGAGAGCCTCATTAGACTATAAGAATGTCCAGTGAACTCTGACACAGTCAATAGTGCGGAAAGCTTTCCTGCCTGTCACTGTGACCCAGGTGGAAGTCATCAGACCGGCTGTGTTTGAAAGGGCCTTCACTCATTTCTGCCTCACCTATAGAATTACATTGGCTGGTGATAACAGATGTGTCTATAATGAGAAGGAGGGGCAGTGGGCTCGGTTTGCAGGATGCTACCGTGGCCTGACTGTGGTGGGGAGAAAGGGCACCCAATTTTGTGCAGCAGGCAAAATGCCACAATATGTTAGCATGCTGTGCAGCGTTTGTAGCCTGTGGACAGTGGTGTGTAGACAAAGAGTGGGAACCAATCCAAGAGAACTCACACCCACAGGGGCTGAGTTGAATGTTATCTGCAAACACCGCTTTGGAGTCACATTGACACTGAAGAAAAAGAAATGTCTTCAGGTCAAGTTTATTCAAATTCATTTTAAACACAGTGAGACTGGTGTAATTCTCCCCAGTTCTCTGCCTCTCTAAACTCTGATTAAGGTTTTCCACATTTTAACACAACATCGAGTGAAGCGTGTGTGAGAGTGACAGTCGGAAAAAACTGCTGGCTTCATCCCACGAGAGAAGTATCACACACACACACACACTGTTTTGCATACAAACAACACGAACCCTCATGAAGTTGATCCCCGCTTCAGTCCGACCAGTGAATCCATCTGATGCAGGAGTAGGCAGCAGGCAACAGAAGCCTCGTGGGACTGAGGGGGATTTATGGGATGTAGGCAGCAGGGTAATCCACGCAGTACTCTCTCCCAGCAGCACTAAACATTAAATATTCATTTCCACGTAGGAGAGAGTCTGCACTGCTCTCCTACTCTGTGCAGGTAGAATTGATTGATCTAGTGTAATTAGTTTAGAAAGAAATGTGGCGTCTTGCTGGTGGATGGTTGGGTAATATTCAAGTCTGAGAGTACGGCTGTGGTTTAATAGAATTTCTCCAATAAAGCTCTCTGATTTTTATAGACTTATATATTTCATCTTTGCAGGTATATTTGTATCTTTGCTTTACTGTTGATTATTATTTAATGCTGTTCTTAGAATTAGATGTAGCATATTTTCCTTATGGGTATCTAACTGAGATGTGACCACTTTTATAATGTGAAAATTATAATTTGTTGTATAAATTGGACAAATATAGTGTCATTATAAAACCATGATGTGATATAATTTTTTTCAGCTATGATTGAAAAGGTTCAGATGATGTAAAGATATCCTAAACCCGTGACGGAATGACACCACAAAAAAAAAAAAAGGATGGGATCATCTGCAGTACGAAGCATCTGATTATCTAAGTACATAGGAATGGAGCTGTGAGGAAATCTGTCCCATAGTGGGTGTGTGTGTGTGTGTGTGTGTGTGTGTGTGGTAGCACCTGCAGTATATCAGACAGGGTGTGACGTTGAGGTGTGGACTAGCTGCAGTCATTTTCTGTACAAGCTCACACCCATCATACAAGAAGACGGCTTCAATAAATTAAGTGATGCAGTCAGGAGGTATTTATAGATTGTGAGCAATGCTGTTGACTTGCTTATTGAAAATCATGGCGCTCACATTTATCTCTGCACGGTTTGCATATTGTATTGTTTGCAGAAATGGTGTCTACAACAGAGATGTTTGGGCTCCACCTTGTGGTAGCAATATTAAAAGTATTACATAGGGGCATCATGTGGTGTAGTGGTCTATGCAGGCGCCCCATGTGTAGGCTACAGTGGCTACAGTCCTCGCTGCAGTTGGCCCCGGTTCAAGTCCTGCATCGGACGGCCTTTGCTGCATGTCATTCCCCCTCTCTCTGTCTCCCCATTTCCTGTCTCTCTACTGTAATATCAAATTAAGGCATAAAAAAGCCCAAAAAATAGACTTAAAAAAAAAAAAAGTATTACATACTCCTGTCCTGTTCATCGTCATATATAGAATGACCTGCTTTAGTTTTCTTTTACAACTGGTTAAACACATTTCTCTGTACTCAGTTTCCAAAACTCTCCACACAGGCAGCACAACAGCCGTCAGTGTGGGGTAAACTTCACACAAAACGTATTCAGTGATCATGAACTCTTTCTCTTACTCTCCAGATGTTAACATGCGATTTTAAAATCGGTTGTATTTTATGTTTATAAGCAAACATAACACTAAGTTACTGTAAATCAGACTGTGATTTACTGCATTCTGCTACATCTATGTCTTAAAAGAAAAAAAACAACCCAACAGAGGAATTCTTTTCCTCATGGAGAGAGAGAGAGAGAGAGAGAGAGAGAGAGAAAGAGTTAATGAACACTCAACATCACATGTCCCTCCTGGATGATGAATGCTTGGTGCCTGAGATTGTAAGGGATGGATCTGGCTGCATAAAGATTGTCTCCCAGGTGTATTTCAGGAGAGCACATAAGGTGTGATGTGGATGATTAACACTGTTTTATATTTAGATCTGTAGATATCCTGCACATGCATGTACAGTGAATATATGCACTTGTTTTGTACTGCACTACAGGAATTAGTTTAGTTTAGAAACATAAAGCATATTGCAGCATTTTTTATTTAATTTTTACCATATACTTAGATACGGTAAGGTAACGAGCCACATGGTAAAGAGGAGCAATTCTTAGTTTTTTTGGTTTGTTGCATTCATTCATTTTGGATGTGAGATTAACAGTTGTGCTGAGCTCCATGTTGTGTGTATGAAGAGTGTAACCAACTGTAAAAAACTAAGTCTTTATTCTTAAATCTTGGTCATGGCATGCATTTAAGTATTTTTTTCTTGTTAGGAGACGTTTTTCTGTTTGGTGTCATATGCCAAATTAATTTAGATTACAGACCACTTAGCAGGAACAATGGAACCAGGGACTTGACGATATAGTTAAAGAAAAACACATGATGGGAATTAAAATTACTTTTTCACTCTGCCAACAAATGAACAGATTCACGTAGTATGATTCAAGTATGCTGTAGAAGGAAAATGTTGCCTAGTATCCTCATGTATATGTACATGATTGTCTCCGTCTTAAAATTTAAATAATTTACTGGATTGTCTCCCAACATGTTGATGCACTTTTGTTACTATACATCCCCTTTTCAGAGTGTAAAATAGCTGCAGAAATTTCTATTGGGTGCATATTGTGTATATAAAAAAAAAGGGAAAAAGGATACAGGGAAGGGAAGGGTTAAGGGTTTTCAGTCATGCTGCTCATTTGCTGTAGACTTCTAATATTCTGTAACTGCAAGGCTGCTCCTTTGAAGCTGGTGAAATGTTCTCAACTATCCTCTAAATAAATAATTTCAAGAAAAAACATTAACCCAGGGACTTGATGCCAACATAAAAATAATCATTTTGCTTTTATCTCAAGCTTCTTACATTATTATTGTGAGGACTTCAAGAGAGGTGTTGGATTTCAGGGTTTGTGTGTGTGGGTGAGAACTAACAATAGTCTGGAAACTGTTAGAACTAGTTTGGCCTGGTGAGTTAGGGTTCATTCATATCAAATAATCTGACACTAGGATGATTGGTAGGATGATTTCTAACCAATAAAATCAGTTTGTTTTGAACGTTCAAGACGGAGTGACAGAGAAGAGAACAAGAGTGTGCTTATAAAAGCCTGTTTAATAATTTTCATACAAATAAACCATTGTAAAGTCAAAAAAAAAAAAAAAAAACACTGAAGGAATGGATATTCCTGCCACAAGGCCTCGGTGATGAACAGAATTGTGCTAAATTCAGAATTAAGCCAAATTTCAGTAAATATACTTGAATTCAAATATTTAAGTTGAACAGAGAAGAAACGTGAGGAATATCATACATTTGATTCTATCTTCAGTCTTCCATCTTCAATGTAATTCACTGCTGAATTCAAATTTAAGTAAAAACCTGTTCTGAATTGACTGCAGAGGACGATCGACAACATAAAAACTTCACAGAGTAAGAAAATAAAGCAGTCGTCTTCATTATGAGGTGTCCATGGAAGCAGTTTCTGAAAGGTAAAAACAAATGAATCCTGCTTATTCACCAGATTACATACGAGGCCAATATTTTACATTCAGATTATTTTAACTGTGCCATTCTGTACTTCATAACAAGGTATTTTATTCTATTATTTTAAATAAGGGAGGGCTGACCCTGCTGGTGGGCTAATATCAGTTAGTTTTTGTTTGGTATTTTTCTTTGTACCATTTCTCTTCTCTACTTTGCTGTGAAACTACAAACCAATCAGTATGATGAGGAACAGTTTTAGTGAGCATGTGAGAACATAAATTACAGCAGGTGACCCTGGGTAAGAGTCTGTTTCAGCATTTTGATGCATTGTTGGACTTTGATTTAACTTGTGCTAGACAGAGGGGATGAAGAGCAAACTCACGTGTTTCATTAAAGAGGAAGGAATCCTGATACTCCTTCATGTATTGAGAGGATCTGGCCTCATCCAGGAACAGAGAATAGACTCTTTTAATGTCCTCCACCTGAACTTCTGTCCCCTGAAGGAGCCAAAACACACAGATGAGCCCAACACACTGGCTAATGGCAATAATTAGTCATGATTAAAAACATTTCCCACAGATTTTGATGACAATTAGTTTTTTTTACATGCATTGCAGCTGTTGCAATAAAATTTGCTCATTTAGACTGAACTAACCTTGCGTTTGCGACACACCAGTCCTGCAGTGCTGATCAGCTGAATGGCGTAGCGCAGTGACGTCTCCATGCCGATGCGAGTCAGGACAGTGTGAGCCTCCTCGCTCAGCTCCACATCCTCCTCCTCACACCTGAAATAAAAACCATGCAGATTTACATTATACACTGGTGACATGTGTAGGCCTTGTATATAGACATTGAAGACGTTGGCCTTATGGAGGAACCCTGTGTGGACGATTATTGATGGATGATCAGTGCAGATTCTCACCGGATCTTGAGGATCTGCCTCGTCTCTTTTTCCGAGTAAGGGGAGGTGGCGATGATGAGCAAGCGATCCAGCAGGTCAATGGGGATGCCATGAGGGCTCTGATAGTTTGTGCCGCGGATACTGAGAGGAAAAAAAGGCGGATATTCAGTGTTATGTGACAAGTGACACCTCAAAATCATTTTTTTTTTTTTTAAATTGTTATAATTATATCACCTACATGGACATTTTATGAGTTACATGAAATTTATTTTATTATTTTTTACAGTAGCCAGATATACAGGTTATATGAAATGTAAATTGCCCAAAATAAAATTTAAAAAAAATATACTGGTGTATCCATAAATGTGATAACTCGAATGATGAGATGGGAGGTAAAGGTGGTATGATATGTAAACACTACCGAGTGATGCCTCTGTTGGTGGCCATGATGAGAACTGGGGACAGGTCACTCTCCAGGGCCCGGTTCAGGAAGGAAAAGCACTCCATGTCCAGCATATGGACCTCGTCAATAAATAACACCTGCAGCCACAGACATGGAAAATCAGTCGAGTACAATCACAGAAAAGGCAAATACAAACAAACAAACAAACAAACAAACAAACAAACAAACAAACACACACACACACACACACAACACACACACACACACACACACACACACACACACACACACACACACACACACACCACACACACACACACACACACACACACACACACACACACACACACACACACACACACACACACACACCCCCCCCCCCCCCCCCCCCCCCCCCCCCCCCCAATGAACCTACCCCTGGAATGATCTCTGCCTTGCCCTCTTCCCTCCATTCACACACTTTAGCATTAATCTGCTCGCGGACTTCAGACTTGATCTCTCCGGTGTCTCCGGAGAAGAGAGCCAGGAAGCCTTGTGTACGGCTGTTGATGACGTCTATCTCATGGAGGGACACTGTGTGGACCACCTCTTTCCTCTTCTGCAGCTCTCCCTCTGGACACTGTACAAACTGTGTCTATCAAGACAATAGAACAAAATAATTTTCAGTTTATTTCATTAAATTACCGATTTAAAAAGAAAAACTGAAAATTAACAATGATCCGTTGCACATAGAATTGGTCATTTTTTTTAACATAATTCAATTGTAAACTATTTTAAAAAACAGTCAAGTGGCCTTATTAGAGCAAAAATCTGCTGCTGTTAGTCAGTGTGAGTAACAGCATCTGGATTTTAGTGATGCGCCAGTATACCTGAGCTCCCATGGCATCATAGTCTCTGGCTCTGGTGAAGGAGCGGCCCAGCTTGCTGATCTTTCCAGTGGCTTTGTCAATGGTAATAACATCTCTGAAAGAGAACAGAGAAATCCGGTTTAAATCACATACGGCTGTCCATCAGGCCTGATGTTATGAAACTGTAGAATACAAAAAGATAACAGATCATTTAAGGATCCATGAACAGAAGATTAACTTACCCTGCTTGTACTTTCTCTTTACTGAGACTGTCAATCATCTTGTTGCCCAAGTCATATATCGTCTCCATCTCAGTAGTCTTCAGAGTCAGCTTGCCCACCTTAGCACCCTGACAGAATACAAAGTATTTTCAGTAAATTGATAAACCAGGAGGGACATTTTTGAATTCTGATTACACATTTATTCATTCAAATATTTTCCAAATCAGGCAACTGCCAACAACAGCGTAAGCAGCCTACCGTTCCAGTGGCTGGTCTATCAATCTGGATTTCCACCACTTCTCCTTCAATAATCTCCGTTTCTTCTCTGTAAAAAAAAAAAAAAAAAAACACAAACACAATGAAGAGAAATTCATTTCAAACAATAAGAATTACAGTTACAATTATTGTGTTAGTGCACTCACTTGATCCTCACTCCGATAGCTTTCCTAAAAGCTTGGCTGAGTGCCTCAGTCTTGCTCATCTCCAGAGAGAAGATCTCACTACCAGCCAGTGCTGTGAAGGGTGTATCAGAGCCAAGAGACTGGGCGATGCCTGCATAAAGAAGAAAGTTTAAAATGAACCTATGCTCAGCCACTCAGTCTAGGAGCAAACTCTTTCTTTAAAAAAAATATAACTTAAGCCAACTACACATCAACGCAAGGCAGTAATATCACATCTACCAGAGGAGGATGAAATGACACTGTGTTCTGGAGAGAACTTACCCATGGCAATGGCAGTCTTTCCTGTGCCAGGTTGGCCGGCAATCAGTACTGCCCTGCCAGCGATGTGGCCATCTTTGATCATCTCCAGAATGACTCCTGCTGCCCGACGGGAGGCCAGCTGGCCAACCATCCCCTGAGAGACCTTTGGGTGAATAGAAACAGGTATCCTTAAGGCCAAAATCAAAACATATGCATGCACATCTGCACATCATTCTGTGTTATAATTCAATATACTCTTTGAATTCACAATATTTTCTGCTTAGTTTGAGCTAGTCTCACAATTACTTCATATAATACACACTATGAGCTAAGACTTAATTCTACCTGTCTTGGCTCCAAAGCATCATCCAAACCAAGGCCACGGATGTGAGAATGTGCACCTTAACAAGAGAAAAAAAACACAATCATATAAAACCCATTTGGAAGAGCTGAGAGAAGGTAGATAAGATAAGGTACCATTTGCATCTACATGAAATAAGGCTGACCTATTTTAAAACACATAAAGCAATCATTAATTTGCAGCCATTAACATTTCGACAGACAAGGTCCCAGAGTAAAGTGATTCTTACCAATTCTCTCGATCCGCATAATGTCACGAACCTCTGGAACCTTCGGAGCCGCCATCTCGACTGAGGAAGACGCAAACAACACAAGTGTCCTAACTCCTAAATATGGAAATAAATACGAATACTCCTTACATATTTTCTACTCCCCATGACCTTTGTGAGACTATTAAATGAAAAATTCCTAAGGTAGCAAAACCACTCCTGACATACTGGTACCATGCATATCGTCACCTTCCTAAAATAATGGCCTAAGTCATGTTTTGACAAAAATGTTTTTTTTGCCTAAATCACCCCCTCATGATGCTGGCCACCTCTGGTAAAATCGCCTGAATCCTCAGTTGAGGGGAACATGCAATTCTACCCCCGGTTGTATAATGGCCTATGTCAAAAGTGTGACTCTTTTGTTGAGTTTTTTGTGTTTCCTGAAAAACCTGAAAAAATGACTTAGGCCATTATTTTAAGAGGGTGTCGATATGTCTTTTACACAGGCAGTCAAATGTGTTCTGAAACCCACTCACAAGAGGTGGCTAATCCACGCCAACAACAATATCAGTGTAGGGGTCCATGAGGGTCTCTGGCTTGTGTAACACAAACATGTTTAAACTCATACATTTTTTAATTATTATTCTTAATATATTATTATATTATCTAATTTTAGTTCATAATGAGCCAACTGCTGGAGAATTACATTGTACGGGTACCCCTGGATCAGGGCTATTTTCATGTGTACTTGTACCTCTGTTGATGCTTGCGTTCCTATATAAAACAGCGTCAGGTTGCACCACTAATCCAACAGCTAATATTAAGTTAGTTAACCAAGCTGGGGAAGCTAAATAAATTAAACTAGAAGAGTCTCTCCCGTCCATTCGGTTGTCATAGTGACAGTCCCAACGTATGCCTCAACACAAAAGTGGCCCGACGGCTATGTTAGCGAAGTTACTGTGGCTTTTTATTTGTAATACTAATTGTAATACTCGCTTTCACATAAACAACAAACCACTCAGATGTTGGCAATCTCAACTTGAGTCAAATGACATGCGGAAGCCACAACCGTTCGTCTCCACAAGGCTAGTTTAGAGAAATATAATGCTAGCGCTATGCTAATGTTATGTTAGCAAACTAGCTAGCTCCATTCATAGGTTTCTGTCTTCTGTAACTATTGTTACATCCGGAGAAAGACGTAATCCTGGAGCTGATATGAAGGATTTAACTTTAACTACGCCCGAGCGATATAAAGACGTAAGTGGCCAAGATGTACAATATTTATTATATTTATCGTACGAAACACACACTCACCTGTACAGCCACACTCGTGAAAATGTGAGAATGCGGCGCTTCTTTCTGATGGTGCGCAGGGCAAATGTGTCCGAAGAGAAACAAGTTCTCCGTTTTCTATGTGCAAGCTTTGAGGCTGACTGCCCTCTGTAGACATGGTGGGAATGAGGAGAGTGACTAAATTTAAAGGCAGGTAAATTATGACTAAATCATGAATTCTGAATTATTATTTACTATCCGTTTATTACCTTTGTGTAGACTCAAGCCCGTTGATTATATTGTGGTTAACTCTTGGTGATGTAAATAGCAGGTTTGTAGGCCATTCAACGATTTTCAACAATGTAGGATTTACAAAACAAATATGTACAAAGCACAGAGATATGTAGGTGAATTTATTCAGGGAGGTAGCCTGTGTTATGTTGTTTTAAGTAACCAATCCTCTTAATGAAAGCGTATGGTCTATCTCAGAGAGGCCTACATTACTGATCCAGTAATATCTACCCAATTAAAATTTTTGTACCAAATTTCTTGCACTTTTTAGGCTAAGATTATTTTCTATCTCCAGCAGTGAACCATCTCCTCACACAGAAGCTTTCCCAGGAGTGGCATGAATAGTGGCCGATGACAGCCTTGGTAAGTACTTCATATATTTCTCCACTAGAGGTAGCAAGGCTCACGAGTGATTTTCCAGGTTCATGTATAACAAGGCAGAGCATACTACATGCCAAAGTTACAGCTAATTTCCTCTTGTACACCAGAAAAGTATATTGTGGGCAAAATCCTCTAACTTTTTATTTGCTTCTTGTCACCAATTTTTTAATGTGTAAAAGTCAAATAATACATAATGGCAATGTATATATTCTATTATGGCAAATAAATGTTTATGTATCTGTGTAAAGCAGCAACTAAAATCAGACAGAAAATGAAAAATGGCAAAAGAAGTGGGGGAGTTTTTCATATCCTCTCTACAATATCTTCAAAGTTTTCCCTAAAGGCTCCAGTTTTAGGAATCCACAATATAAACAAGCTTCACTCCACAATCCCAGGAGGACGATACTGCAACAACTTTCAAACTATTCACAAACACTTTTGTTTGCATTGTCACCAGTTGTGATGTTTCCTGATGTGTAATCATTGGCCTGTGTTTAAATAAAACATGTTTTGTCAATAGCCCAGCCGCTGAAATGCCTCCCAGCAAAGAGGAAATGGCCACCAGCTACAACTACATATAGGATTTTCTGCTACAATGATCAAGTGGAACTCAGCCAGTTTTACAGCTACATTTGTAAAGAAAAAAATTCATGTATTGCGTCATGTATACTGTCTGACCGAATCCAGACTTTTAATGAATAACTAGATGATAAAGATCTTTACTGTCAGACTGGACCATACCTTAGTTCAGTATACCACAAACAAATAAAACTGCCACTAGGAGAGTTTCTAAATGAGTTTCACCATGTGTGAACTCAGGAGCTCTCGGTCACACCTCACCTATTTCTGTACAACTCCTCTCAAACCTCTCAGTCTTCCACTAAACCAACACTGCTGTGCACACACAAAGCATTATTATTATTTTTGTTATTTAATCTATTTTGAATGATGATGCTAGTAATATATATCAGTGTTTTTATGATCTTACAGACCAGGTAACTGGAATAGAGAAGTTGCTGAAAAGCTATCATTAGTTTTCCTGACATAATGACTGGCTTTTTTAAAATTCTCTTAAACCTGACTTGAACCTAAGTTTTCTCCTTTTTAAATGATGCCTAACTGAGTGAAAAAAACTTCTACTGTATTCATGCAGGCTGAGGGGTGATGACACTGGGGAGTAAGTAAGGAAGGAAGTTTTTGAGAAGAGAGGGATGGAGTAGAAATACAACATACCACAGTTTATCCTCGCTATAAAATATTTATTTGATAAAAATTGTATGTTTATTGAAAAAAATTTAAATCAAGTCATTCATTACTTTAAATAATTTAAATGCTGATTCACTTCATACACTTGAGCTCACATTCTCCACATGTTGATTTGCAGAATATTCACAGTCATCAATAACAGGTCCCCTGATACTCATATATAACACATATTGTAAGGTCTAAAAAATAAAGAACATATCCAAACTTGTCAAAGAATTATAACATGCCATCACAGAGTAGTAGTATTGTTCTGTACATTCATACCTAAACTGAATCACTGTTGTACATTGATTATTAGAAGTGTGTTATTTAATCACAGCTGGATGACGGTGATGGCCGACTCATACCAAACCCAGAAGCCTGGATAGACAGCTTCACTGAAAGAGGCCTTGAAGCGGTGGATGAGAGACATGGTGTCCCCTACAGTGTAGAAAGACAGGGTGCCCCCGGCGTGGTCGAGGAACACCCCTATACGGGAGGAATAGGGCAGGTTGATATCTATCTGGTCCTTGTTGTGGCGAGCTGAGTAGCTGGAATCAGAGCAGAAGAGGCTCCAAGACTTGCGGTTGTAGCCGATGCGGCAGCTGTCTCCGTAGCCGGTTCTCTTGATGCCTTTGTAGGTGATGCCGATGGCCGCCCCCTCCCCGCTCCAGTCAACCTCCCAGTAGTAGGCGCCTCCAGAGAGGGGCTCCTTACACAGGACCTGGGGCAGGGAGTCAAACCGGGCGGGGTGGTCACCGTAGGACTGGGGGTCTCTCCTGAGTGAAGCTTTCCTGTTCCCTCGGGACAAGTAGAGCTGTCTGTAGGCTGTGTTCGTGTCCAGAGTCAGCTGACAAGCATCTAGGAGGGGACAGAAGATTGTGAACATTTACTTCACAAGAGGAAGGGTTTCCACTGAAACTGCTTGGGTTGAATGTAAATGAGGAAGATCGGCAAAAGTTACTGTTTGCAACAAATTCTCACTCCCAACTCATCACATATGGACCCCTCACCTGTCACCACCAGCTGCAAGGTTGTAGAGGTTAGTAGAATGTAGTTAGGATTTCTCCTGTTAGATTTTTAACTAACTTCTGCAGTAACAAGATTTGAAGGGAAAGAGTGAGAGCCTCTGGCTGGACACACAGAAATCAGAATGAACCCAGGGTTTAGATGTCACCTGCCTGCTGTCTGCAGGTCACAGCTGGTGGGACACCCGGCGGCCTCGGCTAGATCTGCCCGGCCTATAATCTGGAACGCCAGAGGTATCAACACTGTGTGTGAGTTTGACCCCCAACAGAAGTCCATCTAACAAAGAGCATCTTTAACTGTAAAGCGAGACCCAGGACCTGTCAGCACCTTCTCCAGTGTCCTTAAAGACAAGGCCATTCCCCCCAACTTTATATTCTTAGCCTCCAAGATTAGATTATTATATTACTAATATATTTTTTTTAAATATCCTATTGAAATGTTTTATTTTAGTTGTTTTTTGTTTCTTATCTGACTGGTTAGTAAACATCAGCTTTTTCATGCTGTGTAAGTGCTTGGTAATATATTTATAATGAGTCAATCTCTCTCTGTCAACACTGTAGGACGTACAGTAGCTACACAAATCGGATGTTGTGGTCAGCCACAGGATCTGACAGAGAACCTCATCAGCATCTAATTTGCCTGATGCATTGAAATGAGCAGGGAGAGCAGTGAACTGTGTCACTGCAGAAAGCAGCACGAGAGAAGCCAAGACTCACATTTTAGGAAGTCCTCCCTGTACTGAGGCTCCTGAACTGGGACAGACTTGTACATGGCAGCTTCATCACCTGTGGAGGGAAACATGTATTTATATCAGTTAAGTGATATTATAGAGAATCAGTGAATACAAAAACTTACAATACAATACACGTTATCCCTTTGATTTCCTCAAGACTGATAATGAAGGCTCGTATGATGTGGGCAGTGTTGATATTCTTATTATATTAATTCAGATACTGTGATTGTTACACTATGTGTGACGCTTATCTGAACCGTCAAATACCATGTAACTTGATTTCTGTATCTGAGAAGTGTGTTAATATAAACTCGGTCAAAGTAAACATTTACCCATGTGGCAGCTGGGTGACCTCAGGCTACCCTCCAGTGAATATCATTCTCCAGCCATGACCAAACATCAAACAGGAATGTACAAAGCCTCTTGCGTACAAAGGAAACTGTAAATCTATTTGACTTTCCCCTGGTCAAATTAGGCTAAAATTTGAATTAGGGTCCTTCTAATTTCTTAATACTGTAACTATGCTGACTTAGTGGATTAACTACAGGTAGTTTGAACACGATTAGTTCTTTGTACTAATATTATTACCACATTAATTTGTTGTCCACATGAAATCAGGAATAAGAAAGATATTTTTCTTGAATGGTTGACTCACTTTTTATCGACCGTCTCTTTTTGGATTCGTCCAGTTGACAGAAAGTCATTTTGTTAACTGTGAAATAAAGAAATAATGAATGAGTTAACCTGGTAACAGTGGTAATATGTTCATAACACCATTTCTGTATTTTTCTGTTATTTAGAACAACAAGCTCCACACTCACCTGTCTTTGCTACCTTAACCAGCTCGTCGTTGCTGAATTCATTCAAGTGCTGCTTCATCTCAGACACGGCCTTAGTCACTGGGCCGAAGGTGAAGTAGGGGTTGACGCTCACTGTAGGCAGCTCCTCGGCCTCCGTCTGAGCTATCAGCATGTGGTAGCTCTAATGAGGGAATACAGAAAAACGTTTAAGTAATGTATGTTTTAAATCCGTCCACGGTTGCTTTCAGTTCACACCAGACATCACGTTATCAGTTAGTAGTTAACTGGTGGACATTTACAGTTGAAAGGTGCAGTGAACAAAGGAAAGGCGGGAGATACAGAATGGGACTAGATGTTATACTAAGTAAGTCAATAGACTGGTGACCTCTTTAGGGTGACACACCAGTGCATGATGGGTAGGCTCTAGCCCCCTGAACAGAATAAAATGGATGATGGCACTTTATCGTAGTGTGAGTGTGGTCATATGTCTAACTGAACATTTTTCTTAATGTTTCTGTTTCGCAGTTGTGAGTTACCTGGATGAAGTGGATGTGGTCCTCGGTGCGGGACAGCTGCGTGATCTCGTTGTCCCTCCTCTTCAGGTCAGCGATCTCATGACTCAGACGCTCCATGTGGCCCTCCGCGTTGTTGAGTGCCGCTCTCTTGTTGGAGGAGATCAGCTTAGTCATCTCTTGCTGCATCCTCTCAATGGAGCGCATCATGTCGGCGAACATCTTCTCACATTCCTGCAGCGCCCTCTGCGCCGAGTTCTGCACAGGAAACACGGAGGTATGCAATAAATCAACTGTGAGTCACACTGATTTCACTAACACACTGAGGGAAACTGTCATCACCGCCCCCCCCACACACATGAAGGAATGTTGTCTGTGTTGGTAGTTGATTTAACTTTCCATTTATTCTGTAGTGGTTAGTCTGGTCTTATCTGCGTGATAGATGGCAGTTGCACAAACCTTGAGTGAATCCACTGCTTGTTTTAGTTCCTCCATCTGCTTGAGTCGGTCATGAATCTTCTCCTGGATCTCAGCCTGGGTGGCGCCCAGCCGTTGCTATGGTGAGAACAACAGACATTGTTGATGTTGATGACACCGATACATTTACACTAATTCATCTATTCAAGACTGTTTTAAAGATAAATGTTAGATTTGATAACAACAGCGTAAAGTTTAACCCAAGTAAAAATCACACTTTTTTTTTTTTTTTTTGCATATGCAGCAGCAGCCTTATTTTCATTTGAGTGAGTCTCACAAATGAGGCTCTCCAGGCTTGTTTCATCTATCGTGAGCTGCTCTTTCTGCATTACCTGCCTCTGTGTTGCTTGTGCAATGGACCATGATTTTCACATGTGTCAATGATTCACAAATGACATGTTCGTGTCCATTAAACCATACTAGTCAAGTTGAGCAAAGCAAATTTTTTCATTCTTAGTTCTCCTGTTGCTAAGCTAATGAAGTGTGAAGAACCAGTTTTGTCACTTTAAGGAAAATGTTACCGACCTGCTCCTCAGCCCTCTCCTGCTCAGCAGACACCATGTCGTGACCTTTGTGCTCTTTCACCGTACACAGCACACAGATGCACATCTGGTCGGTGCGACAGAACAGCTCCAGACCCTTCTGATGCTGGGGGCAGATCTGCCTGTCCAGGTGGCCGATTTCATCCACCAGCTTGTGCCTTTTAAAAGTGGCTGACTCGTAGTGAGGCTTGAGGTGCCTCTCGCAGTAGGAAGCCAAACACATCAGGCAGGTCTTGACAGCTTTGTGCTTCTTGCCGATGCAGATGTCACAGCCTACATCCTGGGGTCCTGCATAGTTGTAGTCAGGGGATGGGGGTGGAGGTGGGAAAGATTCGGAGTTGCGTTGGATGGTGGATTGCCGGGAGCCTCCCATGCGTCTTGGTGTGGGCCTCTTGTTGTAGGTGACCCTGCACTGCGGGCAGAGGTACGTACCCGTGTGGTCAGCATGGTCCCAGTATGTTTTCAGGCAAATGGAGCAGAAGCCGTGGCCGCACGGGATGGACACGGGGTCCCTGAGGTATTCCTTACACAGGTGGCAGTTATCCTGGTCAGATGACATGAGGACAGTTTGGAGCTGTTCCCTCTAATACAGACAAGATTCTACGTAGACAGTGAGTGACTTGTGTCAGCACAGTGGCAGAGTGATCGCACAGGTACTACAGGTGGAAGTTATATAGAGTAAACAGAGAGGCTAAACTGGTTAAGCCGAAACCAGTAAAACAAGGGTGGGGCAAAGAAAGGACACAGTGAATACCTCCATCTGTTACTGAATGTGAGGAGAATGAATAAAATGTGTGATTATAAGATACAAGGTTGGGCCTTCAGAGCAAAAGTGTACTTCCTCAAAGTTTTTTATTATTTCATATACACACAAAAAGACAATTTAGCCCTTTAAGATTTTACACATTTTTCTGCATGAAAGAGGTGAAGATTGTGAAACGTGATATTTCATATAATGTTCGCAGTATTTGCATCTTGCCAGCAAAATAAAAAAAAATCCCACACATTCAAAAACCATAAGGTTTCTGTCAAACAATGCAATATGAAGAAACCACAGGTGAGTCACACTATACTGTTGAGTGCAGTCTAATTGCTGAGTGCTACAGATCGCCTGGTGACAGACTGTTCCCTTTGGATGTGTGATGATACCCACTCAAGTCACAGTACAAACTGACCTTACTCTGAGGAGATTATTTTCTGCACTGCGACTAATAATAATGCAACTCCGTCTCTGCTGATCAGCTGTGACGTCTCATGAATGTTGGACCCCTCGTCTCACTGCGATGTAGAGTCAGTGGGTGAAGTGCAGAGATGCCAAATTACCTGCTTTGTTGGCTTTGCCTAGATTCAGTTGGTTTGGGATTCTTGAGCCAGTGAGAGTTTGACCTTCACCTTACCTGTATCCAGTTAATTATCAACTCCTTTTACTTTGCATTTCATTACCACTGATTTCTTCTTAGGTCTGACAGGACACCTGCTGTTTACAGTGTAGAAGCTGAACTGTTACACTGCCCCTGATAAGAATATCTACTCCACCAAACTCCAGCAATCATAACAATGTTTCCTCTTCTGCCCTAAAAAAAAAAAAAACTTCCTCTGTGTATTTCATCTTACGGTGAACACACCTCCCAGCCAAGATGGAGTTTCAGGGCTGCTGAAACGGAGATAGGAATGCAACTACACTTGATAGCCCAGATAACAGGAGGGCCGAGAAAGCCTGCTTAAAAGATTCCATTGTGTTAGAGCCAGCAGGGCCCGAGCAGAGTGCCAGGCATTATAGGGTCTGTAGTCCGTCAACAACAGTAAGCACAGCTGACATGCAAGACTAAATGTAGCATCTTATTTGAAAAAGATTTCCACTGACGGGGGCCATACGGCGTTAACTGAGACTTGATGCAGTGAGGATGATAAGAAGAAAACTTTCAGTGTTAACAAAAACATACATTTAAATTTTCTTCACTATTCTTCTTCATTATATTTCTTCTTCATTTATTTTCCTGAAAGACCCAAATTATTATATTTTTTCTTATTTCAAATTATTAATATCACCTTCAAAAAACCTTGAATGACCTTGGTCTCAGTATTACATTTCAAAATTAACATTAATATTACAAATCTGCAAAAATGACTTACATAAGGACTTTTTTTTATCTCATTTGACATTTGAATATGCATTGCACCTATTTGCATGTGAATTCAACGAGTCTGACCTTAGCACCTTTATTGACATTGACAAATGCAACAAAAAAATATCAGTTATAGTGAAAATGGTTGAGTTGAGTCACTTCACAGAGTTTCAGTGACTTGTATTCTCATGTAATTGAAAATCGAATCAAAAATGACATTTCAACTGGCCTGTAGACGGACTCAAAAATGGGTCTTGATTCAAGAGGTTTTTATTATTGTCTTGCAAGAGTTTTTTTATACTTTGTTTTAATAAACTAATTGACCCTCTAACTCAGTTTCAGCCGTGGGTTGGACTTTGTGTCCATAAAGGAGAAATATTGAATTTTTATGGTGAAGAAGGACGTGTTGAGCTACACACAGTGTTTCTCCTTGGCTTCTGCACCTACTGAAAATATATGAGAGCAAACACAATTAAATGAATATTTTTCAAGCATTGTTACTACATGTGACCCCCCCCCCCCCCCGCCCCCCCCCATCATTCTTTGATTTTTAAAGCTATTCTTAGGTGTCAGTTCATCCGTTTAATTTGTTTGCTTAGTGTGTACGATGTGCCAGACCCATAGTCCAGCTTTTAGATAAAACAAATATTTTCAACAAACTATACACACACATCATAATCATGCTATTTCGTATTTTATATTAAAATCTGCATTTTGTTATCACAGCAACTTCAAAATATTGGACCACTATTTTAGAATTAGTCCAGATTTTTATTTGCACTAACACTCAATATTTTCTGTTTTTTGCTCATGTACTGACGCAGGTTGTTGTGGCAACAGTAATGCTTACAAGTTATGTGCAGTCTTTCATTCATCTGATCTGTGTTGCAGCACTCTAAACCTGTGTGTATCTACCAGCATCAACAAATGTGTCCACTGTTTTCCCATAACCCATTTGAATATTGTGTCTTCCTGTTTATATTACTCACTCTCAGAGAAGTAGCTCCTTATGTCCTTTGATGAAATAGGCGTTTGTGTTCTCCTGCACGCGCTCTGCAGAAAGCTCGCTCGCTGCACCTTAATGAAGGTTGACCTTTCACCTTGAACTTGGGCTCGGCTACAGATGACTGTGGAGTTTCTGTCTGCTTCATCAAAAACACTGGGACTTGAAACAGACATGCTACTCAGCAGATGTGTGTTATTATATCTCATTAAAGTGTCTTGTATCCTAAACATTATCATGCCTCATATTGACTTTCCCAATCGACATTTTTAAATAAATGTGCACTGTATAGTCTTCGTTTTTCCATCATGTGTTTGAATCTCATATAAAACCAGATTCAAAGTTTTGTCCCTTGATCTTTGCCACTGACGGGCAGTTAATCTGTAAGCACAGAGTGCTCCCTTCACTCTGGAGGAAGGAAGGAAAAACTGGCTTATCAGAAACCAGACCAAATATGGAGAGGTGAAACTATGAAGTAGAACCACGGAGTATGAGGTAGGACAAGATATGAATTGAAGGTGGAGGTTTAGTTTTTACAACCTTAAATGAACACTTATCTTTGTCCTACATGATTCTGGATAAAGGCAGTAAATGCAAAGTACACGAGAAAGCAAAACAAAAGTTCCTTTACAGTTGGGATTTTCAAAGTAATCCTGAGCAACAGACTGTAAACGGGGCAGTAGTTTTGGTGGAAACCAGGAGACGAGGCCCAATTGAAATGCTAATGAGAGGCTATGATGTCAGCAGACACTTCATGTTGCAGACACACTCAGGATCTCCAGAAGTTTTTCCCCTTTAGCTGGTTTTAAATAACACTACAATAGGTGATGAAAAATGAAAAGAATGGGAAAAAAAAGAATCATAACTCGTGACACAAATATGTGAAACACCCACTGCAACAACACACCTGGAACGGACAGGAATGTTGTGTGTTCGTGCACGCGTACGTGTGCATGTGTGTTTCATTTTTGTGTCTGAAGCATGACGTTTTCTTTCTGCTGCACAAACAGATGCATATCTACAGTTACAAATTGACTTGTACATGTAGCTGGACTGGTTTGACTGGTCATAGTGTAAACACCACAACTCTGAACTCCTGCTCTTGGAAAAACCACCTACAGCAAGTTAAACTTTTAAACAAGTTGTTGGTGATAAAAGAAGCGAGCAGGGATGTTAGAAAATTACTCAGAAACTCTGCTCGAGCTCAGAGTGTCTCTGTTTGTTTATTGGGTGGTCCCTTAAATTCCTACAGTACCTTAGGTCGCATTGATGTTTGTCGGACTATAACCGGTTTGAGACAATGGCGATTCTGTCTGACAACAATAGGTGGAAATACAGCTGCCGAGAAGTGTGTGCGCAATACATCCACAGATGAGCCACATGAGAAATTCAAGAATAAAGGAAACTGCAGGGAAAATGGAAGTGTGTTCTTGCACATTAGTTTTCACTCCTTCTGCTTTTCACATTTCATTCATTCTCTTTCTTTCAGTCTGTTTTCTCTCTCTCTCTCTCTCCCTCTCTCTCTCCTCTCCTGTCTGCCCGCCCTTTCTCTCTCTCTCTCTCTCTCTCTTGCTCTCTCTCTCTCTCTCTCCCTTTCTCCCTCTCCTTCCTTGCTCAACCTGCTTATCTAAACTGGGCAGGGCTCGATATACTCACAGCACAGGGGGAGGGCCTTGTCTGCTTTCAATCAATAACCTCTGGAATTCAGAAATACAAGTAGGTCCTGTCTCTGGCAGGCTGTTCCAAACTCTTGAGGGCGGGCTCCCGGGCACAGTCGACAAAATCTCTATCTGCTTCTGGCTCTCCATTCTCTCTGTCTGTTCCCACAGGTCTGACTGTGTTTTGAGCCCATCACAATGGCTGATCACACTTCTCCAGATTACTTCAGCTGCTCCCTGTGTCTGAACCTTCTGAGGGATCCTGTGGCTATACCCTGTGGCCACAGTTACTGTATGGACTGCATCAGCGGCTACTGGAACGAGGCTGACTACACAGGGATTTACATTTGTCCCCAGTGTAAGATCACATTCACCCAAAGGCCTGTGCTGCGGCCCAATGCCACTCTGAGCATGGTGGCTGAGAAGATCAAGAAGAGCGGTCTGAACCTCAACCTCAACATGTCTCAGGGGAATGCCTACGCTGGACCAAGTGACGTCCCCTGTGACTTCTGTACTGGGAAGAAATTTAAGGCTGTGAAGTCCTGCCTGAACTGTCTGGCGTCCTACTGCGAGAAGCACCTGAAGCCTCACTATGAATCAGCCACATTCAAACGGCACAAGCTGGTGGATGAGCTGGGAAACCTGGACAGGAAAATCTGCCCGCAGCACCAGAAGTCCCTGGAGCTTTTCTGTCGAACAGACCAGATGTGTATCTGTGCTATCTGCACAGTCAGTGAGCACAGGGGCCATGACATTGTCTCTGCTGAGGCAGAGAGGGGTGAGAAACAGGTAAGAAATGCTCCTATCTCTGTTAGTGATTCCTTTTAATAGTTTAGATACTCAACAGCACAGAACAGTATTTTTCACCTGTTAGAAAAATCACTTTCATTCAGCTGCTCAAAGAGTGAGAGTCTGACTTCATGTTGGAGTTAGAGTAACTTGAGTTTAAGCAAACAGGGTGTTTTGCCCAGCTCCTTTCCGTGTGCTACAACTGGTGGTTGGACTTTGACCCATTTCGCCAGTGCTATCAGCTAGCCTGGCAGGCATTCACCGCCAAAACAAATCCAGCTCTCTGATTAGCTGTGCGGAGGCTGGGGGGAGTGTCTTATAGTTATCGCCTCTGAAAGCCGCTTTTGAGAGAATGTGGTGTTCCAGCTGTGGGATAGATACACAGAAACTGTAGGCTTCCTCCTGCTGCACTGGTTCCCACCTGTGGGAGTGGGTCTGTAATGATACTGGAATGTCAGACAGTCATGGCCTTCCACACCTCATGAGCAACCAGTCACTGTGTTGCAAAGCATGGTAATTGACATTCAAATGACGCACCAGCCAGGCAGCCCGGAAAACAATGTAGAGTAAATCTGTTGAGTGTAATTACAGTTGTTGTACATGAGTAATTTGGAAGGAGTGTTTTTATGACACCCAGGAATATGGACTCCAGGATTTTTATAATGATGAAGTAATAATTCGTCCTACTGTTTTCTTTACAACACGAGGAGCCTGGTTTCTCTCATCCAAAGATTTACAACCTTATTCTCACACATCTCACTCCATCTCCCACTCGCTCCCCTCCCCCCCTCTCATGTTCAACCCCCCCACCCTAGATTCCCCACATTCCTCAAGCTTATCTTGAAGAATGGGCTGGTGGGCTTGAGTAAAAGCTGAATTAGAAGCCCTCTATTCTGCATGTCAGTGCTGTGTGCACCTTGAAACATCTCTTTAAAAGTCAGGCAGCGGTAGACTCACATTCCTGACATGGCCTGAATTCCATTACAGATTTTTCCTCCCCTCTCCCTCTGAGATAAAAGCTGGTCGTATTAAGAAGATTCTTTGAGTAGGGTTTATTAGACATGCCGAAGGGCCTCTCCAGATATCCCTTGATGAGAAAGAATGTTTGCACCAAGCCAACAGATATGAGGCTTTATACCTCGTACATTAAATCAGCATCTTATTCAGCTGATTTAATGCAACTTTACGATCAGAAATTGTAACACTGCATAATAAATTAGAAAGAAGCAAGTTCAACTATCAGTGTGGGAGTTCTTGTAAGAAAACATGGGGAAATAGATAGTGGTGTAATACTGTCTGTTTTCTGCAGAAACTATTGGGAGTCTCCCAAGCTGAGATTAAACAAAAATGCCAGGAGAGGGTGAAGGAGCTGGAGGAACTGAAGACTGCAGTGGATTCACTGAAGGTAAGGTATTTCTACCGAGAATCAGTCTCTGATTATGACAGAAAACAAAGGAATCTCTAAAAGATGTCTACCATGACTGTCGCTCATCATGGATCAAACCATAGTGGCAGCTGCTTCTATAAAGTACTGACTCCTCTGTGTGTGTTCTGTCCAGAATTCAGCTCAGAGAGCCATGGTGGACAGCCAGAAGATGTTCGAGGACATGATCCGCTCCATTGAGAGGATGAGGTCAGAGGTGACCAAGCTGATTGGAATCAACGAGAAGGCTGCTTTCAACCAGGCCGAGGCTTTGATCGAGCGGCTGGAACAAGAGATCGATGAACTGAAGAAAAAGGAGTCGGGGCTTAAGCAGCTTTACAGCACTGAGGACCACATCCACTTTCTGCAGGTAACACGCGGTTTTAGAGCGACTGTTTAAGAAGAAATACACCTGGAGTTGTCATTTTATGGTGCTACGGTTAACTGGTGGTCTCACCATACATATAAGGCAGCACACTGACACCATAAATCTGTGAATTCTTTAACACAACTTTGCATTTTTAATCTTAATTAGGCCGAACATCAGTCATTATCACACACTGAAGTAATTAGTACATGTGGGTGTGGCTTTTCATGAGACTTCTTGTTACTTAACGGGTTGCCCATGTACATGATGACACTGTAAAGACCAAAGTCCTTTCTTCAGAGACAGCACTTTGATATATTATAAGAATATAGATCTGAAGTGTTTTCAAAATGCTCAAATTTCCATGTTCCATTTCCATTTCAATGTAAAAATAGTTGGTGACAATCCAACACTTGATCAACAGACTTCCTGCTTTAAAACATTTTGTGATAGTTCATGTTAATATTCATTCATGCTCCTCACAACACTTGCTTTTCTTTTCCCATCAGAACTTCAATTACCTCTGCACTCCCACTGACGATGGCTTCTTACCCAAAGTGACAGTCAACCCTGACTTTTCCTTCGGGAATGTGAGGAAAGCTGTTGCTGAGATCAAGGAACGCCTTGAAGAGTTTGGCAGAGAGGAGCTGCTTAAGATCTCCAAGTCAGGTCTGACCTCAGCAGCAGAAACACAACCATCGTACATACTGGGCTTAAAACACCAAAAACCTCAATTTACTAATTATGAATGTGTTGTGTCTTGCAGTGAATGAGGTACCAGTCTACACTACAGCAAGTCGAACGTTGGACAGAAGGAGCAGAGGTGAGCGCCATCACGTCATATAGTAATATAAGACTGTAGGAGGTTAATTATCACTCATGTTGACAGTGCAGTTTCCTGAGAGTGTTAGATGCAAACCATAAAAGCATTTGCATTGTTATAAACCCTGCAAAAACACACAAACAAAAGAGTTAAAGGCATGTGTGTGGGTGTATGCAGTTTGCACTGATTTAACGCAGCGTTTCTTCATCTGCAGGTAAAGAAATGATAGTGAACAACTCTCCACCTCCAGAGCCAAAGAGCAGAGCAGATTTTGTGAAATGTAAGTTATCTGGTGTATTTACAAGAAATGGAACAATTTCAAGCCTAACACAATTAATTCACCTAATAAATTCTATGAAATGTGTTGATTCTTCTTCCCGTAGACTTCTGCCAGCTGAAATTAGACCACATTACAGCCTACAAGGAGCTGTTCATCTCTGAAAACAGCAGAAAAGTCATCCGCACCAGGGACCTGCAGCCCTACGGAGACAACCAAGAGCGGTTTGACAGCTTTGCCCAGGTGCTCTGCCGGGAGTCCCTCTCTGGAGGCCGCTTCTACTGGGAGATCGAGTGGAGCGGGGAGTTCTCCATCGGAGTGGCCTACAGAAGCATCAGCCGAAAAGGCAAAGGCTCGCTGTGTCTCCTGGGCTACAACGACAAATCCTGGAGTCTCCTCTGTTCTGACACAGGTTACTCTGCCTGGCACAACCGTGTGGACAAAGCCGTCAATGGCCCCCACTCCCCCAGGATAGGCGTGTACCTGGACCACACTGCAGGTGTGCTGGCGTTTTATAGCATAAGCAACACCATGACCCTCCTGCACAGGTTTGAGACCACGTTTGTTGAGCCCCTCTATCCGGGCTTTGGAGTTGGAACCTCAGTCAAGATCTGCAATATCAAGTGATCATCGATGTTTCAGCTCTCATTTGAAGATCTGAGAATATTTTGCATTTGTTTCTTATACTATACAGCAATGCTTTTGGAATATATATTTTTGCTAAATTTTCACACTGTACCAAACCACATAAATTAAGTTTTATTGCTTTTTCTTTTTTTTTTTAGAAAAAAGTTACTTCCAAATGTGTATATACTTTTTTAACCCCACACATCACATACTATGTTTTGCATTCTGCTGTCAAATCACATTTTCTAAGATCTTATTGAAATACGTAATTACTGCATAATCACAATATCAAGAAAGTGTTATCCCTTCAGGCTTCTGATAGTAACTGCTGGATAATTTTCTAACATGTCAGTATACATGAGCTAAATCTGTAAACGTTATATATTCCCACAGGAAATATAATACCATTACATTTTTAGAATTACCCACAATTATTATTTCATTAAGTGTATGACATATTTTAATTCATAATGACTGTACCCTGAGGTATGTTTTCTGATGATAGGTCATTTCACTGTAGGCCAATATTATTGCATAATGAATTTTAAGTATTACAATGACGCTCATGTTGGTGCATTACATTCAGAATATTTCAGTCATTTCATGTTGTGATATTATCTGTTGTCATATCAGTTGCTGAAAGTCCTTACAGTTTTTTTTTTCACTTGAACTAACCCTTATTTAATTTTGTGTATGTTTACTTATATAAAGGCCAAACAGAGTATAACTGTTTCCAGAAAAGACTTGTTTTGTAACAAAATTATTCATTGATAGTTCGAAATAAAGAGCTAAATAAATGAAGAGATTGTTGTGTTTTTGAGATTATTTATCTGTTTTTCCATAAGAACATTAGGACTGGGCCAAAGGGTGTTATATATACACTATATTGGCAAATTAAATAACTTAACTGATTAGAAAAATGATAGGTTTTGTTTTATATAGATATAAATAAGGAAATGGCACTACTTGTTTGTGTCTTAAAGGACTAGAAAGTTTCAATCCTTACAAATTATCCATATAAACAGATATACATTTTCAAATTTATCTTAAATTATTTAATTGGTATGTGAACCATCCTATTTATAATCACACGTAACTGTGAATCAGCAAGACACCTGCTCTGAAATAAATAGGAGCACCATCACCATTTGAACACTGACAATACTCAGGGCTCCCTCTGTTGGTTGATTAGGGGAACTGAAATGAAATAAAAATGTAATGACCACTGACTATGGCCGGTAACGCTGTTGTGTTCCGACTGCATCTTCAAATGTGCATATGTCAGTAAACAATCAGTTTCTTTTTTTCTTCACTGCAAAAACATGGTCAAGAAAAAATTCAATCCAAAAAAATTTAGGACATTATCGAGCATGAGTCAAATGAAGAGTGACAACACACATTTTCAGACTCATTTTCTACAGGATGCGATTCAATTTTTGATGTGCACACCGATCCATAAAGTAATCGTTGTGACATACTGAGTTTGTCTAATAATGATCTCACCATTAACCTACAGGACATTTCCACAGCAGAGATTTTAACTTGTCACAATACCAAGCTTCTGAAACTGAAGCAGCTAAACAGAATCCATATTCATTTCATCATTTACACCTGAGCTTTTTCTAAAGTGACACGTCAAAAGTATGAACTAAAAAACACTTATTATTATAGCTCTTGGGAGGAGAAAGTACTTCATACCTTTATTATTCTTATTTCCTTTAGCTGTATACTGCCATGTGTCAAGCACAAGCGCTTACATGCTATATGAAAATGGAAATCTATAAAATACAACCAAAAAACAATCCATTATACAGAGAAAGCAAGGAGTCAGAAAACAACACTGTAGTCACTTTAACAATAGACATCTATTTATTGGTTCCCAGGATTCTTGCAGGAAGTTGAGCATACAACGCTCAAGAGAAAAAAAAAAACATGACAGTCCAAAATTCAGACATTATAGCCAACGATGCCTCCCTTGCCAATGCACTCTCCAATGTAGAACCACATCAACACTTCAGTGGCCACCAGTCCATTCCTGACAGCATCCTGTGAAGAAACAAAAACTTGACTTTGATTTCCCTCTGGATAAAGGTATCGAGTAAAATGTGGTATTTGCCACTGGTGATAATGTTACTGTCATGGTTTTCCTTGTGGATTATTTAATCATGTTTCCACTTTGTATAATATTAACGATATCAATGAAAAGAGAATAATACTGATGAATTTGCTTCAATGCCTTTTTTGAACATGCAATGATTCATCAATTTCTTTGCCAGAAATCTTTTGTGTCATGGGCAAATTGAATTTTAGGACTTTTCACATCTAGATTGACATCAAAATGTTACTAATGGGTTATTGTGAGCTGTTGCAGAGACATCAAATAAAATAATAAATTATCAAACTTCCTTCATCAGTGATAATGATCAATATGCATTTCTGATTACTGCTGAATTTTATCTTAGCTGTATTGCTAAGATTTTGGGTTCCACAACAATTTTTAATCAAAGTTTAAAGAAAGAAAACTGTTCTCAGGGAGGTCTCTGTGTGAGCAGGACATTCTTTCTGGAGGACAATCGTATTTTACCAATCACAATTCAATAATACAATGTTATTTTTCAGTGTTGTTATTTTTCAGTGTTAACTGACATTGCAATGTCAGTTAAAGTTGACAATTAAAACTAAAAATATTTGCACAGCTAGACTGTATTTAGGATATGCGAGTAATATGGTTTGCCTTTTAAGTGATTTTTTTCTGAAGCTTTATGACATTTACAATTAAAGAAAACTGTTGCTCAACAAACTGCATACTAGTTACTGTTCACCATGGCAGTCAAACCCTTATGGTAATACAGCATTGAAGACGTTTCCCTAATATGACATCAGAAAGTATCCACTTTTATGTATTGAAATTTCTAATAATGAGCCATATCATTACGGTTTGATAAAAAATACGTGAAATATTGTAAACCAGTCAATGGACACTGACAGCGAGTTGATATCATTTGAGGGTGTGAATTGTGCACATATATAAAATATATATTGTCCGTCTGAGAGGTAATAACACATTAACAATAACACACCTTCACTGTGGTTTGACCGAGACGTCCTGTCTGTACACCCTTGATGAGGTTTGTGGCTCCCTCGATGGCCTTGGGGATCTCGGCAGGGGTTGGGGGGACAAGTTCAACACGGGCATAGTGCCAGAAGGTTGCTAGCCGAGGTTTGGAGTAGGTGACAGCGGCTAGAAGAAGATAAAATATAACAATTACTGCACGCCTCTGGTGTTACTTTGCACTACTGCTCCAAAAGTTAGCTTTGAGCTGCAGCAGAGCTCCCTCTATGCTACCCGCTTTAGCTTTAGCTAAATGGCTAATGGTCAATGAGTGTAAACAATACAAGTCACTCGTGCTAGCTAGCCACACAACAATTTAGTAAAATAAGCATGAAAACACGAAATGTCAATTAAGTGTTTTTTCACTCCAGACAACATTAGCTAACGTTACGTCCACTTCATTCTGTTGATGGCTGGGTCGCGGTGCAACTGACTGACAGCGACGGCCTAGCTACGTCTTGTCAATACAAATTACACTAACTACGACTTAGTTCTCTATTATCAAACACATTATAAAATATTAGAATTATACAACAAACGGACTTACCGCCAACCAGCGTGGGTACTTTAGCGACCAGTTTTTGCACTGCCTGTGCCATGTTGAAATGTTTGTCGATGCTAACCGCTCCCCCTGTTCCTGCTAGCCGACTGAATGTCACCTCCAGTGGAAGGACCCCAGAGTACAGCTGACCACACAAGTGCCTGTACAGAAATACCCTGAGAGGTAAGACCTCTATGTACAGTTATGGTTTACAATACAATATTTCATGTAAAAGCGGGTCATAGCATCCTGACGTTTCCAGAATTTCAATATAATTTTATTCCCACTCTCCCTACAGTCTATTGCGGTTCAATTACAGAATCCAACAGTTGATAGCTAATTGGATGCTAACGTACAAGCTACATTTTTGCCATACGGTCACCAGAGGGTGCAGTGAACCAGACCATGAGAGTGTTGTTTGTTGGGTATTTTACGTCAAGGCTCCAGATAATTGATAGGAACATTAATTAGAGTAATATGGATAAAAGTTTATGTAAGTGAGTGATAGGCATTTTATAAGAATATATATTCAGGTTTAAACTTTCCATGACTCATAACTGGTAAACGGATAAAAGGAACAATCATAAGACTGTACTTAGGTTGGAGAAGGTACATGTCACATCAGGGCGTGATCGGGTCACATCGCAGCTCTCAGATCTCACTGCCACCAAGTAATGTCATGCTCTATTAGAGTAGATCTGTTCAGTTCCATGAAAATGTTCATCAATAGCTACATAAATTCTGCTAAAACACTGACATTTTGCACATCAACACTTTCATTTTTGTTTAGACACTTGCATTATGTCTTTTCGCACAGCCCTTTTAAGTCTTCTGTTATATATTAGGCTGTATCATTTTTCATTTTTTCAACATAGCAAACAAAGGGTGAATATTCAGAGACATATAGGTAAGATTACAAATTGCAGTCAAGAAAATTCATCGAACATTTTATTTCATTTAAATTACATATAAATAATACGTAAAACACATACACTTACAATTTTATTTTACATAGTATTAGTTGGCCATACCAGTGTTTTTCCCCATTTATCATCAATACTTTATATAACTGCTGTTCATTTTCTAAAGAATCATAGTAATAGTAGTTTTCCAAATGTTTTTTCTGCTCAAACACACACCCACTGGTTTCTTTTCATCTCAGTACAATAGGAAATTTAGTTTATCATGGTGCTTTAAGATCTGGAGCATTTAATCTATTCTGCTTTATCTGATTGAGCTCATATGTGGCAGACAAAATGTTCAACATCTCTAGCTGTGCAGTATAATACCAAACCAAAAAGACATTTCCATATCATATGCAAATACACATTTACAGTTTCATTTATCTTTTTTCTCCTTTGTGAAACCCTGATTAGATTAACAAACTCTTTGCCAATAAGTTAATAATATTTGTTTTTTCTTGTTCAGCCCAGTTTGAAGTCTCCTCAGTAGACATATGGGATGGGAGAATGTCTTCAGAATGATGTGTCTTTGTTGCTCACAACCATGATATCTCATTGTTGTCTTCCTTCTGCTGAGATACAAATGAGATAATATGGTGAAGATAGTGGTCATTGTTGAAGTGATGAATATGTAAAAAAGATTGTGTAGTATACACTGTGTAATCTTTTCTTCTTTTTTTTTTTACCTCAGTGACATTTCTGGTTGGTGTGTCAGTCTGCTTCATCTTGTTATAGCTAGTCTTATCCATCACTGATAGTGAAAGAAAAGATCCTCCTTCCTTCACAAGCATAATCACATCTTCCAGATATTTGTCCTCCACATTGTCTCCATTGACCTCCATCACCACATCACCCACAAGTAGTCCTGCACTCTGCCCAGAGCCACCAAAAGCCACCTGCAAGAGAGAAAATTCAATCTACCACAACATTTGACAAGAAAACATAATATCCTGAGCTGTTCTCTTCTTGTTCTTTGTGCCTCAGTAACAAGGTAATGTTGACTAAGGGCAATAAAATATGTCATCACCCACCTGGCTGATGAAAGTCCCAGGATTCTCTGGGACACAACCCAGATTAAAGCCAAACCCCAAAGGGCCTTTTCGGAGAGAACAGAGTCTAGACTTGCACGAGCCATCCATTTCCTTTTGTACTGACTTCTCTGCCTCAGAGGCAGGTGCACTGCTCTCCTCTTCTTTCTCAGCTGCAGCATCCTCACAGAAGAGAAGAGGTGATAGACCCAACTACAGAAACGAAATGAAGAAAATAAATACTTATCCTTAACTGAATGAAAATTATGTTTAGATATGGATTCATATTTAGAAATGTTGCCACACTGCTGACTTGAATGTGCCCATGGGGTCTGAAATCTCAGGGTTAAGAACCATCATCACACACACACATTTACACACAGAACAATAAATGATCGAATAATAAATAAAAACAATAAAAAAATAAGACAATAATAACAGGATCTGAGGAAACGCCATCAATCTCGCAAATTTGCACTGAGGAAACACTGAAGACTGGAAAGATAATGATAGAGTATTAAAGTGAGTAAAACAAGAAATAAAAGGCAGGATATTAAAAATCTAATAAAAATGAAGACAAAATAGTAAAGATAGAATAATAAAATGCCACACAGTTAGAAGACAATAAAATGTGTAATGTAATGTAATCAGGTAAAAGGAGTCCCTTGCGTTTGAGCACGTCCAATAATGGAGGTCGATGCTCTCAGAGCAGAGCAGGAACTTCAAATACAACAATAAATTTCAATTTCAATAAAGTTCATATAACATTATTATCACAATAAAATATTTTTTCACATTGTTTACTCAGAGGACATTTTAACTGACTTCACTTCACTTTTATCTAAGTGCATTTTTCCACAAGTAATTTTGCTTCTATTTGAGTAAATATTTCTAAAATACTTTTACTTGGGTACAATTTTCCAGTACTCTTCTCACCCCTGTAAAACATATAAAACAGTTTTGGTGATGCCCACCTGGGTGTAAAACTCGAGCCCCTGGGAAGTGATGATGGTGAAGGTAACCTGTTGTTTATTCTGTCTCACTCTGTCCACAATCTCCTCGTGCGTCAGTGTCTCCACTGACTCTCCATTGATCTCCAGCAGCAGCTCCCCGTCCTGCATACCTGCCCTTTCTGCTGGACCGTCTCTGTCCATCTCACGCAGAACATGAGCTGTTGTTCAAAAATACACAGAAATGTATTTAATGCTTAGAATGCTTGTGTTTTAAGATTTGCACTCTTTTTGTCTCTTACATGTGCGTCCTGCTGGCGTCTTCTCCAGCCGAAGGAGGAAGCCGTAGCCCTCAGGCCCAGAGACCAGGTGGAGTTTTCTGGCCCTATGAGGCAGGTTATGTGGAACAGCCATGGTGGGTAGGATAGGCATCCTCTGTCGCATGTAGTTCTTCTCACTCTCACTGTCAATCACCAGGATGGTGATGTGATTGCCACATTTTTTCATCTACAGCAAAACATTATTTATTATTATTAGACAAGGCTGGATATAAATCTCATCTCTGTGTTGTCTGTGTGTGTGCTTTCTTTTTTAATAATAGCCATTTTTGGAGAAATTCAGCAGGTTGACTGTGTACCATCCTGCTGAGTGCTGAGTGTGTGAGGTCGGACACTGTTGCTCCGTTTATCCACACCAGGCGATCTCCCTTACACACCCCTGCCTTTTCAGCTGCCCCTCCTGTCACCAGGCTCACGGTGAAGCGACCTTTCTCTCCTACAGAGCACAAACAGGAGGAGCAAGTGAATAACACTGCACAGACTTCAACTGAAGGCATGTTAGACATCCAATCTTGATCTTTGGACTTGCTGTGATTACAAGAAGCAGCGTTACCTTCCACGGGCGAGAAGTTAATGCCCAGACCTGAGACAGGATCTCTGGTGATGTGGCAGAGTCTGGGTGGTTTGCCGTCCTTGCCCTTGTGTGCTCTGACCAGGTCTCGGAGCTCTTGGCCTCGCAACACAGACTGCTCATACTCCTCCCCATCCAACACTAATAAATATAACTGGTGTCCACTCAGCTTTATCTTCCTGGCCACCTTATTCATGAAATGGGAAACACAGTAGAACCAGTAAGAATCTCATGAGTCCTTCAGAGAGGTTTCTGTCCTTGTAATAATGTCAGAAGCTCCTCTTACCTCAGGGTGAGGAACATCGTCAACATAGCAGTTGTTGACTTCCAGAAGCCTGTCTCCATCTTGAAGACCACTGCACCCAGCCACTCCCCCTGACACCACCTTTCTGATTATGTGACCCTGACGCCCCCTCTCCACTCGCAAATGAAAGCCATAGGACTCCCCTTCCTGTCGTTTAAGAGCACACAGACGTGGGCTGGGTGTCGGTATGGAGTCTGAGCAGGAGGAGACAGAAAAGCGCTATCACACATAGACGACTTTCCTCATTTTTGGATACACAGGGTATAGATGGAAAATTATGCATGCAGGATACCTGCGTCGTCTGTGATGACCATCACTGGGTTGTCTATTCCCTCTTTAGGATTAAATGTGAATTTCCTGCAAAATGAGAGATGGAAGACATCTAACCTTTCAGTTACTGATGACTATCATCACTTTCTGTAACTTGGTAGGTGAAGAAAAGTCCACTTTCTTAATGTTTATGACCCTAACACTTTATTTGGATAGATACAGAGAGTTTACATTTCACTATAGTCTTTGTTGAACAATCTAATGTTCAACTAGTGTTCAGCAATGTATATGCAAACAGTCGATCAACAATTAGTAAACCATTTAATGGTGAGGGTGAGGGCAACAGCTGAATGGTTGAATCTCTTCTAATAACCTGTTTAAATGTTACAAATACTCTGTAGGTTGATCCAATTAAAAGCCATACTTATTTTTTAAATTTTGATTTAATTAATCATTCAATTGCATCAATTACGAACACATTACAAAACTTACTGCATATTAATTGCACAACTTCGCCATTATCATATCAGTAACAGAAGCATTTATCTGTGTATAGCAGGTCTTATCTCTGGCCCAAAGTCTTAAAGATTACTGTACTCCAAAAGTCAAAATGCCAAGTCAGATATAACTTTCCAAATTTCTGTCAAGCTCTGTGTACTCAGCATTTATACGATATTTGTTTGGGCAGACTTGAACACTGTAATTTGGTTTTCAGGCTAAAGATCCAACTGTTCTATTCGGTGCCTGATCATTGTAACATTAACATTAACTTTACATTATAAGGGTATTTCAAAATGTATGAACATTGGTGCAAACAATTAGAGGAAAAGCATACTTACTCTGTCAACCCAATGATTTCCACCAAACCTTGAAAATAAAAATCATACGAAGTGAGTGGCTTTAGATCCGTACCCACACATTTCCACACATATTTACCATACTGATCGTAATATGTGATACAGTTTCCATAATAACTGATGGCACAGATGGCAAGTAAAATTTTGTAGAATAGCAATGCAAACAGTACATTGTCATTGACTACCAAATCACAGTATGGTATATTAATTTGAACTTACAGCTCTGTGAACATCTGCGTGGTTCTGTCCACTAAACTGTGACGCATCAGCTTAACAGTAAGATTGTTGTGTGAGCCTTGGACATACAGTATGTGCTGACTATGACTAACATCGGAGGCACCATAAAACAGGGTTCGACTTTGTGTGATTATCTCTAGTCTTTGGCCTCTCTAAAAGGGGAGGGAAGTAAAAGAACATTAAAGTCCTCAAAGTTACAAACATCTGGGAGAAAGAATCTAAATTTGTCAGGACCTGGCACGCCAACTGTCAACAGTCAGGCAAGCATCGTTTTTACATAAATCAACATCTGTAATAAGTCTGCTTTGAGCAGCAAGACTGAGTGGGAGTATTTATCAGAACATGCTGACTGATAGATAACTAGTCACAAAAAATACACGTAAGTTTCCTAAAACAAAACATTCTGTTAGACATTGCTTTTTCCAATGTGGCACATCTGGGCCATCGTGAGCAATGTCTTTTTGCTGTTTAAGCATGGCTTTAAAAAAAACCATCCCTCTTACATAAATTATTGACTCATTAACCGAGCACCTCATTCATTTCAATTTATTGAGTGTAAAATTCATATTTACACAGATGATACAGTTTTATACTGCGTTGCTGATTCTGAGAGAAATTCTGAGAGCCCTCCTTCGCTGCACTGCAAGATGCTCTTATCTTGGATTACTACTTCATGAGAATGAACGAGATTTCTCCAGATGCAAAAATATAGATTTACAATAATATACATACGTCCTAGCTGAGTGGGTTTAACACAGAGAGGGTCACAGAATACAAATATGTTGGCGTCTGGCTCAGGGAGAAAATGACATTTAAATATCTTGAAGGAAAACCTTGCTGATAAACTTGGCTTTTTGTACAGAAACACGAGCAGCTTATCTCTGAGCTGTAGGAAAGGGATTGTTAGAGCAGTTTTCCTCTCAGCTCTGAACTATGGGAATGTCAGATAAAGTGTTGAGGCCCCCGACTTCTTTTACCACTCTGCTTCTCCTATAAGATAAACTTTGCTGGCCAGCCCTGTCTGAGAGCCATATAGTACTTATTTATCTATAAAGCCTTGTTGGTAAGTCTTCATATATCTCATCTTTGCTGCTCTGGCACTTTGGCCCACACTTAACTCACTCCTGGAACTGGTTGATACTGCAATACTGCAAAATGCAGGAGACATGGAACTAATCTTAAATGTCACCTTGTTATATTTTTTTTACTCTGCCTATCCTTGCTATTTTGTTTGTTTTACTCCGCAAAATTGTTACCATGGCTTTCGTCACAAAAGACCACGTGTTCTCAGCTCACCTAACTTGTAGAAATAAAGGTTGAATTTTCATCCTACACACTAAACCGTCTCTGTTCTCTCATGTGTAACATTGTTGATCTGGGTGGTTCATCATGTCAGTGATAAAGAGTCCTTGCTTCTCTGACAGTAAAAATCCAAACAAACTGTTACGATAATGTAACACACAGAATCTGTGAGTGATCAACGACACACTCACTAACTCTCTACTCCCACATGAAACCCTTGGCTCACATCACATCTACGTGGCCGAGCAGCCTCCTCTCCTGGATAGCTTATACCACAGGCACTTCGGTGGAGCTAATGGATCACTGTTTGTTTTTCCCCACCATAAACCTTTCCTTTAATGTCCTAGGACGTAGTGGTCCTCCAGATACACACAAAGACAAACAGCTGACGCTCAACCCGGTCTGCTGATGATCTCCATTTAAAGATGTCACTTTTCAATTAACATTTGTTAGCGCTATCCAAACGATTGTTCAACAAGAGAATGTATAGAATTCACTTTAAGATCTCTATTTCATCAGATGTATAGATGTATGGAGCACAATAGAACACAAGCATGGCACAGGCATAAGACATACATAGAAAGTTCAAAATATTTAAAAACAAACATAAGAATATAATCAAATATACTAACCAAAAGGACAAAATTAATGACACAGCTCATATAAAATATTTAAATAAAACAAAGATGAAATAAGCGCAGAAGGTGTGAATCTAGTACCTGTACTTGATCTCATGTTGTGCCTCTTTCCCATCAGGTCGGCACCACACAGAGGGCTGTAATAGTGGGAGTCCTCTACGTCCAAGCATTTGCTCTGACCACAGACAGACTCCTCCCCATGAGGGGGATACCAAGATTAATGTTTAATCTGTGTGTGAAATTTTGAGCACACATATCTCTGTGTTACGTCTGCGCTGCATCGAACCATCTGAAAAAGACATAACAAAATCTCCTTCCCTACTGTTTGTCACAATAATGACGTTCACCTTGTTATTCTGAAAAGTTACGGCTATCTGTACATGTGTGTGTATCAGGACATGGCTTCATTTTCAATGGTACTGATAGTGCACTTAAAACTGAATAGATGCAGACAAAGACTATTAAGGAGAAAACGAACAACAGCAGAACACAGTTAAAAATAGAGACAGTATCTGTGCCTGTTCCCATGAGAATCACATCCAAAAGTGATTGTTAGTGTCAAGGCCAAAGCTGGGTGACAAGTTGCACAAACAGACCTTCGTTCCAACAGAAAACTCCAGAGCAGTGATTTACAGTTCAGCTGCTGTGGCAGCAGATGGAAAGGTGCTGGTGCACATGACGAGCAGAGGACAGCAGGAATTAATCAAAACTTAGGCAGGATGATTTGTCATAGACACTTAGGCAATACACTGGGGATGGCAGGTTATTAACTGGATTCATGTTGATTGTGATTCCTCTTTAAAAGTGATGACGTCCAGCATCTTCAGTGTTCAAATGAGCTCCAGATTTCAGAAAGTCCAGAGTCAAGACGTTCAACTCCAATGTACTTTTCTGTCTGCTCAGACCTCAAAGAAGACAAACTAATAACCCACAAACAGGACATTATGTGTATTCATTATGCACTATGACACTATGACATTCCTGGTGAACACCTTTTCTTAACACGCAAATATGTTCCAGATTTGAGTTGTTACTTATTAATAATTTCTTACCAAATATGAATTATATTATCCCCCTATGAACTTAGGCGGCGAGAATGAGGCAAGAATAAATGTATGTCTGTTTAAACAAGAAGATTTTATGTTTTATGTTTTTATTACTAATAAAAGCACCCTTTACGGTTTATTTGATTGGTTTCCACCCACCCCAGTTATCCAACCAGCACAATGTGTGACTGTGTGTTCATGTGTGTGTATGTTTAGGCGACAGAAGTGCTTTGGTTAAGGGAAGTACTGTACACATGGATTTGGTCACAAAGACATGGAACTAGAGAAGTTTGCTGGTAGACAGATTACACCTTCTACAATAAGGTTATATCAGAGGCTGAGCATGTGGCACTGCAGCATGTTCAGGATAGTCTCCAATCAAAACTATGGCACTATGAGGAGTGTGAATAAACTTCACTTACATTAAGCTAGTTAAGTAAGTATAGGTTCCCACTTTTAAGTCTGTTTTCAAACAATACTCACATGCATACTGAAACTTTCCCTATGTGCATACTGGCAGTGAAGAGGGAAAAGGGATTGCATTCTTAATTTCCGCACATGGGCAGTGATTTCCTCATCTTTTGCGTTGGAATTGAATTAGGAAGGGAGCACTGCCCGTCCATTATGGGAGAGGAGGAAGGATCACAATAACTCTTTCACATGAGTTTATGATCATTGCATTAGGACAAACAAAAAAACAACAACCTATGAACCTTTCTTTTAAACTATAATTGTGACACTCATTTGAACATGAGAACAGATGCAACACATTTCAACTGTATCAAGGGGGAGTCAGCAGTGTCGAAGCCTCTGTCCACTAGATGGCAACAAAATCCATATGAATAATGTCTGCGCTGAAAACAGTTTTACCATTTTTATTGAAATAACATTCATTCCAATTAAAACCGTTACAATTTGATCATATTCTAGTATTTATGACAAGCTCTCGATGTATTTATTTACAGGTTTGAAGAGGTGTGAAACAGGTTTGACCTCCCTAATCTTTTGAATCCTGGGACCAAGCTAGCAGATTCATACATTTAACCAAAAAAGTACCAATACCAATAACAGGCCCAAAATTGGAGCAATTCATAACCATAAGCATTTTAGATTTAAGATTGTTTGACTTTGTTGGGTTGAAGTTATTTGAGTCGTTAGACTGGTATGTGTGACCAGTGACTAACTAATCTTCCTCCTGCTTTAAGGGAGCAAAGGCCCACACACAGTCAATTAGTAACTTCACCTCAGCTGGTGTTCAAAGGTTAGGCTACAGTATGCTGCATGCCGCTGAAGAGTATCTGTGAAAATGAAATGAAAATATGGTGACTCAGGATGATTTGATACAGTATGACTTTACATCATGCATCTCATTTAACGTCAGTAACAGTTTAACTTTGCAGACATACATAATAGAGTTTTACTGTCCTCACGCTCATGTGACAGTGAATGAGTGAGCTGAATGAACTTGAATCTGCTAAATTACAGAGAACTAACGGAAGGGTATGTGTATCCAGTAGGTTTGTGTGATGACACTCTCCTAACTTCTGCTTTCTTAAAGTGGAGCAGTGGGAGTGATAGAGAGGGAAAGAGGAGAGAGGGAGAGAGCAGAAGAGGCAATGGGGCCTCTATTGGACTTTTCAATCCTGGTTCCGGATCCAAGAGTCAGCCCCTCTCAGTCATCCCTGATGGGATCCTCCCAGCCACAGGAAGACACAGAGCTCCCATCTGTGCCTAAATCCTTGCCAAAGCACTAGAGTGTATTCGCGGTCAAAAATCTGTAAAGTAGACAGTTACCTTTTTGTAAGCTTCATCCCATTTGCTACACATATCTCTAGTCCAAGCACGGCTGCTCTTCTGTTGGCCTCACTTGACTCTTCACTGAGCTGCAGGGGATGACCTACAGTAAAGAGAGATAGGGACATCATGTTGGAGAGTCGATAAGGAAAGACAAGGGCAAAGGCTGCAGAGCTACCACCGCTGTCCTCCGTTTTGCATGAAGCCTGAAGCTAAATTCAGCTTCAGCGGGCCTATGTGGCATCCTTGCAGAGAGGCCGAAGGCCACTCTTTTATCATGACACACATGGCTTCTCTGTGAGTGTCTGTGTCTTGTGTTTCCTCGGCCTGTGAATCCATGGCAACAGCAGCGTGAATAGTCCATTCAGGACCACTACACCCTCTGCCTCTGAAAATATAGATCAGTAAACAAATTGCACAGTTGGTTTGGTCATGTCCACACGACAAATAGGTATGTTATTTTATTAAACTGGGTCCCAGCAGGGAAATAAAACTCTAAATCCTATCTTCTGTCATCCCAAACAGAGATTCATTCAAGTTCAAAATTCATTCAAATTCATGATGCTCTGGAGTGCAAAACTACTGATTTAGTTGTGGATTCATCATTGGTTACTCTTAACCACTTGTGTTAAAACATCTTTTGAATTAAATATTTAACATTTTACAATTATTTAACATTAATAAAACTTGGTCAAAGCATGTTTGTGATGCATAACTCCTTTTTCGACCATTTGAGTAAATTATACACCCTACCCCCAGCACTTCCCCTTAACATGTTATTATGAGATATTTATCTTTCTTTCTTTCTTTCTTTCTTTCGTTCTTTCTTTCTTTCTTTCTTTCTTATGTTACTGTACAAGATCTAATGTATCTATATGTAAATGTAAATGTTACTGTAAATGATCTGAGCCTTTCATTTGGTTGGCATGGCATCCATTTGTTTTTGTTTTTTGCAATACTGTCTTCATTTTGCTGTTATTATTGATTAGATATTAAAACAATGAAAACTTGTAGTATTCTGGTTTGAAGTTGTACTCTCTCATATCTCCCCATCTATTATAGAAATGAACAACAATAATCGTCTCAGATGACCATCAGTCTTTATTAAATTGGGGTTTATTTTGTACAGTATCTCTATACTATTGTGTTCACCAATGAGAAATTTGACGATCTCACTGCATTCGTCAGGCAATATGATGTGTGATCGACATATGCCGTGTACTACTTTTCTTCTGACCGCACTTTTCTTCAGAAGCCATAATTGCTGGCTCAGCAGAATGAGATCTCTGCTAAAAGGTCAGTTCATTCGAGAGATCGCGTTCCTAGCCTTCAGTTTTACATTGAGCAATAAGTTTACATCCTCTGCCAACAGAAATTGTGGATGTAAAAAAGGGAAACGATCACTGGGGTGCACACTCCACCCAACAGATATTGCATGATGCTGACCATAACACACACATCCTGCAAAAAGACTCTGATGAAGATCAATTTGTCCCATGTAATTTTAATTTCTCAGATTGTCTTGAGAATATTAACTGATGCTTATTATTACATTTGAAAAAAGAAAAAAACAGTGCCAGAATATCATAGAAATATCATCATTATATTTAGTGGTGCTTTCAAACTTTGAATGCTGTAGCTTAATAGTTGGTGCAGGACAACTATGTCTGTATGAAGAACGTGTCAACTCATCCACTTGTGTCATGAAAAACAATAAATGCTGATATAAATGCGTAGCAGGACGCTAACACACACACATGCTGCATACACAAATGTATCTACATTGAAAAAGTATGTCTCTAACATTTTGACCGCATAAGTGAAACGTGTGGTAGAAGGCAAATAAATCGAGGATGATGATCATGTAATAAGAAAAAGGCAACAGTGAGCTCGAATGTACACACAATAAATTTTGAACAGATGCTTGTTGAGTTCAAAATTAAAGTTGAATTTCCGACTTTTGGTCCGAGCTTTCTGATTGGCTTAAAGGAACAAGTGTACAACGCGTAGGAATGACGTTAATATACAAATACGAATGATGTGGCAAAAATCAAAGGGCGAATAGAAAGAAGTAGTTCCACTTTTACATTTGTTCTCATGTACTTTAATGTTGACGTCTGGTGTTGCTGCTTGGTATTTCAAAGAGAATATTAAACATTGTAAATATACTAAAGCAGCAGTAATTATACTAGCATATACACAGCATAATGTGTGTTTTTTTTTTTAAATTGACTCCGTATCCATCCGCCTTATTGAGTTCACTTCCATTTCCGGGATGTTTTCTCTGCTGACCAACCTCCACCGCCATTGCAGGTCCAGGGAGTCGGTGTAGTGGCAGCCAGTGGTTAGCTAGGGGAAGCCCGCAAGTAAACATTTAAGGGACGAATAAAAAGTACCATCACGCCGACAGCAGGTTTAAAACAAGGCTTATAATTAATTAATTTGGACTTTAGACTAGAGGCTCCCTGGCTGTCCGGCTAGGATCTGAGAGAGGAAACCGTAGTTTGTTAGCATTAGAAGAAACCGGAGGAGAGTGAGAGAGGAACCGCCATGGCTCAGATCCTGCCTATTCGCTTTCAGGAGCACCTGCAGGTATTTGGATGAATGAATGGTTAAATTGTTTTGTAAAGTTTGTCTTTCAGTCGCAACTAATACGAGATTCTAAGTGGCTCCAGAGACTTTTCAAAGTCTAACAAGCTAACTTAGCTTTCGCGAGCTATGCTAACTAGCTTGGCAGGGTGGATGACGTTTATCTTAGTTAGCATCTAGCCTTTTTGCTAACACTTTGACTAGCCACCCCCGTTCATGATGTAAATGACGAAAGTCTACAATACAAAACCAGAAGGTATTTATAGTGTTATCAAGTTGTAATCAGGAATGCTGTGTTAACCTAACCTATTGTTAGAAGGTAGGTTTATCGACCATAAAATCACTCTGAAGTGAAGTGTTCGTTTTCTCGGAGTAGATACTGCTTTACTACAAATGGTTATTGTCAATGCTTAGAACAACCATAAATGTTATATTTAGTCATTATCTTATAACTGTTCTGACATGATTGAATCTAATTCTATCCAGCACTTCCCATTATACAGTGGCGTGATGGGTGAATAAAAAGTTGAAATATTTTAACTTTTCTTGTTATTTGTATGACGTAGACAAGCCTTAAAATATGCATCGCCCGATTACTTTGAAAGTGATTTTGCCGACCTCTGAAGGCTGTCACGTTGGTAGGTTGTAGAAATAGTCATGTGGTGTGTTGGCTTGTCAGATAGCTGTCCGACTACCCATGTTGAATGACTTTTAGCCAAAGTTGGCGGAGGCTAGAACATTCACTGAGAATGACTTCTGTTTAATTCTCTTTCTGTTGTCTCTTTCTTTGATATGGCAGTAAGGAAAGTGGTATCACATATTTTTGTACTACCAGGCAAACAGGTGTTTTCCGTGATTGTGCAGCCCTGTGCACTATCAGGATTGTGCTTGCTTCTGGGTTTTAAATGGCCACACCTTTACTGTAACCCCAATAAACTACATGCTGATCAGGTTTAGGAAGTGGAACATGCTTATGTATTCAGTCTGGAGTGCTGACTTTCAAGGTGTAATGAATAAATCATCAATTTGGTGTTTCATTCAAGCTTCAAATTAGAAATGTGATCTGCCTACCCTTTAGCTTGAAGAAAATCATTTGTTTATTTAGTCTTTGTATTTGTTTTCTAGCCTGACCTAAACTCAAAATACCTCACAGTCTAATGAGACAGATTCCTATGGGCCTAAAATGTAGACAACTTACTTGAGATCTGAGTTGTTCCCGTCGTTTTTTTTTCTCTTCTTTCTTTCATTTCTAAGAGGCTCTGTGTTTTTTGAGCACTTTGTACACACTGATTACTGAAAAGAGGTCAGAGGTCAAGGTCAGTACCATTGAACTCAGTGAAAGCTCAGCAGGGTGAACGTTTGAATCTAGGCCTCCTGGTCTTAAAGAAACTATTATCCTATTTACAGACGGTGTTAGATTAGCAAGTATGGTGCTGTTTTTGTTTAAATTAAGTGGATTTTGTCCTCCAGTACAAAGCTGACTCTTTTTCAACTAAGATACAACATCTTAGTTTATGTGAAAGAAGTTGATGATTTAATATGTAGGCCTATCACCAGCCATTGTATAGACACTGAACTTCACAAAGCTATGCAAAGATCTTTTGTGCATACAGGTACAATGAAATTATTAGTCCTCTTGATTGCAGAAGTAGGAGTGAAAAAAAGAGCTATACAGGAGTGGTGAATTACAGTGCTTACTGAACATTACAATTGAACTAATATTTTATCTTCAGCAGAGGGAAAGGTCTGCCCAATCGTGCCCTGACACAACATCATTATACTGGTAGTTTTTGTATTTAACTGTTAAGATTTAATTCAAGGAACCAGAATATTTCACATGGAACTTCAAGTAGCTTCTTGTCATTCGTAGTTGTTGATATGTTTTACTTTTATGCACACATTTGCATAATAATACAATAGCTTGTTGCATATTTTTCAAATTACATACTGCACTCTAGTTCTCAGTGATATGAACAGCCAAGCTGCAACTGAAGTGTGCTTTCCCTGATTTGTGTCATTGGCACGTCACAAGGTCATTTTGTGTGACTAATCAACTCCCAAGGGATCTCCAGCAACTATCACTAATGCATGACCTGCATATGCTGTTTCATGCATGTTTCACAGCATATATCACTTGATCATGCAGAATGGACGATGGACAACATGACCTAAAATATACAAATTGTCACATTTACCTCAATGATGCCAAGTGTGTTTCCTTTTTTGTGTTGACATATTTCTAATTGGTTTGTCCAGAGGAGTCTGAGCATTAATATTGTTGGTTTTCAGTTTGTTAGGTACTATAAGATACTGGCATGGCTCTTCACAAGAGCACCCAGGGAGCAGAAAGGAAGCCAGTTTATTGGTACACTAGAGTCACATGATCCTGGTGTAATTCAAACTGATATGAGCTCCCGGTTTCTGCTATGGCGCATTCAAGATTTCCCACATAGTTATAACAGTATGCAGGCTCAGCAAAGCATGTTCATCTACAGCTTTATATTTTCAACCAGCCAAATTTTCACCTTGCCATCATTTCATCCTCCTAACTACTATATTTTTAAACTTAGTCATAGAATTTAAAGTCTTAAAACTTTACACAAATAGCCTAATGTGATAAATGCATAACAGCTTTGTCATTTAACAATTTAGATTTTGTAGGCCTCTGTGTTATCTTGGGACATTTAGAGTGGGCATTCAGATTATTTAGTGTGACTTCTCTCTAGTCAGTCTCTCATTTGCCCTGAATCTCATAAATCTCATAAATCATTTCAATGAACTCCTGTTTTGAATATAGTTTAAAATCGTAGCATATGTAGTTGTCTTGAGAAATGATTGTTAAACAGTATCAGTATAGCAAATCCACCCTGAAGTGGTGCATCTCTGTGTGTCATTTGCATAACCTCAGAGCAGTATCTATGGCAGGATGGTAAATTTCAAGATATAATTCTAAGTTTTCATATCGGAATTATAAGTTTTGTCACCACATAGGGTTGAACAGTGAACATGGTCAACTGTGTTAAAACTACACTAATGCTAATTAATAATTTTGTTTTATCTCACTTTTTTTTTGTAACTAAAGCTTAAAGATGTTGGCATTTTCTGCAGGACTGTGATTTTTTTTTTCTGCAGCTACTGTAGAGAGACAATTTACAGAACCAGCATTTACCTTGGTCCTCTCTCTCTATCTCTCTCGCTCTCTCTCTCCCTTCCTTTCCCTCAAGCTCTGCAGTTGTGTGTCCTCTGTCATCCGGTCAACTTGCATAGCTTGCATTTTTATATATCATCCATTTATATAGTGTAGTGTAAACCCCAGTTAGAGAATTTTAATTGCTGTGTGATGTATCTTAGCACCTCACATATTTTCTCACACAAAATAGTACACACACAGTTTGTCATGTTTGTGTACTGGGAGTAGGAATATGTGTCATTAGGATTTTGTTGATTACGGTATTTATCTTGGGATAGCTGTACACATAGTTTAATAGCAGGCAAACTGAAAATATCTAAACCTATTCATTAAATGAATGAATGACATTCACATATTCTCAGGGGTTGACTGTCTGTAATCTTTAAAAATTGATTCTATTGATATAATAACAACACTGTGCCCATTCTTGACAAATGCTTCCCTTGCATATGTGTTTCGTAAGAGGGTTTGACAAGCCAGGTTTCCTTTCCACTGCCAAATAGGCACTGTTGATGATTTGTGGAGGGAAAACCTAAAGCTTTAGCTTATCAAATACTGTGTTAATTTAACATGGTATTTAACATATGATTCTATAATTACATGTTATAACACTGTTATTTTACTTTCCGTGCATACATAGATGTTTTGTAAGTGTACACAGTAATCCTTTGTGTTTACAAAACATCACCAACTAACTCTCCCGACTAAAGCAATTGCAAAACACCCCTAAGAACATTTTTGTTAAATGTGTAATATCTAGTTTACATTTTGGAGGCAGGGGTTTTCAAATGTGACATAAAATTTGCAAATTTATCCAGAATGCAAAGATACGGCAAAGAAAAAATGTGTGTTGATGGTAATCATGTTGATTCATATAAATGTTGCTGATTGGTTTAAATTAGATGTTTGTGGTCTAAGAAAGGATTGAGTTTCCTGAATACACTTAAAATATGGAACTTAGGCTGGCAGATTCATTCAGATTTATTTTCAGTGATGTTTGATAGTAAATCTTATCTGTTTGTAGCTCATACACTTAGACACTACTGTTTGCATGGTGGGAAGAGCATTAGTTTATTGTGCCATGCTCTTTAAATATCACCTTACAAGGTGCGCATGTTACACTTTGAACTGTGCTAGTAACTAACCAGCTGAGATCTCGTGACAGGCTGGTGAGGACACAGATTTCCTGAACACTTGACATTCTGCAGCGCTGTCTAAATGGAAGATAAAGCATGCATTTGGGAGAAAAAGGAAACTGCAGTCCCAAAACCACCTCAGCAGAACTGGCCTGGAGTGGAGACGGATGGGCTTCAGAAATCCATGCAGTCCTCCTTCCTTCTTTTCCCCCGTCAGTTTATCAGTAAAGGCAGCCCTCTTGCTCCTCACCCGTGGGCTGGTCACATGTCCCCTGCCAGTGTCACATGGTAGTGGAGGAGGCAGCACTGGGCAAGCCTGTTGTTTCAGTCCTAGTAGACAATGGGTCCCTGGTTTCCTGTTGTGGAGCACTGCAATGAAGTGCTGCAAGCCTCAGCACATTACATAGCACATCCTTCCCTGCCCTGCCTTGAACTTTACATGTGTTGGACACACATACAGCTTTTTTTTTGCTGAGCAAGATGCAGCTTTCCTTTGAAGGAAGAGCATACAGGTTAAGTCAACAAATGGGATTCCCTTTGGGTCATTAAGAGTAGTTCAAATCTGCTGGCTAATTCATTACATCTGCAAGATTCAGTAGAAACCATCAGCACTAATTTATGGCTTTTAATGGAAATCAACTTGTTTGACATAGTTTCCTTACTAGAGAGCACAGTATTTCCTGAGCTGGATCAGCACAGTCCTCACTAGGGCTACATGATATATCAGTTATTTGTATTGAGCAAGAGTTGCATAAAAATAATGTTATTGATTTTCAGTCCTGTATCAGTAGATACCTGATATATTACACCAGTAGCAGGGGAGCTTTCAAGGGTCCACATGCTGAAGAAAAATACAAAGATGTTCAAATAAATGATTGTTACATATTTTATTACACATAGTTCATATTTGAAGAATGTAATGTGTATGGTTTCTACTGACATATTCACCATTTGTACTGTGTAACTACAACTGATTACTCTATATCTTTCTTGGAATATTTGTATTTCTTGATATAGACTTTGATTTAAAATAAAGGACCAGTCAGGACATTCTTTATCAGAAGTTCTTGCGACCGGTAGTGGATCATCATATTAACCTGACTAATTGGTATAACTGCAGTAAATTGTCAATAAAAAGTCCAACAAGGTAGCAATAGATAGACTCATTTCCTCACACTGTCTTGATAAAATTACAGGACACCTAGCGATCTCTCCTCTTTATTGATTAGCATAAACCTAGGAGGTTTTGGTGAGGCTAACAGAACATGACAGTTTTGCTCACTGTCTCTGGTGTTAAAATATTGCCTTGCAGAGACACTATTTTGGGACATGCCCTACTATAATGTCATGTCATTGAAGATGCAGGTCTGAAAGAGATTAGAGTGAAGTGAAGCAGAGAGTTGGAGTTAATGATTTGTCAAGGGACTAATGATAGTAATGCGTAGTGTAATTGTGAGTTACTGTGTCTCTTTCTGGCATTTTGTTGTTGCCATTGCTCTCATTAGCTGTGTGTTGGAAATATTAGCCCCCAGGCTCTCTTGTAAATTGATTCTGTTCATCCTCTTGACTGTGCTTTTTTTCCTTTTAATCAGTAACCACATGTTTTCTTTATCCTTTAAAAATATAAGAGACCTTTGGGTCTCATATTTTCATCAGTAGTTCCTTTCTTTACTTCTGAACGCAGTTAGTTTGTTGATTGTTCGAAAGTATATGTGATGCTCTCACTCTTCCCTCAAATTTGTCCTGTCTCTCCTGTGCTCTCCCCTCAAAACCCCTTTGTTAATTAGCTGTTGATGAATTGAATGGCTTTGGGCTAGCATCTGCCCACCTAGCTTGTGCTAACTACTAGGCACAGCAACCCCAGGCCAGGGCAGGCCAGACTAAACGACTAAATGGTTTTCCACATTGGTTGTAGCTCCACTGGTTTGACCTGCTTTCACCCAAATTCCTACTCATTGATGTCACAGCAGCATTAGCCCACAGCAGTGTTTAACCACAAGGTTTCCATAGAAAACCAGTCTGACAGACCAGACCGTGGTGTGGTCCGTCTTCCAGCAGTGCAACATCTGTCTGTGTTTGTTGTACTTTATTTCAAGAGAGAGAGGTAACATATTTACTGTGATTAGGCTGTGCTGCTCTTTCCTGTGTTACGAATGCCTTTCATTGTGAATGAAATGACTTCCTGCTGATCCCAGAATAGATGACAGATGGTAGAGAAGAGTTTTCTAGACACGTAAATCTGTCTAGAAAACTATTGTGTAATAACAGAGGGATAGTCCTCCTTGCCTGCTTAATTTGTAGACATGCCCCTGTCTGGTTTCCAGAGATTAGAGAGTTGATTTAAAGAAAGTCAGACAGTTAATTCACACGATGTTAGAGCGCAAAAGCACCACATGGGGTCTTGTGATAATGTTACAAAAGAAGAGTGCTCTTGGTTTAAATCCAATATGTCCATTTGAAGAAAGATGGGAGCTTTTATAGTACTCTGATGAAGCGAACTGTTGCAAGTTATTACTGAAAGCAGATGTTTTGAGGGTCTACAGTAAATCTCTGCGGGCCCTTTCTCTTTGTCTAGTGCTTGAATAAATGTTGCCTCAGTAAACAAGGCTTCCGCACTGGACAATGGCAACGATAAGAGGCATGGAATCTGCAGCTATGTTACTGTATGATGTCACCCTTTGTCGCAGTAAAAATGTCAGTGTTTCAGATCAGTTTTCAGTTCTTTCCTCGTAGCCGGTAGTAACTACTTTTTCTTTAAGGTAATTTATTGCAGTGTCATTGAGAGGGGACCAGGTTACTCGCTAGTGAAAGAATGTGGGTGGTGCAGCGCTGTGGGGAGGGTGTGTCCTACCATTGAGAAAAGGTGTTCCCATTTCGTTGAGCAGTTCCTGGAACTGTGGTTTGTGTTTGCTGATTAGGACTCAACTGTGGCAAATTGCAGACAGTGGAGCCAGCGTTTATCATTAGCGAGCCTCAAAATGAAGACTCACCACCAAACATGGCTCGGTTGTGGCTGCGGCTGAGGAGACTCCCTGGCAGAGATCCAATTTGTGTTCAAAAAACTACTCTGGACATTAGAAAATTTTAAAATGCGGGGGGGTGGGGGGGCACACAAATAAATAATCTGCAAAAATGTATGGCTGGTTAAGTTAAACTGTCATTACTAGTAGCTGTTAGAACACAGATCATTAGAATGTAAGTTTAACATTTCCTTCTGTTTGTCTGTGATTTTTTTAAAATAATGAAATGTTTGATGTCTCACTGTGTAGAAATAAATATTTTTGTGAAATTATGTCAAAACAAAGACAAATAATGTGACCACAAAAGATTTATCTGCACAGCAGTTGTCTCAAGGTGATGATCCAAATAGCTGTAGGTAATTATACAACATCTGTCCATCTGTGCTGTATTACTGATAGATTGCAAAAGTAGAGGAAATTGCAACACCAATACGTGGCCTATGGGAAATGTTTCTGGTAGTTTCATTTCCTTCAGGCTTACTTCACAACAGCAAAGCCATTTTCAGTCGATTGGCAGGAAGACACAGGAGTGGTTTCTGTAGTAATTGTATTTTGTCATGTACTATGTCCAGTGATATTGTTTTGCTGTAGTTTGATATTCAAATTGTAACCATGATCCATGGTTTGTTCTCGTAACAGTCTTGACACTCCTGCCCAGAGCTGTTCTGGCATAGACATCCAGTGTGGCTGCCTTCAGTAGGAGTTCTGTGTCAGTTTGTGTGATGCAGGCAGGATGCCCTGTTTCCAGCCTTGGCAGTAAGCTGGGCTGCACAGCTACCTGGTGTTATGTGCTGCAAAGCAGTTCACCTGCAGTCTCAGGCTTTTCACATGGATTAAACCTCTTTATGTCCTGTATCACATTGTTGTGCTGTGTTAGGCTGCAACACCAGCGAGTCTGAGAAACAGAGGTAGCACTGCTGACCTTTTATACATTTTCTGGTTGATTGTGTTCGATTTAGGATTGAAATTAGTGTTTCATCTCATTTAGCTTAAAATCACACAGCATTAAGCACAAATGATTGTCAGGACAGATGTCACAGCAAAATTATCCTCATGCAGGGGGCTTCACGTAGTCTTGACTAACTACATCTGGACCAAATGAATTAATTTGCAAGAAGTCAGACCACATTAGTTGCTGGTAGTCAGACTGCAGTGTGACTAAAGTGTTGTGTAATATGGTTGTAGTTTCCTCTTTGGCCAGTGCTTTGAGACCTTGGCGTTGGATGAGCTCTCCACCCAGCCCATTTCTCTAACTGTTGTGATGAGCTCCATGTGTCCAAAGAGCTGCTCAGTGTCAGGCGTGGTGACCTCATTGGCTGGCTGTGGTAGTGCAAAGCAGCTGAGCAGAGAGTCAAAGCCTTCTTACTGGAAACTATTGTTGTTTGGTCAGCATCAGACATTTTAATTAATTCAACTGTCAAAATCATCATTGCTATGCACAATGTTAACAAAGTATGTAGAGCTCTCCAGCCTCAGACTTGAAAGTCACTTACTGTTGTCTGACATGCAAGTTTATTTTTCCCCCTTTATTTTGCCACATAGTTTCTCTAGCTACTATTGGTTAACACTGGAATAAACTACCTTCTTCCCAAATGACAGTCCGAAGGGGGGGGGTTGCGGCAAGAAGAATGCGATCAGATCTCAATGTTGTCATAGATTATCTTTGCTGATCATGTCTTATTTAACTGCAACTCTTTGTAGGCCATTTCTGTTCAACTGAACATGTTTTTTTCCTTTTCCCAAAGCTCCAAAACTTAGGGATCAATCCGGCCAACATTGGCTTCAGCACCCTCACCATGGAGTCGGACAAGTTCATCTGTGTCCGGGAGAAGGTGGGCGAGCAGACTCAGGTGGTGATCATTGACATGGCCGACCCCAATACACCTATCCGCAGGCCCATCTCGGCTGACAGCGCCATAATGAATCCCGCCAGCAAGGTCATTGCACTTAAAGGTATGGCAGAGTATTGGCATTACAGAAGCCACATTTCTCTAATTCAGTGTAGGTGTTACCTGAGAAAAAGAGAGAGGACTACATTATATTACTTCAGTGTTATATTTTATCTAAACCCCTGTAAGGGGCCTGCAGCATTCAGTTCTGACATGTTTGTTTAATAAAGCAACATTATCCATTTAACAATTAAGAGTATTTCAAAATATTATTCATCTGTTTATGTCCATACACATCCAGCTATTTTAGTTTTTCCACTATGAAGTAGTTTTTATTGGCCAATTTGTATGTTTTTTCCAAACATTTGTCCTGTAAATATTCAAAATAGCATATTTTTATTCTTTTTGTTCAGCATCCATGATTGCTTTGACTTTTTTGTTGTTTTTGTTTTTGTCTTTTCTATGTTCTTTTTTTTTACTTTACTGCTTTCTTATCTGTTTGCAGACGGTGAGTTGAAATTTAACTACTTAACTGTGGAAGTAAAATCCTGTTTTCAAGACAGTATTTATTTGACAAATTGTACACCTCCGAAATGATCCCATTCAGTAAAAGAATATCTAGAAAAAAGAATATGAAGTAAGCATACAGACTACATTGATTAAAGATAACATGACTGCATCTACCATTTTGTGCTACTGGACTATTTAAACTCAGGTTTTGGTACAGTACTCTTAAAGCCTGTAAGTTATTGGCCTAGTCTTAAGTCTTTTCATATTTTTAACCAATATCTGGATAATTCTTTGGAACATTTTCCACATCTAGGCCATTGAAAATATCTCTTCGTAAACAGGATTTAGCTTTCATAGCCTTATAGCTTGCTGGCATCCATCATTTTTATTATATGTACAAGTGATTTAGAACCCATTTTACATGTGGTAATACTATGGGTGAAAATAATTTCATTTTAATTCACATGTCTTCTCAATTTCCATTTTGAAATCCATGTCTTCTTTCATCTGTGTGGAGTTGTAATTACCCAAACCTGTTGTTTCACTTGTTTCCCAGCTGTCTTTCATGTTTATCAATTAAATTTACAAACTTAATTTCTTACGGTTCTCTGTGCTAAAGACTGAACATTAGCTTTTGCTCCTACTACTAGATAATTAATAGGCTAACTTGTAAGGTGTGTGGGAAGTCTGATAGCATCTGATAGCAGCATTGATTTGATTTTACATGTTCCCGATGTTATCCCTCTATCACAAGTAGTCCCAGACGAGGAGTGAGCGGGGTTGAGAACAGACTTTGAGTTACCCATAAAGCTTGAATGTCAGGTTGTGAAAGTTTGAAAAATAGGTTTCGATTTGATCGCCATTAAGAGTTAGGGAGCACTTGCTTTTCAGCAGATCCAAGAGCCCAACACTGTTGTGTATCCATCTGTCTGTCTTCAGCTCTTGACCCTGCCCCTATCCAACTATTAGAATAACATTTTATGAGTCAAACAAGTTGTGTCGGATTTTTGACTAATATATCTCCCTCTGGTCACAGTTTGACTGTTATGATGTCTAAGCCCCCCCCCCCCCCCCCCCCCCCCCCCCCCCCCCCCCCCCCCCCCCCCCCCGTCCTTCAGGTTTTCTTTTAAAGTGACTATATGGCTTTGATTGCTTAAAATGAGCCTTAGGGTATTGATGTGACCACATGGTTTATCCCAGCTAATTTGACTTTATTGACTGTGGAAACCACTAACTAGTCTTGAAAACAGCAGCTAGTTTTAATGTTTTGCAGTGAGGAATTAGCAGGTAGTAACAGGTAGAATGTAATTTTTGTTCTGTTGTTGCCGGGGTGTTAATGGTAAAATAAATTTTGACAGTGTGTGTTTGTGTGAAACTACCTTTCCTCATGTTAAACATATTTATTAAAAGTAGTCAACCTTTAACAACCTTTCTTTGCTGACTGTCCTCTCTACTGAGGATGTGGTACAATGTGCAGTTATAAACTGTGTGCTGAACTTTTATAGAGTTCTAGCTCATTGCTGACAAACATGTGACATCCAGACCTGAGCAGGAGTGAGCATTACAATAGCTGCATTACTGCACACTACGCTGCCAGGGTAAATGTTACACAGGAAACACATGAGGTTCGTCGCTTTCAGTTTGTACTGGTTAATAATGAAAAATACAAAGACTTTTTTTTTTTTTTTTGTCCAAAAGTCATTGACTTCATGCTGCAAAAAAGAAGACAGAGATCACCACAGTTTGAAGTCCTAACTAAAGTACCTGTCTCTTCCTCACTAGTTATGCAGCGTAAAGTCAGTGTAGACCCTTCCTCCCTCTTTCCACTGCCACTGTCTTCCCTGCTCAGTCTACCATAATGATGATTCTCAGCCGACCCTGTCATGTGACACAGTATCAAGCCTTGACCTTTTCATGTAACCACGTCTGAAGGATGGACACAATGCGCACACACACCTCCAACAACTGATCATTGTTCAATTAAAAATCCCTTTGCTTGCTCTTTTAAATTTTGGCTGCTGCTGCAAGTGGTCCATTCGCCACACCGCTTATTGTTCTCTGATTCCATGGCTCAGTGATGGCAAAATGATCTTGACAGTTGTGCTAACGCATTGGTCTTTGCTTTTTCTCACTTTGTTGATGAGTATTCAATAATGAACAAACAAGGAAGTCACACTGCTTCATAATAAAGCTTAAGCTCACTAAATTAACCCTAACTAATAAAACAAAAGAAATGCAGGTGAGTGAACCTTTTTTGAACATTTAGCCTCTGGTCTGTCATCCAGACGTCACAAAACATATTTAACTTCAATTGTAGATAATCAACCATAATCATTATTGGAAACCTTTTCTGTGACTCTTGTCTAAAAGTGCCCCTCCCCCTTAATTGTGCGTCTACGTCTATGTTCAAGTGTTTGACTATTTGGCTCAGATGCAGATGTGTTGGCCTTTTTTGTGAGTTGTTTGTTTCTTGCTTCTACCTTCTGTCTGCTTTGTTTCTCTCTATGAAGGCTGTTCATTTGATGGGGTGGGCCACGTAGTCGGATATAACGATACATGACACATACTGAGTGCATTTATTTAACATCTTTAAGGAGCTGTGATCAGTTTAGTTAAATGTATATATTTTGATTTTTACTTCATAATGACTTGTGCTGAAGAAGAGGTATGCATGTATTCAGTCATTCTCACTCTCACAGACCACAAGGTGCACCTGTTACACTCTTTCTCTCAGTTTTGGTCACTGGATTGTTCATTAAGTTAATACACATTTAAAATAACATTCCACTCCATTTACTTATGATTCAATATTTGGCTGGCATTAGGCAGCTCTTCAATTATGTGTTCTTATTGGCCTGCAAATTCATAATGTAGCTTTTAGAATAGAAAAATTGACTTGCTTGAAGTACACATAATTTATGCAGTGACACTTTGTGAAGCCTCCCAGAGGTCAAAATTTGATCCACTTTTTCTATGCCTGTCTCACTACACTTCATACGACACAATTTCCGACTACAGCATGTATGGCATCCCCTATCTATCAGTCATGGTGTCGTTGCCTGATGACCTCTGTGCCATGACTACCAATATTTCAAATTTGAATCTCCCTTGTCTATTAAAATTTGGTGTTCTCGTTTTTCCTATAAATCTGTTTGTGTGTGTTTGAAGACATCCTGTCAGAAACTATAACATACTCCTGGGGCCCGGCTCCTGTCCCATTTCTCCCCCCGCTCTAGCCGCCAAAACCCTTCAGATCTTCAACATTGAGATGAAGAGCAAGATGAAGGCACACACCATGACGGACGATGTTACCTTCTGGAAGTGGATCTCCCTTAACACAGTTGCACTTGTGACTGACAATGCTGTCTACCACTGGAGCATGGAGGGTGACTCACAGCCTGTGAAAGTCTTTGACCGGCACTCCAGCCTGGCAGGCTGCCAGATCATCAACTACCGCACTGACGCCAAGCAGAAATGGCTCCTGCTCATCGGTATCTCAGCCCAGGTAATTTGCTGCTCCTACCAAACATATTGAGCTCAGTGGTTTGGAATTGTAACATCTGAAACATGTCATCACCAGCATTAGCAGTAGGTAACAGTTTGCATTCATAAGTAACCACAGAAAAGAAGTTTTACCAATAGCATTGGTTAACTGGTTAAGTTTGTTTTTTAAATTTTATGTGTACTTTGCCTTTTTCAGCAAAATCGGGTGGTGGGAGCCATGCAGCTCTACTCTGTCGACAGAAAAGTGTCTCAGCCCATCGAAGGCCACGCTGCCAGCTTTGCCCAGTTCAAGATGGAGGGAAATACAGAGGAGTCTACTTTGTTCTGCTTCGCTGTCAGAGGCCAAGCTGGAGGAAAGGTAACGGATGTTAATGATATGACAGGGGAAACGAGTGTAATTAGCATTACCATATGAAAACCTCCCTGAGTCACTTTTTAACTTCAATTTTCTCTCTTGGCATAGTTGCACATCATCGAAGTCGGGACCCCACCAACTGGCAACCAGCCATTTCCAAAGAAAGCAGTGGATGTGTTCTTCCCTCCAGAAGCCCAGAATGACTTCCCTGTGGCTATGCAGGTATGTTTATGTAATTAAACACCTGGCTCAGACAAAGCTAAATCTGTAGCCTGATAGATCATAAACTGCCATTCATAGAAACATGTAAATGATACACATTAACTGTGGCATCTGCACAGCATCTTTACTTGGGAAAGTAAATGTATTCCCTGGCTTCACACTGAATCAATGGCTTTAGGGAAAGCATTGTGTTCATCGACTTTGACCTGTAGCTCCTAAGGATAAAACTAATTACCTGTCTGTTATTCATCTTCTGTTTTACATTTGTCCTATTGTGTTGTTGAAGACGCTTTCAGGCTGTTTAAAAGTGATCTGAGAAAAAAAGCCTTATTTACAGTTTTAAAGCAACATATTTTTTATGTTTTTAATATAATTAGATTAACAGGCACAAATTGTATTTTTTTTTCATCCTTGGCAGATAAGCTCCAAGCAAGATGTGGTTTTCCTTATTACCAAATACGGCTACATCCACTTGTATGATCTGGAGACAGGCACCTGCATCTACATGAACCGCATCAGCGGAGAGACCATCTTCGTCACCGCTCCACATGAGGCCACCTCTGGCATCATCGGAGTCAACAGGAAGGGACAGGTAAAAATGTCAACCAGTGCTCACCGTGTGTGCTCAGGGAAATGACATTGATCTGTATCATGGCTGCTCAGTCTTCTTAATGTCAAAGTATAATTTTACTAATGAAACCAAATATACATCCTTACCTCTATCACACAGCCACAGCAGAACCACGTCTTAATTGATTACCCCTTATGTCATCATCAATCACATGTCTAGCAAATCTGACACATGTTATTGAATGTAAACAAGCGCAACATCAAACATCAGCAGTTGCATGGGGTAATAACAGCGTCTCCATGTTTGTCTGTCATCATTAGGCAAGCCCAGACTTTGCCAGGAGGCATTATAAATAATCCAAAGTGTAGCGTTTCACACAGAGAGGGGAGAGGGTTGTGTCTTACTGCTTTTGTAAAGCTGAACCAGAGAGGAGAACTGGATCCAGCCAGCTGATGAATAATGTTCCAGCCTGGCCACACACCACATGAATTATTAAGTGAAGAGAGGAAAGCTGATCTGAAGCGATGACGGATCTTGCTGTGCGCCGTGGCAGTGAATTGCATATGTGTATTTGTGTGTACACACGTCACATGCACACAAACACATACACAGAGGCAGTGGTCTGAGAGATAATAGGCCACTGTCTAGGCCTCTCAGTACCTACAGTTGAATAGGTCAGTTACCAACAATATTGGTAATGTGATAACAAGAAATACGTCACCATGATACTTTTACCATAATTCTTTTAATCCACTGCTGGTCACCAAGCAGAGCAAGGGGCTCACATAAAGAAAAGCTAACCAGATGACTGGAAAGTCAGAAGTGGATTTTGTCTAATGTTTTCTCATATTTTTGTTCCTGGTTTGATCGGACAGGCAGAGCAGTAAAGAGCGCATCAGAAGGCGTTGACTATGTAGCACCAAGTTGTCAAGATATGTGTTATTATGTTACTCAGGTCAAAGTTAATGAAAGGCAAACAATTTGAGAATGAACTTTCTGAAAATGAATAAATAACTCTCACTCAATTGCATGGGCATCAAGTGGAGTTGGTTACAAATGTGTTTACAGAACTAAATGGTGGTTAACCACAGGGGTGTGCTGTCCTGTCACTGTAGTGAGGAAAAATCAATGCAGTCACAGCCCTACTCTGCGGTAAAGTGTTAAGATGTTGAAATCATGGACTGACATGAAAATGTTTTTTTTACCCTAAACACTATTAGATTTCTTCTGACAAGTTAGTGTCTGGTATCTATTTGTATCTATTCTATTTCTCCTGAATTGATCCCTGTAGTTGTTATGAAGTCTTTTTTCATTGGGAGCTGTGGACTAAGCAGTACCATTTTGTGTGTTTGAGTCTTGTGCATCAGGATCTCTGATACTATGACTCAGACTGGGCAGTGTGTACGTGTTAGACCTGGCCTCACATTGACACGTAATGATGATTGCTGCAGATGAACTGCTGCACTTAAACCAAAGCAGGACAAAGGAGGGAAAGGAGTGAGAGAAAGCAACAGAGCCAGAGAAGAAAAAGGGCCCACCACCATTAGCACATGATGTGAAGTGGGAGGTACAGCCTGGTGCCCTCAATCCTCTTAATGCTGGTGCTCCCGTCCAGTCAAATCTCCACCTTATCTTCCACGTAATCGGCATGACAGAGACCTGTGATGTCTGCCGTGTGTGTGTGTGTGTGTGTGTGTGTGTGTGTGTGTGTGTGTGTGTGTGTGTGTGTGTGTGTGTGTGTGTGTGTGTGTGTGTGTGTGTGTGTGTGTGTGTGTGTGTGACTTGATACTGCAGCTCATGTGTCATTTGAAGCTTGGTGCTCTCTTGTTAAGAACAGCTGTGCTGTCAGGTTTAACTGTTTTTTCCATCAGGTTCCAATCAATATATTTAATTAAATGCCATATTTAAATTTTAAATACTATAAGAAATTGAAAGGTTTCACTAAATGTATTTACAGCCCTGTATTTTGACATTAAAAGATTGACCTGAATGATTAGGGGATTTTCTAAATCAGCATTTAGGCAGAAAATGTTAGGCAAGGCTTGTGTCAGTATCAAGTCCTTGCTTGTTTTCATTCACATATTTCTGTTAATAATCATCCCTGAATTTAATATCAGGCTTTTCATCTCTTTTTTACACTGCATCCTCCTCCCTGTATCCACCACCACACCTACGTACTAAGTAGAACACAGAATCTCCATAGGGACCTATTTTTACTCCTTCTTTTCTGTCCATTTTCTATTACAACTACCTCCAATTAGTCCACCCACATCATAGTAAGTAAGTGACCCTGCTTTAGTGGCAGGAAGAATGAGGTCTATTCACCCTTGTTAAAAGCTGGGGTACTGACCTGCTGGGCTTGTTTGTAGAGGGGCCAACACTGCCAGTCTTTCTCCTTCGACCCCTCCCCTCTCCTCCATCCTGCTCTTTCATTCAACTCATTCTCTTCTCTCTCTCTCTCTCTCTCTCTCTCTCTCTCTCTCTCTCTCTCTCTCTCTCTCTCTCTCTCTCTGTTGCCAGATCGCTCACAAAAGCCATGCGTTACACTGACCCGCTAATAATACATTTGCATTCAGCAGCCACAACCCAAGGCCAGACAGAGTTTAATGGAGTTTAATGCCGTTGCCTGCAGTTAAATTCCGCTGAGCTTGCTCACTCTAATTTCTGGCTCAGGATGTGAATAAGGAATGTGTTGATTAATGTCAGCATCGTCTAGATGTATCTAAGATGAATTAAGATAAAATAGATCATTCATTATTTCCAATCCAGAGTGGCCTCTCTGGTTGGCCTTGCTAAAGGTTGTGGGGGAGGGGATAGAGGGGCATAGCATTAGACCAGCGTATATGATAGAAGAACATGAGGGCAGATGGTTTACAAAAATAACACGGCTGGTATGGTGATATGATATTCCTTTCTGGAGTCTGACAGATTGACTTGGAAGCAATATGTTGTTGTAACTCCACCTAATAGACAGACTTAAAACCAGAAGTTGTAGTAGATAAAACTGAACTGACTACAAGCAAATACAGTACAAGTAAATGTGGCATTTTTCATCAGATTTATGCAAAATCTGGCAGCATGATTATCCTGTGTTAACCTTATCAGGTCTCTAGTGCTCTGTACTGAATTGGTCTCTGTATTTCCCTGTAACACAGGTGCTGTCCGTGTGCGTGGAAGAGGAAAACATCATCCCCTATATCACCAACGTACTGCAGAATCCAGATCTCGCTCTCCGCTTGGCTGTCCGCAACAACCTCGCCGGTGCTGAAGAGCTCTTCGCACGCAAGTTCAACAACCTGTTTGCCGCTGGCAACTACTCAGAGGCCGCAAAAGTGGCTGCCAATGCACCAAAGGTACTCATGGGGTTAATCAACAGGTCTCACACATAGTCTGAATAAAAATGTGATATAAGATCCACATGCCTTTCTAGCTTTTGTATTTTATCAGTCATTTAGATCTGTTCTCACCTTCAGTTGACCTTTCCCCTCTCAGGGTATCCTACGTACCCCAGACACCATCCGTCGCTTTCAGAGCGTCCCGACTCAGCCAGGCCAGACCTCCCCCTTGCTGCAGTATTTTGGTATTCTGTTGGACCAAGGCCAACTCAACAAGTTTGAGTCCCTGGAGCTTTGCAGGCCCGTCCTCCAACAGGGACGAAAGCAGCTTCTGGAGAAGTGGCTGAAGGAAGACAAGGTATTGCAGATCTCTATCTCAGCCTCCACTCACAGGAAGAGGTTCTTCCTGAGCTGCCCGTTTGTTTACATGACTTCCTATTATCTTGGATCATGTGAGATCATCGTTATGTAAGGAGTTTGTGAACTTTCCCTTAGAAACCGTACACTTGGGTGGCGCAAAGCTGCATAGTGGATTGGGGCTGTGATGTCATATCTTTGATTTTTCACTGATTTTATATTTAACATGTAATATTTTTTGTATATTGTGATATATATTATGTTTTTGTAGTACATACGTTTACCATATTTGCTATACATTCTCTTTATTTTGGCATTCTCTCCCCTTGTATTTTCATTGTGTATTTGTTCATGTTTTATTTACTTTTCTTACATACATTAAAATAACTTGTTATATATATATATATATATATATATATATAACAAGTTATTTTAATATATATATATATATATAATATATATATATATATATATATATATAATGTGTATGTGTGTATATTCAACTTGAATGAAAAGAAAGGATCAGATATACATAAAATGCTGCCTCTATAAATATAAGCATTTTCACTGTATTATTGCTTCTTAATAAAAATAATCATATCAGCCCATATCTGAGAATATATGTGCCAATACCGATATATCTGTAATAGGCCAATATCGGCCAATAAAATCGGCTCTAATATAAACAGCCAGATTTTTCACAAATTAAAGGGTTTCGTTTTAAAATAGTTCTGCATTGGTTCCGATGCTGATGTTACTTGTCCCTCTTTTCAGTTGGAGTGTTCAGAGGAACTTGGTGACCTGGTGAAGGCAGTGGATCCCACCTTGGCTCTCAGTGTTTACCTCAGGGCCAACGTCCCCAACAAGGTCATTCAGTGCTTTGCAGAGACTGGTCAGTTCCCCAAGATTGTCCTGTACGCCAAGAAGGTATGTCTGTCTGGCTGAGACAGTAATCAAGCTCTTTTAATTTTGCTAAATCCTGTCACTTACGTTAATGATGATGTTAATGGTTTTTTTTGGTTTTTTTCCCCAGGTGGGCTACACTCCAGACTGGATCTTTCTGCTGAGGAATGTGATGCGAATCAACCCAGAACAAGGCCTGCAGTTTGCCCAGATGCTGGTCCAGGATGAAGAGCCACTTGCTGACATCACACAGGTCAGAGGAAGGAGGGAGGGATTTCCAGTGATCCATCAAGAATCCATTGATGTTTTTATGAAGTACTTTCAAATTATAAACAGATAGAGGTTCTTGACATTTATACCTTACTCTTATTGAAACTGACAGATTAGTGTAGTAGGCTTAAAAATTGATTGCCCTGCAGCACAGGGTGTGTTGGGTTGTAGTGTTTGATGTTTGAGTAAGACCTGACGATAATTTCCTGAAAAAAAATAAACTTTGCGACCTTGCACATTCCAGGTCTGCAGTTAACAAGTCGACTCTAAACTTTCCTTGAAATTGGACAAAATATTTGACTGAGTCACATGAGACACCAACAACTGTGAAGCTCAGCTATCCTGTAGTATAAAGGAAATGCAGCTATTGCTTTGCTTCCTGCCACTGCAGACTCTCTACACTGCAATTGTCAACTGCTGACACAGCTTTCCTTATTGCCTAAAGTGCTGTACTGGCAGGTAACAGGAATTTTAAGAATAAAACATATTGCATCAGAGGCCGTCTTCGATCGTTGGAAGAGGAAATGTGTTGTATTCAGCCAACTTCCACTTTAAATCGTAACTGGTCTTAAAGTTTTAGAGAAGTGTGTGGTCTTCTTGCATCTCAATCCTGTCAGTGATGCAGAACTCTAGGAGACTGTGGCAGGAGTGTTGCATTTATGTTTGTGTTGTTTAGTAATAGCTGTAGTGCAGTAGTACTTTATTTATTACAAAGAAAGGTTTTGACAAGTAATATTCTTGTCAGCGTTGTAGCAGTTACACAAACATGGTCTCTCCTTCTCGAGAGTGGTGTGACAATGTGCCTCTGTGTCTCTGTCTGTCCAGATCGTGGATGTATTCATGGAGTACAACCTGATCCAGCAGTGCACCTCATTCCTCTTGGACGCTTTGAAGAACAACAGACCCTCAGAAGGACCACTGCAGACTCGCCTGCTGGAGATGAACCTCATGCATGCTCCACAGGTGAACACATGCGCTCATACTTTACTAAAAGGAATTCGATTAATAAAGCTGGGAACCATTTTTCTAACTTTTTAATTTCTTTGTGTCATGGGTGCAGGTTGCCGATGCTATCCTGGGCAACCAGATGTTCACCAATTACGATCGCGCCCACATCGCCCAGCTGTGTGAGAAGGCTGGACTCCTGCAAAGAGCACTGGAGCACTACACAGACCTGTACGACATCAAGCGTGCTGTTGTTCATACACACCTGCTCAACCCAGAGGTAGGTTTCAGTTCCCGACTGAGGGGAAATTACATTAAAAATAGTCTATTTTTCTTTCTTGTCAATTTCTTATTGCTTTTTGAAGAATTTGTGATTAACTCCACTGTAGAAACAACCAATGACTTCAACTTAAATTTCCTCCCGTTCTTTCAGTGGCTGGTGAACTTCTTTGGCTCCCTGTCAGTGGAAGACTCTCTGGAGTGCCTCAGGGCCATGTTGTCAGCCAACATCCGCCAGAACCTGCAGATCTGTGTCCAGGTGGCTTCCAAGTACCATGAGCAGCTCACCACACAGGCTCTCACTGAGCTCTTTGAGTCCTTCAAGAGCTTTGAAGGTGAGAGCTCAAGCTTCATAAAGGCAGACTGCTCTTTTGATATTTGAATATTTTATGTAATCTATAATCCAGACAATATAAATGTTTTTTTTAAGTACATAGACACTGATGGCATTCTTGGTCAGTCAGAGAGGCAAAGTATTGAAAAAGTAGCTAATACAGACCTTAAAAGTTAATGTTTTGTGAAATGGGACAATTCACCTAAGTATTCCTGTATTCAGAGTAGACATTAGATTATCATTTGACTTGTCTCTCAGTTTCAGTTATGCAGCCATCCGCCCACATACTTAGATAGATGTCCCCTAACTATCTGTTAGACAAGTAGGTCAGAGCAGAGGCAGGACGATCAATAGATTGTACAGAATGTCCTGGAGGTAAATTAGTGCAGCTCCTCTACTATTACTGAAATAATGGCACATAAAGGTTAATTAAGAAAAAGAAACTGCAGTCAAGGAGCTACGTTTTAATGTCGATTTTGGATTTATTTTTTTTCCCCGGATGCATTACTGATCCATAATGCTGCCATTAGATTGCTGGAGCTGTAGACATGTACGTCGTTTGGGGCTTTATACAACTGACTGTCTTTGTCTCTCAGGTCTGTTCTACTTCTTGGGTTCTATTGTGAACTTCAGTCAGGACCCTGAGGTTCACTTCAAATACATCCAGGCCGCCTGCAAGACGGGCCAGATCAAAGAGGTGGAGAGGATCTGTAGAGAGAGCAACTGCTATGACCCTGAGCGCGTCAAGAACTTCCTCAAGGTAAAGCCGCAGGGACAGCTGCAGTGATCAAACACTGACATTTAACAGCTCTTTTCCTCCTGTATCTGGGCCTTTGTGTCATTTATTATTCCCTCTCTGTTTCAGTCTGTATCTTTCTGTTCCTGATCAACACTTCTGCTTTATTTGTTGTTACATGTTACAACTATGACCATTTTTCTGAATTTTATTCCATGTTAAGGCAAAACATGCTAACATGCTACATGCTATTGCAATACAAGAAATGTTCACATTTTGACCCTTCCCTAGAAATGGATTAGAAAATTATTACAATCACCAGCGGATCCCCAGCAATTTGTGTACAGGCATATAAATACACGTGTTCAACCAACCTTCCTGACAGCAGTCAATTATATTTTGTGCTTTTCCCCATTGTCTTTGGAATGGCAGGACATTAATCAGGTAAATCTGTCCCTCCTCACAGTACAGGACATCTCCTGTTGTCTTTTTTTTTTTTTCATCCTTGACCCTGAACTAGGCACAGGATTGAAACTGGGATTTGTATGGAGGTGTTTATTGCTCGTACACCACAATCCATACACCCACTGGGGTGCACCAGAGATCTTTACATAGACTTAATCATTCATTGGATGTTTTCTGTATGACTGCAGTTAATTGTGGACAATTCCAGGCTCCATATCTCCATAATTGAGAACAATTAAGACATTCAAAGTGTGTGCGTGTGTGTTTAGTGTGTAGTCCCGTAATACAGGGTCTCCGATCTGTGCAGCATGTTGTTCAGTAATATTGAAAAGGTTCACAATCCCAGTTTGTTAATCCTGTATCAGTGCATTGTGGTACAGAGGACTAGTGGTCAGTGCTGCCTCATGGTTTCCTGACAACTTGCAGCTCTCTCCCTGTTAATGAGTGAGAAGCTACTTTAGGATATGTAGAGGTGTTGTTCTGTGACTCTAATGTGAAACACTAATTCAGCATCTAACCATCCTCTAGACGTCCATTTGTTGTAGTGGCAAACCTTTTATTTTGTTTCCTCCCTTGATATTTTATCACGTCATTTTTGAAGGTTGATGTAGCTGGAAAATTACTAGAAAAATTAGTATTGAGTATTTCATTACCAAAATAGATTAGTTCTACGTGCCGTGGTAAAAGAATCACCCCTGGTGCATCAGGTTTGGTTGACGTTTTGTGGTTTGAGTTGAGGTGTTGATGTTGGATAAAAGATCTTGCTGACTGTAGTCGCTCTCCCTCCGCTCTGTGTGACTAACAGGAAGCCAAACTCACCGACCAGCTGCCACTCATCATCGTCTGTGACCGATTCGACTTTGTCCATGACCTGGTCCTCTACCTGTACCGCAACAACCTGCAGAAGTACATTGAGATCTATGTTCAGAAGGTAAGGCAAATTCACACATTCAAATTACTGTCACGGTGTATCCTTACATTACAGACATAAGCTAATGAGAGGGATTGTTTGTGTTTCAGGTGAATCCTAGCCGTCTGCCTGTTGTGGTCGGCGGTCTCTTAGACGTGGACTGCTCAGAGGATGTCATCAAGAGCCTGATCCTGGTTGTCAGGGGACAGTTCTCCACTGATGAACTGGTCGCTGAGGTGGAAAAGAGGAACAGGTGCTGCACTATTCCATATAAATGTTTCAGATCAATACATGTTTGTAAGGAGTATCAAGAGATGACAATGCTTTTAAAATAAAATTGTTAATAAAAAAATTTTTAAAAAGCTACAGTAATCTGAATTCAAGGTATCACACCTAAAACTGATCCCAAAAAAAACCTGTCTGTTTGACCTGTGCGTCATCCTCATCTGAGAGGTGATGTTGGCAGTCAGAGTGAATCTCTTTGTTTTTCAGACTGAAGCTGCTGCTTCCTTGGTTGGAGTCTCGTATCCATGAAGGCTGCGAGGAGCCCGCCACACATAATGCCCTGGCAAAGATCTACATCGACAGCAACAATAACCCTGAACGCTTCCTGCGGGAGAACCCGTACTATGACAGCCGCGTGGTGGGAAAGTACTGCGAGAAGAGAGACCCCCACCTGGCCTGTGTGGCCTACGAGAGAGGACAGTGTGACCAGGAGCTGATCAATGTGAGGATGAAGTTTTGTACTTGTATCTTAGTATTAGTCCACTTTCTTTTCTTGCTGTTCATCATTTAACTGCCTTTCCTATTGTAATTTTTCTTTTTTTTCACATCAGGTCTGCAATGAGAACTCTCTCTTCAAGAGCCTGTCTCGCTACCTGGTCCGTCGCAAAGACCCTGAGCTTTGGGCGAGTGTGCTGCTGGAGAGCAACCCCTACAGGAGACCACTGATTGACCAGGTAAAGTATAAACGAGGCATGTTCCATCTCATTCAGTCCTCGTGCCTGGTGCTTTTCTAATCCTCTGTCCCCTTGTATCTGCTCTCAGGTTGTACAGACAGCACTGTCAGAAACCCAGGACCCAGAGGAGGTATCGGTCACAGTCAAGGCCTTCATGACCGCAGATTTGCCCAACGAGCTCATCGAGCTGTTGGAGAAGATTGTATTGGACAACTCTGTCTTCAGTGAACACAGGTCTTTAGCAGTAACATATTAAAATAAAACAGTTTTCAAAACCATATTGCAAAATTGAAGTGTGCTCAGTGTCCTGTGTCTTTGCTTTCCCACAGAAATCTGCAGAATCTGTTGATCCTGACAGCGATCAAAGCTGACCGTACACGTGTGATGGAGTACATCAGCAGGCTAGACAACTATGACGCTCCTGATATCGCTAACATCGCCATCAGCAATGAGCTATTCGAGGAGGCCTTTGCCATCTTCAAGAAGTTTGACGTCAACACCTCTGCTGTGCAGGTCTGTCATTAGCTCTTAAACAGCTATGCTAATACCTTATTGACCGAAGAAGTGTTGATCCTCCATGTTTTTTCTTTCTGTCTCCCTAGGTGCTGATCGAGCATATTGGCAACCTGGACCGGGCCTATGAGTTTGCAGAGCGCTGCAATGAGCCAGCTGTGTGGAGCCAGCTGGCTAAGGCTCAGCTACAGAAGGGCCTGGTTAAGGAGGCCATTGATTCCTACATCAAAGCTGATGACCCCTCTGCATACATGGAGGTTGTACAGGCTGCTGATAAGAGTGGTAAGGAGATTTGTTGAGCTCAAGCAAGAAAAGATGGCAGAGAAAAAGAGCAGCAAAGTTGGTTGACATTAAGGATTATTCACACCATTCTGTTTCTTAATTGCCAGCTACAAAATTCTTTAGATGGATTTCCAAAACTTTGCAGAGCATGGTGGGAAAGAATACAACCTGACTTACTGTGGACTGATCAAACACTACGAACAGAAGGCAGAGTTTTAGAGAAAGCAAAGCAGTCAGTTTTTTTGCCATTTTAGTTGAAATCAATCAATACGGAGCACATCGGCTTTGTTGTGGAGTTTGTCGTTTGAGTTTTGTCATCCAGGAGTATTTGCTGACAGTTGCAGCTAGTGCCGCAGTTTTTTTTAATTAAAAGTATACACTATCATCATAAAATGTAGTTGAGGCAGAATTGCAGATGTACCAAAAGAGAAAGGGATTCATGTGAAAACACCAACAGCATAATATCAATGTCCATGTCCATGTGTTTCAGGTAACTGGGAGGATCTGGTCAAATTTCTTCAGATGGCTCGTAAGAAGGCTCGTGAATCCTACGTAGAAACAGAGCTCATCTTTGCTTTGGCCAAAACCAATCGCCTGGCAGAACTAGAAGAGTTCATTAATGGACCCAACAATGCTCACATCCAGCAGGTTAGCCTCACTCTCATACAGTCCTCTGTCAATCAGCCGTCAAGTCAACAAAACAAAACAGTATCTTATAACTGAATCTGTTCTGCAGGTCGGTGACCGCTGTTATGATGAGAAAATGTATGAGGCAGCTAAGCTGCTATACAACAATGTCTCCAACTTTGGTCGTCTGGCTTCAACTCTGGTGCACCTCGGGGAGTACCAGGCTGCTGTGGACGGCGCCCGTAAAGCCAACAGCACCCGCACCTGGAAAGAGGTGTGCTTCGCCTGCGTGGATGGAAAGGAGTTCAGACTGGCCCAGATGTGTGGTCTCCACATTGTGGTGCACGCTGATGAGCTGGAGGAGCTGATCAACTACTACCAAGTAAGAAGGAATTAAAGGCATTTTTGTGTGCAACTTCAACAACTTAGCCCACATACATGAACACACATAAACACACCCCCCCACCCCTCTTGTATCACAGGACCGTGGTTACTTTGAGGAGCTGATCACCATGCTGGAGGCCGCCCTTGGCCTGGAGCGCGCTCACATGGGGATGTTCACAGAGCTGGCCATCCTTTACTCCAAGTTCAAGCCCCAGAAGATGAGGGAGCATCTGGAGCTCTTCTGGTCCAGAGTTAACATCCCAAAGGTCCTGAGAGCAGCAGAGCAGGCTCACCTGTGGGCCGAGCTGGTCTTCCTGTACGACAAGTACGAGGAGTTTGACAACGCCATCATCACCATGATGAACCACCCAACAGACGCCTGGAAAGAAGGACAGTTCAAAGACATCATCACCAAGGTACAGTTTCATATGAGGTCGAAACCATTATATTTTTAATAACATGTTGTTCTTATTATTATTATATTTTAATTATTTTTTTACAAGCTATATGAGTATGACTGCCTGTATCAATCTTTTCAGTTGGAGTTACACTAAAGTTATAGTAGTAAAACATATGATGTATGTTACTACAGTCTAGTTTCTCTGGTTTAAGTGTGACTTTATGATCATTATAAAATACTACAATATAAAAAATTATAATCAGCATGTCTCATATTACATTATATTTTCCCAATCCAATGTTTATCTTTGTTAAATGATTGTTTGTAAGACTTTGTTTCCTCTTCTCCCTGTGAAGGTGGCCAACGTGGAGCTGTACTACAAAGCCACCCAGTTCTATCTGGAGTTTAAGCCCTTGTTACTGAATGATTTGCTCATAGTGCTTTCCCCCAGACTGGACCACTCCCGCGCTGTCAACTTCTTCAGCAAGGTACAATTTAATCTCTTGTAATGATAAAGGAGTATTATGGAAATGTCCTCAGTTTGTCAGGATTGTGATGATGGTGATGATGATGATGATGATTGTACATGTGTGTTCACAGGTTAAACAGCTGCCTCTGGTCAAACCCTACCTGCGGTCAGTACAGAACCACAACAACAAATCAGTCAATGAAGCACTTAACAACCTTTTCATCACAGAGGAGGACTATCAGGTGAGATCCTTTGACAGCACCACAGTATTTTATTAAACCTTTTATATCTCAGAAATGTCAATATTAATTTTATTTGATATTCATGTCACTCATGTTAGGCACTGAGGACATCAATAGACGCCTACGACAACTTCGACAACATCTCGCTGGCCCAGCGCTTGGAGAAGCACGAGCTGATTGAGTTCAGGAGAATCGCTGCCTACCTCTTCAAGGGCAACAACCGCTGGAAACAGAGTGTGGAGCTCTGCAAGAAGGATAAGCTCTATAAGGTGCCAATAATGGTTCATTAGCCAGTAGTTTTCTCGTGAATATTTCAGATGAACGGCTTAAATTGACTGAGACTATTCCTGACCCGTCCATGCTCCGTCTCCCTTGCAGGATGCCATGCAGTATGCGTCAGAGTCCAAGGACACAGAGCTGGCGGAGGAGCTGCTGTCCTGGTTCTTACAGGAGAACAAGAGGGAGTGTTTCGCCGCCTGCCTGTTCACCTGCTATGACCTGCTGCGGCCTGACGTGGTGCTGGAGACAGCCTGGAGGCACAACATCATGGACTTTTCTATGCCATACTTCATTCAGGTCATGAGGGAGTACCTCAGCAAGGTGGGTCGTCTGTGATCTTTTCAGGCTGGAGTTCAGTGATCTGAGGAATGATTAGGTTTTGATATAAATGCAGGCCATATATATATATATATATATATATATATATAGCTTTGTACCACTGCTGTCATCCTGTCAGAGAGGATCAATACAAGGGTCACAGTTTTTAAAATATACAGTGGTTTTCTTTTGAATCAAGTCAGTATCAAACATACTCAGAATCCTGTCCGATGCCCTTCTGTTAACCATCTTGTTGAGTTTTCCTCCTTCACCTTTTTTCTTTAATGGGGAAATATTTTTAATTTTCTTCTTCTATGCTGCACCTCTTCTCTTCCAGGTTGATGCGGTTAAGGAACAGGTGAAAGTTGAAAGCTCTATTTTTGATCTCAGACTATTTACCTTGGAAGACTGCGGCCTTGAGTGTGCATGGTTTTAGCTGTACCACGCATTACACTCTCACTTCGACACAAGTCACTGAGGCATCTCTCAGGCTGACACAATTTAATTGTAGGGCAACGTGGTAGATCTGCAAAAAAAACTGTAGCAGTCTGCTGCGTTAACAGCATTAATATTATTTCTAATGAACTGAAGTAAATATAATACTTGTCATGATGACCTTGATGACCAACTACAGTATCTCTTAAGGAACCCCTGAATATATTATTTTTATTATAACTTTAGTCAAGAAACATGTGCAGATGAAATTGGCTTCAGGATGGGACAGTGATGAGGAACAAGTGAGGAATAAGATGATACTTGCAGTAGATGAGAAATGATTGTAACCTAGCTAACTCACTTTGTGTGTCGACAATGTGAATATAAGGTGTGTGTTGTGCCACTTGTTAAGTAACCACCCTTCGCCCCTATCCCCTGTTTTAAAGAACTAGAACCTGAAGCAGACTACAACAGATGTTAAACCACAGGTCCATAAAATACATTGTACAATACAATACATTCTACTCAGTGGGTTTGTTGGAGAAAATGCACTTAACGCAATAGCTTTGATCACGGTTGTTTTACATTCCGAATGAATTAAAATTTCAACCATTTAGTTGACAAGCTTCAACAAGTACAAGAAATTCTGTTACTTCACTTAAAAGTGCATTTCCTCTCAGTTAATGACACTGCACAATATGAAGCTGAATGTGTTTGGTTTTTTTTTTTTTTAAAGGTTGATGTGTGTTATTGTATTATCTGGTTACTGGCACAAGCATGTGTTCAACGTGTATTGCTGATATATAGCAGCAGGCTGTTCTTTGTGCCTGGCTTCCTGTAGGGAGCACCTGGCCTGAGACTCACCCTCCACCCTCCTCCTCCTCCTCCTCCTCCTCCTTCTCCTGCTCCTCCTCCCAAACTGCATCTCAGTGCTGCAGCCAGTGTAACACTTAGAGCATGGGACAGTGAAGTGTCAGCTTGTTGGAATTGTGTGCAGAGAACTAAGATTAAAAAAAGAAAAAAGAGGCATGGAGAACTGATTGATGAATTCATATAATACGTGCACTGCTGATCATCTCTTACATTTAACTCTAGAAATAATTTGCATCCAGGTGCTGCTGCTTTCCCCTCAGCACATTTTGCATATTGCTGCATCTGACTTGCTGCCTGAAGAAGTTATTTTTCTGTGTTATTGAAGAATTTGCTATTTCTGTTGTTACTGTCAGGCAGACCACCCAGGCAGTTCTAACATAATGAATGAAAAAGATTAGTTTAAGGTTCTTTTTTTCTTATTTCTTCTTCAGTTTCCTACCACTTAGCATTACTAGTTGGACTTCTTGCTTTGCATTATAGGCACAAGAAAGGAGTTGAGGACAATACTCATTAATGCATTAGTACTGCTATTCAGTGCAAAATGTAGGAATCTGCAGCTGCAGATAAAGTGAAAGGCTTAAGCAAATAGTTCTGGTTCAGTCACCTGAAACCGTCTTCTGTTCCTGTCAGTTGGGTTTTGTTTTGTCCTGCGTCCCACATGAGTCTTCTACTTGTCAGAAAACCCATCACAGAATAGTAAACACATATATTGTATGTTTAACTGTTTCTAATTTTTTTAACTTGTATAGTTTGTTGTTTACTTATTAAGTGGTCTGGATTCATTCTAACTGCTCTTATGTCTTTGCCTTGCAGGTAGATAAACTAGAAACCTCAGAGTCCCTAAGGAAAGAGGAGGAGCAGGCAACAGAGACGCAACCTATTGTCTACGGTAACAGTCCTCTAAGATTAATGACATTAATGTCCATTTCACTGTGATCAAGCACAAAAGGCAGCAGCCTTCTTCCACACATGAGAACTCTAGGTCCCTTAATTATCCAGGGCTCCATGCTGTCATTGAGCTTTACAGAACATTCGATTGAACCCCTGAAAACTTCAAATATTAAACCTGCAATAACAGATTTTTTTTAGCCTTTATCTTTATCTTTTCTTTAAGCTTTCAGCTTTGTTTTTGGTTTCTTTTTTTCCTGAGGGAAAGATCTGGCTGTTGTAGCTGCTTAATGCACCACTATGTTCACCAGCCAGTCATCGACAGTGCTGACCAGGCAGTGTACAGTGAAGTTTGAGCTTTTTCACAGAAAATTTGCTGCAGTGACCCAAAAGGTTGAGGGCTGGACTGCAAAAACAGTCAGCAGAAACTCACTGTAAGCCGCTGTAATCAGTTTCACACTGTCACATTGTTATACAGTCATTTGTTTGTAATAAAAAAAATTAAAAAAAATCAACTATAAACGGTTTAAGTATTTCTCTATAACTTCTCTATAAATATTCATGATTAAATGAACAATCAGAGTTTAAAAAAAACCAAAAAACTCTTAAGAGTTAAATACTCTAAAACCCAGAGAATGTGCTTTATCAGGGCGGTTTGGCTGATTAGGTTCAATTAACAGTGACCAAACAACACACATTCTGTCATCAGATTCGGATTGAAATGTTGCTTCATACAGAAATAGTAATATGTTCAAATGAGCCCTGTCCATTTCAAGGACACTCTGTTGACCCATGCATAACCTATCATTTCCCACTTTTCCAACCCTGCAGTTCATTCACTCACCACTATGTAAGAATATCACATGAGTAACCACATTTCTTATGTTCCGTGCAAACATGATGTAAAATCATATGTCATAATTGGGATATGGATAATACTGCCTGTGTGCAGGTATGTCCTCGGCTCGAGTCATGTAATGAGAGTGAGTGACCCACTGAGCCTCAACATACATGAAAATAGCGTCTAGTTTCAGTTTCAGTTATCCAGTAGACGAGCAACATTGAAGTACTTGTTTTGTATCTGTTTCAGTGACATGTAGCAGGTGAACACACCTCTACAGTGCTGCTGCTGTCTGTGTGGTATTTTGTTAATGCAGAGGTTCAGGAGTGTCTGTCTAAATCCTGTCCAGATCTTCTTGCTACCAAAGAGTCACACTGACATCCTCTCTCTTGGTTTGCACTGAAAGTTGTATAGTTAAGGAAAAAATAGAATTAAAATAAATATTGTACTATAAAACATGGTCAGGACAGCCCGAAGTGAAATAACAGACTGTTTGTAATTTAGATCATTAAAGACACAGAGGAACAATAACCTGATGATGTTAAAAGTCATACAGAGATATGAAGAATCAGGTGAAGTTCAACATCTGGTTAAAACCAGGATAAACATAACAGACTAGTGTGTAAGTAAAGATACTAATTGACACATGTAGATGGCATGACACATAACAGAAGTTGAAAAGACATTATTATGAAAGTGTGTGTGTGTGTATATATATATATATATATATAAGAATTATATAATTATAATTGTCATAAAATATTGAATACTGAAACCCTCCCCCTCTCTCTGTCTTGCAGGCACACCCCAGCTGATGCTGACAGCAGGCCCCAGTGTACCTGTGGCTCCTCAGCAGCCTTACGGCTACGGCTACCAGGCGCCTGCAGGATATGGTCAGCCAGCAGCTCAGCCAGGCTTTGGCTACGGCATGTAAAGACCCCACCCCCTTCTCTCCACATGTAGGCTGGAGCGACCATCCATCCATCTCCCACAGTCCTTCACCAGACCACTTCTGTCTCTCTGCCCTCTACAGGGAGCTCGGGATAATGCCGGCAAACCTTTTTTTTTTTTTTTTTTTTTTTTTTTTACAGTTTTTTCCCCTTTTTAAACTGTCATGAAGGACTCGGTTTTATTTCTGTTGTCAAAGAAAAGATTGAATCACAAAGATTAATTTTCTCACATTCCGTGTTGACTAGATTAATTTTCTTTTGTCTATTTTATTTGAATGGGAAATGGTTTATGTACAATGGGGGGCTTGTGGGAAGAGCTAGTCCTCTTCTCAGTATAAAAAAGGTCTGTTGTGAAGCATCTGATTTGCACTCTGTAGTGAGAAAAAATTAATGTAGAACCTCTTCCTTTTGATGTGTGTGAGCCGCTTCTTCTGTCCGACTGTAAAATGCATTTAATTATTGTATATTCAGACACAAAAACTGCTACTATGTTCTTCTATATTTGAACATGAGACTGCCGCTTCCATGACCACAATCCTGAAACACTACGTTGTACCTGTCCAGTCCCACACACGCGCTTCAGGGCTAATTCTTGAAGAAAACCCAAGAGAGTATTTTACATACGATTTTCAAGAAAGTTTGATTCTTTCCAGCAAAGCCTATGCAGGACTCTCCAAACAAATCTGCAGTCAGACGACATTGCCATGTGCTTTAATTACTGCTCTAACATGGGACCATTCCACCTCAGGAGGGACTGCAGACCTGTTTGTGTTTGACAAACAGGCCCCCCTCTTTATGCTGCGGTTTGTTTCTGCTGGATATTATTTTAGGTTACTGTTATTAAGTGTGCAGGAGAGATTTCTCACACTTGATTCTCCTCACATCCTGTGGAGAGTTCCCTTTAACCTTTTCAGTTCACCCTTTCATCCAGTTCAGAAACAGTGTCACAGACTTGTGGTAATTTGAGGTTTTTATCAAAGGCTTGCGTGTATACAGGAAATCAATCATTAACTCCTTTGAACTTATATTCTTATCTAAATTACCTTAGATTTAAATTGTGCACCTAAGAAACTTGATTGTGCATAATCAGGATCATAATGAATGAAACAGCGGTTGTGTTTTCCACTTAACAATAAAGGCTTCTTGTTTGTCAAGAACAGTCTGATTGTGTCTTACATGAACTATTTTGTAGCTTTCCGTCCAATGAGTTTACTGAACAGTGCTCGGCCAACTCCCAGAAAAGGGAAGTGATGTCATGGTTCTGAAATGAATGGTAAATAGTGAGCAGAGCAATCATAGGCTGTAAAGTGTATGAAAGAGGTTGTTTGTGGTCAAATGTAACATTGTACAGAACAATGCCATGATAGACTCAGAATTATGACTTCTCCATTTCCAAACATAGTGTACCTGTGTGTAACTGCAAATTTGCAGGGCAAAGGTTGAACCTGGGAAACAGATCGTCCCAGGAAATGTGTTATTGATTTTGTATAGCTTTTAGTGAAAGTGAATGGGAGATGGTGTGCAATCTGAGACCGGTGCTAGTTATGACCTCACCATAGCTTAAAACCACTTCAGCGGTTTCACACCCAGAGGTTTTAAAGACCTCACTTTTTGAACATGCTACTGATTCTACTCTACCCTTTAAAGTCCCTCCAGTTTTTGAAGCTGTACTCTGGTGTTGGATTGTATTCTGTTGTAACATGTTCCTGTTGCTTTGCCTACCCTGTGTCACAATACATTCAGTTCAGTATCAGCTCAAGAGTTATACACGACTTACTTAATACAAGGATGTAGCACTAGCACCCTCTGATGGTACAAATGAGAGAGTGCTACAAGTAAAGCAGACTAGAAAAACATCTGGTCTGGTGAGTTTAGTTACCCCCTATATTGTTGTATCACATCTCAAAACAGCTGGAAGATAGTGATTAATGTTTCTTTTAGAGGAGAAAAGTGAAAACACAATAAAACAATGTGGACATAACTCAGGTGGAGGAATTCTTTCCTATTTTGACTTGTGTTAAATGAACAAACTATTACACAAAGTTGTAAATAATGCAGAATTTGAGACAAGGAAAAATAAGAAAATGTCAGTTTCACAACAAAACGCAAATGACATCCAGTCATATCGCAATATTGATATTATATCCATTACATCCAAGCAGCTCTACTGCTGCAATACAGTCATGTTACATTTAAGTGTTCTCAAGTACTAAATACTTAATATAAAGAAAGACTCATGAACTTTCAGAATTTATTTTGTAGATTGTGATTTTTATCATGGAGAGAACACATTTTGGGATCATAGCTCGGTATCATTTTGCAGTGCTGTGATTCTGAGACCAACAACAATAATATTCAATTACTGTTTTGCTGTTTATATTTGACACAATTCATGTTTATCATCCGTTTCCTGTGAGCATCGTGTCTCAGACTGGTTGGCGTGGAGGACAGCAGCATGACTGTGTTTATGCCAGGTCATAGCTTTCAGAAAAGAAGAAGAAATACACATTAAACTGTTATTACTGCTATAAAACCCCCAGAACTGCACAATAAATTCAAGTAGATGACATGTAATTGAGTCGGTTGTTCTTATATAAAAATATAAACTCATGGTAGCTCAAGTTAGTTTAGTTTGCAAAATGGTTTTAACAACAAAGAAATTGTATGCAAGTCCAACAGGTGCAAGCTGGAACCCTAGTAGAGCTTCAACTCTCCACTAACACTATCAATCAGATCCGCTGGGCCTGGACCAATACCCAGCACAGTGCGAGACCCAGGTGCAATTTGAGTCCTTCCTGCATCCTGGATCAGGCTGACAGGAAGCCCTACTTCTTTGGCGTGACCCAACAGATCGATCAGGGTGTTCTCATCAGGGGCCTTCACCACCACCTTGGGCTGGCCGCAGTACTCCCACTGTTTGAGAAGCTCTGGGTTCCTGCGCTGGACCTGCTTGTAAGCTGATACAGCAGCATGTGCGCATTGGGCAGCAACCTTTCCTTTGCCCATCTTCAGGTCATTACGGACCACCAGAATCATCTTGAATTCGCCTCCTTCTCCCATCACACTTGCCTCACTGTTGCCGTTCCCCATCGCCGCCATGATGCTTTTGGATGCTGGACGGAAGCGTCCCCGAAGGTGCCAACCGAGGAACAGCCCACAGCCCACTCCTGCTACTACACCCAAGCTCAATGGACCATACAGCAAATCCATGTTTAAACCTGCAAAAACCACAGTACAGGATAAGTGAAGTCACATATATGAGGATGTTTGAGACAGCACCATCTTAATCTTTTAAAATTCATTCTTGAATCTGACCTTCAATATATAGCAACTGACAAAACATGGTCCATTCAGTAACTGTTCTGGAGCTGTCCATCATATCACACTGTCTACCCCAGTTGTCATTGAAACGTAAATGTTCAACTTTCCATTCTTCTGTATTTAATGGACTTTTCTTCCATTTTGGCTTAAAAACTGAGATTGAATTCATTCACGGGACCTTCACAAAAGCCACTTTGTTGTCAGCTCTTTAAAGTTATTTGACCCAACATTATGTTTGCAGAACTGACTTCACAGACTCTGACAGACAGAGAAAGGAACATCAAGCTCATAAGCCACATACGGTTATTTTTTTTAAAGGTTCTGAGATCATTTTCGTGCCTGTATTAACCACTTGGATAGTTTGTCTACACACAAGTGATTTAAGACACACTGACAGCAACTTCGTTGGCTAACAAGCTAACTAACTTCAAATGTGAAACTAGCCTGGCTAACGTTAGCTCCCTTGCTACAAGCAGGATGGTTTACTCTCTCTTCAGTACAGTAGATATCACTTTACCAACAAACATTCATACATTTCACAGCCACGCTCTGTCAACACGGTGCAGAGGATTTAATTTACTTGCTGTTGCTCTGGTTTCTCATACCTGCGGGGCTACTCGACGCGCTGGCGGCATGAATGACGCTCCCGGCTGATTTAGTCATGGGCTCTTGGTGATGACGTCATAACGGCGACTTAAAAATAAAATAAAAATAAAAATAACTTTTTTAACTTTTCTTTTTGTACCTTTAAGGAGGAAGCAGAGTCCTATATTAGAACATTATCTACCTCGTGTAATAGAAAAACTGAAATCCTTCAATTTGGGCTCCAAATTTAAAATATGAATATAATTTTTGATATTATAGATATATTCATTTGATATATTGGGGTTTTATTGGGGTTTTTTTTAACCGGACCGATTTTGTTGTTTTGTTTTGTTGTTTGCATTTGATTGTGTCAAACTTTGTATATAATCCCTGACACAGTATATCTGTTTGTCTTTGTTACTGTTATCTTAGGCTACTTTCGTGCCTTATTTTGTATGTCTAATGTAATGATTAATAAAAATAATTAAAAAAAACAACAACAAAAAAACAATTTAAATGTTAGCGTAAACACATGTTCTGTATGTCAGATATATGGAATGTCACATTGTTAGCAAAATTATCAATAAAGTTGTGGAAAAACTAAGATTTATTTATTTATTTTATTTCGCCAAGAACTGACAACAGTAGTACTAGTTACAGTAGTAGTTATTACTACATACAAGTACTCAGTAGTTATAACTACAATATTACATGAGTACTCAGTACTAATTGTCAGACCACACCTATCTTCATATTCGGCCTTCATTTTGATCTCAACTACACACCCAAAGTTTCATGACTGTATTTTTCATGGTTGTGACACTATCATGGTGACAACATCTGTCCACAGACAGAAAAGGGAGACAATCCTCATTATCATACCATCTCTGGTATATCTGCTTCACATTGCATCATTAATTAATGCTTGATTTATTGTTTCATTGCTTAACTTCAAGAAGGTGAGTGCTGCAATTAGGGCTCCACCTCTCAGCGGAGTCCCATCTGGTGTCACACAGACATGCTTAGAAAGAAGAAGCTTTTTATGCAAAAATCAGTGGTTCCACAGGGATATTGTCACAGTTTGTCTTTTGGCTCTCGTCTTTTCTCCCTTAGAGTTGCGATCCCAGTTGAAGACATTTCATCTCTCAACTGAGGGGCTTCTAAAGTTCTAACTGACTGCTGGGGAGTCCCAGGGATTTCACCATTAGAGTCGTTAAGGTCACACGTGAGTCACTGATCCACTGGGCCATCATATGAGTTGTAAGTGTCACTCAAGTCATGTTTAAATCCCTGGGGCCAGTTGCACAAAACACCTTAACTTTCTACTTAAGTATATCACTTATGGTTTAATTTCTCTTTAGCTGAGGGAGTTACTTAAGGGTGTTGCTCAGAATCTCTGAAACGTTTTCCTTTGTTTGTAAATTACAGCAACTCTTTTTATTTTAAGGAAACGTTAATTCAGACTTGTGGTGTTTTGTGCATCTGGCCCCTGGGATTCTCCACCAGTCAGTTAGAACTGAAGAAGCCTTTCAGATGAGACACAAAGCATCCAAAACCTCAAGCAAGTTCATTTGCCTTCATGTAGAGTAGAACTCAGTGCAACATCACAGAAATGTAACTAGATTTTAATAAACAGGAGTGTGTGTGTGACAGAGCTCGCTGTAGGACAGCAGCAGGTCAAAAGCGATGTTCCACAGGCTGCAGTCAGGATCTGGACTGAGGCAGTCAGGTGTCGTGTAGACCATGAGACCCACAGACAGTAAGACACAAGGGGTGATGATTCCTGCTACCTTCACTCCTTTCCGCAGGGCCTTGGCACAACGGTGCCACCAGCTAAACACACACACACACACACACACACACACAAACATAATACATCAAACATATAGGTAAAGGAACAAGAACTCTTTGTGTGTGTGCTGTGTAACAAACAATACCTTTCAGTCTTCAGTGGCCTCTCATCTTTGTGCTTTACGTCATCTTTATCCTACAACAATAACAGAAAGCTTCAGCACATATCTTATCAGTAGACGTACCGCTTCTATGACAGACAGAACGTAAAAGAACAGTCTGACATTTTGAGAAATCTGCTCATTTATTTTCTTGCTGTGAGTTTGATGAAAATCTTTAGAAGTGGATTTTGACATCTTCAGACAAAACATGATTACTGGAAACCCTCCTGTTTCCATTGTTTGTGCTCAGCTAATCTAAGCAGCTGCTGGTTCCAGCTACATATTTATGAAACAGACATGAAAGTGGCATCGATCTCATCCAACTCTCAGCATGAAAGCTAATAAGTGTATTTCCTGAAGTGTGGAAGGAGCTGAAGTGGTTGCTGGTAGAATGAAGCTGTTGTTTTTTTTTTGTATGATAATGCGTGTGAATATGTTAAATAATTTATATTATATTTACCTCTGCTAAAGAGACCTGTGGTTGTCTCTGTTCACTTAGTGTCTCTGACTCATTTTGGAGATTCAGTGCAGCTCTATGAAACCAAATAACAGACGGATGTGAGAAAACAGACATTTCCACACAAACATCAGCTCGTTGTACTTAGCTAGTCTAAGATCCTACAGTGACATCAACCACCGAAATGCATTACATTCAGACTGGGTTCTTTTAAAATGCTGAAACTGTTCGACCAGATTAACTAGTAAAAAATATAATGCAGAATTTACACTGCATGCTCCTCGTGTCTGCTGCTCAGCGCATCTTGAAGTTCTCTCTGTTCCTGTCTGAGGTCCTGCAGAGGCAAGACGAAAAGTCAGAAAGATACAATGATGATGTGAGCACACAGACACACACACACACACACAAACACACACACACACACACACATATATACACATATTATTCTGTATTTGGTACATACCTGAATTGTGTTGAAATACTCTGTGTACTCCTCATTATTTTTTTTAATCAAGATCACAAATTTCTGCAAAGACACAAAGATACTCAGATTGAACATTTTCATCAAATCAACAACAACTGTGATGTTGTGGAGCTTACAGAAACTTTACAATCAATAAATGTTGAATATTTTATAAAGTTGTTCATACTGTCACTATTTCAGTATCTTTACTACACACTGCTATTTGGGCAGGTAAGCAGTGTAGAGGAATATATCATTACATATGTAATGATAAGTGAAGGACAGGATTTTACCTTGTATTTCTGTTCAGCTGCTCTTAGAGTTTGAATTTCTCCCCGATGTATGTCTCCCACAGAGACTCTGTGCAGCTGAAAGAAGCAACTCAGAATGAGAGTGGGATCCAGAGGAGGATTCTGGGAAATAAACACCAGCTAAATGCCTTTCTTTTTAGTTTTAGCTCTGTTTTGTTTTCCTCTAGGATTCTATTAGCTACTTTGGCAGGTATCCAGCCATTAAATGTGTCTTAATTATTTTAAAGAGAAAAGTTTGGCTGTAAAATTGTGAGAAAGACACACACAGGAGGAGAGAGGAGGTAATAATAAGCATATGGCAGAGTCAGAGGTCACACCTCAGCAGTCAGCTCCTCATTTCTCTCTCTCAGCTTCTGATTCTCCTTCTCCTGCACAAAGCAAAGACAAGCAATGAGACCAGGACAAGAAATAAACAGGTTTAGATGGAGGCTGGTAGGAACTTTATAAGGAAATCTGGTGTCACACTTTATACAGTCCCCACCAGTCCTGAACTTTAAATCAGACTTCTCTTACAAAAGGTATATTGGCTCAGACATTCATTTACCAGGATGTATTTAATTTAAATGTATTGACATTGTCAATATATTATGTTTCATACCCTCACATCTCATTTTCTTGTATAATAAATTACAGAGTGATGAAGAAGAAGAAGAAGAGGAGGAAGAAGAAGAAGAAGAAGAAGAATATCACTCACCTTCTTCCTTATGTAAATCAGTTGGCTCTTAACAGTGTTTTCCTCCTCAGACAGAAGCTCCTGGCGCAGAGCTTCTTCATCCTCCTCCTCCCACATTTTTCTTATGTTTGCCATCTGCTGTTGGAACCTGAATAAACAAGCATCAAGGATATGTAAGCTATAATATCCCAATTAAAGATTAAGCCTGTGTAGATGGTGAATTATAGAGTCAGAGGGGTAAAAAAAAGTAAAGTCAAATCATCTAGGTTTCATACTCTTTCATTTTGCTGGTGAGGTATTTATTCTCAGCTGCTGTCTCATTCATGAGCTCCTCAAGTGCCAGTCCATGCTTGAACATGTGGTCATGGAGCTCCCTCTCCTGTCGGTATCTGGTTTTAACCAGACAGAGTCTCCTCCTGAGCTCCTCTCGTTCACTACAGACACACACCAGAACATAAAGTTTTATACTGACAGGCGTCTTTATCAAATATATTTTAAAACAAGACTGAGGAAAAACTAATCCATATTTTTGCGCTGAGATACACACTTGATATCTCGCTCCTCCTCTTCACTGTCTTGTAGTTCCTCATTTACATCAATTATTTCTTCCACGTCTATGAAGTGTGGTCCCAGCGTCTCGTCACCTGCTTCCCCTGAAGCCACATTTAAGCCGATGTGATCCATAGCTGATATCTGGTTTACCAAAAGCAATGTGTCTCCGCTTTCCTACTTGAGAAGAACCCACTGACTGTCTTCATAATGAGACATGATTCCACATGCTGTGTCATCACAATCATCTGGAACACCTGCACAACCCTATACACATTCATTCAAATACAAATAACAACATGGTCTTAGTTCCAGCTATCTGAATCTGTCATGTTATATTAATGCAATGTCATAATAATACATACATTATTATATTCAAAATATAACTAACAATAATTCTAATAATACAAATTCTCATACTAATACTACAACAATAATAATCATAATAAGAGACACAGGTTTTGAGTGTGTACTGTGTTCATACTGGAAAACTGCATTAACTATACACAAAACACACAGAGTGCATGGTTAAAAAAAAGGATGATCTTTTATTGTGCTCTTGATGTACTTTATTGCCCCATAATGCAATGCACTTAAGTTAATGTTATAATTTATTTATTTACATTCTATACTATCTATTGCTAATGGTGCCGCTACAGAAAGATCTTTTAAAAAACACAAAATAAGTATTAAAGCTTTGGAAGAACATTTTTGCTTTGTCTCTGTGAAGTTTAATGGACAGTGGCGCATTTGCAGCCTGATTTATGTCCATGAACAGATGTATTGTTTGTACACCACGGTAAAGTATAAGTAAGTATAGTGCGTCATTTTCACAATTAGTCTGTAACTTTGATTTTACCTGCCGACAAAATCAACTGAATTTTATAATGAACATGTGGCAAATGCTTTTTTTCCTACAGCACAAACAACTCCTCTTACAGTCAGGCAGGTTGGGCTCTATGTAATTTAGCAATAAACATTGTCAAATAGGACATGGAACGAATATCAGCTGCCAAGATCCAGCCCATAGTTAATGTGCTGAACATGGGCTCACATCCTGCTGTAAACTGAGACGACTGCGTTGACTGAGAAGAGACATTTGTCTTGTTCACATGCAAGTGAAGTAAAATGGACCAGCTGGGAACTTATGTATATTCCTTGTCTTTCTGGCAGTGCATTCTGGGATTGCATTGCCCTGGAATCAGACGGTATATAGAGATTTGCCTATATTTTTAGCTTACCCTTTTCAAGGTTGTAACTTGAAAGTTATTCACTTGACGTACAAGTTCATTCTTCAGGAAGATTCTGCTCCAAAGACACGATGAGCTGGGATTACAACATTAGAAAACATGAATGTGAGATCTAATCATTTCTCAAGCCAGTATTATAGCAGAGGGGGTGTTTTAATTTGATGTTACCTGTTTTCTTTCAGGAAAGTGAACTATAATGATAGAGTGTTACAAAGAGGCTATTGTTCTTTTTCTGAGTGTACTGGATGTTTTCACCAGGGTGTTCACATATTTATTCAGGAAAAACTTCCCTTTGACAATGATAAATTGTTTCACCCCGTCATGAATTCAAGTATTGTGACACTCCACTGCCACGTCGTAGTGTCTGAATTTGTCTCTCTTTCCTGCTTTCATGCGCGTTTCTGTGTCCTGCACCAGTCTCTGCTTTGACAATCACTTTCTTTAAAAACCTGAACTAAATGACCTCTCAGCAATGTGACTTCTCAGCAATATCACAGGTCAGGACCTTGTAGGAAGTAACTGATCTGACTTCAGCATTAACACTCCTGAGCAGCCACCACAGGCTGTGCTTTACGCAGATATCATCCATGTTTAGCGCTTGAGTGTAGAATATATACACTGTCATTTAAGTGCTATGGTGATGCTGTAAATGACACCGGAGATCTTGTCCTTGTCCCAAGAGACAGTAACTCATAAACTCTGAGTTGTGTTCATGTCCAATTAGAAACAGCTTCCACCAGTGGGAACAGGGTGACCTGGTGGAGAACAATCACCACAAAGTGATGCAAAATACTTCTCTCACTCTGATAAACAAGGCGACACTGAAATTCAAACATGAAAATACCATTGAGGACTTCTATCTCTAGTTATGACCTGGAAATGTGATGTCCTGAGGCTTTTTTTTTGGGGGGGGGGGCTTTAGCTGAGCTCTCTTTGCTCAAATGCCATTCATCCACTCTCTGTGTGAAACCTACTGAGGACTGAGGAGTGTTAGAAGTGCGCTCCAGGAAAGAGATCCACTTATTTATAGACCTTTAATTAGACTGGCTCTCTGGAGGATCTATCAGGCAAACGATGAAGTCTCTCCCTCTTTCTGTCTTTTTCTGTGTCTCTCCTCCGTCAGTCTGCTCTCTCCCCTCCCCCGGCAGCCCTGTATCAGTACTCTATCCCTCACTGGCCCCCTCCATCACCACACCCTGCACTCAAGTTATGATGCAGTTCATGGGTAGCGTACTTTTGCCCTACATTGCTACTGGGGCTCCACCACAGACTTTATTTGAGCCCAGAGCTCACTGTGGATTAAACATCAGCTGAACGGTGAGTTTACTCTCTCTGCATAATGTGTTGCTACAATACTGTGACATTACAGCCCTGCTTTGTTTTACACTTCTACAATTCTCCCTCCAGTGCAGTGTGTTTATCTCAGTTTGAAAGGTGGAAAGTAATTGCAGCTTCTTGTAGTTCTCATCCTAAAGTGTATGTACTCCGTGTTGAGTTTCTCATTGTCCCCTTGCACAAGAGTTACTCAACAGGTCTCGGTTGTTTTGGTAGAAGCGATTGCGCAATCGGGTGCCGGAGCAGCGCTGTGCTACTGTGTCTCACACAAGCGGCAGTGTTGTTATGAAACTGTTTCCCAGGTATTTATTGTGAATAATGCATTGAAATGTAATTAATAATAAAATTGATTGTTGTTGTCAAGGCAACATACTTGTACACCAGCAGCTGCACGTTTCGTACAAAGCGTCCTGTTTTGCACCAGTTTCTATAATTTATGTTTCTGACAGGATATTTCACATTGACGCACTTTGTTGAGCCCGTTTTTGGGACAGTGTATTGTTCTCCTCGGTGCAAGAGGAGAAATGATAGGGTGTATTAAATACTGTTGTGCATGTGGAAATGACAAAGTGCCTCTAGTGTGTGCTCAAGGTTTAAGGAAGGTCTGAGATGAAAAGCTTTTGTTTATGGTTCCCTGAGAGACCCAGGAGCAGCTCTCCAAAGCCTTGCAGTCTAATTGTCTAAGAAGATTTTATTTTTTCTCTGTGTGAACCTTCAATTGCACGAATCAGACCGCAAGGTACTCATTGTGTACTGCTCAGACTGTGTGTGTGTTTGTCCTTCAGGATAACACTGGACACCTAAACATGCTGGACATACATAATGATCTCATACCTTTCACCTTTGGCACAGTAGCAAGATAAAAAATATTAAAAATGTCACTGCCATTGCAGTATTTCTCACCAACCTCAGACCGTATCAGCTGAACTCCTACAGGTTTTAAAGAAACATTATGGATAGCTGTAATATCAGTGCTGTACAGTGTCGGTAACCTGACAGTCCAGCCAGTGTGAATGCATGGAAACAGGAGCCAGAGGCCCAGACATAGGGCACAGGATAGAGGGATTAAGCCCTGACTGTGTGTGTGTGCGTGTGTGTGTGTGTGAGACTTTGACAATTCCGCCAGATGGTGAGCTGCATACCTCCGTGTCAGAGTCCCCATCTCACTGCTCACTGACAGATTCCTAAGAGACCCGAGGTTCTGTAGTGAGACACTCTGTGCACATGCTTGTAGGCTTCGTGATACTCCTTTGAGTAAATGCATGAAGAGACAAAGAGCTAAATATTGTCTCATACTCTTTACCCACTGTTTATACATATCACTCTTCCATCCACTGTGTAAGTCTCCTGATCACCAAGGGAGGTGGACTTATAATTAAAAGCACACACAGAAAAATTCACAAGACTTGCATGTGCTCCCACTGTCAACATTGATGCTAATTAAAGTACTCATTAGGTCATGTACAGGCCTGATTGGGTTACCAGTAATCTGCAGGCCGCAGCAGCAGGACAACACTGGCTGGTCAGCAGGTGTGTGGGAGTGCATACAGACACGTTTGAGTGTGGAGAGTGTTTTGGGGTGCTGTGTGTTGATGCGTGTGAGTTTGTACTTGTTGTGGGCTCACATCAGTTTCAGATTCAGCCAACGGTGTACTGAAAAGACCACATGATGCTATACTAGAGACCCGTCTCTTCTCTCAGCAGGACTCCTTCCTGGTGAACAAGATGGCAGAGAGCGGTGCCGAAGGGGAACTAACTCAGAGGTGTCTTCATGTCAAGGAGCAGAGAAATGGAGAGCTGACGGGTAAAAACAGACATTAATACATCAGCATTAAAGTAACTTTGAAAAGATTGTATTTGTATGACTTTTATTTTAGAAACATCACCTCCTTGTATGTTTATTTGTGTGGCTAGGCCCAGAGCTCCCTGTGGACGAGAGAAAGCAGAGGGACAGGGAGGAGCGTGAAACCCTGGTGTTGTGGAAGAAACCGCTGCTCACACTCCACTACTTCACTCTGGAACTGCTCATCACTCTTAAAGAGTGGATGTCAAGGTGAGGCCAGAGGTGGGGTGCAACCTCCCCCCAAAACACTGCCTTGTTTCTTAAAAACTGCACTTGAGGTGTTTCAGTTCAAGCTGTAAAAAAAAAAAAGAAACTTGGGGCAGAATGTACTGTATGTTTAGACATGCTACTCTACAAACTTGCAACCAGAAAGCATCATATAGCCTTAATCAGCAGTTCCCAACCTTTTCCATCTCATGGCCCACTTGAAAATCTCAAAAATGTTGGTGGCCCACATCCAACCCAGGAACAATACAGTGGACAAATAATACTTTCTCAGAGCACTTTTTATTTTTATGATAATGATGCAACAGTCAGGACTGAACTGAAAACAGGGGAGGTTTTTATTTTCTATGATGGGGGAGAGATCACTTTTTGATTCACTATCTGGCTCGACCCTTTCATTTTAATTCTTCCTGTTGCTAACCAGCTATCCATGTTGATCTCGTAGTTGCTGCCATGGATGTGATCTTTTAGTGCTCAATCAGACTGAGATAGCAAACAAGTGTATAAGGCGGTCCGGCCAGCGACAACATTAAAGTTTCTATCATTGGCTGATAAACCTCAATACAAGAAGAAGAAAAAAAGTTTTTAAACATTTATAATGTTTTTAAAGATCATTTCATTTTAAAACATTTACAATTTTCAAAATTGTCCTTGCTGTTTTGCAAATGATTTGTCAGCCCACAATACCTTGGTGGCGCACCCAATACAGAAATGTAATATATGACATTAATGTCCCTATATCAAGAGTGAGGATGATGCCATATTTGTCACCTATATTATTATGACATATATACATCCTCTAGATACATAAACATATGTTTATAACATATGAAATACCCAGAGCAAAATTTAAATATGTACACATATTAAAAAAGTGTCTAAGATTCATTTTAATATGGTATAACATGTTGCGACCATATATGTTATATATATATATATATATATATATATGATATATGTAAGCTTATTAAAACAACATACATATACAGCTTCTATATGTTCTAACTTCTAATAGGTTTCATATCTAATTTTTACACATGTGCTTTTATTTTATATGCACATATATGTCATATACATAAATTCAACATATGCACATATATTACATTTGTGTATGGGACCCCAGCCCACAGGTTGGGAACCACTGGCCTAAATAATGATTTTAGTATATTCATGTGCTGACCCTGCTGTAGTGCAGACAGCAGATAAACAGTGCTTTTGTGGTTTTAGTTTTATTTATATAGGTGTTGCTTGTCAGGCAACAAGAAGATATGATGGCCGTGAAAAAAAATAGCCACCACAGTTTTCACACTCTGTCCCTCACAGAAACACAGACACACACATAATACCAGACAATAGGTGACCTTCTCAGTGCTATCAACCCAGAGGGCCTTCTCCATCATTGTTTAGTCTTCAGTCAGAGGCCTAATGAAAGCTAGAACACTGAAAAGAAGACGCATCACAGGATGTTTCTATCACCTTACTGTTGATAGAGCTAAAAAGGTCTTTCCACGTCACTGACCAATGTTACCTCATCAACAAAGAAACAGCAACAGATCAGACTATGTCAGTTTGCTTTGATGACAAATTCCCCCACACTGCACATGTCTTTTACACACCTAATACTCTTTGTTGACACCAGGAGCCCAAAAGAAGGTCAGAATGTACTCCCAGGGAGGCCTTTGTGGTTAAGTGTGTGAGGACAACGTGTTTATTTTCTAAACTACAAGAGGATGTGGTGAGCCGCAAGCACCGTGAGCAGTGTTCTGACAGAGGGAGGCTGCTGTTCACCAACACTCAAAACACATGCTGTTGTACATGCTGCAAACACATTATGGCTTAGTCTACAAGTGTACACAGAAGTTTATCCTGAATCTTGACAGGAGTGGTTTGTAATTTATAGCATGTGTACAGGAAGGCTTCAGGGCAACGTGCAGTTCAGTGCTGTGGCTCTGCACTTGATTTTGATTCCCTCCACCACAGCCATAATTTTATGCGAGACAGGACGAAATGTCCCTTTAAATTAACTCAACCAAGTACCCGCACCTGGGGCTGTGGAGAGGTTGGCCTTACCCAAGGCGCAGGAGTGGATTCAGGGCGGAGTGAAGTCTGTTTACCCGTCGATATTTCTACTTACCTCAACCTGAAACTAGTCTTGTGTCATGATGCTTAACCAGAGCTCAGCCTTACCCTAACCACCATCCATTACCACCGCCTACTCCCGAGCTTTGGAATGTAAAGCTCGTGATTCACTCGGTTCTTTCCGTGAATTTACGTCATGCTCATCTTACACAGACGGAATTCATCTGCTCATCACACCGGTAAGTTAATTAATGAAGGAGAAACAAATATGTCGGCCGTTCAGACTGACTGAATCCTGTCACCACCGGTAGCTAACGTTTACTGCATTAAACATTGAGCCAGTGTCGTTAGCCGCTTTACACTAAGGCTAAGGTTAGCTGAACATCAAACTGATTCTGAATGCTAACGTCAGCTAACCAAATTTAGCTTAGCAAATAGTAAATAGAAATTCTTAAGTGAAATTATATATTTTTTAGTAAACCTAAGTTACATATTATCTACAAAAAGAAACGTTAAAGATCCCATATAGTAGAGAGTGTGTTTCTATTATACTAAAGGTGTAGGTGCTATATAAATAAAGTGAAAATATAAAAATGCTCAATCCACATTGAAATGCAAACAACAGCCTGTATTCAAAAACTGTGTGTGTAAATGAGCTGTGAGGATTTCTGCAACTTTGTGATGTCACAACTATACAGTCACACTCACAGCACAGCCCACAAAGACACACTATATATTGATAACAACAGTAGTCAGTATATCATTGCACAGCCTTTCCAAGGTAAGTAGGCTAATATTAAAGTTTACTAAAGTTTGTTTTTAGTCCAAATTTGACCGTCCATCCATTCCATGCATTCACCTGCGAGTTTTACCAAGCTATAGTACTAGGCTAAATACCTTACTGCTAGAGGACCTGAAAGAGGTGTGAGAGAGCAGTTAAAAAACTACACTGAGATGTTTTTTTGTTCTTAAAACCACGAATATCTTCTTACGGATGTCAAAACTTTAAATAAAACACCAGAAATGATAAAATATGGGACCATATCACAGTAAGTACCAGTAATGCCGAAAAATCTCCCCTTATGAGTCTCAAAGTATTACATGTTAAATTTTAATTTGTAAAGTAAGTAGCAACTATATTAAATAGATGTATTTAGTGGAGTAAAAAGTGCAATATTTGCTTCTGATGAGTGAGAGTGGCATAAAACTGAAATGAGCATGAGTACCTCTAAATTATACTTAAGTAGAGTACTTGAATAAATGTTGTGAGTTTCCACCAACGACAGTAGGAAAATATTGGAAAACTTGCGTGTGTGAGGTAAGTTAAGTACTAGCTAATTTAGTTCAGGATATCAGGATAAGTAAGAAGTCTTAAAGTGTTAAGGTTTTAGCTCTTATGTCATTAATTTGTCATGAATCTGAATCCATTATCTCTTAATACCAGCATACACATAAACCACACGCTCAACCATCAGTGATTAAGTGTTTTTTAATCACCCAACTGTGTAAACAGCTAACATGCCCTGTTCTCAATACACTGTTAAGATCGGGTTACCACATTAAGTACCAAAGGTTTACATATTTATGGAGTGTAGAGACCACATGTGTGTTATCCAACTGACATGCTGCTCCTGTTGGTGAAGACTTGTACTGTAGTGGCTTGATTAGTTTCCAGCAGATGTCTCTCTCTCCCTTAAAATAGAAATGAAAAAGTCCAATCCTCCAAAGTTGAAATGAAAATTGCATCCTGTCCTCTCACTAATACTTTCTCAATCATGCTTTCAATGATTTCTCACCTTTTTTCATCTGCCCTATTACTTACTCCACCTCACTCACTCACTTTCTCCCCACTCTTGCATCCATCATTTCCACCTTCATTCTCTTCTTCTTCTTCTTCATCCAGGCTCTGGCAGCAAAGACAGACTGTGTTTGGCCTACTGATCCTGCTTATCCTCCTCTCCATTGCCTACCGGGTTGAAGGAACACACCAGAAGGTGACTTAATACTGTAAATATTTTTCATCGGATATTATAACTATACTTTGGTGCAGTGGCGGGTTCAGCACCTTAACTCATAAACTGACATGAATTGTGAGAAGGCAGTGTGCACTGTAGAACGGATCCATGTTGATGTAAGTTACAAAAGTCTGGGTCTTTTAAGGGAGGGTATAATTTTCTATTTTTTTTTATCTTTTTTTACCACCATAACACTGAATGTAATGTGCATTGCACGGTGATGTTTAATATCAGGTTCCTCCTGTCCAGGGGTTAGAGTTTCCTTAAGCAAGACACTCAACCAAGCACTTGTCGTAAGTGCAGTATAACAGCAGTTACAAGTTTGATTATCGTGCAATTGTCCCAGAGGTTGAGATTTATATTGCAAAGCACAGGAGAGGAGTGTCCCTGAGAGGATACCTGCAGGAACATCATCTAGCAAGTGTGTGCTTGTGTGAGTGTGCCTACATCACATCTGCTTAATTATAACCTTCCCACAAAGCTTAGTTTTACTAGTTAATTTCTCATGTCTGTAGGGCAAACTACTACAGCTGTGAGTCTGAGTGTACTGTGCGATAGATTTAACTAGAAACACCCCCCTCCCTCCCCTTTTTTTCTTCACTTTTTCCTGTCATGAGCTGTAGTATTTTGAAACCCACAACCATAAAACCTTTTTTTTTACATTATACGCAGAGACTCAGCAGTTGTGTAATCAGTTCTCAGTAACTACACGTAACAAATCGCCCATGGCTGGCACTGCACTTCCCAGCTTTCTGCCAGCAAATAGAGAGGCAGTTTGTGCTGTATTTGTTTTGCCGGGTTTCCTGGGAAATGGAGTCTTCGGTCAGAGCCCCCACCGCCCACCCACCCACCCACCTCCACTCCCCACTCGTCAATCCCCTCCCTTCTTCCCGTAATCTAGACACTCCATGCTTCCTCCTGAAAACAACCTGCCTTGGCTCAGGGGAGGAAGTGTAAACGGAGTGATAGATGGAGCGATAGCGGTGGACGGACGGGAGGAAGAGGAACATAGAGAGAGAAAGATAGAGAGATCTTGGCTTGTCTTACTTTACTAGTTGTGTAAGAGCTGGCTGCCACCAAAAAGAATAATGGTGCTGTTCTTCTGTCAGTGTGCTGTACACTCCTACCCTTCGGCTCTGTCCTCTAAACTCAACAACAACCTCTGTCTCTGAAGGTCTCTCTCTCACTCGCTTCCTTTCCCTCTCTTTATCCGCCACTCACTTGCCCTCTCCCACCCTGTAAAGTGCCCTCTGTACTGCACACTTTCACTCTCGCACCTTCTCTCACTCTGTCCCTCCCCTCCTCTCTCTGTGCCCCCCTTCCCCCCTCCTCCCCCACACACACTTCTTGTTTTCCTCACACTCTGTGCATGTGTCTCTGCCATGTGGTTGACCGTCCCTCTCTCTGGCCCCTGCAGTATGTGTGTTACATGGAGAAGAAGACTCTGTGGTGCGCCTACTGGGTCGGCCTGGGCATCCTCTCCTCGGTGGGTCTTGGCACCGGCCTGCACACCTTCCTCCTTTACCTGGTAAGACAACGTTTTCTGTGTCTCTCCACAACAAGTTGCCCCCCACTTTCACACTGCAGTTATTCACTTGCCTGTGCATGTTTATGACAGAGCTGAAACTCAAACACAGTGGAAGATGGTGGTGCAGTGACGCAGGTCTGAAAAGGGCTGTGTTGATGCTGTTGTTGGGTTGTTGCTAAGGCTTTAATAAGAGCATTATTAAAAGCTTTCGGAGGCTCCTCGTGCATTTGCACATGCATATGTGAGTGTGTTAGGAGCCTATGGGTTTGTGCGTGCGTGCATTTCAGAGCGGGGCGGAGATGAATAGACGCTGTGGTAGCCACACTGTTTTGACAGGCAGTCCAGGAACAATCGCACTCACTGACCCCTCTGACTGGGTGCACATGAGGATAAAAACACTCTCCCTCCCCCTTTCTGAGTTCTTTCTCTTTCCTTTCTCCCCGCTCTCCTGCTCCCCACTGTGTCGCTCACTCTCACTTTCTCTTACACTCCCTCCCCTTGCTCGCTCTCCTTTATGTCTCTCCCTCGCTCACAGTCCCCCTTTTACTCCCCCCTTTAAGTCTCCCTTCCTCTTTCTCTCTGTTTGTGTCTCTCTGTCTGTTTTCAAGTCTCCTCGTCTCTCAGTGTGTTTGCTCAGTTATGAGTGCGGGGAGGTGTTGGGTCTCTACTGCTGATCAGATCAGGGTCTCAAAACATCTGCTTGTCTGCTCTGAGTCCATCTGTCATCAGGGGAGTCCACTGTCGCACTCGTGTGCCCTTGCCCAGTGGAGCTGAACTGGAAACTTTGAAGTGTGTGTCCTCCATTCTGCTGTTTTTAAAAGCCAAACTTCGGTGCTCCAAAATGTAATTTGAGAGTTTCTTTCTACTCTCCCTCAGTGGCCCAGCTCTCTTTTTCTGGAAGGTTTAGAGTAGGATGTCGCCATCTAGTGAGCGTGGCTGCTACAGCAGGTTGTGGTGTCATTGGGTTCATGACAGAACTTGGTGCTCCTTGCTGGAGCTGCTGTCCTGCATTTTTTATAGAGCTTGACTGATATTGTTTTTTAAAAGCCGATACTGGAGCAGATATTTTTAGATTCAATCTACTGATAGAAGGTTTTTTTTGTGCATATGTTCAAATAAAACATTTTTTTTTTTTTTTTTTTTTTTTTTGTACGCTCCTGAATATAATCACACTTTTAAGCATTCTGTTTCCCACTAAATGGACTTCTTGTTGGATGGAAATGCGTTTAAACCATGAAACACTTCTACAAATATCTATACATTGCAGAGGTATGTACTGACGGACAAACCAGAACCTGTTGATGGCAATCTAGTTTGTCAACAGTGGAATGAATTCTCTGGTCAGACACCTAGATTAAATAAAGTGCGGATTTTTTATTACTTTGAAGATAAATGTCTTTAATTGGGTGATAAAAGTGTAGTGTAATATTGGCCTAAGTTGTTTTTCGTTTTTCATTAGTCAGTGTAGAAGTAGACAGGAAAGCTGTGGAGAGAGAGGGGCCATGCAACACAGGATCTCCAGCCAGGAGTCAAACTGTGGACGCTGTGGTTATGTGTATACGCCTTAACCATTAGGCTACTGGGGCGCCCCAATATTGGCCTAAATTATTAGTCTAACCATATTTGTTTATATAAGGAGCTCTGTCTGATCTAGTATCTGTTTCCTCTCTTCAAATGAGAGTCTAAACCACAAGTAAGAAGCACAAAACTGACCTCAGAGAATTATAATTATACATCTTCTTTTCTGTAGAAGCGCTGTTAAAAGAAGCCATTGAGATTCCTAAGTGATTTTGTAGATTTCTGCATCCTGACAAGATATTTCTGTTTTCTGACAGTAAAAAAGTTAAAGAATTTCTGTGGTAAGTGAACTCTGCAGAGTGCCAGCAGACATGTTGTCCTGGTTTTAGGAACTAGGACTGGGTCAGTGATTATAACTGGGTCAAACAAGTTCATAACACTTGCTCAGATGTCCCCACAAACTTAAAACTCTAACACTTGCAGCTTGACCTGTCTGGCACTGTTTTTCTTCCTGTCCATAAGAAATGAATACTGAAGTGGGCCTTTACACCCATGTCAACATTTGGAAAGAACACCACCACAATTACTCTGTAAGTGGTATACAAGTGCACCACTAGAGATATACAGCAGCTCAGGGGAGCGCTACAGTGAACTTTTATTGCACAGCTTCTCATTCAGTCTCCAGTTTGGTAAAACACCTTAATGCATTTTCACTTCTGCAAATTGCCTGATTGTGAGGAGCTGAGTAGATCTTAATCTTTTAAGTGATTTTCTTTCAACAAAAATGGCAAGAATTCTCTGTTTGCTAATACAAGGATTCACTTTACAGAAACTTGAACGGAACTTGTGAAGGCAAAAAATAATAAATAATAATAACAAATACACTAGTTGAACTTGCAGGACCATATATATATATATATATACACAGTTGTTGTATATCATGATCTACTTTGATTTGCTTTCAGTAAATGAGCCACTCTGTAAGAAATTGATTGAAATAACGGATTCATACATTTTTAGTCAGATGGTTATAACTGACCAGGTCATGGCCATTAACGGTCAGCAGAGGGTACCAGTGGTCTTAAGTTATTAACGAACCAGAAAAATCAGAGCAGAATAGTATTGCAATATTTTACATGCGGTGTTGGATCATTGTATTGATAACAAATATCAATATTTTTGTTAACATAAACGCTGCTGCTGAAAATAAAGCTCTGGAAAACATAAGTGAACCTGAAAGCTTTGGAAAGTTCCTCAGTGGCTGATTTATGGCTTTACATAACTACTGTTTGACATTCTACTAAATATTTCAGCATCTTTCTACAGTTAGAAAAGACAGACAAAACTGAACAGACACCGCAAGATGTTATATTGTTAAAGAGCAGCACACAGTGAATCACACAACTGTATCAAATACATTACATCAGCAGTTCTTCGCTAATTCCCATCTCTTTGAGGAAAGGCATGAATACTTGCAAGTCTAATAACCATGAAGGTCCTCAGTAGTGCTATTTTCACATGACATAACATGTGACTGTGATGTCATGTGACTTCCCCTACCTTCCCAGCTGTCATCATGTGTCTGTCCTTTTTCTAACTGCTTCAAAGGACTTAACTCCTTGATTGAAGCTAATCGTTTCATTTCTTCCAGTTGCAGTAAATGTGTGGTAACAGTTTTTTCTGCCGGCACAGTGTTGACTCGGGGAACTGTGAGATTCAAGGTTTCTGTTTAACCTCTATGGAATTGATATGACAATCTCTCACTGGCAATAGGTCTTTTGGTAGAAATAAATGACCACACCACACATTAACAGCACACATCCCCACCCCTGTTGGTGGGAAGCAATAAACATTGTATTATGAGAGTACTGCAGAGCCACCAGCAGAGGGGGATGCAGAGCCAGTAACATCCCAGTCAATGAAGCCAGAGCAGAAGTGGCAGCTCTCCTGTTCCCTGACATGGGCAATTGCTGCCCTGTGTCTCCTCTCTGTGTTTGCATCCTGCTGAGACTGCGGGAGATCATTGTACATGGGCAGGACTGATGAATGGAGAAAGATAAAACCCTGCAACTCAGGCATAGAGAGGAAAAAAAGCACACTTCTTGGCACACCATCAAGTGTATTTTATCCAGCTGCTCTGAGGGAGGAGGTAGTGGGTGGGTGCCTACAATACAGACCATGAAGACAATAAAATCACGCAGGAACACTGGAGAGATCTCATTTCAGCAGAGGCTGTGGAGGCGAGGATCAGTACACACATGCACACGTGAGCGTGCTGAGAGTACTGCACCTGCGCATGTGTCCGCCATAATGATCGCGAAGATCACAATTATGAGCGGGACCGGCTTTTATCCCCACTTAAGTTTTTAAGCATTTGTTTTCTAGTGACAACTAGTGTCGCTGCCCTCCATAAATCCTCTTTTAACTGAGAAGGGTTAGCAATGAGTGTGACTCTTGAAAGCTTGGGAATGCTGTAAATATTTTAGAGGAGAGCTCATCTGAGTCATCCACCATTAAATTACTTTCAGTAATGGCTGTTGCCATTAAGTCATTATGGGCAGCATGAAAATTGTTGTGCTCAACGTTAAATCAACAGCAACAAAGAATTAAAGTCATTATAATTGAAGCCGCGCACGTTGCTGTTTACATAATAGCAACTAGGGTAGTCTTTTTTTTCTCTCCCTCTTGGCTTTGAGCTGTTTTATGAGTGAGAGGTGTACATGTTGTGTCTTTCTGGGAGTGTAAATGTCAGCAGCCACTGGGGAGAAAACAATACCAATCCTATGGGATCCTAGTGTGTTTATGACTCATGATTTACAGTCCCTTGTCTTTCAAAAAGTAAACCAGTGGCTCATCTAAATAAAGGAACATTCTGTAGTTTTCTATATTCAGTTTCTTTTAGGATTGCTAAATTATATGTTGCAGCAGAGGTTTGTGTAGAATATACAGATTTTCCCCAGCAAACCCCCTAAAATTAAGTTTTGGCTGTTGGCAATTACCAGGAGCAAAGCTTTAATTAGCACCAACTATCGCTGTAAGGGCTGAGCAGGTCTGAGAGTGCAGCTTCTACACACTGTCCCTGCACTGTTGTTACTGTCCCTACTCACACACACCACCGCTCAGGTCCTTTAAGTTTTGCCGCTCAGATGCTGTTATACAGTTAAGTTCAGTCCGCCCACACATTCACTGTTTGACAAGAACATGTGGGTGAGGGAAATTTGGTCACAGCATGGCAGGGTATTTGTGTGTGTGTGTGTGTGTGTGTGTGTGTGTGTGTGTGTGTGTGTGTGTGTGTGTGTGTGTGTGTGTGTGTGTGTGTGTGTGTGTGTGTGTGTGTGTGTGGTACCCCTACCCCACTCTCACCTGGCCATTGTGTGGCTTGTACAGTGACGTTCCTTGGAGCAAACAATTGGACACTGTCACATTCACGTAGACAGAAACTCGGTTGCTTTGTTTGAGTAGTGACTCACACACCCCTGCTGGTCTGTATGACCTGACCTAAATTTTCCACTCATCCCAAGTGGAGGTTTTTTGTTTGTTTTTGTTTGTGTTTTGTTTTTGTGTCCTAACTCAGCTAGTAAAGCTCAGAAAGTGTTAAATCTGACGCCTCGATACTGATTCATAATTTTTTTGACGGTTCATGCTCTCTGTGTCAAACATGACTCGGCAGAGTATAATCGTCCCTCTGTCCACCAGGGAGAAATGATACCTTGCATACATGTTACCCGGAACATGAGTGACACATCAGGATCAAGTTCAGTCGTTCTTTGAAAAGCTACCCTTGACTCACCACTGGCTGGCAGTAATGGATCTCTCGCTTTAACTTCAACACCTCTTAAATTCAATTTGAAACCATTAATTTTTAACTACATCTAGATAGTGTGTCAGAACTTTATCGCTTGGATTTGATCCTGCCACTGCTGAACAGGCAGTATTACTTACATACCATAAAGACACTATACGTTGTTTGAGAGTTTTATACTGGTAACTTATGGAGCCGTAGCTGATCATGAGGGGAGTTGTCAAACTTTGGGTTTAAATGTGAAATACAACAAAAGTGCTTTTGCTTCCTTTGGCAAAAAAAATAGCAAGCAGCACAATTGGTTTCATTCATGATTTTTGAGTAATTCATTTTCTTCCTCATAAGGTTGGAGACATGGATCTGCCCAAACGTCTTGTGACTTATTCATCTTCACCAAACTCCTTCAAAGATGAATACCAGAGAGCTGTGTAAATGGGAGCTTTGTGTGTGTGTGTGTGTGTGTGTGTGTGTGTGTGTGTGTGTGTGTGTGTGTGTGTGTGTGTGTGTGTGTGTGTGTGTGTTTAGAGAGGCGTGTGTGTGTGTGTGTGTGTGTGTGTGTGTGTGTGTTTAGAGAGGCATGCATGCGTGTGTGTGTGTGTGTGTGTGTGTGGTGTTTCTAATGGCTTCTCAATCTTAACTGTCACACCTCAGCCATCCAAGGCATGCGTCTGTCTGTGTCTTGGAGGCCCCAGGAGTCCTGTTAATACCAACTACAATAACCATTCGCTCAGAAAGACACACACTTTCTCTCTCACTCTCACACACACACACACACACACACACACACACACACACACACACTGAGAGCCCGCAGGAAGCAAATCCTGCACCAAAGTGAGGCGAGTGTGTAGCCATGCTGGAACAGCCCCAACAACCCTGCCAGAACAAGCCAAACCTGACCAGACAAAACCAGAGCACTGCTGGCAGACTGCAGGTGTTTAGGTTTATTGAAGCGTAGTTTAGTTATGAAATTCTTCCATAAAGTTCACTAAGTGCTTTCAAGGCAAGACACCACAGGTGAATGAAACCATGAAACTTCCCCAGTAGATTACATACATTAAGACAATTACATTTTGTCTTAAAAGATTCTGAAATTTTAGGTTTAAATATGCAATTGGGTTACATTGAATATTCTTTCATTTGCATAAATTTCTAGATCAGAAAACTGAACATTGGATGAAGCCAGGTTCAAAATTCTTAAAGTAAAAGGAGGAGTGGATTTTGTTAATCTCTTATTTTATTACTCCATAAATCAGAAAATACTGTCAACACCTATAAAATATTTTTCAGAATAAAATGTTATATAAATAATCTGTGAATGATATATGAACAAACTCCTCTGTAAAAGCCTTCAGAATATGAATAGGAATAAAACCTGAAGGTTTGGTGTGTGTAACTGAAGACGAGATTTCTGTATGAGAAAAAAACTCATTTTGAGAAAATGGCCTTTAAAGATATGTTTTGAAAAATTCATACATTTTTTTAAAATTAAAAAACAGTTTTTATTGAGACAGTATCTGATATGAACGAAATAACTTTGTTTGGGTCTGATAACATTGTTCAGGCGAGAGAGAGCTTTACAATGACACCTGTGATGACATGGTGACATCAGCAATCGCTGTACTTTTCTAACTTTTTGAGAATTGTGAAATTGGTGAAATGTACAGACACAAAGACACAAACTGTGGCAAACATAAACGCATACATATGTATTTTTGATGTTTTCTCATCATCATCTTAAGTGATGTTTTAGATTTTAGTTTATAAGTTTGTTTTAGGGCTGAATATTACATTAACCTGCCGTTAATTATCTTGATGTATAAGATTTCAGAAAAAAATGCCCTGAACCACAAAGCCCTGAAGTTCAAGGTGATGTCCTCAGACTGTTTATTTTGTCCAGGTGACCGTCTTAAACCCAAAGATATTCAATTTACTTTCACATAAGTCAGAGATAAGCAGCAAATCCCCACAATCGAAAAGCTGGAAAAACACTAATCATTTATTATTACTTATTATTATTACTTATGAAATACTTGAAGTTGACAATTAATTTTCCGTCAATCGATCAATCAATTAATCAAATTGTTCCAGCTCTAATTGTGGTGCTACACAACAAAATATAAAATAAAGGCAAATTAAAGTAAATGAAGGTTTCCTATTTGAATCTAATGCACAGAATTAAAATGCTAATTGCTATACAAATTGTGTGAGTTATATTTCATGCACATTATTTATTATTATTATTATTATGATTATTATTATTACTATATTAGTAACCCTTAGTAAAGTCATTGAAAATTAACTCAACATATTTACATTCAGTTTCCCTTTTAGCATGTACACAGTGTGAGGTGATTTCATTTGCTGCTGTAATTCCTGAATTTGTACATCAAAGTAAGCATCAAATCATTTGGATTGAAATGAAGGTGTTATCCTTCCAGTGTATGACCCATCACTCAGTGGGGGGTCAGAGTGAGTGTGTCTGTCTGCGAGTCTGGGAGAGGCTCCTGAACATATGGTCGTATGGTGCAACCACATGGATAAATCACTGGGACCAGCCCCTCTACCCTCTAACCTCCACCATCTCTGTGTGTGTGTGTGTGTGTGTGTGTGTGTGTGTGTGTGTGTGTGTGTGTGTGTGGTGTGTGTGGTGTGTGTGTGTGTGTGTGTGTGTGTGTGTGTGTGTGTGTGTGTGTGTGTGTGTGTGTGTGTGTGTGTACTTACCACCCACTTCTACACACCCCCGCCCCTCTGTCTGTGCTCCATCACTGGCCTCAATCCAGCGTTCTCTTGCCTCCCTCAGAGATCCTGACCAGGGCTTCTTCATAACGAAATAACCTCTAATGTTTGTCCTGTTTTGCCTCCAGCAGTCTCCCACTGTAAGAAGTGGTTAACAGGTTATGCTAGCCGGACCGTGTCTAATGTGCTTAAATGGCCCTTGATAACCACAGCGACCTGTTAATGACTGGACCGTCCTGTGGTCGTGGTCACTGAGAACTGGTCAGTTTATGGTCACCCATTAATGTCTGGTTTTTGGGATTTGGAAGCAACAATATTTACTGCCATAAACTAACAAGAGGCGTCCACGCCTTGACTGGTGGCCTGGACCATTATGGGGCGCATCTGCAATTAAAAAGAAATAAATCAGGGATTGTATAATTTCCCCTTTCAATTTGTATCACTTTGATCATTTGAACTGACTGTTATGTGCTGCTCCTTCCTAAGGGTAACAGGCCGGTTTTTGATCCGTGACATGTGATGAGATTTCATCATGGGCACATTCACTGCATTGCATCATACTCTACGTACTGAATGAGCCAGTTACTGTATAATTAAAAATGTAAAAAGGCCACTCCTTGCACAACCTGTTTGGGTCATCAAACCTACACTGTTACATTATGGTGTGTGTGTGTGTTTGTGTGTGTGTGTTTGTGCGTGTGCTGAACAATTACAACACTGCCACTGTGACACAAATGCTCATACACAAAAGAAAGTAATGTTTATATTTCAAGTGTTAAATGTCTCAAGACTATTATGGGAATGATGGTGGATCCTGTGGACCAGAGAAGGTGGCTGACAGTGTGTGTCAGTAGCTCCTCACAGCAGCAGCTCTGGGCCTGCAGCTTTCACATCCTCCTTCAGTGGGCACGCTGACGCACACTTTGTTCTTGCTGTGACACTGAGAGGAAGCTGTTTTCCGTTCATGTGCTTCAGCAACTGACATGCTCTTAGCCGATCCCTGTCACTTGTCCAGGATCGCGGTGAAGGAACAATTTACTACACGTCAAAAATGAGTTCTCCCTCATCATGTCAAACTCTGAGAAATTTTATGGGCCACCGCAATCACTATGAATTAGCAAATTAAACACCACAACTGTCTTTGTGGACTTGTTCTTGCTTACTTGAGGCGCTACAAAATCTGACCCTATCATCGTTGATATTTTGCAGCAGGGATGATAAAGAACTGCTGCAGCTTAACTCGAGTGTGTTTAGTGCCTGTGGAGTTTTCTGGTAAACAAACAAAAATTCGAAAAGGAGAATGGCACAATGGCACAAAAGCATGAAACCAGCGGTAGGAATGTGTATCGTGTTTCCCGTGTGCTTACGTGTGTGTGTGTTTGTGCACAACACCAACAAAATGGGGAAATTGCTCTCGATTAACATTGACAGGTGGTCCTTGATAATATAACTCATCATTCTGGACAGCATTTTAAACAGCACATAATTACAGGATGCGTCATAGACCTGGACATTCAGCAAAAGAGAATACCAGCATTTACCTGTGACTGACAGTACAACAGCACATTTGATGAACTCTTGCTCTCCTGATGGTTTTAATGTTTTTCTCCTGTATCCGTGTTGACATGCTTCAGATGAGCAAAAACATTTTTGACTTGCTCCATTTCCACAAAAGACAAATTTCACACTAAGCTGATTTTAAAGATTGAAAATGGCAAACAGCTCTCCCATTTAAAAATAAATAAATAAATAAAAAAGCCAAAGATCTACTTTAAAAGAATGTAACTCCGGATGGGGTTTATTACAGGAGGACCAGCAAGTTCGCTGAAAAACAATAGGTAACTGTGGCTGTGATTATTACTGGGGTGGGGGTGAGAAATCTCTCACAGACAGGATTAAAATCACTGATCAGAACAGGTAATGTTAAAATCTGCCTGGCTTTAGATGACATTTTGACTAAGTTTAACTTTGTGGATCATTCCTTTCAACAGCTCACACTGGATGTCTTACTTTGGTTAACAGCAGTTCTCTGTTTTGACCGTGTGCTCTCTCTGTGCATGTGTGCGCTGCTCTGCCGTGATGATATATTGTCAACACACATGGAAACAAACATACAGACACACTTAATTACCGGATCCAAACTGTGTGTTTCTCCCTCAGAGTCTGTGGGGATCCCACTCGTTCTGGAGGCCGAGCGTTGGTTTGTGCAGGTCGCCACAGGAATGCCAACAATGCTGCCTCCATTGTAGCTCCCATGGGGTCAGAGAGAGTAACTCTGTGTCAGTGCTGACATGTATTTAAGCATTAGGCAGATCTCAAAGTAGACACAGTTTCAGTACACGCATAAACCTCACCACTACTTTGTTTATAGTACTTTAACAGTGTATACGATGGAACAATGCGCCCTCAGAGAAATATTACTTCCTCCACTGAATGTTTAGTTTTTTTTTCTGTTATTAATTGTCTTGTGCGTCTTCCTAGGAGATGAGATGTGTTTGTGTGGCTGTTATGCCTGTGGGTCAGTAACAAAGTCAGTAACACAATGAGACCGAGGGCAGTTACCTGGATGTTGTGGGCTGGGCTGCAGATGAATGGTGAGTCACCTGGCCAACATGAGAGGACTGGGCTTTTGTGTAAGTTGAGAAGCAGTGACACAGCATTAGACAGAGAGAGAGAGAGAGAGCAGGTACTCAGAGTCACGCAACGCTCTCTATTGGCACGCCGTCTGTGTGTGTTTGGTAAACACACATTACCTGAGATAGAGCTGGAAAGTGTGAGCAAGAGGAATATAGTCTTTCTTGGCCACATAAACATTCTCCTTGAGGAGTCTGTCTGTGTGCATGAAGTGTGTGTTTGTGTGTGTGTGCGGATTTCAGGGTAGTGTGATCTCACTGGAGAGTCAGTGGGGAGGACATGAGGCTGGGGGAGTATCCAGTCTGACTGGGTCAGTGCTGGGAGTTTCTTGACTTCTCACTCTGGGTCACTAAAGATTTTCCTATTTGTCTCTGGCCTTTGTAAGAAAGCAAGTGGGTGAGCATCAGATGTTTTCTTTGTGTGTCCTGTGGGTGTTTTTTTTCTTTAATTATTAATGTAGATGTTACTGCGCCTTCTTTCTAGTAGTGTGTGCATAGAAACAGATCTGTGTCATCTAAAGGGAGTGCACTGAAGAGGCATTGCTGCTTCCTGTTGCCTCACACGCCACTGTCCTGCCCTCCCACGTCCCGTCCTGTCGTGTCCTGCCTTGTCCCATAGAGCTCCGGAAGTTCTGGCCCCACCCCAGGTTTTCTAGATCGCTTTGGCGTTACATTGCGTAATGCCAAACTGCCCCTGTGCGTCACTGGGAGCACCCTTCCTACACAAACATAGGCAAGCGTGCACACAGGGCCTGCTTACAGCTGTCCACCTCGGGGACCTGCCTTTATTTGACTTGTTTAATCATATCTGTCGTTTCAGAGTCATCTAGATCATTGCGTAGCATGCATTCTTCAGCAGGAAATGCAAAATAACGTGACCTTTTCTTTCTGACTGGATCCTGTTCAATATAAAACTAAATAAAACACTGTGCTCTCAAATGATCTTATCAATTTCACTGTCATAATGAGCCAGAGTAAAATGTCCAACGGCCATTTGTACAAATAGTTTCCTTGTTCCTCTCAAACAACAACGAGAAGTGTTCACAGGAGTTTTTTGTACGTTTTGTACCCTGCCCTGGTCAGCAATGCAGGGCTCACATTTCAGCCGTTGTTTTTGACCTAAATAGGAAATTAAATTACTCTTCAAAACAGGTGTGTCATCAGAAATTACCCTTCAAAACAGGTGTGTTAAATGAACTTAAGCCATTCAGTGATAAACCCTATTGTTGGGGAGCAATGGAAACTTTAAATTGCTTATTTTAAAGTAATAGAGGTGCAATTAGAGAAAGACGATTTCAAATGATGAATGCTGGCACAATATTTCAAAATGTCAGCAGTGTGTTGAAATGGAGATTTCCCCACTTGATATGTTCATTTTGGTATTTCTGTGAGTGAGTGAGTGTGTGTGGCCTTCGGCGCCTCTCTACACAGCGGCGTTGTGGATGTCGGGATGACTTTGTTTGCAAGAGTCGAGAGCTGAAAGTTGGCAGCAGAAATCCAACCTGCACCTCTCTTACTTCCTTTGATTCCTCTGTTTTCTCACTGGAAGCTTAATTGAAATGAGTAAATAAACAAGAGCCAGAAATGTAAACCAGACCAGGCCCTATCAAAGAAACCGGGTCCTCAAATATGCTAATGTCTCATTCTTACAGCAGGAACAGTCAAACATTAATAAATTCTGTCCGAAGAGAGTCTGAATTTAGACCCAGCTTCTTCTCCTGCTGCTCTTTTCTTCATTATTATTGCATGGCTCTGCCATGGACACACACATGCGGCGGTGGGAAAACGGCTACACTTGATTGTGTATTCCTGTGTGTTAATGTGCTTGTCACTTGAGGGCGGTGGGAACCTCTGTGTTAACACCTACATATTTTTAACTTAACCCTTTCTTTTGTTCATTTGTACGAGTGTACAGATGGTGAGTGTGCGTGTATGTGGTGGGTATGTGTACACCCACTGGTTTTGGTGCCCCAGCTTTGGTTTCCATCTCTGATCGTTTCCGCCCGGGGCCCCTTCTTTCTCTATCTGATGACACTTGGATTTTCCTGTAGGTTTTGAAACAGCACGTTTTCTCCAGCTTAATCACAGGTGTGTGTTTCTCTGCGTTTACTAATTTAACTTATCAGGCAAGGAAAGCAGAAGGCACATTCAGTCTTTATGCAAATTTATAGTGAAAGAACAGAGGGAGAGTTTCACTGCTGTAGGAACTACTGAAGACATTATCTAGATACTGGCCCACTTAAAACTGTCTTTATGTTGTCATTCAGTGTTTGACTCATTGCTCTAATGTTGTCCCTGTGCTAATAAAGAAGGGTTCTTCCTCTGACTCAAAACTACTTCCAACAAGTGGACTCACTCCACTCTTCACTCCTTTCTCCCTTTCTCTTTATCTGCCTTTCTCTCTCTCTCTCTTTCTGTCTTTCTCTCTCTATTTCTCAGGGACCACACATAGCATCTGTGACCCTGGCGGCATATGAATGTGGCTCGGTGGATTTCCCCGAGCCACCCTACCCAGACCAAATAGTCTGTCCTCAGCACGAAGCACCAGCAGAACTAGGCTCGGATGCTGAGCAGGTGGGCGTGGAGGCCGCGGGGGTGGGGTCAGAAACCCTCCAGGGAAGCATCTCCCTATGGACCATCATCTCCAAAGTGCGCCTGGAAGCTTGTATGTGGGTGAGTGCCTGTTGCACACAGTAGACCGGAACAGCTAAAGAGCAGGCGATTGCAGGATCCGCACAGAGTTAAGCTTTTCTAAACATTTCTCATGGCTCACTTCTGGTCACAGTTTGCCACGGCCTTGGACATTGGCCACAACTTTGACCAGTATTCAAAGTGTGTGCTTTGAAATATTGTTGCTGTCAGGTGAAACCCTCATATCTCCCAAATGCCAGATTCTCAGGAGCTAAGAAAAACAGTCTTGTTTTCAGATTTCCCACCATGCATTTTTGAATTTATCCAGTGGGTTTTGAAAGGTGCCATTAGACAGAGGGTTGTAGAAACTATTACCAAAATTGAAGGCTTTTAGAGACCTGGTTTTCCAAGGGCAGGGTCAAACTATACACGCCAAGGACTCCAAATTCGGTGTACAAATCAGACTATGAGTTTTTTTTAGTTAAAATGCAATTTATGGTGTGGTAAGAGAACAGTGAAAAAGGTGAAAACGTGACTATTCCTGTGTATTTTCCATCTGTTAACATTTTAATACAAAGTGTTATTTAAAACGTTAAGATCTACCTCTGACCATGTGAAAGACAGTGCGGTTTCTGCACCTTATTTTTATAATTAGTGTCACAGGTGGCTATTGCTCACTGTCTCATTTTTTTTTCTTTTTTTTTTTTGCAGTACCTCCACCAGTTCAAGATCTGGCGGAGGTACTGCACATTTGCATTCACACTATGAGTGAAAATGTATTCATTGATAACTCATCTGCTTGGAAACCCCCGGCTACCTACCATGAATTTCCCCTATGCATTGTTAGTGGTTTCACACTTCTAACCAGCCTTGTGGTTCCAGAGAAAGATGAAATATTTTTTTTCACGACCAGAGCAGAAAATAATTTTGCTGTTTTATAGTAAAAATATATAGAAATAGTGTTAAACTTTATAATGTCATAGTTTCTATTTAAAGCTTGAACTTAGACAAAGAACAGCTTTCAAAGAGTCTAGTTACACTTAGACTGGCGTTTCTGATGGTTTATCAGTGACTCACACATGTCTCAGAGTTACCATGAAACCACTAACACTGGCTTGTGCTACTGTCTCACACACACACACACACACACACACACACACACACACACACACACACACACACACACACACGCAGGACACGTAAAAACACAGCAACAGATATGTGCCAACGTGATCTAGAAGTCGCACTCATTATGGACTTATTGGAAGTGCAGTGTCTTCTCATGTCCACAGGCTGAACTGCTGAACAGTGAGAAAAGAGAACTCGGCTCGTGACACACAATATAAGTTTTTATCAGTCTTTGTTATCTGTTTCCCTGTTCTGTGTAATGTGGAAGGTGGTGAGGCGAGGGGGAAACACAGATCCTCAGCTACTTCTTCATTACCAGGGACTTTACAGGAACTGGGCAGGCTTTCCACTACCTGATCTGGACTGTAATTGGCCTTCAGGCTTCCTTATTATTTGTAAAACATTGACTAGACACACATTCAGTACACACATGCAAACACACAATTGTAAAATTGGAAACATGCACACATACACACATGATGTGGATAATTATTCCTTTATACAAACTACACTTACTTAGTTCCTTTCATTGACATTCAGTCACTTTCCTGGAACCATAACATCAAACATTTTCTATGCTTAACAAAATATTAATATTAATGAATTAACATAAAAAAATTATACCTTAATAAAGGATACTGTGATCCTCACCTTTCACCCCTTATAGTGATGATGATGAAATTGATATAACGACACACCCTGTCTTGTGTGTGTGTGTGTGTGTGTGTGTGTGTGTGTGTGTGTGTGTGTGTGTGTGTGTGTGTAAGAGAGAAAAGTGTGTATGCTTGATTTACTGGAGTCAAATTTCCCCTGAGCCAAGCTGCAGCCCCACCAGCAGCACCATGCTCTGAGGTGTGATATAGGGCTCTGTGTTTGTGTGTGTGTGTGTGTGTGTGTGTGTGTGTGTGTGTGCGTGCGCGCGCGCCATCTAATCCCCTTGGACTCAACACCACCCAGTCACCACTACACCCCTGTAACCTCAGCCTGGCATGGCTGGAGCTGAGGCTTGTCAGCTCTACAGTTAGAGACACCTGTTGCGCCCATGATTTCAAAGCACCCCTGCCAGCGTTCCCCCTCCCTCTGCCAGCCTCCCACTGGTGATGAGACATGACATCCCCCTCCCAACTACTACCAGCACCACTACTGCTTCTTTACCTCCTCTCTCTCCTCCTCTCTCCTTTCTCTGTCCTCCTCTCTCTTTGTGTTGTTCTGTTACCTCTTGAAACCTCTCTGTCCACTACTGCCGCTCCCTGAAGTGCTCCACTTCAAACACCACCATGCGCAGGTGGACGCATTTCACTGCCCCCTACACAAATACACACGTACACACACAGGCACATGCAGGCTCACAAACACAGGCAGAGCTATTGAATGGAGCAGCTGCCAGGGAGATTAAGGCACGTCTCCATTATGAGAAAAAACTGGCAGATTTCATCAAAGACTGCAGTGTTAACAAGAGAAGAGGGTGTTCAGATTAAAGATGCAGTCTGCCAGGTTTTGGGATAGCACCGCCTCTTGAGAATGATTGTTTGGGCTTGTTGTCGCTGCCATGGTTGCTAACTACCCACTAATCATCTTCTGGCCCAGCCATCCAGCTACATGCAAGTAATGTGGCTGTGATTAGTCAGTTATGTTCTTCTGAGAGCGAGATTGAAGCTATGATTTTGTGCATGTTCCACCTAGACCACTGAATTTCACTGCTTAAGTTTTTCATTGCCGTCTGTGCATTGCAGGATGTGTTGGGGCTTGAAATCATTCATAAGCCATTTGTAATTGTAACTTACACTAACTATATCCTCAGCATCTTTCACTCATCCCCCCTCACACCCCTGCTCTCCCCCTGTGCCTGGAAACATTAAAGTAATGAGCTGTGAGCAACTCCAAAAACACTGAATTTCTTGGCGGCTGTTTTCATTGTGTTAATTAAGTCTGTAGCCCTCACCCCTCTCCTCCCCACCACACTCCCTCTCCGTCCTCATGTTTTGGCAGAATGAACTTGGTGAACCGACCAAATGCTGAGGATTTATTTCCCTCAAATCACTTCCGCTTTTTTCCTGTTAAACCCCCCTCAATCACACAGGCTCCAGTGCTTTAGAGGTACAAGCCCCTTTTGGCTGTTAGATATTGATATCTTGATATATTGATACCCCCCCACCCCACCCCACCCCACCCCACCCCCCCAGGGCTTGTTAGCACTTCTGAAATTTTCCAGAAACACTGGATTCCAAATGTCCAAAAGTAGATTAGCATAGAGCAGTTAGCAGTTAGCAGTGCGGCGTGTTGATATGCTGTTTAGAGGTGGCATCTGGTTTTTCACCTTCCCCAGGTCTGTGTTTGATGTGTCCATGATCATTTAATAATCTGAGGGATTTTCGTTCTCGTAAATCCTTTCCGTTTTATTCCCATTAAGCACGCTGATCACACAATTCCAGACATCAAGCAGTGCAAGCTGCTTTGGATTGTGGATATTGATATTTTGCTCCATTAACCCCCCAGTCACCACAGTAACATGCTTGTTATAATAATTAGCATAAAATATAGAATTTTTACCACCAACCTACTCAATGCATATTTAAAAAAAAAAAAAAATACAATCAGCCACAGAATCTAAATACAATTTAATAAAGTTGATACAAATAAACAACCTGCACTGTACATAAGAGCTAACACCTCTCTCTGTCTTAGAGTTATGTTGAATTCAGATTCATTAGCGTTTGGGACAGAAGCCTGTGTTGCCAAAACAAAACACAGAAGCACATCACATCGGGGAGTATTATAAATAACAGCTGAGCAGCAATAACTAACATTGTCTGTACGTGTGTGTTTGTGTCTGTGTTTCTGTGTGAGCAGGGTGCAGGCACTGCCATAGGAGAGCTTCCTCCCTACTTCATGGCCCGAGCTGCACGGCTCTCCGGCGCTGACCCTGATGACGAGGATTACCAGAAGTTTGAGGAGATCCTGGACCAGACACAGTCTGCACAGGTGACACACTGCTCCCTGCATCATCTTCATCTACTCATCCTTCATCCTCATCATCTTCTGTTACCTAGCCCCTCTCATTTCCTCCTCTTTCTGCCCCCACTCCCCCTCAATACTCATCTTGTTGAGCTATAACTTTTCCTTCTACCTGCTTCACTTCATTCAGTTCCTTTTATATTTGTTCCTTGTTCTCAACTGGCAATTGCAATGCCGCTCTTTTTGTGTGTGTCTGTGTGTGTCTGTGTGTGTGTGTCTTTGTGTGTCTGTGTGTGCTGACCAAGCCCCACCTCAGTGTGTCAGCGGTACAACAGGAATCAAGCGCTTTCACAACGTTATGACTAAGAGAACAGCTATGATGCACTAGAGTAAAATGTTCCCGCCATTTCCGGCCCTTCATTTTGACATCCTCTGTAAAAAAAAAAAAAAAAAAAAAAAAAAAAAAAAAACTTTCATATGAAATATCCCAGCAAATACTTCAACAATACCTCATAGCTCATTGTAAATATTTATTTTTCCACCCAGTTGAGATTATTAATGGAGAAAGGGAATTCAGTGGAAATATGCATGTGGTTTTTTTAGAAGGCTTTTCATCAAAAGTGTCCTGACACAGTCCTCATCCTCAGGAATGCTTTTCTCTCTCAGTGTGGGTCAAACAGTCAGACAGGTCAAGTGCAGTAAAACAACTGCATCCATAAAGGGTTTTGAACTTTTACAACAGGCTCACTCACTCTTGTATTTACAAATAAACGATATCAGACAATATCAGACAGTACCAGACTGAGCAAATAAATCTACTGGTTTTTTTTTTGTGGTTTTTTTATGAGGGTATTCCCGAAATCAAGGGATTACTGAGTGTTTCAGAGGAATGTTTCTTTTTGTTTACAGTATGAATTTCACTCCTCAGCATGTATAAAGGATTAGTAACAGTCCAACCATAGTTTAGATGTGTGGGTCAGTTTTGACATGCTAACTTTGATAATTCAGTAACTCCAAAAGGAAAAAATGCTTGGAAAGAATGCCTGTGGTCATAGCATAAAAAAAAATCTACCTATATTAGGCCATGTTTGTGTATGTATTAGAAACGTCTCATAAAGTCTCACAAATGAGACCTGACTATATCTGTGGATGTGTTGTTCCTCTAACTTTATTGGCAGAAAATGTCAGAAAGATGAATTTGTTGTGTTCAAATTGCCACAATATTTTCTTTCTGTAAGGTTTACAACAAATATATAAATTAGGCTCAGGTTAAAGGGAAGAGGATGTTCAATTCACAATGTGATTGTAGATGATTTTAGGAGCAACCCAGTCAGCTCCTTTTCACTTAATTCACAGTCAGATCATGATCTGTTTCTTTTTCTTTTTTTTTCCATGCTGGTTTAACATCCTGTTTTGTGAGGATGTCAAACAATGTTCAAAAAATTACTTATTACAAATGAAAGCCATTTATTTTTGAATGAGTGGAAATATTTGCAGGCAGGATTTCACTCGTTTCCAGTGTTGGTTAAACTGTTCTCTGGAAGCAGGTTCTTATCTTGAAACAAGGAAAACACTCCGTCCACGTCATTGATGTTACTTGTCCAAAACACTGAAGCCAGTTTATTTACTTTGGAGATACTTAAATACAAAAAAATTTTTAATTTATTGTCATACTAAATCAGTGGTCCTCAAACAGGGGTCTGTGGTCCGCCGCGGGGATTCCTGCTGGGATACACAAGGTCGTCTAGAATATGGAATTGATGTGTGTATCTCACTAGAATTGATTTGTCCCAGTTCAGGAATGCATGAAAATGACTGTAATGTGTTTAACTTTCACCGCTATTATCTCAGACAGTCAATGCTTAACCAGTTACTTGTTTTTTTTCCCTCTCTTCTCTCCCACATCAACCTGTGTAGGAACTCCTGGACTCAGGCCAAGTCCACATGTACACGGGTGTTTATTAAAATGGGGGTTTTCCACATCTGGTCTAAAACAAAATCTCTGTCCACATGAAAAACTCACTGTCTAAATCAGCAGGTGGTGATATAACCATAATCGTAAAACCATGTTGGCCAATCAGATGCTTGAAAAAAAAAAAAGGATCACAGGTCCCGGTTGGCAAACAACAATAATCTACATAACAACAACACTGAAAACAGAGTTTCTGAAAGTCTTCGTCTTGGCCAGAGTTTTTCACGTGGTCTGTTTTCAGTGACCAGTTTCAGTTTTGAGAAATACCCATTTACATGTGGACAGGGTCTAATTATCTTGTTAAAGAACATATCACAAATGAATTCATTCATTAATTTCTAGTGGCGGAAAATCCTCATTGCACCAGTTTCTTGGGATAAAACTTCGAACCACTATTTCTGGCCTCAGCTCAATTACTGATGTCACAGCAGGTTAGGGGTTTGCCTTTGGCTGCGTCACAGACTCACAAAACTGTTCATGTCTCCAAATAGCAGTAGGTGAATATGTAGTCCATTGTCACAAACACACACACACACATACCTTCACACTGTCTCTGCCTTTCCTGCATCTCTTTAAATTGAACTGGCTGAAACGCCACGTATATAAAATGATCTTTTAACAGGCAATTGAAATATTTTTTCACATTAAAGCATCAATGATCCATTCGGCCCTGTAGGTGTGCTTTTTGTGTGTAAACTGAGCATTGCTCTTCTAAAGGGATATATCGCGTTAACCACTTTATTTCATTATCAGCAAAGTTTAACTGACAAACTGAAGTAACCTTTTGAGACACTAATACTGAAACTGTTTCAAGGAAGTCCCAAAAAAAAAAAGCGTTGAGGAGAATCTGTGCTGCTGTTTAACGAGGGGCAGGGACGCGGCACCTTCTGCAAGGTCCACTGTTAGTAATGCTGTGGACAGCTGGGTAGGTTGGCACCAACAGCAGCCTTGGCGCTCAGACCACATGTGTGAGAGTGGAGCTCTGACATCACTTACTGATAAAGTGGCGCTTCCCACCGAAACTGTGAGAAAAGCGCAGAGACAGTTGAAGAGCAAGACAAACGGGCAGCCTGGGGACGAGGAGGTTTTGTCTAAACGATCATCTCAGCATCGGGAGAGCTCCTGCGTGTCTTTTCCCAAACAAATTAACAGTGTTACGCAGGAGGAGCATCGTCTTGTTTGTCCTGCATCCGAGCGAGGGCAGATTAGAAGTGACGCTGCGTGCTGCTGTCTCAGTACACAGCCTCAGTCTCGCTCTCTCTCTGACATTGTTTCTTTTTCTGTCCCTCTCTTCCTATGTTCTTATTCTTTCTCACGCACTGTGTTCGTCTCCCACTGCGCATTGCTCTCTCTCTCTCTCTCTCTCTCTCTCTCTCTCTTTCTCTCTCTCTCTCTCTCTCTTTCTCTCTGTCTCTTTCTGATGATATCTGGCAGCCATGTGTATATATGTAATGTGTGCCTGTGTGATTGGACAGCATCTGGAGGCAGGTTGCTTGCACCAGCGAGGACCTGCCACATACGGAAACATTTTTTCTCTCGCCAGAGCTTTTACCATCACTTTGGATGTTCTCAGGGTTCCATCTTTCACCCAAGGAGATATCGCAACACCTCTCTGATTGATTTTCACGCTTCCACGTTTTACCCTTTTTACACCTTTTTAAGGTGGACACGGAGGCAGTCATCCGCTGTGGATTTGTGTCTTGAGTTTTTGATTGAAAGCTGAAAATCAATAGTAGTAGACCAAAGTGGAAACAGGCTCCATTGGGATTGGATAGGAGAAGGCTATCGTTGGATCATTGTGTTTAGACAGGAAGTGGTTAAATTTTGTCGTCAAGGATGTGACCCCCCACCCCCCCACCCCACCCCACCCCACCCCACCCCACCCCCCAAACAACAACTGCCACACACACACACATACACACAGACTCTATCCCACTTCCCACACACACACACTCTCTCCATCCTGTAGCACCAGAGCTGGATTAAGATGCTGACTACGACCCCTCCGCTCAAGTCACAGAGGTTTGTAGGTGCCAGCAGTTTGACTTAAACCCAGTGGTATTTCTCCCAGCCTGCACATGCCAACTTCCTGCCACAAGTGCACGTGATGCACTGCAGCAGAGCACTCTGGGTTTTTTTTTTTCTCATTCATTCAACAGAGCTATTCAAGAATAATGAAGTCATGCCTTTTCTAACGGCTCCAGACGCTGATGTCATGAACATCGGCTTTTTTTCCCCTCTTAAATCTTTAGCTCAGTACGAGAGCCCTCGCTGTGCTGGGAGGAATCCTCAGTATCGACACAGACTGTCTCGAAGCATCCTGCATGGATCAAGTCCATGACTGCTTGTAACTTCCGCTTGTAACGGAAAGGGTTAACAGGCTGTGAATTCTTGATTGCCAACTCCCAGGATCATATCTCCTGTAACTCAAATCAGGGCCATCTGCGCTGGGCGTATGCCTGCCTTCCCCCCTGGCCTACTGCACTCAAAGGCTCTCTGTGCTGTGGTTTGCCCGGCCCCGTCACGTGACTTCTCTGAAAGTGCCCCCTCCCTCCTCCTCCCTCTTTATTTCCAGTAAACTGTTTGAAAGGAGGGGGGTGAGTCAGAGTAAAACCAGCTTCCCTTTAACCACAGCTTGTTAAAGAATTTGTCAACGTGGACTCAGGGGTGCATTTTTTTTTTTGTCTGTGTGTATGTGTGTGTGTTTTTGTGTGTGAGTGTGTGTGTCCAGATAGGTTGAATGCGTAGCTCTTCTTTTTTCTTTTTTTTTTTCTTTTTTTTTTTATTCTTGAAAGGGGACTGTAGCTTTGATTGCGTCAGGACTCCTTAATCACTCCACTTCATGTGCCAGAGAGAGCAGGCGCAGGCGCGGGCTTGTCAGGAGTTAATGAGATGAACTTTAGCCGTCTTCGTGTCGGGGGGCTCACGGCCGCTCCGGAGATGTGTGTCTTCTGTGTGAAAGACTTTCATTGAGAAAAAAAAAAGAAAACAGAGAGAGGGAGAGAAAAAATGTGCGTGGGTGTTGACTTGTGTATAGGCTATGCATAGATTTTTCCTTGTCTGACACTTTTTTCCACATGGAGCAGGGTGCCTTGTCGCTGCCTACTTTTTGTCTATGTTCGAACTCTGTGCCCCATCAGTTCCTACCAAAGCCCACTGAAAACAAAGTGTTTGCTTTGCCAACTTTATCACAATGAAAAGTCCATTTTTTGTGAAGAAACCCTCCGAGCAACATGTCATCAAATCCAAGAGAAACAAGAATCACATCGTACAGTAATGCACTTTAAATGAAAAACTAAGAAAAAAGCATAGTTGTTTCAAAAACCGAATACTTGCAACTGATCCTGTTCACATTTAGTATATCCGCATAAAGTAATGGTGCTGCTGAAAATATAAAAACTGCTAATGCTTTGGGGATGCTGTAACAAGTTCAAAAAACTGTCTTCTCTGGGGTTTTTCCCTGTGGATTTTTCTAATAACTGTCATCACCTGGCAACTGTAACCACAGATATTCAGACAATCATGTTAAATGTGGAGCTCACTCTGCTCCATCCTCACAAATTTCATTACAGGGCATGCTCCTGCACTTATAGACCAGAAGTCATTTTTTGGACATTTAGCTAATAAGACTTAAATCTGGTTTTCAATTCATTATCCATCAAACACCTGCTATATATTGAATATATGTTTATTTACTCTGACAAGAAGACATGCTACATCCCTTATGTTTATAATGGTGCACAGATTAATGTGTCATTTTATATTTTCCAAGGGGTTAATTGATTTTGAGACAAAAGTAGCACATGCTCATGAAACCATGGTGGGAAGAACCAGTACCAGAACCAAAACCAGTAAAATGTGGTTTCTGAGAAGCACGTCTGATGTGCTTATTGAAATGAGAAATGAGATAATTAGATAATCTAAGCACATATGATATATGTGTATGGAGGGGGAAGTCCAGATCTATAACAGATCAGATGTCGGCTCCATGTGGGGTGAGTGTGCAGACTGCTGAGTAAGGCATCTGTGCCGAACAGCCAAACCTGGAACCAAAACCCCCATGGTTTTAATGACACTGCACCCTTGACAAGATCTTACCAAATGTAATTGCTGCTAAGCCCAGCCCTACAGGCCAGTGGTGATGGGGGTGGAGGAGGGGTGGGGGTTGGGGAGGTGGCAGGCAGCCCTTGGCAAGCTGCCTGGCAAAGATGGTGATTTTCCATAAGCCGCCAACAACAGAGTCTGGATGTCTGAACCCCAGCCATCCAAGATAGACGCTTCCCCGGTCCAGAAATGCAGACGAGAGAGAGAGAGAGAGAGAGTCCAAGTACATAGTTCAACTATAGTAAATCACAGTGTCACAAGTTCACACACACATATACACACACCCTTTTACACCCTCCCCTCACCTCCTCAGGGACCCTTTGTTCACACTGCGGTGATATTTTCATGCATGAGCCAAAAGCTCAACTACAGCACCTAATGTAAACAATGCATGTGTCATGATGTCAGAAAATGAATGGGATTCACAGGCCGTCTCCATGGCACTGATTGGTTCTGCAGGGTTCTGTCTGTGCTACAACACCAGCGGTTGTCAGGTGTCCCTGGTCCAGACACAGTCCTCAGTGGTTCAGCTGTAAACCAGCCATACACATTCCTTCCCTCCCTGTCTCCCACCAGCTGAGCAACTCTCACACACACACACACACACACACATACACCCCCACAAACACACTCACACACATGTATGAACACATGGGGACAGGCTAGAATTAAAACTACAGGCTTGTCCAAGGATAAACCTTCATGATTGGACATCAGGGGAGGCAGAAATTCAAATAGTGAACCAATCAGATTCTGTGTCCCTTCGCTCCCCCCACCACCGCCTTATTAGGCGACCTCCCATGTCTCTCAAATTTCCTGTCCGCTGGGTTGCACCCCGTAAAGAATGTCATCAGCACTGTACTGGTTTTGTTGACCATATTAGGTATGATCATGTATTGCCAGCCCCCTGCTGCACCTCTTTTTTTTTTTTTAGATTAATATGATGTTTCAGAAACAGAGGCCTTACTTTTTTAAAAGAAAACAAATTTTTCTCATCTTTTCGTATGAAATTAATTTGTTTTTTCTCTAGATTCTCTGTCAGTTGATTTTGTATTGTTTTAGGTGAAAAAGATGCTTTCACATAGAGCAAACATTCATTAAGGATATTTAGATTATAAATAATTAAACAGCCCACTGACTCATTATTTGAGGGTTTCATTCTAAAATGCAATAGATGTAAACACTTTGCCACATGAAAATCACCAGTAAACTGTTTAAAACATTAACACTGTGATTCAAGAAGGACAAACAATTATATAAATGTCTTGAGGGGAACTTTATCAACATAATGTTGTGTCCATATTAGCAGCCAGTTAGAAAGAGTGTGTATTGTCTTTAAATAGAGGCTGTCTCACTTTGGAACAAATGCCCTCATATACTTATTAAGAACTGCAGTTGCAGTTATTAATGAATAAATGTGAAGTTTTTTGCATTAAAAATATTCTGGGCGCAAAGTCTGGGGTTAAATCTAAAAGGCACAAAAGGATGATGTTCATGTGAAACATCTATATAATTTCATATAGCAAATGCAAGCTGTAATATATACCTTCACACAATATATACAGCAGCTGACACACATTTGAATTAAAGTACTACAATGTCATATTTTTGAACAAGTCTGAGTAAGAATACATTAAATATACATGTAAGGCTTTACTGCAAAATATTTATTAAGATATCAAAGAAACGGGTTACTTAATTGAGTATAATATATGACATCACTAAAAGCGACTTATTATTTATATACTAATCATATATTCAAGTATAAATATCTTGAGAACTTCTGAGCATTTAAAAAAAAAAGAGGCAGTGTTACCACAATAATTTCATTAACTTCACAAACAAATAACAATCTTACCGTTTTTCATGATAAAAATGCATCAACTTTAAGAAAAGCTCAGACAAATGTGGAAATAATAATAAAGAATGAATGTCATTGTGTAATTTTTGGCAGTAAAGTCTACATTTTCTGCTGCCAAAAGATCAATTTATTAACATATTAAGGCCTAGAAATTAAAAAAAAACTTGCACTGAATATTTTGGGAATGCAGTGTCCTCAGTATATTTTATTGCTGTTATCTTAAGAGTTATGATATGAGCCCTGAATCACACAATTTCTTAGGAAAAAAATAATTAACAATAATAAAACTATCATAGAGAGAAAGCAGTCATTTTATAATTTACCTAAATGTTGGGTCCTCAAAAAATATGCAAGGTCCTGGATCAAGGGTTTCCTGTGCATTCCCACTGTCTTCCCAGAAGTAGTTTAAGTAAAAATCCAAACAGATTAAAGCTCCTCTTCCCAGAAAAGGTATATTTGGGGAAAAATGTGTGTCATTGCTGTGAAAAGAGGCTTTTGTGGAGCTGTCAAGACGGATAGGGCAACACCAGCAGAAAAAGTAAGAATATGTGAGTCACTGGAATGACCAAAGTCTGTTGTCTTGTTCTCACATTCCCAATGACAATGGACTTAACTTAAACTGGCACTAGAGGTGAGCTACAGACATGCTAAAACCAGTTTATAATTGTCATTGAATGAAGAAGCACGTTTAGAGGTAAAACTTGCATTTCTTGTTGAATGTTAGGCAGGTGAATTTGTGGCATTTCTGCTGTGAACTTGGAGATTATTATGTTGGAAGGATGATCATGAATTTACCTCAGGACCTGATTTATCTCAAAACCTATATTTGGCATTCAGACATTTAAATAAATACTTTTTTTCCCCTCTAAGAAGTTGCTTGTTATTAGATGAGTTCCTGTGATAAATTTAAACAAGCAGGCAACTTCTCCCACTAATCACACTCATCGCACATACTTTTCTCCATTATTTTGCAAGATGTGGATAAAGTTGAATTAAAACAGTGTAAATATTGTAAAGATGATGCTTAAATATTGTATTTTATATATTTTTATCATTAAAAATTAAGCACCTGAACTTGGGAAGGTTTAGAAACACATTCTGCGATTTACTAAAGGAAAATCACACTTATCAGCAATCCAATAAAATATGTGTATTTTCAAGTTGTAAACAGTTTGCTCTGCTGTACATCTAGTTTCTGAGGGTCTCATTATTTGGTTAGTCAGTTGCTGTTTTGTTCAGGAACTGATTCAAACTTTTTGTTGAGGGCAGATTTACAGGAGGTAGAAAATCTGCCTGTTGCAGCTGCTACTCCTCTAAAATCATTTAGAAACAAGCACAGATAAAAAAAAAAACAGGTTATTCCCCCATTTTTCGTTTCACTTGAACACTACTATGTTTTTAGAAATAAAATGGAAAGATTTAAAGTCAGTACAGAGACAGTAATCAGTAAATAAGCTGAAACATTAACAGTCAGAGGTGATGGAGAAATCCTAAAAGCAGATCTTTGATTGTTCAGTGTTTTCCCGAATCAAGATGTTATCCTAAATTCTTGAATTGTTTTAATGTGACATTTGAATGGGCTTCAAAGCATTTTATTAAAACCCCCTTCAAAAACAACATGGCAGCTGGCTACACACATTTATTTCACACACCTCTGTGATTTTCCCTCTTCCACATAAATGCTTAGTAAAACCCTGAAAGAACTCTCTGCTGTAATTTTCCCTTAATAAATGTTTCAGTACTCATATTAATTATTTGGATGCAAACAATTTTACCTATCAATCTTATGTTTATTTGAAATTAATTGTGAATAATTAATCAAAATAAATGTAGATCACTAATATTCCTTTGAAACACTTTTAAACTGTCAGACGCAATCCAGTATTAATAAAGATATTATGGTATGTATCCAGTAGAAAACTTTACAATCAACAATAATGAAAATAAATTATTTTTATTTAGCAATTTGCTGTTTTGTAGAAAAAATATGCAGAGGATGTTGGAGATGTGTCCTGTGAATGAAGCTTTGTCTACATTACATGTGTAGTCTGCATTAAGTATGCGATCAATATCAGTGAAACAGCATCACGTCTCTGGTGAAAATTTTATCTCACATTATTCTCACTTTTGCTTTTTTTTTTTTTTTTTTTTAAGGACTTTGCCACCAGAGCAAAAGTAGCTGTGCAGAAACTCATCCAGAAAGTCGGCTTCTTGGGGATTTTAGCCTGTGCCTCTGTGAGTAAAATCATGCATAATCTTTTTTTTCTATGAAATATTCTTCACCCCTGCTACAGGTTTTAGCAGTCTGAATTATTTTGTCCCATCCACATTCATCTAATATTGACATTGATGCATATTTCAAAGGAAATGTCACCTCTGAATCATTCAGCACACAATCAAAAAGTAAATACTATCAGATAAGACAAGTATCAGAGGTTCTCATGGCACTTTCAGTGACCTCCTGTAAGTAGGTGGATATGTGAAATACAGATGGTGGGTAAATGCAGAGGAAAATATACTACATAGATTTCACGATTGTGTTATATTGTTTTATATAATTACACTTTCTCTGCATGATTTATTATGTATTTCTTCACGTAAATGTACACAATATCAAGTCTAATCATCAGTATTGTTTTCAACAGATACCAAATCCCCTGTTTGACCTGGCAGGAATAACATGTGGACACTTTCTGGTCCCGTTCTGGACGTTTTTTGGTGCAACACTCATTGGGAAAGCAGTTATCAAAATGCACATTCAGGTAAGCTGCAGTTAAATAATATAAATCCATATAAATAATGCTAGGGCTTTTTTTTCTTCCTAAAATATTGATAAAAAATACAGTTGACAGTTATATATTTTAAGGAGTTTGACACCGCTGGATGTGTAGAACTCGTCCTTTATCGTTTCTATTTCCTTATACTGCAGAGAAACAGCAAAATTTATTTGTGTCTAAGTTTGAGATTTGCATTCATCTTTAATGTTGTTCAGAGGGAGAAGTGTGCTAAATAATGAATCACACTCATGCACGGCATCTCTGTACTGTACTCAGCTGGTAGTAAGGAGGCCATTTTGTGCAGGCATAGTAGGGGGAGTCAACCATTTTGTGACTGCAGCTGCAGCAGCCCCAGTACATTGTACAGTAGACTGGTCAGACTGAAGCAGATTGAGAACTTATGGGAAAGTAAGAGATTCATCCTAACCCCTGAATAAGAAACTGCTGTTAAGAGACTTGGCATCACACACGTTTCTTCTAATCCTGGAAAATCCTCAATTTGCGTCCAGGAATTTGCAGTATGTCTGTGATTACCGTCAGGGGCTCAACTTTCTGTTTTCTAAGCAAAAGTTGGCGTTTGCTCATTGTGACACAGAGAGGAAGGGTTAAAAGCTAAGCATTTTTTCCACTTAGCCTCATTCCTTATCATACGCTAAATGCATTGTCCTGAAGCACACTAGAAAAAAGGAAGGGGGGTGGCAGTGAACCTAGCGAGTGCGAGCTAAAGCAGATAAACATTGTCTGTGGGAGGTGATGGAGAAAGAGAGAAGGGGAGATGGGGGGGGTTTGGAGGGAAGGGGGGGGGTTGCAGGCATGGCAGACAGAATCACACACACAGGACCAGATTACGCCCAGGGGTCCCAGGGGCCCCCACTGACAGAGGTGTGTCCCTCCCTGTCTCACGGAAAAGAAAGACTTCACCCGACTCTCCGGCATGTCTGGGGGGCCCCAATCTCTCCTGAAGCTGCTTGGTTTAATTTTCTTCAAGCTCAGGTTTTTTTTTTTTTTTTTTTTGCTTTTGATGCAAATGATTCAGTAGTTTACAGTGTGAGAGCAGAAAACAAGAAGTATGAGAAGAAAGTGCAGCGGAGAGCAGGTGACGTTCTCCCTCATGGGCCAAGAGGGAACAAAAGGGGATTTTGAAGCTTGTGTTTGTATGTGTGTGTGTGTGTGTGTGTGTGCTTGTGTGTGTGTGTGTGCTTGTGTGTGTGTGTGTCTGTGGGCGTAAAACTCGGAGCGGCCTCAGTGCCTCAAAGCGTGTTTTTGATCTGCGTTTGTACCTGTGCTTCAGGTGTGTTCTCACCAGTCTCCAAGGAGAGGCTTCTTTATTCTGCACTGCTTCCGCCTTTTATGCTCATTAAGCTTCTGGAGCGCCTGAATGTGCGCTGCTGAACGGTCAACGTCAGCTGCTTTGTGACGTAGCAGGTCACTTGAGGATGATGGGTGGAAATACACATTTCAGGCCCTTGAGAGAGGTGCTATTGCTGAGGACAGAAGAGCTGTGAGGTGTGGCAGAGAAAGTAGACTTTCATGTGGCGACAGTGAAACATGATGATTGGTATTGTTGTTTCCCCTTTGACCAAGAATCTGCATTTATGGAGCGTAAGAGCTGCAAAAACACAACATTTAAAACAGGATGCTCTCACTTCCATTTTACTGTTCACCCACTCAGTGCAGCTTGCGGTTCTTGATAGTAATTGGTCCTTTTCTGTGACCTACTGATGTCATACTCCCCCTTGTCAATGTGTTTATATATGCCTGTGATGTGCGTAACTCTCATCAGCATTGTCAGTAAATTGAAATCAGCGAGTCAAGACCGTGTCACCATCAGTTTCCGAGCAGAGACATTTAAGGCATCTTAGTCAGCTTTCCTGTGTCGGCCATCTTGCTGTCCCTTCCTCCTCTCCGTGGGATGAAGGATCAATTGGTTCATAAAAATCAAGCTTTAAGTGCAGTGCTCCGAAACCTGTCACTGAAGTCGAGGTTGAAATTTGCCATGATGGGATTTACTTACAGCACGGCCTCATGTTAATTTTGCATGAGGCTCAGAAATAGTACGATTGCAAATGTCAGTCTTTTTTTATAGTTACAGATTTGACGCCAAAGGTTTGTTATTTTTGTGACATTGCCAACATTTTGACTGCAAGTCCGTCATTCATTCTGTTTAACCCTCAGTGTCGTCCTGAGGATTAACACCCACCCAAATTAAAACACAACCAAAACGACAACACACGGGTGACCTGTTACATAACCTGACAATGGACACTGTAACAAAGCACTGATCAAAGGAGCCCGTCACAATTTTAATGAAATTAAAAGTGACATTGAGGCGTCCTGGTGCAGACTTATCTGCAGTGTAACCATTTAAAAGTGATGTCTAATTCACTTTTGTCCACTTACAGTGTAATAATTTACACTCTCTATACTTTCTGTAATTTTACTAATTCTACACCTTCATTGTTTGTAAAATGTGTTGCAAAAAAAATATTAATATTCCACAAGATAGATTGACGGAGAGATACTTTATTCATCCCCTGGGGGAAATTCATGTGAAGACACAGTTTATATCTTTATTTAATCATGAAGTTAAACACGTTTAGTTCAAAGTGGATTTATTATAACACCAGCTGCTAAAATCCTACCAATCAGAGCAGTTTGCAGCTTTTAAAACCTCAATAATATACAGTAATATATCTTTAATATAGTCTCAATAGCTTGTCAAGGTCCAAGTCAAGGTTGATCAGCTCCATTTAGCTTTTACAAAAGCATCCTGAAATATAGTAATGGTTGTGGGTCAATATAAAATTACATTAACATCAATGTAATATGATTTTAACCACTTGCAGCCCAGCCAAGATAAAACATTTCCACATGATATACAATATATTCTGTATGTGCCCCCAGCACCTAATTGAAGCTAAAACATTTACATTGAGTGAAATATTCAAATCTAACATGACATTTTTATGGCTCCATCATTACACAAAATGGAAAATTCTAGATGTCTTGTGTATCATTTTATACACTTTTCCCTGTAATTGGGGAACATATATTTAGTATCTTTGGAAACCTTGGGATCTGGACTAGAATTTAAAATTAGGTTCTGTGGGTTTGAACAATCCTTTTCTGCACAACATGAGTTTGTAATGATGGACCCGCCAAACGCTCTGTTGGGTTAAGCCTTTCTAATGGTATGTTGAAGGCAACCTAGATGTTACTGGATCAAACCACATTTTTAGTGTCCAAAACACATGTTTGTTTATAAGAATACAGTAACTTACAACAACTCAAGAGGGCAAGTGAAGGACTTTGAAATATCTGGTCAGTAAGCGGTTGCCTGTTCCTGCTCGTCTGCGGGAGGACGCAGGGCTGATATGAGCCAGAATGGCTGCCATTCGCCCGTCTGTCCTTTCTGGCCTGGTGACTAAGCAGGAATCAGACCAGACAGGAGCCGACATCCAGAACCCCTGTGAAGCAATGACACATCTCCTTTGATTCCTCCACTCCTCTATCCATGCATCCTTTACACACACACACACACACACACACACAGACACACACACACACACACACACACACACACTTCAGATGACAGACAGTGTGATTATGCTGACCTGTTGCACTTTGTTGGTGGTGTGTCATAGAGCACAGGCCTTTTATTTCTTGCCCTCCTTGACAAAAGGGCGTCTTCATGGCTGCCTTTAGACCAAACCATCTTGATGGTGCAAGGCATGGGCTTTGGGCATGATGGGAAGGGTGTGTGTGTGTGTGTGTGTATATGTGTGAGGGGGAGTTAAGGAATTACTGATCAAACTATGATGCACACACTGCCTTGTTCTGCATCCCAGCAGTGACCTCATGGTTCAGTGACTGACTCGATCCTTCTCTGTGTGTTTCTTTGTCATACAGAAACTGTTTGTGATCGTCACCTTCAGCAGGCACATAGTGGAGCAGATGGTCTCCCTCATCGGGTGAGTAAAGCTCAACGGGTGTGTGGGTGTGGGTGTGAGTGTGTGTGTTTGTGTTTGCGTGTGTGTGTGTGTGTGTTTGCACAGTAAAAAGTAATGTAAAAATGCAGCTACCACACATGAAAGAGTTAATGCAGAATTTGACGGTTGAGGGATCTTTTGGGTGGTCACGGTGCATTCAGGTAATTTATATTCCTTTGTGTGAAATCTGCCTCCTCCTCCTCCTCCTCCTCCTTCATGACTGTGATGAAGGTCACACAGACTCAGTTGTTGATTTGAATTAAACATGGTGATTTTGGAAAGATGACTTGTTGCTCTATCCTGTTTGAAATACTTTGCGTGGACCCTGAAACAAAGGTTTTGTCACATTTTGTTCCCCTTTTGGCTCCTTACTCTGCCGTAATAGTCGACATGGTGATTAATGGCTTGGATTTTTCCACTGGATGACTATGGGCATGAACATGTTCTGGCTGCTGCACAGGACAGGATGAACTCTTGTCTATCACAGAAACCTCCTCCTCTGTTTTATCTCTTGATGATGAACGGTCATAGAGGGTTATTACCTATGTACCTGATTTCATAGGGAGCTCAAGCCAAAAGAGAGGGCTGCTTCTGGGTCTCTAGAGATCGATCTCTGCGATGCAACCTTTTATCTTTTTGATAAAATAAGGCCTGTCAGGTGTCAGGCGTCTCAGGCAGGATATGCTAGTGTTTATTAGCCTGGAACCTCTTGGAAGGAACGAGAAATTGGGAAAGATTTCACAAAGCAAATTTATGTGTGTCAGTATTTTTGGAGGCCCAGTGTGAATATACCAACTGCATGAAGTTGTTCTGTCAGACTGAGAGACATGACTTTTTCTTCATGAAGCCAACAGACACAGACTGGTTTTTAAAAGTTTAAAAACCAGTGAAACCTTTTAAAGAAAGATGCAAATCAAAATGTAAAAATATAAGAATCACACCTACACACACATACACACACACTTTTATATACAGCCGCTGGGCTTTTCAAAATAAGGGCTAGATGTAATGGAAGTTGAGAGAACCTTGGTGTTGGGTGTGGGTGCTGATGGGTGCCACGATGGGTGTCCTTGTAGAGATGCCCCGGGCTGCAGCTGGAAACTGCCCTCAACACACCTGCTGGTGGGAGTGCCATTTATTATACACACACATACACACACACACACACACGCACACAGAGAGAGACATTCATACTCATGAACTCTTGCTATCTCTCTCTCACGCAGACACACACTTGCTGAAATCAGGCGATGAGATTGCATCAGCTCTCTTCCTTGCCATGTTGTCGTTTTTGCGTGTTTGCTTTGTTTCTAAAATGAATTTGAAAGACATAAACTCAAAGATGGTTATTAAATAAGCTGCTGTTGCTCTTTTCTCAACATACGAATTTTTTATACATAGTTTGTTAATCCTACTTTAATGCGACAAATTAAAATATGTTCTAATTGAGGTGAATGAAGCTTAGATAAAACAGGCTTTACACAAAAGTTAAAATATTATATATACATACATATTATATATATTTCTGTATGCGTGTGTGTGTGTGTGTGTGTGTGTGTGTGTGTGTGTGTGTGTGTGACTGTGTATGGGTTGTGAAAGGCCTGTCCCCTCTTGCAGTCACAGTTCATTGAGCTAGACTCAAAGCGATAGATCATTGGTTATTGACAGGTTTCAGTCTGACTCACTGCCCGCTTCTTCTCTAAAGGAAGTTTCCCTCATTACAACTTATCAACCGTCAGCTTCCTTCCTCGCTGAGGCCCTTCCACCTTCTCACCTATGATTTTCTGTGCCTCACTCACTCTCACTCTCAATCACACTTCACCTTATGAATGGGTGACAGCCTTTCAATTTTAACCCTTTAGGCGCAGACAGACGCAACTGTGCAGGTGCTTGAAAGTAAATTTACACCTACCTCTACACCCATGAAAATTCATCCACCTGCAGTTGCACCCACCCACTCTGTACATGCAGTTGCATGTGCGCACACACACGCACACACACACACACACACACACACACACACACACAAACAAACAAACCCTTTGCACACACACACACACACACACACACACACACACACACACACACACACACACACACACACACATACCCACAAACGCAAACTCAAACATTTGTCCTCTGAATACCCTCGTTCTCAAAATTCAGTTACACCAAAACTTCACATCAACATTTTTTTTTTATCACCTCAGCCTCAGGACTTTTCCAAAACTTTACCTCCCACCAACTCATATTTAAAATAAATCTGGAAATTGAAGCATTTCAAACCTGGCCTTTCTTGGAATTGCAGTGAAAACTTAATTAAGTCTTTTTTTTATATTTTTTTAATTGGATTGGAGTTTACAGAAACAAATTTCAGTGAATTTCTTATTTGTTGATGCTGCATAAACAGATTCCTGAAACAATTACATGAAGCCACGTCTGCAAAAAAAACGGTTTGATGATTGTTTTTGGAGGGTCTCACACTAATGACTGATTTGTTGTTCAGTCTCATCCTTTTATAACATCTGTGCCGTCTTTGTGAAATGTTTTAAGCATGTGCAGCATTTGCTATCATTTCAGCTGTTTTTGCTTCTATGATAAAATTTGCTTTGAACTTAATGTTTTTACGTGATGATAAAATAAAGACACAAATTGTGTCTTTATTGTGGAATTTTAATACTTAGACTCGGTTTGTTTTGTCTGCCTGCCTCTGGATTAATCTCTATAAACTGAGGGAGTAGTATTTGTCTTTGTGGGTGACTAAAGTAACCGTTGGACTTTTGCCGTGGTGATTTCACCCTGGCATGACATAATACAATACTACACAACTCATTTCCTGTTTTTTGCCTTTGTCAGGTGAGCTAGTTGGCACACACACACACACACACACACACACGGTTCAGAAGTCAGTAACCTCTCAGAGTGTAAAGCCTTACAGAACTTGTTTGTACTGAAGACCATGACATTTCAAATTATTTCACACTGAAAATTTTCAAAACACTGAACCATTATCATATTGTGTCATTTTCTTTTTTTTTTAATTATTTATTCATGTTGATAATTATTTAATTTAAATCATATTTCAGCTTTCTGACAAAGTGATCTCTTTGAATGAGTCCATCACTACTTCTCCAAGAAAAGCTGCTGTTTGTTCAAAGCTCAACAAGACTCATTTTTACCTGGTGAATTCCCTGAATTATGTTGATGTCGAGTGACCTTTAACTTTTGAAAAAGACCAGAGTTTCAATAGTAGTGAAAACACATAAGAACATTGTGTGTGTGTGTGTGTGTGTGTGTGTGTGTGTGTGTGTGTGTGTGTGTGTGTGTGTGTGTGTGTGTGTGTGTGTGTTTTTATAGGGGTGCCTCTTTGCTTTATCCAAGCTCTGCATATTTGAGTAGCACATAGATGACACGATGGAAAGCTGATGAGATCAGAGATTAAAATACTTAAACACGGGCTACTGGCTGGATGCTGCAGTGTGACTGTCAGTACAGTGCAGCAGTATTATCTGGTTAATGTTATATTTGCTTAATATTTCTGTTCTTTCTCACTGAACAGGGAATGTCCACAAACTCGTTTTTTAAGTTTCATTAAGAAAAATACTGTGTTTTGTTGTGCATCATGATAAAGTCATATCATGTCTGACTCAGTTAATTTTATAAATTATCTTAATTGCAAACATGAGTCTTTTATAGGAATACTTCTAGAAGTTTTCAAACATTCACCAGCAGCTTAAATCAGAGAGAGAAGTTTTTCTATGAATGACAAATGGAAAACAGTGTGTTACTGAACTTGAGTTTCACAGGAGAGGTTTGGATCCGAGGCTTAAACATCACGAGGCTTTAAAACTGTCAACAGCCATTTTCATCACCTCTGTTAGCAAAAATGAGCAACCCCAGAGTTTCTTTTTTTTTTTTTTTTTTTTTTATTAGCTGGAAATAAAATGTAGAGAAGATGCAAAGGGACCTTCTTTTTTATTTGAACAACTTGAACTTAAGTGATTTAAAATTTCCATCATACGTTCATGAGCTTCTGATATTCCTTTTGAGACTAAAAAAAAAAAAAAAGGTTCAGTGGAAAAATAAGTTCTGTCCTGACAGTTGTTCATTCAAGTGAAGTGTTCTTCCTTTTTCAACAGTTTTTTTTTTTTTTTTTTTAATTACTGTATGTTTGGGACAAAAACAAACTGTGTGTCAGACATTTCAATTAGTTCTCTGTGTGTTGTAGAAACAGATTCTCTTACAGCAGACGTGTTTCTCTCTTGTTTTCTCGCTGTGCAAAGCATTTAAAGTTAAATCTATAACCTTCTGTCACCACTGGTAGGATAATAATAAAGATACTTCTGCTTTGAACTGCCACAAAGTCACAATAAACCTTTCTTCAGATGCCTTTTGTGCTGATAACAAGAACTGATAACCAGGTCAGCTGGAGCTGTGCGTCTGATCAGACTTGTTAGGTTTCTTACATCCTGTGACTAATGTACAGATGTCTCCTCTTCAAGACCCACCGAGTGGACAGTCATTGTTTAAGTCAGGAGAAAATTCTGCTAACTCACACTGAACAAGACTTTGATTTCAAGTAGCTATATCAAGAGGTTTAATGCTGTTTTTGGGGAGTTTTTTTGTCATAAAAAAACCTTACACAGGCTTCCCTTCTTTTTAAACTAGAGTTTGTAGATTTGATAAACATTTTTGGAAATGAATGTACTTCTGTTTTTTATAACATATGTATTGCATGAAATCACCCACATTCTTTTTGGGTCTGTCACTGAACATTTAACACCATGGGAAAAAACCTAAAAATTGATCTTTGATACTTATTTATGACTAAAGTCCTGCCTTTTCCCACAACCTGCAGATTTTCTTTCCTTTGACTTTCCTCAAGTTTAATGTGTAAGTGAGGTCAATAACCCTGGAAGCACTTCAGAGAATGGTTCGAGCCAATTCTGCCATGCTCCATATAACTGCAGAGCAACAGATTCATCTTTTTCTGTGCCCAACTCTCCCTGTCCTCCTTTCTCTTATCTCAGCTGGAGCTTTGTCAGCCAGTGAGGTGGTGATATACAGCAGGAAAAGCTCAAAATCACCCAGTGGAGCGGGGAGCTTTCCTGTGTTTGACTTGCAGTCTGAGCCTCCTCGTTTGATCTGCAGTGAGTCGCCGTGTTTAGGCTGAATTGCTCTGATTCGTGCCACTTTCTCAGCCACTATTCGTATGTGATGATATGTGAACAGGAAAAAATAGAAGTCCTTCCTAATTATGAGAACAGCTGAGGGCCATTTGGTGCCTTTGGCGTTGAAGTGCTGGTGATTCACCGTCTGCAGGACCCCCCCATGTGTTTCCTCCTTGTCTGTGGTGACTGTGGTGGGACAAGGTTTAGTTTGTGCAGAGGTCTGGGAGAGCACAAAGTGTGAGGCAGGGTTATGATGCTGGTTATGTTTGTGAGAATGTGGAAAAGAGAGAGACGCTATTACAGTTTCACCTAGTATCTTGACAGCTGTGTTTTTAAATGACCGTTCCAATAATCCATCATCTTGATTGAGTCAGCCACTCTCCATGTCGTGTATTGACTTTAACAAATCCTTCAGACTCGCATGTCAAGGGAGGGATTATCACTGTCAGGCTCTCATGGGGAAAAACGATTGAGATGCAGAGAGGAAGAGTCAAGACTTGAAAAGGTTATCCAGTATTAAACCGGTGTGGTGGGGCCATGGGGGGGGTGGGGTGGGCTGGCACATCTTCATGAGAATGCACCCATTTCCATGTGAGTCCATCCCTTAGGTGGGAGTCCATTATCAGCACAATGGGCTTGCAGATGGCTGTTCCTGCCTCACAGGACTGCTGGCATTAGAGGATCACAGCAGGCGGCCCCACTCAGAGGGAGGCTGGTGGAGAGTCACAGGTCAGGACGGGGCAGCCGGGGGTTGTTTGAGATGCTGACTGGATCATACTGGAACTTTCCAGATCACAATCAACATCTTCATGTTCTGTGTTGACGCCATTGTAACAAACCAGCTGTCGCGTCTTACCTTAACCTGGTACTCTGAAGTTGTTGTTGGAGGAAGCATGAATCAATCAGCGGAGCCGGAGTTGCATTACTTCTCAGACTTTCTAATTACTCTGCATTTACACTGTTCGATCTGGTTTCTCTCTGAGTTTTGATTCTGTGCATGTGCCGAAGAGATCACACAACAAACTGGATGCAAAGCTGTGTGTGTGTGTGTGTGTCTGTGCGTGTGTGTATGTGTGTGTGTGTGTGTGTGTGTGTGTGTGTGTGTGTGTGTGAAAAAAGCTGTGGAGAAACACACAAAGCAACACAGCCTTCATGTCACAAAGAGAGATGATTTTAATTCATTTAATCTATTTAAATTCCTATGTTAGCCTACAGGTCACCAAACACTCTAATGGACATAAATTCTGAAGTGATTCAACTAAACATGGGTTAGTTGAGACGTGAAATGAGAACCATGCAAATCCAACTATTCTTGGTATTCACAGTGGTGCAGTTATTTATGTGTGTGTGTGTGTGTTTGTGTGTGTGTGTGTGAAGTTGACTGGAGTTCGAGGAGAAAAGTCTGTCACACACAACCCCCCCAAGCTCATATAGAAACTAGGTTTGTTTCATACTAAATGTAAGGTTGTCTGGTTTGAAGGTAAACGGTGCAGTGTTGTAAAAGTTGAAAGTCAGGGAGGGATTTTTTTTTTTCACCTCATGCGTCTGAGTGAAGCAGATTGCACCAATACGGGGCAAAGAATCAATCAATTCATTCAGTAAACTTTATTTGTCCCCAGGGGGCAATTTAAAGGACACATAGAGTAGACATTAGAAAAACACACAAATACACAACAAAGAACACACAACCATGGCAAAACTAACTGTACACATGTAACCTGTAATATCATAATGAGAATGACAGTAACATTTACAACGTGGGAGAACGACATTAGTTGCGCAATCAATATCTTTTTATGTAAAAAATACACAGGGCAAATGAAGTGAAGTTCAGTCTGTGCTGAAGCTTATTAGCTAAAGTTCTTTTACTTGCGGTGATGTGTTTCTCCTCAACAGGCTGTAACTGCCTGTCATTTTGTTGAAGAATAGTCAACTGATGAAAAATCCAAAATGTTTTTCTTTAACCATTTGCACCTCGGTCACATCACTGCTACTATAAATAGCCCTCTTTGGGTTGTGTGAGCAAAGTCTTCCCGTTAACCCAATCTGCAGGAAGGGAGTATTTCTGATCCTATTAGTCACTGGGTGCTCTGGTCACCTGAGACGCGCCTTGACAAAGATGGCATTGATCAGTCCTTCCACGACGTGCCCCGCTCTCCTCTGGCCCTAACGCAGTCAGACGGCCTCACTTAGGGTGACGGGACCAGAGGCAAACAGGGCAAGACAGTGGCGGTGAGGGATGGTGCGGCAGGTCGCAGCCCGCTCTCTTTTTATACAGCGTCGTTAAGTTTAATGCGAAGCTCTGTGGGACGTCCATTTTCTCATCTCCTCCACTTCCATTCTGATTACTTTGGCCCACAAGCTCTGACAGAAATACAGAGGCAGTAACAGTAGAGAGAGGTTTGACTCTGAGCCAAAAGCTCTTACCTTCGCCATTTACAATAATATTCAGTCACTCAAGAAGACTTATGTTCAGATTGTGTACTAAAGGCCTATTTTTGTGCTTAACAGCACACTGAGTCCTTCAGTGAAGGGGTGCACAAAGATGTGAATGTAATTGTAGCTTTAATAAGTAAGTGTGTGTGTGTGTGTGTGTGTGTGTGTGTGTGTGTGTGTGTGTGTGTGTGTGTGTGTGTGTGTGTGTGTGTGTGTGTGTGTGTGTGTTTGTGTTTGTGAGAGAGAGGGTAAGACACAAAGAGAGGGAGAGGTCAGATGTGTTTTCCAGGTCCGGTGTCATATTATGTGCCTCTCGGGCACAGTGTGTATCGCAGGACTTCCTGCTTTATTCATCCCTGATTCATTTGTTTTGGTCTTCAGTCTCACACTCACCACACATACTGCTCGCTCATCAAGTAATTCCTACACATGCTCAGACCAAAGCTATGAAATTACTAATGTATTTATTCATCAACGGGCATGTTGCATGTTGTTTTAGGAAACAGTATGGCATTGATTCATTTTTAGAGCGGCTCATTTATCGAGGGAACACAACGTGATCTTGAGCTCTTAATCATCGTCATCCACTGTAGTGTATTGTGTAGTAAATCCCATGAACATCGTAGTGTGTGCTGTAATACGACCAGTTGTCATGAGTATGTGTGTCTGTATCTGTGTCCTGCGAGAGGAGTCATCCCAGACAGGCCCTGACTCACAGGGCAGCCGAGCAGCCATGCAGACCACTCTCCCTCCCCGCCCTGCCCCCGCCGCACCTCAGTCAAAACAGACACATTGTCCACCATCGGCCCAATTCACAACAGCGACAAGTTATGAAGAGGCAGAGATAGTGAGGAGGGTTGTTTTTGATGATTCCTGCAGTAAATATGCTTGGTGCCGTTGAGAAAATCCGTTAGGCCTCATCCTGAAAACAAGAGCAACCATGAATCTTAATTATGAGGAGGCCGTGTTGTATTTGTTTTGTCCTAGACACATAAATCATTAGCTTATTATTTATTTTGTCCAACTTCAAAAGATTCACCACTGCGAGGACAATTTATTACTAGACTCCAGTGGGATCCTAAATCACATTCACACACCATCGCTGCTTCATTGGGAAATAATGTGGTATTTAATTTTGCGCTGTATTTTCTACATTTCTTCAGAGTTGTTCCAGCACATTCACACATGCTGTAGCACCCTGCCGTGCAGACACCAGAAACTTTCACTTGTCCGCCTTCGCTGGCTTCTAACCACAACCTCTACAGTATGTAAACACACTTGCAAGCCTTTACTGTATGTACAACTGATCAGAATGTAAATCAGACAACTTCAGTCACTTTAGGTAATTTTGCTGTTTATTTATTTTTTTTGCTTTTCTCATGTACAAACTTTGTTAGAGAAAACATATATGATTGACCTTGGTGCCTGTCTTTAGAGTTCCTCCTGTTGATTTGTTGTAACTTATACAACAGCTAGAATAGATCTTATATGGCGAGGTTGAAGACATACAGCATGTTGTGGCTTTTGACAGGTACGTAGTAACCTATGTGGTTGTCTGAGCAGCGTCTCACAGTATATATATGAACCATGTAGACTCCATACAGTCCCACAGTGTTCTGTATACGGGAAAACTCTCACATGTACACTTTTGTGCTCACTGGCTAACCTGCTGTGCTGGAGTAGCGACCTACATCGTGTTTACGGGAAAGTCAAGCGGCTTCAAGTTATTATTTATTCCACGTGACATTAATGTGCCACATGTAGTGTGTTTCTGCCCTTCACTTTTATTTAAAATGTTGTAATGTATTCAGTACGACATTTTATGCTCTCTTTTATGCTTTATGTCTGCAAAGTTTCCCATTTCAAACTGATAAAATGTCAATTCAGATAGAAATACAGTAGGTGTGGTTATCACCAGGTCATTTGAAAAGAGGGCCAGACATTGTCCCACAGAAAACAGTGTCACCATAGATCCCATACAGCGGCCGTTCCCCTGAACATGACATCACAGGATGGATGGAGACTCTCTGCGTAACCTGCATTGCCCAACACCTCCTGCTCTTCTTCTCTCCCTCCACCACCTCCTCTATTTCCAGCCTGCCTGTCGCTGCCACTCCACAAGTAGCAGTGTGACTTGTCTGGATGTATTTCCACTCACGTCTGACTCATTGAACAACTCTTTCTCACCATTGGAAGGGTCCAGGCCTGGTTACCCAGTGACCCAGCAACTGCACACACCTCCACAGCCAGACCAAAAGGGTCTGTGTGGGCATGCCGACCTGAACCTGGGGGGTCGTAAGGGTCGGAGGGCTGTTTTATGTGGCTGTCTGGGAAGTGAGAGGAATAATAGACTGCTATAATTGGTGCCCCCTGATTTCCTGGCAACACTGCGAGCACCCAAGAGGATAGCATGTGTCCGAGCCTGTGTACATGTGTGTGTATGTATTGTGTGTGTGTGTGTGTGTGTGTGTGTGTGTGTGTGTGTGTGTGTGTGTGTGTGTATTTGTGTGTGTGTGTACTGTCTGACACAGATAGCTGTGAAGCAGGGATGTGATGAACACCCTGGGCAGGGGGATCTCCGTCGAGGAGTGGGCTCCATGCTTTAGTGGTGAAGTCACTGGGAAAAAGCCCGGTTGAACTGGAGGAGGAACAGACACACACACACACACACATACACACACAGGCACACATATTACCTTACAACATTTGCACGTGAATCAAAATTTTCCTTACAGTAACGTGAAACACACTCCTCCTCCCATGATTCCATTATCTCATTATTCCAACACTTCATAAAATCAATGGAGCAGTAGTATTTTATCAAGCCTGAAGCTGATAAAAAAAAAAAAAAAAAATGAGTCAGTTTGTCAGAGCTTTGCACAGAGATGATGTCGAGGTCAGACTTTCAGGACCTCAGGCCGGAGCGCTGCCTAACCACAGTGTGCGTGTGCGTCTTGCGGTGTCTCTGCTGTTATGTTAGGTGTGAACTGTGGCCCTGTGGAGCATTGGGTAACACTTGCGATTGCCTAAGCAAGTTGTTGTGATGATGTCGTAACCAGTTGGACCTGGACAGGATTTGGTTGTCATGTGAGCCCTTGTTCTCTATCATCCCCTGCCTGGAATGTCAGGGCATGCATGCGTATGTGTGTGTGTGTGTGTTTGTGAGAGAGAGATCTTGTGTGTGTGTGTGTGTGTGTGTGTGTGTGTGTGTGTGTGTGTGTGTGTGTGTGTGTGTGTGTGTGTGTGTATGTGTGCACCTTTAGCATTTCATTATCATTAAAACAACAAGAAATAGTGAATTCCAAGAGTGTGTATGAACATTTGTTCAAGTGCCATTGAAGGTGGCAGCCGTCAGACGGGACAGACAGGTCAAAGGTCGCCTCTGATTCATGGCCTGTGGAATTTAGTTTTCATGAAAACGATCACAGGACGCCTAAACACGCTCTTCACTCCGTGAACAGCAGCAGGAAATGATAGTTCATTAAAAAATGAGAGGCTGAGATGGCGCTCACAAATTAACCCTTCACAGCAGTAATCAGGCTGCAGGAAGCTGGAGATGTGGGGGTTTCCCTCCATATGTAGTTTTGTGCCAGATTTTATCTCCTCCTCATTTTGTACTGATTATTGATCAAGTTAACCCCTTTTTCCTGGTTAACATGGGTCAGGGCACAGTTTCATACACCGCTTGTTGCAGATTAATTGGAGGTGAAAGTTATATTACAAAACTCATTTATTTTTGAATGATCACAGATTTACCAGCGGAGGTACATTTCTTTCCCTCATTTGGATCCTAGCTGTATTTTTAAAGTTGCACATTTGAAGCAGGGGATGCTGTTTTATACCTATAATCTGCAGCCCAGCAACAACCATTGTGATCTAACACATGCAAATACAGAACATGTTACCTTTTATTTATTATAGAAATGTGGAGTTGCCCTCACAACCACAGAAAAGCTGGTCACGTAATGAAATTAGTGCCTCACCGGTTTGATGCACCTAATTTAAAACTGACTTACAGTCAGCATTGTTGAGTTTGAGTTAACACACTGATACAAATTGTCAAACACTTTTCTCTTGTTCATATGTTTATGTTGCACAGATGTAGTCAATGACCACAGTGAGTGTGATTTGGAAAAATAGAAGAAGTGATGTTGTCGTAGAGGTTAGTGTGAGTGGTGCTGTGGTTTCTCCTCTATCTCTGGACGAGAGCTGGTCACGCTCTGAAATATTGATCAGACTCTGTTTGGACACTCTTAGTTTATTCCTGGATGATGCGGTGTTTCCTTTGAACAAAGAACGTGTGTTGGATCATACAAGTCAACTTTCTGTTTGTTCTCTGTTTTGTTTGAACTCATTTATTCAGAAGGGTCAAAAACACTTTTCTACCTGCTTCAACAATAAAAACTAAACTCATCTGTTTGAGCTGCTGAGCTCCTCTTCACACACGTCACATACAGTCAGTCATGTGAAACATTTTCTACATATTGTTTATTTTTTTAAATGCCTTTCTTACAGCTTTGTTACAACATTTTATACGTCCACTTTCTAATGTTCATTACATCTGATTCATTAAGAAATAAAAGTGTCCTTGCTGCCTCTGATAAATCTCTGAGAGATTTACTTTTGGTCTCTAATATTTGATAATTTTTTTCTTACTTATTGATTCAGTTTAGTTACTAAATGAAAATCACCTGATGGAGCAACAATCATTTGCTGTTAATATTTCAAAGCCCACATGTCACGTATTTGATGCTGATTCATAAAGTATTTATCAGCCACGCTGCTTATGTTTACGAATACCTGCAGTTATATAGGATATACTTACAGTGGGGATAATTAGTCACATATATATACTGGGAATCATTTTTATAACCCAAGTAAGTGAAGCCCCTTAGCTTTTTGCTCAACTTCTGGAAGTAATTTAATCAATTGGAGAACAACTGTTATAAAGTTGTAAAGTAGGATCCACACATGCAGGGTTTTATGGTTGTAAAACCACCTCAATTTTAAGACTTTTCAGTATTGTTATTATTATCCTTTTTAACTATCCCTTTTTTTTTTTTTCTCTTTAAAGGAAGAAATTGAGAAGAGTTACATTTTATAGATATGTTCAGATAAACTGCTTGACTCTAAATTTATTATGTCCATTTCTATTTTTGGATAAAAACCCACACAAAAGAAGATTATCATACCAAACACATAGAGGAATTTCTCATTTTAATTCATCACAGCAATAATTCATATAAAACTCATTGTTGTTTCCTCTCCTTTGCTGCCACATTAGACAACAAGAAAAACTGAAGACTAAAACTATAAATTGAATGTTATTTTAGCCACATTTGTGTTACAGCTGTTCGGCTGATTAAATAAAATTGGACTCATGAATCTATAATCTTTAATTTCATCATGAGTAGTAGTTGCATTTCATACATTAAATTAAATCATTAGAACTAATATACATGTTGTTCTACGGGACTATTGTAGTGATTTTTATCAAATAATGTTTTCCGTAAATTGAAGCTTTATCACTCTTTTTTATAAACAAGCCTTTATAGTTTATATAGAAATTTGTCAAGAGCTTTAAGAGTGAAAAATCTGACTTTTTAAAAAGTGCTATTAATAGTTTTGTGCAAACTGATTTATTTCCCTGTTTCTGAAGGCCACAGGGTTTCAGAGCTTCACTTGGTAAAAAAGATACAAGTGAGGAGTTTTCTTTTACTCTCACTGAGAGGATTTTAACAAACCAGTTGTTAAAGTTTGTTCAGTAGCTGCTGAGTAAATAGTTCAGGCTTGTTGTTTGCCAAATTACATCTTATGGTTGTTATAAATTGCAGCTTCTAGCTGTTCCCGTCCTTACAAGTTCAACTCAGAAATTACTCTTTTAAATTTCCAAACTTTGACTGAAAACTGAGATCAACTTTTACAACAGTTTCTGTACAACACAACACTATTTATCACATATATTTCATGCATTCACAAGTTAAACAAATTTCTCATTTAATTCCAGCTAGCAGAAAGTAAATTTTACCTCAGACTAAGACATATAATCTTCTGAACTTCCCTCACACACACAGAAAGATGCTCAGCACAGGTTCTGAAGGGTAAAGTATAAACACACTTACAGTAGAAATTTTCAAATCCAACAGTTTCACAACATGTTCTGCAGAAAGTGAAAATATAATCCCAAAAAGCACAAAATCATCAGTTTCTTTAATGGAAAGACCACGACACAGTCCTGACTGTGAGGCATTAAAAACGTGTTTTAGACTGCTAGCTTTGAGCTTCTTTGTTGGTGGATTTGCCCAGGCTCATGACTCAGTATTGCTCATCGTGTAGGAGATGATTTGCCCGCCATTTCTGAAAACAGTTTCCCTCACTCTTTGTTCTTGCCTGTTCACTTTTATCTGCTGAACTGGAGTGTTTCTCAAGTGTTTTCAAATATTCCTTTTTCACGTGCAAACCTGCATTCGGCTTTTTAATTCAGGTTATGTATTTTGAATTAGTTTGGTAAGTTTCTGAGGTGTGCAGATGAGAGGAATTTTGTGAAGTGGGGGATGGGAATAGTATAGGCGTTGTTTCCCTCCAAAAAAAAAAAAATCCTAGCTTGATTTTTGATACTGTGTGTCACTGACCATTTCTATTGTGTAATTTAAAGCGTGATCCATCTGTCACACTTCCTGTCGGCCTTTCACATGTAAGATATCATTACCTGGTACAAAGTTAATCATTACTTAAAGGCTTCCTTGTTGTAAACTCAATCGTTTAACACAATGTGTTTTTTTTCTCACCACAACATAGGTGTATGCACATGTATCTGTGTGTGTGGAGGTGGGGAGGGACGGAAATGACTTGCCTCCTTCAGAGAAAGTTATCAGCTCTAAACTCAACCGTATGTGACATGGCTGCCCACGCAAACCTGCCCCAAAATCTCTTGATGTGTCTCTGAGCTTTGATGATGCCTCACCAACACGAACAAAAGACGTAAAAGTGGAGCACAGAGAATGCTTTGAAACAATAGCTGAGGGGATGTAATTGACTGTGTACAGCCACAAAAGAGAATAAGTGAAGGTCTTTAGTATGTATTTGTTTAGTGATTAATCACTAACTCCAGCCCAGGGATGGGCCACTGATTCGCTATTCTAGGGCATTCTCTGCAGTCTCTCGCGTCTTTTTCTTTTTTTTTTTCTTTGAGTGTGTGTGTGTGTGTGTGTGTAAGAGAGGAGGGGGGAGGGAGTTGGGGAAAGGGGGGGGGGGGTGTTCAGTAGTGTGCTTGTAGTTGGTGGCTAAATCTTGTAAAGGGTTTCCTAATATGGGCCGTCTTACAGGAGCACCCTCCCCCTGTGGGCCATCCCCCCCAGGTCTCAGCCAGTGATGACACAGCTTGGGTACGACTCACTTCCTCATTAATTGGCTGAAACCAGTTCTTACAGGAACCGCCTGTGATAAATGTGAGAGTTCTGAGAAGTCATTCATTTCTCCTCGCTGCAGCGGCAGAGGAGGCACTGCAGGGGAGTTGAACGAGTTCACCGATGTGTGTGTGTGTGAGAGGGAGAGGAAGCCGAGTATGTGTGTGAGAGAGGAGAGCAGAGCAGAGCAGAGCAGAGCGGGAGAATGTGGGTGACTACTGATGCAGCGGCTGCCGTATGAGGACCAGCCAACTTTATTTCTGCTTTTATTCTTTCTTTTTTTTTTTTTTTTTTTTTTAATTTAATTTTTCTTTTTACATTTATTTTTGAGCAGCACTGTTTTCTGCGGCTGTGGTACAGTCTGTACTTTTTTTTTTTTTTCCTGTATGTGTTTGTGTGTGGATGTGTGTGTGTGTGTGTGGGTGTTTGTGGGGATGATGAACAGTGAAGGGATCGCACTCGTTGCTCTCTCCGTCTTTCTCTCTTCTCGGAGAGAGGAAGCAGGGGAGACCGACACAGTACAGGAGATAGGACAGCATGCCTCCCTTTGTTGCTGCCCTTGGGCTGGTGAGTAACAATGATGTGACGTGATTTGTGCCCCCCACCACCCTCACCCCTCCCTCTCCCGTTCTTCCTCCATGCCCCCCCCTCTCCTCCCCTCCTCTCTTTTTCTCTCTTCTTCCTTCCCTCCCTCTTTTCCCTCCTTTTCCTCCCCCCCACCACCACCACCACCACCACCCACCCTCTCTCTGTGTTGGTGGAGGCAGAGCTGTTCCACTGCTGGGTGCGGCACTGCAGAAGCCCTTCAGGGAGTACTTGGAGGCCCAGAAGGCCAAGCTGCACCATCGTGCCGGAGAGGGGATCCCAACTGTAAGTACAGGGGCCTCAGCCCCCAGTTCACAGCCTCTATTCATTCACGTGTGCGCGCCAAGAAAAGAATGCGGCCCCCTTACTTTTGCCTCTTTCACTCCTTCTCCCTCCACTTTTTTTTGTGTCCCTTTCTTCTCTTTATCTGAGCCGTCCTTTATATCACTGACCCATTTTCTCTCATGAGCACAATTAATTCTGTTTCCACCCTCTTTACCTGCACCTTCTGCTTTCACCTCAGATTTTTAATCAGTTTCTTTTATATTTTTAAAACATGATTTAATGTTTATGAGAGAAGTGTTGATGTTGTAGATTTGACTATAACCTGTAGAGATACATTAGGTTACAGAGGCTTGTTTAGGGCCAGGGTGACAGTGTAGGATAGCGCTGCACTGGGCGGGCTGGAAGGGAGGGAGGAGAAAGAGGGGAGGAGGAGAGGGGCCAGTGTGGGGTCTGGCTCCACTCGCTGTATTGAACTGTACTACTGTAGCGCGGGGCGTGCTGACTCATGCTCCTTCTTACCAATTGGGAGTGTGTGTGTGAATGTAGTCACTCCCCTGTGTGTCTCTCACACACACACACACACACACTTGCACTCAGTGCTCCGCCTGAACCCAGCACTGACTGTAGACCGGGGCGGGGGCCCCCCCTCCGCCAGTGACAATCCATCAAAACCCCCCTGTCTAGAACAAAAAGAGCCAGTTGTAGCTGTAGCCTATTTCTCTTTCAAAGCTTTTTTCGCTCCTCTCTGTTCCTCACTCCCTCTTTCTCTCCTTGCTTTAAGTGATTCATTGAAAGCGATTTTTCTTTTTTTATGCGCTTACTAGGAGGGAGAAGAAAAAAAGGATAGACTTTGAGTTGCACAAGGACAGATTAAGGCATTTCTAGAACAATGTTCCTTTTTTCTTGTAACTTGAGCCTCCTGCAGTTACAGGAGAGAAGCAAGCCAATTTAACTTGGTGGAGGCAGGCTGCAGGCTGGGGTCAGTGGGGGCGTTTGGAGGGAGGACGGTGGGGGCTGCCGCGTGTTTTATTACCCCTGATCTCTATCTGTCCAGCACATGGAGCTGGATCCCCACCTAGCCTACAGCATCAGAAGCAGAGGGGAGAGTAGGGTGTGGGGTGAAGGGGAGGGGGTGGCCCTCAGTTTTCTGACCAAGCTATTCTCCTCTCTCTCTCTCTCTCTCTCTCTCTCTTCTCTCTCTCTCTCTCTCTCTCTCTCTCTCTCTCTCTCTCTCTCTCTCTGTTCTTTCTGTGGTTCCTGGCAGGAGGAGAACTGGCTGTCGTGGCTCTTTGAGAAGGTTGTGGTCATCATGGTATGCTTCTTTGTCTGCTCCATTGTCAACTCTATGGCCCAGAGCTATGCCAAGCGCAAGCAGCAGGAGAAGCGCTCGGAAGACAAGACGGAGTGAAGGCCAGCTTTGCGATCACGGCAAAGCATCAACTTCAGAAGCTACCACCGCTCCTTTCTTCATGTCCGCACTGCCTCCTGGCTGATACCCTGCCATTATCTGAAGCAATATATCTGCCCCCATCTGGTTTCTCTCTTGTTATTGTAGCAACATGTTGATGTTGAACTTGGACTCCCATTTACTTGCTTTTTAAGGCTTTGCATTTGGTAGTGATTTCCGCGATAGTTGTGTGTAAGGTAGGTGCTTGTTGGGTTACGTATGAGTGTCTTTAAGCTGTTGTGTTGTTAAAGTGTCCCAGTTGGTGCTTTTAGCAGCTCCAGAGCACGTGAGAAGAAACTGCTGGTAATAATTCTCCTCAGTGAGGCCTTAAGCTGCACTGTTCGCTCCACTAGAGGAACCTTCAAGACTTATGTCTCCATAAACTCACTTGAATTCTCTTCATTTGAATAAGCTAGGATGGTTACTTTGTGGTGAGTGTTCTGTAAAACCAGCACGATATTTGTCCAATAATCTCTTTATTTATAATTTATATTTACAAGTTTAATGAGAAGATATTCTGTATTTATTAAGAGTTGTCGTGCAGTATTGGGTTATGGTTAGATAAGACAAGTAAATAGACTGTAAATAATTGTGTCCTCTTCAGAGTCATCTCATTTCTACATATTGTGAAGAAGTAAGTAAGTTGTGTGCGTCAGTGTCGTGTGTGTAGTAAAGCTGATTTTGGTAGTTTTGGATGAGAAATGAGAAATCGGCCATGAATCACCCTGCTGGTCCCTTTGTCTGCCCTTATTGTTCTGCTTCCAGGAAGAGAGCACATGAGTCAGCCTGGGGCTACTTTACCAGATGCAGCCATATACTGAATCAGATCTACGACTGTGTGTGTGTGTGTGTGTGTGAGTGTGAGTGAGTGAGACAGAGAGCGAGACAGAGATAGTAGGTTGCGTTTGCGTGGCTGCCACATTTGTTGCTCTCTCTTTATCTTTTATGGATTAGAGTAGATTGTGCTCCACTAATAGAGCAGGACTCTGCCTGGAAGTCTTAGTGTGGCAGATCATAGCTGTTCTCTTTAACTAAGAGACAGTCTGTGTCGTGGTAAGTGTTTTTCTTTGTCTTCACTTGCCACTGAGCTTTTTTTTTTTTTATCCTTTTTGAGGACAGAAAGCTCATGTTTGACATTACATGAGCAGCTTCTAAAACAAAACTCGCCGTCTTTTTTTTTGCCTCTTTTTTGTTCGCTGGATAACGTCAGCTGGCTCTCAATATATGCAGTACCTTCTTTTTTTCCATAATTGCCAGTGAAATGTGCTATTTTCTTCTCCCTCTCTGTACCGCTGCTGTGCTACGCTGGACTGAGCGCAGTGGGCGCTAGAGCAGGCACAAGCAGGAGGGGGAAAAAAAAACCCTCAAGCGCACAGTGAAAAGCGTCTGTGCCGTTACCTCAGCTGAACCTTCGAATGAACTCGTTGCACTGCCCTAGTCACGGAGCCAGGAGACGAATCACTCGAGTAGATTCAAAACAGAGGGGTACTGTTGAGCGAGCTGAACCCTGCGCTCTGCACCAGCTCTAGTCAGAACATTCACATCTCCTCTTTTCTCCTGTCACGGTAAGTAGGATTAGGATTCTTTTTTTTTTTTTTTTCTTTTTCTTTTTCTTTTTTTCATTGTTGTCGTTTCTGTACATGCATTCGTCTCAGGCATGTCCGTCACTCTCTCGGCCTGTCAGATAGCTTATCAGACTGGTGTTGGCTGTTAAGATTGCAAGGCGACAACAGTCTGTAGGCTGTCTGACATTTCGGGCTCTTTCATCTGACCAGCATCCTGTTTTGTCCTCCTTCTGTTACTGTCATTGTCTCAGTTAGCATCAGTTCCCATTTAGAGGTGTGTGCTGCGATGTCACTTCCCTTTATCCCAACCGCTTGTGAAACGTCGGAGACATGGGTCTATTGTTTATTTCCTCCATGCTGACGTCTGTGAGGGTTTTTATGTGGTTTTATGTGGGGAACTGTGTTTTCACATGTTTGCAAATGCAGATGTAGTGATGTCAATAGTGTACTTCTGTATATATGTGGGTGTGTGTGTGTGTGTGTGTGTGTGTGTGTGTGTGTGTGTGTGTGTGTGTGTGTGTGTGTGTGCTTGCAAGTTGGCTCTGTCCTCTTGAATTTCCAGAGAATCCAGACAGTACACACCTTATTGCAACACATCACATTGTGACACCCAGTCCTAGTATGGTACACACAGTGCTCACCCAGCTCTCCCCTTCCCTTTTACACTTCCCTCTTCTCTTTTTACTAAGAACTTTCTTCTGTTGCTCAATACGCACTTTTTTTTTGTAGGAGGCTGCATTTTATTGGAACAACTCTCTTGAGGGGGTGTTTTTCTAAGGGCCACAAATTGGTAATTATACAAAGCTGAAAATCATTGCTTGACCAATGGATACTTTTGCCGCAAAGCCTCAGTTTTATTTTAGATTCTTCTTCTTCTTCTTTTTTTTTTCTAGAATAGAGCAAAAGTGTAAAACTTTTTCCTGGTCATAAAAGCAAAATCATTGGATAACACTGGAATGGCTCGCTGGCTTAGAGAGTGTTTTTCTTGGCAGTTTCAGGATGTCCTGTTCCATAAGGGAGCCCCCTTTTGGCATGCCTGTCTGAATGTGTGTGCATGTTTGTCTAGAAATTCTGTTTATATTTCTATGTGTAAGTAAGTGCCTGTATTTCTTGTCTAATAGATGTCTGTAACTGGGTTATTTTAAATGTCTACGCACTGTTTTTTTTTCTGCTTTCACTATAAATAAAGTCTCTTAAAAAGAGGATTGGTGTTCTGTTCATTATGTGATAAGTCTTGCCCACACTGGGCCAGTGTTGACCCACAGGCCTCCAAAGAATCTCACATGTCAGCCGAGAAAGAGGGACAAGGAGGATACTGAGTCCATCACAACTCCGATTTCCCCGTCTAGTGTTTCACATCCAAACGGTTATCACATTACTGATTTGCGCTCTCCATACTGACATCAGCTCCATTTCAGATTCCACATTAATCCTTTGCTGTGAGTTGTGAATTATAGCTACACTTATGCTCTTGTGGCTAATTGAAGCTGTATTTAAATACAGCTACCTTAAAATAGTATTTGTGCTAGTGCCAGTAAACGATAGTAATGTGAAACATAATTTGATGAATAATGTATTTTCTTGCAAAGTCATTCTACCATTTGAAAAAAAAAGGTTCTAATACAATATGTTTTCTATGACCTAAATATGAGTAACTCGCTATGAATTAAATTATTATAAAATTATGAGATAATTAAAATCGAGTTTTGTTGATTTAGTCTCACACACACGTCACGTATCAAACACTGCACACACTACAGTAGTTTCTGTTGGCGTCGCAGGTATTTTGTTCTTTGTGGTTATGAACCTGACATTGGTGCGTGAACGCAGCGTGATCTTGTGTCCTGAGGTCAGATGTGTGACCTGTGCTGAGAGACCCCTGTTGAGAGAAGTCCTGTTCCCAGAGCAGCCACACCCAGAACACCACGAAGATGACTATTTCCACCCGCCCCACCCCACTCTACCCCACCCTGGCCAGGGGCTCCGACTGAAAACCCAACATGCAAATCCTGCCTGTCCAAACAGGCTGGGGGACTGATATTCAGATAATGACACTGCTTTTGTCCATCCCTTCTTTCTCTCTCTTATCTCTCCATATGCTGTACATATACTACAGTTGAATCCGGTGGTGCCGGTTTAATTTCTGGCACAGCGGCCGTCCCACCCACTCACCCCCCACACACACACCACCTCCCTCACTGTCTCTCACTCTCCAGTTTTTTTCCCCTCCCTGTCAGCAGGCTAACCACCGAGGGATGCTGAAATATCACTGACTTCATCCACCACCCACCCACAAGCCCACTCTGCATTTGGTTATCCACTTAGTTCCTTTCACACTCTGTCTCATTAAATTATGCTGACCATGTGGATTTTTTTCTTTCCTTTTTTCATTCAAAATCACATTAAGTCCTTTGTTTTTGTAAGTAGCAGTCAGGGGGTCATATCAGACCACAGTGGAGTGAGCAGACAGACCGAGCGATACAGGGAACGGTGCTCGGCAAAGGAAAGTTACCATCAATGAGTCAGCCACACAAGATTACCCACGATCCAGTATCATACTGTGTCGTATCAAATGGATGTAAAGTAGCTGAGGTTTTCATTTTTTTTTAGGAAGAAAATGATTGAAAACTGTCTTAGCAGCAAAATGACCACAGTTTGACATAATTAAAATACTGAAACACTGAGTATCAAACATTTGAATAGCCTCTGGAGAATAATATTTACACGTTATGTTACGAAAATATTTTAAAGTACGCCTCCTTAAATCTGAGCTGAGGATGTGAAACCAGTTGTGGACCGAATAAACGAAATACACAAGTGTTATGTGAAATTTGAACGAGCACATATACATATACACTTCACTGAGAAAGGACGTGTCAGTGAAGTAGCAGACTTCTCAGGTCCAGTAGTTAAACTTTTGAGATGAAAAATATTTAAATTTTGATAGTGTCTGTATTTTTCAATCAGGAGGAAGGGGTAGATATGATGAACCAGGTCACTGAACTTTTTTTTTGTGGAAAAAAACATGTCACATACAAGTCATTATGCAAATGAGAGTATTTTTAATGTCTTATATTTAGACATTTCTAACATTAGATAGCTAATCCTCATTTGATGGTAGTTGTTTGCCCTGATCATGGTCACTGACTTTGAATTATCAGAAGTCATGAAAGACAAGAGAGTGAGTCTCTTTCAGTACTTTTAAAACTACTAAATAATAATAATAATAATAATAATAATAATAATAATTATACATTTTCATTAGAACTTAATTTTAATAGTAAAACAAGAATAAACTAAAAATGGTCAAATAATAAGACTAGTTACAAATGTCAGAACACATTACACGAACAGTATAGTGCACCTTATGAAACGTGCTTTATTGCATCAGATGAAAGTATAAACATTAATGCAAATATGAACTACCTGACATTCTGTGTCATATATTCAGAATTGACCAGAGCAGCTGTGTGTGGATATGTCTTTCTCTGTCATACACACACATTTATATGTGCGTACACACACACACACACACACACGCACATCATAACTGTGGTTACTGCAAAGCCTCAGCTCCAAAAGCCTTTGTTTCCTTTATTGTGGCTTTGGCATGTCAAGATCAAACAAGCTTATCAGTGACTCTTCATAATTCACTCCATCTGAGAGGAGAGTAGTTATTGGTCTCATTTGAATTAGATCACTAGGTCAGTTCACAATGATTGAGTGTCTAACTAAACTTATCAACAGGCTCTTGGCTGGCCTCTGTTGTTGTGCGATTTACAATCATTCAAATGCATCATTCAAATCATTACAATCTATTGATGCACTGTTTCTCCGATTAAATTTGACACAACAAAACACGTCTCCCTGCGTTGTGTTAAACTAAATTATGTGTGGGTATTTTAACAGAGCATAGTTAGGCAGGAGCATCTGCTGTTCCTGCCCACACAGTGCCAACATGGCAGACAGCCTAATGGCTGCTGCCAGGTGGCAATGACGGGGCACTGTCCCGAAACACACACACACACACACACACACACACACACACACACACACATCCGTGGCTCTTCCGCCTGCCTTTTCTCTCAAGGCGTTAACACTCAGACCCATGTGTGGTTATGTATTTGTTGTTGTACTTTCAAAGTTTTCAAAGTACTTTCAATCCAGTTTAGTTGGTTTTCGGGGGAGAAAAAAAATACCTGTGACTAAACTTTCTGTTCATCGTTGTACCAAATAAATCACAGTTTAGTTCTGCGCTACGTTCTCACATGGACTGTGTGAGTTATTTCATGGGTCGTATTTTTCTCTTTATGCGGCTGTGTGTCATAACGAGACAGAGAGCAGTCGAACAGCTGCATAATGGCTCGTCATGCTTCTATATTTCTCTCACCTTTTGTGTTCGAGGAGCATTGCCAAAGAAAATGCGTCATTCAGGTGTGTCATAAACAAACAGGGGACATGACTGCTGTAATAAGATTTTAAAAAACACAATAAAAGCAGCAGCATGTAGAAATGTACACAATACTCCTTCACACACAGTCAGAAACAACACACCCCTTTGATGTGAAAGGACTTCACTGAGTCAACCTTCTGAATGCTTTGAAATCTGACAGCATGGTCTGTCCTCTGCAGCAGATTTTATCCTCAGGCACTGAGAGCAGCTTAAACACAGCTTTACATGTCAATGCAGGTTTCTGTGTCATGACATGATGCCATCTCAGAAATATTACTCGGGAATGTCTCTCACTGCCTTCCAAGCATACCAGTGCTGGGAAAGTGTGGTCTGCCCTTTCCGTCGTAATTAGGCAACACTAGAATAAACCGGAAAAACCTGCCAATAGATGAATATGCGGACAATGGTTAATATTTTGTTGGTGCTCTGGAAATAGTCACTTTCCAGCTTCGGTCAAATAGAACCACAGCTATCATCCTGCTGGTGACGCTAGGGGAAGTCAGGGCGTGATCAAAAAAGTCAGTAGGGTTCTTCCTCTGGGGACCACGGTTATCTTCACCCAATCTTGTTATGACCCCTTCAATATTGGTCGAGACAGTTCATTAAAAGCCAAAAATGTCAACCTCATGGTGGCACTAGAGGAACTCATGGGATCATCAAAGTGAGTAGGGTTGTTCCAAATAAAAACAAGATTAAAATGTGATAGCCATGCTAGCAGGCCTGAGGCTGTAACGCCCATTACACACCAGAAATAAGGAATGAGGTCAGTATGAACACCAATGCCACTCTGTCATATCAGATCTGTGCATCCCTAGTTGCGTCATTCTTCAGAAACAAAGGGGGAAAATAACTTCTTTTGAGATTCAGCTTTTCGCTTTGATGTTCAACAAAACTCTCTCAGACGCACCACAGTCTGTAAACCAGCATTAAAAATATTTGACATTTTACCATCGGCGTAGCCAACTTAAGCTCTTAGCCTTTATGGCATTGCAATCAGAGCCGATTTTAGTCTTGTCCACAAACTCTGCATGAGGCCTGTTTACCGCATGCAGTGTGGTTGTATGCAGCGTGCCCATCAACGTGCCGCAAACAACCACCAAGAGCAAACAAAACCAGACACATTCATGCCAGACTACACAACAAACACACTGTGCTCCCAGCTCATCTGGACTGGCCTTTCTGCTGTGATATTCCAAGACTTCTACTGCTTTAACAACCTCACCTGAGAGCCCACGTTATATCTTTGATTGCTACCAACTATTGGGCATCTAGCTCTACATCCTCTGCACTGGTCCACAGAGCCTCCATCCTTTCAATACCAAAAGGGGGAAGAGTCAACGAGTCTAACAGGAGGGTGTCTGTATTAGTTCCACACAATAACAGGATTTTATAAAAATCCTGATCAAAGTCCTTAATTATCAAGGTGCATCAGTGCTTGACTTTATTTTCTAATCCAAACAGAATCTTGAGGAAATTTAAACATTTACTTTCATACTTCTCTTTGTCCGTTCCCCCAGCAGCTAAATATGGAAGCCCATGTCTGCCAGGAAAAGAAAAAAAATTATGAAAAAGAAATAAAAATATTCATGTTACATCAACAATTTCAATCACAAAGTCAAACTTTTTTTGACAAATCATGAGAACTTTCATTATAATCTTGACAAATTATTCCTTTTTTCTTTTTTTTTCTTTTCATGGTCAAAATATAGTTTCCATACCCCTAGCGTTTAGGGGAACATACTAAGTGAGGGAAGGAAGTGGATGTTTGTATTTCTGTTTTTGTTTTACTTTTTACTTAATTTTTTTTTTTCTTGCGGAATTGGGCATCCATAAAGATCTTTTATTAGAAATCACTGACAGCATTTTGCCACAGAGCATCTTTTTTTAAAGCTAATTGTGTTACCCCATAATCCTGTTTAAACATATGTATCAAAATATATAAAATTATATATATATATATATATATAGAGAGAGAGAGAGAGAGAGAGAGAGAGAGAGAGAGATAGTTAGCCTGAAATTTCTTCACCTCGCCTCCTCTGAGCACAACTTTCAGGAGGCATTGTGTTGGCTTAGACATTTCAAACATGGTTTAACGTTTAATTGTTCCGACACACATCAGAGCCAAAACCCAGCAGAGCTGACCTGACGTATATATTATGGCTGACCCCACGAGACCAGTGGCCCTTTGCACAAAATAAACACAATATGCAGGGGTTACAGGGATCATTTTACCAGATGCTAAGATATTTGATTTTCAAAACTCACTGTGCAGCTCATACTCTCTTTTGGAAAATAAACTCCCCCCACCTCCTCCTGTGTGTTACAGTAAATGTGGTTGTCACCCTTTCACTAGATGTTGCTGTTGGTGCTCTGTTGGTGCTCTCTGATCTTACTCATTGGGAAAATTTGTGTCAATTATAAGCTGCTGTTCAGTTAAAGGGGAACACCTGGCGTTTAGATAGACCGATGAAGCATCATGAAAACAGATATGGTCCTGTTTTCACACGTTATTGGCATTGATTATCCACGCAAAAAACACTCACATTGCGACAGAACACACCACAAGTCTTTGTCTTGCCTTAAACACGAGACGTATCCGCTCAAAAGAGAAAGAAAAATGAGGATGCTGACAGCTTTCACCCTCCATTTTAAATGAATGACCTTCCATATTAACAAAGTCCAAAGATGAGAACACAACACAGTCAGTTGATATGCAAAGTGATTTTTGAATGAACACAATGCCGACCTCAAGTCAACACTCAGACCCACAACAGAGCTCTGTGACTTTCTACCAGTGTCTCGTCTGTTCTTTTGTAAACATAAACAAAGCTAAACAAAACAGAGAACACACACAGAAAACATATTTTGTTACCAACCGCATCTGGTTCTGATCACCAGGCAATCAAAGTAAAACAAACTATCAGATGGAATCGAGGCTGCGCTCAAAGTAACGCAGCCTTGCAGGGGGCCTTTCCTGAACCCCCTGACAGAGAGATCTCAGACAAACCCCCCCCCCTCAAAGTGAATGAAGCTGTGGTGAAGATTGACCTTCCAGCTGCTAGACAGAGGACTTACTCGGAAGTTCATCTTTAATCATTGTCACATTTCCCTTAAATATGGTGGAAGTCGAATACGGTTTAATCATTCAGAGAAAAAAAAAAAAAATAGTTGTGTGGCAGCTGTGACACCCTGCTGACTGCTTTCATATCTGCTGCAGTGAAGGAAGGCAGTGGGAACGGATTGCTGAAGATTCAATTTATTTAATATGTACTTCCAACAGGCTTTCCTGTTTACCCCATCATCATTATGAGTAATCATGCCATACGCTCCCATTCTGAAAACAACCTGTTTGCTGACCTAAACCGAGGAACTGTTTCCTACACGTCACTGTGAAAATATAATGGATGACTTGTTTCGTGATATTTGGAGATGGATTCTTGAGCTGTCACATCAGATCACATGTTGTTGTTTGATGACTGTGTCCTGTCTGTGCTGAATTAACTTTTATAAGCCCCCCTCCGCTCAAAAATGTATTTTGCGTATTGTTCGTTGACTTGGATGTTTCACTGTGCAGGATGATGATGAGTTTGACAGCAGAAGCCTGTTTTCACATTCATCTGCTGGAGGGGGCAAAGTTTCTCTGGGCTCATCTTAAATCTCAGTTTACCACATACAAGTATGATTACTGACATCACACCTAGTTTGAAAGCCAATCACGGCCCAGTGTGCAACTTACACAAGTGTGATGTGGAAACCTAAAACCTCCAGTTCACAAACACTAAGAGAAGACTTCTCAGTGGATCAGGAGACGTCTTGTTTCCAGCAGTTTAACTGCGAGTGGATGTGCTTTTAAGTACTTAATTAAACTTTTTTTTCAATTATTTTATTAATTTATTTTACATTTCTTAAAACATGTCTGCAGGGGATGTCGAAAAATGTTAACAAAATCCATTTTTATTCCGCTTGTAGGAGATGGAAAATGATCAAAATGTTTTTGATATTAAGAGATTTAGTTGAGATTCAGCTGAGTTTTGCTCCAAAAACGTTTTCAACTTCTGCTTTATATTTGAAAAGTATGTTCTGTCCTTGATCAGTAACCCTTTCACGGTGTTCTCCACTCATATACGTCAAGATTTCCTAAATAATAAGCAAGGTTAACTGCCAACTGTTAATACCTCTTTCCAATTTTACCTCCTTTTTTCTCTTCAAAAAAATTGGCAACAAAGAATATCACAATCATCAATCAACGACTCTTAGAGCCACGAAAACACCATCCAACCGGCTCTCAGTCCCTTTTGCCATTTTAAAAGATATAACTTGACATTTCCCAACAAAGGGACAAAAGTCCGAAGAGAGGGTTTGATGAAGGAGCACAAAGAACTTGTAAAAGCAGTGGGAGGAAACAGCAACAAGCTGTCACTCTGCTTCTTTCTACAGGGACCCCAAACATCACTAGGAAGTATGGCGACTGCTCTCAAGCCAGTGTCAACAGAGTGGTCACCATGTGGCCATTAAAACATGAAAACAAGTTAGATGCTGCTCTGTCAGATCAGTGACATGGCAGCAGCATCAGGTGTAGATGCCTCCACTGCTGTCTCTCTGTGAGGTTTATCTTCCTGTGTGCTAACAATAACCTGCACTTGAAAATCATGAATCTACCATTTTATTTTTCTCTTTACTGCTGCATTTGATGCTTTGTCATTTGATCAAGAAAAATCTACCTCTAGATGAAGTTCTAAACCACTAGGGGGAGCGACGAGCCCTGACCTTCAAGAAATAAAAATGCATACAAGTTGAATAATATATTGGCCTTTTTTGCAGGATCTTGTATTGGAGTGAAATTAATGAACACAGTGTCGCTGTACACACAGATTTTAAGATGAATGAAAAATGGCTTTCACACCCTGATAATGATTGCCTTTTTATTTGCTGCCACCTACTGGTGAGAAAGGAGGTTGTAGACAGATCCTGCAGTGAATTACAGTCATATAATCTGATTATGACTGGGTGGAGCTCACCATGGCCAGAAACTTAACCTCTTATGGTGTATAGCCTCAAAGGGGCCTTTTTCGCAGCAGACAGTTTGACTTGTCATAGTAGGAAAAGCACAGGTGTCACTAATAACATTAATGATGGCTCTGTTGTGTTCAAGTACCTCAGTAAGTCATGACAGTGTGGCGGTGAGTCAGCAAGAACAATAACAGCACCCTGAACCGAATTTAGCCATTCGTCATTTAACCACTGACACCTGTGTTTTTCCCTCTGTGACATGTCAAAATGTCTTCTATGAAAAAGACATAGACTAAAAGACTATTATGCATCTTCTCAGCAACCTATCAACTCAGCAGGTTGTCCAGCATCTCAGATAACTCAAAAATATGATTTATGTGTCTTGATATAGTTCATCAAACAAACTCCATAATGGCGTTGGTGATGTCACTCCAACATAAAAAAAAGTACTTCTATCTCAGATACAGAACTTCAAACATTTTTGCAGTGTATTTGTATCTGTGTTTTCATTTATAAGGCCATAGCTGATAACTGTGACACCAGATCATTTGGTTAGATTTAAAGTTCCTTGTACTAAACTGGACAAGATGATTGGCTGCAACTAAGAATTATTTTCAGTATTTCTAAATTAATCGTTTGGTCTATATAAAATGTTGGAAAATAGTAAAAAAAAAAAAAAAAAAAAAAAAAAAGGAAGTAAAAAAGTAATTAGTAAATGTCCATCCCTAAAGCCCATGGTGACGTCTCCAAACTGTATGTTTGGGCCAATGAGATTTTTATTAAAGGTCAAGCGATTAACTGATGATCAAAATAGCTGGCAATTAATTTTCTGTCACTGTTTCTGATCTGAATAAACTGCAGTTCCACTATCTTCAATTCATGTTTGTGTATGTGAAGATTTTTCTGTGTGACTGAATAATTTTTGTTGTGGTCTTTTAATTTTTAATTTAACCAGCACCTTTTCTAGGCTGGAGCCACTGATCAGCATGACAGAAAAAATATGGCAACGAAAATATAGAGCAAACAAAAGGAATTTAAAAGTTTCTAATGTAAAGTGCATGAAACCAGTACCACCTAAAACCACCTAACCCTTAAGAACACATAATCCTGTTTAGATTATCAAATTATGACCTGGCAGAGTATGAGTATGACTGTCTAGATTGTAGATGGAGGAAACCAGAGGAAGTAAGAATGAGGAGATGTACTTACACATTCTCACATCCTGCCGTCCATGAGTAAAATCATTAAGACATTAAATGAGACATCTGATTTCTGGGAAGCATTGGAACAGTGTCAAGATGTGTACTTTTGTGAATGGAGCATTTAAGACAAATGACCTCATGTTGCCACTTATCACCAACTTTCAATGCCATAAAGTTAATCTGGGGGTGTAATGCTGAAATTACTTTAATACTTTCCCATTAGATCTTTTCTTTCTGACCTGTATGTTTAGGCTCTATCCTTGTAAAAAAAAATTAGTTTTTCAAAGATCTTAAAACAGTAGTTGTAGTTAAAACCAAAGGAAACACACAATCTTTTCACTGCAAAATATAAGATATCCAACAGTAAACAGATATTTTCTACTCTAGACCCACATTGAGTCTGTCAACAGACTTAGTAGTTACTCTGGATAAAATAAAACATAAGACAGAAAGTACAGAGTTTAAATTAAATACTCAATTATACATTTAATAAACAAATCATACGTCCTCTGATACAATGGATTGGGAAATTGCGTTATTTTTTATTTAAGGACAGCTGACTAAATCCTATCGCATCCTGTTAAATTAAAATTGCAACTTGTCAATTTTATACTAATAGGTTTTTATGTTTCTAAGCCAACCGGAGCCGAGTAGTGCCGGTGGCCGACACTAGAGGCTTTTCTGCTGCTCGCTTCTTGTGTTGTTTTGGTTAGCTGGATGTTAGCCCACGCTTTCTGCTCTGCTGTAGCCGGCTGTTACGGTGATGGCTCTCCCATGAGGCGGGGGAGCGGGGCTGTGTTTCGTGCTTAAACGCCGAGTGAAGTGCAGTGGCCATGGCCGGGGTTTTCGACATCGATTTGGATCAACCGGATGAGAATGTCTCTGACGACGAACTTGAGGATGGGGTGAGTTCACGTTAACGTTGAGGCTAACACCGCCGCTGTTAGCTAGTTAGCTAGCACTTAGCAGCTCCTAGGCCTGCGTTGGTCCCAACAATCCATTATCGGACATGTCCTCGTCCGCCCATTTCCCGCGGTATCTGGCAGTCCCCCATTAAAAAGTCGCTGTACTGTATTTAAACAAATTTCCATTGCGTTTTCTTTATTAAAGATTGTGACTTAGCACAAACTTAGTTTCCCCGCCTACACCGAACAAATACATCCACAGAATCGAAAGTGTTGACGGCGGACAGGTTGTTTCTGCCGCCGAAGTTAACCTGACCGCCGCTCAGGTGCATGCAACGTTAACTTGTCCAATCTTTGATGAACAGAGAGTGAAGCCAATCATCACCACGTCAGCAAATACTTTATAGTTAAAATGGTAAATCGATGCTGTGAAACCGCGACTTCGAAACGCGTAGCAATTGAACCGGGCGTCGCTGCATGTCCGATAACGGAGTCACAGATAATGTGGTCTCATGCTCTCCATCGGCATTTGCCTGTTTTAGGGATGTTATGTACATTACCGTTCAAGTAATTACACGAACGTCACATGTAGTTATGGTATGACAACTCTTCTCACATTGTTAATACGTGTGATATGAATGAACTGGCAGTAAAGCCGACCAACAGATTGTGAGTGTAGCTAGCGGGACTGTAGCTTTCTGCTAGCTTTCGCTCCACTCACCTAACGTGAAGTTTGTTGTTGAGGTCAGCGTCATAGATTACATACAACTTCGGTCATTGGTTTATTAGCTATTAGTTACAAATATGGGCGTATTTGAATGCTAAAGAGAACGTGTGTGTCGAACTAGCTTAGTGATAATATACAGCCGTCCCTGTTTACTGAAACCAAAGTATGGTTAAAATATTTGGTGTGAAAATGAACAAAGACAAATAGTAAAACAATCTAACGTCCAAGCTTAGGTTCGCTGGTAAATAACAACCCCCCTCGCAGTCCTTTATGCTGACATTTTCTATCCTGTTGTCCACTTGTTTTCAGGGCCAGCTCAATGAATACATGGACCAATGCAGTAGCTTTGAATTGTGAGTATACAGTTAGCAATACCATTATTGCCAAGAGAGAGGTTACCATGTCAACCGCCTTTATTGGACGACTGGAAATGATCTCTAAGGACTTATAAATAACTTGTAATGGTTTGCTGGCAGAGCTAAAAGGATGGGTCGATTAATCAATTAGTTGATAGTTATAACATGAATAAATTATTTTTAATAATCTAGTAATTGTTGGAGTAATTTAAAATGCTAAAATGCCAAAACCTAGCCTGGTCCCACTTCTCTAATGTAAGGATTTTCTAATTTTTCTCAAATTTATATCATTGCAAACTAAATATTTTCGGGATTTTATATTGTTGATCAGACAAATAAGACATTTGAAGACTTCACCTTGGGGTCCTGGAGACTGAGGGGCATTTTCTTTATATCTTATATACCAAACAACTAATTGATTAATTGGGAAAATCCTTGGTAGATCTAATCGATAATGAAAATGATTGTTAGTTGCAGAGCTATTTGATAGCATTTGTTGTACAACTTCATCATAGTGCCACATCACAAGATATTAGAGATGGGTGACAGCATACAGTGTGGGCCATCACAGCCTCAATACTCTTGGCATAGTCTGTAGATCTCTACTGGATGAATGAACACCATTCTTCCTAAAGCTATTCCCTCATGTGGTATTTTGTTGATTGTGGTGGAGAGCGTTGTCTAACTCTGCGATCAAAGGTCAGCTATAGGTGCTCAATTGTGTTAAAATCTGATGACTGTGAAAGCCATAGCGTGGGATTCACATAATTCAGTGACCCTTCATTACCATAAAGGAGGCATGTACATTTGTTATTTTTCTCCACTCCTTTATTCAAGTTTGTCCTTTAATTTGTCTCCCACCCACATGTGCCCAGTAATAACTGATATTATCTTGGAAAGAGTCTCTGAGGGCAGAATATAATTAAATCTTACCTCCCTACTCTAATCTGGATCTATTGGAGCGACCTTTGTAAGAAAACATTTTGGAACCACTTAAGCAGCGTGCACCCATCTTAGTCAGTCTGTCAGTCCGCTGTTTATTCCAAATGACAAAATCGTTGTACCACCATCAGCCTCAGTTCTACCATCACCCACGTCTGTGTTTAGGCACTCATTGGTAATACTGCTGTGTGTCTTGGAAACTGTAAACAGAATGCTGAGTGATTGTTTTGATCATGCTTTTTTCGTTTATTTTCTTTATTCTTTGTTTTGCCAGTAACATGGATGACTGTGAGAAGTTTGAAATTTCAGAGAACAGCGTGAACAAGGGAACAGAGCAGATCAGGCCTGAATGCTTTGAGCTGCTGAAAGTTTTGGGAAAAGGAGGCTATGGAAAGGTGAGGCACGTGATTCTCAGTCATGGAAATGTAAATATGCATTTGAGTCCTTTACCACACACTTATAATTTAACCTCATCCTCTATATTCCTTTTAAAGATGTATCTTGGCTTGAAATTTAGATGTTGAGGGTTGTAACCATATATCCTGTATACAGTCTGGAACCTAAAACAGATTTAACAGACTAACAGCTGTGTAAAGCTGTAAAGTTGGCTTTTCAATTCTCAGTTGAAAAATAATTTTTTCAGTAATGTGGGAAATAACACTTGTTATGTGTGGAATGACTGTTGTCTTGAAATTCCAATGTGTGGGACATTTTTTTATTAACAAAGTTACTGGAAATTGAGTTTTGCACGCGGTATTTTTGTTCATCGGCTGTTTATCAATGAACTTTTCAATCCCCAGAGATATAATATGTTATTTTTTAGCTGTGGCTAATTTAAATACTTGAAACTTTATCTGTAAGATCTGGCATCCAGGAACCATCTCCTGCTTTAGCCACATCAACATGAAACATAACTGTTGTCACCTGCACCCCTCTGCATCTAATGTTCAGACCAATCAATATTTTAAAGATACATGTTTACTACCGGTCAAAAGGTTTGAAACACCTCCATTTTTCCAGTTTGCCTTGCTTTCAATTTCTGTCCAGTTCATCCCAAACCTTTGGTGACCTTTACTTTTTTTTTTAACTTTTTTTTTTACCTTGGGCATTTCCTGCTTACCTTTGTACCATTTAAGGTTAAAGTTTCAATTAAAAAAACTGGAAAAATGGTGGTGTAGAGCTCTGGAAATTTTCAGTTTTCTAAGCCTAACAGTGAAATTGCACATCACAGTTATCTTGGAAACATTTTCCACTTAACAAGAAGAGGCGTGACTTATTTTTTGGTGGTTTTGTGTGTGACTAAGATGTAATTTTCTGCAACATGGGAATTTCTCTGTATTACAAAGTAATTACTTTTTTTGAAAGACACTCATTTGTTTTGATATACTTTTGTGCGGTTACAGTATATATATTGGCACAGGTTTGAAGTTTCTTGGCTTTAAAACTGAGAGCAAATTATCTTTCAATATTCATGCTGGTGTACCAATAGTCGAAATACAGACTTTGGCTCACGCAAACTCAGAGCAGTCCCTGGTCACACTGTCATCAGAGTAACAAGCATTTTTGCTCAAAAAGAATGTGTGCTAATTTCTAATTTTTTGCTTTGTCAAATGAATACACTGCATGCAGATTCCAAACTTCATATCAGTGCTAAAAAAAAAAAGAAATTTCCTAAATCATTTCTCTGAAATGTCTATAATTGTTCAAGCCATAGTTGAGACATAGAAGAGAATTGCTGGTCTACACAACAAAAGCAGTTGTGACTTAATGGTATCTGCAGGTCTTAAAACCTTTTCAAAAGCACAGATTCCAGTTTTCCTTAAAAAAAAAAAAAAAAAAAAAAGTTTATTAATAAAAGTCACTTCTTGCCTGATGTAAGCATTAATGTTAGTTATAAAATGTTTCTGTTTGAGACCGTCACCACTTAGACAAGTGTTGGTTTGATCAAAAACTTAAATTATCTTTAAAGAGAGGATCATTTTTGATTGGTTCCATCTATCCACTCATCTGCCACTTGTCCAGAATCAGCTCATATTGATTATTAATTATATTGTTATATACCTGATAAGTACTGAACAAATGTGATTTAAAATAAAGTAATATTAGGCCTTAACATTGCTACTGGTTTTGATCATACTGTCATACTTTGGCCTTGTATGACAGTGTATTAAATTCCATTCTCTGTGGTATTAAAAAGGTCTTAAAAGTCTTAAATTTAACTCGGTGAACCCTGCAGAAAGTCTGTGCAAATGTCTGTGGATTTTGATTCATATGATGTAAATATTTCAGGTGTTTCAAGTTCGGAAGGTGTCCGGTGCTACCTCTGGGAAAATATTTGCTATGAAGGTTTTGAAGAAGGTGAGTGAATCTGCCTTTCTTAGGTTCGGCTGAAGGGTTTAATATTGTATTAATAGTAATCTAATATAGAGTGTAACTCAAATACGCTCATTAAAGGTGAGACTAACTGCCCCCTGGTGTACACACGCAGTAGTTTAGTGTGACAACAATGGCGCCTGAATGATCTAATCCATATGTAAAGAAATACAAGTAGCCTACACCGATGGGGAATTAGCTCTTTAAATACTGAGTTGACTCCCAAGCCTTGTGCAGCTTAACTGTGTATAGTGTTTCACATATGCTGTATGTCACTATGTGTCTTTTATGGTGACATACTGGTGCATTCAGCTCTCCAGCCAGATGCTAAGCGCAGACCACCCAAAATAATGGCAGCAGGCTTTTTCCCATGAAACCTCAGAGCTGCTGCTCCTGTTCAGCTTGGCCTCCTCTCCACAGCTGACACAGAGCTGATGTGTGTCTTTGCTTGAAAAGCCAGCTCATATTCCCCGAAGCTTGAGGTTTTGCTTAATGACTGTGTTTATTGGCTTAATGAGACTTAACTGTAGCTACCATCCTGGAGTCGGGATTCCTGCTCTGCCTCTGCAGCTGATGTTGACACCCGCTAATAGGGTTTAAGTTATTGCCTAAATATTTTCACACCCTGACATTCTGTACCTTTCTTTCTGTCCCTTACCAAGGCCATGATTGTGCGTAATGCGAAGGACACAGCGCACACCAAAGCTGAGAGGAACATTCTGGAGGAAGTGAAGCATCCTTTCATTGTGGATCTCATCTACGCCTTCCAGACAGGGGGGAAGTTGTACCTCATCCTGGAGTATCTGAGCGGTGAGCATAGTGATGCCCATACAGATCAATACAGACCTCAATAATTTGTTGTCATAAATCCATATATTGTGAGCATTGGAGAATGTTTGTGAACTGGAAATTACATTGCTGTTTTGTTACAATACACATTGACTGACAGATTTTTGTATGTGGTTGCTGCAGGAGGAGAGCTGTTCATGCAACTGGAAAGAGAGGGCATCTTCATGGAGGACACGGCATGGTAAGTTAATTTAGTGTGCATGATGGAGTGGGTCGTCGACGAATCCTAGTGCGACCACAGGGGTGGTTTGACCCCTGCTCCTCCCGCCTAAATATTGAAATGTCCATTAGCAAGGCACTGAACCCACAGGTGTTAAATACCATTGGTGCGCTTGTGGGATAAGAGTATCAATTCTTTGCAGTCAATCTTAAACATCTGGCCAGGGATTAAATTGACTTTTTTTCCACAGTGTTTCAGGAGAATCACTTTTTTTTCAGAGTTTCAGAGCTCTTCTGGTGTCAGGATGTTCTGCTTGAAATGTTTTAATCTTTCATCATCTTTTTCCAATCAATATAAAATAATTCCCAAATGACAGTTTGGTAATCTTAGTCAGAAATGCCAGGTGATGCATGATCGTCAGTATGATCTGTTGTTGTGTCTGTTCCATACATATGCTAACACTTAAACAAATGCCGCTAAAGAGACAGACAGCAATGACTCGGATTATGACATCAGCACACTGATGGACTTTAATTGTAGCCTTCATGTGCGAACAGCATCTTAGGGACACAGATGTTCAGTAAACTTAGAGAATTCAGTTTTGTGAAAACAGGCAGATATGTGATGAGTGTTTCGCAGGCAACATGAGGGTGACTAGGAACAGGTACAAACTCTTCCTGTACATGTTGTTCTGTTTTATAAACAACATGAAGATGAAAATGGCGATAACATGAACCCAGCTGCTGAATAAATAGGGGTGTGTATTTCCTTGAGTAACCTAAATGACATTGAGAATAACACTGTCTATAGATCACCGAGAAGCAGTGGGGAATGTACAAACCTAGTGGCAGGTACATTTGATTTGACTTGCTTGTTTCACTTGACAGTTTCTACCTGGCCGAGATCTCGATGGCGCTGGGTCACCTGCACCAGAAGGGCATCATCTACAGAGACCTGAAGCCTGAGAACATCATGCTCAACAACAACGGTACATAAACCTGAAATGTTCTTGCAACCAAATACATGTCCTTTCCACATATGAACTTTTGTTCCCACAGCAAATTCTTTCTCTTGGTAATCTGATACTTGATCTATTGTTTGTTTTGAGTGTAGTTTCTCTCATGCTCTTGCTTTGGTTCTGTTTCTTTCTAGGACATGTGAAGTTGACAGACTTTGGTCTTTGTAAAGAGTCCATCCATGACGGAACGGTCACCCACACCTTCTGTGGCACTATTGAATACATGTACGTCATACAATTATTTCAGATGAACATTCAGACGTGACTCAGTCTAGTGCATCTGCTGTATCAGCTTGTCCTTCCCTCTCCTTCCTCAGGGCTCCAGAGATCCTAATGAGGAGTGGACATAACCGGGCAGTGGACTGGTGGAGTCTGGGGGCTCTCATGTATGACATGCTAACAGGCGCAGTAAGTGCACACCACTTGATCCCACTGTTCAAATAAGCAAATTTATCTCAGCAATGTGGCCATCTAAAGGCTGAAGGAAGCATTTGCTGAACTGCTGTTTCTGACATGCCACTCTCTCATAGCCCCCATTCACAGGTGAAAACCGAAAGAAGACGATTGACAAAATCTTAAAATGCAAACTCAGCCTTCCACCTTACCTCACACAAGAAGCCAGGGACCTTCTGAAAAAGGTGAGCTGTAAAAATCCTTCCTTCTGCCTCATGCTTCACCGGCTGTGTTGTCTCTGAAAGATTTAGAGAGACAGGAAAACTGAGTCTTAGCACTTTCTCTTTCAGCTGCTGAAACGAAATGCCTCATTGCGACTCGGGGCTGGACCAGGAGATGCTGCTGAGGTCCAGGTGATTACATTCACTGACAGTGTGTGCATGCAGTGTGTTAACATACTGATCTGGGACTTATATACATGAGGGATACATTACCTCAGAAAATGAGAATCTTCTTGGAAAACCTGGTGGTGGTCATGAAATATTAAGAGTGCTGCTGTCGTCGTCTTTTTTAGGCCCACCCATTCTTCCGGCATATAAATTGGGATGACCTCCTTGCTCGCAAAGTAGAGCCTCCATTTAAACCTTTCCTGGTGAGTTAGAGTTTTTATTTAGCAATGTCCTCTCTGAACTGTTCCTGCAAGACGATTAACTTGACCTGCTTCTTTTGGCAGCAATCGGCTGATGATGTTAGCCAGTTTGACTCCAAGTTCACCAGCCAGACTCCAGTGGACAGCCCGGACGACTCCACACTCAGCGAAAGTGCCAATCAAGTCTTCCTGGTGGGTAACTAGTTCTGTACCTCCCAGAAAATAGTGGATCTGCTGCTTTGCTGTCTCAACATCTGGCACACAGTTTCCAGAGTTACATAAGAAATAATCCCAGACAAAACCACACAGCCACTCAAATATAACGCTAAAGATAAAAATAGTTAATTTATGTTTTGGACCAAATAAATACATGTTTTTTTTTTTTTATTGGCATCGTGTTTGTCAATGTAACTTCAAAGAGGAATAAGCATTATATATATATATATATATATATATATATATATATATATATATATACACACACGCACACACAAGTCACTGCCAAGAAACACCATAGAGAGAATATGTATTTTTATGTTAAATAAAGAAAAGTGATGAGGTGTCAATGTGAGCTATGTGAAAGATAACCCATAGTTTGGAGCCAATCAGAGTCAAGTATGTTAAATATTGTAAAAAAAATGTAAGCAATTCATAATTTGTTGTCAAACCCTGTTAGCACTTTGTTACTCTCTTTAGTACTGAAGTAAACTAGAGTCCCAGAGAAGCATTAATAGTGATGGAGAACAACAACAACAACACTGTGGCATTTACTCTTGTCCTTTACAGTTTCTGTGTTGTCTCCAAACAAACATACCAACAGAGGCACGCTCTGGACATGATGTTTTTTTTTAACTTCCTTTTCAACATGTAGGTCTTACGAGAATCAGTTAATGCATCCCATCTGGTTTAGTCCTGTTGGTTTTCCTGGAAGCTTCACTCACTGTTTCACCACATTGCATGATATGGTTTACTCAGTGTTTCATTGCTCATCATCAGCTGTGGGTTGTTTTCGGAAAGATGGTCTTTGAAGAGGTGGACTCAGATGTCTCTCTGTTTTTGTCCTCCACCCCTTCCCCAGGGTTTCACATATGTAGCCCCATCTGTGCTTGAAAACGTCAAAGAGAAGTTTTCTTTCGAACCAAAAGTCCGCTCACCACGGAAGTTCCCAGGAAGCCCAAGAACACCTGTGAGGTAACAGCAAGCTGTTTTTGTCTCTGGTTCCATTGATTTGCCATTGGTCGTTTACAAATTCCTCCCACAGCAAGTCTTCCCCACATCGATGACTCATTTGCTGACCTTATAAACTTAGCCTGCTTGGCCTAAATAAATCCTTCGTCTGTGTAAATAAAGTTTTCTTTCCAATGCCACAACAGAGATTCTCTGAAGGCTTGAAAATCATTGATCACATTCATTAGGAGTCAAATAAGTAGGGGTCAGTTATGGAAACTGAGTTCAGTTGAATTTCAGAAAAGGCAAATCAGGGATATTCTGGAGGTTTTAGAATAATTGGCCTTTTGCTCCACTATTTTTTCAGGTATATTGTTCCTCCCTGAATAATCACATCCAGTTATAGCTGTGTGACACGCATAACTGCCTCTGTGACCTTACAAAAAAGAGCTGATGTGTCACGGACATTAGCTGGGAGGAATAATAAAAGTTTCTTACTTCTCCCTCTTCAACAGTCCGTTAAAGTTTGCAGGAGGGGACTGTTGGCCCCGGGGGCCCACGCTGACAGGCGGCCCGTCCCTGCTGTCTCCTGGCGGCTCTGGAGAGCAACCTATGGATGTGTCAACAGTGGAGCAAATGGACACAAGCAGCAGCGGCACCAACGAGGCCTCTGCACCGCTTCCCATCAAGCACCCTACCAAAGGGCCCTACAAAAAGCAGGTGTACCCCATGAACTCCAAGCGCCCTGAACATCTACGAATGAATCTATGACGCTCGGCTAGTTTACGAACATTAGGACTCTTCAAATTCCTCCTCTCTTTCCCCTTTATCGTTTTCCTTCAAAGAGACTTGTAGAAATTTTTAAAAAATTGACTGAGACTGTCAACGCTGATCACCAGCTCTTCCAGCAGCGCCTTTCCCTCTTTGGCCTCCAAAATCCTCCTGACTCAGCCTGGCCTCCTCACAGATAATCAGCAGTTAACTACAGTACAGCACACTGCTGTTAAAATGGCTGGTTTCTGTGATGCGAAAAAATGAAACCAAGATAAATCATTTCAGAGCTTTTTCCACTTTTATTGTTACTTTTAATCTATAAAATTCAAGTGAATAATAAACTGAAACTGTTCAGAAAAAAAAAAAAAAAACTTGTTTGCATAAACGTGCACACCCTCTTGAGGTCCATGCTTCCAAGCATGAATGGGATCTCATCGTTGAAAGGTATTGGCGTTAGACACACGATGGGCCAAGTGCAGAAAATACGGCACTACAGGGATATTACCAAGAACAGGACATCCCTCCAAAATTGATTAAAAAGACAAGGAGAAAACTGGTCAGGGAGGCTGCCAAGAAGCCAGTGGCAGCATTAAAGGAGTTCCAGGAATCTCCCGTATTCTTCATATGTCTGGACTTTGGGGTTGAGTAGCAAAACGGAAGCCCTTTCTCACAGGGAAAAAAAAAACATCCAGGCCTGGGTAAATTTTGCTAAAATAATACATCAAGTCTCCCAAAACCACATAAAAATGTGTTATGGTCTGATGTGGCCATGGTTTAACTTTTAACCATAATTCCAAAAGGTTTTTTTGGTGGCAAAAACAACACTGCACATTGTCTAAAGAACACCATACCCACGGAGAAGCATGGTGGTGGCAGCATCATGCTTTGGGGCTGCTCTTCAGCCAGAACTGGGGCTTTAGTTAAGGAGGAGAGAATTATGAAAAGCTCCAGAAACCAGTTGATTTTGGTGCAAAACCTTCAGGCATCTGGTTGAAAGTTGGAGATGAACAAGAATTTTAGCACAACGACGACCCAAAGTATACATCCTTTTTAAGGGAATGGCTTCACCATAAGAAGATTTAAGTTTTTGGAATGGCCCAGCCAGAGCCCAGAACTGAATCCAGTCGAAAATCTGTAGGGTGACCTGTCCACAGGAGACGCCTCGCAATTGACTTCGCAATTTGATGAACATTCTTGAAAGGAAGACATTGCCAAGTTAAGAGATAGATGTAGATAAAATCAAAAAGGTGCATCAACAAAGTATAATTTAAGGGTGTGTACACTAATGCAACTAGGATATTTTAAGTTTTTTTTTTCCTACATGGTTTGCTTGTTTCTCACTTGAATTTTATAGTTTGTAGGTCACATTAAAGGACCAGTGAGTGGGATTTAGTGACATCTAGTGGTGAGGTTGGAAGGTACAACCAACTTAATACCCCTCCCCTCACCGCTTCCTTTCGAAGCGTGTTGGTGAACCTACAGTGGCCTTCAGGTAACATGAAAACACAAAAGTGTTCTCTCTAGAGCCAGTGTTAGGTTTGTCCATTTTGGGCTACTGTAGAAACATAGTGGTGCAACATGGCAGGCTATGTGGAAGAGGACCTGCTCCGTTTGTAGATAGGAAGGGCTCATTCTAAGCTAATGAAAACATGATTCTTAGTTTCAGGTGATTATAAACTAAAGAAAACATTGTTCTATTTCAACAGATCCCCTTAAATCCTACACAATGGTCCTTTTAAAGGTGGAAAAACTTACAAAATTATATTTGTTTCTTTATTTTCTTTTTTACATCACAAAAACCTGCCATTTTAAGAAGGGTGTGTAGATTTCTTACATCCACTGTAGATGTGCAGTCAGTCTGAGGAGCGGTGTGATAGAGGTGCTTCTCAATGAAAGTCGGCTGAGGTTGTTCTGATGTACTCAACTGGCATTATCATATGATTTACTGGTGCTCTTTTCTCCTCAAATCTGGACAATGTTACTTTTAGTGTTTATGACTAATTGCCTCCATCGCACTAAGAGAATTTAAAAAGGGGCTTTTATTTCTCCCTTAACATGCCATGCTGTTTTTTGTTTAATGATCACTTTGTGATAAGAACTTCGCGGGTTACACTGTCGGTTGGTAGAAATATTGCATAACAATTCCACAATGAACACAGCATTCCTTTATGTTTGAGGAAAACAATCACATTGCCTTTGTCACTGGAGAATGCGGTCAGGAGAACGTGGGGCACAACTTATTGAAAAGCAGCTGTAAAAAGCTACAAGTGAAATTTGAGACGAAAGATGAATCGCTTCCACCACAATCAATTCCAAATGCTGACACTGCTTCCTTGGCCGACTGGAATGCTTTCTGTCCAGAAGCACCGTTCAGTTTCTTTGTGTTGAATGTAAACAGATTTTAAATGCCTTTTTGTGTGTCACTTAAATCTCCTGCGCTTTGTTCCAATGATCCCTGCAGCATTACTTTTACCTCCTCTACTCATGCAGCCGTCAGCCATGGTAGGAGACCAACGGGCATGTTGACCCAAAATACTCTCAGCCAAATTGACATCACTGCCTTTTTACTGATTCAAGCTTCATTCATGTCTCATGTGCTTTGCGTATGCTTTTTGTGCATTGACAGTAACAGGGCTCTCAGTGTTAGGGGGATAAACCTTTATATGAGTGAACCATCCATTCAAAAGCGTTTTCATTGAGATGTTTGACGTGTTTGTGTGATGTGAAGCTGTGGTATGAGCCTCTGGAGTGAAGCCATTCAAAACTTATCTCATCCCCAAACTTAACGCACCATCAGATGCAGATTCCCATGATACTAATTGAAAATTGAATGCATGGAAATGAGCTTGTGTTTGAATGGCTCCCTGATGCTTCTTGTTATCCAAATACTGGGTGTTTTGAATTGACCAAAAGCACTGTTTCAAGGAACCAAATGATTTTTTTTTTTGCTGGTAAACAAAACCCTGGGCAACTGTTGAGGTATCACTCTGGTTTTTGTAAGAACTTCAAGGTTCAAAGATCAATCACGTTTTCCGTCATACATCATTTTTAACCATATCTACTTTCCACAGTGATACTTACAGATATTGAAAGATATGTTTCTTGAAGATACTTTACACGTGTTTTACATGGGTTAATCTTGTGTAAAGGATGCAGAGATCAAGCTTTTAATATGGATCAGTGTCGGGTTGAAATGATTAATTTTCTTTTCTCTCACTCCACTTTTTACTCCACTTAGTTTCCATGTTTATTTATTTAAAGCGCCATTGTGTTTCCACTGCTTTGTTCACACTATGCAAACTAGGTATTTATTATGTAGTATTATGTAGATAAGGCAGCAGAATGTGTGATAATTTGATTTGGCATTCTTAACAGAGACTTATTTTCTCATAATGATAAGCATGTAGAGTATGATTTTATTTCCACAGAACATGTCTTATACAACCTCAGATGCAGCTTTCTTTTTTTATTTTATTCTAAAATTAAGGACGGTGACCTAAATGTCTTACAGTATTTATTGTGTAGTAGAGTATCATAATCAAGGGTTTTTTTTTTCTGAAAACATTTTGATATCTTAAACTTTCCTCGCTGAAAACTTGAACTTCAGTTTGTCTTCTTGCAGTGCTTAAAGCAAGGGCAATTATTGTGAAAGAAAAAACTGATGCAAAAACCAATGGGAATGGCATTGTGCCTTTGCTGACAGAACAGTGTGTATGTACAGTATACTGTATATTGTAAATGTGTGTGGAAAAGGCTGGGGTTGATCCATGAAGTTCACTTCCTGTTAGAACTCAAGGATGTGCATTTCTTTGCTTCACCAATATGATATGATGATGATGATACATATTGCTTCAGGTATGTTTGAGAAGCATCCTCCACACTTCAGGTGGAAAACACCATCTTGAGTAGAAGGGGTGTTTTAATCACTGATGGGCATTGAATAACATTTCTGTTGATTTGTCACCCGTAGACCTGCCCCTGCAGATGGGAAACGTTCCTATGTATCATGTACATAATAAAGTCAAAATAAAAAATTATGGATCTCCTTTCTGATCACTGGCAATGTAACGAAATGGATCGTACAAAGGGGCAAAATCTGTAAATTAACCATCTATTCAGGTTATATTAGGGATTAATCAAAGCATATAGATGTCAATGACAAAGACAGGCAGAGCTGTACATTCAATAATTGATTCTCATTATGCTTCATGAAATAAGTCACAAACATCATTCAAATGTAGATCTTTATTCAGATAGTTTATGGATCTAAATGGATAAAAAATAACACAGTGTAATGATTTTCATACATAATAAAATAGATGTTTCTCCCAGTCTTTGGTTTTTTACAAAAACGAGGCCAAGTCACCTCTATAGAAAAATAATTTATGTGTAAATCAATCTTACAAGCTCATTTGTATTCTTTTTACCAGTTGTGAAAAAAATTGTCGCTGAAAGCAAAAGGCAAACTGTTTACCCATCACATAAACAGATCCTTTTTCCTTGTCATGGTCATAACTGGACGATGTGACACTGCTCTGTACTTGTCATCCTAAAAGCACTCCTGAGCAGAGGTGTGCAGCTGCTGACCTCAACACATTCATTGTTACAAATCAGAAAAGTCGTGTCAACAAATTTAGAAAACACTGGATAAGAAGGTTCATGTGTTGCATGTTTGTTCAAACGTATGACAGGAAAAATCTGTTTAAAATACTTTTTTTTAATATAATTCTCTGTTGTCCCCATATTTACAAGTAGAAGAAACAGTGGAAGTAGAACAATTTGTTGCCCCATGAGGAAAGTTTATATTAAGATTAAAGGTAAATAAAAGCAACACAAAAGGAAACAACTAAAAATAATAAAAAAAATAAAAAAACACTTGAGGGCATGAAAATAATCAATTTTCAGTTGTCTGTCAATGACAAGCAGGGATGTACTGGTAAATAAGCTGGAAACATGCCTGCTGTAGGTGCAATTTGTGCGACCTTACTGACCTCGGCCCAAAACGGGCACAGCCCTTGCCTGATGAATCAAACAGTGTGTACAACATTACTTGTCAGTGGGGTTTGACAGCCATAGAAAATCACATATTTAAATACAAGCTAATACCAATGTCCCACACTCAAAAGCTCCCGACCTGTACCTTATCAATCAATAAATCTGCAGGTGTGGAGATGTGGCTCCATCCCTCCATTTATAGACTTTTTCTGTGATCACAGTCCGGCAGAGGGGGCAGCTCTTCTCCCGGTTAAACCACAGAGCGATGCATTCGTCACAGAATATGTGCTGCACAACAGAGAAGCAACAGCTGTCAGAATGTCTTGCACTTACTGTGCATGGACACAGCAAAAAGAACAATTCATCTGATTCAAGAAAACATGAGGGATCTGATGAGCCCATTGTAATTTCTAAAGGAAAACATGCATTTAAAGAGCACACACACAGGAGAAAAACAGTGAGCTGCTAGCCGCTGTGCAAACTGGTAAAACGGATCCGTCATGTCTCATCTCCAGGTTGGTGATGTGTGTTTTTAAAACTTATTTCAGGGCTGCAATGCAGCTCACTCTTTCATCCCTGAGCGCAGTGCAGCCGCAGTGTTTCTGGTTTAACAGCACCATGCTGGGGAGGTGACAGGTCTGTTTAGTGTTTGTGCTCTGAAAGACGTTACAGCAGGAAAAAGGGTGAAAATTAGCCAGATCACCTGGTGTTGTGTTTACATCAATGCTGACCAAAGCCGGAGCCAATAACTACCCAGGTCTACTGCAGAGTCATTTCACCCAGGTGTGAATGCTGATTGTTCCTGATGTCTTAGCAGGTTTTTTGAACAGTGGAAAAGGGGCTTATGAGTAGCAAATAAAAGAATAGTTTGAATAAAGAGATAATTCAGATTATTTACAAGTACAGATTGTGTTGCCTGGTTTTTGTACTTTTGTGACCTATTTTTATATTACAGACTTACTTAAGGAAATTAAGTAATACTGCTCCTGCTCAATATCTAATGAGAATGATGTCATCAGATGCTGCAAACTGTGGCGTGGTAGAGAAACATGTCTGACAGATGGATAGCCCGAAGGATTTTTATCTGCGTCTTGATTTGGGATGGGAATCGAGAACTGGTTCCAGTTGAGAACCGGTTCCAACTGGATCGATCCAGCCACATCATTTGCCTTTATGCTTAACGATTCCCTTATCGATGCCTTCCACTTAGTTTCACGTGCCTTGCAAAACAATGACGTCACGCTTTCGCAAGAGGCAGTCAGCGCGAACAACAATGAAGGATTTGAGGAAGTGTGGCTTAATTTCAAAACAAACATGAAACATTTGTAGACGCAGCACGGCATTAAATATCAAGAGTGCCATGTGTTTGACGCTCTATGCAGCCGGTCAACAAGTGCTTCCCAGTCTCAGCAGAGCAGTGAAGGGACATATTAGTGATGTGTCGGTCGCGAACGAGCTGGCTCTTTTAAGTGAACTATTTTTTTTCTTCTGTTTTGTAAATTAATACAAGGCAGACCTAAAGAGTCCGACAGCACCCCCTCCTCAAGGGATTGAACAACTACAGAGCAGTTATCTGTCTTGTTGAGTGTTTAGATAAAATTTACGTTGTTGACACTGTATAGGCCTACTTTTTTCCACACAGAAAATCCACAGGAATCGATAAGGGAAGCGATAAAGAATCGGATCGATAAGCAGAATTAGTAATGGCATTGGTATCAATAAAATCTTATCAATTCCCATCCCTAGTCTTGATGCCCACATTGCACATTAGAGAAAAGTACGACCAAATACAATGATAACAAAGGCTGAAAAATTTTATGGTATGACAGGCCCATTAATGTGGTTTTACCTGACAGAGTAGAGCCCGAGGCTCCCTGTACTCTCCCTGACAGATAGGGCAGACGTCTCCGGCCTCGCTGCACTGACTCCTAGTGGCTGCTGTGCCTGTATGCTGAGGAACAAAAAAAAAAAAACACTGTAAACACAGCTGGTTACTAAATCTGAAAATTGACTGTTTAACAAAGAAGTTGTTTAACACTGACCTCGCCCTTCAGAAATATCCTCACAGTTTTCAGTAAAGATGTCCACTGTCCGTACAATCCTAAAAGCTGGAAGAGTGAAAGAAGGAACAAAAAAGTAAAGGAACAACTTTTCAACAATAACACAACAAAGGATCTATGGCTGTTAAGTTACAGGGATCACACCTTCAGTATGAGGTAGAGCAAAGCCAGCAGGACCCCTAGCGTGAGTCCAGGCGTGCCATCAGCCTCCTGGTAGATGACCAGGTAGCGGAACCACAGTGAAACTGGAGCCATGGCCTGGTGCACTTGACCCAGCTCCTCAGTCAGCATCAGCCATCTCCCCTTGAGACATCAAAACACAGAAGAGAACTACTGAGCCAACAACGCCAAGACACAGAATTACAGGGATATTTTCTTTTGTTAATGCCAAGAAGAAATCCACCGGTCTTACCTGGGCTCTGTAGGTCACCAGTGAAGATGGCAGCAGCAGAATAAGGCACTTAATCCCCATAAAGAGGAACTTTATTATGAAGTTTGTGATGCCAACTGCCCACAGAACCTCCCAGAAACCCAGCGGCTCAATGGCTGGGCTGAGGAAGAATAGGCTGGGAGGAGGATGAAATTCAGGTTAAGTTGCACATTTCACTGCTTCCCAGGTTTAGCCGTTAAATTAACTGCAGTACTCGTGGGCAGCATATACATACAGTGGTCAATGTGCCAGAGTATAGATTTCTGTAGATAATGAATTCAGCCTTACCAATGATAAAGTGTCTCAGTGAGAAAAGTGTAGTAGAGCAGAAGGGTGGAAGAGATCAGGAAGAGCAGCAGCCATACACACTGCAGCTTTGAGTGATGATCCTGAGGGCGCACACAGACAAAAACATGGTTTAGCAATCTAATGGCAAAGATTATAAACATCATGAACAACTGACTTTCCTTTTCTCGACTCACCTGAAGAAAGACTTGGTTTTGAATGCTTTTATTCACATATAAAAAAGTTGTGAAGAGGCCAACCCCAACTGCTAGACCTGGTGAATGAAGAGAAAGATTACATCAAGACAATGTCTTGTGTTCACCGTTTCTACGAATGCTCTTTGTACAACTTATACTCACCAAGAGCATGTTGGATGACCAGTTTAGCACACAGTATGACAAGGAAAGGAAGACTCTTTTGGAGCCAGCGGAAGAGACAGCGAAGCTCAGACAAGGAGGTGCTGGGTTCTCCTGAGTCCAGATCAGAGTCAGGAGGGTCAAGCTCAGGCTCTGAATTGGAGTGATGCTGTGCCCGATTATGTCCATGTGAATGTGAATGGGAGTGGCTGTGGGAGCTGACTCTGGATCTCCTGGATGACGTGCCTCCACTAGACTCCCCAGACCCACTTGTCATGGGTATCCGTACTTCATTACTCTCAGGGCTGGCAGCAGCTGCACCAGGGGCTGGTGTCCTGGTGAGAAGCTCTGGTTGCAGAGTTAGGGATAAACCATTGCCTGCATGAGCGTCCCGCTCACTTGAATTAGGCTGCATCACAGTAGGAGACTCCCTCAGTTTCAGTGTTCTTCTGGAATCACTCCTTTGACACAAAAGACAAATCTTTGTAGCCTCAGGCAAAATGTGTCCAATGTAAATTGTGATTATAGCAATATTCACAAGCTGTTTCATTTTTTGTAGTAGAGCCTGCACTGGTACAGACTGCACATGTGAAGATATACATACTATCTAGCTCTATGTTTTATTACATTTATTTTGCTGTTATATTTGGTCTCCCAGAAAAAAAGCTAGTCACGTAAGCCACTATTTGACCACTTGAAGTTTAAGTGTCTAGGTAAAGTGACAATTGGGTCACTCTGGGATGTTTTGATAACATTGAATGCATTAAAATATTAACTCGCTGACAAATTAGACGACAGTATTTTGTGCCAGTTTCGACAGAGATCATTGTTGGGTTAGCTGGAGTTTTGTATGCTAACTTAAACTGATTAGATTAGCAGGCAAAAATGAAAGTGTTAACAATGCTAACGTTACCTCGACTCATCCTGATCGTGTGAGCCTTAACGAAGATATTAAGGCCAATTGACGTTAGCTGCACCAACCGTCAGTAATTTTCAGCTGATAAACACAAAAGTAGTGACATTGACAGATAACAGACAGCGAAGCGTTTCCTACACAGATTCGGTCTGCCGTTAGCTTTAGCAGCTAACAGATGTTTTCTATCAGGTCACACTAACGGCTGTAAAAGCTCAGCTCACCTGTCATTCTGCACCCGGAGTTTCATGGTAAGCTCTTGGTCCCCATCTAATACAATTTCCAAGTCGCCAAACGAAACCAAAGTAAAAGTAAACTAAAAAGAAAATCAAGTTGTTAGCTTTCGGGCTAAGCCATAAACTGCTCATTCAGACATCTTGACGTTGTTTACGACAGCAGCCGACGTCACTAATTTCTTCTGTTGGATTTTTCACGGCGTGTCGGATGTGAAGTGGTGCAATACTTCCACCTACTGGAGCATTTTCAAATTACACTTATCTTGGTGAATTTTTATATCACTCACCTGTTTTAATTCACTGTCCACTAACTGTCTGCTCAGCATCATCTCAGCTAATTCGAGTCACTGCTCGTGACCTCTCGGCTGTGTTTGTGGTGTTGGTGTCTTTTGGCGGATTTACTGACAGACTGACTGTTTTTTGCGGTGAGTGGAATTCTAGTGTTTATTTATGTGTTAGCACTAATTAGCTGGTATCTGTGTCTGTGCTCACCATACCTGGCTATTTAGCTCGTTAACTTGCTAACTAGCCAACAAATGAATTATTGTGCAATAGTCGGAATTTCCAACTTCTCAGTTGACTGAGAAAGTAGGAGGAACCTCACCAACCCCAAAATCCAAGATGGCTTCTCTGCACATCAACAGAAGTGAAAACTGAATAATATATTATTTATCAGCATTTCTGTCTTATTTGTGTCTCATTTATCAGTTGTACACACTACTGTCCAACTTCTATCTGCGGACATGTTACAGTGTTTGTATGTGCAAATCACTTAATACATAATGTTTTGTTATCAACTTCTATTGCTAATAATAACAATGACAAGCAAGCAACAAAAATAACAAGCTTCCGACTTGTTGCACTGGAATGTGGTCAACTCATTTTTGACGTAATTCCCAGCTCCGTCATCCCAGTTCCCAGTTGAGAATTTCTGACTTCCCAGTCGAAGGTTTTAACCGGAACGCCATTGAAGTCAGAGGAACCTCACCAACCCCAATCTCAAAATCCAAGATGGCTGCTCTGCAAATCAAAAAAAAGGTAACACTGTAGTAATATAATGTTAACAGCATTCTGACATCCACACTACCCGCTAACGGGCATGGTGCAGCTCGCCAGCAAGAGACTTTGGCTCAAATAGAAAATTTATGACATCCGGTCACCTTAAGGTTCTCCTTCCTGAGTAGATGTATGACTCACTATCAGTAAGACTAATATGTGCTTATTTAAAGTTTTAATGGCCGGATGGTCAGTGAGTGGAGGCAGAGAATGCCATGTACTTAGTCTTTTCTGCATTTAAAATTACTTTATAATTAAGGAGTGACAGTTGGAGGGCATCAAAGGCAGACTGAGGACAAGTCAGTGTTATGTTTAGTTCTAGTTTCTTGACACACTAGGCAGAAAACAGAAAAGACAAAAATGGTATTAAAAGTATTTTTATAGGCTTTAAATACAGCAGAGGCTTTTGGAGTTGATTGGATGATGATGAGCAGGTGTGCAGGTGAGACGGTGGAACCGGAGGCCAGCAGACACACACACACACACACACACACACATACACATACACATACACATACACATACACTCACTCAGGAAGATAGACAAAGTGGGAACAAACAAGACACGCCAGAGAGGGGAAAACAAAGATAAAGGGAGGTGGAACCTGTCGAACTATAACAGTCATGGCCTGGTTCGCGGAGTGGAGACTGGGGCATTTAAAATTATATCGACAGCAAGGAAATGGACATCAATGTTTTGATTAGGAACAATTATGTTATGCAGCAACAGACCAGTGGTAGACCCTCTGGCGACCTATGTCGGTATGGTATCTTGACTGAGTACCATCAGCTACGACAGTCTGAATTCTCTTAGTGCTGCTTTATCATGCCACGTCTTTCAAACTTCAACCCCCAGGATGTCACACAGGCTCCAACCCCAGGTCAAGGTAACCCTGATGACATCCTCAATGTGTGTAAAATATGTGTGAAATTGGTGGAGTGCCCCTTTAATGCCCACGGTTTTGGAATGAGATGTACAGCATGGGTGTTATGTTATGGCATCCACATACTTTTGGTCGTGTAGTGTAAATGATCATTTTGAACTTTGCATAAAATTTATATGCAGTACACACACTGAAACATTCTCTCTCATCAAACAGTAGTGAGCATTAACATGTATTATGCATACAGCAGATTAAAGCTAATATATATAGGCCTATCCTCCACTGAGTTCTCCTTGAATCGCTTCACTAAAGTTTAAGAGTTTGTTTGATTAGTTAGTTTGATTGCATCTGTGAGATGAACTGGAGTTGGGGGAATATGAAATGATGAGGCTATTTGATTCTCTTCCTGTGGTCAGGCAGTGCGAGCCAACACAGTTACTGTATGAACATGTTGTTAGTCTTCCTCTATTGCCTGGTGCTTCTGGGCCCCTGACCAGCCATCTGTTTCTCCATCCAACTGCCATGCCTGCCTGCCTGCTCATGCTCACCTGCAGCTAAAGGCAGCTGATATGATCTCCCACAGTTTAATAAATTGAGAGAATCAAAGCAGGAGAAGGGGAAACTGCTACTGAACTTCCCATAACCTCCACTGTGACAGACTGTGGTTGGTGAATTATAGTCCCTTCATTTCCTCCGCTGGGATTTATTTAACTCTAGGTAACAAAGGTTACTTTAAAAGTTAGAGAGCATAAAAACAAGTTTTCATTATGTCATATAGATGATTTATTCACTATCATTTTGCAGGTGTGAAAATACTCTGCTGTGTTACTAGTATCAATGAAGCTTTTCTATTAGCTTTCAATGAAGCAGCAGTCTTGATTTGGCAGTTAAGTGGTAGAAGAAGTAGATAGATAGATAGACATTACATTACATTACTGGATTACATTATTAGACTAATGCAACAATGTGTAGATAGTATTTTACTATCGTAGATGGTTGTGATTTATAGCTTATCCAATGGATACAGTTTTAATTATTAATCCAGTGGTTTACCGACCTTCTAACCCCTCCTGTGGTTCACAAGAGAAAAAAAAAAAAACAAGCTCTGCGAAACAAATTTTTTTCAGTTTATTCAATGTTTTTTTCATGAAATATTGGATAATTCTACCTGTTTAGGTCTTGATTAAAACAGTGTAACAATTAAGTGAAACCATCTGAAAAGTTTAGACGCCCAGACCAGACACTGTTTTTTAGCTTATTGTGTGTTTTTTATGTAAAATCTAAATGTGAAAGGTATTAATTATAGCTGTTTTCCTTTAAATTGTAGTGGCGTAGAAGTATAGATAAAATTAAATGGATATCCCCAAGTGAAGTACTTCAAAATTATAAGTACAGTACTTACAGTATTTCTTCTTACAGTACTTTTTCACTACTTGTATATAATACGGTAGAAAAAACTCATCCCAAACTATATCTATGTAATTTTCTACTAATTGAGGTTGTAAGTAACACTTGGGAATTCAGCCCCAACATCTGACAAATTAAATATTTAGATTTCATGTGAGTTTTTCTCACAGAACAGGATCTGAATTGGACAGTTTCTGTTGAAGAGGTTTTGTTTTCTCCAGTGTCTGTCTTGGCATTGCCTAGCCGCTGTACGAGCATGAAGTCAGTGATTGTGGTGAAAGGAGGTTAATGTACTACAGCTGTCAGAGCCTAGCTCCGTCCCGTGCCCTGTAATTGTGTTATTGCACTACAGAATTGTCAGGAGAGTTGTACTGCCCCAGTCAGGACATCGGAGAAAAGTCTATGGAGGGAGGTTAACTTGACATATAAATTGCTATCTGCCAAGATGAATGGAGCTCGCCAGAGAGCAGATGAGGAGAGCAGTGACCTGACATTGCTTCTGACAGACTCCGTATATCCTCTGTCATCTTTCTCCCTTTCTTTCTCTATACACGGTGCCAGCTGCTGCTTCTTCTGATGTCTTACTGGAGCTGCCAAAGACTCTGTCGTGTCGTGTCGTGTCGTGTCGTGTCGTGTCGTGTCGTGTGTGTGTGTGTGTGTGTGTGTGTGTGTGTGTGTGTGTGTGTGTGTGTGTGTGTGTGTGTGTGTGTGTGTGTGTGTGTGTGTGTGTGTGTGTATCCGTGCATATGGATACACCACAGTAACTTATTGTTTTCAACTGCTGCCTGTTCACTTGTGTTATCATGTAGGACATTTATAACATCAAATAACATTTCACTATCTGAGTGCATGTTGAATTTCTTTCTGAATTGATTTCCACAACAGGGAAAAGACCCATTAGGTTTCTCAAGATGACATTACTGTGCAGTTGGTGGTGTTATCTATTATATCATAACATTTCTAATGACACTCCTTGTGTTAGCAGGGTTTATAACTGCAGCTTGTTGATTACTGTTACTTTTACGCATCAATCATTCAACAATATGTCGACAGTTTAGATTTGTATCTTGTTTGTGTTTTATGCTGCAGTGTGTAACACATACCCTGACATGGCAACCAGCAGGTCAGCGTTGAAGTAGGAAAAGGAGGATTGGCTGGCCTTTCAGATCACATTCACAGCAACTGGAGACCCTCCAGTTGCTGAGTCAGTATCTGAGGAGGGAACTGGAGAGGCAGCTCATAGAGAATGAAATGACATTAAAACATTGCAGATTAAATAATAAATAGCTGCAAGTGTATAATATGTTCGAAATTGTGATTCGATAAGACCCATTTGACAAAAATTTATAAATGTAAGTTCCATACGTGCTTTGAGATGATTTGTCCATAAAGATTTGCTTTAAGAGACCCGTACAACCCCTCCACAGGCTCGTCCATGTTATGTCATTGGGGAAGAACTCTTGTGCTGATAATGAATGTGTGGGAGGCACATTTCTCTAATCTCCAGCCTTGATTTATGTCTGTGTGTTCCCAGAGGAGTCTGCACTCAGTCTTGTGTGTGTGTGTGTGTGTGTGTGTGTGTGTGTGTGGTAGAGAAACCAAATGTGTTATGGCAGGGTTAGGTAGTTTTTTAAGCATTATATTTGTAAAGGCTTGTAACATGTTCTTGGGCTCTGAGACAATTACATTTGCAGCTAAAGCTACTACATAGTCATTCTTGTTTAGATTCAGTGAAGAAATCCAATCTCTGCTCTGCTACAATGCCACTTTATATACAGAATACAAAATACTGAATGCGTATAGACAGTTTACTCTCCTTTCAGCTCCTTAAGTAAGTAAATAAGATTGATCTATAGAGAGAGAGAGTGTGTTTTTAGGGAACAGTTTCAACAGTTTGGATTGTTTCTTTATGACATTTGATAACTATCTGATCCCATCTGAGTCATACCAGTATAGGGCCAAATATCATTGTGTTTGGTTGTCACTGCTACATAATGTTTATTTTGGCCACCAATTTCCACATATGTAAAATAAACCACCAGATGCATATCTATATATTAACCAGTGTGGTGAGATTATGATTTGATTATTATTTTCTCCTGTGTTGTGCACAGACTTTTTCAGAAAAAGTGGACCGTAACAGATGTTTTTGTGTTTTCAAGACCGACAAATCCACAGAGGACGCTCCACAAACATCTTGTCAGTTGCCAACAGTTTGTTTTGTGGCTTCTCTAAACAGTTCACATTTCAACCCATTTAAAACAGGCGTTTATGTTTTTTGGCATTACTGTAATCACCATAACTAATTCAGTAACAGGATTGATTAGGATTTTATATTGATTGTATAGTCCATTCTGTTAAAATGTCCTCAGAATTACAGTTGTCTGTGTTTATGGTAGGCCTTTTCCCTGAGTATCCCACACAAACATAAAAGGAGGTGTCACTGTGCAGTAGCACCAAATATTACCTCAGGCCTTATTATAATGCATGCACCATAAAAACAGACCTGCAGAGCATCAAAGACACTGAAGGACAAAATCTGTCTCTGATGCTTCACACCAGCTTCTCGTTGGTCACTGTTTTTCTTATCATCCAGCAGGTGGTGTTGTATGATAAGTGATGAAAGGAGGCGTCACCTGCGCACAGATGAATTATTCTCTCAATAGCGCCCAGTAATAATACACAACTGCTGCTACAAAACAATGAGTGTAAATAAATAATATGATTATAAGACTGCTAATATGACACTCAACAACAGCCAGACACTAATATAAGCCTGCACTATGATGTATTGTTGGTGTGGGATGCAAACACAGATGTTTCTTCTTATAATTGGCTGTCCTTAATCAGCCATCACAAATCATCAAAGTGCACTGGTTTACTGAACAGCTGAAGAATATAAACAGCTGAAGAGCATAAATCCATAACCATCAGCCGCAGAGAGCAGTGAAGAGCAGATTAATGTGCTGTGCTCGCTGCACATCCTCACAGCACACCGGTGGCTACCAAGGTGAAAAGAATCATCTTACGGTGACCTCTGTGTGCCCCACCTCCCCTGTCCTGCTCCTCCTCTTCCTCTTCCTCCTCTTCCTCTTCCGGCCCAGTAGCCCCTCACACCAGTTTGTTACATTGCCACTGGTGCGTCTACGTGACTGTCGTCTTTTTCCCTTTCATCTTAATTGATGGGCTTCTTGCCAGCCGCTATAGAAGAAAAACAGCCTTATCGGCCATGACACGGCCTCTCAATTGTCAATCTGATAGATGTGTGCAGCCTGGATCTAGGCCACTGCATTAGTTGGGCAGGCTCCTAGTTACGCACCATGGATCCACATCGCTGCTCACATCTTGTTGCTGTTGTGGAGTAATTGTTTTGTTATTGCGGCTCAGACTGGATGTTACATGATGTCCATTTAAATGTTCACGTAGCACCCGTCGGCTTAACGTTCATGACCTGGTACATTTGTTCAATGTCATCGTGGTCAGAGACACAGCAGAGAATTCACCTACAAACAATTTACCTTGACTTTATGAAACAGTTTATCCATCTTAGCAAAAACTGATTGTTGTTCTGTTGGATGCTGATTGTGATTTTCTTAACCTGAAGGCCTTGTTTTACTGTTTTTATTTCTATTACCTGAAACCCTGCTTCCCTTACTTTAACCATTTCCAATCAGCATCTGACTGAACTCAAACACAGGCGAAAAAGCTGCTGCCGACTTTAAGAGGCACCATGATGTTTTCAATTGATGACATGTAATATCTCAGCAGAGGTCCTCCTCTTGCACCGCTCTCTCCTCCTCTCTCTCCTGCTAGCTGGAGGCCAAAAGCCTGGGCCGCCATGCCAGTCCTAATAAATCCTCAGCTGAGAGCAGCAGCAGGCCTGCATTCTTCAGGAGCCAGCACTTCCCCTAATCTGCCCTGGAGATGGAGCAACAGTTGGCCTGGCTGGTGGGGAGGGGAGTGGGGGTGGGGGGGTGGCTCCCTAGTGACAGGAGCGTGATGTGTTTGTAAAAACACAGGGAATGTTGGAATTGGATACGCTCACACTCCCGCTCTCCCTTAAGCAGACTTGTGTAGAGATGCAGAGGCTGATTTTGGCAGATGTGTTCATTTTCTCCGGCGTCCTGTGCTAAACACTGAGACAAACAGAGAGCATTACCCTACCTGCCACACTCGGTTTTTTCCATGATGTTCGACACTTTGATCCCCTCTGGTGTGTGTATTTATGTTGGAGAAAGCAAAAGCAAGAAAAGAGAGGAAGAAACTCAGAAAGGCAGTGGACTAGTAAATGCCTTGCAGATGTGTGCAGAAATGTAGCCACTTGTGTCAGCCAAGAGATTTTTGTTGGCGCATAGAGGAACATAATTCTACATTGTAAATAGGCTTCATAGGTCTCATATAACATGTAATAAGAATAATGTATTTGCATCTCTGTATAAGTACAGCCCATTAGCTGACTGTGAAGGTGATTAACAGGCTGATTGTGTGACAGCCCCTGGTCAATAGTCGTGGTTTTGTCTGGTTATACAGCTGACAAAGCCTGTGCGGTCTTAATAGACGAGATCAGGCCCCCATAAATGAATTCCTCTCTGCTGGTCTCTAGTTTCAATTGATTGCTTTAATTTGGCCTATAATGAGTAGGATGCCTCCTGCCTGCAATTAGTGCATGTGTGTATGTGTGTGTGAGTGTGTATACTTGTGGGCTGTGTTTAATTACTGCAGTGGATGGATGCTGTGTGGCCCAGCAGGAGCCTGCAGGAATGGGAGGATCCACAACTGTGCTTGGCATCCACTGACACCTCTACCCGCAGTGAATCAGGGCCAGGACTTAACTTAATTCCTTCCTGTCTAAGGGAAGTAGCCAGATTTTTTTTTCTTTTACCTTAATACCATGAATCTCAATGTTTGACCTCATGAACTGAGCCCTTATAGACCAGGATCTGAAGTTTTTGAGAGTAGATCAGGACAAAGTGTGTGTTAGCAGAAAATTCCACATAACTTTACCTCACAGCAATTTGACCTGAGTGGCCTCTGGAATATGTCTATTAAAATAAAAGGGAATGACAGGGATTGGACTGAAAAGTAGGAGGTGTGTTTGGATGGTTCAGTTGGCTGAAGCAGAACATCACAGATTCACATGCACCAGAGCTCAGCGGTGGAACATATTTCAGAACATTTACTCACACATGGCACTTAAGGACAGTTTTGAGGTACTCGCACTTGTGAATTTCCATTTCATGCTACTTTATACTTGTTCTCCACGACATTTCAGAGCTGCACTACATTTATTTGACAGGTACTGTTACTTAGCTAGCTACCTTTCAGATTATAGTTTTGCATTAAAATGGCCTTTGACATATGTGAAACTACATTTCTAGAAGTAGAAGTCTTTAGTTTACACCCTTCGTCACGTGTCAGATGTCTGTAATTTGTTAGCATTTAGCTCTCTAGTATTTCAGGACAAATTAAAACATTCAAAATCTGTCTAAAAATGAATACAAATCTGTGTTGCAGAACTTTTTTTTTCCTTCTTTCTTATCCTCTCATGACACCTCAGATTTATCCTGTGACCTTTTAGGGGACCAGACTCCCATGTTGGGAACCACTGGACTGAACAAACCTTATATGAAGTAATTAATACCAGCTCCACCTCAATCAGTGAAATAGTTACTAGGGCCAATTGTCTGCAGAACAATGACTGTTACTTTTCAATACATTTAGCTAATATTACTTGCATTTTTATTCAAATGCAGGATTTTTACTTGTAATGGAGTATTTTCAGACCATGATATTGATTTTATGCTTTAAGCAAAAGATCTGGGAACGTTTTCCTCTACTGCCACAGAGACACGTGTTACCACCTTGTCCATCTCCATAGTTACTCTTATCCTCCCTCTTCCCCTACCCTATGTTTAAAAAATATATTTCTTGTGCACGTGAGCAATTGTTCTACAGGTTATATGCTGCAAAAAACATGAAATATATTCCTAGAGTAGAAAGTACATTTTAAGAAATACATGTTGATACTGGGTCCATTATTAGATTGTACCATGTATAGCGCTCAATCATGACATGCAACAACAGGATGGAATTAAAAACACCAACAATAACACAAGTGTGAAAACTGAACACGCACACCCAGATGTTACACTACCAAAGGAGTTCATGTCCTCAGAACAACAAAAACAAAATTCACCCCCAGACACGCCCCCCCCCCCTCGTGTGTCTCATTGGCCTCCCTACCTCTCTGTTTTTGTTTAATAAAATCATGCTTGCTCATCAGCAGAGGAGGCTGGGTGTCTACTCTTCCTGGGCGAGAACAGCGGCTCCCCTGGGGTATGGTGGTGGTGGTGGTGGGCTTGGTTCGGTCTGCGCCTGTAGTGAATGCAAATGAGGCTCTGCTCTCTCTGAAATACTCTCCCTACATACCCAGTCACTAACTCTGTCTCGCTCTCTTACTGTCTCTTGTCCCATCTATCTCAAGGTCCTGAGGCCGCACATACCATCCTCCACTTTTGTTTAAATCATGGTAACACGGTGAACTTAGCACTCAGCTGTCACACACACACACACACACACACACACACACACACACACACTCACTCACACAGCTGAAATGGTGGCTTTATTACACTACATCATGTATTACAACTACTAAGATAGCAGCATGTGACCATGCATAGGTTACTCCCCAAACCAGACTTCCTAATATATAATAACTGATTGTAAAATGTATGACTAATTGATGACACCTTCTTGAGTTTTCCCATCACTGAATCCCAGACAGAAGGGCACTTGTTCCCAGGTTTTATTTCATCAGGTTCAAAGACTGAAACGTCCACTTAAGATAGGTAAAATGAGACTGTTGCCTCCACACAATGCCTCTTTACCTTCAATTGAGTCCCTGATTGGATTTGAAAGCAAGTAGACCTCTCAGGCATGAACAGCTCATCTTGGTATCCAGACAATATATTAAACTTTGGATGATTGTTTATGCCTCATTAATAAGCGAGTGTGATTATTTGTTCACAAATCTCCTATCTGCAGTAGGCCTAACCTCCACCTTAGTTTAATTATCTTGGAGCTGTTTCATGCTAATTTGAAGTGTAAAGCAGGCTTCCTAATTATGTTGTGAGTTTGATCGCTCTCGAGCTCCTCTACCAGTAGGATGGATACCATTTGTTTTTCTCAGTCATTAAACAGATAATCTTATGCTGATTGCCAAAAGCTAATTACAGTAGCCACTGCTGGAGTTTTCTTTTCAGTATAGAATAAAACAGCTGTATAGGTAGAGCTGAGGAGCTTTTAGCAGAGCTGCCCTGCTATTCTGCTCTCCATATTCTCCTCTTAATCCTCATAAATATTACTTATTGTTTCCAGAAGAAAAGGAAACCATAAAGCGTTTTTATTCACTGCTGCTCATCAACAATGCAGACTTGATTGACCTTGTATCCTGGTGTATTTTCATAAGCTGAACCCACAGGACCTCCGTGCTCAGGGAAACTGGAATAAGAATCATTTATGGCTCCACAGTTTCTGTAATACAACATGACACAAGAAAAGCATAGCGTAGATGAAAACCATGTTTTTTTCCCCCAGCTGCTGAACATATACATGATAAAAAAAAAAACAGCACCAAAATTTTGGCACTATTATATTTTACAGTGCAGCTGTTTGTTTATATTGAAGGGAAACAGATAAAAGAGATTTAGTAATGTAAAGATTCAAAGAGGATATTTTTTCTGCATCACTCTAAAGGTCCATGTGCTTTCATTGCTTAAACCCTGTGATTCGAGCTCTCCATCTGAGGCAAAAGATCCTTTATGCTTCAAGAAGTTGTGTCAGCTCTAAAATATGAATCCTGTCCTTGTACAGAGTATGTTCGTCCACGCCATCCTCACAGGCTTCCAAAATGATAGTAATAGGAATGACCTCCAGTCACACCTGCAGCTGTTCTTCGACAAACAACGGCGCTGCAGAATAAACCGAGAGAGAGAGAGGATAAAAGCAGGGAGATGATGCTACAGTGGTCAGGCTTTATGTATTCAAGTCAGTGATAGAAAACTCAACCAGGGAGTGTATAACAGCTGAGCAGCACCGAACAGAGTCAAAGAAATTTTCGTTATTAAAAATTCTTAGTGCCCAAGATACACAAATCACTCGATTCTTCCAAGACTGAGCACTTCATTAGGAACACCATACTCATACTGAGTACGACCTCCCTTTGCTCTCAAAACAGCCTCAGTTCTTCAGGGCATGGACTCTGCTCCATGTTGACGTGATTGAATCGCATCATTTCTGCAGATTTGTCAGCTGCACATTTATGCTGCCAATCTCCTGTTCTACCACATCTCAAAGGACTTTGCTGGATTCACATCTGGAGACTGGGGAGGCCACTGAAGTTCATGAAACCAGTTTATCATCATCAGTTTTATATCATTTAGCATTATCCTGCTGGAGGGAGGCATTAAAAGATGGTAAACGGTGGCCATAAAAAGATGCACATGGTGAGCAACAATACTCTTTGGCACTCAAACCATGATTGATTTGTATCAAGTGTCAAAGTGTTTCCCCTCAAACTCGATTTAAGTTAGAGAAAATTATATTATTTCACACCATTCTCCACTAACAACAACAAACATACATATATATACTTACGTACCAGCTTGTCTCAGCTCTTCAGGATGTTTAAACTGAGTGAAATATTTGTACCCAGGAGATTTTTAGCTGCTACTTTCCATCACATGGAAATATTCAACCTGTTTGTGCATCGTTTTATACAATTTTCCACAATCTTCAGCCTGACATATTTGGTCTCTGACACATCTTTGGAAACTACAGCACTGTGTTCCCACTTAAAGTCTCAGGTATGAAAAGTGTTTTTCTGCACAGTCTTTGTTACAACAGCTAAATTCAACACATTAGCTTTGCCATTATAAGTGAATTGTAAGATGAATTATTATTTATGACTTTTCATTTTTTTTAAATGTATGTATATTTATGTATTTGGACAATTCACTTTAATGGAAAGTTATCCTACAAATGAGAAATACAAACCACTATTGTTTGCATGTGAAGTATACTGTGTTGTAACATCTGTACATTTTCCCAGAAAAAAACTCCAGAGAGTGATGGTCCTGTGTAGACACCGTTTTTGAATCTCTCATTTTATAAAATCACACATTTGTCAGCATCTGTTTCCCACGGTCCTCCTTCAAAGTCTTCGGTTATTTCAGGACAGCCACGGACAGTCATTCATCCTAGGGGAAGTCTTTCTTAACTGTATACACTAAAGACACATTTCCAACATCTCTCTGTATCCATTTCTTTCCCAATCTGTTTGTATTTCATCCAGTCATCCCAATGCTTCGATCCCTCTCTGTCTACACCATTTTTTATTTATTTTTTTTATCACAGTTGTTGTTATTGCCTTTGGCCTCAGCTGTGGTGGTAGATATCTCTGAGATAACAGCTTACCCTTTCTCTCCTCCTCCATCCTCAGGGACAAACAGAGACTGATGCTCCTTGCCCTGGAAAACACTGGCTAACGGGATTGTGAGCATTCCTGTTAGTGTAGCTTACCTCTGTTACAGATGAGGACTACTTAGTGTATTTACATTGTAAGATGAATCACTAACCAGAATGGATTTGGAATGCATCCCAGTAACTGAGGAGGGAGGATGATGCTTCCATGTGGGTTAACTGGTTGTATAAAGGAATGCAGCTCCACACTGCACAGCAGCACTCTCAGCACTAATCGGAGGTTGTGTGTGCACTTGCATTTGTCTCTGCACCTGTGTCTATGTGTGTGTGTGTCTGTGTCTGTGTGTGTGTTCTCTCGCCTGGCTGTGTTTGTGTAAGCTGAATGTTGTTGCCTCTGAGACCTGGCCCATCCAGTGCCTCCTGCTTTGGGCTTCAACCCAGGATGCTGTGGGCTCTGTGACCCACCACATCAAAAGCACACACATGCACACACACGAACGCATGCCTCTCTAAACACACATCTTAAGCTCTAATTTATACAATCACTGCTCTCAATTTACATACATTACCATAGATCATACATGTTGAGGCTGCCTGCAAGGTCACTGCTGAAACGTTCCCTCTTATTTAAATAGGAGGATAACGTGTATGATGTCTGCTATAGTGTGGCCTTGATTTATTTCAGGAACAAGTGGCAGATTTTTTCTGACACTCTGTAGCTCTATACGCTGCTACCTGCTCTAACTGCTCAAGCAGACATGTGAAATGCATAGACCTCATATCCACATAATTGCAGGGTGCACCAGCGAAGATGTCTCTCTTAGCACAAGAGCCCTAAATGCTAAACAATGGGCCCTCTGTTTCCTCTGTGGAGGTATGTAATGGCATGTTAGCTGCTGAAAAGGGGAGTGGGCCGGAGCAAGTGATGTCTCCCTTATCCCCCCTTTTTTCCTGTCCCTGCCTCCCTCCCTCTCAGCTGGTTAATATGCATTTCATTAGACGGCCTGCTGTTGGGGAACCATGCTGTTTTGGCTCGTCTCCTCCACTCGCAGCAGAGTGACTCCCTCCAGGATCGGACGTAATGATTCTCAGAGATGGCAGCAGGTCCAGGCCCACTTCTCACTTTGCATCCAGCCACAAAGAAGGCTGTGGATAATTCACCTCTCCTCACTCCCCTGTCTCTAAACAGAGATGGATGCAGATGAGCTTTTCTGTACCTTCCTGTGTGTGTGTGTGTGTGTGTGTGTGTGTGTGTGTGTGTGTGTGAGTGTGAGTGTGAGTGTGAGTGTGAGTGTGTGTGTGTGTGTGTGTGAGTGTGAGTGAGAGTGAGAGAGAGAGAGAGAGGAGAGAGAGAGAGAGGAGAGAGAGAGAGAGAGAGAGTGAGAGAGAGAGTGAGAGAGAGAGAGAGAGAGAGAGAGAGAGAGAGAGAGAGAGAGAGAGAGAGAGAGAGAGAGTGTAGGAGGCGGTGTGCCTTAAGCAAGAGATGGATTGGACTGTGTCTTTAGACTGGGCCCGGTGAGGCAGGCGGAGAGTATAATCTGATTTAAAGCATGTCAAGGATTGTGAATAATTTCCTCATTACCCCCACCCCTCCCGTCATTTTCAGGGCATATTTAATTTAACAAGAAGAGGGAGAGGGCTTGTGTGTGTGTGTGTGTGTGTGTGTGTGTGTGTGTGTGTGTGTGTGTGTGTGTGTGTGTGTGTGTGTGTGCATGCATGTATGTGTGTGTATTTGTGCATGTGTGTTTATGTGGATGTCACGTCTACACTGAAGACTGTCTCCTATCTTCCTGCTCGAGGAGAAAAGAATTACTCCTTGCATGCTCTCTCTCTCTGTCTCTCTCTCTCTCTCTCTCTCTCTCTGTGTCTTTGCCTCTCCCTCTCTCTCTCCGACCCCCTGAGAGCTACAGCTGTCACAGTGTCACTTTTCCCATCCATAATTGAGGAGTGCGCACTGCACAAAGCCCATGAAACCATGTCAACCACTTCCAGTTGCTCCTGTTAAATAATCAGGCAGAACCAACAGTGCCAAGGGGGAATCTGCCTGTGCAGCTGCCTGTATCACTGGCTTGAGCAATCAGTGCTCAACCTACCAGCTCTCCTGTCTTCTCTACCAGATTACACCCCCCCCCCCCCCCCCCCCCATTAGCACCCTGGTTAGGGAGCCACAAGGTACAACGATGTGTTTTTTCTTTTTTAAATCTCCTTTTTTTATTATCCCTGCCTGTCTTCACCCTCTCTGTACCTGCATCTCTCTCACTCCCTCTGTTCCCATTTCTTTCACCCCCGCCCCTCCTCTCTCCTGACCCCTCCTCTCTTTCTCCCTCCCGATGGCAGATTCTCACTGGCATCTCGCAGTGTCAGGAATCAAAGAAGGCGGACAGCTCCCAGGAAGGCATACGGCGTGCTGTGTAACAGGCGCCAAGCTCTCACCCTCACCCCCACACCCCTCCCTGGGTCTCTGTATAATTAAGCATCACCACCTTCACCGTGGAACTGCAATGACTCACACTGTTCACAGATACAGCATCCATTACAATAATGCTGCTGATGATTATTAGACACACACTTCACTCTCACAGTGAGGTTGTGTAAAGGAGCGCATGTGAAGACGGGGAGAAAAAAAAAATAGTTGCTTAAGATGCAGTTCAGTTTAACTTGACATAAAAGCAAACCTTGAAAACGACAGAGAACAGCTTACATTTAGGAAATAAGTGGAGCTGCCAGAATTGAAATGATACAGTAGCTTACATACAGAAATTGTTCTGTGTGTGTGTCTGTGCCGTGTGATCAAAAGAGCTGTCTGGAAATGTACACCCTCTAAAGAAAGGTAGAGTATATAGTGAGGCTTAGTAATGAAAGATCTGTAATTACTGTGTGGTGAACAGTAATGGTAACCTCCCACTCTACAGGCTTTTGACAGCCATACTGCTCTCTGGGGAGCATGGATTTCTTTCTATAAAATGGCTCTCTAATCCAAACCCTATATGAGCTGAGATATACTGTGCCAGGCCCAGTCATGAATTACCATTGAACACAACCAGGGTAGGACACTGGAGAAGTCTGGTGCTGAGATAGCCGCCTCTCCATTCTTGGTATAAATATTGTAAGACGTCGCACAGTTGGCCTCAGGGAAGCAGTCAGGGTGCTGAAATCAGTTTCTAATAAGTCATTATTTATAAAGATTTTAAACTACTTATACTGTTTGCCTCACTACTAACTAAACATTATTATTTTATTTATTATTTTCAGTTATTGATCAATTGTAAAAACAATATGTGTTGCCAGGTTGTAGAAAATCTCTAGCATAACTTGCTTTATCTTTATCAGGACAACCCCTCAAATAGATTATTACCAGTTAATAGAGCCAACTTAAAACTTTTGTTAAGTATGACTAAGCAGTGGTAAGTAGAAAGTACTGTTGTGCTTTTTAGAGTATGAAAAAAGATAATTCAAAGGGAAGTGGAAATTTGATTTGCTTTGTGCCACTGGCGTACTTGGCCTGAATTTTAAGAAGTCATTATTATGTGAGTCTCTGACACAGTGTCAACAAAAATGTAATATTACACAGTCTGCTTTACAAGCTTAGAATATGACAGTAACATGTTGTTATTTTGTTGACTGCCTGTGCAAATCCACCTGGATGCTCATACTACAACTACAGTCTTCCACTGAGGGTGGACGAGCAGCTCCACTGTGATGTTAATATTTAAAATCCCTTAAATGGACATGTTTTCTGAGAGAGTGAAGAAACACTTTTCCAAACCATCTTTTTCCAGCTGATCCTCAGAATTGAACCAGCAACCTGTCGACTATGAAGCGGCTTCTCTCACCTAGGGTCTGTCTGTCTTTGGTTCTGGTGCTTGCTCACTCAGAGACATCTCAGGGATCTCTGATGTGACTTTAATAACACCTTTGACTCCATTGTTTTCACATTCCTAACAGTATTGCCAGGGTATATGATCTACTCCTGTACGTAACCTGAATGATGATGTCTGGGCCACAGTGCCTCTCTGCCAAGCTACTGCCTTGTTGTTATTTGCAGTGACACATGCAGGGAGTGGAAAAGGTCAATGGCTTCTCCCATAGAGGGAAATAAGAGAACCTCTGGATCATAACATCTGCATATCTATGAGCCAGCGAGAGTGGCTGTGACTCGCTGCCGTGGATTTATGGACTAGCATACAAGTCTAAATGGGGAGTCATAATTGTGTGGAGACGAAGGAATCCAAGCAGACTACATTATGTTAATGTGGCGTCTGCTAGAAGAGAAGAAAGGACTGTGGAGTAGTATTTGTGTTTTCCTGCCACTCAGAGTCTGCATCTCATGAAAGCAGTCAGCTTCAAGGTTTTCACTGTCTGTATGTACTAACCGGAGCTATTCATAGCTTTGATTGCCCCTGAGCAGAGCTTTGTCTGTGTGACTGACTTAGCAAACTGTGCAAGATGCAATATGTCTGAGTGATGGCTGTGTGTTTGTGTCTTTTTTTTTTTTTTTTTTTTACTTTGTGTGTGTGTGTGTGTGTGTGTGTGTGAGAGAGAGAGAATTTGAAACAATTAATTAATTTTTAGCAATTGTTTTTAGGAATCAGAAGTAATGTTAAAACCCAGCTCTACTGCGTGTCCTTCCAGCTGGAGTGAATCTGTACGAAGCACGACCCTGCACCTCTGAGTCAGCCTCTGACTTGCTGCTCTACCTTTCCCACACAGACTTTGGGATTTTTGCTTTTCCAGCAATGACGGGAAAGCAGCTGCTGTCTTCAGGCCTGCCAATCCTCATTACTGGCTGAAGTGGAGTAAACTGATTGGAAAGATTTTGTTATTTCCTCAGAATGAAAGAGCTGACTCTCCAGGAACTGATCTCACAGTGTACAGTCTTTATCTGTTCATTTTTGTGAGTGTGAGGCCTACACTGTGCAATGGTGCGGTGAGTGGACAAAACAATGAAACCATATGAGAATATGATGTTAAACGTGCAGGAAAGAGCGAGCTACAAGCACTCGCATGATGAGGAGCAGGAGGGATGTGGAGTTTGATAAAAAGCCGTTATTGTTATATGGTTTGTTCATGAAACATTATTTAAAAAAACAGCAGTTTCTTCAGCAGGGTCGAAATCAGGAGACAATAACTGAGAATGGGCTTTTTAAGCTTTTACTGGTGTGTCCTGGTTGGATAAATGAGAGAACAGGTGAGAGATGATGAGAGCCATTCAGAAAGCGCTGCACTACAACAAATAGCAAAACATTTTAAGGAGGCACACACTCTTCCAAAGAGAGATTTTTTTTCAAAACTCAGTGAGGAAATTGATTTCAGACCCTTTTGTGAAACAAAATACTCATGCTCAAGTACAGTACATTGTTCACTCAAGTCAATAACTGTTTTCACCTAATCTTTTACTTTCTTCTTTCTCCGAGAGTTTTACTGAAGCACTTCCTGTATGGTGCTCATCATCTCCCACCTGTTGTCCCAATTATCCAACAATGACACACCCCTGAATGACTGCATGAATACGTCAGGCTCAGGTCGTCTCAGAGAATCTGATTTTAATGTACTCGGAGCCTTTACATTGGCTGTTATTGGTTTGCACCCTGTTGTTGTTGACCCACTGCTGAGGAGGCGTATGAAGTGTAGCAAGAACACCTTGTTATGTTGATCCCCTGTAGATGGACATTGTTACGGTTGTATGAAAAACCCCGGAGTTCAACTTGTTGACTTTCATGGTAAAACCCTAAAAACTGCCCCCCCAACGCTGACCTCACATGTGCTGATACACAGGTGTATCAACCTCCATTTTCCTCTGAGGACAAGGTGCAGTGTGGTCTGCTCGATAAAGGGCAGATCGGAATCAACATGTTATTGCGTGATTAAAGAGAAACAGGCTGTGCGGTGTGTCACGTGCTGAGCAGAGCACAAATATATGCACAGTGCACCGACAAATATTCTGCTTTAGTAGTCTCAGGGAAAGCCTCTTTACACGCTGCTTCACAGCCAAGAATTAGGCAAGCTGCTTCTGTATGCCATGTGTGGGATTAGATGTGACATGGCGGTGGATGGAGGGGATGTCATGCTCCTGCGTTGTTTGTGTGTCTGCGTTTGATCACTCTGTAGATCAGGAGGCTGCGTGCCGAGCTTATGTCTAAGTGTTATTTAGAGGTCAAGCTGTACATCATGATGACTACTGCAGGGGCCTTGCACAACACAATGATAATCTGACTCAAGTGTTTATTCAGACTGAGGAGATAGTATCTGACATAACAACGTCCAGTGCTTCCTTTTTATTATTCTCTCCTCATGTATTTCTCTCAGGCAAACATTTCTCACCCTAACAAGGCAGTTATAGGGGGATTATTTTGCCCCACACAGAGATGCTTTCTCGCTGTTTATGTGTGTCAGGATCGTTCTTAATGATTTCCCTGTGTTTTCAATGGCCCACCAGTCAGTGTGTCCTTGACTTTGGCAGCTGCTTAGCTGCCTGCAGAACATAAGGACGTGTGTCCGATGTGTTTTCAAGAGAGAGAGCTATCTATCGATATGGAGTTTGTATGCATGCATTGTATACGCGTTAATCTCTTGCGCCTTTGTTTGTGTGTCCGTGCAGTGCTGTGCAGTGCTGTGTGTGCAGTCAGTGCAGCAACCCCATCCTCCACTACACAGCACAGGCCCAGGCTCCGCTCTTCAGACATCTTGTGCGTCTCTGGTGAGTAATCAGGTAATTGATCATAGAGACAGGTAATTATTCCTGTGCCAAGCTCACTGGCAAATGAAAAGTCCGGCAAAAAGCATCAGTCTCATCCAACACAGCCTGGAGTAAGAGGACAAGGGAAGAGTAAAAATGGGGCTCAGGGAGGATAGATGGCCAAACGAACAGGCCTTAAATCACAAGCGAGGTTTTTTTTTTTTGCCTGTTTAGTTTTGGCGTATTAGAGAGGTGCATGTTCCAGATGTTCATAACTACAGCCTTAGATGCAGAGACAAACATGGTGATTAAAAGGACAAATTCTCAGAGGGGATTCCTGTTCAGTAACTTGAAAATACATTTCTTTTCCCCACAAATTCCCCTGGTCACACTTTAGAAGTTTGAATAGTCTGAAATCAGCAGCAAGCCAGTGATTAGAGCATTACACTGGTAATATAGCATGTTTTACTTGGGCCTGCACTCTGTAGGCTGTAAAAGGTGAGCTACTGTCGATGTGACAAAGTGCTTACAGGCAGAATTTTTACCTCCCCCTGCCCACATCTGTGATCTAGATTGCTTGCTTCATTGGTGTCATTTAGGTTTGTTCTGGAGCAGTGAGTAAACCAATCTTCTTACATACACCCTTGTCTGCAGTTTGCCTTGATTTATGAACAGGGAATAACCCAGCCGAACTTGAGGCTCATTTGTCACCTGTCATTAAGATGTACTGGTAAGGTGTTTTCCTGTTACAAATAGGCCCCCTCAGCCCCCTCAGTAGTTGTGCTGCTGCTGCTACTTCTGGGCCTGTGTTGTGGAGAGCAGAGGAGAGGAGCCTCTCCAGATGTGTGTGGCTCACACAGAGGGAAAGGGTATTATGTGTTGTCCAGTTTGTCTGCCGTAATTGCATTGCCGTCTACACCAGAAGATTTCGTTCCCCTCACGGCGATCACTCATTTTTCATCTTTGCGAAGTGAGCGTGCAGTGCCTTTTTCTCTCATCACCTCCTCCCCCTTTCCTCACGCACCCCTCCACCGCTCGCAGAAGTGGTTGCGCTCTTGTGGGCTGAAACTCCCACTGGAGACAGACACTTATTTGGCTCCAGGATAAAGCTAGATGTGTGCTGAATTGAAATGCTAAGTCTAGCATGAAACTCCGGGGCCATGGGAGACTAATCAGTTGTTGAAAGGCAAATAAATAAATAAAGGCACACTGCAAATCTAATTTAGCCCAGACGTATGCTCCTGCATCTTGTGAGCATGACTGCTGCTAAAGCATTAGTTGTAAAACACAAGCAAGTGCGTGAGGTTTTTCATTCCCCTTTGTTTCTGTGTGGAGTGATGGAGGGAAGGAAGGAGAGAGGGAGAGGAAGGGACACTAGACCCACAGAGGTGAAGGAGGAGGGGAGGGAGGCTGAATGGGTGAGGCTGAAAGAGGCACAGTTTCAGATTTGTCATAAAATATGTATTTCCTTCAACAGATATCCCTCTAAACAAACTCCCTGAACTGACATTCAATTGGTGTTCTCCGAGCTGCACGGAGCGGGTGGGGGGTTGAAACAGAGAGAGACACACAAAGGGAGAGACACATACAGACAGAGAAAGAGTGTAAGAGAGAATATGTTTGACAGGAGTAAGAAAAAAGGCAGGAGAAGCTGTCTGGGGGGAAAAACTGAGCCGACAAAACAGTTAATGTAGCTTTAATCAAATGTGCAACTGTTAAGTATTCAGAAAGTAAACAATGACAGAGAAGCTGATATATGATTGGGAGCATTGTTAACCAAATCCAACTTCAGATCTTCTGGATTTCTCTTTCCACTGACAGCAAAATTGAAGCTTCTGTTCGAGGAGTGAAATAACTGGAGCATGTTTGACAGCTAAGATTACACATAGCTACACAGCTAACACTCATTAATATCTGAGCCTAATTATAGCATTCTGAATTGAACTTGTAAGCTGAACAGTCAGTCTATTTCCAGAGGGACTCTCGGTGTGTTCACTTACCTGTTCACACAGCACAGAGGTGCTACGGTGAGTTGTAAGAAGGCGCAACTTGAAGTGGCTTTTAAAGACATACTGTAAATATGTTTGTTCGAAACCATTACAAGCTGTTAATAAAGTTGCTGGTCCTTCAAGATTAATAATTTTGCATCAATGTCCTTCACAAAGGAATGTACTGAGACCGAGAAACTCATTTCTCCACCAGCAGCAGCCTCAGTAGCCCAGAAGGCAGAAAAACTGCAAGAGATGTTGTCTTCTGCGCAGCAAGCACACCTCTCTGTTTTTCTTGACCTGAAAATTGCTGCCCCTTCTCACTGTGCTGCTGCTGCTGCTACTGCTCTGCCCACCCACATGTAAAACAACAGCTGAAAACAACAGGTTGAAGTCTGGTCTTTGGTGGATGTCAAAATGCTGAAAATTTCTGACACAGGTCGGAAGTGACTGGATGCAGCGAAAAAAGCAAATTGAAGACGAGCATGAGCCCAGTTCTAGTCTGCAGCCATGATGGCAGCTCACTGAGGCTGTAGGGTTGAGCTAAATGCTCAGCTCTTGACATGTTGATTTTTCTTTTTGAAGTTATTTTTGGGCAGCTTCTGTGGGGAGAGAGAGGGGATGACATGCAGCAAAGGGCCGTGGGTCGAACCCTCTGCAGTAAGGACTGAGCCTATGGCATGCGCTCTACCAGGTGAACAACATGTTGATTTTTAGCAGGTTTAGCATAATGTAAACCATGTTCACCATCATAGTTTATCATGTTAGCATGCTAACATCTGCTAATTAGCACTTAAGACAAAGCACAGCTGAGGCTCATGGGAAACAAAGTTATACGTTTTTGCGGGTATCTGGTCAAAAACCAACGTATGGGACAAATTGAATTTGATGTGTGTGTGGATGTGTCACTGTTGACCTGCTGGTGGTGCTAGAGGTGAAGTCAGGCAATCACCAAAATCATTAGGGTTCATCCTCTGGGGACCACGAATTTCTGTACGAACAGTCATGGTTGACAGTGGTTGACCGATCGACTGACATTGCCATCTAACTAAAAGAGGAACTCTTGCAATGCACTCAAAATCACACTTTGATGATACAACATACTGTATAACTGTATGGAGGATCAGAGCCAGAGAGATTCTATACCACATGTAGAAAGTTGTATTAACATAATATAATCAATTACAGCATCACTAGCACTCAGAAAAACTGGTGGAGATGAAGATGAATTGCTGAGAGTCAAGGATCACGTCAGATGTGTTATATATCATATATAATATGTTACATGTATTCAAAGTTATGTATTCTGCGCAGATTTAGCAGAGAATGTTATAATATTTATATATTTGTTTGACACAGGAGACCTCTCAAAAATATAAGCCACTGTTTATTATTATAGCTTTATTTGTTTTCAAGAAATTGCTTCCCCCATTCAGTATACATTACCTTAATTATCCCGTCGCATCAGGAAATTATGTTTTTCATTCCATTTATAGAGCGTTTAAATCGATATGCCAAATTTAAGGTTTTGTAATAATTTGGAGCGATCTCTCTGGAAATGACTGTGATCAAACACAGACAAATGGTGCAGTGTAAATTCATTTGACTGCAGCCTGACTCATTTGCCGTTATAAAAGTAACAGAAACCATCCAGAAAATGCTTCACATTACTCTAAGTTTCTTACTTTGAAAATCCTTAACAAGATGGAGCTGGGCCATTTTAAAAGTCAGTCAAAGTGAAAGGGAGAAGCACCGCCACTGTTTCCATCAGTACTGGTCTGATTTAACACCTATACTGAGATTTTCACTAGTGTAGGTGAAAAGGCCAGCGAGGGTTTTTAAATTCAGTCACACAGGGACACTTCCTGTTTTGCTAAAGGGTTAACTGTGCATTGAGCGTGGGAAGACCTCTGTGACGCCCAGCAGGAGCTCACCCTGATGAACGCAGGTACTGGGCGTCCAGTGTGGCCCCTGCTGTGACTCATGCTTAGAGAAACATGGAAACTGTATTCACATGGTTGCTAAGTGCTACTCTCCTTCTCCCTGTTGGTCTGATGGCACCAGGTTTGCCATAAACAACCTACTATGTAGTCCCAAAGTACAATGACAATAATATTTTGTTGCTTTCATCCCTCATCAAATGTTGTACATAACACATTTTGATGAGCCCAAAAAGCTTTTCATCCACTTTTTTTTGATGTATCATATTGTTTCCCCAAATTAGTGACTAAATTCCTGTGGGTGAGGCTTATTTTACATATCTGCTCTCATTATTCTTCTACATGCTGTGCAATTACAACCGCACATAAAAAGTAAGTCTGATGTGAATTATCCTGCAAACTTTGTTGGCGTTCCACCTATAGGTGGCGCAGCAGCAACATGGTAAATGTAATAACTCACTATGTATGGGTGTGACTAACTTTTTGAAAGTACAAAGAAGATCCAAAGAAAAATGTTTTTGAGGCAGAGGTGCTGTCAGGGTCAAAAGGCCGCAGAGTGACAGAGAAGTTGACCAACTCCCACCCCTCATTCATGCGCTACTGAGGCCAGCTCTGACTCATCAGGTCACACACTGCCATGAATCAGAGAGAAAAGGCCAGAGCGAATGATGGTGTGTGCACTGTTTGTGTGTGTGTGTGTGTGGGCAGTGGGTAGAGGTGCCAGGAGTACAATAAAAGGGTTTAATATGTCCTCAAAACCACATCAACACAGAGTGCCTGTGGCTGATACTCCCGGGCAGATGTTTATCTCTAATCAATATGAGCACAAAGAGATTACGGCAAAGTCTTATCATCTGTCATCTATTACAGCGTGGCTCCAGTAAATATACTGTTGTTGTCTGCGCTACCTGTTGTGTGGGGTAAAACCTCCAGTAGTCAACTGACTGGGCAGCTTTGAGATTCTGTGGCAGTGTTCCAGTCAAAGCTGCGGTGGTGATAATGAGGCAAACTCAGCCGGCTGTGCCCTTCCCAGGCTTTGTAAGTGGTATCATGAAAGCACTCAAACATGTAAGGGCATATCTGATTTGCAAACCAAATGCCCTGAGCCAAAACAGTCCCTTTCAATTGTTTACAAGTGGAGTATATTAAAGAAGCATTTGACACTAAATGATATCACTACAGTATGTGTAAAGGCAGCTTTTTTGCAGCTGCCACAAGCTGTAGATTAACTGACAGAATGAGAAATTACACATCTTTCAGTCACTCTGCAGTCGTCTTCAGATCAGAGTGACAGAAGCTTTAAAAAGGAGAACATTGCAGCTGTAAACATGCTCAGTTTCTTCATAAATAACGTGAAAGTCCACATGATCAAGAGTGACCATGTAAAAACAACCATTCTTATAATTAGCTCCCGTTTCCTTCAGATACTGGACACCATGATTGTTAAAAATAGTGACATGAGACGATCCATCCAAACTGACAGCCTGAGCTTACGCCTGATAAATCTCATCCAGTGCAGAAAATGGAGCGAGCTGATCATACACATTATGCCAACCATATTGCCCCTCAGAACAAAACACTCCACAGTAAATGTAAGACACAGATGCAGACATGCATAATGCATGAGTGTTGAGCAAGTGTTCACACTGCAAAGTGATCGTGCTGTGTTAAGAGTATTTATGGCATATTGAACTGTGAATAGTGAATCCAAACACGCATATGTACACACACACACGCATTTGGACGTTAACTGATGCGCACACGCCTGCAGACACATACTGAACCGTCTAGTCTCGGCTCTACGGGCCGAGGTTTTCTCTCGACCTGCTCGGCTTGCACTGAGCAGTAGTGACATGTACAAAGTGTCGTTGGACGTATTAACAGAAATGAAAGCTAAACCAGGATCCTCACCAGATTGTGTCAGTTTTATTCAGTGTTTAATAATGAGAAGTTGTTGCTGTGCCGCTCTTTACATCAACAAATTTAGTGTGATGCATGTATTGATCACAGAGCAGAGGGGGATACTGTGTCTGTCAGTGTGCTCTGTTGGGAAGAGCCTGTTTACAGAGACCTTGGATGCTGCACTTGGCAAACTTATTGACCAGTAACTAGCATGTTCAAATAAACCCTGCTCATGAATATTGACCGACGTCCCATAAAATATTGACGAATGTGCTGTGCTGGATTCTTGGTTGTGTGTTTTTGATTGTTTCCCTGCGGATGCATGCAAGGATGAAACTCTTTTAAAAATGTTTTTACATGAATGTTACAGCCCTCTGTAAATAGTTTAAAAGTCATTCTTTAGCTAAGAAATAAGATGAAAACTAAAAACTAAGTCATCATTCATTTTAGAAACTGGTGCTATTGTTTCCCAAGATACAGTATGTGGAAACAGCCTGTAAAATCTGCAATGAAACCTCATTTCTTTTTGTCATTTAATGGTTCAGCAGTTTGTTTATTCAAGATTAAATCTTCATTTATAGACCAAATGAATCCTGAGGTGTCCCCTAAAGTTTCTGCTGCATTTCATTAATACTTAATAAAACTTAATGCAACAGAGAAAACGATTAAAACAAACTGCACAAATGAAACTTAAATAGGGGTCATTATGGATCTAATCATTAAAACTTAAAACTATACATTTATGATTACAATTATAAATGTATGGATCAAATATCAAAGACAAAGTTGGAGAAAGTGTAGAAATTCCTTAGCTCTAATGCAAATTATGTAGTTTCTATACGTTTTTATTTAACAGATAAAATGACAGAGAAGATAAAATATAAATAGATATAGAAATAAATACAGTTTGTGACAAAAGCGCATGTGGACTCTGATCAGACGAGAGCTTTAAAAGTTTTATTATATGTGTATTTCCCATGCAACACGTTTCTTAACAGCTATATTTCAATGACTTGCTTCACGATCTGCTTGTGAGCTACCTTGACTCGGGGCGTCACACTTGACATTTAAGAGCTGGAGAATTTAATTGAGACTCAGACCTGATGAGTTAAGTGACTCAAACAAGGGTCATCGTGTCTCACGTCTGATGTTTGTTTGAAATAAAGGTTGGCGAGATCCATCAATCACAAGCGCTACTTTAATTCACACATTTCTGCAAGTCTTGCATTTTTTACAGCACGATCAACTAATGTAATGAGCTCAGTGCAGGAAGCTAAAGGGCGAGGTTTGGAGGGGGCGGGGTGTGCTGATGGGGCAATCAAATGCTATCATGAGGAGCGGAGGCCTACTGGGTGGTAAACAGGCCTCTGTATCAATCAACGGAGGGGGGAGAGGGGGGCACATTGGCTCTGGAGCATCCTCCATCCCACACACAGCCTCCAATTAAACAATTAGGGGCCGAGGATGCTCTAATTGGAAACATGGCTGTTCCTGCTGCACAACGGCCTCCACTACATCAACAGCCCCTCAGCCGCCATACTACATGCCCTTGAGTTGAACTCTAACATCTCCATTGCTCTCGGCCTCACTGCCCCCTCCTGCTCCTTCTCTCTCTCTCTCTCTCTCTCTCTCTCTCTCTCTCCCTCTGTCTCTCTCTCTGCTTCTGTTTCTGTTTCTGATCTAATTGCAGCAGTCCATATGGATGGTGGGAAAACTGCAGTGTCTGCAAACCTGGATGTATTTCCTGTGGCTGCTGTGTCGTCCTTTATTATGGCACGAGAGTGATCTCCAAGAGTGATACTGAGGATTGAACTGTACCAGTATCTTTCTGTGCATATGCACACTCTGCAGGACCCTGGGTGTAGCCTCTCGCATGTGTCCTTTTGAATTTAATTTCCCTATTTTTATAAGATAGCAACCATCATGACAAGGATTCATGCGTGCTCTAGAAAATAACTCCGCACAGGAGAGAGCCTGAATAATTACACCACCCTGAAAGACAGAGTGAATGCTGCTTCCTTGGATGTGACCCGTCCCACAGTGTCACTGTGAAGGAAATGACAAAGCACCATGTCACAGAGGAATGCCGGGCATGTTGTAGCCAGTCACCCAGGTCAGACTCCTGACAGCAGGCCAGTTTTATGGTTTTGCTGACTGCTGCTTTTGATGGTGTAATTGTGACAATGATCTCATTCTCTCCCTCTCCCTGCCTGGTCTCAAGGAGCTCTGTGCTCAGCCTTCTTCCCAGCGGCTGGCAGTCCGGAGGGAGAGGTGGGGGGTGCACATTTCATTAGCTTTCAATTCATATTGAATTTATTAATCCCATGCTGGTTCTGCAGGGTGGAAGGCTGCTTAAGAAGGGGGAAAATATCTTCGATATAGACACCTTTTCCTCCATCTGCTTGCAACGTGTGTGCAAAAGTGTATGAAAGAGGGGAGGGATGAATGGAGGGAGGAGGGGGGGCAAAGGAACCAAGAAGGCGGGAAGGGAGAGGGAGAATAACAACGACAGCCTAACAACAAGGGCTTGTGAAAAGACTGCAGCAGGAAAAAGTGTGTCAGATCATTTACCAGCGGGGATGCACGACTTCGTCTTTTTAAAGGCAGCAGCCCTGCAGAAAGGCTCTTGTCTAGTCAGCACTGCAACAAAGGCACAGCTATGGCTTTATTTGAGTGCCTGGAATGTTCCTGTGTGCACAGGGGCAGCGCCCGAACAACTAACCCTCAGCTCCATCAAGGGAGGAAACATGGGGCTAAGCTCAGCCAGACCTCACCCTAGATAGAGAAACAAAGCAGTGTTGCAACAACTGAGATGACAAGCACTTCACCACTATTTAACTACAGAAGTGATTCAACAAATAGCAGCTCTCTGCCTAACTGCCTCTGAATAACGCTGTTTGATGTCGCTCTGAAGAGACTCGTGTTGTAGCACACTGGTCCTGTAACAAAGCAGGTTGTAGAGTTGGATTTGAGCAGGTGTCAGCTGACAAAGAACTGAAGTTTATCCTTCCTCGTGAAGACGGTGCACAAGCACGCAGCAGTTATTTTTTATCTTTTTCGCACTATAATGCCTTGTTGACCTGCAAAGCTAACAGCAGGACACTAGGATTTTTTTTTTATTATTTATTTTGGAGCACTTGTGATTCACAATCTGCTTTGTGTGACCCCTCACTCAGCGAGCCTTTACACACTCCGGCCCGGCTGCTCAGATGGAGGCTGAGGGCACGGAGCCAGCCTCTCTGCATCCTGAGCACTCTGCAGCCCTCTCAAGCTAATGACAAGGGGGCTGCTCCCACTTTGTCATACGAACAACTTTGCCTGTCTGTGTGTGGGAGGGGCTGGGAGGTTCCCATTCAAGTTTAGGCCATGTCAACTCTTTACACCAGCTGGAGAATGGGGTTAATGTAAAGCAGAGCTGCCTATTGAAAACTTCTTCTTTGCTCTCCCTTAATAAACCTTATTACCTTTGAATACCCTTTTCCCTTAAGACCTGCCAGTCAGCCCACATGCTTTATCTGACAGCAAACACCTACTGAGCCTATACCTTTAATTCATTTATAATCAGGTTTGTCGATGTCATCCCCTATTTCAAGACCTTCCAAAAGGTGTAAATCTTACTCTGCAGCGATGATCAAGGGTAGACGACTGAAAGTAAAGTAAAATAAGGTCAGATTTGCCGAATGTGACTTGTATAAGTACGGTATATGATGTTTCGTTTTTCCAAGCTAAAATGATAACTGTGTCCACGGTGAACATACACAGCGCAACGTAAAGCCAAAACACATTAGTGCCACAGTGCTCACTTCCTGATGACAGGCATCTTGGTCTCTTGGTCTTGAATAAAAATGTCTGAACTGGAGGCAAATAAGAGCCATTTAAAAGCTGTGCACGATGTTCTTGGTTTCCTTCAGGTCAAGTTTTATTTTCATTGCTTGGCTTACGAGCCAACTGCATCATTATGTTTTATGTTGCAGTACAAGTTAGATTTACTCTACTCTTTCCAAGATGCAACTACATCAGCAGATTCTGGTACTGGCGGGCTTTTATTTTCATGTTTTGCTTTTCAGGTTCCTCCTTTTAAACCTCATTTCAGTTTGATGCACTGGTTATTTCATAGGACAAAAAACACTGATCAGTAAATTCATTTATTTACTTTTACCTATTGCTCAGTGTTGATGACAATACAGATAATTACCATCCAGAGAATATGAACCAAATAAGTATTTGAATCTCATGTGCTTTTCCAGATCAGCCCTGTGGCTCTGAAACATTATATTATGGTAATTCAAGCACAACCTTGGCTCTCAAGATGTTTTTATTCCACATTTTAATAACTTTGCAGTTAAGGCCAAGTGCTGTTATGTGAGTAAATGAATGGAATAAGTGCTTGTTCTCATTATTTTCAAAAGCTCTGCTCAGGCCATCTTTGCAGACGAGGTTTGTGGCTGCTTAGAAAGAACGATCGTCAATAAGCATGTTTGTTTGTGTGCGTAAGAGAGAGAGAGGCGAGGAAGGAGGGAGGGAAAGTAAAGAGCACATCTGTGTGCTTTAACATGGGGGCAGGGAGGATGGCTACTTTATTTGAACACGGCACGCTCGTTGACCTCTTCAGAGCTATTCCTACTCTGCAGAGGCCAAGAATGGGATATTACCACTTAGCCTCTGTAAACACAAGTTACTCTGTTGAACTATGAACCTCGGAGTCGTGCTCTTAACTGCTGGATGCCTCAGCTTTGTCTGCCAGTGAAGGAGAAACCTTTTTCTGCCTGGGTGGTCAATTTTATTGATTTACAGAAAGCTCTTCACATATGTCATATGTGTGGATTTCCTGATCGTACAGTAGCAGCGTGTTTGTCTTGTTTCTTGTCCTGTGTCTGAGGTCATAGGACATTCACAGCCACGCCTGCACACGCACACACACACACACACACACACACACACACACACACACACACACAAACATATCAGAGCACACATTTCTCCACATATATTCTCACCTTGAATATTTCACGCTCTTCTATTTGAGCATCATGAATGATAACAGAGTCAACTTTTTTTGTCCAACACACAGTTTTTCTGTCTTATCTGACCACAGGCCCTCATTAAATTCAGGCCACGTTCTCTTTCTGGCTAAATCTGAGATTTATTATTCACTTTCTCTGGCAGGATTTAGTCATACAACAGTGAGACAGGGCAAATGCTCCTATAGCAGACCGACAGGGACCACAGAGCATGTCAAATCAAATGTCAAAAGAGCAGTTGGTCGTCTCCTAACTATTTTACACTTTCATTTCCCCAATATTTTTGAGTGCTGCTGGGATAGAATATACATAACAGAATGTCTCTGCGGGATTAGATAAGAGGAAGCTTGCGATAAGTGAGAGAAAACCATCACCAGATATGATAACAATCTGGTATCCACATTAGTTACTCTGCTATGACAACTGTGCTCATTGGCTGCGCTATTAGATGTTTTTGTCTGTTAAACAATCTTATACAGATGGTATCGTGCCACAATTGTTTTTCATATCAAGGAGAGTGATGATAAAGCGTGGGAAGCGCTCAACGTGAGATTATCATTCATTCCTATGGGGAGAGTTAAGGTTGAGAAAGCTGCTCAGTCCTCTAGGATCAGACTGAAGACACACAGCTGATTGAGCAGGCCCTCAGAGACTGCACAATACAAGCACAAAACTCTTGTTATACATTGTATTGATATTAAGTTTAAAGCACTCGCACTCGCACTTTAGACGTAGAGTATTTCCAGTGTTGCTTCATGTGAGGGGCAGATGTTTCTTTGGCTTGGGAGCAGGAAAAAGCTCAACTTTTTGTTCAAACCAAACAGGAGCAACACTGGGACATTTGAGAGGCATATTGTTTTTTCTCCTAGTGTAATGGTGTATTTCTGGTTAGCTGTTGTATATCACTGTATGTTGGCAATGGAAGAAATAGTTGAATAGAACGTTGCATCATGTTCCAATAAGCTGGAACAAACTGATTTCCTCTAATGTTGCTGTTTGGTGCAGCGTTGTCACTCTTCAGGCCACCACACCTTCATGACTCCATTTGCACTTCAGGAGCAGCCAGCTGTTTTCTGGCCTCAGGACCTGCTGTCATCACTTCCTTTATGGCCTGGTTTTCGCAGCCCTTACTTTGAATTTTTCAAACAGGAAATCCTACTTATGCTTAACCTGAGCAAGGGAGAAAAGAGCTGTCACCAATTGTTGTTTGGCTTTGATTTATGAGCATACAGTTAGATAGTTAGAGTGTATTTACAACTACAGTGATGAATTAATAAAAGTAAGAGTTTAGAATAGCAGAGACACATTGTAAAGCCGGGATTACATGGTAAAAGTAGAGGTATTACTAAAAAAACTGCTAAATAAAAGTTCCACTTTGAGGAAAGTAATTACTCATTAGTGAACCACAGAAGAAATTATGGGCTTTCTGGCCAGTTGCCATTAATTTCTAAAAAGAAACTACCATGACTAAAGACAGCTTACATTGTATTATAATTACTAGGCATTGCACAGTAATGGAAAAAGGACCTGCTAAAAACTCATTATTAATATTCCATAAACCTACAGAGCTCGCACTTGGAAATAGAGGAAGTAATATTCTGGCTGGGAGTGCGCCTTGGGGTAAAAATAAAATTCCTGGGTTACCTGAAGAATTGATTGCACAAAACAGAATATTTGAGAAGAGAGAGAGAGAGAGAGAGAGAGAGAGAGAAAGAGAGAGAAGGTAGAATTTGTAAAACTATTTTGTATGACAGAGGCTGATGCATTGTATAATATTTTTTTTATTCAAATTATAAAGATCTGACTCATTGCTGAAATGATCTATAAATGTCAGCTCCAATAGAAATGACTGTAATCTCAACAGTATTTGCATGCACAGCCTACAGAGGAAAAACTCCCACTGAAATCAGTTAGTCTTAAGCTTAATGCACACTACAGTATGTACAAACCAAAACAACGGAGGAGAAAAAAAAAGTATTTTGTTTGCAGCTGTAATTGAAGCTCTTTTGGTTTGACCAAATACCAGCTTGGATACCTGTCGTATAAATTCATGGCTGCAGCTCTCAGTTGTGCAATGTTTTGCTATATTTTGGAAAAAATTATATCTATACTGTGGTAATTTCAAAAGCAAAAATCATGTAATTTAATTTTATACAACTGTGTGGTTTGAGTCAGGAATTACTTCGCGGGAAAACAGGGTGCAGCCAAAAGCTGCAAAAAACTAAAAATGAATTATTCGATTACAGTCCTGTATTGATGGAGGACAAATGCACTTCAAAGATGAAGCTCTCAAAACTAGTACTAATGTTAAAGACGTCTTCTACAGAACATAATTTATATCCTCCAAAGTACAGGCACATCCAGCAATTACACTGGTCCATGCGCTGCCATTAGTGCTGCACAAATAGCCTACTAACTTGTTTCCTAAATTTGAGAGCCAATATTTACATTTACATCATAATTCAATATTTTTGCACTGGTGTATTATTTCCCGCCTTAACTCTGTCAGGGCAACAAGGCAGTGTGATGATCAGAGACTGTGATTGATCAGCCCTGATTCAGTCCATTATAACTACAACCATCCAACCTACTGACATATTCCTGATCAACATGCTGATTGTACAGTTGAGCATGGGCGAAAAATTATGTAAAGAAAAACTAACATAATATATTGTGTAAAATTATCAAGGTTAAGGTGCCGGTATTTGAGTAATTGGATTCATTTCTGTTGTTCATTACAGTTGCAGTAAAAAATAGATTGTAAGTTGTAACCTGGAAAAAAAATATGAAAGATTACTGTGATGATCCTGAATTGTGTTTATTTCTCATCTCCTGTAAATAAAGGTGGATAAATATGTTTCAGCCATGCTGAAGTTTTAACTGATACTGTGTCAGAGTCAGTAAAACACAGTTTGAACTTTGTTTAGACAAGATTAAATTTGGTTTGGCTTATAGGTCACTTGACATTATAACTTTGTTCTCTCTGACTTTGCAGTGGTACAATTAATTTACCTCTGTCTCATATGGTATTTACCTTTGACTGTATCTTGAGCTCCTAAACATGAATCACTCTCATTGCCAGGCTTTGGTGCACACTGGTACATCTTCTGCTACCCTAGCTGTGTCAACAAAGACATTTTTATTTATTCATCTCTTAGTGTTCTCACTATATCCTCTTGATATAACTGCTTTATATAGTTTCCTCAGCAATATGAGTTTGTTTTATTCCTACAGTTCTGCACATGCTAAACATTTGATTTTACCGCTTCGTTTATCTCACTTAAGCCACACTCTTTTAAATTGAGATGAACTAAGTGAAGTGAATGTATTTGATTGAAATAAAACAAAACAAAGGGAGCATCAGTGCATCTCGGTTGCAATTTCAAATGCAACATCACATGCGCTAGGTGGTGCACTGTGTAAGTGAGCAAGTTTATAGGGTTTGATCATTAGTAACAAAATCTGTTGCTCAGTAGCGCCACTTGCGCTTGGCCTAGCGGCAATACCTATCAGTCTTGTGTTATTACAGCCCTCATGACCACGACACTGCCAAGTTAGCCACACTAAAAGGGGGAAGTTGCTCCCAGGACTTTCAAAATAAAATAGTTACCGATGATAACATGTTGCAGCATCTTTTTGTGCCACGTGGTACTTAAAGAAAAGCAAATATATTATTCAGTAATTAAATATGAATGGCAACTTTAGTTCTTCCGAAGGCTGTATTTATAGTAATATCCATGATATTGAATAAAAAATAATCCTGTACGTTTACTTTGCCGGAAAAGTTACCTGTTGTCTGATGTGTGTATGTCTGTCTTCGGCTAGCTTGACAAAGCTTTGACCACGAATGAGCCAATAGGCTGTGGAAGGCAGAGTTGTCCCTGTGGCCGCCATTAAAGAAAGGAATCCATGAATTCAAATGGAAACCAACAGGAACCGAGGCTGAAAAAAATGATCGAAATAATCGTTAAAATATAGGCCGATGGCATATTTCGAGAGGTTTTTACAGGATGTATTTCGTTTTTAGACTAAATTTTGCGAAGGAGGAGTAAGACAGGACGTTTTTATTTTTTTAAGCAGAGACCGTTTTAGGGCTAAGGGGGAGGGGGAGAGTTGCTTCTTTGCTCTCCTTTTCTTTTTGTTTTATGAACATTTGTCGCTTCCTTAAATTTGTTTTTACTGTGTGCTTTTGAGATGTCGACTTAAAGACCACACAGTCTCTTTTATCCGCTTTTAGCTCCAGCGGGGGAACTGCAATCGGAAGGTTGTTGAATTAACTATCCTCCAGCCAAATGTTACAAAAAATATTTCTCGTTGATTAAGCCTGCACATCATAGAAAATACAAATCCGCAAATTGTTCTTTATTTCCCGGGAAGTGAAATGATGGAGCGTTGGATCTCACAGTGAAGAAGGATGAGTTCTTGTTTTGTACCAAACGGGGCCAGCTTGGAGGATTGCCATTCCAATCTATTCTGTCTGGTAAGAGATTTAAAACTAAAGGAAAGCAGCCATTTTTAACTAGCTGAACAGGGGCTAAGCTAACGTTAGCCACAGAGGCATCAGTTGATAGTAGCTTAGCTAGGCTTACGGCCCTGTCGAGCTGACATCTTTTCAGGACAAGGTATCCCACTCCGCTAATGTTATCATGTCCCCTTCTTTCAACACTTTGTCACTTAGTTGTAACAGCCTGTCTATTGCAACACCTCATTTCTACTAAATTTTCATTTTTCTTTTCGCAAACCAAAACACTCGAGGTTAACGCCACTCGCTTGTTAAGCTTCACTTACTACATATCACAGGACAGACATAGCAACATATCGCCTGTTAGCACGGAAATAAATGTTGTGCATTTTACTGCCAGAAGCTCGACTGTGTTTCCCAGTGAGTTACTTGTTGTAGCACTTTCTCCCCTATACCTCAACACCTTGTTTATTAGAAACTTGCTATCTTGTTCTCATTACATTTCCACTATGTTTTATCAAGTGGTGCCCGGCAAACCAAACACTTCATGCACTTCAGTTTGCAGCTTTAAGTTAAATCACTGAGACTGGGAAAACATGGTGCATTTGCTGCTGAGTATAGTTTTTTGTGCATAACACTGACAACTCGTGGATGAACGAATGTCAATGCCGAACTTGCACAGCTTGTTGATAAAAGCACCCCCTCCCCTCATGTCTTGCCTAGAAAGCTCTTTTTAGCAACAAACATTAACAAGATTGTTTGGGTTAACAATATTTTGCAAGCGTTAATATGTCATCATCTTGTTTGTCAGTGGCTCAATCTCCTTGGACTTCATTTGCTAGTATTCACACCAACTAGGGCACAGGCCCCAGGCTGATTTATATAATCTCTGGCATGCATACCTGGGCATTGCAAACATCTAGGTAGCTGCATATCTCAGCTGTACTTTCTGTTACTACAAGCTACAGTATAAATTGGGAGGAAGTGTGTGATGCGTTAACCTGTTTGTCAGTCATTGAATTTCTTTTTCATCATATCATTTTGTCAGTTGTGGGTAGTTGACTTTACCCTAAATAGTTGTGGTTATGCTGCTACTGGCTTGATGTTCACTGGTATTATTTAAATCCCCTCTGAGATAAATAGTACAGTGAGCGAATAGTCCACAGGCGTTGCCACTACAGCCAGCGTAAAGGCATTGTTTGAGTGTACAGTCCCTCCTCTGGCAGGATAATCAGGAACATGGTCTGAGTGTGTTTGTTGTTGCAGTTAATTGGCTTGTCAGCAGGCTTAACTACAGTTTCACTTATAGGTTAGCCCAGGACTGTAATGCTACCTTTGTGTGCTCACTTTAACATCTTGCATCCAGAGTTGGAAGTTGTTGATATGATTTGTCAAATGCTGAGAGGTAACACTTAAAAAAAGTTTTTTTTTTTTTTTTTTAATAGATTAAATGATTCAATTTGCGGTTCAGTGGCAGACGTATACGACCACAAAGTGCGTAGACTGTAGATTAATTTGTTAATGAGGAGTGTGGGTAAAAATGCATTAATAGTGATATTGACATAGAATCTAGTATAATAACGATACAGTGAAATAGTACACTTCTTTGCATCACAAACTGACACTGCTTCCAAGCTGTCCGCCCCCCTGAAGCTAACATTTCATTGCAGAAAATCCTCACTCTCTCAATACTACTCTTTGGGTCGATTGTGTGTGCTGAACTTGTAATTACAATGTTTACGACAGCACTTGAAGGCAGTGTTGGCTACAGTGGACAGGCGAGGTAGTGGCTGGTAGTTGTGGTGCTGTGCCTGTCTGGCTGACATTTTCCTGCACAGTGAGACTAAGCATAACACCACTGCTGTTATGACTCACTCACTGAACAGACTCCACTTTGTGGTTTTATGGTGAAAGAATGTGAACACATTGTGGCAACCCCCCCCCCCTTTCGTTTTTCAGTGGATAATCTTCTCTGGAGTAAGATACTACTTGTTGCATACTTTTTTTTAATATATTTTAAAGTGGACTTGTTGGAATTAACTTGGAGAGTAATGTTATTTTATCTGTTCCCCTGTCTGGCGATAGCATTGAATGAGGCTTACAATAAATGAACAAGAACTATGTATAAACTAGCTTAAATGAAACTTATTGAATTTGCATTCTCCTCAACCAAAAATGCAAAGGCACACGTGTGTTTCATGTTTGCCATGACAGGGTAAACTGAAGGAGAGAGGTGACAGACAGGAAAAGACAGCGACTCGGTGGAGGAGAAGCATCTGCAACATCTGATTTGAACAGCTTCACCTGTTGCTTTCCTCATATCTTGAAAGGCAGGAAGGCAGCTGTTTGAACACAGTGTTCCCTGCTGAGACCCAGAGCCCTAAGTGGCCAGAGGGAAGGTGAGCAGCTGGCAAAATCAGGGGTCGTAACCCCTCAAGTACGCATCACCTCAGGAAAACTTATTGCCCATATCCAGTGTCTTTGGCCTTAGATTCCCTCCAACAGCAGCAGTGTGATTTTTGGCTTTGGCATATGAAAGCTAAAACTTTTAATGACCCGTATTGCTCGTCCTGCCAGGACATTTTATAAGCAGTTGCTCACATACCTGAGCATTTTCTAAGACACAGAAAGAGGGAATAACTGTGCAGATTCATAGCAGTGCACAAAGTGTGTTGGGCACATTCATTCACACAGCCTGCATGTGGAACACAAGTTGGAAGGAAATACATAGATATCCTTGGCACCCTCTGTTTTTGCACACAGGCTGCCTCTAATTTATTTTGAAAGGACAGACAGAACAACTGCAGAAGGCACATTTATCCTTGATAGAGCAGTCTGTCTCTTTTTTTATTGTTGATGAGGAGAGGAGTGAAGTACTGATGTGTCTAGTCTTTGACAGAGAGGCTATTCAGTTCTGCCTCTTCAAATTCAGAGTATTTAAGGACAGAAGTAAATATCCTTTTCTGTAGCAGGGATAAGATACAGCCCGCAGTTTGCTCAATACACAATCACACACATTCTGTGTCAAATCTGATTAAGACAATCATGACAACAAAAACAAAACGGATAAAAACTATAAGCAGGGTGATGTATGTAAGTAGTAACTTCTGAATGCTATTGTAAATGCAATTTAACACCATCTTTATTCCTAAATAATAGACCCTATGGCACATCAATGCAAATATAGACATTGCTTGTTTAAGAAGTAAAAGCCTTTAAAATCATGTGTAAAACTTATACAGCATTCAGCTACATAGTGAATGTAGTGTTCTATTATGATGAAGTTGTACAAGATGCATTGTGTTGTTAGTCATCTGTAAGGCAGCTATTTCTTAAAATACAGTCTTTTCTTATGTTTCAAAGCCAGACCACTGCCACTCAGCAGTGCTACACAAACCTTCATCATATCATCACTTTGCAAATATAAAGATAAACTTTAAGTATTTCAATAGGGACACTTGTTTTTATTATATTGTTTGCAGAATCATTGATTGCATAAACAGTTTCTATTTCATTTTAATCAGTCTTTATTAGTTACATCTATTATGAATCAGAAGTGCAAATACTTGGCTCATTTCCTGTGTAAACAAAACAGATTCTGGTTGAAATTTCGCTGGAAGAGACTCGTTTCTTTGAAACTGACTACAGACGTTTCGTCTGATTCTCGCAAAGAAGCTCAGCAGGTTTAAACAAACTCACTTAGCTATAAAGCTGTGTCAGGACCTCACTTATCACTTTTCTCACCAGTGTTGTGGTTATTGTCTATGTGTGTATGGGGTAAGACCAACCCACTCAAAAGTCAGTATAGTGACATAAAAACTGTTTATTAAGTTTCCCTTTGGTTCCATGTTAAGTCCAACTTGTCACCACATCCACACAGTATTGAGCTCAGCAGCTCACTGGAAGTGTTTTTGTTGAAGTGCTGTCTAACTTCCAATCAATGCAGAAGAGAAAAGACGGCTCTAAATGTCAGCGATTGCCTTTTAACTCCATGCTGCAGATGGTCAACATTATGCACTGCATAAATTGTCATTACACTTAAACTTTTGCAGCACTCTTCTCTTCAGTGTAGTCCAGCCACATCTGGAGACAACTTTATATCCATATGTCTGTTACTGCAGCTCTTCCTCCTTGTGTAGTATACATGTCTCTATATACGATATACAAATGACTTTGTTCATCTTGATTTTGTTGGAGGGCAAACGCTGCTTGCTCCATTGCTAATGAGTCCATGTATTCTCTGAGCCAGTTATCCATACGGTAACAGTCCTTTTTCTGTGTTTTCCAACTCATTAAGATCCTATCCTATTCACTGCCAAAAATTCAGGTGTAATGAGGCACTGTATTTGCTTTTGTTACACCCACAAGTTCTCTTCCAAGTGAACATGTAACCAGGCAATAAGGAATCTGTACATTTACCCTTAATGACAGGCAATTAATTATATCCAACCAAAACCTCATTACATCAGGACAAAGCCATAACATGTGCATGAGTGTACCAACTTCCAGCTAGCGATGCACCTGTCTGATACTGTCTGATTCATTTTCTTTATTCAACGTGGTGCCAAATGAGCTCTGTGTAAAATTATAGATTGGATTATTTTAGACCTCACACCATTTGAGACTTGTGTTGTAGTTTTCAAACTACCCATTGAGCTGTGGTTAGGTGTTCACCCATGTCATGTTCCCAACACATTTGAAGCGAGTCAGTGGCAGCATCTTGTTCAGAGACAAAGTTCATGATCAGTATTGTTCATATGCTCTTTTACTCCTTTTGGCAGCATATGATTTAAGAGTAGATTAGAGTAAATATTGTAAGTGTTGTGCACCTATCAAAGCAGATTGTTTTTCAGTTCATCAAATGGTTGATAAGTTTAGATAAGTATTGTGAGTGCTGCATCTGCTGTGATCATTAATTGCAGTGTAATAATAATAAATTGAAGTGGCTGTTGATAAAGTTTGGTATTGAGGATGAAGGCTGGTCAGATATAGATTTAGAGTAATAAACATGTAATAAACATGCAGAGAGTCATTTATTACTGGGGATAATTGCTTATTGACAGTAACACAAAGCCTTTGGTTATACTTCCCCCTGTATACCACAGTTGCTATAGTGAAGAGTTTTTGGTAAGGTATATATTGTAAATGAGAGATTCATAATATATTCAGCTGCCTACTTGGCAGAGAAACTGCACCATAGATGAAAATATTCTGGTAGTAACAGAACCAGTCACAAAAGGGTTATGAATAGCTCTGTAAGGTGAAGACTCAGGCCTTCTGCTCTTGTAGGCTGTTGTATTTCATTCACACATTAACAGTGCTGCAGCAGCATTAATCAGTATTTTAGCTGCGAGTGCTACTACAGAAGCCAAACTTCAGAAATGAACCAGGTCAAAGTTTCAGTGCCCCACAGGATGGAGTCGGTCGGCTCACTTTTCCCTGCGTGTGCAGTTGTACTGCAGTCACTATAGATAATAACAAGAAGCATGCAAGTGTTTTCTCTGCGTGCCATTTTAGAAGTCATCTGATTTCAGGCTGACTCTTAATTAAACAATTTAACCCTTTCATGACCACACATGACTCAGTGTTGCCTTTTTAATACATAAAATACATCATTTGTCAGGTGAGAGTCTGTAACCAGCAAATGTTTTTATTATTTCTTCTACTACTAAAAATTATTTACACTTAAGAACACTTAAGACTTAATCCAGGTTGTCATCAGTTTATATTTTATTTGATCCACAAATCAATTAAAGGTGTAATTGTTCAGATTGTAACTGCTTAATTAGGTAGGATGGAGAGCTGTATGTATTTACTTATATTCTTTTGTTCTTCTTTGTAACTTTTACACAGATTAAAGTACAGTAGGATATTTAGGAATAAATGCCTTAAAACCCTCTGTGTGTGTGTGTGTGTGTGTGTGTGTGCGTGTGTGTGTGTGTGTGTGTGTGTGTGTGTGTGTATATATATATATATATATATATATATATATATATTACATACATCAAGTCTGAAACCTGAAAAGGTTTTTAGTAAGACTTAATGCTGATGCAAAACAAGATAATGCACTCTACTACAGCAATAATACAATGTAAAGGAATTATGTTGTAACTGTATTCACTTTTATTCACTGCTGTGTTGGATGTGGCCTGTAAGAGCAATGATTATGTATCTGTATTGTATTAAGTTGTCCTTGGTTACAGTTAGGTTTACTTATGAGACTTGGGGTTAACCTAAAACATGAATTCATAAGGGTTATTTCAGACAATGCCAGCACATTTGGATAATGAAAAAATAGTTACTGTAACCGCTAGTTAGCAGTAGTTACCGAAACAATCATTTGAATACAAGTTATGTAATTCAAAACAACGGATCAGTGCCCTGTGACCAGCGTGATGCCTGGCTGTCTGAGTGCAGCACATAATCGTGTCTAAAAGTGTGAAACCAATATCTATGAAGGGAAGAGGCCTATAATAAAATCTGTAGGGTACTCATGAACAAAACCTTTCATACAGTGAAACACATAATGCCACTGGGGACCGGCCATGGTCAGTAAGATGATGGTGGTGTTCCTGTGCTAATTGCTTATCTGTGCTGCTTATGATCTGGTTTCACAGTTAACCGTTGTCCCCACCCTCCCTTTGCATTGCGTGCACAGATGTTTCCGAGCAAGACGCAGGTGTAATGTAGTGCTTCTCACACTCCAGCAGGAAGGAGAAGCCTGACTGCTGCAGCTCTGCCGTTACACACAGACCAAACTCTGCTACTTGCACCTTAATACTTGTCCTTCGCATGTGTAGCAGCTTTTGAAATCCTTACAAGGCAGGTTGTTCTTCGGAGATCGTGATGTTTTGAACCAGACAACTTTTGTGTTAAGTTATGTTGACACTATAATGCAACCATGGGCCTTTATATGCTTTCCAGACCCAATTTTCTCTCAGAGTCCAATTTAAATACATGCTTTCTGATTATTGATGAAGCCCATAGTGGTAACTTAATTGTGGAATAACAGTTCAGCCTGTATACCGCTGCAGTGTTACCTCAGATAAATGTAGTCAAAACAATTTCTAATCAAGTTTTTTTTTGAAAATCATTTGTCGACCCGTATGAAGTCACTGCTTCTTACGGCTTGCTAACTTGTTGTTGTGATCCAGCTCTGCTCCAGCTGACGCCACACAATGCTCTGTTTTGACAGTCCCCAGCCTACCCCAACCCTCACCACACACCATCACAAATAACTCCACAAATCTCCCAGCTTATCCCTAGCCAGGCGAAAGACCACCGCTTCGCCACAACCACGGGTAATCACTTGTTCAGGCTCAGCGCATCTGCACTTGAGTTAAGATATCCCCTGAATTGTAATGGATTAATTGGTTGAATATACAGAGGGACAGCTTGCCAACTCAGCCTGAATGAAATAGGACTAAACGGCATGAAAATGAGCAGTCCATGTTCGCACAGATTACTTGAAATGTCTACAAGGATAGATAAAGGACCGAGATTGCCAGCTGAAATGGGAATGTCTGCCTTAAGGCATTGTGTGTGTGTGTTTTGTGGTAGTTAGTGTTTGTGTGCATGCATGTGTCTAGGTAGACATGGGTCAGTTGGTGCTTAGCTGATAAGCAGCAGTGGTAGCTACCGGTGGAGTGTAATGCTCCTGCTTTAACACTTAATAACCCCGCCAGTGATTTACTGCCTGTGAGGCTTTTTCCTGTGTGTTTTGTTCTCTCTATAAAAGCCAGACAGTGTTTATAGAAAGGCAAAGCACACACACACCCCCAGCACTCACCAATAATGAGGATTAAGGTGGTGAGACCACATTTACTAGCATTACTTTTTTTCCTATTTGTGTTTCCAACATGTTGTTCATGGTGATATTGAAAGTACCAGAAGCATAAGTATGCAGTTCTTTGCAGAAACAAACAGTTGTCCCAATTTTTTAGGGGCTGCTCAGCACAGGTTTACTCTGAGATGCTAAGTGGATCTTGAAGCAGCAACTCTGCAAACTGTAACACTCCTCCCCCCCTTGTCTTGCAGGCTGACTTGACAGGGATCAAATGGAAGAAGTTTGTGTGGCAGGGTCCCACCTCTGCACCCATCCTCTTCCCGGTGACGGAGGAGGATCCCATCCTATGCAGCTTCAGCCGCTGCCTGAAGGCCGACGTGCTAAGTGTATGGCGGCGAAGTCAGCGGCAGGGCCGGAGGGAGCTTTGGCTCTTCTGGTGGGGGGACGACCCTAACTTCGCAGATCTCATACACCACGAGCTTGCAGGTGGGGCACCCTTGGCATACACATAAGGGCATGTAATTTTGAAAAGAAATGCATGTTTTATTAAGCTGTGCGGGTACATCCTCTTTATGCTGCTCCCTCAGTACATGAAGGTCAGAGGTCAGGGTAAGCTACAGAACAACATCCAGGGTGCTTGTAGAGATTCAGTGATTGAGTTCAGGGGAACAGGATCTCTGACGCAAAGCTGGTTCTGCTCCTCGAAGAACAGTTAATTTACCCCCCTGCAGCAAGATAGTTAGGCAGATAGTCAGCCAAGTAAGTTTTTCCAGTTGGTTGGGAAAATTAAGAGACAGAGAGGAAGACAGAGAGAGAAAGGTTCGCTATTCTATTTTTCTTAGTCACTACTCAGAGAATATGTTCTCGACTCCACCAATGCACCTTTTGTTGGATCCACTCAAGGTTATATAGCTAAAAGAATGATGGCGATAAAAGATAACGTGAAGTGTAGAGAGCTCACAGCTTTTGTAACAAAGGCACTTTAACATAGATCTCTTTGTCAAGATATGTTATTGGCTGTACAGTGAATAAAGATACAGATTCCACTGCTTGATTGTCAGGTAGGCACAGGGAGTGAGGACCTCAGGGAAGTCTTAAAATCTGTGTAATCTGATACCTCCCTAATGCTCCCCCTCACCCTCCTCTGACTGATGAGCTAGCCAGCAAGGCTGGTAGTGCCAACACCTGCAGGGAAACTCCCTCTCCCTGGACACACTGGGCATCACACTGTCTTATTATTGGATGTGTGTCTGAGAGAGGATTATTATATCCAAGTGTCCGCTTCCCTACAGCAGATGAATCAGCACCTTGCATTTTATTTTGGCAGAAAGTAGAACAAGCGGGCTAAAGTCACATGTCACCATTCTGCAGAGGATGAACAGGAAAGGAGGTATAAGAAACTGAGTTCAGTCCTATCATAACTTCAGCAAGAAACACAGCGTGCAGGAGCAGCCATGCAGAAACGAAGCAAATGCATCCACCCCCCACTTTCTTCTTTTCCCTCTTCAGTAACAGTGACATTAGTGGTGGGAGATGGGAAAAGGCCATCTTTATTCATGCTCTCTGCCATGTAGATTGAACTTTGGAATCTGAGCCAAGCACAGCCCGTCTGTGACCCTCCTTCATTATGGGACATTGTGTCTGAAGGGGACTCAAAATGGGAGCTGAAGGCTACGATGGGCAGCTCATTCAGGCCTAACGGGTCCCCGTAATAACCTGAAGCGTCTGGCTCGGGCCCTCTAATGGAGTGTGCTACATTTCAAGTAGGAGGGGGTGGTATGGAGAATCTATATTTGGGAATTGTTGGAGTCACTGCTGTGTTTCTACACAGGCTTTGGGGAGATTAAGCATGTGTTTAAGGAGATAAAAATTAGATAATTGAATATTGACCAGTAAATCTGTACCATATTTCCTTCCAGGTGTACCAACACAAAATGATGAATCGTGTTTTTGCAGGACTCTGGGCTGGTCTTGTTTTAGATGTTGTGTTACCTGAATTTTTAATAAAACACCATGGTGCAGTGCATCTCTTCCTCCCTGTCCCTGCGGACAGTCACAGAGACTTGCATCCTGAGCACCTGATGAGATATTTCACATTCCCCACCACCCATGTTCCTCAAGTGTTTTACACCCTGACTCAGCTGTGTCTCAGTGTGAATGGTTCCAAGATGGGTGATGTTATAATCTGTGTTTCCTGTTTTGGAAGCCGTTGCACTGTACTCTTGAGTGGAAGATGCCTTCAACTCTCTGAGCCTTTCCCCCTTCTGTAGCTGCTGCGGGGCTCTGCCAGCGAAATGAAGCAGGGCAGCCTCTCTAGATGGATGTAAAGTCAGCCGGAGGGCTGCTTTCTCTCCTCCTCCCTCCCCTAACCTCTGATCTGCAGCTGCTGATCACTCTGTTCAGGATGGTGTGTCCTGAGACCTGATAATACAGCTGAGACAGGGATGGAAGAATGTCAGGATCTCTGTCCAGATGGCTTTACCTGTATCTCTCAACCTGTGTGTCTGGCCTCTTCTCAAGATATTTAGTGCAGTGCACTTCTGAGTCCTCCTTGGAAGGCCCCAGATTCCAGCTGGTTTTAACTCTGACTGTTTAACCGGGAACAAGTGGGAAGGTGAATGTTGATAGAGTAGACAATGAAAAGTTTTCTGGGTCCTGAGCACCAGGGTTGAAGAGCACTGCTCTGGCACTGTGTGTGTGTGTGTGTGTGTGTGTGTGTGTGTGTGTGTGTCTGTGTGTCTGTGTGTCTGTGTGTCTGTGTGTCTGTGTGTCTGTGTGTCTGTGTGTCTGTGTGTCCGTGTGTGTGTGTGTGTGTCCGTGTGTGTCCGTGTGTCCCAAGGATGATGACTGACAGCCGGCTCTGTTTCTGGACTCTCCTGGGCGCTCTGCCTGTGGAGGTGCGAATCGACAAATAACAGGTAGCATTGGCAGGGCAGACTGTGGCAGGATCAGCCCAACCCGTGCACTGAACTGGAATGTCACAACTGATGTCGCCTTTTAACCACCACTCTCTTTTTTGCCACCAGTTCGATGTAATTTTTTTTGCCTTTGGTCCTTGGCTGTCTTGGGAATTGTAGAAAGTGTTCTTTTCTTTCTGTGTTTTCAGCTTCTTTTTAGTCTTTAGTGCAATGTTGGCGGTAAACATGAAAATCCGGTCTTTCCTTTCATTTTCGGCAGCTGAAATAGCGCTTGCTCGTCCCCCCCCACCACCCTCTTCCATCCTCATTAGATTAGTGGCCTGTGAAAGTCTTTTAATTTTGAGCAAGTGCCATTTCTGTATACCAGTGTGCCAGTAATCCCTTCTCTCCAGGGAGATCAGGGGAGAAGGAGTGAGCAAGAGAGATGAGAGTAGTGAAGGGCGGAAAACTTGAGGGATCTTTTAACGTCTGACACTTAATCACCATTGAAGAAATGTAAGGGTAACAAACCACCAAGCCCCTTTTCTACGCTGTTGGACAACCCGCCTTACTTGCAACACAACGGGAAAACCAATTCTAATCTTCCCCTGGCCATGCACAGAAATTATTCCCAACAAGAGAATGCTGTTGCTGAATTAAATGGCTTGCCTCCCCCCTCCCAGTGGTTGACTATAGGCACGTATTCTTATGCAAATCCTATACTCTCCTCGTCGCCCTCCCCTCAAAAGCTGGTGGAGTCTCCTGACCAGGGGCATCTAAAGCAAAAGATAAATGGCGGCCTTTTCCTCCTCTCAAAGACCCACTGATCTTTTTTTTTTTGCATAGAAATTAAGAATAGATGTCTGTATGTGAGTGTAATTGCTCTCTGGTACATTTCTTCTAAATTCTTACTAGTGTGCCCTGGTCCCTTTCCCCTGCACTGCAAGTCCCATCGGGGCTTTCAACTGCACCACGTTCCCCTTCCCCTCGTAGGCCTTTCCTAGCTCACTGTTCCCTCAGCTGCATGTGACTCATGTGGTGGGCTACACGTTGTATTATTAGCTGTTAATGGCAAGGTTAAAAGGGAGATTGGTCATCAGCAGTTCAGAACAGGTTATCAGCCATCTCCACCGTGGTCCCTGGAGCTCACACATCTATTCTTTAATGGGTGCTGGGTCAGATCTCTAGAGAATGACGGAGAAAAGAGGTGGGGGAGGGATGAGGAGAGGATTGCATTTAAAATGTCCATCGCCGCCACTGGTTGATGATGAACACATTGTCTGGGTTCATCCGGTGACTGACTGAAGAAAAGCTCAATTTAGCAGCATTTGTGTTTTCACAGTAATCTCCTGAGCATAGTTTTTGCTGGTATTCAGTAACGTTTGGAATTTTTCTAGCTCTGCCATTTTCACGGGAATGTTTTTTGTTCTTGTTTGACCACTTTCTTCCATGCCTATTTGAATCAAAGGTGAAGAAAAAAACAACCCTTCTTTGCACCTCCGGGCAAAATATCTAGTTCCAAAGGGCATATATCAGTAGTCTGTGAACGTTGTGCTGGCTGAAAGTTTCACTTTTTTACAGGCCAACCTATTTTTTTTCCCCCTCTTCTTCTAAGAAAAAAATCTCAACTTCAAAATTATTGAACTGCCCTTATATCTGTGAGAGAGGCTCTGTGTGAAGCACTACCTGCAGAATACAGGTCCTAATAAGTTTGTTGACAACAAATATCCATAAACAGAGAAGGATGTTATTGATGGTCAGATGGTGAACAAAAAAAAAAAACTGCGCAGGCAAAACCAGCTTATCTGCATTTTGGGACTTTTACACATTTTTGTGGCACAAGCTCGATCATCAGCGAACATGTAGTGAGAGCGGACAGATCTGTTTCCTGCTCTTCACACACTCATAATACTCTTCCTGCCTTCTCCAATACAGGAAACGCTCTATGGATCTAAAATTAAACTCTTGCAGATTAAACTGTTACAAATGAATTCAGTCAAATTTTAGAAATGCAAACAGATCTTTCCCACATGTGACTTGTTTAAAGTCAATGACAAGGAGCCTTTTAAATAACTCAATAAGTGATTTATTGGTTGTGTGGCATGCTGATGTAGTGCACATGGTAGACTTCAAGCTCATTTCCTGGTAATCTAAGTTAGACAGCTGTGATTTTAAATAATCAATTGTATTAAGTTCTATAAATCATGTTTATTTGATCGGTGCTGCTCCCTGGTGCTTGGTTCCATTGGCCCGCAGAACATCAATACTACTGTTTTTTTTCCCCAGTCGCCTATTTCAACAAAAGAAAGATCGTAGGACCATATTTTCCTATAACAGAGGCAAAATGTCAAACCATCTGTTATATGGATATCTGACTATGCACTTGCAGTCTTATTTTAATGACTGCAATGGCATATTTGCTCTCTTGGATTGTGACAGGAGCGATGACACACAAAAATTACTGTGATACAAATTCAGCCCTGCAATGATGTAAGGCCCATTGTAAGCACTGTAGCCCAGTGGGTGCCCCAGGCAAGGATTCAGAAAGGAGAAATGCCACTCACTCTTTAGAGTTTCCAAATGTTATTGACTTGGACAGCCTGTGAAAGTCAAACTGAATCTACACACTTAAGCTGTAAACATGGGAACTTTAAAGTGGAGAGGGAAAAGTCCACTATGTGAACTCCGGGCTTAAACAATTAAGAAACTGATTTGCAATATGTTATTGGTGTTTGTCTTTAACTGATCTCAGCCAATGGCATGTTCTCATTTCACTTCTATTTGATCACTTCCAAACAACCGTTGAAATGCCCAGTTTTGGTGCAGGTTTGTTGGGAATACACACATTGCTGTGGATGTGCATCAAAGATAATTAGTCAGTGATACACACGGCTAAGCTTGGCTTTGGATTTGTGATGCTTTCTCTTTTTTCCCCTTCAAAAATGGTTCTGAACTTCAGTCTGCAACACAGAGAATGATGAATAGATAAACCCAGACCAGCTCTTAGGAGGAAAAAGTAGAGGAGGCCGATGGCTTTTGTGCTTGGGGATCAATTTTCCAGGGCTAATCTCCTGCCTGTGAACCACCCTCCGCTTTCCTTTTTTCCTCCTGCTCCATCTCCCTCTCTCGTGCTCTCTGATGGATCTCCATTGGCTGGCACAGTGCAGGAACTCGGCCATGCATACAGCTCTGGCCCATGGGTGCAGTCTCCCTCTCTTCTCTATCTATCTCTCTTTTCCTTCTCTGCTCAAGAAATATTCATTAATTAGTAATGGAGACTTTACAGAGAACTGCTGGTTCTCTCTCTCTCTCTCTCTCCCTCTCCCTCCTTGCAGATAAGGAGGAAGTGGAGGAGAGGAGAAAACCTTCTGGCCAGGCTTGGTAGAATCCCCTTGAGCTCAGTCGATCACAAGGCATTAATCCTGCTGTTTAATGACCGACTGCTGCTCTAATTGCTTACACACAGAAGACCAGGAGGGGGGTGAGGGGTGGGGTGGGTGGGGTGGTGGCAGACTTTTTCCAAATTTTATATGGACCCCAGAAACACCCACATGGCATTTTGTGACTTTGAGTGTTGAGGTGCGTTTTTGAGATTAGCACAGGACTGATGCTGCACCGTAGCTTGATGTTAGAGGAAAGGCGTTTTGTGTGCGCTTTTGTGTGCATTTGTGTCTATGAAGATGTTTCCTTGCTGGAGGTAGATGTGAGTATTCTTAATAGAGCTGCTGTGCACCCGCCTAAGAGCTCTTATAAAGGTCAGCTCATATGGGCCTGCTACACATGAGGCAGAGACATGAAAGTGTCCTAACCATCAGCTGAGCACATAAATCTTTGTCTAAATGAGGCCACTCATCTTTTGCCCCATGCACTGTCCACCGCACTCCGTGGCCCACCCTTCTTGCACATACTGTATGCTCACAGACACACATTTGATTCACAGATGTACTAGAAAGATTCATCTTTTAAACAACCATTGACACGTGTTCATTATAATTACCTACTATACTTTAAAATTGCATGTGTGCACAAAAACGTACAGCAGGAACTGAAACAGGAAAACCTGCAATATGCACATCTACAACAGTTTAACAGTAATAATCTAAACTTTCACTGCAACTAAAACAATTAGTCAAATGACAGAAAATTAATCAGCAAGTATTCTGATCATCGATCAGTTTTTCAGTCAGATTCTGAAACATCTGCTTTGTCAAGTCGTGAAGGTGTGAGATTTTGATGCTTCATGTTAGTAAACTGAATATCTTTGGTGTTTCGACTGTGGGAAAACACAAGCAATTTGAAAACATCTCCTATGGATCTGAGAGATTGTAACGCGCAGTTTTCATTATTTACATGTCATATCGTAGATAAAATGATCAGTCAGTTAATCAAGAAAATAACTGGCAGATTAAGCAGTAATGAAAACAATAAAATTGTTCAATCTCTCAACTTATTTATTTATTGACATTTTACAGTTTGACCATGACCCCTGACCTCTCTGTGATGAATGAATAACAGTCTTTGAGACAGATCAAGAGTCCCATTGTTTGAGTTATCCCTCACTGCAGTAGGCTGTATTTGCAGAATATCTTTAACTTTCACTTAAACTAAAAAGTGTCAATTTAAAAGGGACCTTCTGATATGCTTCATTTTTAGATGCTGGATATTTTTTGAAGAGGAGTGAGTATAGAAAGCCAATGGGTTTCACACAAGGACGCAAAGACAAGTGCAACAAGAAAAGCAAAACTGTTGTGTAGATTAGATTTAAGTTTTTTTCTTTTTAATTATCTTTGTTTATTTCTTGGTTTCTCTTCCTACCCAGTCAGGAGTTGTTTCCCTGTCGCTGTAGCAGGTGGAGTGCATAGACATTTATCATGGCGATTCCTCCTCTAAAAGTTGCATGTCCCATCTGACCCAGAGACACTGTCCTGCTGGGTTAGTTGTGAAAATTAGTTTTAAAATGTTGCATTGCAATTTTCATTGAGTGAGTGTCACATTGTTTACATTGGAAAAATGCTAGATTTGACTTGGAACACTGTCTGTCTGTCTGTCTGTCTGTCTGTCTGTCTGTCTGTCTGTCTGTGTCTGAAGTGGGGAGTGTTGCAGCAGACATTGCATGATGAACATGAGGTCGTTAGGAACACTTGATGTAAACCAGACGCCTGTTTTAGAGTTGCTTGGCGCTAGAGGGAGAGACTGAGGAGGAACAGGCGACGCAGAGGAGGAGGCACGGGGCAGATGTGGTCTTGGCAAAGGGAAGCAGATGGGATCGCCGTGGTGGTGGTTGATGTAAAAGTAGGTGGAGGAGGGAGGTTTTTGCCAGTCTTACCGTCATCAGCACAGGGCTGAAGTAGGACTGCATGTTTAACTGCAAAATGCACGCTGGTTTGTTGTCTCTCTGTGAGCCTTGCTGCTCATGTTGCCCTGTCTTTCAGATGTTTTCAGCTACACTTATCTTCCTCTTCAACATTAGAGTTTGGCCTAAATCCTATTTTGTTCTCTTTTTTTCCTGTCCTTTCTCTTAATGTGCTGTCAGTGGGGTGGGTTCTTTTTTTCGTGTTGACTTTTTGCCACCTCGCCTGCCATGTGTTTCAGAGTGCCCGGACCAGCTGCTAAATCACTCAGAACAGACTTGGTGAAAAACAAACTTGACCGATGCATACTCTACCACATCCACAATTTCTAGAAAGTTAAATGGCTTTATACCCTTGTTGAATTTTTTTTATTCTGCAGTCGTGGTTAATTTTTAATGGGAAATTGCTGTTTTCCTTCCCTTTTCCTGCCTTTGCCCTGTTTTTTCTATGTTCCTGATCTTATCCCTCAAGATGTGCATGCACCTGATGAATTAGTCTGTTGCTCTCAAATTCGTTGGGCACGTAGCCCCCCCCCCTTACTTGGCAGCTAGCCTCAAATTGTTTTCCTTTGGTTGGATGTAATGTTTTAAAAGCTAGCCGATCTTGATGCTTCTAGTAGAGCTGTGGCATTTGGAGGTGGATTTGATGGGCTGGGGATACTTTTTACTTTTTGAAATGAAAATTGACAATCCCACTTTTATATTTTTCCAGCAGATGTTTATAATTGCATCCTTGCAACATAGCTGGCTGTTTGCTTAAACTCAGGGAAAGCATGAAAGCGCTCAGCGTCTCCTTAAACAAGCTTTTCATACCTGCCAGGCCGCCACAGGGTCTCTCATGTTCAAGTATGGAAATCAATGTAATTTCCTATTTTGATAGCCCTAGAGTCATCTAAATTTAAAATACCTTTACCTACCTTTGCATTACAAGAGCAAGCCATGGGTTCACTTAATAATTCAATAAAATTTGATTAACTTGCCTCTGGGCTCTTGTGCCTAGCTGGCGCACGTCAAGCCGACACGAAGGGTGGGTCACACCCAGTATTTATTTCGTCTGTTCTCAGGCAGAGACGGCACACTTGGGGAGATGTTTGCTGTAGACTTGACTGAAAGGAGCTTAAGTGCTGTAAGATGTGAGCAGTGGCTCTTAATGAGATTAGACCAGCATTCAGGCCAGCGCAGAATGTGATTCAGAAAGCAACTCTGATATGGATGTAACGGTACATAGCTTCATCCTAAACAGCTTGGTACATTTTGATGTGTTGTTTCAGTTCAGTACACCATATGAACCAAATAATTATAGTGCTGTGGTTCTAACAGTCTAATTACAGTCTAACGCCTTGCATGTGTGGAAAAGAATCTTAAAAGTGCAAGTTGTACCTAAGAGGCTTGGCAGTTTGTCAGTTGCTCTTTGTTAGCTAAATCATGCTAGCTAAAAAAAACATCCCAATCACTCCCTATTTGCAAGTATCATAGTTTACATTGTAGTCTACAGTAGTACATTTGAAATTTAAAATTGTGTGTCACCATTTGGTCAACCAAAATTAAGTTGCATTGTGTTTGTGTCTGGAAATCGCTACATCAAACACGGTGGCTCATTGTTGACAGCGTCATATCTATTATGTTGTATCTATTACTGGATGGAGGCTGGGACAAGGTACAAGTCTATTTCTCCACAGTGTTGAAGCAGCCACCCAGTAAAGGGTCACTATGATAATGGACAGGACGTTACTCGCACATATGTTACCATAGTTGGTCAGATATGTAGCTCACCTCAAAGTGTGTGACCCACAATACAATATTTCTACATGTTCACTTACTGACAGTTTAAAAATGTTTGAGTGCCCTATCCTTTCAGGTTTCCTGCATGTCATTAAAAAGTCTAAAATCCAATAATCTGAATTTTCCCAAAATGCTTTTTTCTGAAAACTTTGTTTTGATCAAGCTTTAACAAAACTGCAAAATGAAACCATCATGGAACCAATAACCACCAATGCAGAATGTGCAGGCCGGTCAGAATTTATCATAGCATGCTAGTCTTGCATATGCACTGTTCTGTATAGTCATGTTCAGTTGAATATGAATAAATTCATATACTTTGAAAGTAATTCTGGGACTCTGGTTTTCTTTCATATCCTTAGTATGTTTTTTGCCAGTGTGAAACTGAAATAAAGTCTTAAATTGCTTTCATCATGGTCTTAAAAAAGGCTTAAAGCATTTAACCTGCAGAAACCTGCAGAAACCTTGCTTTTAAAGCAAAATGACAAGAAATTAAAAACTTGGTTTTCCCCCCTGTACCGAAAATAAAACTGGGGCTGTGAATTTGTGTTCCACTGAGTTCCTAAACCCTGGCATTAAAACTCAATATGTGCATGAGCAGAAAAAGCACCTGAAACCTCCACAGCCTAAAAGCAGGCAGCAGCAGGTTTCTACTTAACCTCTCTCTCTGTCACAGTGAGTACACACTTTGTTTGCATTTACACGTTCTGTTTGCCATCTTCATGTGCTATGCTTTTCAGAAGTCACTTTAGATATGACTTACTCTTTTGCATTTCAGGAAATGTGAAATTTCTGTATCAGGGTGTTCAATGTTAACTGGCAGGTCCTTGAAAATGGCTCGTTGGGCTCATTACATTGCTGCAGAGTAACCTTGTCACAGCGTTTATGCACAGGGTAGGATGTTGTACACAGTGAATGCCTGCATTTTTGAATAGTTGATATAATTGCTCACAGCTATACATACATGTTTATTAGACAGTCTGTCAGAATGGAATTGCAAGGTTATTCATAATCGCATCCATAGGAGTGAACTCACTGCGTGTTTGTAGTCGGTGTGATTGTCATTGTGAGACTGTGTTTTTGTTGTTGTTATCCACACAGTGTACACATATCAAGGTGTCTAGTCTCAATTCCTCCACCTAGGTGGAGAGTTTGGAGTTTCTCTCCTTCATAACAAAAAAATGTTTGAGTTCATGATTTTGTTGATTAAAAAAGACAAACACTTCAACCATTAAGACATTTTATGAGTCACTTTTTGAACTTAAACAAGGTAAAGCCTGATGATAAAACCTTCTTAACTTCAACGCTTCATAATGCTGATGAAGGATAATGTGATGGTATGTTTGGGATGGCAGTTGGTACTCCCACACTTAATTTCACAAACACTGATATATGTGTGTGTGTGTGTGTGTGTGTGTGTGTGTGTGTGTGTGTGTGTGTGTGTGTGTGTGTGTGTGTGTGTGTGTGTGTGTGTGTGTGTGTGTGTGTGTGTGTGTGTGTGTGTGTGTGTGTGTGTGTGTGTGTGTGTGTGTGTGTGCGCAGTATGTATAAATAAATAATAATTAGTACCGTACCTGATCAAGTGTAAGACTGGTGTTTGCTTCCACCAGCCACAGCAGCAACATGCACCATTCTTGCTGTAATTGTAAATGTGAGTTTTTGTACCGTCAACATTGCCCTGGAGAGTTCTTACTGGTTTGTAAAAGTGGCAGAAAAACTCTCAAAGCTTTCCACTCCACTCACCTCTCTCTCTGTCTCTCTCCTCTCTCTTTCACCAGCCGAGGAAGATGGGGTGTGGGAGAACGGCCTTTCCTACGAGTGTCGCACGCTGCTGTTCAAAGCCATCCACAACTTGCTCGAGCGCTGCCTCATGAATCGCAGCTTTGTTCGCATCGGCAAGTGGTTTGTCAAACCCTACGAGAAGGATGAGAAGCCCATCAACAAGAGGTACGCTGGCTCCACTTGTTCTTGTCTTGTCCAGGTTGTCTCTCCTTTCTGGCAGTACTCTGCGCATATACTGTACCTGCACTGTGGAAAGGGGTATTTTCTCTTACTGTTGCCCCTTTAGCCATATTATATCTGTTGTTGCTGGCTGTGATGTGGTCTGGTGCAGCTCAGTGGGTTGAGCTCTGCTCCAGACACAGGCTTACAGTGTTCATGTGTTATTCAGTGTGTAGGCTTGTAAACCAACACTTCCACAGTTAGGGGTTCTAGTCCCTCTGGGCAACACTGAACATAAATACACAAATTCATATCGCTGCTTTGGAGGGAGCTAGATATTAAACAGCATGTATTTTACCAGGCATCTCCTGCTCTCTTTTTTGCCACTGATCCCAATTGGAGTATTTGACCCCGTCAAATATAATCTTTATTTTGTCACATTTAGGTTTGCTCTTTCTTTTTATGTTAAGCTGCACAGTATATGCTTATGTGCTTAAAGCAGTTGTAGACAAATACCGGACCTTGGGCCAAATCTGGCAAAAGTTTTTATAGTTTGTGTCAAAACTTTTTGCATAATTTTTCATTCAATATCTGATTATAATCAAATGATTTGCATGTCAGACACAGATATATGTAGGTGGTAGTCTAATAATAAGAATGGTTAGCTGACAAAAACAATGTCTTGATGGTCGGAACACCAACAGTACTGAAGTACTTCGACAGGCATACAAGACACAGGCAGCTGTTGATCACAGGACTGGATTAACCTAATTGCTGACGCCTGGCCGAGGGCAAGGCTACATTAAAACTAGTAAAAGTTATTGACAGCCAAATAATATCTTGGCACATTACCACCATCTGTTGATCAGCGGAATAATGTGACACCATTTGCAGGACTGTATCACCTGTGTGTAGGCACGCGTGAGTGTGTGTCCTTGTGTGCCTCCGCGAGAGAAACAAAGCATGGACCCGCTCCTAGAAAAACTCTGGCTCCATAGTGCTACTAGAGGTTTGAAATTCCACAGAGAACCTTTAAGAAAATATAGCCTGCACAGCTTTTAATCTGTGGATGTTATAACATAGTGCTCTACTGTGATTCTTTATTTCCAGCATCAATAAAATACCGATACAGTTTTCAACCAACAGCCGCAGTGTGGAGGTGTGGTGCACCTGCATAATGTTGCTGATAAATAAACTGCTGCTGCTCTTTTTTTAATTTTGTGTGTCCCACAGTTAAGTTGCGGGTCACTTGCTTGTAGGTTGCTTTGCAGTTAGTTTTTTAATGGAGAACAGTTGGGTACTTTTAACATCTGTTGTACCCAAGACAAACCAAGGATTGTAAATGGATCAGGCTTTATACAACATTATTGATGTATTAAAAATGTCTTGATTGGCCCATATCCCGATCCTGTGTATCAGCTGGGCACGTCCTGCATTGTGCACTGCATTACACTTGTGATATGAGAGTTTTAGAGAAAACTGAAAGAGGTTCTGTCGTGCCAACTGTGCCAGCGTTGTCTGTCTCTCCTCTCGCTCTGAGTGTATTTGTGTATGACTGAGACATCCTCCACCTCTTCTTCGCTATCTGCTGAGCTGGATTTCTTGCCTTCAGTGTCTGGGTTTATTGATAAGAGATGGAGAAGCGGGAAGTGAGGAGAAAAATGACCGTAGCAATTTTTGCCATGCATCCCCACCAACTCCCCGACTCGTCCTACCTCACCCTGTCTCCACACATCACAGGCTGCTGGTGTTTGACAGCTCAAATGGAGTTTTTGTTGTGGTGTGTTATTGTTTTTGGAGTTGTTTTGGTGTTGTTGCCAGATTTCCCAGTCAGGTGACCATGTGGGTCATGCAGCGACATAATTGTGTGTGGGTGTGGGTGTGTGTGTTGTTTGCATGCCTGTTGTGCTGTTCAGGTTAGAAATGGCCAGAACTCTGCTATCTGCTGTTAGCACGTCTTTATCATTACCACAGTGTGGGGTGGCACATCAGAGTTTCCTGTTTTAAGAGACTCTTTCAGGGCAGTATAATAGATTTTTACTTACTGGCAGAATAATAGACAAAATAATACGGAAGAACCACTTTTAGGCTATATCCATGCCTTGTTTTTAGCTGTATTGCCTCTTTACCCAGTACGCTAATCACACAGGGCCCCAGTCATGGGGGGAAAAAAAGAAAACAATGGTCTTTTCCTCTGCTCTGGAATTCACAGGCCACCCGCTGCCTGTGTGTCTGGTTCTCGCTCTCTCCCTCCTCTTTCTTTTCTCTCACTTTCTCTCTTTCTCTCTCTCTCCCTCTCTCTCTCTCTTTCTCTCTCTCTCTCTCTCTCTCTCTCTCTCTCTCTCTCTCTCTCTCTCTCTCTCTCTCTCTCTCTCTCTCTCTCTCTCTCTCTCCCCCCTTCCCTCCGTCCCCCTCTGCTGTCACAGAGCAGACTGGGCAGGTTATAAATAGTGGTGCAACCACCCTGAATCTCAGTTGTCGTCAAGGATGTTTTTCCTCTCCCTTTGGAGTGTTCCGTTGTGCCCCAGCCATGCTGGGATTTTGACAAACAAAGCACCACAAACCTTTGACAGAAATTCACTGGACCCATTTTTTTTTTTTTATGTCGCTACTGGTCCCAGACCAGCTGCTGTGACATGTTTTGAGCTGTTAGTGTGGTGTTTGTAATTTATTAAATGGCTCAAGTAATGTTGGTTTTCATGTCTGCAGGACAAAGTAATGCTACACACTGATAGGTCCCACTCACTTATGCTTTCGTGTGATTGGGAGCTCCTCTACCTTTTGTGTCTTGTCACCGTGGAGATGCTCAGGTTTGTCCAGCCAGTACAGCCATAGAGAACTGAGCAATCACCCATAGGGAGACTTCATCCTCATGGGTGGCGTGACGATGGCTTTTATGTCTGTCCTGACATCATTCCCAGTGGCTTGCTGATTCCATAGGGAGTAGGATTGAAAAGTTCCAGGGGATTCCCACTCTTATTGTTCAGTGAAAACTATCTAACTTTGCATTGTTTCATGCACATCAGTCTAGGATACTTTTCCTCCCTCCTTCAATACAGAAACACACACTAAATTGATTAGTTAACAGTGTTTGCTAACACCTCTGCTCATCTGGCTCCTTTAAGCACCTTGTTCACCTTTCATCGACAAGTAGGTCAGGCACTGTTAGTATCGTCTCTTCAGCTAAATCACAAGTGGATTTGCAACAAGGAGAAGCAAAACTGTCTTTAAAGCCACATATTCTTTCTTGTGTGACCATAAAATTCTCATAAAATATATTTGTGTGATAAAATAGTTTCCTGTAGAGCATTATCCATAGGGTTGTAGTAGCACAAATATGTGAACTGGGAATCCCACACAGTTTACTAAGGACTGTGTTTTATTCTTATCACCATCATTAGATCTCTGACAGTCAAAGATATTTTATTTTTTAAAGGTCAGAATTTACTACAACCAACCTGATTTGAGCCGGGGTGGTTGTTAAGTGCTGATGGAAAACTTGAATATGTGACATGATGGTTGAGGAGGGAGCTGGTGGAAAAATAGCATCACATACACAAGCCAGTTTCCAGCTTTTTTGTCTGTGCACTTACAGGTGCAGGGGCTTTGTAGGGGCTGTAACTAGCGATCGATCTGCCAGTTATTTTCTCGATTAATCGGTTGATCATTTTGTCTATAAAATGTCAGAAATTTGTGAAAAATACCTGTTGTAATCCCTCACAGCCTAAGGTGAACTATTTTGATTACTTGTTTTATTCAACAAAACCCAAAGATGCTCACTTTACTGTCAAGTGACGAAGAAAACACTTGAGAATATTAATTGTTCATACAAAAATCCAGACTTTCTCATAGTAAAACTTTTCTTGTCAGCTTGTCTTAGCATCACAGTTTTGGACTTGTTTTTTTTTTAAATTTATATCATTTTCATCAACAACAGAACAATATATACAGTACATTTTATTCAGCCTGATTTCAGTCTAAAGTTTAAAAACTTGAGGCTGCTGTAAGTTATATGTTTAAAAGGGATTTCTTGGTCCTCCCGTCCAGGCTTTTAGGTATTACTCCCCATAATACCACTGTGAGGTCTTGTGGAATATCCTGTTGGAAAACATCTCTGATTGCATCTAATACACTTAGCTTAGCATAATCAGAATACACAGGTGTGTTTGGCAAAGTGTGTCCCACCGTTCCTCAAACATGAGCTGGGAGGTGTTGGTTTATTCCTGGTGTTTTGAAGAATCTAGTGACTATTTTCCATTTGAATTGCCTCCACGTGTTTTAAGTTTGTAACTAGTTGTGCCTCAGTACACACCAAGTGTCCTGTGGTGTGACCTTGTTCGTTTCCACTTCCCATCTCTGATTTATCTGTAGGGAATTATGTAGATTCATAGATAAAACTATACGATATCATTTACTCATTATTTTCTTATCTCCATTTTTCATTTGTACGTCTATTAGAAACTTTTCTATGGGGGTAGGTTTTATGAGTTTTCCCCACTCCTTTCGTGTCGTCTGGAAAGTTGGTAGCTCTAAATACCTAAAGACATCTGTCCTGTGGAGACCAAAGTCATTTTTCTTAGGATGTCTGTCTTAAGATTGTCACCACTGAATAACTGGTGCAGATAAACCAGCCTTTGATCTGACCTTTTTCTTCAGACAATTTCTAAATTGTTAGGTGTGAAGGTCTTCATTAATGCCTTCCCTTTTCATGAGCTTCGTTAACATGAAAGCTGTATTTTATTGCATATTTTAAGCGTGATCTTAGATGCTGTCAATTCTTTAATAGGGGCATCTAGAAAAGGTGGGATTTGCAGGGTGCTTTGGGCACATATTATATTTCAATATTAAGCCAGTGTGTGTATGTGCCTCTCTGAATCCACACTATCAAAGACTTCATATGTGCAGCCCAGAAATAATATTTTAAGTTTGGAAGTTTAAGACCTCCATTTGGCTTAGATAGCTGTAAAATTTTAAATCTAATTCTAAGGCATATTTTCAAATGCCTTTTGATCATCTAGGGATAAAATCATTGATTCTGATTTCTTATCTTTTTGACAGGATATTCAATAGACCTCGTAAATGACCTCCATAGTGCCTTCCAGTGATAACTCTGGTCTGAGCAGGATGAATAATTTGAGTGATTATCTGATTAACTTGTCCAGCCAAGGTTTTTGTTAGTATACACAGATCTCCGTTCAGTATTGATATTGGTCTGTAGGTCTGGTATCCAGTAGGGATGAGTACGAGTACTCGAGTACTCATTGTTGACGTCATTATTCGAGTAGCGGTTCACTACTCGTGCACCTGTGCACATGTTTGTTTTTTTTTTTTGGCTACAATAGTTCAACTCAGTTGGCGTTATGTGCACCATGGCAGCCGTGACCAGGAAAAGTGATATCTGGAAACACTTTGATAAAAAAGACAACAATAACGTGCAAGACAGCCAAACAGTAGGCTTGGCCGGGGAGGTCCGTGTCCGACTGGAAACACAAGCTGAACATTGGTTCCGCTTGTGTTTCCAGTCGGACACGGACCTCCAGTATTTCTTTTTTTTATGGTAAAAATATATTTATATATAACTTGCGAGTAATCGAGTACTCGTTCATAAGGTGATGAGAGAGGGGCTTTTATTGTGTTTTGATCGTTGAGATCAACTGCTTCATTTCCCATTCCTCAATTAGCCAATCTAGCTCCTGTTCATTTTGTCATTTCAGCAAAAATTATGTGATTTTAGAAAGATGCATCATCATTGCATCATCAAAGCAAGTGTCCATATTCTTATATAAAGATTTATAAAAAAAAAGGACTCTGCTATTTTATCTGGTTTTATGATAGATGTGTGGATCTAAGAAATTGTGGTAGACATTTTTAATTGTCTGCTGATCATATTTTGTCCGTACAATTAATCAAATATTGAAAAAATGAGGGGCAGGTTATTGAAATAGTTGCAGATGAATTTTCTTTTGAATGACTACTTTATTAATCAAATAATTACAGCTCTACGTGAATGCACCATTGTGGCACGCTTGTCATCGTGAGTCATGAGTTCAAAATTTTCATTACATTTTCACAAAGAGTTTTTAAAAGCTAGAAATAATAAATACTATAAGATCTTTTTAGGGTGGGCCGCTCAAATCAAATCTGCAAATGAGAAACACTATATACCCCTCTGATCATTGCACGACTCCCGTGCTGCAGCTAGAGTCTCCAGTTGGTGGAGGCTGTTGCTAGCTGACATTGTTCATAACCTCAGACCTCAGCCTGTGTTGAAATGCTTACATCATCTCTCCTCCCTCCCTCCTTTCTCATTTTAGCCTGATGCGTGTGGTAAGCAGTAGGCAGCAAACTGAATTTTTAGAATCTTTAATAATGATAACCTCCTCTGGTGCCTCCAGTTGCGTGTATTTCCTCCTGTTTACGTCAAGACATTATGAAGGATTAACTGTATTTTTCTCAGAAAATGTCATTTATGATTCTGCAAGAAAAATAAACATTCCAGGATTAATATTAAAATGCAATATTGAAAACAGTTGAACTGTTTTTAAACATAATTCTTTAAATAAATCAGTGCACAGTGATTTGGTCAGACCCTTTTGTTTTTTAACATGACCTGCAAATGCAGCAGTATGTGTTGATACAGCTGACAGTAATTCTCTTTGTCTGGAGCTCAGGCGCCTCCAAGTTGTGCAGTCTGGTTGTTTCTGAGAACCTTTTGCTGCTAGGTAGACTGGCTTTAGGAAACAGAGAGAGAGGGAGAGAGAGAGCGGGAGAGAACACAAGGGATGGAAGGAGGGAGGGAGCAAGGGAGAGCTCCTCTTGGTTGTCATGGCAGCAGGGAAATGCACCCTGGGATCGTGTGTTTCCAAGGTGAAGTGGGATGCTTGTGCTCTATTGGTCAGTTTAAGGCAGACTAACTCGTTGACTTGTTTCTAATTGGCTGTGATACTGAAACTCAGAGCAACATTAAATCTCTGATATTTCAATTTGATCAGGACAAAAGGGGATATCGTTTCTTTTTATCTGCTTGGTATGCATGTCTGTATTTAAGCAGCATTTACAAGATCTACAATGTGCTCCAACTGCGCTGCAATCAGGAGAGTGTTAGATTACTACTCCACTGTATTTAAATATGTGTAGTCTGCTAGTTGTTATTGTCTGACTGAAAGCGTCGTTAACAATCAAGCTGTTATGAAATGAGGACAGTGTGCAGCAGCTCTTATTCCAAGAGTGAATGGTAATGAATGAATGCAAAACATAGTTATACAATAACACTCATGCCTGCATAAACATATGCGACTGTCTGCACTTTTCTGCATGACTGTGTGTTATGTGGCTGAGCACATTCTTCCTCTATTGTTTTGGCCCGACGTTGGGAGGTGAATGTGTGAGCCCTGGTGCGCTGTGGCAGGCGGAAGCAGAGAGCAGCACTCTGTTAAGTAGGACAGTGCAGGATAAAGGGCCACTGCCTCCAGTCTGGGGCTAAAGCGCTAAATTTATCCCCTCCCTGCTCCCAGCACAACACAAACACACAGGGACACGAGCGCACAAACATGCTCATCAACAATCGGCATGCAAGCCACTCCACACCGAGGGCAGTCGGAGGGTTGGCACACAAGCTTTTTGTAGGAATTATTGGTGTAAGACACAAGAAACGCAGCCAGACAGAGCTGCATATGTAACGTTTAGTGTGCCTATAGACTAGCAATACAGATATAGATATATAGGACAACTCAGCACCTTTCCTAAATACCCCACCCCCCCAACACTCGACCCCCTACCCCTCGGTCTTCCCTGTACTTCATCTGTCTCTCTAGCAACAAGAACTCCAGGGAGACTGGGCTTGGGACCATGTGACCCGGTGCTCTGGATATATCATGTTGCTGGAGAGATCCTGTCCAGAAGATAAATATGGCTCTTAAAGGAAAATACCAGTGTTTTTCATTGGTATGGGTCACTTCCTTAATTGCTGCAGAATTATACATTATTAATAGTCCATTTACCATTGCATTACTTTAGTGTTACAATTTAAAACAAAGTCCTTTGCATCAGTGACCTTAAAGAGTCCCTACAATCTGTAGCTATCTGCAAATTTACATAATTTTTACTACAAACCCTCATTTGAACTGTCATCCTCAAGGCAAGAAGTGTTATTAATTTTGACGGTACTGGTTAAAACAATATTTATCCATTAAGTTATTGGCTGAGAGAAATGGGTTAAACAGTTCTCTAAATGAGTTAGCAGCACCTCTCAGTTTACAAGAATGGATTATGGTTCAGAACAAGGTATAGCACGTCCAAGTGAGACAAAAGCTAATATGACTTTAATTAACATATCTCATGACACTATGTGCTCAGTGAACAAAACGCCCAGAATGTTTCAAGCAGTGTGAAGAAACAAGACACCATCAGAAACTTGTAGCACCTTGTTGTAAAATTATTCCACCAATTTCCACTCCTGAATGCCTTCCTCATTTCCTCTGATGTCAGCTAGAGGCCCCGGGAGAACAAAGAATTCTCTCATTACTAGTGTAACAGGCGTCATCGTCTTTTTATCCATCGTAGTGCTGAGGAAAACCCGTATTGGTGTCAGCCTTGGAATTCAAGGGTAGCGGCAGGGACAAATTTCACTATTCATGGAGGGGAATCCTGTGTCCTTACGTTTCCTCTGCTCCCTCTCGGCTCCCCTGTTCTCCTCACCCTCCCACCTCCTCGGCCGCTGTGCCCTGCATTCCTCCCATTCCCCCCATCTTCCCATGTGACCAGAGGCTATGGGAGAGGACGGGGCCAAGCGAAGGTCTGAAGAAGTCCTCATAGTTAATCTGCCAGGCGTCACTCCCTCCCCTCCTCTCTGTCCCTTTCTAAGTAACTGTGATTCCCATGGTGCTCTCTTTAATCCAGAGGTTCAGACAGATGGCCACATTTAAAGCTAATCCCATATATGGTGTTATACATTTCACCTCATCGCTGTAGACCACAAGGTGGTCGCACTGTGACCTCAGCTAGAATTAAATGTTGAAAGATTTACAGGGATCTCACCGCAGGCTCAGTCAAACCCTAACTTTTGCTAACTCCAAACAGATCTCTGCTCGCCAAATGTAGGGTTCAGTTTAAATTCACGGTGTAGGCTAATAATGCAACTAAAATATTCTTAAAATGCATCTGAGGGTTACAGAATACGTAATCCTTACACAGAGCCCAGGATTAGGGGGCTGTAAGTGATCCTGTCTTTATGTTTCTTTTTCGCTGTATAGACAACACTGCCGTCATCAGCTGAAACAGCTCCCAGTTAATTTTCACTTTCATCATTCTTTCTTCCAAGTTCAGTTGGTTTAACTTTTTTTTTTGTGTGTGTTTAATTTGAAGTAATATTTAAGAAAGAAATGACATGAAGTTTAAGTGGAGGCAAAATGGATTTTTATATCTAGTCCGTATCAAATTTAAGACAGAAATACACAGCTTTGTGGCATGTGTGTTTATCAGTCTGTTAATAGAGCCAGACAGCACAGGGGGATTTCAGGTTTCTCTGAATATCTATTAGGACCTGCTAGTTGTTGTTCTGCTGAATGGGCTGTTTGATTATAAATCTGTGGCACCTCTCCCTGGTAAATGTTTGTTTCAACACTGCTTTATGCCCAGCGTAGTGTAACAGATGTTTCCAAAGCATCAACAAACAAACTTCCAACGGCTTATTTCTCCACCAAGAGGAGCTGACGCAGAACTTCATTTTAGTTTGACACATTTGTTATGTCGTCCTGATTAGTCGCCTTTCCTGTGATGTACTGAGGACAACACACATAGCTGATTTACTTGGAAAAAGCTTACATAGGTTTATCCACTGGAGCTAATGTTGCTGGCTAATACTATTGAAAAGCAAAGGGGATTATACATATGTCCTATATGCCCTATATTCGACATAAAAACATATCCAACTACTTCAATTGAGCTTTAAATTTGGAAAGTCAAAAGTAACACGCTTTTTATTCTTGGTAATTTTTGAGATTTTTTAAATATCAGAGCTTGTACAGGTTTTCATTCTACATCTGTTGTCAGCTTGATATGGAAATGTAATTTCACTGCACAGAGTAACCAGGCATCTGATATTTATTTTGAAATTCTGCAAGTTAATTAATTTGTTCAGTAAAACAAAGAGCTGATGTTAACCTTTCCTCATTCTTCTGGATTACAGTCTGGAAATTTGGCCATGCTATTCAGAGTGTGTGTCACAGCTGGTTGACAAAGTTGTACTCACTATAATTATACTATATTATAACTATACCATAGTAACTATAGCATAATTTTCAACAAGCATTTCTGCTAATTTGAAAGAAAAAGGGCAAAAATAGGGCCTTGCCTTTGTGGGTTGCAGAAGCCCAATTTTAATCCAGGATGAGGCTGACTAATTGGCCGTGGCTCTGGGTAATTAAGCTTTGTTATTACGACTGCACAACTTACATTACTAATGCCATGACCTAATGACTCGACATGAGCTTGGCTTAAAACAGGCTTAAAAATCCATCCTCATTACACACGACCATAACATATTTACTTTTTCACTCACAGGTGTGTAGGACCTGTTATGCTACACATGCATGTTTTGGCAATTAATGCATATCACACTGCAGTGAATCCACTTAGTGCCTTTTTCATAAGAAGGAACAGATGTCGCATTACAATCAAGATGCAGTTGCAAAGTGATTACGTGAACATGCTAATGAGTATAATTACTGAAAATAATTTTTTTTCCTGAAGAGCAAAGGTATCTGGCTCAGATTGAGAGAGTCGCGTTTTAGCTGACAGCAGGTGTATTAGAGGAACCCTGGCGTGCATATGTGAGTGTTTGTTACTGCACTTGTGTGTGACACAGCCTAAACGTCGAGGAAGCTGGAACCCGACTTGCTGTCAGGGTTATGTCAGTATTATCTTTAGTCGGCTCTGGCTGTATCTGTGTGTGTCTGCGACACCCTTGGAGAGGATCGGATTTCTCCTCTTTTTATGGACTTGTCGTTCCATCTCTTTCCATTTCTCTCTCCCTTCCAAGTTTAATCTGACATATATAAAGAGGCTCACCCCGCTCTCCATTTGTGGCAGAGGGAAATCAATTCAAAGTAATAGAGCTCTGAGTGTGTGTAAGTGAATGTGTTGGCCTTAAGAGTTTTAGTTTAGTATTTTCTCCAGCACCTAGTCTCCTGTGTGAACTGTGTGTTAAAGCCGGAACGAGTGCCTCTCTCAGAGCCCTGCGTGTTTGTGTTACTTTGGCAGCAGACAGTGCTGTTGTTTCCCAGTGGTCAGGTGGCTAGACAGTAGGGAAGATTATATCACCCTGGAAATGTCCTCTAAATCAATGCCATCTACCTTCTTTGTTCTTTCATCGTTCCTCCCTTATTTGTCTTGTTTTCTTTCACCCTTGACCAAAACGCCACCCGATTGTTTCATGCAAATATGTTTTATCCTTGTGTGGCTTGGCATGATTCGTGTCCCTTGCCAATTCCTCACGTGCCTTTTTGATATGAAAGAGAACCTTGCATTACCTTTCAATATTCTGCTGACAGATGATTGTGGTTATTGTGTAAACTGTCATATAAACTCCCCAGTACCACTGCTTCTCCCTAGAAAAATAGATTTAATGACTAACCATGTTTTTCTCTCTCTTACGTCACTGTCCACAGTCAAAATAATTTACACTAATTTGCTCATGTGGTGACTGATTGTTATTGTAAGCTTTTTATTCCAGAAACATTGTTTATTAATGTTGTGTCAGAAACTGTACCCATGCCAGTATGTCCTGTCACTGCAGTGGCACCAGTCAAAACATGTTTACATGGCCCGCATTGCAATAACAAGCTGCTACAAATGGCAGATATCCATGTGCAAGACGGAGCAGAGGTGACAGCTGTATGCCCAGAGATGGATGGGTGTCTCTCCTCAGTGGAAGACGCACTTGCTGCTGTTGTTGTTGTGCTGAGGAAATGTACATCAGCTAAACGGAAGCTCAGTTCATAGTGCGCGGCCGACCAAGCCCAACAAACATCTGTGGAATGTCACAGCTCTGCAGCCTCCTTCCTTTTTCTCCCCTCTCTGTCTTCATATCTTCCCCTGAACTGTTCCTACCACTTCAGGCTCCATGGCCTCCAATTGACTTTTGATTCACCTCTGAATGAAGTTTCGTGTGTGCATGTGTGTGTGTGTGTGTGTGCGTGCCTGCATTCAGCAGGGATATGTTCAGTAGCTAATGGCAGTCCTGTTTTGTTCTGTCCTCTTTTACAATCTTGTTTTACATTTTCTTGCAACAGGATAAAACTCAGACCATGATTAAAATAAAAATAAAACAATGATTAAATGTTATTTTATCCAACTGCTGATTAGTTAAACCTCTAGAGGCTTTTAAAAACACCTTAAAGCAAACAAAAGAAGGCGACTAAAAAGAAAATTATGTCACACTGGGGCACAGTTTTGTTGGGAAACAACGTTCAAAGAACAGAACCAAATAGTGCAACAAAAATGCATAGAGAAATAAAACCCAGTGAGAGTGCCACTGATACATGAGAATTTGGCAGAAACACCATAATCCCATGATACAAAAAAATTACAATGCACATTAATTTATAGCAGCTTGAGCTGTCAATGCATGAATTTGGATGCTCTGTCCCTTTAGGTCTACATGGGCAACTGCTTTTTTTGCCATTTGCTGTAACAACAAGCCACAAATTCATCTGCTGGCAAGCACGGATACAGATAACACACAGAAGATAATGAGATGTTGTTGCTCACACAGTAATTGTTTTACTCAGAAACAACAATCTTGTTTCATTGTAGTTTTCTGCCCTATTTGTCAGATAGGAAAAAGACAAAGGTTTTAGGGGATAAGAAATAATTCTTGTAAGAAGGAAAGTTTGAGAAAAGATTGTCCTTTAAAGCTTAAAAATTTAAGATGGCCGATTTGTGTTGATTAATTAATTAGCCTTTCAACAGAAAATGAATCAGAAACTGTTTTAATAATTGATTAATCGTTTGAGTAAGTTCCCGCTCTGCCATTATAATGATTTGCCCTTTTTACATCATTGTGAACTGAATGTTTCATTTGGGTTTTGGATCGTCATTCAGCAAAAAACAAGTGATTTGAAAACATCATCTTAGGCTGGGGGAACTGGTGATGAACATTTTGTTGACAATTCTTTGACATTTAAATATTAGATTAATTGTTAATGCAAATTGTGATTAGTTACAGTCCTAGAGAGAATGAGATTTGTAGGAAACAGTGGAAGAATGTGGAAGATGGTGTTGGGTGTAATTTAGAAAAATTAGAGAAGACTTAAAAGCAGTTAGAATTTGAACATTGGAGGACGCTGCTCTACTTTGGTGTGTCAGTGATTAAACTCTCAGATTAAGTAAAATGTCAAAAGGCCTGTTCTGTACACTGCTGTGGATCAAGCTGTAATGCACATGTGTTTTCGAAGTAAAGGCCATAATATAAGGCCATACCTCAGGATGGCGATCATCTGTTTGTGTGCCGCACAGCAGACCATCCGTATGACAATGATAGAGGCTGTCAGTCCTATTCAGCTCCCTCCCTTTGCCGCCGCACAGGTCGCCGCTGGCCTTTGGCACCTCATTTCCATGGCATGCCAGCTGAAGGCAAATGTGCCCACCTGCCCTCCTTTGTATGTGGCCCCGCTTCAAATCCTCACAGGATTATCTTATTGTCTCCTTACCGTGCCAAAGGCCACCGGCCATTTGCATCTGAGAGGTGGAGCAGGGAGTGCCTCTGTGGACAATCGCAGTGGCGTGTGAGCGAGCGTACGCTCTGTGTGGCAGCAAGGAGAGGAAGAGGAGAGAGCAGATCAAGAGAGCAGCCCGGTCTATTTGCCATTTAATAGACGAAGAGGAGAGGAGAGGGGAGTGGGAGGAAAGGTGGAGACAGAGAGAGAAAAGATGATTAAAAGATCTTGTGGCTTTTTGTCAGGCTACAACGGCAGCCCTCCCTCCTTCATGCGTTCTCTGCACGACTAAGAGAAAGAGAGGCAGATACAAACATCGGAAGTCAGATCCCACAAATCTAGTTAATGAACGTAACATTCTGACAAGTATCTACTTGTTTTTGATGGCTGCTTTACTCAGTATTTTGGATAGACAGCAGCCTGCTGTATCACATCTTTCTATCTTTTATTAAAACAATGTATTGGATTCCTCTAATGATGGAGCAAACAAACCAGATGAGAAATATTTAATCGTTTAAAGAGGGATTTCTGTGTCCATTAGCTCATGCACTGTGTGCTGCTGGCAGGTGGTGTTTTAATCGCACACATGCACAATTTTCTGTGGTGCTCAACACTGGCCTTGGTTTTTGGCCTTTTTTGAAGTGTAAGCAGTATCTCGCTGCAGGGGAGATGACATTCTGAAAATCCCTGAGAACCTGGAGGCAGGTTCAACATACTGTAACACACACAATGTGTCATGGAGTAGGGCCCTTGAGGGGTCCCTTAGGAAGTTCGTGGGGACCCTGAGGCACAGTATTTCATTTTCAAATGAAATCATAATTTCATTATGATTTAAATTTGGAGGCAAGGTAGAAGGGCAGTGTTTATTTAAAAAAAAAAGGTTCAGAAAATCACTGCACCTGGCCAAAAAATAGTTCTGCTCATAATGTCGCCTAAAACTGTTGTTTTTGTACAGGTTAAACAAACAACATTAAATGTGTTAATTAGTTGGTATTAAAGGGTTCTGATAGGCAGACTTTGTTACCTTCGGACAGAGCCAGGCCAGCTGTTTCCACTTTTTTCGAGTCTTAATAAGTTAAGCTGACTGGTGGTATTAATTTTCTCATCTTCACTCTTGGCAAGAAAGCCCGTTTCTCAAAATGTCAAAGTGTTTCTTTAGTCTCCTGTGTTTCATCTTTTTTTTTGGCATTTTGCCTTTATTAGACAGTTAACAGTCTGGAGACAGGAAACAAGGGCAGAGAGAGAAGGGTATGACATGCAACAAAGGTCCCCCAGCCAGGAACTGAACTGTGGACTACCATTAGGCCACCAGACACCCCTGAAGTCTCCCATCTCTATCCTCAAAGAAAAGCAGTGTGTAATCATATAAGAAAAAAAACTTGTGCGTGGCTTCCCCGTGCCTGCACTTGACTGGCTCCCCTTATTCCAGTTACCCCCCCCCCACACACACACACACACACACACACACACACACACACACACACACACACACACACACACACACACACATATATATATACACCCATATGCTCATGAGCTGCTGTTTGCAGGTGTGTGTTTAACCCACATGCTGAGGTGTGTGTGTGTGTGTGTGTGTGTGTGTGTGTGTGTGTGTGTGTGTGTGTGTGTGTGTGTGTGTGTGTGTGTGTGTGTGTGTGTGGTTGTGTTTACTGCACCAGCAGGCCGTGGATGTTTGCAGAAGAACTGAATTTGGCACGATGTTGTGTGTGCGTGCGCGTCAGTGTCACACGTGTGGACGGGACAGCAAACACTCCTGCACGCACACACAGACAGATCCAACAGGCTTGTGTTGCAGTTTGTCACAGCGTAAGCTTCACTGAATCCTGTTCCTGTGTGTGTGTGTGTGTGTGTGTGTGTGTGTGTGTGTGTGTGTGTGTGTGTGTGTGTGTGTGTGTGTGTGTGTGTGTGTGTGTGTGTGTGTGTGCGTGCACCGAGGAAATGTGTCATGTGTTGTTGTACATGTTGATGTTTCGGTGCCGGCCTGGCCGAGTGCCATCCAAGCACCTGTTGCGTTTAGTATGGCTTGTCTACAGGATTATCTTCAGTGTTCATGTCTGTTGACCTGAAACAAAGAGACACATTAAAAGGTTTTAGTGCTGCATCTAAAGATTTGTAGTTTATTCAAGTAGATAAAAACAGATGTTTCATATATAATTATAGATATATTATACAGATATATAAAGTGATGGAGAATGAGCCACAGTCTAATCACTGTTGGGTCGTAATACGATCCTTTAGCATGAGACTGTTTTAATGTCAACAGCTGGCATATCAGATAATCTTCTTAACCAATAGGCTCACACCGATGGAGCTGAATCTGTACAGTCACGTTTGTGAAGAATTGATTTGAATCTGGTGCGATACCGTCTGTGTGTGTCTGTGTGTGTGCGTGTGTGTCTGTCTGTGTGTGTGA